>NW_028233170.1:43149538-44416707 GCF_057557595.1 Rhyacophila brunnea | reverse complement strand
AATACATTTTCTTATTCGTTCCAGCAATATTATGAATTTTTACATTATTATTAATTGTAATATTATTAATACTTTGAAAACCCTAAGTGGGTTTTCCCTAAAGGCAAACGGCCTATCTGAATAGTCTTGATAATGGTGTTACAACCGAAATAGCTATCGACAAACCTTTTTAAAAAAACCTGTAGAATTTAATATTAATTTTATTTTCATTTCTTGTAAAATGGAATTCTACCAAGTAAATGCTAACTCAATTAATAAATTGAAGATGGCGGATATAGCCATCCAAGCAAGTTTTTATAGACGTTTAAAACTTAAGCATAGAATCACGGTACAGAACGTGTGGTTTAATGAGCAGTGCATTAAGTGTAAAGTGTCCCCAAGTTACATCCAAATCAAGACAAAATCTACTAGCGCAGCAGGTAAAACTGCTATCAACAGAGCAAAGAAGATTTGGCTGAAGGCAGAGATCCGGGAGGGTATGAGGAAACGTGATAATCTTTTACATTATATTAAACTTCTTCATTCAGAATTATCCTTTAAACTTCATCCAATTGAATTCGATACATTAGACTATGACATTCGCGAAGAGATTAGCCAAATTATATTTGACAAATTTCAGAAACAGTGTCGTAAACTTAAAAAACTAACAGAATCTCATAACGTTAACGTAGAATCAACATCAAAATTCATTGTTAAACAAATTAAATTTTATGAAAAAACAATTAACTTGTCTAATGTTACATTTTCTAATCAAGAAATGCAACTTTTGAACAAAGGATTTAAATATCAAATCCCACAGTTGCCATCTAAGAAACAACTGGAATTACTAGCAATTGACACTGAAATGGCATTAGCTAGAGCTGATAACAATAAATTACTTAAACATACAACAGCTAAAATGATTTCGGATGCATTGCACACGAAGAAACGCGTGGTCAATAATGAAGAAATTTCACATCTTAAATCTATTAAAAATAAAGTTAAAGATTACGACTTGGTGATCACCAAAGCAGATAAAGGCAACTCCGTTGTAATTATAAACAGAGCAGATTATTTAGAAAAAGTTAATAACTTTCTTAATCCGCGTGAGTTTGTTAAACTCAATAAAGACCCTACGTCTAAAATCGCATCTAAAGTTAAAACATTAATAAATGATTGCACTATCACTTTCCCCACCGAAGCTATCAAACGTAGTGTTACTCTTATGAATCCTATGGCACCCTTACTATATGGTCAACCGAAGATACATAAGACTAATATTCCTATTAGGCCCGTGGTATCATATACGAATACGCCAACAGTCAAATTAGCATATTATATTAATAAAATTTTTAAACATCTAACAAATTTCAAAGCCAAAAGAAGCCTAGAAAATTCAGTTGACTTAATTAATAAAATAAATACCATAGATTTACCTAGCAACTGTAAGCTGGTATCATTGGATGTAACCAGTTTATTTACTAACATTCCAGTTAAAGAATGTTTAGAAATAGTGTACGAAAAACTAGAAAAAGCTAAAGTACACCCATTTGAGTTAGAAGAAATTTATTCTTTAATGAAATTATGTGTAGAAAATAACTATTTCTCATTTAATTCAGAGTTTTATAATCAACTTGACGGAGTCCCTATGGGGTCTCCTTTAAGTCCTTTGCTCGCAGAACTTTTTATGGACAAATTCGAATCGGAATCACTTAAAATAGACTCAGTAGCTGACATATTATATTACCATAGATACGTGGATGATATTTTGATTTGCTGGAAAGGAACTGACCGTCAACTTAACTCGTTCGTCAAAAGGGCTAACGCATTGCACTGTAATATTAAATTCACGGTCGAAGTAGAGATAGAAAACAGAATTAATTTTCTAGACCTCACTATTCAGAGGGTTAATAATAAACATAACTTCAAAATATATAGAAAACCCACCTTTACTGAAACTACTATACATAAAGGATCGCAACATCCATGGATTCATAAGTTGGCGGCATACCATGCCATGATCCACAGGCTAGTTAGCGTACCCATGAACAAATTAGATTTTGAGGATGAACTACATACCATTAAACAAATAGCCTTAAGTAATGGATATGAAACATCAATGGTAGATAAAATATTATATAAAAAACAACTTAAATTAGCTAGATCAACAATATACCCTAACGTTAAAGATTCAAATCGTTATTACAAGTCCATTGGTTATCACGGCATTATTTCAGACAAAATTTATCAAGAAATTAAACATAGCGTTAACGTAGCATTCAAAGCTAATAATAATCTAGGATTAAACTTAAAAAATAGTAAAGATAAAATCAACAAACTGGAGAAAAGCGGAGTTTATAAAATAACATGTGGCACATGTAGTCTATGCTACATTGGTCAATCTGGCAGGTCAATAAAAACTCGTTTTGAAGAGCACCTCCGGTCTTTTAAGAATGGTAAAACAGATTCTCAGTTTGCTAAACATTTGATATCAAACTCGCATAGCATCAGTAACAATGAAACGCCACAATGTTTGCATATATGTAATAAAGGTTTAAAATTAAATTTACTTGAACAGTTGGAAATTAATCGCGAATTATCCAAAAGTAATGACATAATTAATGAAAATTTGGTAATGTATTCGTCGCCACTATTAAATATAATCTAAACACACGATTAAGACAATTATACTAATAATATTTTAATTGATCAATAATGTCAATAAATAACCATCGAATACTGTAATTTTGATAAATTTTGAAAATTTCGATATCCATTTTAAAAAACCAACTTAGGGTTTTCAAAGTATTAATAATATTACAATTAATAATAATGTAAAAATTCATAATATTGCTGGAACGAATAAGAAAATGTATTCTGTCTCTATCTATACACGTATAGTATTTAAGCAAAGGCAAACGGCCTATCTGAATAGTCTTGATAATGGTGTTACAACCGAAATAGCTATCGACAAACCTTTTTAAAAAAACCTGTAGAATTTAATATTAATTATATTTTCATTTCTTGTAAAATGGAATTCTACCAAGTAAATGCTAACTCAATTAATAAAATGCTTTGTAGTATGTATCAAGTTGGAGCTGACGACAATCATATAAGGTGACAACTTCCAAAAAGAGTTTCAAGTCATCAGCGAACAACAAAAACATAGCATTTTTATTACACCTATGTCATATATAAAAATCGTTAACAGCAACGGCCCCAAGTTTGAACCCTGAGGAACACCAGAAAATGTTTTAAATATCTGTGACTGATATAGGCCGTACGATACATATTGTACTTAAGTACTGTATCAGTACCTACTTAAATTTAAAAATTAACATTTGATAAATAAACAATATAAAAAAATATTTAATATTCACAGAAATATGTCAATCCTCCAAAAATCATAATACATTATGTTTAATTCATAAGATTTTGGTTATGAAAAACAGTTCCCTGCGAATTTTTAAATTTCACTCAAACTTCCTCATACATATATCTCAATCAAACCTTGTTTGGATGGGCGTTCTTTGGAAAAACTCTTTCTGACGGAAGAATTCTTCTGGAATGGAGACGCAGGTTCGACGGCAGGACCAGGCGGAGGAGGACCACCGAACGGATGTACTTTTGAAAGTTCCACTACATTCAGGACTACATGTGTGAAATGGAACCATCCTACAATCTGTAAATGGAAAATCAATCAGTAAATGGACAATATAAATGATAATAACAAATTAGATGTTACACATTTTTAATATATCAATGGTTCATGTCCACAATCTACTATGATCAAAACATATATTTTTTAATGTTTACACATAGACAAATTGAATTATTCAAGAGCTGAACAAACGGCCAAAAGTGACATAACAATACTAAAAAATACGTCAAGATCAATTTTCACATCACCGCATATAAACTAACTTCTATATCCAGTCTTCTACGTCACAGCGCTGTATGCGCTGCCATCGTTGCGTAACAGCAGATACTCTATCTCTGGCACTATTGAAAGGAATTAAAAGCTTTCTTTTCTGTTTCTCCTCATCAAAATTATCATATTCAAAATAATTTTCCTTGTCTGGTTCCGTAAAGGTTTAGGCATTTTGATGTTAATAAAACTAGACGTGATATCGAACACACACTGAATTATGGGCATGGGGAATGTAGTAGCCGGGAAAATAAATCAGAGGGAGGGTTTTAGTTCCAGAAACGACCGTGGTGATGTAAAAGATTTGATATAGATGTCGCACTGTAGCTATTTATACATGACATAGGATTCAAACACATATAATAATATGTAACTTCTTCTTTTCTTCTTCTTTCGACCATGTCCGATCCTAACAGGATCATATGGGCCTCCACAGAGTAGAGGTTTGTATTGACAGATTTTGTTTTTTACGAGAAATGGATGTCAGCCACTTGCTCAACCTATTAGGCCCATACCCTGACACACACAAATTGAAAAACAATATGTGTACTTGCCAGACCCAGGATTCGAACCTGGGACTCACAGCATTATAGTCCAACGCTTAAGCCGCGCGGCCACCGTGGGCTGTATAAAAAGTTATCATTATTTTTAATTTGAATGTTTTGGCATGATTTGTTCCCGTCAAACACTAAACATATTAATAAACATAGTATACCTATATAAAATATATATTTTTAAAGAAATAGTGGGTGATTTGAGAACAACAGCTCATTTACAGAATGTTGGTAACAGTTATGTAGATTGTAGAATATATCATTATCATCATCAGCCTGAATCTATCCACAGCTGGATGAAGGCCTCTTCAAGCTGCTTCCACTTCTCTCGGTCCAGTGCGTTGCGTTGCCACGTATTTCAGCAGAACTTTATCATTTCATCGATCCAGCGGCCTCTAGGTCTACCTTGCGGATGTTTTGTACCTATTGGATACCACTGGATGACTAATGGTGCTTCCCTTGATCACATATGCGTGTGAAACATGGACTCTAAGTAAAAGAGAGATCCAGAAACTTAGAGTAGCACAACGTGGTATGGAGAGGTGCATGCTGGGCATAACGCGAAAGGACAAAAAGAGGAATGAGTGGATAAGGAAGCAGACAAGGGTTTGCGATATGATAGAGTTCATTTAAAGCCTCAAATGGAGATGGGGTGGACACATAGCTCGAAGAAGAAACAATTGTTGGACAAATTTAGTCATCTAGTAGAATATATTATGATCACATATTATTTAAAGATGTACTATATTAATTCAACTTGGTCACTAGTGCAATTACATTCGTTAAATCCTCAGCACATTAATTATTATAAATAGTAGTGGAGCATACCAATTTATTATGTGCCACAGTCATGTCGTGTATCTGTCCCCAACAGGCAGGAACGGAGTCGAACTGTCGTGTCGGTTCCCAACCAAGCACCTGCAATCCTTCACTTCCGGCTCCAAGTAGGCATGCACCGTTGTCGGAAAACCATACTTGCCTAGAATTCAATTTTAAAAAAACGTTAAGACACGGTAGTTATTTCATGTTACATATTACATAATATATGGAATATATAGCTATTCACATAGATTTAACATGTACATAGTTTTTGACATTTCATAAAATAATTAATTATCTATTTGTCAGCCCATTAGTATGGAGCGGTTTTCAGCTGATGAAATTTTATATCGCTAAGGTGCAGGCAAGACCTTTTGCTTGTATGGTAATCTCTATCAGCATAGCAGGAAGTTTGAAAACCTTATTAGTTCGACCATTTTCTATACAGGTACAGCATTTATAATATGACAGTGAAGCTGACATAAGATTACAATGATTAAAATAGATACAGAGCAGATTTATATCTAGCAAATTTCACACTTGTGCTCTAAGACATTTGCATATTAACCAGGCTCACACTGAGATAGAAACAACGTGAATTAGTGTAAGAAGCCTAACAGAAGTATTTTATACAATAAACAATCATTAGATTAAAACTCATGTAAAATAGCAAATAACAGTATGTAAGACAACATTAGGAAGACACCATTATCTATTTTATTTACGAACAATGTAGGTATTCAGTCCTACCAGCATAGGAATTATTTTAATATTTCCATAGTTACCAATCAAACCATACTAAAAATGTTCTGGAATTAATATCAAGTGTTAGTAGTAGTGTAGTTTAATCTCTTTGGTTTTCCACATTTTTAATTCACCTTATTGCGGCGGATTGTTTCTCAGTGCTTGATACCAGCTGAAATTTCTCCATGTCAAAGAAATTGGTTATTCTATCGGAACCGCAGCTGGCCAGCAGAAACTCGTCCGGATGAAATCTGACACAGGTGACTGGGCCCTTATGCTCTGTGAATTGCTGCAGGACTTTCCCGTTTCGTACATCCCACACTTTTACAGCACCTAAAAAATAAATAGCATTATCAAATTATGTGTCATAAAATTCCTCATACCAGTAAAGATAGACCCATAAAAGATTATTTTACTCAAGTTATATGATTCAGTAGTATACCAATTAGTAGATGTTAGCATTTCATGATTCTAATCACAGGTCATAGATCCAAATTCTGCCATCAAAATTGACATGCTTCTTTCAACCAATGTTTGAATCCAACAAATGAATCTATGATATTGAGTAACTAAATAAGAAACTAATCTTTCTGATTTGTTAAAATCCTTTAGGCTACCTGCACAAGTGGACGGCGTCAGTTGTAGAATGGTGATTCTTTATGCTATCTGCCTCTCAAATCATGTGTCGCAAGTTCGAATCCCACATCTGGCAAATATTTTTTCAATGTGTGTTTGATGTAGAGTAAGGACTCAATGAGTTGGGGAAATGGCTAACAGCCAGTCATCGAAAAAAATCTGCTAAAATAACCTCCACCAGTGAAGACCCAGTGCAGTGCTTAAGGAGCAAAAATGGTAGTTTACCATTTTTTGATGAAGGTAATTAAGTAGTTTAGAAAATATATTTTAATTAGTAGGGGTGCAGAAAGTCAGCTTCTGAAGCCGTAGGTTCAAGGCTGGTAATTCATATTATGTATGTTGTTTTTTTAATGTGTTTGGATTAATTGGATCATTCTATTTTTTGATAAGTATATACCTTCTTCTCCCCCCGACGCAATCCACTGACCATCAGGACTAAATTGTAAGCTATTGACAGCCATTTTATGACTAGCGTATGTGCATATACAGCCTCTCTGCCGAGTGTCCCATAACTTAATATTCATGTCACAAGATCCAGTGGTCAGATATCCGCCGTACGGGTGGAAGTCCATGCATTTGATGGCAGCTTTATGTCCGGTGAGAGATGTGATTAATTTCGCCGCCTCCAAGTCCCAAATCTTCAACGCCCCCGCTTGTGATCCGGCGCACACCATTTCTTCCGAATGGCCAAATGAAACGCATTCTACTGGCGTTGTGTGACCGCTTAGACTCTGAAATAGAGAAATTTGAAAGAAAAAATTGATCCTGTCAAGTAATAAAACTTAAATTTTGATACTACTGATGGAAATGCAATAGCTAAATGATACATCATCGTCGTCGATAAGTAGATTGTCAGATTTCTCTACCCAACAAACCAAGAATATACCACTGTACATATATATAATCAATCAACTTGGTTATTACGAGGAAGATGGGACCGACTGAATTTGCTCGTTATAAGCATTACTCGTTATATCGTTATATAACATTTTGCACGCCACATTCTATTTAAGCATAGAACATAAAAAATCTGAAAACCTTCGTAAAAATACCCAAAACAAGCATGGCATTCATAAACTACAAAAGAAGTTGTTTATTGTAATGAAGTGCTGAGCTACCGGCGCTGGTAGGTACCTACTGACTTCACAAAGCTTGGATTTTTTACATGCAATTTCAACCATATGCGTGGATACATTTTCAATGTTGTTGGCGAAAACACCAATTAGGTATTTAGACACTTAACTAGTGTCATAAATGTAATCCGATCCCGGCGGCATCGGTCTAGTTAACTACCCGGTCGGATTTTATTGCTTAGGGTCGAAAATATTGTTTTTAAACGATCTCCACATCAACAGTTTTGCTCGGTATACCCGAGAAGTAGCTTGTTATAAAAGTGAATAAATGTATGGAGAAAATCATAAAGTAAAATGTCAACGAATGTTTCCTCATTACATCCGAGATCTCGCTATTTCCGTGATCGTAATAACCAAGTTCGGCTGTATTATCAGACCCGTGATCTATGACTACTAATAAAAATACACATTTGGTACTACTACATGATGAGATCGTCGCATTGAAATGCAGCATTCAACTTTACACATTACTCATAGTCCTGCTAATAAGGCCACCTATGCATATTTTTAAGATCTGCAGTCATACATGAGTACTTACTAGAGGTGAGTTGGAAATACTGTCACCAGTTTGTGTACTTAAGTTTCAGATGAAACAACCCATACTAAGTATTTGTGGCCCAATAAACTTGTTTCAAGAAACTTGAAACGTATTTCGAATTCGAACGCATTCGATGATATCATCGCCGTGACTCGCCATTCCGTGATGTTGGTTGACTTTCAGCGCTATTGATATTAAATGCGCGCGAGCAAGATATCATGATACATGTATGTCTAGCCGTGATATTATACTCAACTGTCATTGTTCTCCCTTTCTCCTCTGTTGTAAAGTTGGTATAGTGAAGGACAGAAATGGTCACATGTTCGTTTTAATAGTAATACTATTGAGTTCGTCTTAGTTTTAGTTTTAAGAGTTTTAGTTTCAGTTGAGTATGAGACTTTATCGAGTTGGCGTTAGTCTCAAGTCCCGGAGTTCGACGCATGGTATGAGATCTCGCCGTCCGCTAGCTAGTTCGTAGTCTTGCTACGTATGAAATCATCACCTCGGACGTCGCGACTCGCGTATGTTTAGTAATACTACGGAATTAGTTTCAGTTGAGTATGACATTTACATCGAGTTGACGTCAGTCGCAAGTCCAGGATAATGTACTAGTATTCGAGTTCTGATAACGCTAACTGACTACGCGTTTATCTGGTTTTGTCACGTCGAGTTTCTCGATTTTTTAGTGTTATAATTGGAACTTATAAACATAAACTGAATTCAAATTGTATGCGTGATTGTCTAAATGGATAATAATTATATTATACTTAATAAATAATTTGTGTAAAAATGGCTACTAAAAGGTTAAGTTTCGTGTGGAATCGTTCCAAAGAAATAGTTACAAATTATGCTATCTGTAATATTTGTAAAATAAAAAATTCATACAAGTCAATGTCAAATTTGAAGAAACTTTTACAGCACAAGCACCCAACTATTCATATTGAATTTGCCAGGCAAAATATAGCTCCACCTGTAAATGAAAATGCTTTACAGACAAATGAAACCAGTGCTTTTAATGCTTCAGTATTTTCTACTGAAACAGGAGTGACTAGTGCCAGAGTTCCAGCTGTACCTGTCTCGAAAATGGGACTTTTCGAAAAGCGGATGTATTTTTAAATTCTATTATAGCCGATATTTCAAATACTAGTAAGTATTTTGGAACAAGTTTCGATACTAAGTATTTTTTAATACTGGTAGTAAGTATACTTAGTCTTCAAAATCAACCAGTTTTCCCACCTCTAGTACCTACTGTACAAGCAGGTATCTACTTCAATCAGTCAAGATCAGGGGTTCCCAACACTGACCCTATTTGAGTGTGCCCACAAATTGATAAATGAAAAGAAATGAATATTTTTTTACATAGACATTGTATTTTATTTTACATAATTAACAGATCTGTTAATATATGGCACATAAATTTATGTGTTGACAATTGATAATATTTTAATATGAAGTTTTGTAATGAGTTGTTCCAATCGGATACAAAAAGTGGTTTCCGAAAATTCCGAAAATGTCATCATATTATGTCCCCTGGAAATCTTGTAAATTCTGATAGATGACATATTTTCTTATGCATTTCTGTTACATACAATGTGCCTTTCACCCGGAGGCTCCGGGTTTGATTCCCAGTGAGGTCACAATATATTTATTTCCCAAAGTCTGGTTGTTTGTGATTGTTTCACTTTATATTACTAACTACACTACTGTTACACTATACTACTGTGATTGGACCTTGTAGCTTGTTGTAGTTTTAAAAAAAGAATCACGATAATATCTGCCTGCCACTTTCTTCTAAATAAAAATAAATGAGTTCCTAATCAAAAATCAGTTGGGAACTCCTGGTTAGATTATTTCTTACAATCCGTTAAAATGAATGACAATGAATCTACTGTTAGACTCTTTAGAGAGTAAAACTGTAGCAATGGGCACATAATGAAAACGTATTTAAATGGGGAACTTTATGGAATGTTCAATAAAAAGTCATGCAATTTGCGAATAACACGTAGTTGAAAAAATACGTAGTTAGAGGGGTCCAAAATTTTACTTTAAACAATTGTGCATTGCATATATTATCGTTTCCATTATTTGACTAAAAAGTAATACAAAGTTAAAGTGAAGGTTTAGTAAGCTTACCAATAAACAGCCATGCCGCCCAATGGCCCACAGATTGACTTTCTTATCATCTCCGCCAGTGGCCAAGACCTGGTTGGATTTGTGGCCCATGGCTAAACAGTTGACATTCGACGAATGCGCCGCAAACTCCTCTGAAAGTTTTCCAAAATAGTAAACATAGAAATATCTATGAAACACAACAAAGAAATACATTAAAAAGCATGAAGGTTTTCAACAATTCTAGTAAGATAATGATCATATATACGAAGACAATGTAAATTTGGAGGTGAAAATAATAGTCACGATTCTGAAAAACCTCGTAAATTATAGAAGAAATCATTACAAAGAACAGATGGTATACTTTAAGGTTAGGTTTGAATTGTTGTCATTGAAAATAACACTATGAAAAACTAGACGTTTCCTTTGATTGTATTTCATATTGTAGTTAAACATAAGTAAGAGTTAATAAAATCATTGGAATAATTACTTAGATGTCGGTATATGTGTGAAAATATGTATTGGAAGTAAGTAAATTCTAGAAAGTAAAATTAAACTTACGCAGCTTCCATGTTCGCTTCACATTGGATCCCATTATGCATCGGAATATTTAGTTTGCACAATAAGTATGCGTAATATATAAAATCTATTCAATTTCCCTTCAGGTTTTCCAAAAAATAACGTTTAAAGCAATATGAAAATTCACACTTTACAGAAACAAATTATTTTAGATTTTAGTTGGTAACTGTCAACTTGAATGTGGTGCCAGAACTAATGATAAAATATTCCCTAAAGTTAATACTGATAATTATGACATCTAAATTACAGAACGCTTAAAAAAATATGAGAAAATTTTTAGTACCTATCTACTTGCATAAAAAAATATAATTAAGTTTTAAAATAATAATCTTATTCCTCTGTAAAGTTTATTTTGAAATATAAACTCCACGGCCATACTGGCAGCCCCTATATTTTGAATTCTTTATGTCAGTTTGACAATTCTGATTTTGACACAAAAATCCTTTCTGTGTAACCAAAAATACGTCTTTGAATAATTGTTCTAAATTGCTATGTTATCATTGTAAAAAAGTATATTTAAAACTCATATACGATTTTTAACATGTTCATATTAAGAAGTCCCAAATTTTTTAATATATTCAAAGGATCATTCTCTCTTAGAGCTATTAGCTATGTTCAGGGACAGGAACCCGAACCTAAAATTAGAGAATACTTTTATTATATTGATCACCAGGGGATGGTTAGTAATTAATTCTCATGTGATCCATAACTATTATAATATTACTTACTGCTTTATGAATTCTTATCAACTTCGATGCGTCTATTTGTTTTAGAATAGGCATGTAGGTACTTACTGAGAAAATCATAACACCTACAAATATTTAAATGATTCTGAATTGTGTATGTCCAATAAAGAATGTTAAATGGTTTTGAAACAACATTTTTTTTTGTTATTTCTACGTTGACAGATGTTTCAGAATATAAACCCATCTTTGGAACAGTCGATTATAACTATCCGTTCCAAAGATGTTAATGACCCAGTTAAAGTGGAATTAACAAATATAACTTTGTTTCAAAACAATATAGGTATAATGGAGTTCTACCATGTAAACGTCAGTTCAATTAATAAAAATTGTTATATTTTAAATCTTGTGAATTATTCGTTATATAAAAAAACAGGATTCTTCTCAGATAATTGCTGACATATTAAAAAATTTAATTCTTGTCTATTTGGTCAAAGCCAGCGGCAAACAAATTTTGAAAATAGTCAATATATTGGATTGTTTGTTAGGTTATGTTATCTTCCCGCCTGGCTTACAGTCAACAGACTAGTACCAAAAATTAATTAATTACATACCTGTTTCTCTCACCTATTATTATTATTTTTTTATACTTGCAGTTATTTCTCGATGATAGTAAAATGAAAAATTTTACATCCTGTTTCAAAGAAAAAGTCTTTCTCACAATATTCTTCAGAAATCTCAAGAAAAATTTAACTGGACGATATGAAGAAGATTTTCCATATATATCTCTTTGCGGAAGGGAAAGGAATTTTGTTAGAAGTGACGATTATCCCATTGTCTATACACATATAATAAAGAAAGAGATTGACAACAATCCTAATTATTTAATATCTTACGGCCACGTTGGGGACTCACTTACCACCGCATTCTTGCCAGAGAAAGTTTTCATGCTTCCTGAATCTGGAAGAGTGTATCATCCGGCGCATCAAAAAGCTGGATCTATCGGTCTCATAAGATCTAAATTGGCTATCGAACTGAGTAAAAACTTTGCATTTGAAGACGGCGAAAATCAATCTCCCACACACATTACGTGGGATGGAACAAAATACTGTTTAGACAAGGATTGGTTTAGATTAGCAAAGGAGAGTGATTAAAAACAATTGTTTTAATTTAAATATAAGAATATTTATTATACATCACAGGGTATTAAATTTGTTCATTTTGATGAATAATATATTTATATCTGTATATAAATGATATATATTGCTATTATTCTTATGTACATGTTTCTATAAAACTAAGCTAATGTTTTGTTATTGCCTCACGTCAGTTATACATATAATCTTATGATTAAAATACAGGCCCGAGATTAATAATCAATAATTTCATAAGCGATAGTCTTTCATTTTGAAGTATACATGACTAAAAATTCATAGTTCTTTTTAATCATAAAGGAAAAATTATTTATATAAAAAGTAAAATATTAAAAATATACAAGGATACATTTTGTTTTATTCTATTAGTCAGTGCATATTTTCATTAAGTAATGTGAAAATTGATGAAATGGCAGAATTATTCTATAATAGAATTGAGGTGCTGAGTATTGAACGAATACAAGTGGTGCATCGGTGACATTGACTCAAGTTCAGTAAATAAACTTTGAAGTGAAATATGCGAATGTAAATTTGACATTCGATTTGATGTGTTGTTCTCAATAAGGTTTGATTTTACTGCGCTCATGCCCAGCTTCAGTTTAGGCAAATCTGTGCCATAACTATAACCTCGTTGGCTGCATACCATCCAATACTAACACACCGACCAATGAATGGCCCCGAATGCTTTATGAACTGTCAGAAACGGTGTGCGCATCAAAATATTTGAATTTAGCTAAATGCCTATCCTGTGATAAATGAAATGGCCGTTGTAAAATGATTCAATATTACCATTCCAAGAAAAAAAAATATTTCTGTATGTTTATTATTAATGTTTGAAGGACACAACATGCCAAACATTTCAATTAAATATATTGCTATAAGAATAATAACATTTTATACACCATATCCATGGAATACAGGGCTCAAAAAGACCGGAGCGCCATTCCGATTCATACAATCTATCCAGTCAATACAGTCTGAGCTAAATAGACCATATAACAAAAAATCTAACGCACTTATTTTTATAAAATACACATAAAATTGGATAACTATGTTAATAATTTCGTAAACTTTTCAAGTGCTCCGGTTCGTAAAAATTTCCATTTCGAGCGCTGATAGAATATTGTCCACTGTTAGGAATATAATGCTTATAAGTTAATGCATAGCAGTTGATGTTTGAATCCTGTTTCATGCTTTAATTTGATAAGTGGTGATATGAAAACTATTGTGCGACAACATCTTTTTGGCTACGTGTTAAAACTGTGAACTAACATGCTCCGCCCATTTTTACCCGGAATTCCATTGTAAATTAACAAGCTCCTCCCATTTAGTAGACAGCAGCGCCTAGAAGCGTAGCCAAGAAGATGTTGTCGTACAATACCTATGTATTCCATAACTATTTTTTATTATTATATGGCATGTGTACTTGTTTAATCCTCAGCACCTCAATCATTATATTTCCATCCATTCTTCATCTCGTAAAAAATGAAACAACATAAATTAATAACACATTAGTTAGAAGCTGTCTTTTTTTCCAAACATGTTTTTAATATCAAATTTCAATGTAACTTTTCAAGTCTCATAACGGTTAAAATAATTCCCTACGTCTTACAATGAGCAAGGTAATTTGGACATGCTTTGTTATATACTAGCAGAGTAGAGCTATTTCTTAAACCGTTAATATATTCTATCTGGCCTCTTCCTCGGTGGGTTTGGTGAAGGGTTTGAAGGTGCCGGGCTGCACCCACGAGAGGCCCTGGCTCGGGACAATGGAGGTAGGGCTCGACGGGTTGAGCATTGATATCTTGACGGAGTCATGGATGGAAGGGTCATAGGGGCTAAAGCAAATATAATGCTTGTCATCGGTGGGCGGCTCGTCATATAAATGGTCCATGCTCAACATGACACTCTCTTTGGCTTTTTCGCTGAAAACGATTTTATTTGTTTTGTACCTAAAAAAAACACAAATTAATTAAAATTTCGTTTTACATCCAAGCAGACAAATCCATCAAAATATTTAATCGATAATTGAAATTTTATTAAAATCGTCTTTTGCAGTTGGCCAAAGAATGTTACTTATATGAAAGTATGTTATGTGGGGTAAATGTAAGGTATCCTAAATTTGAATTTATCAGTATGTCCTCCCTAAAATATAATATATGATATATATAACTCTATTGATGTTATGAAAACTATTAGACTAGTACTATTTGCTTTAGTATTTTGCAGTGAAAAAATGTTCCAACGATTGACACGGTACAATATTATACAAATAACATGACACTGCTAACATATTATTATTATAAGTAGGTATATTGAAAAACAAAACACACATTGGTAACCAGTGACAAAACATAAATCACCAAACAGAATATTTTCTGTTTCATGATTAAATGAATTTATGGTTTACTTACTGTTTCAAAGCTTCAGCATTAAACGGCGATTTGACGTTGATATTTTGGAAAGTCCAGTGTATGTATTTTAATATTTGCCATATGTGATTATTTGACTTTGTCCATTTGGGGAAAACCTCGCCCAACGCTAATACGCCTGTATTGGGATCGATAGCCGGATGGAATATCTGCGATTGAAATGTTACTGTCTGGAAAGATTCAGAAGTCAAAGAATTAGATGACATAATGTAATAATTCCAAACCAGATTAATACGACATAGTAGTCCATTATGGATAACTGCAACAGTGTGTAGATTAAATGAAAAATCATGGCAGCAATCAGGTGTTACTATGGACTTCAGTGGGTCTATTCTATACTTATCGACCGCTAAAGTGATAAAGTGATAAATATTATCAAACTTAGGGTAGGTTTATATCAAAGTATTAGCACTTATTGTAACAATTACAATAAGATGTTTGTAATTCGATAGGTTTGTAAGTCGATAAGTATAGTAGACACACAGAATAAGCTAACATCTTATCTGTTCAGAAAACCAATAGTACTGAATTATACAACAGCAGAGAACCATTGAGCTTGGAATCTACTACTTCACGGGGACAGGATCTATTCCGCGTTGTAGGGTGTATGATAATGAATCCACTATGGAGGAGAGGTTAGAGCGGTCCACTTCTGATCAAATGGTTACAGGTTCAAATCCTGCCAGTTGAACAAAACTCAGTTACAACCAATATGTAATCTATTTATCCAGTATATGGATCCGATGTTAAACTAATGGCAAACAAACCAACCCTCATAGAAATATCTGTCAGGATATCTCCATACTGTTAGGTATCTCTCTATATACCCCATCTTTGTGTGTAAAAGGTTATTTATGATATTTCTTTTTTTAAATGTACAGTAAAAACCACTTTTTGTTTACTACATTCAGTTCATTTCTCTGAGACTGGTGTTTTGTAACAAATACAAATTTTTTGGTATTAATTTCGTATTTTTTACATTACATTCAATGAAAAACAAAATTGACGTTTGAGAGTCTGGCTTTACATGTGTTTTATGTAACGTGAATCAAATGTGTTCAAATATTAACACTGAACAAACATTTTCTCATTAGTGAATACATAATAATATGTAGGTACTTTTTACACATTTATGCATAAATTATATCATATTGTGCCAGAATTTATTTATATTTGGCACGTATTCAAATAACTGAAACAAAAATGAACTCTTTAGTTGCAAAAATAAATTTCGTAATGGAGTTCCACCACGATAACGCCAGTTAAATTAATGATACCATTATTAATTTGAATAATACTCACCGGACATTCACACTCAGGAAATGTTTCTGGCAAAGATAGAATGAATCTAAAAACACCACCTTCGTAGCAGCCGCTCCGTACAAAGATGACACCGTACCATACTGAAAGAAAAGTTAAACAATTTGTATCAACACGTCGCATGTTTTTTCACTCCCACTAAGGTGTTCTAATATGAATGCTTAATTTGGTTTTTTCGCATACGAGATCGCCTAGATTTCAACATCATTGTCTGACCTCTCTCTATATTTTTGTTACTGTTTTGTATAACGCATCATTGATAATTTCAAATAATTTCAAAATGGAAAATATAAGTTCTGAAAACTTAGTAGATAATCTCAAATTATTATATATTTTTGTTAATGGATGAACTTCCTCTCAACTTTTTTTGGTAAGGTCCAACACTCCGACACATAGGTTGAAAAACATGAGCCTGATGAGGGTTTTGTAGAGCTTTTTTTTAGTCTTCTTTGAGCAATTCTGTCTCTAAGCCGCAGTATGATTTGTTTGCTAGTGTAATTTTTCTAACTCCAAATGAAACAAGGAGTGATGTAAATCTGTCGGCGCTGATCCACGGAAAGAAATGGGATTTGCATAGGTATCTTTTTTGATTCTAGGTAATATTCAATATTTAAAATTCTTAAAAAAGGGTCTACTTAGATCATTCAGTACTTGTATGTAATTTTTTATGATTTTTGGTTTTACTCTTCTGAGTATGTACATCACTGTTTTATTTTATATTGTTATGTTACATAGTTCCATAGGGCCCCATGTTCGAATCCTGGGTTGACAAGTAGACATATTGTTTTTCAATTTGTGTATGAGTCAGAATATGGACCTAATAGGTTGAGCAAGTGGCCGACATCCATTTCTCATAAAAACAAAATCTGTTAATACAATAATAAAATAATACTGTTGGGTAGGTACTTATTTTTTTCTTTCATGTTGTGAACGTCTTGAATTTGTAAAGTTGACTATATTACGTAATATAATACAAAATAAATTTCAATAGGTATATTAGATGAAATCAATAAATTTTAAAATACTTACGAAAGGAATTTTCAAATGATGGTATCACGTAAACGCCATGCATATTTTCACTTTGCAGCATTTTGCTAAAAAAAATATTGTCATGATTATTAAAAATATTTTACAAACCTGTAAAAAAAAACATCTTGGTTAATTTTATTATTTGACAAATTTGACATGTAAGTTTAGGTTAATACTGCACCAGTCGAAAAATAATATAAGTAATGTAATCGTAGACATAGTATTTTACATACGCAAGACATTTTCATTGACGGTGGTAAAACAACAATGATCGGATTAGGTATATAAGGGGAAAAGTCCCTAAAGAGGCAATCTTTTTTTGTTATTTTAGATGAGGCATGTTCCAAAAATATAGATGCCAGCATAAATTTCCTTATAATCATTAACAAAAATTTAGGTGGTTTTTTGTACAGTCTTGGATGTGCTTTCCATCTAGTTTGAAAATAAAATGAACCAACCATTTACGCTGGAAACACAGAAAAAATAATTTACCACAGATATTGAACAGTGGACATTTCAGTATGTATTTGGAAATATACGCCTCTTATAGAAAACTTGAATAACCACAAAAGGAATTTAGAAATTGCAATAAAGAAAGTTATTCCAGTGTTACTTATTATATAGGTAATTAAGGTGTTTATCAGAATAAACAAATGTTCAATCCCCCATCAATGCAGATTAGATTGTACATAATGAACACAATGCTATATGGGTGATTGCCTTGTATATTATTAAACATATTTCCTTATCTATCATTTGACTTGGGTATCATAAAAGCTAAACATGGTTTGTCAACATACATTGATTATTGATAACATTCTAGGATTAATAGGTTAACAAATGTAACAATATTATTGCAAAAAGATTTTAAGAACATATTGGCTTTTATTAGACATGAAATGTTTTTATAAGCTTCATTCCAATAATATTATACCTTAAATTGAATAAATGTAATGGCAATATATCATTTCATTGGTAGAATTGCATACTAGTCAGGTATAAATGAACTACATGTGAATTCCATTAATAATATCACTGAATTCCAAATACCAGGGGAAGAGACTGAATGGGTGTGACAATTTTTTAGAAGCCAGCCACACTTTGCAAGATTGAGAATGCGTAATAAACATTGCATTTATTGCAGTGTTGATATGGACAATGCCCAGCAGTAGCGAAGGGTGAAGGTAGACTGTTAAGACCTGCCGTAAATAGTGCACATTAAACTTTGTTAGTCATGTGTACTTGTGTTTATTGAACTAAGACTACAATTTACAGATGGTATTGGTTACTTTTTAAGAATCAATTAAACCCTGCCTAACCAAACCATAATTTTTTTTTTTTTTTCACCATGTCCAATCCTAATAGGATCATATGGACCTCCACAGAGTAGAGGTTTGTATTAACAGATTTTGTTTTTTACGAGAAATGGATGTCGGCCATTTGCTCAACCTATTAGGTCCATACCCTGACAGACACAAATTGAAAAACAATATGTGTACTTGCCAGACCCAAGATTCGAACCTGAGACCCACGGCGTGATAGTCCAACACTTATGCCACGCGGCCACCGTGGATGTTATAACCATAATAGTTTAGGTAAAATTTGGGTGATACGACAAAATTGAGTACACTTTTTAATTCATGCTTATTTTTTTTCGTTGGATTAATAATATTTATGACACAAATTGTTGGTTCAATTTTTAAATTCATTAAGCTCTGCCGAAACCAAACTATAATAAATAAAAAATATTAATCTATCTATAAAATATCCAATGTTATGTATGATTTAATTGCATAATTTTAGATATTTTATAGATAGATGAGTATTTTTTGAGTATTATTTATTATGGCTTGGTTTCGCAGGGTTTAATTGAATTTTAAAAACTAACCAATGCCGTCTGCTGTTAGCCTTATTTCAATGAAAACAAATATGTATTACTGACAAAGTTTAGTGTGCACTATCTATGGCTGAACATAACAGCCTACCTCCACCCTTCGCCACTGATGCCCGGTCATTTCTGGTGGGGCTATCCAGCGGCGTGAGATGGGAAATGATTGACTGACTCTGTGTCACCGGCTATTGAATAAAATGACATGTTTTATGACATCGGAGTGAAATCATCGTTTGATTTTGGTGCACGTCTGCTGGTCTGAAAACATTGTGCTTGTGTTTACTGTGTGAAATAATTAGCCACGTAATTGAAAATTTTCCACCCTTGTCACACCGAAGTATAAAAAAATTACACAAGCAATATACGAAGAATAATTATAAATTTTTCCTCTTATTAGTGGTTCCCACATGTCTCCAATCAGTTTAACACCCTTTTATTCCTCTGGAAATAAAATGAGCAGCAGAAACCTCAGTTTTTAATTGGTCCAAAGATATTCATGACCACAGAGGCACTGCTCTAGAAAGTGGAGCCTAAAGTTTAAGGGGTTAAGACGCACAACTGCTGTGTCTATTACATGCCACATGGCAATGGCAGAGGCATTCATGTTATTTTTTGAGTAGCACCAAACTGACAAGCCTTCAGTGTTTTTGTGGAAAAGGCATTGCGGAATACTTCTTTCGCACACAGCTCGGTGCACAAACACCCTGTCAGGTTATATTGTTAATATATTATCATTATAATCGGCACTGTAACCCAATGTGGGTCTCGGCTGACCTAAAGTAAAGTGACATCTCGAAACACCACCCCCCCTCCTCTGTCAGCCACAAGCTACCTTCACCACCGTAGACTCAGGATAGCTGGATACCCAATGTATTTAACAGTGGATAAATCGCAGTGGATAAATTTTAATAAAATTTGTCGCAATTAAGTATGATGCCTTTATCATAGTGGTCTATGTGCATGGGCGCGATACCCGAGAGATGCAGGCTCGATTGCTGCGGGGTGTCCTACTTTCTTACTTTCAAAAAGATTTTTCCTATTGATTATAAGTAATAATATATTTTCTCGAAAGTGTTTTCAAAATTATGTATGTTATTTAAAAATTAGATTATGTGTTATGTTAGAATACCGGACAAAACATTATATTCAAAGTACGCCGATAGTTTTTTAGTCAGTCTTAGTATGGCCTGTAAATTTTATGATCAACACACTACTTATGGAATCAAGATATGAGTCAGACATTTAATTTGCGATTGTTTTGAAATAGCCGTGGTTGCCAGTATATAATTTAATCCCATTAAGATCATTAAATAAAGATTCATTACTTACTATTCGGCCATTATACTATATTCTTGCTGAAACAATTTATACAGCCTTTTTGAATCTGCACTTCCTGAGATTGATTTATCAGAGAGCATATTATTATGGTCAGTTCCGGCGTCTTGGCTTATCCTTCTGTTGATTGAGTCATGATGTGCGTAGCTATCAGCTGATTCTCTGTTCTGGAATAGATTGAGATGTACATACGTATAAAAATAATTGATAATAATGGTTGTTTTTATTGCATCTTCCTGGTACACCAACGATTTTACTAACCTTGGAACTCGCAGCAATAGTTGTGTACATGTTGACAGATGTTAGCTGCAATGGCTATAGTTGAAAGCTATTCGAGTAAGGTTCACCACATAACTATAGGATCCTAATCCTATCAATCTAAATTAAGTAAAAATCTGGCGAACAAAACACAGAATCAACTTAATTTTGACGTATCAAACGACGAATCGTCATAGACAAAGTACCAAGCATAGACTAATATACTTGTACCAAGTATTATCACCATGACAACACCAATAATCTCATTCAACGCAGCCAACAAATTTCTAAATTAATTTCTTAAGATTTATTATTGTGTTATTAATTTAAATAATTCTTTTATTTTATTATCTATTTTTCAGATTTTTTTCGCATTTGAAAAGTTACAAGGGATATTTATTTTATTTGTGAAATTAAAAAAATCTCCTAACAGAATCCGTACATTCAAATATGAAAAGGTCTAGTAAAAGTGCTCTGGCAAGAAGATCAGTTTTTAATAAAACCTCTAGAAAACATATTCTGTATTTATGTCGATTATTAAATCGAATAAAATATAGCTTTTTATAAGTACCAATTCTTCATTATTTAAATTATTTTATATAAAAAAATATTGTTCCGGCATTGGGTTGTCCAAGATTATTGCGTAATATGTGATTTTTGTTTTTGTGATGAGCTCATTTAGATACAGCACGAAGTAGTTTTTCAAAATATGGCAATACTACCATCACAAATGGCAATAATTCAGCCCGCTGATAACTGTCAAATAATTTAGTTTAAAGGCAAGCAATTTAATTTTCTCACACGTGCTATAGTTTAGATTTTATGTTTTGTATTATTTCTGGGTACCAATCAAATAACAACTCATCGATATAAATAACTGCAATTGTTGACGTTTTAACCCTAATTTAATAGAAACTTATAATGGCTCGAGAACAGAATAAAACCAAACTTTCCAAATCAATTTTGGAAATGAAATTTATGAAAAGAACTAAAGAAAAGGTGGAAAAAGAGCTTGAAGAGAATGAAGGCCAAGAGATGTACTCCCATGAGATAACAGCAGAAATGAGACAGGGCGCTGGCTGTTTTACGATTGAACCAAGTTTCGTACGCTGTGAGGAGTTACTGGAAGGACGTCTGTCATACGGGGGAATGAATCCAGAAATAGAGAGAATAATGGAACTAGAAAACGCCGACACAAACAGACTAGTTCAGCTTCAAAAGGAAACAGAGATATCAGATTTAGAAATGGCTTCACACTATAACCCATTAGTCAAGACAATGAATTCTAAATTTAATAAAAGAAGTCACGAACAAATGGAAAACGGCACCGCCAGTAAATATAATAAATATGAAGGAGCTTCGCCGCATTTCAAGCCGAATGCCAACAAACGCAAGTGGCAGGAAAATAATCAGCAAGTGAATTCCCCGTCACAACACAAAAATAAGAAATCAAAGTTTATTAAACCGGCCGAATGATTTACGAAAAGATAATGTTATACGTGTTGATACAAAGTTATTTTGTACCTATATCCAATCTTTTATCAAATTGCATTGATTATTTGCATTTTTTTATGAATTGTGTTGGTACATTATGTATAAAAATGTATTTTAAACACACAATTATTATGACTAAAAGGATTCCTGTATATCTAAATAAATATATCGCAGCACAAAGTTTGCTACACATATTATAAAAGCCTAAATATTAATAATACTTTTTCCATTCGCTCAGAAATTACTAAATGGAGGAATACCCTTAGTGTAGGGCATACGAGCTGTGCGGATCAATCACAATCAATTTTGTCTTTTCTTTTTGTTATGGCGTTATAGATCTAGTCAAGTCTTGGTCTTATCTACCGCCTTTTTCCACTCGTCAATGTCAGGAAAAGTCATTGCTTAACATCCTCCTACCAGGATATCTGTTGCCTCCTTTGTGTTCCCAACAAGGACCTTATTTGGTACTTGTGTCTCTGGCATATGCTGGACATGGCTCGCCTAGTTCAACCTCGGGGGTTGTATGAAAATGGATAGTTTCAATCCCTGGTACCAATAGCGGAGGGTGGAGGTAGGCTGTTAAGATCTGCCGTAAATAGTGTACATTAAACTTTCTTAGTCATATGAAGGTTTTTATTGAATTAAACTACAATTTACAGATGGTATTGGTTAGTTTTTAAAAATCAATTAAACCCTGCCTAAACCAAACCATAATAGTTTTGGTATATTTTAGGCGATACTTTTTTGTTTTCGTTGGATTAACGTGATACATCAGTGAAACGGCAAATAATTTTCAACTATAGGCGCGATGAAATTTTGGACTCGCTCGCATTCTGAGAGAGAACGTCGAGCTGGAAACATTTCACTTTGTTTCATGATGGCGACAGGCGTATGAATTCTTAAATCGTGTAAAGATGACTAAAAACGTTACCCATTTACTTTAAAAAGAAAACATGTCAATGAATATATTATTATTGTTACTAATAGAACAATAAACAGAACATAAAATGGACGTATGTTGGATTTATATGACAAATTATATTTCGTTTGGCATGCGTCATTTGCACCCGCGCATCGACTAGCCACGATCTTTTTAGACCGTGCCTCAACTGAGGTACAACCTTAAGAATACATATTACACATATTGTTGGTTCATTTTTTTAAATTCATTAAGCCCTGCCTAAAGCAAACTATAATAGATAAAAATATTATTCTATCTATAAAATATCCAAAGTTATGTATGATTTAATTGCATAATTGTAGATATTTTATAGACAGTATTTTTTTACTATTATGGCTTGGTTTCGCATGGTTTAATTGAATTTTAAAAACTAACAAACACTATTTACAGTCTACAGGTTGTAGTCTTAGTTTAGTTGACAAAGTTTATTGTGCACTATTTATGTCGGATCTTAACAGCATACATTGGACGGATGAACACATTTCTTCTGATATCTATATTCACTAAAGATTAGTGAACATTATAAAAAATCTCATTTCTACAAATATAGTTACTGTGTTTTTATTATACTTTTTTTTTCCATATTTACCGCCAAAAAAAATTATGACTAGAATTGTCAAATATAGCCTCTATTCCTTGCTTTTATATTATCATATTAATACACAGAATAATGTAACAGTTGAATATTTTGAATAAGGGGTTATTCCTATTTTTTTTTAACAAAATTTACCATTCTCTTCTATTTTTAAAGCCGCAAGCTATAACAAATGACAATGTTCGTTCAGCAGGAATAACTCATAAATCTGTCAAAAGTTCTTTGTTGCAAAATAACACAAAACCTCATTATTGCTTGTAGAAATTAGGGCTTACTACATACTATATAATTATACTTTACTACATACTATACAAGTTTCGTATTAACATTTACAAAGAATTATGTAAAGTAATTGAATTTACGAGACAGCAATAGTCATTTCACGAACAGGAGTTGCACTCCAATTCATTTCAAACCCTGCTGTAAACCCATCGTCAGAATGTCGTAACTAAAGCTAAAAAAATTAAAGACCAACTCTTCTCGGACATGTATCATGGTAGGATGAAACAATTGTCAACGTAAATAACTCAAATATCATGTTTTTGTTTTAAAATTCAAAACATAAATGAAATCAACATACAAACCATTTTTTTTATGAGTGATTTCTGTTCGGGTGAGAGCAATATTATCTGATAATACTGATTGCCAAGTCAATTGACAATATTGTAATCATAAGATGACATCCATTACAGTAAAAATTATTTGGCTGCTTAGCAAATAGGAACGTATATATAAAACTTTCATTATAAATTATGTACAAGCCTTTATCGTAGCCAAAACAAATTGGTATACTGACCTGTAATCGTTATTCGTAATAAAAAAGCATGTCTCAATATGGTTTTTATTAAAAATGTAAACCAATAAAAAATAAATATATTAATTATAGGACACATACATGAAAAGTTTTTCATTTGAAATCACAAAAAATTATTTACAATAAATTGTATAAATAATTAATGAATGCAATAAGGGTCATCCATAAATGATGTCACACGATTTACTGCATCTTTGACTCCCCTTCTACCCTCCACCATCACATTTCATCACAAAATCTTTTATCCCCTATCTAAATTACTTCACATTATTGGACTCTCCATTCGTTGAAAATGGATATATGTTTTCATTGAATATTTTATTCTCTTTTATATTTTGCTTGTTTTGTGACATCAGATCTACAAGTATCTTCATTGTCACAAATAATCACATTATATCAGACCGCCTCCCCCCCCCCTTATGATGTGATGTCATATATGGACGACCCCTAATAAGCTGTATTATAAAATTATGTATCGGATACAGACATGGAACATTGACACGTTTCTAAAAAATGAAATTTTTTTAAATATTTTTTAAAACTTCTCATCTATATTTGTATGTAATGACACATTCCCAGAGTTAACAATATAATTCCAGTGGCCGTAAGACCAAGGCACAGATATCTGCCTGTTATTGGCACCCTGAACAGTCTGGCTGACAATTGCAGGGATGAAGCGTATAATAGAATCGCATTTAGGTCTTCTTGCGGTGTTTCTTGGTGTAAAAATGGACGGACACTCAATTCATGACCGACACCCTGCGTCACAGCACAGGCTGTTGACAATCGGGCAGCCTATATCATAAATAATAAAAACAAAATTATTGCACTAAATTAATTGCAATTATCAACATGAACAATGAACATGATGTTCGATCCTAATAGGATCATATGGGCATCCACAGAGTGGAGGTTTGTATTAACAGATTTTTGTTTTTATGAGAAATGGATGTTAGCCATTTGCTCGACATATTAGGTCCATAATCTGACTCCAAACACAAATTGAAAAACAATATGTGTATTTGTCAGACCCAGGATTCAAATCTGTGACCCACGACATTGTAAGCCGCAAAAATGATTATACATTCAAAAGAGTGGAGGATATTGACCAATTTATTACGATAGCCTTGGTAGTCCAATGCATGGGCGCTGGGTACTCAGTGGCCATTCGAGTTCGATTTCCGGTGAGGTCATAATACATAGTTATACATCCAGGCATCGTTTGGTAGAACCTCAAATTATCAGAAATCATATTTTTTTACTTCGATTATAAGGAATTATTTAAATTTAAGTAAAATGAATGCCCACGGTGGCCGCGCTGCTTAAGCATTGGACTATAACGCCGTGGGTCCCAAGTTCGAATCCTGGGTCTGGCAAGTACACATATTGTTTTTCAATTTGTGTGTGTGGTATGGACCTAATAGGTTGAGCAAGTGGCTGACATCCATTTCTCGTAAGAAACAAAATCTGTCAATACAAACTTCTACTCTGTGGAGGCCCATATGATCCTAATAGGATCGGACATGGTCGAAAGAAGAAAAGAATTTTTCCGAAAATTGATTTCAATTGTCTGGATCTTTCGTTATCTGGAATATCTTCATCCAATGGTGTAATCAGAGAAAAAGTAAAGAAGTTTAAGAAAACTTACTATTAACCCTAAATATAAGAAAGTGAAGCTGATAGACCGTTACTAAAGCATTTGATTAAATTACATACATTTTTACCAAATATCACACTCAGTTGCAATCATATTTATTCGCCAAGTCAGGATTAAGAGATAAAAACGGCTTGTATTAGTGTTACAAGCCTAATTTTTTTAAAATTTAATTAACCATCTTTTTGTAGATGTGCAATCATGTAAAATAGTAATAGTATGTCGAAAAAGTATAACAATGACACTTTTACGCAAATATCAATACTAAGTAATCAAACCGAAAAGCAGCCATTTTGACTTTATTTACAAAGAATTGCCAACATGGAAAATGGTTTTTTATAGATACCAATTCAAGTACACTAAAATTGTTTTGACACGAGTTGTTGACAGATTTTTTAATACAAAAAGTTTGTAAGAATCAATCTTTTTGGAAAAGATAATGAGTGAATCATCTTACCGATATGAAGGGAACTGCTGAAGCCAAAATCCATAGTATTTCATTTAATATGCTTATTCCAAAAATTGGTTGAGTAGTTGTATCTATTTTATCCAAATTCAAGAGATATACTATCCCAGAGCAAGCCCATGATATGTTTACCAATGTAAATAGACAAATCGCTGGCGCTAAAACTTCATTCAGATGTCTCAATAACTTTTTAAACTCTGCAATTTCCTGTAAAAAAAATATAAATGCAATTTCTTTTCGATATCTTTTTTAGGTTTACGTAATTCATGTACAATAATACGGTAAGTGTAACCTACCGAAAATATATAAATAAATACCATATTTGGGTCTGATCCATAAAACGTTGATACATAAATTAATACAATAGAAAACTGTTACTAAACAACTAGCATCACTTAGAGTCACAACGTCATGTTGACAAAAAACCATTCAATAATACAATGTGAATAAACCTAAAACATTTCAAATCATTTCGATACTATCCTGCCTATTTCCCATAATAATTGGTCACGGCCTACGTACAAATATACATACAATTAATGTGGAATACTTGGCTTCAAAGAGTCCAGCCAATGGCATATAAATAAACATACCCTCATCCAATCCAATGAAGAGATTGTGCGAGTCAATAATCTGTTCCGGAGGAAATGTAAGTGTGCCGTTAGAAGTTGCGCTTGTAAACAATAACTCGTTATAATAGTCGCCTGTACCATATCATGAGTGAGAGTTGATATTGCGAGAAGCACTTTTGCAATTACTTTTATCTGCGCAGAGCTGCAAAATAAGCAATAATCAGAATATAACTTTAACAATTGACATATTAAGTGACAGTTAAAAACATCTCCAACCTTTGAGTAAGCCATTGAAATATAATAGTGCCCTTGGCCATCATCATGTTAACGGTAGCCAATGACAACATCATCCAAATTAAACTAAAAATGATGTAAAGCCAAAGGGTCCGAACTAATTTTCTTGGACTCGTGTATGGTGTCCCTTGAGGTGGGAATGATGACAATAAAAATACCTGTAATGAGAAAAGATAACTAATTATTATAAAAAATTCTACCATCATGCTAAACAAAATGCATAGGTAGTGTGAGTTTGTCTTGTAACCTCCAGCACATACTGTTTCATAGCTCTTCGGTACTTTTGGTTACTAGTGGTCAAGCTATAACAATTATCAGGGTGGGATTTACCATACATCTAGGGTAGCTATAGCCCAAGCTCCGGAAAGCTTTTTAATCCTCTAATATCTACCTAATATTGGGTACCTAGTGGCCGATCCAGCGCAATCTTTTCGCCCCTATAAGATGTGTACAGCTCCTCATTATACTTTGACCTGTGTATAGAATGCCGGAGGATATACCAGCAAGGCAGGCTATGTACGCAACCACTGAGGGCAAGTGAAGACCTGAACGACCGAAATTGAGATGACTAGACTGCGCCACAAAAGAATGCTTGTTCAAAGCAACTGGAGAATGTCGGCACTGGATCATCCAGGATGGAGGAAGATTTTGAAGGAGGCCAAGGCCTGCCAAGGGTTGTACTGCCATAAATGATGATGATTTGGTACTTGGTAGTGTGTACAATATTATAAATTAATTTAAGACAATGTCGAAAGATCAAAACTTGCGGACTTCTGCATTATTTCATGGCCTCTACATTAAAAATGTTTTTTTTTTGGGGGGGAGACGCAATATGGTTTAAGCTTAGGTAAATCATAGCAAACGTATATTCAGCCCTGATGCTGAAAGACTTCATTGCATGATACGTAACAGATATTGGATGTGAAATTCAACTTATTGAGCGTGATAAAAAATAATTGAATACTTATAAAGAATTATGTATGTGATTTATTTACCCTTTCCATGAGATTTTGCAGTTGTTCATTATCAGAAATTCTAAATAAATAAATTGCATATACGTAGCCAACAAAATGGAGTACACTCGGGCCTATATAGCTAAATGTAGGACTTCCGTAGCAAATTTGATTGTATGATCCGGTATCTTCATCAGATCCTCGTGAGGTGGGCATAGTTTTGTAACAGAATCCTCTATCTCTTCTGTAAATTTTATAAAACAAGAAAATGAGAATGTTAATAAAAATCAATAAATATTTAAAACATGTAGTGTCAGCGAAGAAGACTTAAAACATTTTAATTACATATTATAGATAGGTATCTTAGTGGCGAAAACTGCATCTTAGATGGGGGAAAAATGTTATAATAATGCATACTTTGATAGTAATCAATGTGTTACAGTTTATATCAGGGGCGGGCAAACTTTTTGGATGGAGAGCCAAATTCAAGAATTCAAAATGAGCGGCGGGCCGCAAGTAAAATAGCATTTTTAGATATACACTATTTATTATCACGAAAAATAAACATTACAAAAAAATTAATGAGAAGAATGAAAGTGTTGTACATTTTTCAACATTTTTTCAAATTCAGGTGTTAATTTTGTGGTTGATATTTTCAAAACTGCTTGTAAATGGGCATCGGAGATATTTGATCGTAAAGAATTTAAATTGAGGTTCATGATCGAAAATGTTTGTTCACATACATAGGTTGAAAAAATCGTCATTCAGAGCTTTAATAATTTTACCATATTCTTCAAATTTATATTCTGGTATATTCAGCAACTTCAAAGTTGGAAAGTGGTCCACGTTGTTATTCGATATTTGTCGAAGGAACAACTTGAGTTTTAATAATTGAAATCCATTCAAACTCTTCACCATATCCTGGGCATATATTTTTTTTCCTTGCAACGCAGAGTTAAAAGTATTTAAATGTGTCACGATGTTCAACATAGAAAATAGTAGTTACATAGTGTGAGACGAGACGCAAGGAAGACGTACTGAGATAATACATTAACGAAACAACAAATTCTTCAAATTTTAATCTATTGTCAATATTTTTTAAAAAAGTATAAAAAAAGTTATTCGTAATCAGAAGTACAATTAATGATGGCGGGCCGCAAAAAAATACTCGGCGGGCCGCAGTTTGCCCTCCCCTGGTTTATATGATAACCTGTAAAAAGTAGTAACATAATATTCGGTTTATCTTGTATATTTTAGAAAAATAAAGAATAATTGTTTTATTTATAGGAAATGATCTTTCTAATTTCTCCCAAGTGTAGTGCTAATCATGTTCATACGAACATTAGTTGAGTATAAGAATTACTAACCCAATAATTTCACAGTATGTATTTATATATTATATTGCTGTAATTTCATTATTTTATGGGTGACCAATGACATTAATATGGACGAAGCATCTGGAAAAAAAAATAACACTCACTTTTTTTGTCGGGTCTGCCGAATGGCATAATCTGTTCTAACGCCATTACAATAAAGGTGATATTGCTATAAATTCCTGAAACTTTTTGTCGGGTCTGCCGAATGGTTCGGTTCGAACAGGTTCGCTCAAACGAACATTGATAATAGAAACACAGTTCTAATGTCGTTACAATAAAAGTGATATTGCTATAAATTCCCGATGCGTGATATCGCATAATGGATATTGCGTGACGTCTACCTATACACGTACGAATGTCACTATGGGCGAATTTACTTGCTAGCTACTGTACTGAGTGCGTCGTCCATTAATAATGTCATTGTGGGTGACATAATTAGTATTGCTTTAAGCATAGTAAGCAATTGCTTTGTTGGTATTATCTTTAGTAAATTCTAATCAATTAAATTATAATATTTTATCTTCTAGTTGAGGTAAACATTAAATAATTGCATAGGATCGAGTCTTCGGCACTGTTTTATATTATTATCTATACATCATTTCATGATTAATTAAATTAACACCTTTAAACATCTTTTGTTAAACTGGCCGTCAGTGGCGAATGGTGGAGGTAGGCTGTGGAGATCCGACATAAATAGCGCACACTAAACTTTGTCAGTCATACTTATTTGTTTTCATTTAACTAAGAATAAAATTGCAGATGGTTTTTAAAATTCGATTAAACCCAGCCCAGTTAAAAAATATTTTTCTATCTACAAAATATCTAAAATGATGTGTGATTGAATGAAAGATATTTTATAGATAGAAAAGTATACTTAATATCTATTATGGTTTGCTTTAGGCAGGGTTTAATTGAATTTTAAAAACTAACCAATACCATCTGCAATTTGTATTCTTGGTTTTAACAAGATATTTTAGTGTGCACTATATGTCAGATCTCCATAGCCTACCTCCACTCTTTGCCACTGCTAGTCATATATACCTATCAGTGAATGAATACTTTTGATTCACCAGCTTATGAGAATGGTGAAGTTGTGAGTCCTTCACATAATTTTTTCACTGTTGAAGACAAAATATGTTAGTTACTATAAGTTGTCAAATTTTTATAGCATGTCACTTGACGAAATGAATGTTCTATCTCTTGTTCACGGTGAGAGCATCTATAAATAATAAAACACTATAGATGCTTTCGAATATACATTCATAAAATATATGTTGACCAATCCGTCAAGGGAAACGACAATGATATTCTTGTTTGCGAAGTGACATCCTATGTTGTGGGTACTATAGTAATTAATAAAGTTAATTGAAATATTTACCGGTAACATGCCATGTACTGCAGGATATATCCTAAGCATACCAAAACTGTGATTTGCAGCGTATGGTAATGGGATATGTATAAAATAATTTTTGAACTTTGAAGTTGATCTAGTGACACCGGACGGAGACCCATAAAAGCCAAAAATTTAAGGTATGGATACAATATCTAGAAAGAAAACAAATCTGATGCATGTGAGGTTCATCATTGATGTATAATTGTGGTGCTGATGATAGAACGGATACAAGTGAACCATTGATGAAGTTGAGTAAATATTTATGCGATTTATGAATTCTACTGTTTTCTACATTCTGTAAATGAAAGTCATGCCAAAAGGTTAAATTAAATAGGTGTGTTACTATGGAAATAATAAACACATTTTATACACTATTCTTTCTCCATCTTCGGCCACATCCGCCTCTTAGCTTTACCATAAGGACACCACGCGGTGTCTCAGAGAATTCCTGTCGCTAGCCACAGTCTTCTTGCATCGTTTCGGGTCATACCAGCATCCCGTAGCTCCACCGTATACACTCTATAAATAGTATTTAGCAGCGTTCCAGGACACCAAAATCCGGTGGGCTTGAAGGAAAGGCAAGCCAGGTTGAGGTTCTCTTCTGGCATCCACGGCTCGTGGCCAAGTAGGGTCCAACATCGCCGCTTTACTCTCAGCGTATAGAGAGGCTGCTTCGTGCGTTCTCTTATCTCCTTGTTACGCATAAAGTCATACCACTGCACACCCAGTATCCGTCGCAAACATCTGTTTTCAAAGCTCGGTATACGGTTACTCCGAGCCTTCGTTAGTAGCTATGATTCATTACAGTAAAACAGCACTGTCAAAATGCAAGCGTCGAATAGGCGGTATGTATAGTATGCTTATAACTTCACCATAAATTTAAATCCTATTTCACTTGTAAATAGGCATGTAGTAATATGACTACTTTTTAAATTATTTTATTAATTAATTCATGATCAGTGTACACACGCTAGCTATGCGCTTTTCTGATAGCTACAAATACATGGATAAAAATAAATTACATTCTCGTTCAGATATATTGATGACTCACAACGCACGCTCCCCACAGGTCCCTCCATCTACACCGCGTTCAACTCGCACACTAATAATCAAATGCCATGGCGCTTTGCAATTAGCTCTCATTCGAGTTGCTCGCAGCGACATGAAACAAATGCTATTGGTAGGCAGAAGAGAGTTACTCGAATGTGTATCGGCGACTTTATGCTTCTTTAAATATCAGCACCTCAATTCATTCTATGCTTGATAATTATTAAATAGAAAAATCTAATAATAATTACAAGATAAAAAAAACTTTTTATATACAACATTTTTAAATTTTCTGTTGAGCCATATAAACTTGACTTGACTAGCTTAAATGATCAAAAAAATTTGTACTTGACATGTCATATTGATTTCCATAGTAACGCACGTATATATTAATAATTTAGTTGCTAGGACCCCAGACCAATAATGGTGTCGAAATAACTTTTCATACAAAACAGAATTAACTGAAAATGAATTCAATTCTATTTAAAGATGGCTATAAAAAAATGCATTAGCATCGTGTTCTGATATATTCTAAAAGTTTCAATTGTCTAGCTAGTCGAGAAGTTAGTTAAAAATCGATTGCAAGATTTGTACCGGACAAATAAGAATACAAGCTAAGAAAAACGTTGTAAAAATAGTATTCCTTTTATTAACTAGTGATTACTAAGATCAGTGATTCCCAACCAAATAACCAAAAATAAAATTGTTTATACAATATGAGTAAAATTAAGTATTTTGAAAGTTTATTTTGACAAGATATTGCTGTGATGCCAACCGGAGTGTAAGACATAAAATGAAAATATTTGTTATTTTCTTTACTTTTATCTAACCCAAAGTCTATATTCAAACCGGGGCACAAAGCTGAAAATTTTGTTCATAGTCCTAGTTATTGAATATACTTCGAATGCAATATGGTAAATCAATTTGTATGAAATATTCAATCGAAAATCTTCATTTACTGCCTACAGGTTACGGCATTGCATTCGAAGATTCCCAAAATTACCGCTCCATCTCGTGGAAAAAATAATTTGACCCTCTGAGCTAAATAGGCCATATAACACACTAATTTTTATAAAAAAATATGCATATTATGCAATTAGATAACTACGTTAATATTTTCGTAAAATTATCAAGCGGTCTGGTTCGTAAAATTTTCCATTTCAAGCGCTGTATAACCCGCTACTCAGTGTCCTAATCTGAATATAATCGGCTTTGATCTAACCAAATATGTGTCACGGGTTCTTTTAACCAAAAAAGGTTGCGAATCACTAACCTACATAAACACTAAAGAGATTATGCTGATATTTATGTATGGCAAGATATAAAAGAAGTTTACATACTTTTGACTTGCAGTAAAACAGAACAGCAGATGTACTCATCAAATCATTGTCATTCGCTTCTGTGATTTCACCGATCTAAAATATTTAATAATTTGAGATTATATGATTACATGTCCATTTTACGCTGCATGGTTAGGCTTTCAAAAAAGATTAGCCCAGATTTCAATAGCCATCCAAAGCTTTAAAATATCCTTGATTTCAAATTTACTTTGCATTACGTTTGACATGTTAACGGTCAAACGGCTCTAGGTGCCAATTGTCTTTAAACTTATAAACAAACCATTACCAATTGACAGTAACTGTGCACTGTTAAGTGTCCTAAATTAGATCCACAGAATTATGACGAATCTATTCATCAGAGATAATTATAATAAGAGTAATGTTATATTTACATCAAGACTATTCATATCCAAACATGAAGGTGTTGATATTTCTACTGTCATTGGTTCAGCGGTTGAAGTAGGCTTATTTTCCTCCAACATTTTTTTTTCACCTTCAAAATCTAAAATACGATAACGGTTACATCACAATTTACAAATTAACTGCATTTTAATACATTGTTTACACCGTGAAATCACATTATCTGTCATTCTATTATTAAAGAATCACCAATAAATAACCACATTACCATAATGTGTAACAATAAACATTCATAGAGCTCTCCTAATCCCACCTGAATAATCTATGAGTGTTTCTAGCATTGTTGAATTTGTATTCAAAATTTATTTCAGACTTTCCAGCCATAAACAACATGAACCGATTCTGATTTTTAATAAAATGAGCGAAATCACAATGCAACATAATAAAATATGACTTTGGCATTGAATCTAACGCAACAAAAAGACTGATAACCTCATACTCAGATAATAACTAACCTCATAAAGGTGAAATTTTATGAGTAAAATCTCACTGATGTGCTTTCAGAAAAGGTTTTATAATCTAATATTGAAGAGTAAATTTATTTTAATAATCATTAGATTGTTTGTTGTCAAAATTGTTTCTCTCTTCTCTCAAGTGTATGACTAGTAACAGTTTAAATTTGAGACTAAAACTAGTAAAAGCGAAACGAAAAGGAAGATAAGTCTAAAATCATCATTACTTTTGAGGATACCTAAAAGATTATGTTTTCACCAACTTTGTATGTGAATTTCTGTGAAATTTACTAATTTAGTAGCGTTGATTCGATATTCTTTTACTTCTTTCCACAGATAGATTATGATTCCCTGCATTCCATATACCTGAAAGTATTGAAAGGCCTGTAGCGTCCTTCATTTGGTGACCTCCCTTTTCCGCATTGATCCTCGATACTTGCCTCACGAGTTAAGGGGCCCCAATTTTCAACTCTGTTTCAAAAAATGCGTAGCTTGTTCGCAATGCATTAAATCTCATTGTTTTACAAATATCTGTTAACACATGGTGTTAATTAATGCGATTCAAATTTTTAACCATCCTTTGAGTGCAGAAAAAGATCATTAACTGAAAAGGATTAAAGACTTTTTATGTACAATCAACAATGAGTCAAGAGTGACTAAATTGACTCGCAAGATTGCACATGCTTTCGATGATACGAAAATACTTCTGTGGATCCACTCTATACACAAGGCGACTACCGACTGCAGTTTGTCATTTATTTATTGAGGTAAGTATAATTGTTACAATAAGTTAATTTATCGATAGCTGCCTTGTGTATAGAATAGACCCACTTAGAAATATATATATAACGACTAGAAAACATGTTTTTGAAGAAAATATGACACCAAGCAAAATGCGGACCTGTGCGCATGTGCACTGACTACTTTGCTATTTATAGGTATCTTATCTAATTGTGACAAATTTAACTAATGGGTTTTACAAAACTCTCTGAAGAGCTTTCTAAATTGCGTTACTAATTGGCAATCAGCTTTTGAATTTTAAATCAAAGTATTAAATTATTAACCGGCGTCACGATCATTAGATTTTTGAAGTGTTTTCAAAATAATATAATATTTTTTTTTTTTTTACCATGTCCGATCCTAATAGGATCATATGGGCCTCCACAGAGTAGAGGTTTGTATTAACAGAATTTGTTTTTTACGAGAAATGGATGTCAGCCACATGCTCAACCTATTAGGTCCATACCCTGACTCACACACAAACTGAAAAACAATATGTGTACTTGCCAGACCCAGGATTCGAACCTGAGACCCACAGCGTGATAGTCCAACGCTTATGTATGTTCAATAAAGAATAAAAAAAATAGTTTATATAATATTAAATAAGTAGATATCATGAACAAAAACTAGCATTTAATATTTTATTCTTCAGTTTGGATTTTTTTGCTCCGAACCCCAGCGTTGCCAAACGTCCCGCTTTTTAAGCAGCAATAGATTGTCCCGTGCGGGACAGTTAAATTCACGATTATTCAACAAATGCAAATAAGACATTTAGTTTAAGACAAAAGAACGTGATGGATGCGTGATGCACACATATTTACACACTAATTTCATTTATTTTAAGTATACATACCATCATCTAATTGCTATACCAAACGGGTATTTTCTCAGATGAATTTATGGTCAGATGCAAAAAACAGACATTCTATTGAGTTGATAAAATCGGAATTACTTATTTAATTAAACATGATATCCTCATGTGTAATTAAATTTTACCAATACATTAAGCAGCAGAAAGAAACTCTTCAACCAAGAAAAAATAGGCAAGTATGGGGAAAAAATATTGTTTAATATTAATATTTTGATAGAAGAGTTTTGTAGTTTGTGTTTTGTCATTTATGATTGATATTATAGAAATATAGTACACTCTCAGTAATCCGTCGCTCGATTATCCGACTACTAGTTGAAAGCACAAAATCAAGCTCTATAAGTCGCCGGTATTCGATTGTCAAATTCAGTAGTCCGCCGTGTACAAGTATACAATGCAGATAAGACGGGTTTATTTTGGAAACTTCTCATTCGTAAAACGTACGTTCATCGCGAAGAAAGTAATTTACCAGGGAGGAAAGTACCCAAGGACCTTATGCCGTACTCCAATGCAACCGGGATACACAAAATGAAGCTTTTGGTCATAGGGAAAGCCAGGAATCGTAAGCCATTCAAGAATATCTGCCTCACTGAACAACTGGTTGTGTCAAGTGATTTACTATATTTAGTTTATAAATATGTATAATTTAGTAAATACCTACTTGATTTTAATTATAAATAAAACCGTAATTTTCTAGTACAAATTTCTCAAAAAAACTATTTTTATGAAATACTTGTTTTAATTTTGACACATATTTTGTATGTATGCACTATAATTCGCCGCTTTCACTAATTGGACACTTGTCTAGTTTTTGGGGTGGCGGATTACTGAGAGAGTACTGTAAACATTAAAAATATTGAACTACCTATGTATTCGTTTTTTAGGTTGTGTCACATTTTGCTCTTTTTATTACACATGGTAATAATCCTGATTTGGTAAAATAATTATCTGGCAACGCTGCCGAGCCTAGTGTTTTCGAATGCTGGAACAAAACATCAAATATAAATAATATCATCTTCAGTAATTGAAGTTTATCAGTATTGTGCAACCGACTGCTACGTATATTTTAATGATCCAGACACCTGAATAAATAAATAAATTGCTTCACAGTTCTATCAAAGACAAAAATAACCTAGAAAGTGATAAAGAGTAATTTGTGTTTTAAAAAAACAAAATGTAGATTTAATAATAGTTTTATTATAATTAACATAACACAGATGTCAGTATCATCGTCTCTTTGCAGAATGTGGTTTGAATTTAGGGCGAGCAAGATGTCCTGTAGGTCGATGAACTTTCTGCCTGTCTTCTCTATGTCGCCTATCCTTGTCACGTCTCTCTTTCTCGTGTCTGTCACCTCTCATACTAAATGTCATCTCACGGTTGCCAACAGATCCCAGTAGTTTCACATTGGCGTTTTCATTTTTCAATCTGTCACCGAGACTGCTCCTGCAGAAATAATAAACAGTTAGTTCCGTTACTGTTATCATAACATAGAATAGTTATACAGAGAATCAAAACCACAAATGATGAAATAGGCCAATAAGAAGCCAAAGAAATAGTAAATGAATCGCATTGATTTATTTACGGACAGAGTTTTAGTTGGATTGAATGGATACATAGTTTTTGATACTTCATAAGGCAAGTTAGGCCATTTATTGGTCGGCCTATTAGTATTAAGCAGTGTGCAACCAATGTATTATCGGCACATGGTATGGAGTGGTTTTTAGCCAATGAGGTTATATATTGCTAAAGTGCAGGTAAGTCATAAGTGAAAGCGGGCTCTTGTTATCGGGGTCTCTATCGCCGGCTCTTGTGGTGCAGTGCGTAGGGCGGCAGCCTTTCATCAGGGAGCTTCGGGTTCGACCCGGTGAGGACACAATATACGAGGGTGGGTCAATAAGTCCTTAGAAAAGCCGACAGGTGGCGCGACTAGTACTGTAAGCGGTTTGTTTTCATGCAGCGGCACTACCGATTCAGTATGCTGCGAAGTTTCAATCAGATTGGTCGGGTTGTTGTTTCTCGTACATTTAAAAAAAAAATTTGCTTGCTTACAAAAATGGAGAAAATTGAGTTTAGAGCTGTTATTAAACATTTTAATATAAAAGGGTTAACAGCAAAGGAAATAAAAAATGAGTTGGATTTAGTTCACGGCACATCTGCTCCTTCACTTGCAACTATTTATAACTGGTTAAATGAATTTAAACGAGGTCGTACATCAGCAAAGGATGAACCACGCTCAGGACGTCCTGTAGAGGTGACTACACCAGAAATGATCAATAAAATCCACGATATGGTGTTAAGTGACCGAAGATTAAAGTTGAGTGAGATAATTGAGGTTACAGGGATCTCAAAAGGTAGCGTCATTTCTATTTTACATGACAAATTGGGCATGAAAAAAATTTCTGCAAGATGGGTGCCGCGTTTGCTCACAGTCGACAATAAACGCAATAGGGTGGTGGCCTCTAAAGCCCTGTTGTCGCTCATGCAACGCAATCCGGATGAATTTTTTCGTCGCTTTGTGACTGTAGATGAAACATGGATACACCACTATACTCCCGAGACAAAAGAACAGTCAAAGCAGTGGATTGCGAAAGGCGAACCATGTCCAAAGAAGGCGAAAACCGTAAAATCAGCTGGTAAGGTTATGGCTATTGTATTTTGGGATGCACGTGGAATTATTTTCGTTGACTATTTGGAAAAAGGAAAAACAATAACAGGGGATTATTATGCATCTTTATTGGACCAGCTAAAAAACAAAATTGAAGAAAAACGGCCTCATTTAAACAGGAAAAAAATCCTCTTTCACCAGGACAATGCCCGTGTTCACACATGTTTACGATCAATGGCTAAAATTGAAGAATTGAAGTTCGAATTGGTCGACCACCCACCGTATTCGCCAGATTTAGCCCCCAGTGACTTTTTCCTTTTCCCAAACTTAAAAAAATGGCTAAGTGGACAACGTTTTTTTTCAAATGAAGAAGTCATTGATCGGACAAATGCTTATTTTGAGGACCTTCCGAAAACTTATTTTTCTGACGGTTTAAAAAAAATTGAGAAACGTCTAACCAAGTGTATTGAGCTCCAAGGAGATTATGTTGAGAAATAAAAAAAAATACAAAAATAAAAACTGTTTTAATGCTTTTTTCTAAGGAATTATTGACCCACCCTCGTATTTATGTGATTTTCTCAAAGCCTGGGTGTTTGTGATTGTTTCACTTCTATTACTAAATATACTACTGTCATTGGGCCTCTAGGCCTATTGTAGTGTTAAAAAAAAATATATTATATGTATATATTCTTATTTGTATTTTGTATTTACAGTGAAAAAAATTTAAATCTTTATGATGGAAGGATATTCTCCTGTCAAAAGATTTTTTGAAAGATAATAGTAGAGAGTTGTATCAATAAGAATAAACATTATTCTTTAAAATTTCACGTAGGAAAGAAAAATAATGTAGGGTCGGTTAATGTGGTTATACGAGTTTTGAAGGAAACCCCTTCCATGAAGATGGACACTAAATATATATAATTTAAACTGATAGAAGGGTACTACTGTCCGACAACAAGATCTCGTTGATAGCCGGAAGTCGCTGTAGAAGACTTCTCAGTGACATACCTGTCATGGCGGCAATGCGTGTTTAAATAATGTATTGGTTCTCTTTTTAGGTACAACTCCTTTTCTTCTTCGCAATAATCAAAAAGTTTACTAATAATAATTTTAATATTTTTCCTGATCGTTTTAGTCATATTTATATTAAAAAAAAACATAAAATATTGTAAATTTATAGTTCTGTATACCACGGAAGCATAAAATGAAATGATAAATTTAGGGGCATTCCTCATTTGAAAACGGAAGTGCGATTAACTAAACAGGAGGGGCTTGTTAGTTTACAGTTTTAACACGTGGACAAGAAGTTTTTGTTCAACAGTATGTACATATTCTACAAACAAAACATTGCTATAATCATAGCATTTGTATGTACTGTATAAGTTTGACATAGACAATATGTATGTATGTGAAAGATGAGGTTATTTTTAGTTCTCACCAGTTCTCACAGACATGATAATATAATGGAATGTCAGTAAGCAAATGATTAAATTAGTTGCAAATTATTTCAAATTGCAGATTCATTTGTAGAAAACTGTAGAAAATCATACACAGAGGATTATTTTCTCCATTTATTTTGAAATAAAAACAGCTTGCATTATTTCAATTAAATGAATGGTTACAAAGCCAAAATGTCAAAATAGACCGCCATTTTCTTTTTATAAAATATACAAACATACTACCAGGGGAAAAAACATTAATTTTGTAATACAAAAAGTTCATATCCCTCTAGGTTAACTCCAAAATCTTTTGAGTTCAACTGAATCCAAAAGCAAATGAGGCATTGCATAACTATAACTTACTTGTCGAATTTCCTTGATAATTTTCGAATGCCTTTGAAGCCACCTTTAAATTCTTGATTTGGTTTCAACTCATAAAACTTGGGTTCAGGTTTGTTTGCCGCTTCCTTTCTATCCACTGCACGGTTCTTTTTGTCGATTGCTTGCTTAGCTGCTTTCAGTTGATTCTTTACATCCTGCGTCCAAGTGTGTTCATCATCTGAACTGCTGTCATTTGCATCGGAATCATTGAAATCATCATCAGATTCTGGCTTTGTGTCGTCATCCTAAAAGTATTAAATATTTGCATGTAGAACGGTGGTGAACTATTTGTCATTCCATTTGCTGCGGCCCGTTGACTTATCTCTGATAAAAGCGGCATGTCAAATGGGTCAGGAAGTGAATATGGAAAAAAAAAACCAAACATAAGACGATGCCTCTGCAAAACATTTCATGGTTGCAGTCTTGAAAAGTGAATGAATCTATTTACCCTGAGACACTGATAAATGAAAGTGTTAAAATCAAACGCAGAATGTTTATTGGTAAAAGGTGCTTTAAAACCGTCTATAATCAAGCCTATAATACAAGGCAGATGAGACGGGTTTATTTTGGAAACTTCTCCTTCGTAAAACGTACATTCATCGCGAAGAAAGTAATCTACCAGGGAGGAAAGTTCTCAAGGACCTCATCACAATTATGCCGTGCTCCAACGCAACCGGGACATACAAACTGAAGCTTTTGGTCATAGGGAAAGTCAGGAATCCTAAGTCATTCAAGAGTATCTGCCTCACTGAACAACTAGTTGTGTCAAGTGATTTACTGTTTAATATTTAGTTTATAAATATGTATAAATTAGTAAATACTTGATTTTGTTTATAGATAAAACTGTACTTTTCTAGTACAGATTTCTCAAAAAAACTATTTTTATGAAATACCTGTTTTAATTTTTACCAAATTTTGTGTATATGCACTATGATGATTACTGATAAGAGTACTTTATTATCATTTTCTACAAACAGTATACTATATTGCATTCAAAGTATAAGCAATAACTAGCACCGATCTTTAGTGAGTCTTCTTTCATCCCTTTGCAATCCTCGCGAAAGCCCATTTGGGAAATGCTGATGTAGAACACATATAATATAATACAGTAATATCCCGTTAAATCAAACTTTGCTGTAAATCGAGAAACTAATCTATTTATAGCGATATCCACGAATTGGATAAATCAATCATAATAGCCACTGAATATCAATTTAAATGAAATTTTATCAGAAACGGAAATAATGTTATAAAATTGTAACAAAGAGTTTAACTGTTTTTGTGCCATATATTTTGTATTATGTAATTCAATTTTTTCCAATTTTCGGTCATGTCAATTTTGAATTAATGGGGTGTTACTGTAATTCCATTTATTAAGGTCGGTACTGACTTAAGGCTATACCTCAGTTGAGGCATGGTCTAAAAAGATCGTGGCTAGGTGATGCGCGGATTGCGGGTGCAAATGACGCATGCCGACCGAAAAACAATTTGTCATATAAATCCAACGTGCGTCCATTTAATGTTGTTTATTGTTCTATTAGTAACAATAATAATATATTCATTGACATGTTTTCTTTTTAAAGTAAATGGGTAACGTTTTTAGTCATTTTTACACGATTTAAGAATTATTACCCCCGTCGCCATTAAGAAACAAAATGACGTAATGACACCTCGACATTCGCTCAGACTGCCAGCGAGTCCAAAATTTCGTCCCGCCTATAGCTGAAAATTATTTGCCGTTTCACTGAAGTATCGCCTTAAGCAAAATTTGCGCACACAAATGGTTTACTTGTATAAATGTTAATGCAGATTAAAATTTTTGTACATAAAAGTTTGACCTTGTACCGACCTTTACATACAAGTATCTGCATAACACATTGATTTCCATTGAAAGTTTTTACCTGTATCGGATCAAACTGCTCACTGACTGCATTCTTAGTGGACTTTTTAACTGTCTTCAATGTTGATACAATCGGATTGATGAGTCTGTATTCTTCACATTCTTTGTCAACCTCGAAATCTTTGTTAACAAATAGTTCCTGTGGACACAAGACAACATATATTAAGTTTATTTAGTAAATGTAAAAAATTATTTAGATTAGCAAGTCAACATGAATTCGTACTTATGCAACTTAAAAAAAATGTATTTTGTGTCATTCTACAATTAGAACAAATTAAAATCGATAAAGTTAGAATCATGGATAATGTGAAAAAATCGGTACCACTGCAATCTACAATAATTACCAATAAAAGAAGAATATTAATAGAAGAAATGGAAAAAATATTCGTAATATGGATAGAAGATATGCAGCAATAACAAATTCCAATAAGCGTTATGCTCATACAAGAGAAATTTTCTCTCTCGGAGTCTTTTTGAAGAAGTGATGGTGTTGATACTCATACATTCACTGCAAACCACGGATGGTTTCAAAAATTTAAAGGCCGTAATAAACTAAACAACATCAAATTAACAGATGAGGCTGCCAGTGCAGATAGAAGGAGCTACGAATTTTATCAAGGCTCTAGCAAAAGTCTTATTCGACTTACGCGATTTTTTGATTTACACAAAAATCTTCAGAACGAATTAGTCACGTAAGTCAAGGACTCACTGTATATAATATATAAATACATATAGCTGAAAAAGATTTTAGCCAGAAAATCCTGCAAATCCACTTATTAGGCTAAACACTAACCTTAAATCTGTTATCGGCAAGAATATCACCAGTTTTGTTCTTTCTTCTCTTAGCATTATATTCAGTTGACATCAATTTAGCAGCAAGGTCTCGGTTGACGGACGGTAGATTCGTCTGCAACTTCAGACGGGATGGACGATCCTGTTCCATTTTCTCACGAATTCTACTTCTCTTGAATTCCTCAAATGCGAATGGATCAGCGATTGATTTGGCCTTTTTATATAATCGTACATCAACAAAATACCTGTTAATTTATTTAAAATCATATTATAAATTAATTTACCTTTATTGTAAAAATACAGTTGAAAATAACATTAAGCCATATTAAGTAAAACAGGAGAAATTTTATAATACATACATAAAGAAGCTCCTAACTATTCAATATTTTAATATGTCTAAGCCGGCTCGCACATCAAAACTCGTCTCGTATTCAACGTGTCTAATACGTTGATGTAATGTCATCGTTATTCACAAAACACACGTTGCCAAATGGAGCTCCGCAGATTGGTTGAATGCGACTTTAGTTTGAAAAAAATATCTAGTGCTGCTATCAACAAATCACATGTGTCTCGGGGTGCGAGTCGAAGACGCCAGAACGCATACACACACCTACGAATTGGTCATTCCTATACCGCCGCCGGTCGCCGTATCCAAATATCTATATATTTCGAGTGGTTATGTGCGACTGTCTTTAGGTAGATGTGTGTGGTCTTCATATGCAACATCAGATCGACATTCCTAGAAGGTTTGATTTATGGCTGTGCGGCAGACGAGGCGAGTTTAGATGTGAGAGCTGGCTTACAATAAATAACAAAATTATACATACCCGTGCATATATGCGCGTAATAAATTGGTGCCCAGCAAATGGCCTAATCCTAAAGTGTCCAGCTCCTGTCGTGTGATGAACTTATAATCATCATAGATATCTTGAGACGCAGTTGTTTCCAGTTCCTCTGTCAAATTATCTAAGAACGCACACCACCGTGGGGCAGGACCTATAGACATTTTGATTTTAGTAATACATAATATAGAATATAAGTTTTATAACTTCGCACTTTTTACTACACTGATACGCCTCTTTGCCTGATTACCTCTCATAAAATTAGATCAAATAATATTCACTTGTATTAATATATGTAGTAATAAATTAATAGATAATATCGTCGGTGTTTTGTAAAAAGGGCGAATCAACCATTTTGGCGAAATCGAGATTTTAATAAAAATACAATATGTACCCCACTAGCTTTCTTGTGTAAAGACGGCGAATTTGTATCTCCACATGAAAGTACTTAAAAACGATAATCGACTAAAATTACGAAATAAAAAGCAAATGTGACATAGTAGGCCTTTTAAAATATTATATAATAATACCTATTATAATGACAGTATTCTTTCTAAGCTTTATTATAAACTTGTTAGATATTTATAATCATCTACAGGTAATAAATAAATAAATGTCAAAAGTTAAAAACCCTCCTCCTGTAAAATAGCATTTTGGTTAATTCGCCCTTTTTACAAAACACCGACGATATATTGTCGCTACAGGATTGGTTTGTTGAATATCCGTTTTTGTCGAAATCGACCTTTTAATGCAGAATGATTTTTTGTATCTAAATGGACCAGAACTACCCTTTTCTTTAAACTGCTTTGTAATGAATACAGCATTCATATGCTGTAAAAACAACAATTTAAATACCTCCATGTATTTAAATATAGGATAATGAAATTTGTTTTTCATCTCCTGAACATTTGACATTTGGTCTATTCGATAAACCAATTCTACAGCGATGATATGTAAAAAATATATTTTTAGAATATATTACATCATTGTCATACTAGAGCCGAAGTGCAAAGTTATGAAGTGGCAACTCTACCTGATATTAATTAATTGAAGATGAGTTATTGTCTATGAAGAAATGACTCACCAAGAGAGGGAATATAGTAAGTTAGCATCTTTGGGTCTTCATTAGCCATGAATAGGAGACCAGTCCCCGGAACAACACAAAGGTTGTTGAACTCATTCGATGCCTCAATACTAGTGAACTGTTTCCCCTGAAAGATAAGACACGAGTACATAATTACAATGCGAAAGTGTTTTTTTAATTCGATTGTTATCTAACCTTTTTTGTGATGTTGATATAAAAGAGAAAAGGCATCACAGATGAAATGTATGTATAAAATACAAAGTTATCCAACTCGTGGTATGAATTTCACAGTTCTACCATTATTTCGTGTGTATTTTTTGACATATCGTCAGTTGAAAACCTAATTGTTAATACCCCGTATCTGACCTATATGATGAAAATGACTTTTTGATGACGAAAAACAACAAAAATACTGCCCATTGACTGCGAAATTCCCATATCTCTTAGTTATTTTAAAAAAAATGATACACATCGACTGCGAAATTCCCATATCTCTTAGTTATTTTAACAAAAATGATACAGCCATTTTAGTAATTTTCCATATCTGAACATTGCAGGAATAAGCCTGTAATAACCCGTATCTTGACTCTCAGCTGTCAAGCGTGTTGCATGACGTGTGCTGAATGCAGCTTCAAAATGTCACTTTAGAATTATTTAAAAGGTAAAACATTAAGGCTAAGGCCAAATAGGCAGGTGCCTTGCTTGGTGGCTACGTGCTAGGTGACATATCCTAGTGAACGAACGCATACTATTATATCGCAATGGCCACACTGCACGCTTCGCGCCTCGCTACCTGAGTCTCCCGGTGAATCAACGTGTTGGTTATTTTTATTGTCACCTGGTGATTTTGCCATTGTCTATAGATTTTTAAAGATGGCGCATGTTTCTTCAGTATGACGAACGTTAAACAACTTATATTTTGAGGTTATGAATGGGCCGTAGTATGCCCATAGATGACAAAATATTGCGAGGCAGACAGGTGCAAAAGGATTTACCCACCTTAATGTTACAACCAGTTGTTCCTCAGGTGTTATTGAGCATCTGAAATGCGTCACCAATAGATCAAATTTAATGTTTCTTGGTTCATCCTCAAATAACCAAGAAACATTTCATCGTACTGCCGTAATTCTTTATAGAGCAGTTGAAACTCTCCAAGAGTACTTCGAGATGCATTGACATTATGCACCCAACAATTTCGAATTTGCGAGTTTCAAAATTTTAAACTTAAATTCTCTGTGAGAAGTAGCTTTCTGGTTAGTTTTGAGAGTGACATATCGATGTTGACTTGAACGCTCCCAAATGTCAAATGAATTTGGAACTAAGCACATAGCCTGCAATGTGGCAGTAGTGTTAGTAGACAAGCATAGCATCTAGCTCAGGACTAGCGAAGCACCTGCCTATCTGGCCTTAGCCTAAGTAATATAACAAATTTGGATGTTTATCTATATTTACATAAATATATGTCACATTTTATTGGATGTTAATCATTATAATAGACGTTATGTGCTTTGTTTTACCACTTTTTACATTATGGGTGATTGGCATGCTATGTAGTTATGGGATATTAAATATTTAGTTTTTTGCACAATTTGTAAAAAGTCAATTACGGGATATTAGCATTAGGCCATTGTAATTACAGTAAAACCTCGTAAGAATTCCATGGGACCGAAAATCGAAAAAAAATTTGAATTACTACGAAATATTTTCAGTAATTTCGTTTCTGATAATAGATGTGCCTTCCGAATTGGGTCATAAAATGTCAGGATTATTTTTATTACCATCATAAAATAAGTAATTTTTGATGTTTTAAGGAAAGTCTGTCACAATTTTCAATGACTGGCTCATGAAATAGTGTACTTTATTACGATTTATTGAATATTTTTATATGCTAGGGACTCTGAAATCATTTTGAATTATGAAATTCGAATTTAAGGTATGGTTTTATATGAAAATAATGTTCAAGGAACTTTTTTTTCGGGAAAATTTCTAATTACTGCGAATTTCGAATTATCAGTGTTCTTACTAACGAGGTTTTACTGTAAATCTTAAAGACTATGAACCGAATGTATACTCATTTATACTCTCATGTAATGAAAATTGTTGTAATATTCAAATAGGCAAATAAAGATTACCGAGTTCTTATCCCATATTTTGAGAATTGATCCATCCATCGAATAAATGTAATCTTGGTTCTTATGAAAAACGACATCTTTGATAGGCAATCCATTCATATGATCTTTTACCAACAGTGGTTTACTCGATCTGATATCGTACAGTATAACGTGGCCTGTTGAGGTTCCAACACCCAAGGAGAGCCCACCATGACAGCTCAGAGCTGTTATAGATGGCACACCATCCAATCTACAAAGAAATTATTTAAAGTAATCATTTACATCAGCTAATAAGTATTGGGTTATTTAAATATTATGTAAGGGATTAAGCTGAAAGGGAGTAAAATATTTAACTTACTTGTTATCTACATCAGCGCAATGCACGGCGCAATCTATGCTTGCTTGGCGACTGCGCGTGCGAGGATCCCATCCTTCCAAATGGCCATCCTGTGTACCGACTATCACTAGCCCATGCTCTTGGTTTATCACACATTTGTTAATACTGCTAGCATTTGTGACGTATGGCGACATGAACTGGCCCATTTCGAGATTCAAGCGATAAATTTCCTAAAAATACATATTATGATTTATTTATTAACATAATTTTACTAAAAAGACAACACAATAAAAATAATGAATCAAAAAACTATAACATGATTAAGTGTTTCTATATTTGATAGGATTATCGATGGAATCAAATAAAAGCAATCTAAGTTAAGAAGGTACTACAATATACCAGTCACAATTGATTAGGTAATGCCATCTATAAATACTGATATTTATCTTTACATCTATACAAATATTTAAATTGAGGTTTGTGATTTCGCTGTCTATATTTATAAAATTCCGCAGTTTATAGCTGATACCAATTTAATAATTTCATCTTAATATCTCAAAAGTTTTTGTAGTTGAGGTAAAACTGCTTCCAGAATAACACACTTGCAACAACTAATCACAATTCAGATAACAGCGGTGGAATGGTGAGGTGAGGTGCGGGTAGAGAGGGGTATGGCTACATTCAACTTTCTTTACTTGAGCTCTCAGTAGTGTGATACTGATGTATGTCTATAAAGGCTGGATATTTATCGAAACGGAACGGCTAGGTGGAAATGTGCATACCTAGATTCAACTATTATGTAACTCATTGATTTCAAACGATTTAAATCGATTCAGTCAAAAATTCTTCATTCTTATTTTTATTTTCATTTTTCACACGGAGAAAGTCTTGGACTATCACTATAATATAGCCATGGTGTGGCTATTATTTCAATCTAAAATCTTTTGCATCGTAAAATGTTCTCTCATACAATAATTAACAATGATTATTTTTTGCTAGTATGTATATCTGTCTTGGGCCTTGGCGATTGAGAGAGATAGAATATTAGAGTGGGTGAGTTTTTATTTAAATCACTATTTATATATAATTATGTACTTAAATATTTATTTAATTCACTACACAACGGATGTGACGTCAATAATTTATTACTTATTTTAGTTTTATCGAAGACATTCGCATGAGAGGCGAATCCAGCCTCTGAGGGTCTCGAAGATTGGGTAAAGCCAGCAGAGCATCTCCCACCCGGAGCCAGTCTCGGGTACCGTACATGGAAAACCCTAAACAGACTGAGAACTATGGTGGGGCACATTGTAGCTATTGAAGACCCGACACGACGAAGACACATAAATAGTACTGAGGGGACGTACTCACTCAATGAGTATTGCCATACTTAAAACTTCATACGGAATTTCCCTACATTTATAATAGTTATTTCTGTATAAACTACCGCGTATAATGTACCAAAAGATAAACGAACTCAACTAAATCCAGCATCCAAGTCTAAATCGGTGACCTAGTTTGAGTGAGAAAAACATAATATATTATTCTTCTTAACTTTTCAATACCGGCAAAAAATAAATAGAAAACCCTCCCACACCGGCATGATTTCAGAAAAATCTTTCATTACATAGTGTTGTACTAAAATGCTTACAAAAGATATATTTATGGAGACATTGGAATACAACTCAGATTTTTTGACAATGCAATCAATATTTATTTATTGTGTTGTATTTTTGCCAGCATGATCCTTTGTGAAGAGGCACATTGCACTTTTGACAAAGGTATCTGGTCTCTCCTCGCCTCTTATGCGCAGCACATACTTGGCAGACTCGCGATGGATACTGTTTTTTTGCAATCTGTGGAATCACCTTCAGAGTATGTCTGGACATTATTCCAGACAATCTATTATTGCCGGTGAATTCATTTAATTCGGGATTCGGAGTATCCGAACTGTCTCCAAGTGTCTCCAACTCTCACCAACTGTCTCCAACTGTCTGCAACTATCTCCAACTCTCGCCAACGGTCTCCAACTCTCGCCAAATGTCTCCAACGGAGTAAAACTGTCTTCAACTGTCTCCAACTCTCGTCAACTGTCTCCAACTGTCCCCAACTCTCGCCAACTGTCTCCAAATGTTTCCAACTGTCTTCAACTGTCTCCAATTGTCTAAAACTGTCTCCAACTCTCGTCAACTGTCTTTAACTCTCGCCAACAGTCTCTAACTATCTCCAACTGTCTGCAACTGTCTCCAACTCTCGCCAACTGTCTTCAACTGTCCCCAACTCTCGCCAACTGTATTCAAATGTTTCCAACTGTCTTCAACTGTCTCCAACTCTCGTCAACTGTCTCCAACTCTTGCCAACTGTCTCCGACTGTCCCCAACTCTCGCCAACTGTCTCCAACTGTCTGCAACTGTCTCCAACTGTCTTCAACTGTCTCCAATTGTCTAAAACTGTCTCCAGCTGTCTTCAACTCTCGTCAACTGTCTCCAACTCTCGCCAACTGTCTCCAAATGTTTCCAACTGTCTTCAACTGTCTCCAACTGTCCCCAACTCTCGCCAACTATCTCCAAATGTTTCCAACTGTCTTCAACTGTCTCCAATTGTCTAAAACTGTCTCCAGCTGTCTTCAACTCTCGTCAACTGTCTCCAACTCACGCCAACTGTCTCCAAATGTTTCCAACTGTCTTCAACTGTCTCCAATTGTCTAAAACTGTCTTCAACTGTCTCCAACTATTTACTTATTTATTTATTTCTACAAAATTTAAAAGTGTGGAATCAGCTTAGAGAAGCCTTCATCCAGCAGTGGATTAATCCAGATAATGATGATAATGGCGATATTATGAATGGGTAATAATGGATTTGTGTATCAGTCGATCCGATGTTTGTCAAAAATGAATTTTAATTTTAAATTCTATTTATATCCAGGGTTTAAATAATTTTCATTGGTTCAAAAAAATGGTATTGATAGCCATACTTACAAAAAAAAATAGAACACTATCTATCTGTGAATAAATTTTATGATGACGTTACATTTATTTTGAGGTTATGGGTACCTATTTAATTTTTGAGACGATATTATGAATTAATTCGCATTTAATATCTCTCGGGAACATGATTAAATTAAATAAAGTATGTGTATCAGTCGAACTGATTAAGAATAGTCTGTCAAAATGCATTTTAATATAAATATTGCACTCAAAAGTATATTAGTACTACATTGTGGCAAACATGTAAACGTGGCAGCCATAAAAAAGTATTTAAAAAGAATCAAATTTGGAATATCAGTGGCGGACGCGGCTCTCGTACCTGATGAATTCTACCAATATTATGGTTTTCTCACCGGAAAAAAGTGCGCCAATGCCTACATTACGATATTTGAATAAAAATAATCGATTCCGTTTGTCAATAAAGGATTAGAAGGTTTTAAGCGACGAAGACGTCATTCTGCTGTAAGTTCAAAGAAAAGAAATAGGGCGAATCGTATACGGTATATGAGAAAATATCGGATATAAACGTCACGTTTCTGGAAAATCATCGGATATTTCTCAAACTTGGTTAATTCAATCGGTAGATAATTCGGTAGCGCACATATCGAAGTGAAGATGTAAAAATAACAATAAAATGTCGCTTAAATGAGCCGTTGGTGCGGTTTCCAAAATCTCTTAGGATAATAATATATAGGAGATACCGTGGGTATACTGCGAATAAGCATTAAGTCAAAAATACTAGTTTTGAGATAATCGAGTTTGAAAGTTTGGACGGTTTTAACTTATTTTATATATATAAAAGGCAAATTTCTTTCTGCGATATTGCTTTGAGTATGACTTAGTGCAGTTTCGCATGCAGAATTTTGTGAATATAGCCTGAGAATGAGAGAAGCAAATGCACTAGTCCATTTAGTGCCTTTTCTCTGAATAGATGTATGTCTTTTTGACTTATAACATAAATTATCTTCGCCAGTTTTATAGATATGACAGTGTGTGTTTTTGTAGACTATAGAGCGTACTCTTAATAAGATTACCTCATCATTAAGTCAAAACAGCATAATTGTGACTTAGTGCTTTTTCACAGAATACCCACGATACTAACTATTGACTCAATAGAATTTGTCAAATGGAGTGGATATTTAATCAAGGATAATAATTGGAGCTTTGTCTTTTCCAGGATTGCAGGAAATTCAATAGCCTCGGCTGGCAAAATTGTATATTTGAGCAATCATTCTCTTCAGAATATTAAAAATAAAATAAAATGTGTTACTTCTTACAGATGATGCACCGACTACATAGAGGTCAGAGGTATGTTTGTGGTAGGCTAGATCTCTTCCGAATCTTGGAACGCGGAGACGATAGTGTCTTCCATGACCAACATGAAATTCAACATAACGGTCACATTGTAAAAACACCAACTGAAATAAAAAAGGACAAAATAAATTAATATGAAGTATTTAATGTGAATTTAAAAAAGGTTAATAATTATGCTCATGTCAGTACAGATCAAATTTTCGTGCACATACGAACACTATCCGTGGATTGTTGGTTTTTTCGATTTCATCAATGAACTTGTGTGCTCAGTCTGCACATTTTCACTTCTGCATACGGCTGTGTGCGTACAATTAAAACAACTTGAGCAGGTTTTTACGCGCACGAACAAGAAAGCTGTGTGTACAATTTTTAATCCACACGAACGTTCATACACGTAAACCATACGTGCGCGCAAATTTGCTCAAGTCAGTACCGACCTTTACGTTATATTTAATAATTATCAAACTATTTTTTTTTTAAAGAAATCAGTATCAGTCATCTTGCGAGTGCAGAACGATAAGGTTCTAAGTGTTTATTTTTGGAGAAACAAAGTAACAATAAGGCAGCTTAGAATACTACTTTATTGTTAGGTTTGTTTTGTTAAAAATAAACATTTGGAACCTTGTAATATTAGGCTCACGATTAGTCGCTAAAGTCATTGCCACCTTGCTCTGGATGAAACACCATGTGAAAAAAACAACATGTGTAGGTATTATAAATAATTATTACATATATCTGGATTATAATGGGCCACTGATTACTTTAAGTGCGCTCTGATGTACAGTTTTTGCACATTGTTTAATTCGTCACGGGACATCACTGTAAATGAGAAATAACCACCTACTTAGGTTTTGGTTTGTTTTATGTCCCATGTCAAATTCACCGTACTCAAAGTAGAAAACTCAGTGGTATAATGTAGAAGTACCAATTATTATAACTGTACCGCAGTGTCTTATATCTGATTTTGCCAAAAATGAGTTAAGTATAGATTTTATGTCTATTCATAAAAGAAGTCCGAAATTATTAAAACAAATTAAGTAAGTAAATTATCATTAATCAAATCTTATATTGCATTGTTCCACATTGTTCGTTATTACGAGGGTGGGTCAATAATTCCTTAGAAAAAAGCATTAAAACAGTTTTTATTTTTGTACTTTTTTTTATTTCTCAACATAATCTCCTTGGAGCTCAATACACTTGGTTAGACGTTTCTCAATTTTTTTTAAACCGTCAGAAAAATAAGTTTTCGGAAATGTACGAGAAACACACAACAACCCGACCAATCTGATTGAAACTTCGCAGCATACTGAATCGGTAGTGCCGCTGCATGAAAACAAACCGCTTACAGTACTAGTCGCGCCACCTGTCGGCTTTTCTAAGGACTTATTGACCCACCCTCGTACAATTATATTTTAATTTGGTATTACTTATGTCCAACGACTAAGTTTAGTTTTTTTATATGGACAGATATTTGATTAATAAAAACAGAACTATTTATATGGTTGTCCATTGTTTCATATACATTTTAATATTACATGATAAGTAGTACGGCTTTATTATTTTTATAGTTTTATCTCTATTGCGGACAAACACTGTATACGAGGAACGATTATTCAATTGAGAGATTATTTTTTGTGAACTGCTTTATTATTCACACACCTGCCCGATTGGCCATGCCGACTTGATACCAACGAAGGCCAACTTTGAGTCATTTGAAAAATTTGCTGTGTCATATGGAGACCGGAATAATTCCAATCCCTCCTTAGATTCATCACTTTCAACTCCTGACTTCTCTGTTTCGGCAGAGTTTCAGGACACGGGTACAGAGGACACTTTCTTTTTCAGGTCAAAATTCTTTTTATTTTCTAAAAGTCTTTCTTTAAGCACTAAGGTGCATGGTTGCTACATTAGTTCCGTGCAGCATCGTTTCGGGACAAGGAAGTGTGGAATCTTTTCATTCTGATACGTTTCCGCGGCTGCATATAATGGCGGGTGGAGATGGGTAACTCAAATCATGCTTTATTGAAAGATTTGATATTGATTGAGATTTTTTGATTTAGGGTAATCTGGCTCCAGGGTATAGATATTATCAGAGGTATTTAATAAAAAGAGAGGCAAGGAATCGGCATTCTCATACTACTGAATGAAGCAGGCCAACAATAGCTGACAACTTATGAGAAATAGCGACGCGATAAAAAAAATGCAGGACATCACGGAGGATTTAGTTTAGTCATTATAACGTACCCATATAATATTATAATGTTAACGTGGAAAATTTGTCACAAATTGATTACCAGCCTGCCTCACCATACTTTTTCACCTAGGACATTATAATGTCAATGAGGTTTAATAGTTTAATATTTATAATTTTTCCATAAATTCTGTTAATATGCCTATTGGGATTTCAGGTTAGATGTTAAAAACATACTTAAATGCCAAATACGTCAATAATATAAAAATAATCTAAATCACACAGGTTGTTAATGAATTTTAAATACCTAGTTGTACAACAATTTTACAGTATAAATGTACGGTGCAGACGAGTATTTTATGTATATGTAATAACTTAGTTTAGGATATTATGTACGGGATAGACATTAACTATTTTGTAAAAAAAGAAGCAAAAGACTATTACGTTATGTTGACTGTATAAGGGAGGGAGTCATCTATTTATAAATGATAAGTCGTGGGTGTCTCGAAGAGTATTCGGTTTATTTGATTTTATACGGTAACAATACAATAATTTGATATGCGCGAGTATAATAAGTTCGGGGTAATTTATACTGGAACTACGGCATAGTGAGACTAGGCAGACAGATAAGGCTTAAAGCTAACCGTGTATCCGTTTCCACAGTGCAAGCAAGACTACTGTAGTGAATTAGGTGAATTAGGTCTCTTGACGACGCCAAGCACGACTCAATCCTAATTGATTACTGAAGGCCAAACATCGCCTTATATAGTCAAATAGGCGACCCCTTTTCTGCCGTCTATGTGATAACGTCTATGCGCTATAGTGGGAGCACCGGATAGAGTGGGAGCGGTATACGATGTCCTGATGAGTGAAAGAGAAAGTATTCGAAGGCGCCCGCGCTATAAATGTAGATATTCGCCACCAGTTTTAAAATCAATGACTAATAACTCAGGTTTTGGGTCTTTTTACTGGTCTCCGCCACCGGCCGCTGTCATCTGTCAGTGAGCGCAGTGTTGCCAACCGAACTATAATTATAGTACATTTTGATTCGCGTACTATTCGAAAAGTTACATTTTCGTCCGCGTACTATTAAGAAAGTATAGTACGTCAAAAATAACACAATTAAAAAAATGCTATTTTTTATATGTAGTACTTATTCCACTTTAATTAATATATTAGGACCGGTTTCGTCCGCCTCAGTGGGACATTTTCAACGTTGAAAATGTCCCACTGAGGCGGACGAAACCGGTCCTAATATATTAATTAAAGTGGAATAAGTACTATAAAAAATAGCATAAATAAGATCTCAGTGTGCGATTTTAGTCAATGGACATGGTTTTGCGTTGTATACCTACTCTAAAAAACTAACGTGACAGTTAATGACGGCGGCCGGTGTTAGCATTTTTCGGTCGTAAGAGGTGTTATAATTAAGTATGACATCGGAATTTCTCGAATTCTCCGTTATGTTTGTGACAAACAAAAAACTTTCATTTTCTCTACATGTACTATAATTTTTGCCGAAATAATATAATGGCTTGGACCGCGTACTATAATTCGATGACAAAAAGATAGCTAAAATTCAAAATGGCGACTGACAGATTACGATGACGGAGAACCAGTAAAAAGCACCCAGGTTTTAGTTATTTAAGCTTACCTTGGTATAATCATCACTAAGAGCTTCAAACGTGACAACCTCAGAATCCAAACACCTCTCGAATTTTAGTGACAAATTGTTTACTTCGAAGCATTTTACGCGAGGTTTATAAATCCCAGTTGCCAGTATATATTGGCCATCTGCCGAGACTCGTATTGTACTACTAAGTCCCGGCATACCGAAGTCCTGGATCAATTCTATCCTTCTGCGGATGTCTACATCTTTCTTGAGTAATGCACGACGTTTTCGGTCTGAAAGCCACTGAAGATAAGATAATATATTGAGTCAAAATACAATAAAACTGTATATTCATTATTTTAATTCGTAACTAAATTAGATGACAGGTTTAAGATGTAAATACTTACGTCTGGTAAAGATTTTCCAGCGCTGAGATTATATATCTTGACATTGTCAATTTCGGAAACCTGCATGATTGTTTCGATATTAATACAGAAAGGTTATTTTATCAAAACTTTTGAAAGTTTACAATAATTTAACTACAAACAACCATGGTTACTTTTCCGTGTAGGTTATGTAGTCTATTGGTTATGTCAAAAATAAACTCTCGCCTGTCACACGTGTTTACGTATATTATCTATGGTGCTAGGGATCATAGATAATAAACTAGGGATGTCGAGTAAAACTTTTCCCAATCTTCTTCTTTTAAATAAGTACGATTTTTCATTGTTTTGCAAGTCATAAAAAATATAATAATATTTGTAGGCAATATTAATAAAAGAAAAATTATTACCTACTCACTATTGAGAATACAAAAACAGAAAGTTGAGCAGAAAGATAGGTCCCGGACTTGTGGAGGTGGATGGTTTGTCACCGGCCCACTAGAAATGACTCCAAGTGCGGGATCGGGTAGGGTGGTTCCAGTGATCTCTGCTGTAGGTCTGCGCTCCAAAAACACTTCTTCCACCATGGGGCCACTAGTAAATATTTTCCCCTTGCCATGTTCAGGTGTGCCAATAGTTGTGGAATTAGATTCGGTGGCGGGATTATCCAGGCTAGTTTGAAGTCCCACTGTCGACTGAAGGCATCGTGGAACAGTGCAAGGGCATCGTTTGGATTTCGTGAAACATACGTTGCGACAACGTGGGCTGTGTTGGACGCGAACAGGTATACGTCTGGGAGTCCCCATCTTTGAAATAGGGGAGCTGTAGCCGCCATCACTAGGTGCCATTCTGGGATAATTTTGCTGCGTGATAGATGGTCTGCCACACAGTTGTATTTTCCTGGAAGGTATTGTGCAGTCAATGATATACTGGCCTGGTAGGCGATTTCCAGGATCTGTCGGCAAAGACTTAGTAGGGTTGCAGACTTTGTGCCCCCTTCGTTGTTGATGTAGGCCACCACTGTTTTGTTGTTGGTTTGTAGGAGTAATTCTGATCCCCTGAGCGTTTGCTCCCGGAGTTGTATGGCTGAGAGTACTGCATACAGCACTTTTCGGTTGGAGTGCCACGTGGATTGGCGTTTTGTCCATGTACCTGATAGGTGGCACTTGTCTAACTGGGCCCCCCTGCCTGAATCGGCTGCGTCTGTGGTGAGGAAGTGATTGTAGGTTGCCCTGTGAATCTTTCCTGAGGAGCCCACCGCTCGAATCCACCACATGATGTCCTCTCGAGCTTGTGGTGGAATCGATGTTGATTTGTGAGGGTGGCTCCTTGATAATTGAGCGCTCGTACGTTGTAGATATCGGCAATGCAACCTCCCCTGTGGAGTGACGAAGGTTGCAAAGTTGAGTCGCCCGAGGAGGCGTTGGACCTGCCTGAGCGACCAACTGCCTTTTTGGATCTGCAATTGTAGGTGGTGACGAAGTGATGTGCACTTCTCTGTTGATAGAGGTATTTCCTATTGTTGTGAGTATCCCACGTGATACCCAAGAACTCCCGCTGTTGGTTTGGAATAAGACAAGTTTTTTCTTGTTGATTATCCAGCTTAGTGCCTGCATGAAATCTATCATATAAGTCAGTTGCGACAGAAGAATCTCTCTGGAGTGATTTGCCATCAGAAAGTCGTCTAAGTAAGTGACGATTCTCATACCCTTTCCCCGGAGGTGTTCGGCCATCCAGTAGGTACGCTTGGCTTAGGTCTGTTTTTACTAACCAGTCTTCCCTTTGCAGGAATGTTGGGACCTTGAAATGGTGGAACAGTTTGAACGGCCTTGGTTGTAGGAAACCGTTTAGGCGTTTAAGGTTGAAGACGGGTCGTTGACTGCCGTCTTGCTTCCTTTCTAAGAACAGGGTTGAGAGGAAGCTCGGAGATGGTTCTGCCAATTCCAATACTCCCGATTTCTTCAGTTCCGTGATTTGTGAAGTGATCTCCGGCGATTGTCGCGTTTGGAAATTCTTCTGGAATTGTACGGAAGGCATTATTAGAGGGGTTTCTTTATAAACGGAATACAGGTTCCCGTTATTATTTTTAATAATGGTGGTGGTGCACCCTTGGCCTGCCAGATTTCCTGGAAATGCTGGAGGCGTCCCCCTTTGAACGTGGTGAGGGAGACCCGGTCACCTGCGTCTAGGGTAAATGCCCCTCGCACCACCTCGGTTATCTCTGGGAAAACCTCGGTTGGATGGGCGTGGGCCTCTCGGCAAGCCACCCCTAACCTGGTCTGGTATCCTCCTCGTGTATCCCTGCTTCCGAAAGGTGTCCTTGTGTCCACCTGACGAAGTGCTAGGTTGACTCTCCCTGCCCTGGTCAACCACTTTGGTGGTCTGATCGAAGACCTTCTCACGACCCCCACCTCTTTCTAGGAACCCCGCCAGTTTATCTTTATTGAAGATATGTTCGGCGCTAGGTGGGATCTTGTTAAGAGCCTCTCGGGTGAAGGTGTCTTTTATACTGGAGAGGATTTTCTTCCGCCTCGTCTGAACCAACACTGCCCGTTTTCCACAAAGGATTCGGGTGACGTCCTCAGACACTTTGTTGAGTGCTGAAGAGGGCCCGAACTCCTTTACGACCGTCTCAAAAAGAGCCGTACCGATGGTGTGGTCGCTGACAGAGTCGACCACTCGCTGTAACGCGTCCCGAATACACTCACTAGATATATCACAGAAATATCCCCACCTTCCCCTCTCCTTGGGTTTGACATGCAGACGAGTTTCCGTAACCAGAATATTGGGTCGATGTTTTGACACGTGGAAGCGCTTAGCTTCCATTCCGATTGACGATGCTTGGCGGTATCTGTATTTGCGCCAAACATTGGCCATACAATTATGTGGTCACTTTTATCCACTAATCCATTGTCTTCGTCCCGATGCGAGAAGCAGCCGAGTAGGTAGCTGTCCTGCGAGACGTTTCGAATAGGTTGTACTCCACCGGTGTTGCTTTCCTAAGATGATCTACCACTCGTCCTGGATCCCAAACCGATGGTTTGACGGGTTTCGTTTTATGTACCGAAATTGCCTGTAGCATATTGTGTTGTACTACCACGTTGATGCCGATATCTACAGTGATAATCGGTTTGCAAAATGTGGCTATGGCTGACTTATGCACCAGTATGGTGTTGTACGACAAACCCTCCATTTTGTGCATGTAGCCTAGGTATCTGGCCAATTCCATTGGTTGAGGGCTATTATGATCCATTAGGTTCATGTTACCCATGTCATTGTCTTCCATTTGTTCCAAGCTGGTTTGTAAGTTTTTAGAGTCGAAGGCCGCCATCTGGAAGTAAGGAGTGCCCTTTCTTCCGCCATTCAATTTGATGTTATTTCCACCCCACCCGAAATTATCCATAGTTAAAGGGACAGGTCCTGGGTCCTTGGAGGTGGACGGTTGGCCTCCATACCTACTAGTGTCGTATGTAGGTGAGGCATTGTATAAAGAGGTACTATCGCCCCTTTTCGTACGTCCACTCCCCAAAATCATTGTTTCCAGCTCGGTGCCACTAGCAAGTACTTCCCTTTGCTGAGTTCAGGTGCGCTAGGACTCATGAAAGTATGTTTGGTGGGGGAAATATCCACGCCAGTCTGAAGTCCTACACTCGGCTGAAGGCGTCGTGAAACAGCGCGCCACTGTCTAACGTCTCGTGACACATATTACGTCGCAATGACTTGTGCTGTTTCGCTTGCGAATAAATCCACCTCGGGAACACCCCATCTTGGTTGCGGCAGTGACGTCCCGTGGGGGTAGGCAGATTGAGCGTTGCTTGGTGGCGGCAGTCACTCGAAGGGCGGCAAATCGTGGAGAATCATTTATATAGAAATAGGCACCTAAACTTAGCAATAACGAAAATATTTTTCCACTAAAAAAATCAGCTCTGTAGTTGGCAACAAAATGTGTTAATTAACATAAAAGGTTTAACAGTGTTGTCAGGTGTAGGTATCTTTTAAGGACCTCAGACTATAGTCATTTGTGTAAGTGTCTAACTTAGTTATATTATATTTATGCACTTTTAAATCTAAATATGTATACATTACTAACAAAATAATAGATATTATCTTGTTAGTAATGTATAGATACAACACATTTTTTAGATATTGGAGTCATGAAAGTATGGTAAAAAATACTGCATAAAAATGGAGCGGAATTTTGACGCTGCCATGGGGCGGCATTTTGTCTAGGGACGTCACTGGGTTGCGGTGTTGATGAGGTGCCATTCGGGAATGAGTTGTCTGCGGGAGAGATGATCTGCCACGCAGTTGTAATTTCTGCGGAAGTATTGTGCAGTAAACGTGATGTTGGCTCGACTGGTAAATACTAGTATCTGTCGGCATAGGTTTAGGAGGGTGACAGATTTTGTGCCGCCCTCCTTGTTGATGTATGCCACCACTGTTTTGTTGTCTGTCTGCAGAAGCAGATCTGATCCTATGATTGATTGTACCTGAGATTGAATTGCAAACATTTCCTTCCTGTTGGAATGCCATGCCATGCTAACTGGTCTTGTTCCCACGTACCTGATAGGTGGTGTTCATTCAGTTGGGCTGCCTAGCTTGTGTCGGCTGCGTCTATCGTCAGGAAGTGATTGATGTGTCTCAACTCTGAGGAGCCTATGTCGTCTATTAGCGAGAATGGGACCTCGACAATATTGATGACTGGAGCTTTGTAGCCTTCGGCAATGCAACCTTCCTCGTGGAGGTAGGATGCGAAGTTAAGTCGCCCCCGAAGACATTGAACATGTTCCTGCCTGAGGGCCAATTACCTTTTTGTACCTGCGTTGTGTCAAATCTGAGGATCCTATCGCCTAGAGCCACCACATGATGTCCCATTGGGCCTGTGGTGGGATTGTCATCAATTGGCGAGGATGGGACCTCGGCCATAGTGATAACTGGAGCATTGTAGCCGTCGGCAATGCAACCATCCTCGTGGAGGTAGGATGTGAAGTTGAGTCGCCCCAGAAGGGATTGGATATGTGCCTGTCTGAGGGGCCAACTGTATTTTTGTACCTGCGTTGTGTCAACTCTGAGGATCCTATCGCCTAGAGCCACCACATGATGTCCCGTTGGGTATGTGGTGGGAATGTCATCAATTGGCGAGGATGCAAGACCAAGGCAGGATAATGGTAATGCAGGATAATGGTAAAAACATGTAATGCAGGACCAACTGCCTATTTGTACCTGCATTAGCAGATGGTGACGGAGTGCTACACACTTCTCCGGCGACAGAAACCTCCGCTTGTTGTGTGTGTCCTACGTGATGTCCAGTCTCCTCATTATTGGCTTGGATTCAGACAGGATCTTTTAATATTTATTAACCACCCTAAAGACTATAGGAAGGTTATACTGTATTCCACCTGAACCGAGACTGTTTCTCGGATTGGTTGGCTATTAAGAAGTCGTATAGGTAAGTGAATATTCTCAGCCATTCTTTCGTAGGCGTTCGGCGACCCAATTGGTCAGGGATGCCAACATAATCGGAGCGGCTGGCAGCACGAACGGGAGACACGTGAATTGTAGGAGCTCCCCTTGGTAGGCTAGTCGAACGAATCGACGAGGTTGAGAAGCCATTGGTACCTGGAGGTACGCCTGGCTTAGATCTATTATTACTAATCAGTCTTCTGTTTGTAAGACGGCTGGAACCTCGTAATGGTGAATTAGTTTGAATGGCTTTGGCTGTAGGAACGCATTCAAACGCTTTCGGTTGAAAACGGCATAGGGTCCCGTCTTCTTTCTTGATCAGAAACAGGGTTGAGAGAAAAACTGGGGGTTTGACCCGTTTGTTCTAGAACCCCTGAGTTCTTTAAGTCCTCGATTTCGAGAGTGACCTCTGCTGATTGTTGCGTTTGAACTTCTTTCCGTAAAAGTAAAGAAGGACTTACCAATGGTGGTGTCCGCACAAAAGGTATGCGGGCTACGGCTATTATTTTTACCAATGTTGGGGGGGGGGGGGGGGGGGTACACTGCGCCATCCAGACTCCCCGAAAGTCTCTTAGGCGGCCCCCAATGTTGTTGGTCGTCCAGATGCGGTCACCTTCGCTTAGAGTACGGATCCCTGGTGGAGCCCGTACCTCCGATGGAGAACTCCCTTCCCACAGGACGTCGCCCCTTGGGAGTACCCCAGCATGTGAGTTCGAGGGCCTTCCGGGACTCTCAGCTCGGAGGAATCCTTGATAGTGCCTCCCGAGTGAAGGTATCCTTCCAATAAGGATCTGAGTCATGTTCTCGCAAATTTTATTATGCCTTGTCTCCAAAACCCTCTTCGATTTTTTGGTACAGGCTCATCGCTGTTATGATGTTTTGAGGATTGGTTGCCCAATCCACTAACCCTTGCATACCCTTCCAGAAGCTGTCCCGTTGGGAAAACATCGCATTCTGGAGGGCTGCAATGGTCCTGTCCGTCAGATGGTTAGCTGATGACGAGTGGTCGCACCGACGCAACTTGTCATTTAGACCTAACTCTACGACCCGGCAAGAATTGTTTGTTGGGCGTTGTACCACTCCTTGCCAGTCCCCCTGCTGAAATAAGGTACGTAACGAGGATACCTCAAACATCAGCATCTTAATCGACGCTCGTACGTTGAACTTTTCCTCCTGTAGCAGTTCTGCTTCGCCGTCTGGTGTCCATTGCTTTTAGAATATCCTCCTCACGGTCATTCAGATGTTGCGCCATAATCACTGATCACTTAACGTTCACTTAACTATCACTTAACGTTCGTCCAAGATATTTTTTTTTTTGATAGTTAGAATGAACTGTCAGATGCAACATGTTAACGATAAGAAAGTCAAATCCAGAATGAAGACAAAGGGATCCCAAACTCCATACATAAAAAATGGACGCGCGGGTATGACCAGTAAATAAAAACGGAGGAATGACCAACGACAAGAAAAAGGAAAATAAATTAGTAGAATATAGCCTCACGTGAAGAAGAAAGAGCAAACCCTATCTCAAGGACTTCAAAGTCAAATTCGAATAATAAGAGTTTTAAAATGGTAGGTAAAACTCCTTTCATTACCACTTCCCATAAATTGGGAAAATTTTGAACACCGTCAACGCTTTGTAATTTTGTAGCCATAAACTATAATGATTCAATTAAATCTGGCAACCTTTGTGCATTGTCCATTCCCAATATTTATCTGTCATTAGTGTCATTTTAGTATGATTGACGACATAATAATTTATTAGTATACAATACAAATGGCAGAAATATTTTTACTTTTACTTCCATAAAATGTGAACGCGTTATTATTTCATATGTCTACGCTACCATAATCGAGGAGTGCGATGGAGTATCAATGCTTTTGGAAAGGTTTAGAATACCTTACTGTCAATTGTGAAAATACTAATTTCAAAAATATTATTAAAGTGTGCAATTTTGACAGTAAGATAATAATTTTGTCCAGTGATCGAACGGTGTACTCTGCTTCTAGCGACACTGGGAATATTTTAAATTTTAAAAAGGTTCCAGACATCACTGCGATTGATATAGCTTGTAACAGTCGTCATGTGTTCGTCATCGATAATCAGGGACAGGTGTTCAAGTGTGAAGGCAGCTCCTGGGACACCAGGCAGGAGATAGTCATCAAAGAGGATGCAAAGAATTGTTCTCATGGCCATAAAACTCCGAGCCGAAAGGTTAAAATCAAGTCTGTTGCGGCAGGAGAGTTCGGAGTTCTTTACATAAGTAGCTGCGGCCGTATGTGGGCTTCGGGGTTCATGCCGCAGCTGTCCATAGATTCCGTAGACCCTAAGAAGGTATCATTTTTTGAAGGACGCTCAATTTATCGAGCGGCAGTCGGTAACAGCTTTGGGATCGTGGTCACCCGGAAAAGTATCTGCGACGATGAAACCGATACTGATAATGATGAAGACGTGTTTATTTCCACGTGCTCGGAGTGTTTGTCTAATACGAGAGTTTCCACGCCGGCCTCGCAATTATCATCGGGAGAAAACTGTCCTCTGGGTGTCATGATGAGTAAATCGAGCGACGAGACCAGCAGTACGTCGGCACCTCACACGCATACTGATAGACCGGGAGATGCTCCGACTCTAACTGAAGACACAAGCTCTTCCACTGAGGATTCCGAATTGACAAAAATCCACTTCGATGAAAATAAAAAGCCCGATTTCGCATCCAAAAAATCTAAGGATGACACGGAGACGATCATTGAAGAAGAATCTGATGAAACGTCCACTTTCAAATCGTCCGTTACAGATGTCAACGATGACGATAAACGTAATCTGATTTTTATTAATACAGAGGCTGCGAAACAGTTTCTTACTAAACAGCTGTCGTGGGTTTCCGCCGGAGAAGATTATTTAGTAGAGTGTACTGAGAAACCTACGAGGATCATCAAAGAAAACGTCTCCAATCTAACCAATCTGGTTGTGGAGAGTGTAAAAACCGTCGGCGATAAAGTGGCCACCCTGTCTAGACATATGAGCGGTAGCAGCGAAACAAATGACGCCGTGGAAGCTTATGAGGGCCTCGTGAACGATGAATCTAATCCAATGATGTATACCCTAACTTCCAGTTACAAACTCGACGATTTCCAACTGTCCTCTAGCACCGTGAGCGATAAAGACAATTTACGGACAAATGAAATCGAAGATAAGATGAAATTGTTAGTTAAAAATGGTCAAAGTGTACTCAACTCTGAAGTCTGGGTTTGGGGTGATATCAATCATGGACAGTTAGGTACCGGTGATACGATCAAAAGAAATCAGCCGATTCTCGTATCGCGGTTGACTAATCTGGGTGTTCTTCAAATATCATGCGGGAAATCTCACTGTGCGGCATTAACATTAGATGGAAGAGTATATTGCTGGGGCCATAACATTTGGCATCAAGTCAACACGGATTCGGTTGAAGATAAAAGCAGTCCCCAATTATTTACCGGGAACTCCAATACTGATAGAGCGAGAAATATAGCGTGCGGAGATAACCACACTTCTGTCTTCACCTTGGAAGGGAATTTGTTTTTTTCCGGGAAGCACAAATCTGGATTCACCGAGACCGTTCAAAACTTAAAAGAACACGTGGTTATATCAGAAAAAGATGAAAAGAACAATGATGCATTTTGCAAACATAACATGAGAAATAATGGCCGCCCTAAAAAGTATCGGGATTTTTACTCAAGCCTATCTGAAGATTTAAATTTCAATTGTCGAATACTGTCATCCGGAATGTTCACTTATTTTTATGCGCATCCGCATCATGTGCACGAAACTCCGGCCCTCCAAGATCTGGCAATAGAGCAACAGTTTTTGGCGGAAATGCACGTCATCCACCAATCCTTGATCAAGCCCCTTCTCAAAAAGACTGCATTGATTTCCCCGGACCCCATCGTGTATGAAAATTTATGCAGCACGTACACTAATATAATGTATTTCACCGCTCTTAATGTACTGTCGTTCTGGAAGTACACTGAGGGTCACAAGAAAGCTATCGATGTGGCGATAATCGAAAACTGCGATGAGCATATTGCTCTCTATCAAAAGTACCTGGATGCCCTCTGCAATGTGATATGCATCAACGGTTTCAATCAAATCGCAACGCTCGTAGAGCTTCCTGCTTCTCTTCAAAAACTATTTAACGATAAACTGCCTTCTAGTAAACTCAAGACAGGTAAAATCTCGGATGAGATAGTTTCCTGTGCACTTTTGCATCCATTGAGCAGACTGAATACCTATAAATGCATTCTGCAATCTCTCATTCGATACAATTGGACAATAGCGGTACCCGAAATCAAAACCTACTTCCAGCAGAGAATGTTGGATGTCCTCAACAAATGGAACACTTTCAATGACGAACAAGAAAAAAAGAAGCGCGACGCCGACGTCACGAAACTTTTCTGGGAGAGTTCGGGAAAGACTCTCGAGTCTTTTCGAACGCCGGGCCGAAGATTATTGAGAGAATCGAGAAGTCACCCTCTGTCGTTGCGTCACGCTGGAAGATACAGCTCACATTGGTTCATACTACTCACCGATGTATTAATTCATTTGAGCGGGAGCACACAGAATGTTCATCCTTTAACTGCTCTGTGGGTAGAGCCTGTTGTCGATTCTGATGCATTACAGAACGCAATTATCTTGACCACTCCCGAGGAGGTGCTGACAGTTTTGGCTCCGACGTCACAAGACAAAAATGAATGGCTGCAAGCCTTACAGTTGGCCGTTAAGAATAGTCTCAAGAAGAAGCACGCCCTTCAGCCTCCCCTCGTCAGAACGGCCAGTTACTCTTACACGTCCAAGAATCAGCTTTATAAGGATGCCAAATATTCAGGGAGATGGCTCAACGGGAAGTTGCACGGCTCGGGCAAGTTGACTTGGCCCGATGGAAGGACTTACATCGGCCAGTTTCATCATAATCAAATTCACGGCCATGGCAGAATGGAAATACCTAATATCGGTTTGTAACATTTCGTAACATACCATCAGAGTTCCATCGGATGATTCACGAGGGGAAATAACCGGATATTGTAGTACTTACACATTATATTAAACCCATTTAAAATGTTTTCATTGAATTGTTGTTTATCAGTTAATTAAAATTTGCAATGTATAAACAAGCTGGGCAGGGAGATAATTACTGGAAACACCATGATTACATATTACTGATTTTTTATTAATCTTTATTTTTACTCATTTAAATATTATACAATAAATAATAATACTGAAAATGGTATATTACGGAAATTTTTAATGTCTGACAGATATCAAGAAACTAGTGTTTGCAATGCCGAATCTCAGGATCTCGCTCAAGTTGTTAATACCAATGTCTCAGTATTGATAATACTGTAACCTTAGAATTTTTGAGAATGATAGAATTATAATAAATATTACTGAGTAGGTACTTAGTTTCTCGATAAATCAGTATAAAAAAATACATAATAATGTTAAAAAAATATAATATGTATTATATTTCATGTCTTCTATTATGAGAGTTTTGATGATTTTGCTTAATTATAAAAACATGTCACTAAAAGTTACAATACTTGTGTGGGTTTTTTTCCCTGATGATTGTTTTTATTCATATTGCATTCCTACTTGTAAAATTGATATGTTTTCATTAATCCCAGTGCAGCTATTCTTAACAGTTACCACTTTAGCACGTTTCCAATATTTTCATTAGTCCAAATTAACACGGAAGCCATTCCATACACAAGGTGGTTATCAGCGGCTGTTGACGGTTATCTCCAATAATTGGTAAATTCGTAATACAGTGAAAATTTAGGTTCGTAGACATGTCGGTCAAATTTGGGTATGTTCGTACTGCCGAATCCCAAAATTTTGTATTTAAATGTCAAACATATCAATATAACCTACAATTTTATTAGTCATGTCAGCTCGCGGGGATCTATAAATTAAGGCAGCGGCCGTGACGTAATTTACTTTTAAAAGTAGTTGAATCTTGCATCTTTATTCTCAATATGTAATTGCCATACTCTATCTCGCTCTAGCACTTTTTGACAGCTCTGAAGGTTAACTTATTGTAATAATTAGCCGCCTGAATACGTAAAGTGATAAATATGATATATTTATCACATGTAGCTCTTTTTAGATGTTAATAAATTCACTGCTGACCAGTTAATTACTTTTTATTTGCCACATTTAAATATCATGTTAATTATATCCCATGGCCAACTACCGCAAACGCGCCAGTCGCATTGTTAACACTAAATGAGTTAAGTGATATGTTAGAATAGCCTCGCAAAATTTATGGTATTAATTATTAATGAAATTCTATTAACTTTTTATTGTTTATCAGGTGTCTACGATGGCCAATGGAAGAATAATTTACAGAACGGTTTTGGTGTCACCAAATATTATTCGGGAGACATTTACCAAGGTTACTACAAAGACGGTCTGTCCCACGGACACGGGGTTAAAAACCAAGGTGACTTCACCACGTCAACGGCCACAATCTATATGGGAGACTGGGTGCAGGGTGTCCGACAGGGCTACGGTGTAATGGACGATATTGGAAAGGGAGAGAAATATCTCGGCTCATGGAATGATAACAAGAAGCATGGATGTGGCTTGATCGTCACCTTAGATGGCATCTATTATGAAGGCGTTTTCACCAATGATATTTTAACGGTAAGTACCTTGGGAAATTATTAATTACATACTTTACAATTAAAAATCAATCTATTAAATACAGTCGTTAGTTGTGCCATCTTGGTTTTTTATGGGTGTCCAATTGGAAAAATTCAAGATTAACTTCGTATTAGTATTCAGCATTACAAAACACATCTCTAAACTGTAAATCAATCAAATCAAACGATAATTATAGAAAAATTTTGGCTGCCATTTTATTTTATTCATCTGTCATCGAGTTTTAAATCTGTTTATACGTGCATGGATTTACTGGTGGCAGTACGTATTATTGTCGCAACCATAACAATAAAATGAAAATTTATACGCGTATTATCGTGCAAATTGCATGCGTAGATCGAAAAAGTTTTGCGGGTTCTTCACACATTTACTGCTGACCAGATAAATGGTAAACTAATGCAAACGCGCCAGTCGCGTTGTCAGCACTACATGAGTTGCAACACAAGTTTTCACACAATAGTTGCAATTTGCGCGATATATGTGCATGCGAAGTAGAACGATAGTAGCGAACCTGATGGAATAAAATATGAACTACACCGTGCAAAGCATTTTGACGTTTACTAATTTTCACAACCTGTCCGAACCTATCAAATACCAACACACATCGACAACAGACGCTTGAAGAATTAGATTAGCGAGATAATCAACACTTTTGTATGTAAACAGTTATTATAGAGATAGTTTAATTAACACATTATTCTTAAGATTATGAATATATAGTCACAAAATTATTGTTTTATATATTAAAATCAGTTGAAAGTCGATATAACATTGACAGTATATAGAGGTAGGTATCTAACTTTAGTGACAATACAATGTTTATTATTAGTATTACAACACTTTTCAAATGAAAATGAAATATGAATATAAAACAATGAAATATTACCCCTATCATCTGTTATTGTTATTGAAAATTGATTCATTGCCTTTTGACTATTATCTTGTTTCAAGTTCAATGAGGTGGTCTTGAACAGTTGTTTCTCTTACTAATTGATGGTAGTACAGTTTCTAAGAAACACACTTACTTATAAAATTAAATTAAAAACCTACAATGCTATGAATAACAACTACATTGTTGTATATGATATCAAACGCTTAACCGGTCTATACATCTAAACTTGTATGTAACACATTGAATATGTCAATGTGGTTTTGTTGGTATTCACAAAACACATGTCATTTAATGTACCTCCGCACATAGCTCGCATGTGACATTTTAGTTTGAAAAAAACAGCTGGTGTCACACTCCCATCAATTTGTGAAGTATCCTCGTGTCTGAACTGTCCCTGAAATGTCCCCTAGACTGCTATTTCCCGCAATTTATGGTTGTGTTAGCCGGCGTAATGGGCGACAGCGAACTGCAACATTTTGAATTTCAAAGTTCTGTGTTCAGTGAAAAGTGTTTCTACTGTGCTATAAAAATCTTCCAACATTTCGGAACTTTTACATGTGCCATTATTAAGGATTGACAATGATATTACCGCAATGGCTCTGAATTATCAAGACTAATTGTCACAGTGAGGAAAACAGTAAAAATGTAATTAACAAAACATAGTCTACTTAAACCACAGAACAGATAAGAAATAGAATACCGATAGGCTATATTCAATACGCCGCATGGTGAAGCAGGCTTTTGAATGTGTGAGTGTCCTACGAAAATGAAGCACGCATTATGCACGTGCCATAGACCAACATTAAATGAGCGTAAATGCATAAACCGAGAGCAGTTTTCAGTATTCAACGTAAAACGTATTCTAGACACGTGTGTAAGTTTAACCCGGATTCTTCCTTACTCGAGTCGGTTACCTGCTATCGCCTTATCCGTTGTGTATTTCAGTTCCCATTATTTCCGAGTTCCCTGACTTAAACCCTTAAAAACCAACTGAGCAGGGTAGAGTAGGTTGGTCGCACTTCTGATGACCATGATAATTTCATGTTTATTTTTTCATAATTTATTAGCAATTTTTAATATTTCTTCATTAATTGCGAATTTTCTCAGAACTCCAGGGTTCCGTGAAACTCTGGTTGAAAATCATTGCTCTACTCTGTGTTATAAACATACCATATTAGCATGAATTCATCCTGTCATTAATACACACTAGAAGAAATCGTGTGTGCAAAGTTAAATAACTCCAGGTATTGACTATCTTTTGTATTGAATGTATAATTTTATTTGTGCCTGCTATGGCCGAGCGGTAATGTGTCTGTTTATAAAGTCATGGGTCTCAGGTTCGAATCTCTCGGGTCTGGCAGATTCATATGTTATGTTTTCAATGTGGTTTTGGACCTAGAGCATATGGCCGCAGTAGGTTAAGCATGTGGCTAACATCCATTTCTCATAAAAGAAAAAAACTGTTAAGAAACCTCATCGTGAGGTGGCCCAGATCCATATAGGTTTGTAAAATCAACAATAGTAATAAATAATAATTTAATTTTGTTTGACCAGGGTCATGGAGTAATGGTGTTTGAAGATGGCACTCATTATGAAGGAGAGTTCCGTTCCGCTGGAGTATTCAGCGGAAAGGGAACATTGACATTCTCCAGTGGTGACTGTATCGAAGGAGTACTTAACGGAGCGTGGACCGAAGGAGTCAAAATAAGCTCCGGAACACTTCAGATGAATGTTTCAAATCCATCGCTGCCTCCAAACTCCAAGCCCAAGTAATTATCTTGTTAATTGATATATATTTACCAAGTGACATACTAATTACAACATACCCACAATATCGACTGACTGAATGTCTACTTCTGAAGCTGTGTGTTGTGGGTTCAAATCCTACATCTGTCAACTTTACATATTGTTTTTTCAATACTCACGACAGAGTTCTCAACGGATTCTATAGCTAATTGGGATGGGGAGCTGATTAAAAATAATCAATAAAGTAGTTACATTTAGCCCTGATATACGGACATTTTCAGAAATAGGTAAGTGTTTGGCAATTTACGATTTTGTCAGGTGAGTCGTGTAATTTTGTATCGACTATTTTATCACTTACGCCATTGTAAAATGTAGAGCATGCATTAATGTCAGTACCTACTGAATTTGATTTCAGATCTTTCGGTAAGCTCTGCGTCGCTCCGAATAATAAATGGAATGGATTATTCCGCCAATTTTTCCACCAACTCGGGGTCTTGGAGGGAAACTCAGCCGTCGTCACGAGTAACAATCAGAAAATTTGGCAGAACGTTGCAGTCATTCTATCTAGTGCCCAAAACAACGCGGTCGCCAACGGCCCACCGGTGATTTCAATGCAAATGTGCAAAGGCGGTGATAATAAAACATCCGAACAGCTCGATGTTATCCCTGAATTCGGACAGGATTCACTGACCATTGAAACCTACTTAAAAATCAAACAATATCTTTACAAGGTTAGTGATCACATTTATTATATTACTGTCAATACCAAATATGTTGAAAACCTCCTATAGAGATTCCACTGATTAAGTTAGCTATAAATGACTTCGAATTGCAGGTTCATTTGTAGATAACTTCACACTATTACCGTGCAATTAATTTGTAAAATAAGACAATCCGTCACGATGAATAGATAAGCAACCAATAATGCCACACATTATTGGTTGCCAATAAAACCATTTATAACTAGCTTTTAAATAAAAAATGGCCGCCGTTGCATGTGCAAAAAAATCAGAATGGCAACTAAGCATTCTTAATATTTGTGGGGTTTACCAACATTACCATGATGCATGCACTTGCAAAATGCTTTCAAATATCATACCAGAAATAACTCCTTCTACTTATAGTCAAAATTCTTTTAGAGATATCAATTAGTGTTAGTAGATAATAATCATTTAGTTAATTATTGAGTTAGCTGGAAAACCATTTTAAGCCGAAATATCGAATGACTCAATAAATTTGTAGAATTTTAATTCAAAGTAAAGTTAATCTTATCACACTGATGACAAAGTAATTTCGCAAAATATAATTACATATTATAAATGAACATTGGTTTATTAATAACTACAGTAAGATAATTTTACTGAACATTATAAGTCGTCATCATCATCAGCCAGGGTCGATCCACCGCTGGATGAAACCCTCACCTAGCTCCTTCCACTCTTCTCGGTTCCTACTTCTACGCTGCCAAATACATCCGCCAAACATAATGATTTTGTAGTTCAGCTGGTTTTTTTGTGTCCCTGTGGTTAGTGGCTCACTGCATTTGTCCAGCAGCTGTCCACTTGCCAAGTAAATATCCAGCCTATTGCCATTTTATCAGCTTGGCGACCTTTATCATATTACGTACTCTTGTCTGTCTTTTAATCCATTGGTTTCTTTTGTGGTCTTTTCGCACCTTTCTATGTCACATTGCGCTGCTCGTAATTTTTGGATTTCTCTGACAGTAAGGTTCTAAGTTGTGCATGCGTGCTTGAGTAGTGGTAGCACACATTGGTTGAACACTTTATGCTTTATGGGTCAATGACATTGAGCTATTTTACAAGCTGCTTGTTGGCGTATTTACAATCTGCTTGTAAACTCGCCCAGTGTCATCATCGAACAAGCAGATTGTAAACAATCTACCGAAAGAAGATGAAAGCCGGTCTACTTTATATGCTACACGCTGGCATGTGGGCCGATATGTGTCTGCGCAGTAGAGCGATAGTGGCGATCTCCCGGTAAAAAAACGAACTACGTTCTGTCAAAATAGTCGATAGCTTATGGCTTCTGAGCGAGTGGAAAGTTTTGTGTGTCATCATCACAATCGCACTAGCTGACTCACCCACTTTTAAATTCGCCAACAAGCAGCTTGTAAAGTAGCTCAATGTCATTGAGGCTTTATCACAATAGGAGGTCACTTTTGAAGACAATATTCGGGCGCTATGCACATACTATTCAATACATCAAATAGTTAGTCTGTGTATCGAATTTGTAGAATAATTTTTAAATTTAGTTATAATTTCATATAACGGATGCCCGTTAAGTTTACGAATAAATATGTAGAATATTATTGGGTTCTATAATAATTGTATTTTTTAAGGCATGTGAGTCGTCAATTCACCCAATGGGGCAGCTGGTAGCAGGATGCGCCGCCGCGTTCAGCACTTCTTACGGCGGAGTGAGAGTGCATCCACTTTTACTGTCGCACGCCGTTGATGAATTGGGATGTCTCTCTTTCCGTCTCTACTGCGCCATTCGACTTCTTTTCCCCGCGCTGCCTCTCCCGGATGATCATTTCATTCTGCATGAGAACGCCGACAACTCTGATGATGATTTGGAGTAAGTGTATTTGTTTTATTTGTGTGATGATCAAATTATCAAATACGTATTGTCACCATCTGAAATATTAGTATTCCAAATATCGTCAACTTACTATTAAAACCTCATAAGTCTGTTTGAGAAAAATGTTGAGGGGAAGGAAAAAACGTAAAAAAACAATATTTTAAACACCTCTCTAATCGATTAATCTGCTAACACTGGTTGTGAAATACGAGGCTTTAATTCCATGTTTGAAACCACGAGACCTACGAGTTTTTAAAACCTGTCAATAGATGGACAGCATAGCAGTCTAGAGAAATGAGGTTTTGATACGATTTAAAATGTTTTTTTGTTTAAATTTTGTCAAACAAACTTCATTTTCCCATAATATCGGACTTACGATGTCTTAATAGTAAGGTGACGATATGTATCTTGTCATTGTTTGTTTATTATGTACCAGCTATTGGGTGCCTTCTTTAGCTATGGCGAGGTGGGGTGATGTTCTCCTACTGTATAAAACTAAACATATTTTCCTTCTTCCTGGTGCTGCTATAACCCTATGTGTGCCTTGGCTTCTGTCTCGATTCAGGCCTAGCCAAAACTGCTTCCCTCCTTGTCTTTAAATTCAATTCAAAACTATCTCTCCATTGTGTACAACGTTGACCAGGTCATTATTTATCTTCTGGCTGTCATGCATAGTTTGTACATCCTCTGTGCATGGTCCAATCATCTAATGCAGCCCAATTTGATAGACTACAACGTGCTTAGTGTTTTTTGCAAGATGCATTTCAAGTGTCAGTTCAACAACGCCTTGGGATGTAGCACTTTCATTAGACCGAACCGATATTTGTTGCCTAGTATTTGAATTTCGATTTCTAGGATACTCTCATTATTAATGGAGGACACCGGGTACACATTATTGTTGACCCTCTTGAAAGTCCTAAAACTATCTATACATAAAATATTTTATCGCTATAATCTTATTAACACATTCATGTGAATTAAATTGAAAATGAAGTATGATAGAATGATAAACGCAAAATGCTTAATATATATCTGTCTCATTTGTGTCAAATACTCCTCCTGAAAAGGGCATACTATTAGCCTATCTCCTCAACTAGTGCCTATGAGAGAGATAACAATACATATACACAGGACTACTTAAATTTCTCTCAATACAATTATTTTTCAATAGCTATCGAATTGTTTGTCTTGATGCGGATTGCAAAATAAATATTGGTATTCAATTTTCAGAGGCGAACAGGTGTCACTATCGGGGGTAGTTCAACCTTTACTGCTGCCTCGAGTCCATCCGTCTCTTCATGTCTTGTATGCTCTGCATCATCAAAGAGAAGACGTTGCTTATTGGAAACGGCTCCACAAGTGGAATCGTCAATCTGATATTACATTGATGGCTTTTCTTGGAATTGATCAGTAAGTTTTGGCATTTTCATAGTCAGCTGAATTCATCATCCATTATTTCGAATACTGAAAAGTTACTCCTTAAATGAGTGGCGGAATATACCTTAGTGTGAGGCTTCAGTGCCAGCGTTCGGCACAGTGTTGAGCGGTTTGCGCAACTCAAACGTATAAATGTATAACCAAAAAAAGACATTGTCTACGAACATTTTCACACACGGTTATACGTTTGAGTTGCGCAAAACGCTCAACGCTGCGCCGAACGCTGCCACTCAGGACATACACTTACTGTCTAAAATAAATAACAGATATATACATACCACTTTCATAGTCTGTCGTTGAAGTCATTATCTATCAATTCTAATAATTTACAACTATATTTGATCCAATACCTGATATGAAATAGGGTTGGATCTGGTTTGATAAATAATATCGTCACTGTTCTGGCAGAAAACACTAATTCGAAAAAATTACATATTGAGTTAGTACCAAAATGTTCCTTATTTCACACTTTACCGTCTGGAAACCTTCTTAATAAATAAACAGTCTTTATTTTAAAGTCATCCTTTTTACGATTACTTAATAAACTCACATGATAGACCATTATTTCAAACATTTTAACAACTTCAAAGTCAAATTACTCAAAACTAGTATTCTCCAGTTAGTGTGTTCTGCCAGAACAGAGACGATATTCTATATTCACTTTATGATTCTCATGACTGTAATAGGAAGTTTTGGGTGGGGTATGCATCAAGGACGGCGACTGGGAATCCACCATTCTCACCGGTGAAAGATCAACTGTTTTCGGAGGCTGTCGACACTTTGCAGCAGATCAAGACAACTTTCTCCCCAATGGAGAAACTTCTTGTCATTAGAAGTACCTTTGAGCAAATGACACTTGCCGTTCAAAAGGAATTAGGTTTGTCCACTTTTCTACATTCAATTGAGTCACACTGGACAAAAAATACGTCCGGTAATATAATCTGGTGTTTTGATTACTATGATGCTTCTGAGAATAATTTATTTTCTGCATTATTATTGATTATCATATTATGTATGTCTATTAACCATTCCAGTGTTTTTTATAACTCACATCCTGTTTTAAGATTCCCAATATGTACATATCTAATTTTGACTCATCGAACTACGTACAGTAGAACCTTGATTATCCAGCATTAAAAGACAAATTGGATATAATTGATGCTTTGAAACGCGGTGACTCCGGACGTTGTCTCTCTAATAAATATGGTGTCGGAACGTCATCTATCTCAGATATAAAAAAAACAAAGTGAAACTATTATGAAGTTTACTAATTGTTTAATGTAAGAAGATGGGATGGAAGCTCAGAGCGGAAAGTTATGAAAAAATCAGGAAAGAAGTTGAAGAGTGTATTTTTATGTGGTTCATACAAAGACGATCAAGTGGACAGTCAATATCTGGTACATTATTGTGTGAAAAAGTAATATTTTTCATAAAGCAAAAAGAGATAATTGATTTTTTTAATAAAAAATAATTTATTATACCTACATGGGTTATTTTACTGGGAGTTCACTTTTTTTTGAAGTACCTATGTTATTGTTCATTTGTATGAGAAATCCATTCTTCTGTTTTTTATCGACACAAATTTTACAATCACACGTTTGTTGAAGTCGGGAATGTCCATCTTTCACTTTCCACTGATGTCATCGGAATAGTGCAAATTAAATCATTGGACGCTAAAGACGCACCTAGCAGCGCGTAACGATCAGGCGGCCATTCGATATAATTAGCATGCTATTTAAATGTGATAATTAAAAAGTAATTATCTAATCAGCAGTCAATGTGTACCGTTTTCGTAAATGTGTCAATAAGATTTTTTTCTATTAAAATGTTTTGCTGAGGCAACTATTTTATATCAAAAGGCATTATAAAAAATATCCAAGCTGTAAATAACAGACAATACGAATCCGCGTTCGGGAGGTTTGAGCGGCGCTCCAAGAAGTATTGTTATTTCATGCTACCAGCTACAGACGAACATTATTACTGTCACACTCATACTCATTACAAGGCATGATTACTTGAGCGCTCCTGAATGGCGAGGCATTTGGCAAAGCGAAACCACACAGGACTATGCCGGCGCGACGCGTGAACATTGTATATTATATTTAAAATAGCCGGTTAAAAACACATACTTATTAGAATTTGTTTTTATATATGAATTAATGACTACGGTAGAGCAGAACACTTTTAATAAATCAAATATAAATGAAATACTTAAATCTTTTCGCATAAATTGAGTGGGTGTTCAGCGCTCTAGCGCTCTCAAGGGCGCATCGCCTCTGCATAAATGTGTGCATATGTAAATCTAGACAAAAATTATTCATACTCAATATACTTGTGTTTCCCTGTCAATTATGATGTTTTTTCGATTATCCGGATTTTTCCTTATCCGGACTATCTTCATCCCCAATTAGTCCGGATAGTCGAGGTTCTACCGTATTAGTTTATTATTTTAAAGGATAGGAATATTCCAGACATAGTGAGAAATTAAAATGTTTTCAGCAGCATTGATAGTACGTATATTAATATCTTACTTTATAACCAAGATTATGTTTCTGAAAATTTGGCCATAAAATGAAATGCCGTATAATAGCTTAACGTAGAATGTTCATTCCTTGTTCTAAATGTGAAAGTGCTTTTGAGAAATAGTTAGAGGATTACTGACAGCCAATGTTGCCATGTGTCGCTTTGTCGAATTTTATGATGTAGGTATGAGTGGCTTGTTATCGTTAGTATCATAATATTTCCATCTCTAATTATTTAACTGGCCAAAATGTTTTTACAAGTTTATCAAAAAAATGGGCAGTAAATCAAAATTGCACCTTAATTAAAAAAGGCCATTATAGCGAATAACTGTATACTGTGGTACATATTATATAATTGGAAAATAACATCACTGTTTCTTGTATATTGTAATTAATAACACAATTGTGTCCTTCAAAGCAAATTACTTTGTTAACTTGTGCAGTGGCGGCTACTCTAACATCATGCAAATGCACTGCACTCCTTATATTTTCTTGAAAGCAGAATTCAGTGTGCTTCTGGTTTAGAATGCCCAGACACATTATTTTTACGTAAGATTGTTTAAATTATTGATACCGTTTGAGTATTATTTTGTATGGAACAAAAAACATGTTGGTGCTGCGTCCAGTCTAAAATAATGTCACTATTATACGTGACACTACTTTGTGCGGCCTACAAATAATTTTGTGAATGAAAGACAGAGGGCGATAAGTCATAAAAATCGAAAAAAAGATCAGTTTCTAAATTACCTCTGAATTACTAAATTACACGCAGAAATATTCCATAAATCAATCTGCTTTTGGCCTCTCCTGAAAAGTAGCAATTTTAGACTTAACGCCTCCTTCTTGTCGCTCACAAAATTATAAAATTGCCCCATTGTGTGTCATTGTATTAACTCATTTTACATTAATTACATCACAGACCATACATAGTATTGTAATTTGACACATGATTATTTTAAATATTTATAAACCCAGAAATACAATGTAATTGGAATATTAAATACTTATGTATACATTAATTGTTTGTTATCAGGGCCTACATATCTTTGGACTATGGACGAGCTTTTCCCTGTATTCCATTTTGTGGTGGTCAGAGCTCGCATTCTGCAACTTGGCTCCGAAATACACTTCATAGAAGATTTTCTGGAACCTTCCATGCAGTCTGGTGAACTAGGCATCATGTTTACCACCCTCAAGGTAATTTTTTTCCCAACCATTAACCTTCTAATAACCCAGTGGTATTCAAAATGTGCGCCGTAACCGATTCCCAAAGTTGCCCAGATTTAAAAAAATTAATAATTCCAAACAATCTTACTTTGTTTTGCACAGATACAATGCTAGATTTTACCACATTCACAAACATTACGCACCGTGTTAGATATGACTGCACTATTCATAACTCTCTCACTATTTGCCGAATAGCCATGTCAGAAAACAAGTCTATGTAATAATTAAAATGAATCGTCATGTTCTTGCCTACTGAGAGGTTAGGTTATATTCGGTATTACAGTCTCATGGTTCTTGGGATAAATGGATTTTAAGGACAGAGAGATTAGCATTTCTACATCTCTTGGCCTTCTGTCCCTAGACCCTGAAATTAATAATTTTCCTCTTTTTATTATGAATTTTGGTTCCAAAGTGGAAATAACAACAGTTTGATTTTAACTTACATACTGTTTATTATAGGTCAGAATTTTTACTGTTTCTACTGTAATTTTACGTGGCTTCATTTCCCTTTTCCCACTAACCGGTGCGTGTGAAGTTACATGGAACTTATATGCAGATCACATGAGCCGTGTGCGAAATTCATTTAAATTATTTATTTACAATACAAATAAATAATCATTCTTTTCTTACATTTCCTTTAATTGAAAGAATTTCTTCGAGGCTTCTCTCATCTCATTCCTTTGCTGCCAAAGCAGGGTGCCAGGAAAGCAACATCCACATTTTTAAATTAGTGGAATAGGTTTTAGCCTTCAGGAAAAATGAATGACAGTGATCCAGAATGTTTCTTCGTGCTGCATCATACAATGAAGTCCTATAACGGAGTTGTTTTGTTTCACAATATAATAACCCATCTCTGCTTAGCAAATCGTTTCAAAATGACAGTATTGAGTTGCAATGCGAAAAGGTAATTGATAATGTTATCTTCGGTGTCTCAAAAGTGCATTGGCAAAAGTTATTTTGTGTCGAAATATTTTTTAGTACGGTAGTTAATAAGTCTCACGATTGTACTCGGTCAAAACCAAATGCCGCCTATTCGACGCTTGCATTCTGACGGTGCTGCTTTACGGTAGCGAATCATGGTATCTTCAAACTCAAAACATCCATATACTGAGCTTTGAGCAATTCGACGTATACTGGGTGTGCGGTGTTATGACTTTAGGAGTGACGAGGAGATAAGAGAATGCATCAAGCAGCCTCTCATCATGTTGAGAGTGAAGCCAGAAGAGAACTTCAACCTGGCTTGCCTGTTATTCAAGCCAACCAGATTTCGGCGTCCTGGAAGGCCGCTAAATACTATCTATCGAGTGTATACGGCGGAGCTATGGGATGCTGATTTGACCTGGAATAATGCAAGACTGGCGAGCGACAGGGATTCTTGGAGGCGTCTCGTGGTGTTCCAACTAAGGGGTGGACATGGCCGAAGAAGAAAAAGTTGATGAGAAACTTATTATGAAGAACCAACATAATCCTTATTTCAAATTGCTCTCCTATATAGTTGCATATTGTCACTTCCGCCCCTTCGACTTAGCACTCTAAATATGGAAGTGTTTAACTGGTTTCACAACCCATTCAAGGTTTAATCTCCATCTGACCTTATGTCGGCATTGAGCTGTCTTGCAACAGTACATAATATTATAAGCAAACTTTGATAATATGAAACCAGTTGGGTTTGGGATATTGGTAAAGAATTAATATATTATATTGCCGAGTGCAATGAAGCGAATATTTACCTCTGCTAAGCTGAGATTTCGACGTATTAAAAATGGAATATCACTCAAAACTCAATATAACAAAGTCTATTATACGTAAAAGGCGCACAAAATGAAAAAGTGTGAAAACCTGCACTTAGTGATTACAATACTGATATCCCAGTATTTTTCGATACAAAAATACCGGTTTTAAAAATCAAGACAATACCGATATATTCGGTATTGACAGTGGAAACAAAATATATTAATTAACATAAAAGCAGGACTGTATTTTTCTTGACGTGTTATGCAATGTTTGATTTACTTCCGTGGCCCTTCTTGGTGACAAGCAATGACACATGTTATAAAATATTAATGATTTTTAAATATAGGTATTATATGTATTGGTAGATACTTCTTTTTCCAATTATTTTACGAATACCGGTATTGGTATTTTCATTCAGTATTGCAATCCTTTTTACCAATGCCGTAGACTAATGTTCTTTTGAAATTATAATAAATCGTTTTGACCAGTAATTATTTGTTTCAGGCTTGCTATTTCCAAATATTGCAAGAGAAGGTGACGCTTTGCGAATAGAATTTCACCGATAAAATGTCACATTAACCTGGTTGCTACAATTGCAGCAGGAACCTGTATTTTCCACTGTGATCGATGTGTGAGAAGAAATCGTAATATATTATGCTATATCAATTATTATAAGTAGCGATAGATTGAAATTACCAACATTTATTTCGGTCTTTGATGTTTTCTAAGATTTAACTTTTGAATTAATCCAGATTTGCTCATTTTAGCGCTTTTTACATTGAATTGGAATTGTTATAACGGAGCAATAATCTACGGATGAATTTCATTGCGATTGTGATATTATTATTAATTTGCAAGACATACATATTAAGTTTTAAAATCGTTAAATAATTTTTAAATTAATAAATAAATAAATTTTATCGTAAAATATTATAATGTATAATTATTAATATTCAATTTAATTCCATCTATGCATGTTTGGTTTTGACTCAATTTTCGATAGCATACCTTTTTATGTTTCATCGTTTTATAGAACAAATCTACCAAATTTAAAATGTCTATGAAGTGTTCATTATTATAGAATTTTAATGTAGTCTGTGGTGTCAGATCTCATCTTAGTGTCCTAATATTTCTTTAAATGTTTACTCTATATATATTATTTAATGATTAATGAAGTAGGTATGTATTAATCTTAATTTCTTTTTGACTATGTGTAAATGTAATACAGTCCATATTATTATCAAGTTGTTCATGAAGCATGTATCATTAAATTTAATCTCTGTCCATTTTGTGTGCCATTAAAATATAACGATTAACCCCGATAAATGATAATAAAAAAAAATACACATTTCTAAATGAAATCATATAAAAAACACACCTTTGTTAACCTAAAAATAAGTTTTGACCAAAGATGTTGCATATCCTATCCCAGGGGTCGGCAGTTTGTCAAGTAAGAAGAGCCAAATTGTCAAGGAAACAGGATTACAAAGGTACCAGAGAGCCGCATATATGTAATTATGGGTATGGATTTTTAGGGGGAAAAAGAACGGCGTCTATGCATCACTTTTGATAGCTTTACTATTATCTGGCAAATAGCTACTTATTTTTAATTGAATACATGATTGTAAATTATCATCCATTATTCTGTTTCTAAGTTTATTTTGTTCATAGATGAGAATGTTTGTTATGTAGAGCCAAATATTGTGAGAATACCAAAAGCTAGTTTTTTTAACCCTTCATAATATGTTTCAGGCAAACTATTCCATATATCAAATATTGTTTCTATTTTAGGCAGTTGTTTTATAGCTGTCCACATGTGCTGATAAATCAAAACTCATAAGTTTAATAATAAACATATATCTGAAGAGCTGAAAATGTATATGCAAAAAGCCGCATGCGGCTAGACCAGTGCATCTATTCTATACACAGGGCTGTTATCGGGGGTGGTTATATGTAAATTGTACGTAAAACATTTCACTGTGAGCTTTCTTATCGGAAAGAGATAACCGTATACTATACGGTCTCCAATTTTATCAGATTCAATATAAACATTAATACAATTTTCATAGCTGATTTTGGCAAAATTCATGAATTATTCACATGAAAACCTAACCTAACAAATAATCCAGTATATCGGCTATTTTCAAAATTTGTTTACTGCTGGCTTCCTTGTAAAGTATAAACCGACAAGAACGGTGTTTTATTTAGACATGATTTTATGTCATTACCATACGACCCAAAGAGGTTGGACGGTCTTTAATATACGGTCATATATTTTCAATACAACATTTCACGGTGAAGCGTGATACGGCGAACTGCATGGGTACAAGTTTCCGGACACGATCGTGGGTAGTTTATCATATCTATGTATTGAGGCGGTTAATTGTTACAATAAGTTAAACGTCTGAACTGTCTAAAAGTGCTATGTTTTAACAGCACCTCTCTTGGCTGTGTTAACTTTTAGAGCGAGATGGACAGTTGAGACGGCTAGCTTATTGTAACATTTATAATCCTCAATACATAAATATGATAAACTACCCTCGATTAGCAGCCATGTGTATAGAATAGATGCACAGGTGTCCTTTTTTTGTTTCACTTTCATAATATAGAAGAAGCTTTTCTGCTTTGATACTTCGTAATACTTAAAAAATCTGTGAAAACATTAAGTTTATTGTGATTTTTGTTATCAATGGTTATGGCAATGAATATGTCGCAAATTTTATACTAAAAATATATTATATTAAAAAACCATATTTATCAAGAATGTGACCAGGTAGTAGGGTAAGAGCCTGAACCAACTACACTGTTTCTTTTTCCCATGCGCGCATGTCAGCACTCAGCCAGCTGGCGGAGTATGGAGGGGGGAAAGATTCAATGTGTTAGCGTAGCAGGCTCTTATTCTATTAAACCAAGTAGGATACTTAAAATGCCAGATTTGGTTGCTATTACGCATGGCATCATGAAGGATAACTATCATGTGATGATATATGACTCGCTGCACACGTGTTAAGATCAAATAGTGAAAAAGCTGTTCTGCACAATGTCACTAGGTATACAAATGTTTAGTATTCGCTGCATGTCGGGTGAAAATAGTTGCATGCGCCTCCAGATGTTTTTTTTAAACTAAAATGTTTTCTTCCAGCAGTGTGCGAAGGTCCATAAAGCCACATTTATTTATACCAAGCGAGCGAATGTTTGTTCTTCCCCCACTCCAGCAAATTTCTCTCGCTTTTTGTTGAGCGAGCATAAGAATTTCGCTGGAGTGGAGGTCAAACATTCGCTCGCTTGGTTTAAATGCGGCTTAAGATAACGTGTGTTTTGAGAATAACGATGACGTCATATCGACGTATTCGACACGTTGCGGGCGAGACGAGTTATGATGTGAGAGCCGGCTAAACAGTCAAAACTGTCTATCTCTCTCTAAAAATTAGCACAGCCAAGAGAGATGCTGTTAAAACATAGCACTTATTCTAACAATTACAACCAACTTATTGTAAAAATTATAATACCTCAATACAAAAATATGAAAAACTACCCTCAATAGCCGCCGATAGCAGTGTTGTGTATAGAATGGATGCACTGTCGTAGATTTACCCATACCAAGCAGTAAGTTGAATTTATGGCAGCTGTATTTGTACAGATTGCAGAAACTGTATGGCCCACTCCATAATATTTAGAAAAGATTATTTTGCAAACTTTGTTGAAAAAAGATATTATACCAACACAAGATTGTAATTATGGTGATATTATTTTGGAGGTGGTTAAGCGCCGGTCTATAGTGTCGTGGGTCCCAGGTTCGAATCCTGGGTCTGGCAAGTACACAAATTGTTTTTCAATTTGTGTATGAGTCAGAGTATGGACCTAATAGGTTGAGCAAGTGGCTGACATCCATTTCTCGTAAAAATAAAATCTGTTAATACATACCTCCACTACTTGGAGGCCCATATGATCCTATTAGGATCGGACATGGTCGAAAGAAAGAATAGATGCTTACAGTTAATAAGGTTATCATTGTTATTTTTTAAATCGTGCCATGGAACTTTCTGGAGATCAATTAATGTGCTGGGGATTAAACAAGTACAAGTTGCATAATTATAAATTAGTTAAGAGCAATATTCACATCATGACATACATATTATATTTATGTGTTAAAGTATGAAAAGATATATGTAAGTATTTCCCACAAACGTGGTGTACAAAATGTAATAGTGACCATTAAAATGAAGAAATATCAATATTTTTCACAGAGCAGTACATAATAAAGGATCATCTGAAAAGAAGACCTCATTTAAAAGATGTTGAAAACAGTTTCCTGTGTAATGTCACATATTTAACTATCAAGTCAGTTTACTCAGTCACTGGTGCACTTGTATTATTTCACCCTCGGTACCTCAATTATTATTCAATGCATGGTTTTCTGCCATTAAATGTTACCAGTTTAATATTGTAATAGCATAAAATAAATTATTGGCATATCATAATAAAATTTAATTTATTTTATGATAATGTGTAAAGATGTTTTCTAAAATCTATTTAAAAAAATAAAACAATATTTCTGTTAATGCTATTTATTTCATTCCTGTAAAATAACATACCAAATGTCTTAATTTCATTTGTACAACATCATATCAAAAATTTACACCGTAAATACAAATTTAATCATAGGTAAATGTTACCTAATAAGTGATATTTCGCGGCTATTTCATGTCTAGTGTAAGTCTTTGTTTAATGTTTATAATACATTTTTTTTTTACTCCCGTAACCTTTTCATGAAACATTTCATATTAAAAGAAAAACATTCGTTAATAAAACAGGCATTTGAGAAATAAATTCACCAACACGATCGATCGATATATTAAATAAATCTTCATAATATAGTGATGAAACGAAAGCCGGGCGGGACGTCTCGCGAAGACATCTCCAAAGATCAATTCATATGAGCATCGCGTCGGATGACCGGCGAGCCTTCGTCAGCGAGTCGCATTTTATATAGAGCAAAAATTCAATGTGATAATTATATTTGATATGCCAACCTACAGGGGCTGTACGATAAAGCTTTGTTCTAAATAAACAGTTAATTTAAATATTACAATTTTATTCTACATTATTTATTACCATGTAATGATTCTATTTACAAAACATCATTTATTATCCGATAAAAGATAACTTTAAGATGGCGCCGCGCGCCGAAAGGATTTTGGATGTTATTGCTCGATAAGTTCATGACAGATAAAATGATTTCCTTCTCATATATTGCGGTAAATATAAAACCTATAATTCTTTCTAAAATTACTAATTCTGTACAAATATATGACCTTCACATTAGTCAAATTAAACAATACGTCAATCGAATAGCGAGGAAAAGTACAGTGAAATTTAGTCAGTAATATCTAAGAGTTAAGCTATGGCATTCATTATTGATCAACCTCCCGATAATAGTCGCTTACATTTAAATAGAGTGATCGATAAAGGAGCTGACGGCCGCATTCCGAGGATATTGATGTCACATTGCAGAATGCGCCCCACCTAAACTAGCACTTTTTAGCATATATATTTACACATCGGAAATTTCTTATTGATGCGGATATCAGTTCATTTTTTTTTACATTTTCAATATTATATTATTTATTCATATATATAATATAAGGCCACTAAAACATAGCGCATAGGTATAAAATTAGAGAAAAGTAGTCAGTAGACAGTAAGTAAATATTGATCCCTGAAATAATTGATATTGACAATTGTCAAATGGATACACCATTTCGATTCGTATGCGTCGCGCTCCCGACTCGCGTACATTGACGTGACGTTTCCGCGCGGATGGGCGCGCTAAACTGATATACACCGTAAAGATCGGATACACAAGCTGTATATATTACTAAATGCTTAAAAATATATTCTGAACTATTCAATATCTTACATTAGCTTTCTGCGGCGTGTACCACCAAGAGTACAACCTCGTTCTTCACGTACGTCAAAGTTTTGATCGGCCTAATATGATAAAGTGATGATTTTTTCATGAAAACATACAATAAAATTATAAGATTCCTTTTCGCACAATTGATTATTTAGATTCGATAATAATTTATTGTGATTGTCCTCGATGCGCGAATATACGCATCATTACTTCCGCTGAGCTTATATTACGAATTGCAAATAATATTTCACTATAACGACCTAATTAAATGTTAGAGGTCATTTTTCTAATTAAAATAACAGCACAATTAACAGTGCAGTATTATGCTGTGTAATGTTAATGAAAAAAAATTCATGCTAAAATAATAATTTTGAATTCATTCACGAGGTGAAAATAACAATAAAAATAACCGAAGATTGCTATATAAAAAAATCAATAGATACGTATTATTAATAATATTACACGTATACGGAGAATAAAGGGAAAATTTAAGCTATCTGTTTGTAAGTCTTTGCTCTATAAAGCAGTTAAAAACTTAAAATATATATATATTCTAATCAAGATTATAAACAATAACAAGCAGGTTACGATGAAATAAAAGCTTTATATTGTAAAGCAATAAAAATACTATGAATGATATAATTCAATAAATAACAAATAAATATGAATAATTTGTTTGCACTAAAGAGAAATGATTTATTTTTTAGGCTTACGACTCTGTAAATGTTTCAGGGAGAGGGTGCGATACGAATGATAATTGATGCGGCGCGAGATAAAAGTGATTATGTTACAAATCGGGGGAAGCGATTCAGTTCCCTCGCTGTTTTTAGTGGAATGATAATTTCCAGAGCGCAAATGACACAATGTCATACGCGTGCAGAAATTTATAAAAGAAAAATGCTATTTCCCCTTCTACCGAGAGAGACCGGATTCATTGTTCGTGTGGTAGATTTCGGGTGCGTGTGTTTTAAAATATATTGCTTTTAATTACTACACCTTTGAATGAAATCGCCCACGAACATTCTTCATATATACAAGAGAATTAATTATTTATAAGAAGGACTCCACGCGCTGAGCGGGGAAAACAAAAACCTCCGGGTATACTGACACAGAATCAGACTACATTGCCTAATGATAAAAATACATTGTTATCTTTAGCTAGTGTGTAAAATAGTAAGTATATTATATCCACAAGGCAAAATTGGCACTTATACAAAACACCCTCTTTCTTTCCCATTTCTTCGGCCTTTTGTCTCTCTTGAATGACACCCGCGTCAACAGAATCGAGCGTAGGCGGTGGTGGGGGGCTACGAGGGGCTGCCGCCTCTCGCCGGACTCCCGCCCCCGTTGTACGGATGGTTCGAGTTGCACAACACTGTATATACACTGTCCACCTTGCTTAACTTTTCAAAGAAAGGTATTAGATCCAACAGTTCAGAATCGGTCATGTCGTCGAACCACGAAGCCACTGGGACCTGTCGACACACAAAACCATGTAATTATTTATCATAAAAACGGCAATATTTATTTAATTTAAGTACTGAGCCCATAACAAATTATTAATTCTTGACATTCACAAGACATTTAATCCGGATTTCTTTTTGATCATTAGTTTCATATGATTATAAGAAAAAGAGACATTACAATTTGTAAAAAAGGGTTTAATTTTTCAAAAAATACTATTGAAAGGATTAGTTCTGGAAGTGAAATAGAAATATAAGATAGAGTAACATAAGTGAAACAATCACAAACACCCAGAGAAAACCACATAAATATATTGTGACCTCACCGGGTCGAACTCGGAGCCCCCGGATGACAGGCCAGCGCCTTACGCATTGGACTACGAGAGCGAGGATTGAAAACAATACCGTATGAGCAGTGAAAATGCTTCAAGAGCAGAAGTGAACTACGAGCTCCAAGAGAGTGAAAAGTGAGTATGCCTATATATTTTCGATACATTCAAGTGAAACCAAATCTTCCTTCTAATCTTCTCTCTGTAAGTGAATAGCTAGTTTTGTTCACTTGAGTCTTTGCGAAAACGTGTCTTCTGTTGTTATTAAAACGAGCTAATAGCTACCAGACACTTTATATTTTCACACTATTTTATACACAAGACTGCTAGAGTAGTTTAGCATTTTTATGTATTGAGATTGAGGTACAGTAGGCGCTCGGTAATCCGGCGTTCACCAATCCGCACGTCCTATAGTCTGGCATTTTACACAACCTATTATCTATATTGATTAAGTAAATGATGTTACCAATTTTTTGTGCATGTTTACATAAACCAATAAAGATTTTTACTGTGCAAATCAGTGATAGAATTATTCCCTATAGAAATCCACTAATCCGGCATTTCCGACAATCCGGCATAGGTAAAAACATATGGGTGCCGGATTACTGAGCGCCTACTGTATTATAATTGTTACAATCTCGCTCTAAAAGTTAACACAGCCAAGAGAGGTGCTGTTAAAACAGCACTTATTTTAACAATTACAATCAACTCAAACAGTAATTATAATAGGTACTTCAATACATAAATGAAAACCGGACACTTAAAAGGGTGTAAGTGCCATTTACAAAAAAAGAAGGTAGAGGGAATTTAAAAATACATCAACCATACAATTCGTACAACCAACGCCATCTTCTGGAATTTTTAAGAATTAATTCTGGGGAACGGAGGCACTTGTAACCTTCTGTAGGACATTGGCCTTGGAACATGCTATCCATTTCCTAAATAAAACCGTTTTCATAATTTCTAGCACTTACAGTCTTTTAAGTTTCCGGTGTTCAAATATGATAAACTACCCTCGATAGCAATCTTGTGTATAGAATAGATTCCCTGGTACTCTTTTTATGCTTATTTTATACCATTAGTCAATAAAATTATCATGCTCAGAAGAGATATGTTTTGGTCAAAATAGCGCACGAAAGAGAGCAATTCCCATTACGCGTATGTAACACATATGTTAAATTATCAATTATCATGTATCAACACTTCGATTACCATGCAGAATATTTTATTTGAAAATGTGATAAGGAAGCTTCACTGCGTTACTGGTAAGAGAAATTTAATCAGATTGAACTTTATAGGCCCGATGCAAAGATGTCGCGGTTGAATTAACCTAACTAACGCAAGTGGTATCACCATCAAATAGTAAACAGACCTGAGAAACGCAGGCAGCAAGAGTTAAATGCATTGCCTACAAAATTCAAGCAAATATACCGTTTCATTTCGCTTATAATGTACACAAGATATCGTCACCGTTCAGGCAAAAGTCACCAACCCTGAAAATGGCAGTTTTGAGTTGAGTATGTCACCCGAAGCGTAAAATTATGTTCTTTAAGATGCAAAACTCACCTCGGTGCATTAGTTAGTAAAATTTTGCTTAAATCCGAATTATTTGTTTTTCACTAAATGACTTTCGATAAAATCTTAACAAGCAAAAGTCATTATAGATGAATAGACATTATTGACTCTATAAAAAAAAAATCCTTCGTTATAAATATACAAGCAAAAGTCACTATACTATGGATGGTGAGTTTTACTGATGCTTCTTTTGGCTAACATTGTTCAGATTATTAACAAGCAAAAGTCACCAAACCATAATTTGAGCTACCTTGCCTCCTTTAAAACCTTCCAGATGTTTTAATTAGCATCAAAAAGTAAAAGTACCTTAAAGAAATTATTAAGAAGACATGAGAAAATAATTTAATGTAGATAAAACCTTAAAAACATTAAAATCTGATTTTTCCTGCATTTTCAAACTTTCAAATTGCGATATCTCAAAACTATGTTTTTAGGGTTGGTGACTTTTGCCTGAACGGTGACGATATATAAATTAGAATTTCTATTGAAATTGAAACAAAATACTACATTGAATTATGTGAACGATAGATACACTTGACTATTCTGAAAGCTGAATCTTGTGTTTCTCAATTCTGCCACTATTTAGTAATGTTGCCACTAACATGACTAAGCATCTGGCCATATGATCGCTAAGCGTAGCTTAATCACTTCACCACTGAGGGTTTAGAAAACATATTTGAACACAAATACTATTTGGAAACATCTTTTGACACTGACCGCATTATCAGGGTGGAATATGTAGGAAGCGGGTGAGTTATCCACAATGACCACCCGTCGCAGGTCGCGGCCCAGTTTGTTGAGGTCTTTGACGTAGTTCCCGTGGTGGAAGACGCAGCTTTCCCGAAAAAGGCGCGCTCGGAAGACGCCCCAGCGGTCCAGCAGATCAGCCACAGGGTCGGCGTACTTGGCCAGGGAGGCCGTGAACAGTACACACTCGTACAGCTCACCCGCCCGCCGCAGGAACTCGTCCACGTGCGGCCTCTTCAGCACGTACACTTGGTGCACTGTGCCGTCTATCTCCACAGGCACCACAAAGTCTGCATTGTTAATGGGCTGCAACACGAATTCAACAAAAATTGGATACTTTGAAACTCTGATGAAGAGTAATACAACGCAGTATGGAGAGACGCATGTTACTGACGGAGCACACTACAAGCGGTCGGGTGATGCGATGCGCACAGGGGGCTAAATGGCATTTGCTTTTTACATTTTTCTCATGGACGGCCACTCGCAGTGTGCTTTGGCCCATAGGCATAATGCGCAAAGATAAAAAAAATGGGTAAGGAAGCAAACAAAAGTATCTGACATTGTACTTAAAGAGTATTGCAGAATCATACTTAGCGGTGGAAGAAAAGATAAACAATTTGTAATAATACATCGCATGTTTTTTCTCACTATCACCAAGGTGTTATATATTATTAAAAATAAAACATATATGTTTTTCTTAGTCAAACTAGGTTGACCGATTTTGATATCGTAAATTAGACGTTTGTCTTATTATTCTGTATTGTGATCTTAATGAAGGCCTTCATCCAGCAGTAGGTCGAGAATGATTAAGATGATACCTCTTAAATGTAAATGTGTGATCAATGCATTCCTGAAACCCAGTCCGTACCTAAATACATCTGCCCCCACACATACATATAATGGTTTTTGGAATGTTTGTCCGTGATTCACAAACATTTGTTTGAAACTCAAAGCATAATATGCACACCTGCAAACACTGCTATCAAACAAATTAATTAATGTGGTTAGGAGAGTCCCATATTGGAAAACGATGCACGCTTTAGTATCGCGCTGTTTCAGATGAAAGAGTAAATTTGCCCAAACTTTTGAAGTTTTACAATTCTGATTTGTTCACGGGCACATGTATGTAGGTCTGTTGTACCCGTAGGTAGGTGTGTACAATGTAAAATTGATAGGAAAGTACCTGTAGGTGAGAATAAATTTACCGAGCAATAAAATTGTATTTACATAACATTATTCCATTGTAATATATCAAATATTTCTGAGCAGTCTGTACTAGAAGACCTGATGCGCACACTACAGTAGTAGATTAGCCGACTCGATGACTCCCACAAACTGCCCGTTCCAATCGAGAAATGTTATATCTGAATCTTTTCATTGAGTCGTGAGCAAAATAGAAACATTTTTACTATAGTCAGATCGGACTCAACAATTGGGAGTAGAAGATTACATTGAAGGCCCTAAGTTCCGCCTCCGATCACAAGCCCTGTAAATTCTGTCATGTTGATATTTATAATAATAGTCATTGGACACCATTAATTATTTTAACAGACAATAATAACCACTGAGCTGACCAATCCTTTTCTTGGTTTACTTGTAATTTTTGAACACTAGCAATACAAACACTAGCAATACAAATCACAACAAGCTTCAAGATGATCGAATCCGTACCTAAATCGTTTGCTAATTTAAGGTTGACAATAATTGCTCACAAAATATGAAGTGACAGGTCTGCCTGTGTAATGATAGCATGATGTGAATTTACCACCAATACTATTGCCAACCGCCTTCACTGATTGTTCACATTATAGAAAGTCTATTTTATCATTTCTATACTTTAGAGGTCAGGATGGATGTGTGTTCACAGACCCGTTTGTGTAAGTAAGTCGTGGGTCTAGGATTCGAGCCCTAGGTCTTGCATTCACATGTTATTTTGAAAATTCTCCGAAGAATATTTGAAAAAAACCAAAGGTGGCGCGCGCATCTGTATGGATGCTGAGCTCTGTGAACAATTTAAGCCCAATACAGTCAATCTTGAGGGCGCGAAGACTCAGATGGGCAGGTCATATTGTTAGATGCGATGAATCTAGAGCTGTCCATAAAGTCTATGAAGGAACCTCTGTAGGTACTTGGCCGCCCGCAAGAGGGACAGAGAGGCAGTATGGGTTAGACCGGAGAGAAAGAGGTCGGAATAGAGATCCTGGAGGATGGCTGTGCAGTTGGCCATGGACCTGAATGGTCTGTAGTGCCAGGTTAAGTAAGTTTTTCAATGTGCGTTTGGACTAGGAACCAGGACCTTCCTCGTAAAAAAGAACTGTTAAGAACGCTCTTCATAAGGCGGCCAATATTGTGACATCGGATTGTAGAGCCAATCCAATGAAATAACCTTTACATGAAAAATTAGACATATGTAGGTACATCTATGAACGTGACTGTAAAATGAAGATATTAATAATATACCTATGTACTTAAGTAGTTATATCGTAATCTTCAAAACTAAATAATTCAACATGTATATTTATTTGTCCAACTGATTCCATTCTAAAATCTCACTAATATTCCTGAAAAATGATAAAATTAGCTTTTTATAAATAGTGTAGGGGAAAAAAGCATCATAATTATAATTGAAATCATCTCTAGAATATCGACCGGGCTCTATTATCTCATATTAAACATTAAAACCGCATGAAGAGCATTCTTGGAACCGGTCCAAAAACTTAACCTAACATTTGAAAACAGGTGTGAGAGTACTTACATTTGACATAAAAAGACAATATTACAACCGTAATGTAGCTATTAACCTGTTGGACTGTAAAATAAAGAGATTACTCTAAAAATGAGGGGTCTCTGTACAAAAATTACCCAGTTTCAACAGTAACTTTCTATAAATATTATTGAAAATCGACTATCTTTTAACTTGATAACCTACATAGTTTTTTCACCTAAATTTAAACAAAACATTCAAAATACATAATAATATGATTAAGTAACTTCTTGTTTCCTCATAGTATAATAATACATTCAACAATATTTAATTACCCAACTGCGTTATGAGAAAACTAATAGGGCAGGCATATCTGGCATTTGACTGTTTCAATACAATTTTACTATCTCTATAAAGTAAATTGAATTATTTCTAGGTTTCAAATGTTCACTGCATGAAGTTAATTACACATAATATGCATACAGAGAATATCGTGAATGTTAGTTAAAGATAAACAAGCAAAATCTGATAAGACCATCTATTTACTATAACCAATAGTTGTATGGAATGCATTGAACAATCCACCGTATTGTGTATAATTTCTCCAGATTGACGGAGATATTTTTTAATGTAAGCAGTAGACAGAATAATATTTATTGTACAGAATAATATATATTCATTAATCTAGTCATCGTATCAACGATCACTCCTTTGTATTAGGACAGTATAAGATCAGATCGTGTGGGTTTTTCAAGCTGACTGAGTGACACGCAAAAATTAATGTGCAAATTTAATTACGCATTTTATTACCGTAACTAATTTATTGAATATTTTGTTCGCTCGGCGTTACAATGTTTTTAGCATAATACTTCAATATTCATGTGTGATATATGTGTACACAGTATAATTAATGCGTAGAGCCACTAATAAAAGATATATTTCCAGTAATACCACAAATATTACCAAGTAACGCAGCTAAAAATATTGGGTTAATTAAGGATTTATTCAGGTCCTCCGCATGTTTCTAAAGCATCGATGACATTGAGCTACTTTACAAGCTACAAGCGGTGAATTTACTATCTGCTTGTAAACTCGCTCAGTGTCATCATCGAACTAGCTAAAAAGCAGATTGTAAACAATCTGCCGAGAGTAGTTGAAAGCCGGGCTGCTTTACTTGCTACTCGCTGGCGTGTGGGCCAATCTGCATCTACGCAGTAGAGCAATAGTGGCGAACCTGCCGGTAAAAGAATGAACTACCCAATACGTCCTGTCAAATAGTACCAAAAATGACGGTTTCAACTCGCTAGCTTGTTGGCTTCTGAGCGAGTGGAAAGTTTTGTGTGTCATCATCACAATCGCACTAGCTGACTTGCCGACTAGCAGCTCAATGTCATCGACGCTTAAATGAGATGTCATAATTTTGATCCGGTACTTTGGCAAAGTAAAAATGATTTATAAATTTCTTCATCCTCATTTTCATGTTCACAAAATCACCAAGTTTTTTAGGGTTCATTTCTGATGCTTCTTTATAATCAATGACTGGCATAGCAAGATTGTTAAACTCAGTCTAGTCTGTCCAAATCAATTTCTTTTATAATCATTAATCTATTTAATTCTTTGTGGACGATATCATATGCAACAAGAATTTCATTCATTATTTAAAACTAATATTGGACGAAGATTAAAGGTCCCTTGTCGAGCTGGGTTCCAATATTTCCCATATTCTTACAATGAGATAGCTACATTGCTGATTACACACAAAGGTAGACACTTATCTCGTAACAACAGCGAAAGTATATTAAAAAAAACAGATAAATTGAGTGCACTATACGAACTGCATACAGCATGTTATGTTTTCGTATACATTTTATCTCATTTTTCTTGAAAACACATCAGAATCAACGCATCACCTGTAGTCTTAGTTAGTATGCCAAGAAGAGAGAGCAGGTGAAGAGGAGCCGTAAGTTACCTTAAAAGAACTATGGACGAGAGTCTCGTCGAGGTCTATCACCATGCACTTCTTGTGCATGTCCTGGTGTTTGACAGGGGGTAGGAGCCAACGAGATGGATCCTGAGGCTGCGGGGGGGAGGAGGGTGTGCCGTCGGGTGCGGTCGTGGGAGGCCCCTTGCCCTGCCCCCCGCCGCCGCCCCAGCAGCACAGGAGCGAACGCAGGAAGCCCCCCCTACCTCCGTTCCCTCCGCCCGCCACCCCCCGCGACTTCTTCTTGGGACCCACGCAGGCTGCACCCTCACTGTCATTGTGTTCGGTGGCGTTGCCTGCAATTCATCAAATATTTATTAAAATCATGTAGATCTGAATAGATTAAATAAGTTCTTTGCCTACATGCAATAATTCTAGTTCTGTTTCCATTTGATGATACACAAGACTGCTTTCGGCAGCTATCTAGGGTAGGTTTGTATCGAAGTATTAGCACTTATTGTAACAATTACAATAAGCTAGCCGTCTAAACAGTCAAAGTTGTCTATCTCGCTCTAAAATTTACCACAGCCAAAGAGGTGCTGTTAGGTTCGTTTCTTTCAACCTGAACGAAACAAATCAAATTAAACCATAGACAATATACATACAAATTGTAGTTGACCGGAAATGGTTTGAGATTTGACGTTTGGTTCAGTGTATCATTGAAAATCAAACCGTTCTCGGACCATCAGAAATGGTTTGACATGAAACGTCAAACCAATTCGGACGATCCATAGACTAATGGCAATCTGTCAAAGTGTTGATAAGCATTATTCGGCATTTATATATCGTGAGGTGTTCATATTAATATGTTAAATATTTACACCATAGGAGTTCACTTGAATTATGTATATTGTAGATTAATAATTAATACCTATTATTCATAAGTAACCATACGCTAACAAGACGCCGCTTTTGGTCTTATTATCTCAAAATCCAGCCATATTTTCTATGCAAAGAGTTCGATTTAATATCATTACTATAATTATTATGTCAGACAAAGAATTTATTTTCATTTTATTTATATTTTGTAACGGAGATTCTAAACTACAAACTGTGTTAAATCAACCCGGAATGATCTTTATTATTTAACTAAATAATCTAATAACCTAACGAATTTAATATTTGTTCGATTGTCGTCTAAGTCACAATATCATACTGTCGACATGAACAAGTCGTCAATTATGAAAAGCTCTAATCAAAAGTAATTTTTAAAAACTCGTCATACCTATAAATCTTATAAATTAACTAAATGGCTACCTATTTATGAAGCATTCTTTATATTTTGTGTATTTAAAATGAATGAATACGACAGTTTGTTAAATTTGTATTATTGTAGACCACGATAGGAGGTTAGAATTTCGTAACAAGTTGACGTTTCAATAAAATATATGTTTCTGTTTTAGAGACTAATATATTATGAATTAATTTTAAGTACTAGCAACACTAATTAGTTGTCAGAAAAGCGTTTCCGTGGACATTCTACCAAACGGTTCCAAATCAAATAAATCCAACGGTGCCATTTGATTCGTTCAGTTCAGGTTCAATGATACGAACTTGTTAAAACATAGCACTTATTGTAACAATTTCAAATAACTTATTGTAATTGTAACAATAAGCCTAGAAGATCTTTGGTTAACACAACTGCTAAAATAGGGCTGCTGAAATCATGTAACAACTTCAGATTATATCCATCTACATGTTTAAAAAAACGATTCTCAAAAAGAAATTGAATGACCACCAGTTGGTAAAGTCGACACTTCACTAGGTCGACGAATTAAGAAGAGACACATGAGAGATTCTACGATTCGAGGATGGGGACAGAGAGGAGTGGAGGTCAGGATTCGAATTCTGGCTGTAGCGCCATTCGACTGAGGCAGAAGGAGATAGCGAGAGATTACATTTGGAGTGTGTGTTCATACTTTCAAATACTATCATAACACCTGGGGGCTCCGAGTTCGATCCCGGTGAGATCACAATATATTTATGGGGTTTTTTCAAAGCTTGGCTAATTATGTGATCATTTTGCTGCTACTACTGTTTCACAACACTACTGACATTGGGCCTGATGGACTGTTGTAGTATGAGAATGAATATTTATATATATATATATTTTTTAAATTAACCGAGGGAAATGACGTGACTGTACTTGCCCTACACTCTGATGCTGGAGCGTAATAGGGTCCAGTATGTAGGTACTTTGATAATATAATAATTTGAATAGTTCGCTTATCTAGGCATGTAAAAAAAATATAATTTGGAGACATAATTTTTTTTACAAGATTTACTGCTCAAACAAGTTTATAAGAAAATTAGAGGAAACTGCTTGGTAGCATAAATAAGATTGCGGCCTCTATTGAACTGTTATTTGCGATTTTTCATGAAAGATCATCAAAATATTCTAAATAATGCAGGTTCATAGTATAAAAGCGGCCCTAATACGTAACACGCCGAGCTTTTCATCGGGGTACTTCGGGTTTGATTCTGTTTCTGTGATTGATTCACTGCTACTAACTACTGTACCACCTCAAGGTTTTTTTTTGTTTTAAACCATGTCCGATCCTAATAGGATCATATGGGCTTCCACAGAGTGGCGGTTTGTATTAATAGATTTTTGTTTTTACGAGAAATGGATGTCAGCCACTTGCTCAACCTATTAGGTCAACGCTTAAGCCGCGCGGCCACCGTGAGCGATTATAAGTGCTAAAACGGCCCGTTTTTAGCTTGTGCGGTCCCGGAAAATAAATGTCAGGGCAGACAAGTGTGACCTGCCACAACCGAATATGCAAAGCGAAATTACTTCCAGCCAATTTAAACATTAACAACCCCGTTTCAGTTTTGTTTTCCTAAACCTGTATATTATAATGCTTCTATAGAAGATGGTTTCTTCAGCATATTATCTAGTTTTCATCATAACACAAATTATTGTTTCACGGTAAGTACAATATCTTAATTATTTGTCCTCTATGGGTTCTTTTAAAATTGATTTCATATTGTAATAAATTATCTTCAATATTCAGATAATGCAATATAAATAATTTAGTCAGAATCCTGTATGAAAAGGGCAAACAATTCATCAAATTATTCTAATTATTTTTTTTTGACCCTACTAATAATGATCAAAGTAAATTACATTGTATAGCGACAAAAAATAAATCTCGAAAACATGACGCATTTACAATGAAAGCATTGATAATATTGATATACCTAGTGACAAGTATGTACCTATAATAATATATCGATTGTTTATTTTGAAACGATAAGCGAGTGACGATAGATTGTAGCATTCGTTGGCTTTTAGTAACCTACATTAAATTTGACATTTGAGAAAAGCAAAAATTGAAATTATAACACATTTATTAAAAGGAAGGATGGCCCCAAAGTTAAAATCGTAACATAAATGAAATTAGCATCACCAGATTTCCGTATGATTAAGATTATAAACCTTCACAGGATTTTTAATATAATCTTGACATTTAATAACTATTATATTTCGATTTGTGATCCTGGCCAAATTGAGAGTTGTAATAATAATAAATAAATTTAGTTTGTGCACTAGAGCACTTATTTGAAGACGCTGTTGCGACTCGATAATTATTGCATGTCTACGATAAACGTCAATTATTATTAAATTAATATAAAAACAATGCATAATTTCAAGGTTGTAGGCGCCAAGTAATACACCTTCGGGGCTTGTTTACCTTAATAGCCTGAACACGCCTACCTTTTAGAGAATTGAAACTATATAAAACACAATTACGATATAGTGATTTAAGCAGTAATTGAGTCACAATATTACGCCCAAAACATCATAGATATCCGTCTAATTAATAATATACTTTTAAAAACTTTGGGGAAAATAATAGTTAACAGGTGTAGGCATCAGTGTATTTACCTCTTTCTGATGAATAATTATTTAGTTGTTCGTCATCCCGTGACACTTGAGTAATAATGGACGATGCGTCCATTTAAACATTGGTTTAATATCTTGTTATCAATGGCGAACCGAGATTTGCAATAGTTATACACCATAAAATTATCTTTTATCTCCTTTCTATCACACAAAATGGCAGATGGCTGCTGGCGACTAGAATTCCTGTATTCGGTTTGGTAGTAAGGTTGTTATTTGCAGACGATTTGCATCTCTGTCTCTTTCTCTCTAGGCCAATCTTGCGTTGTGTGAAGGAGTCAACAGATAAAAATTGTTTTCGAGGCCATAGACTATTGACATGTTCGATCAGAAAACTTATGTAGGAAAAATTTACCCAATTATTGTTTATTGGTATTTTATGTAATAATGGTAGGTATTTAGAAATAAAATAATGGTAGTTCATAATGCTATTTAGCTTTGATGGAAAGCGATACTGAATTATGTAATCCGCGAAAAAATACTGTAGGTACCTCGCCATATGAACCTAATTTGCTCTTTAACTTCACGAAATGAACAGAAATTTTATTGTAATACCGTTTTAAAGATTGTGAATAGTCTTCATTCTTTCAAATTTCAAATGGTAAATATTTATTTATAAATAAAATATGTATTTTATTTAAACAGTACGAGATTTCATTTCAGTGAGTTTTCCATTAGTTGTTTCCTTATATTTTCTTAGTGCCAACACTAACTGTACTATAGGGAAATGGGAAGAAAATACGCAAAAAGTAAAAGTAGGTAGGTACAGACGTACAAACTAATCTGGAGAATGGCCAAAAATGGAACTACGAACTACCATAGGACGCCATATTGGAAAACGTCATCCAAATGTCAGAATTTGCCAGTTACGAGTTGTGATTGGGTAGTTTTCGACAGTGGCTTCCCCATCTCATTCTCCAGATAAGTTTGTATGTCTTTACCAAAATTTTAATATTTCCGCACTATAAATTTGTGCAAAGTTCTATAATTTTGTAATCGAAGTAAATTTGGCGAGCTGAGAAAAAAAGTTACTTGAGAGAGGTAAAAATAGCCCTGACTCTGATTTTAAAAAGGAATTTGTTTAATTCGCCGGTACAGACTTACAAACTTATCTAAATGAGGTGCGTCCGAATTCTTCGACTAGCTCTGAGGGTTGGAAGTGGAGGTCCATCATTGAGGAGTAGCAGGCCAAGGTCTCGTGGAAGGTGGTGACCACATAAGTCACCGAAATAAAACTCGTGGAAAAGTCAAACGGGTTCACAAGCACATAAGTTCACAAATTTAGATTTAATTATAGTTCGGAAAAGTTTATAAGGTATATAGTTCGCAAAATTAATAAGTATATGATTACACAATTTCACATCAAATGTCAAAGCACAAAAAGTTCACAATCGAAAATAATTAATATCGAAATTCACAATTATTTCAAACGTATACACGGGGTCGCCACGAATGGACTTTAGAACCGATGATCGAAGAAAATAAAAGCTTGAAAAAAATTTCGGGGCCTCCGTTGAAGAACCGCTGTACGAAAACTAAACTTCGCGTTCAAAAATGTTTCACGATGTAGGCCTCCGAATCCTTGGCTAGCTCCGGGCCTGGAGTGGAGGTACATTCAAGTTTGGAGAGCAGGTAGGCACAGTGTTATAGTCAAATGAAAACTAGTATTCACTATATAAAAGTCAGTTTATTGTATCTCACTTCCACCAAAAGTTATAAAAAGTCACATTCAGAAATACGAAACCACAGGAAAGATATTATAAAGGAAACTAATTTATTATATAGTATTAATTATTACAATTAACACTCTTATTATTTATGTAATTACGAATTAATTAATTATTATCGTCAATAACTGAGATTGAGCGAGCACGGGGCACTTGTGATGAAAGGTTGAGGACCCGGTCCAATAAAAAAAATATAACTCGAATGAAAACGTCTGAGTCGCTATCTGACACTTCGCCTAACTGTCAGATTGACAGTAGGTATAGAGGAATAGGTATCGACCAGTAGGTATTATGGACCTTGGTGAGTACCTCCTCTCAAGTCTTGGCGACTTGTATGGAAAAACGCAGATAAAATCACGCCGCTGACCTTTGCAGGTTCAGGGTCGTAAAGGCGGAAGAAGACTGATATTGAATTTAAGAATTGGGGGTTTATATGCAAATCTGCCCGATTTCATCCCTTAGTCCGACGTTTTGAGGGTGACAAAATTAATTAACGGTTTCCTTACGAGATTTAAGTACCGAGTAGGTATTTTATCTCAAAATTTTTCGCGAATCGCGCCAAGTCCGGTTTAGGTATTTATAATTATTTTCCGTCTGAAAACAACAAGAGGATAAATGGATGGCGGCCACCATAGACTAATATACTTTTGGGGCCACGGTCGAAAACTACCCAATCACGACACGCAACTGGACAGAATGTGACATTCGAATGACGTTTTTAAAATGGCGTCCATATGGTAGTTTGTAGTTCCATTTTTGACCGTTCTTTAGATAAGTTTGTAGGACTAAGTATATTGGATCGGGAGGTTGTGAATTATCAAAAAAAAGTCTCAAATTGCAAGCTTCGTATTTTTCCACTAGGTGCCTCTGCTGGTATTTATAAGGATCTCCCTTAATTGCCGAAATGCTATAATTTTTACTATTGACAAAAAGATGGCAGCACTGATTCAGAAATAAATCAAGAGGTAGGTACATCAATAATTTTTTTCTATGATTTTTATTTCGATCTTCTGAATGTATAGTTGGTATTAGTATATGTTCTGAATAGATACTTCGTCATTGTAAAAATTGAATTAATTGTTGTGTTGATTGTAATATAAGTACATTATGCAGGGCCGCATTAAGATTTTGTAAAGCTCAAATTACATTGGCAGATTGCGTCTGGCCCGATTGTCTGACGCGACTGTCAAACTCTATTCTCTATGGTTTTCAAGGATCGTGAGCAATCGGGATAAAAGTGGAAAATTTTCTATTATTCCGTCGTGCGATCCATTCATTAGCAGCGAAGATTGCCGAAAGCGTACGAAAATAGCCGAATAGGCGCCCGCTCGCGAGCCACGCAAACGGTCGTTCATTCTACTGCTCGATTTCAACAACTACAAGATGGCGAAATTTCAAAAAAATGTATGGACTAGCGCTGAGGACACGGTCCTCGTCGAATTAATACACGCCAGTTGAAATATATCCATACTCGCTACAATTAGTCTTAATCGATTGGCTTGGAGATTCAAGCTCGCCCAGTTATTCATGATGTAAATTAACAATAAGTATACAAAACTTTCTATAAATGTCAAACGGCCACGCAAATTTCAACAGATACTCGCTAGGTTTGACAGCTCAATTTTTGTTGATGTAAAATTGCGCAGGAATACGTTCAGTGTAGCCACCAATCTAAGAAATATCTAGTTTTCGGTCAACCTATATTTTTAATAATAGCAACACTATGTTTATTTTAAACCAATCAAAAGCAAGGACCAACGCGATTGAATCGTTGCGTGTAATTGCAAATTGTGTTAAAACGTTCGCCACGACGGTTGTTGGATCGGGTTGGGTCTGCGCGTCTGCCAATTAAGCCTTAAGCAATCGTGGGATTGAAAATTGTCAACTGGTTCGCCCATGCATCAATTAAAAAAGTTTTTGAAATTATCTCTTTATGACATAAAGTAAATCCGGCTAATATGTGACGAAAAGACATCACATGTGACTAAAAATGGTCCTCGGAATCGAATGCTCTATCACTGACATTCACAGGCTCAGATATCTCCATTTATACACAATTTAACAAGAAAACGTGAAAAAATCACGCCCACAGCAGCTGGCCTCGAGCCACTCACCAATTATACTACTGAGTAGAGATGGGAAAACTGGTCGATTTTGAAGACTAAGTATACTTACTACCAGTATAAAAAAATACTTAGTATAGAAACTTGTTCCAAAATACTTCGTTTGGCGTGCGTATGCGACAAAAGTTTCATACTCAACTGAAACTAAAACCAACTCCATATTAGTATTTGAAATACGTATCGGCTCAGGGAACTCACACTGTGTATCGGCTTCAATAGAATCGCTAAAAATACGCTGAGCTCCGCTTGTCGAAAAGTCCCATTTATTTATTTATTATCACATATTTTAAATTTATGAGTTGTTTTTCTGTTAGGTTACAATATTCTTGTTAACAATAATGAATAACAGTGATTTTTTTAAAATTGTAAACATGTTTTGAGCGGTCATATAACAAGCCTAAGCCTGTGCGTCATCTCACCACTGTGCTGCGATACAAAATTTATGACCTATTATTCATACATTCGAATGCAATAGACTAATAAATTAAAATATACCTATATTCAAGTGCTATCTCGTTCGCGCGCATTAAATGTCAATAGTGTTGAAAGTCTACCAACTGGTGAGTGTATAGAACAGCGACTCGCGATGATATCATCACAAGTTTTTTGGAATAAGTTTATTGGGCCACACATACTGAGTATGCGTAGTTTCATCCGAAACTTGAGTACACAAACTGGTGACAGTATTTCCTACTCACCTCTACTACTGAGGACATGGTGAACAGTTTCAGCTCTACCAAGCATAGCTCTGGACACACATTCATTTATTCAGATAAGTACCTACAATTGGATGTAGGGCCTATCAAATACTCTTTTTTACTCAGCTTGGAATTTTTTACTCAATTACGAATTTATACAACTTCACACCAAATTGTGGTACGGTTATTACCGAAATTTGTATCAAGATTTTTATTTCCGATATTCAAAACAATTGTAGTTTAAGCACACTATACCTTTTCAATATTATACAGGCAATGCTGAGTAAAGTAATTCGGCCCTGCCTGTAAGTTATATGTATGTCTAGCTCCAGCAGTCAGCTGCTGTTTTTTAGAATGGAAACAGCAGTGGCGAGGGGTGGAGGTAGGCTGTTAAGATTTGACATAAATAGTGCACACTTATTTGTTTTTATTGAACTAAGAATACAATTTGCAGATGGTTCTGGTTTGTTTTTAAAATTCAATTAAACCCTGCCAAGACCAAACCATAATAGTTTAGGTATACTATGGGTGGTCGGACAAATAATAATAGTGTATACTTTTACAGTCATAATTATTAGTTTTCGTTTAATTAAGAATACATATAATTACAGATGGTGTTGGTTAGTTTTTTAAAAGTCATTAAGCCCTGCCTAAACCAAACTGTAAAAATTATTTGTAATATGGATAGAACATAATATGCAGCAACAACAAATTCCAATAAGCCTTATAATACAGGAGAAAGCCGAGTCTGTTTGAAGGCCTTAAGTATTAAAATGATGATAGTGTTGATACTCATTTATTCATTGCAAACCACGGATGGTTCCAAAACTTTAAAGGCCGTAATAAACTACACAACATCATAGTAATAGGTGTGGCTGCCAGTGCAGATACAGAGGGAGCTAAGAATTTTATCAAGAGTCTAGTAGAGATCATAAAAAATAGGGAATAGAGGATTATTTTCATGTATGCACTTATGTAGGTTCAATTTATTTTCACCTATCCTTTGAAACTAATATATTAGTTTTAAAAAAATGCATGATTTTAAGTTAACGAGATTTTTCGACTTTCATGAAAATCTTATCTCTTCTAAAACTACAACAAGCATTGAGGCCCAATGACAGCAGTGTTGTGAAACAGTAGTAGAAGCACAATAATCACATAATTAGCCAGGCTTTAAGAAACCCCATAAATATATTGTGACCCCACCGGAATTGAACCCAGGTGTTAAGATAGTATTTGAAAGTATGAAAATACACTCTAAATGTAATCTCTCGCTATCTCCTTCTGTCTCACCCCAATGGCGCTACAGCCAGAAAGGGGTCCTATCTTGTCAGCGCCTTAGACCTCCACCACTGTGTTACTCCACGCCTGGCCATAATAAAATAACTTTAGGAATTAATCGGTGTGTTCATTGGAACTCCAATGTTTCTGTGTGGAATTAAGTAATTTAAAGGCGTTGATTCAATTCATCCATTTTCTCATTTGTATATATTTGTATAATGGTTCAATTGGCATAATCAACACATTTTCCGATCTTTAATGCTTAAGCGAGTTCGAGTCCTGGGTCTGGCAAATACAGATATTGTTTTTCAATAAGTGTATGAGTCAGAGTATTGACCTATATATATAGGTTGACCAAGTGGCTGACATCAATTTCTCGTAAAAAAAACAAAATCTGTTAATACAAACCTCTACTCTGTGGAGGCCCATATAAACTTAGATATTAGGATCGGACATGGTCGGAAAAAAAGACTTATCATTCTCTTCCTTTCGCTCACAGAATTTAAGGTTATTTGAGTTTGAAATAAAAAGATAACACATGTAATTGAAATATTTTAAATGTTTACTTTATAAAAAATACATTTAGTTGGTAATAATACAATTCATTTAGCAGACTAGAAATTAAAAAAAAAAGAAAGTAAAAAAGAAAATGTCTAAAAACAAAAACAAAAAAGAATCTGTTATTAATATTATTATTTCTTAAACACACTATGCCACGTTTAGCAAAAATGTTTTTTTTTTCCATAATTTGTTATATATGTTTACAATAAGTAAGTAATCAATAACTTTGTACAAAAGCATGTAATTATTATTTAAGCCATAATTCATACACATATATATTTATATTTACATTAAACTTATATTATATCTGTAAAAATGTATAAATTAACAATTGAGCCTCTCTCCGGAAAAGTAGCATTGTACTGAAATTTTGGTTTTAAGTAAGCAACATTTAAAAAGCCGCGCCAGTTTAAAAAATCATATGACATATTCTGCGCACTATCACTCTAATACAGGGTTCCTAATAAAAAATTAAGAACTTAATTACCTAATAAAATAACAAATGATGAAATTTTATATTCTGATTGTAATTTATATTGCTAAAAACATTAAATAGTATTAATAAAAAAATAGTTTTGACTAAGTTTTGCAAGCTCTTAATTATGGTGACGGAGCTGCCGGATAAAAGGACAGCGCCTTCCGCAGTGGACTACGAGGGTCGGTTATATCGGAAAGGCTGCAGTCTATTACGCACATGTTTTTTTTTTATACAATGTACTTTACGCTGAAACTCGTGTATGCAAAGGGCAGTAACACATTCAGTGTCTCGTTTACCACTATTGGTTTTTCATTTTTAATTTCAACCATTATGCACAAAAAGATTCAGTGCTTTGATAAAACTGTAGCGAAGTGCCTTGTCATTTTGTATTTTAATGAATCGCTCTTGTAGGTTATTAATATTGACAAAATTTTCATACAAGTCGTACTTCAAAATTAATATTGACCAAATTTTGAGTGCAGACTCATAGGCAAAGAACCTTTGCTCTAAAACTTTTACTCCCACCTTTTTTCAAGAATATATAATGGTTTTAACTGTAGCACTTATAGACAATTATTAATGTATGACGCGGCATTTGAACTGATTTACCGGAAACTATCATTATCGTTATAAAGCTTTTTTTCCAGAGAAGGGCTCAATTACACCGGTGAGGATTCATAGCGATTCCCAAATGAGTAGTATTAAAGTAATAATAATCCAATAATCCGGGAGGCAATTAAACATTCATTGATATTTAAATTTTACTATGGACAGTTCCCAATAATTACTTTAGTACATCTGGATTATTATAGAAATCCACCAGCAACGCAGGCAATACAATGAAATATATAATACGGAGGATTAAGTTTTCATTTTATCATAATATTATGTACAAATACATTGCACAAACAAATTCTTAATTGACTTTAAATATCTTTAAATTTAAAAATTTGAACTTCCACCTTTTATCAGAAATATTAGAGTGACCCATTTTTTACAGCTATTTAAAATTATGACAAAAATATAATACATTCAGAATTTTGACAACTAAAATATATCCGAAAAGAACAATAAATCATTGAACGTATTATTACAATTTTTGTTTTATAAATTAACATATCTGTAAGTATATATAAATTTCAAAGATAAGTAAGTGTGTAATACCATTACATACCTACTTGGATGCACTAATTAACAAAAAAGAAGTATTTTAAGTCTTTTTCGTTACATAATGTTGTAAATATCACAAGTCAAAAGTTAAGTTTCGTCATTTGCTTTACACTTTTTGTTTTTTAAACAATTCACTAAGTCGAATCTTAAACTGGCCATTCAAGTCTGACCTACTTAATTCTCATTTCCTCTTCATGTACATCGCTTTCCTGGACACTCTGCCGCAGAACATTCCAAAGATGAAGATTATCCCCAGGAATGTGAGCATCACAACGATAAAGTACTTCTTGGAAGGAGAAATCGCAACTTGGTCGTATAAATCTTGGAAGTCAACCGGAACAATTATCTAGAATACAAATTTAATGTTATCATTAAAATTGAAGAAACATGTGCAGATTTATATTATTCAATAAATAGTAACCTATCTATAATTTTCAAAGATCAGTCATTCTAAACTAGTCAGTTGCCGGAAGTTGCTAAGTGTGTCATGAAATATTTGACCATACTTTGAAAAACTGAGTTAGTGTGTTATTTTCAATATTTAGTGGGGATTCGCTAATGCAACGCTGTTCAGGGATTGGAGCCCACTACATTTCACAGGCTAATTGGCCACTAATCAGTTTGTCACGTCAACTGCTCCTGTTATTTATTTAGTCTCCATTATTGAATCCCGAGATTCTTTCCAAGCAGCTTACACCCATTCTGCTAATTGATGCCACTGCTTTTTTTAATCTTAACAGTAAGGGTCAAAAATGGTTAGTCTATCATCCACATCCACAGCTTACATTCCTTTAAATTTTAGAAGGAAATTTTAAGATGCTAAGAGCCGGGCCACACCGGGCGACTCTGGTCTCGAGACCAGACCGATGTATGCAGTTATATGGACCATGCCACACCTGGTCGCTCAGTAGTTGCGCAAGCAATAAAGTCAGGCGATCAGTAAAATCTCATTCTTGCGCTCGGTCTGGTCTTGCGGTCTCTCTGGTCGGGCGACCGGTAGCGATGTATGAAAACATATAGCTATGTATTGAGTGCTGCCACACTGGGCGATCGGTTGCGAGAAGCCACGCCACGGAGAGAACGTATTTTTTGCATACTTGCGTAGGTACGTACATTCATTATTATTATTTATTGGCTGCCTCTCTGGTCGCCTGCAAGTCGCCGGCAGCCACACCGCGGAGAGAACGTATTTTTTGCATACTTGCGTGTACATTCATTATTATTTTTATTATTGGCTGCCTTTCTGGTCGCCGGCAAGTCGCCCGAGTAAATCGCCCGAGGAGACCAGTCGCGCAACTGGTCTCGAGACCAAAGTCGCCCGGTGTGGCCCGGCTCTTATGCAGCTGTGTCGCATGTAGAGCTTGTGAATTCTCGAGATTCAGGAATTCTCGAAATCAAGAATATTTGTTGTCTAAAAACTTTTTTAAGCGGCAAATTTTTTTAATTCCGGTTGCGATCAGCAGCTTAACCTAGCAACAATTTCTCAATTTCATGAGAATCTCATTGACGATTTCTGGGGAAATGAGAATTCTCGAAATATCAGAAAATTTAATTCTTAAGATCCGAGAGTGATTTTTTATGCTTATTTCTCGAAAATTCTCAAAACGAGATTTCTCAGTCACAACCTCTGGCCACAGTAGTGGAGTGTCACTATTAGAAAAAGGTTGAGATATCACATAGGTTCACAAATAATTTTTATGAACGTGCAGGATTTATCATGATAGCTTTAAAGTGTCTAAGCAGCAAAAACAATGTTGAATCTCATTTTAGCCTTTTATTACGAACGTTGGCTTTGTAAGATTTAATAATACGTTGTATTGGATTAATTTACGTATTTCATAATAATTTCAAATTATGGATACTTACAACTGAAGCACTTTTAAACATTTCCATGCGCTTGGTAAGTTGATTTTTACATTCTTCCTCGAGGACCTTCGTTTCGTCAGTAAGTACTATTTGTAGACATTTAATATCTGAAAATATAATATATTAAGTAATTAGATAATACTCATCTTAAAATACATCTACAAAAAGAATGTATTATAGATATACCATCATAAATCATCTGAATGGTGAATCTATAGTATAGTCTTCCTTATTACCACGTTTTTATTAGTTCGTATTCTTGTTTGTCCAGTACTAATTTTTTCTTGTGTCCAGTACATATTTTTCTTGTTTGTCCAAGATTTGTATTGGACGATTGAAGATTTTTAACTAACTTGCCGACTAGCTAGACATTTGAAATTTTTAGAATATATCAGAACACGACGACAATGCATTCTTTTAATACTTTTAGCCATTTTTAAGCAGAATTGAATTCATTTTCAGTTAATTCTGTTTTGTATGGAAAGTTATTATTGTTGGTTGCTAAGGGGGTCTAAAAATTAACTAAATTAGGGCTAAGTTATTAACATATACATGCGTTACTATGGAAATCAAATGTCAAAATGACATTTCTGTATTCTATATTAGTTCAGTATTTCTATCAAGTACAATAACTTTTTTTATTAATACATAGAATTGTCAAGTTTATAATATGATTCAACAGAAAATTTAAAAATTAAGGCTAAATTATTAACATATACATGCGTTACTATGGAAATCAAATGTCAAAATGACATTTCTGTATTCTATATTAGTTCAGTATTTCTATCAAGTACAATAACTTTTTTTTATTAATACATAGAATTGTCAAGTTTATAATATGATTCAACAGAAAATTTAAAAACAAGGTATATAAAAAGTTCTTTTTATCTTGTAATTATTTATTGGTAGATGGCTTTATTGAATTTTTTTGTGAAAGATTATATGGATAAAAAGGTAAATTTTCGGTTTGTTAATGGGAGTGTTTCAAAGTTTCGTTTGTTCATTATTAGAATAGCTTTTATTTCAACGACTATTTTATTGAAAATGGTTATAAATAGTAATTCAAAATGTTTTCAATACATATAAAGGCTACACGGAAGAACCATCATTTTAGAGCATGTCAAGCCGAACTGACAAACGTCCATTTAGATCGAGATGTCTAGAATTTTATCATGAATCCACTACATGTTACTACATTATTACTGTCTATCGGTTGATTAACAGTTAGATCTAGAGAAAACAATGCAAACATGTATATAACAATCTGCACACAGCATGCCACAATTTTGAGACTAGTGATGTATGAGCCCGACGGATAACTGAATAATCTGACATTCTTTAACCAGAAATTAAATATATAGTTTTGAATGTCGTTTACTTGTTTCCGACAAAGGAAAGCAATTTTAAGTATCGATTATATATGCAAATACTTTCAGTATTAAATGTGTCTTATTATTATTAACACGGTTGACAAATACATTTATAAATGGATGCCATCTTGGCACTATATATGAATTTCTTGCCTTTAATGAAAATTTAGAGATGGCACTGTAGGTATACTTTATCACGGTGCTGTGCATTTACAATTTCAACATTGTGATAAAGTAACCATTGAAATCGGTATTTAATTTATATTATCATACTTTCACCATTGCATAAATTAAATAAAAAATATTTATTGATTATCGGGAAATTAAAAATTTAAAAAACGGCAACACTTATGATTTTAAAACTTTTGTAGCTATCATTATAATATTTTGATTAATAACTGACATTTTGACATTATTTCGATTTAACAACTCAACATTCTTTGGCCTTAAGATTGTTCGTAATCTATATAGAAACAATTTTATAGAAGTTTTCGATTTTTGGGACTGATTCCAGGTTTTCTCATATCTAAAATTACACGTGTGACATTTCTACAGTTATATCGCGAATTGTAGTGAAAGTGACATACGTCTTCCGTTGCCTTGGTCTAAATGATTACACCACTTCAGGAGGTCTACGGCGCACGCTCTCTGAAGCAAGGGATCAGCTTGAATGTCAGCTCTGGCTTCACCAATTAAAGATGCCACCTCTGTCCTACACTCTTCTGATACAATCCTTCTTCGCAAGAAGGCCTGCTTCAGACATTCTTCGACCTTAAAAGAAGCAAAAAAAATTATGACAAAACAACTGAACTATAATTTATTAAAATATAGAATAGCTTATCGGATATGTCAATGCATTTGGAATTTAAGATTACATGGATATCTATTGTCTTTTCGATAAATGTAAAATTAAAAAAATATAAATAGGATCAAGAGATAATCGGGTAATGTGTTTGGGATATCTACGCAAAAATTTTTTGAGGTATTTTTTTTAATGGAAAAGTAAATCTGTATATTTAACTTAATCTAAGGCACACAAGTTGTGTAGTAAAAGCGATAAATTGGCCCTACTGATATAAAATATTTTGCAAATCATTATTATGGGAAAAGGGCATAAATACTTACATAGTATACACTAAACTTTGTCAGCCACACCAATTTATTTTTATTGAACTAAAACTACAATTTGTAGATAGTGTGTGTTACCAACACTATCTGTAATATTATGTATTCTTGATTCAACGAAAACAATTAAGTATGACTGAAAAAGTGTGCACTATTTTTCTCAGATCGCCAAAACATACATGAACTCTTATGGTTTGGATTAGGCAGGGTTCAATTAAATTTAAAAAACTACCAGCACCTTCTGCAAATTGTATTCTTAGTTCAATGAAAATGAATAAGTATGACTGACAAAGTTTAGTGTGTACTATTTGTGTTGAATCTTAACAGCCTATCTTCACCCTTCGCCACTGCTTTCTTTAATGGTTTATAGGAATACTGCTATAAGTAAATAATTTGTATTTTACAGACAGCAAAAATAATTTACAGTACTACCAGCGTCTCAAGAATTTTGACGCGTACAAAAGATAATGTTTAAATTAAGTACTACAATATCGATATGATTTCAAAGGTCGGAAGAATTGACCCGATATTAAAATAAATTGGAACATGAAAACATACATGGATGTAACAAGATAAGATGTATATAAACATTTCACTTTTAATGAATAGGTTAAAAGTGATATATGCTAAAAACAGTTGATTTATGTAATATTTATACATACATTTAAATTTACATTGTATGCAATAAAACACAAAGTTAGCTCGGAATTGAAATGGCAGGCTCTAGAGCAATGAAAATTTTACTGAAGTTTCCTTGGCAAAAATTTAGATCAACGTAAACATTTTGAGGTTTTTTTTTTGGTTTAATTCATGAGATATGAACAATTAAAGTTTCCCATACAATATCAAAATTTGAATACGTAATATAAGTTGTACCTACTTAATTTTATATTATTTTAATAATCGGTAACCTTGGTAGTAAAACAACAAAATTGTCTTAAAACATTATTCAACATCGAAATATTTTAATTTGAATTCATAATTTACCGATAGTATTTAATGATTTTATAATCAAGTAATAATGGATGACGATATTCTCGAAATTGCAAAAATCTACATCATTCAAAGAACAGAGGAACTGAAAAAGCTAAGATCTTGAACGAATGTAACATGTTTTTCTGGTATGGCATTTAAGAAAGTCATAATAATAATATATTTTTCTAACTGATGAGGGCGATTGTATTTAGGGGTATTCAAAAATAAAACTCGATATTAAAAGACCTGAAGGACTACTAAGAGACCGCTGCATCGATGAGACAATCAAGTTTAGCGGAATTACGTGGCAAAGAATACGGATCGAGAAGAGTGGAGACGGCAAGCAAATGATATAATATGACCTCGTACCATTTACGCCGGACAATGCAATAATAATGAAATTTACAGACCTCTCCGTCTGCAGTGGTGTCAGAATTATCGGTCGGTTTGCATATGGTTTCGATCTCAGCCCGACACATGGTGCTGAGAAGGGGGTCCAGATGGTAGTTGAGAGCTTGCTCTCTCAGCACCGACGCCATCTGATGTTCGCAGTTTGAGCTCAACTTTGCCTCGCGGAATTTGTTCTTGAGGCACCGTATTACTTTTCCTTGCAGTTCTTTGTCTTGGGGCTCGCTGGCTGTATGATGTAACAAGAAAAAATAATAAATATACATTAAACTATTATATAAAATAAATACTATTGAGTGAGGTTATATCTGATAGATGACATACATAGTTAGGTATCCATAGATAGGACCTGAAGATGCCAAAAGGCGAACCTGGGTCACTAAAACTGATCTCTACGGAAAATTACAATCGATTTTATTAAAAATGAATCATTTAAAAAAATGTCAGAAGCGTTCTGTATGTTTGTGTTTCAATAAAATGATTACATACTGCACTCTTCACTCTTATGTTTTATTAAGTTTTAAATAAAATAAAAATAATTTAAGACTTTGTACCTAATTCAAATATTTATAATATATTAATCTGTTACAAATGAATGCTATGCAACAGTAAAATGGTCAATTTTATATCATAAAATTAGATTTTTTTAGCACGTCACGTTAACCTTGATATAAGTGTTGCGATAGATAGTCAACGACCATTGTAAGATTATATTGCAAAATATAAAACAGTTTTTCGCATTTTATATTATCTTCAAATGGATGGTAAAGAATAGACATTGAGAACACAAAAATCAATTTGAAATATGGATACAGCAGAAAATATTCATTGCAAAATTACAAGTCAATTACAAACTCATATAGCAAGTTTTAACAAATATATTTTACAGATAAGTCTTAAGTGCATAATTTATTTTATTGATAGGTACGTTCGTAAAATGTTGTTAAGTCGAGAAATACCTATGGATGTCTACAGTGCCATAAATAATTGATTATAAACATAAATAAATAAATGAACATAAATAATGAAATAAAAACACGAATAAATGAGATTATAAACAAGTAAGAAACGACGTTAAAAACCATAAATTTTATTTTTAGTTAAAATATGGCAGCTGTCACAGATTTGCAAGGTGCGCATCAGTAGCGAAAGGTGAAGGTAGGCTGTTAAGATCCGCCATAAATAGTGCACATTACACTTTGTCAGTCATACGTGTTTGCCTTTATTGAACTAAAACTACAATTTACAGATGGTATTGGTTAGTTTTTGAAAATCAATTAAGCCCTGCCTAAACCAAACCATAATAGCAGTGACATCCCTAGACAAATTTTTTTTTTACAGTATTTTTTATCATCATTTTATGACTCCAATATCTAATAAATCTCATGTATGGGTACATTACAAACAAATTATATAGGGACCACTAATACATACAAAATTAAATTTAGATATAAAAAGCGAATAAATATACAAATAGGCGATACGACAAAATTGTGCACACTTTTACATTCATACTTATTTGTTTTTGTTGGATTAAGATTACCTATTACACATATTGTTGGTTCAATTTTTAAAATTCATTAAGCCCTGCCTAAACCAAACTAAAATAGATAAAACATATTATTCTATCTATAAAATATTCAGAGTTATGTATGATTTAATTGCATAATTTTAGATATTTTATAGATAAACAAGTATTTTTTGACTATTACCTATAATGGCTTGGTTTTCGCAGGGTTTAATTGAATTTTAAACTAACCAACACCACCTCTAAATTGCAGTCTTATTTCAATACAATGCACATGCATATCGTTGTATGGAAGATGCGCACTCATATTTGAGATTAAATACTAATTACCCGAGTAATGGTTGATGAGTAAATAAGTAGTGTTAAGTGACATTCTATGCATCTCGGCCTCAGTTAAGGCAAACTTAACATTAACATCTCTGCATTTGGTCATAAATGAATAATGCACACATTGAGAAAAGAAGATTTTGAATAAGTGCAATATTCTATGTCAGGAAATACTGCTTTATTCTGTAAATTCACATAATAATAAGGAAGGATGTTGTATCATAATAACACAAACTGTAAATATCTTTACAAATTGTACAGGCCAAATTCTTTATGTTCGTCTTATTTAGTGTTCTTTCCCCCTTAAAACTATGCATTTTAATAATAAAAATTTGTTGTGAGTCAAACGATATTAACTTTAAATGCGATTATGCAGAAGTGAGATGGAAATCATTATGGTTTGAAGTAAGATTGTATAAAAGAATAGTGACCTAAATAACCGTAAGAGATAAATAATAAAGTACAATAGAGCAAGGGTTAACAGGCTGAACTTGCAAGTGATGAATCACGGGTTTGAGTCACACCGGCTGGATAAAATTCATCTGCTGTTTTTCAATCGATATGTGTATTTAGTTTAAGGGCGTGGGGTGAAGGATTTGACTGACAACAAATAATTTTATAGGAATGTAAGTTCTGTCACGGAGCAGGAATTTACTAAATAAATTAAGGCTTTTTTTTCAATTTATACCATATGAATGATACCTATTACAATAATTAAAATCATGCATCTTTGGTCTATCCCACATTATTATGAATGCATGAATGCTGTCAATGTAATCAAAATTTATATGCATGAATACATGTTCTCAAGAAAATCATGTTTTTAATAGCTCTTTATCCAGGAGTACTAAACAATAACAGTTATTAAATTTTCAAAACACTGTTCGACTCGATAAGCTTTAACTATCTGGAAAGAATTAATAAAATCTAATTTATAACAAGTTAATGATTTTAAAAACTTTAATTCAATCTCGAATGAAAATAAATTAAAGTTAATCAGCGTTTTCACTTATGGACACTGTATAGGTATTTTAACATATTATTATGAGAATTTGTTGCTAGTCATTCGATCAACCCATAGACCGATGTACTGGAACCATACACACATATCAATGGAAAAAAAAACAACATTTATTATGGATTTAACGCAGCTGTCGTATTTAAGGCTAGCAGTTTGCAATCCAGGATCGATTTCTTAATCCTGAAATATTGTCATTGAGATTACTGGAATTAGAATTGAGATTACTTTATACCGATATGATTTTTCATATATTTTTTAAATTGTCAGATCAGAAAAGAAAAGAAAGCAAACAAAAATATGTCACAAATCTGATTCTCAAGGGAAATATTCTAATTATGTAGTTGCTTGGAAGCAACTGAAACAAACTAATGTTGACTATTTCTAAAATAATTGAACTTATGGCAACTATTTTATATTATATATTTTTCAGCCAAAATTTCACTAGTTTTAGTCTAATTCCGAGATTGAAAAATACTAATCCTGTAATCTGATTTAATGGTAATTTTGTGATTTTTACGACTTATTATTTAATCTATAAATACACACATAAATGTATTAGTAGAATATTCAAATAAATATATTATATTATATCTGCCTATGTCAGATTTAAGTTATTTTGACATAAGTATGAGAAGGTACTTTAAAATGTTCATTCTTTCAATGCTAGAAATGCCTATGTCAACCGATGCAAAATTAATGAAATATGAGCACATTTAAAGTGTAATTAAAAATAACGTGTCGGCATATTTTAGACCAAGAACTGCTTTTGTTGACATAGCGATTCAAATTTTGAGATTTTCCAATATTTTCCATTTTTTACAACCAGTATTGTAAAAGTTAATAATATTAATTGTTGATGAGAAATAAACAATCGTATGTACTGAACAATTATTGATATATTGAATTTGACATAGACACTTCTACCATTAGGCCCCATATTTATATTATTTGTTTTTTACCATGTATGATCCTAAGAAAATCATATGGGCCTCTAAAGTGGAGGTAGTATTAACAGGTTTTTTGTTTTTACGAGAATTGGATGATAGCCACTTGCTCAACCTATTAGGTCCATACACAAATTGACAAACATGTTAATTTGCTAGACCCGAGATTCGAACCCGGGACCCATGGGCGTTCAATATTAAGAGCTAAAATAAAGTTTTATATTTCAACTATTTCAGTGAAATATCGCAAGGTTTCAATACACTTTTTCATATAGCAAACGTCAAGAGATATATTTCTGTGAATAGAAGCTAAATATTTTTTGAATTTTCATTTCATTTTAGATGTTCAGAGGTTTTTTTTACGAAAGTAACGTCATTTTTCGACTAGTCGACAGCCTTAATCATGCTATAAATATATACTTATAAAATATTATAAATCAGTGATATAAAAAAAAAAACTATGTTTCAAAAACTTTTCGACCAAATAAAAACTATTATATATCAATAGACAAATTAAATGTTTAGAAGCACTGAAGATAGAGATTCTAGACAGGGGGATTGGATGTGTGTGCGTGTGCTGAGTGGATAGATTAAGAGCACATGTGAGAAAATTGGATGGGAACATTAAAGCTATTACGTAAACAAACCGACTTACATTGACCAACAATATTATGTTAGACTCAACAAAAAAATATTTGATTGCGCGTATATAACTATTATTATGCATAGAATCTTATGACATAATATGTATGTATATAATAAAAAATCTTATGAAAAGTAAAAACTAATTTTAGTTTTAAATAGAAATTCGAAATTCAAAAATAAAATCACAGAGCACACTCTCTATACAAAATGACAACCAATCCTGCGTTTTTATTTCATTGTGCCCACACGAATGGAATGTATCGCGCCAAAATTATCGTCTTGTTTATAGCCTTGACGATATTATAGCTGTGGGTAAAAAGTAATTAAAGCGCTGATATGTAGAATTGCAGATTTTTCTATTGTTCTGATACGATTTAGAGGTGTTATAATGTGTGAAAAAATGTTACACCGAGATACTATATTAATATATTTTGTAATAGTGTATTCAATAGATTTTTTGACAAAGCTGGAATTTAGGAATTCTACAAAACTGTATCAAATTTTATGTAAGTTCAGGCGGGTAACAAGAGCAGGAGAGGGGCTGAGCGAGACAAACCTATACAAGAGACGCGATGTTAACACTGTCGGCGATAGTGACCATAGAGTAAAAACAAATTTACCTAGCCGATTTCTTGCTGTCAATACCATTAGCCATAATCATTTCGCAATGTGATTTAGCAAATTTCACATTTTTAATTCTCTGAGATTTATTCGTCAGGGCTACACTGAGATAAAAGCTAATAAGTTCTAGATTCCAAATGGAAACTCTATAAAGTGTTGTTAATGTATAAAAATTGACAATCAATACAATGAAATTAGGGTATTTTATTAATGAATACATATTGAATTAAAATTCCGATTTACAAGACTTTTGCATTAAGTGAGTTAGAATTTACTCGGTAGAATTCCATTTTACAATATGACAATCTAAATTATATTAAATTCAACGGGTTATACAACTGAAATGACTATCGATTAAAACAGACAACCCGTATAATTATCAGTTTGTAAGATTTTTGTACTATTCCATAAGAATTGGTTTTAGTGATTCAGGTTTCACCTTTCAGCATTTTCAGTTAGTTGTTTATTATGTTTTTACCATAGGTAGATATAAATAGAGCCTCAATACTATAGAAAATACCATCAATTATAACAACTCTCTTTATTCAACGTAATAGTGCCTGTACAAGTGGATGGATTTACGGCCAGCAATAGCGTGTAAATTACACAATCGCGACAATAACTGTTTACACGCAAAAGTGCTGACTGTCTCGCAAATCTCATTCTTCAAGCGTACGCGAGATGCGTTGTTGTCGTTATGCGGTACCATTTGATTGATTGTGAAAATTGGTAAACGTGAAAATGCTCTCTGCAGTACTGCGCATGCATTATCGCGTGAAAATTCAGAAGCCGCTTAAACTTTTTTGATCCACGAATGCAGTCTTGCAACTTGTACGATAATACATGTTTACATTCGCATTTTATTGTTATGGTCACAACAATACTTATCGACGCTAGTAAATCCATGCAGGTGTAAACGGGCCATAACTCTGCTTTAATAGTATATGTATTGTAATAATTACAGAAATAGTAAAAAAAAATTATCAATATTTATTCATTATTTGTAATACTGGAAACCTGTAACGTTATTGTATCTTTATCAATCTGATAAGAAATGCTATGACCCTCTTTGTTTACTTTTTGATAACTATGTAATCCAATATTGAATAAAAAGTTTTTTTTTAATGTTACATCAGTATTATGTATACTTACTCATTACTCGAGTCTAGTTATCGCCATGTGAAATTGGCAAACAAAAAAAATACACATAAGATTAGTAGGAAACTAATGTCAAATTTCCTTACCTATAATACTCGAGCAAAACTTTCTTATGTCAGGTTTGCATGACGACTGCAGCATGGGATTAAATCGATAATCTGAATTCTGATCAATCATCCTATGCACCACAACAAGTTTACATTTTTCATCGAATGTCGCTTCTTCCTTATGAATCTGTAAAAAAGAAAATGTTCAGAATGGAGTACGATTTCTATATTGTTGGTGACACGTCACAACTGCCATTATAAATAGTTTTTCCGTATATCTACCCTCCATTAGCATCTGTTATTTTACATTACATATAGCACTACTAAATAATATATAAATAGCGGTGTGGCTGTGAGGAAAATTAATTACATTGCGCGCAGACAAAAAAAAAACCAGACACTCCACACCTTGATTCTAGCAATGAATGTGTGAACTCTACTGATGGGATACTCAACGAGTTGTAGCATGAAGTGATCACATTGTGCGGGTAACCTTACGGTAAACACAGAAATAATTTGTGGGTGTGAATGACCGGATGTTCACTGCTAGCGCTGAACCCAGGACTTGATGCATGCAATTGATGCAGCAAACACAGGGTATTCGAACATCCTATATAGTCCTCAGCTACTACCGATCACAAGAGTTACTGGTCACAAGTGGTTGTATCTGTAGTAGGCCTTACTGTGCATTATCTATGATTAATATTTAATGATTGACTATGTATTGATTACCTTGAGGCATTCCAAAACCTTAGCCGAATTGGTGTCGTGGCAGAATAAAGTAATCATGGAACTGCAAGTGGTTATGAGATTATAATCGACAGAATTGTCATTGAGCTCCTGTTTCTTGACAGTGAAAAGCGCGTGTTGGCAAGATGAGCTCAGTTTGCCACGTGTATTCTGTAAGCATTCGAGCGCTTGCGATGCCCCGTGGTCGATATTCGAGCAGAATTTTTTGAGATCGTCTTTACAAGCAGCGGAGAGCTTGGGATCATAATCGATATTTTCTTTTTGTTGAAATAATTGCGTTCTAAGTTGCTGCCGGCAGTCTTTTGGTATACTGTGTCTGTTACCGTCGATAGTGTCATTGCGGACCATTTCGCTGAGGCATGTGATCACCTCGCTCTTCGTTTTAGCCTGCGGACAGAAGCGCATTACATAAGACCGGCATGCCTCTTTGAATTTGTAAGTAAAGTGATAATTTTTCAGTGATATTAACTGAAAGTGTTCGATGGACGCGCGGCATTTGACATCGGATCTGACACTGGGTTCGTTTTTGTGCGAAATCAGGCAATCCATGACGTCACCTTCGTCTCTGCCGTTTCTAAATATTGAGGGGCAGAATTTTTCCATGACGTTGTGGCAGTTTTTCATGATGACCGGATTGAGTTCCACGTGGCCGGCTTGCGCTTCTGTGTAGTTAGTGACGGCAATACGACACTTTTCCATTAGAGAATCCAGATTAGTCTGAAGGCAACTCATCTCTTCACCTTTTGCGGTTCTATCGAAACAGAACATTGCGAGGTCATCGAGGCAAATTTCCTCGATTTCTGGTTGCAAGTCCACACTGATTGCGCGCTGTCTCATGACCCTGCGTATTTCCTGAAGGCATACCGGCGCTAGTTGCATATTGCGCTGAGGTTGAAAAGCGTATCTGTACAGGCATGGTAAGACGAGGGGGCCTCGTTCGGGGTCCATCTGGCCGTTCTCATCCGTCCAGCCGCGCTTGGCATGACAAAATCTGACCGCGTCTTCTTTGCACGATTTATATAACTGTGGATCGAGTTTGAAATCTCTAGTGACAAAATATTGTATTTGAACGACGGCCGTCTCGCATTCTTCTGTCATAAATGCGGTACCTAGTTTTTCAATAAGACAAGACATCACTCTACCTTCCCCTCCGGCGATTTCCTTGCAAGACGTGTCCACCACAGATTTGCAGGCTTGTCTCAAAACAGGATCGACTCTCCAGTCTTCTCCTATGTCAGTCTGTTTGACGAGGGTTTCGAGAGCCCGCTGGCACACGGCCTCCACCCTCATTTCTTTCTTTTTCTTTGGACGGGCGTGTTCCATCAAGCAATGGATTGTTTTACCGCCGATTTCCACCGGTGCGCAAAATTTATTTATGGAGTCGGCACAATCATGCATTATTTCCGGTGACAGATGATAGTCCTCCAAAAGCATTTTTCTGTGATCAATCATCTCGGCTTGGCATTCTGAAGATATTTTACTATTATTTTTCATGACTGACTCTAAGCAAACTAGAATCTGTGCCAACCGGATATCTTTGTCTTCAGATACCCCTCTGCGGCAGTGATTGTACCGAATGTCATCTTTGCACGCTCTTGACAAACCTCGGCTCACTCTGTAATCTTGTGCGATGAGTTTTTGTCGGCGAGAAAGCTGCTCTTGGCATTGTTTGGACATCGCTAGAAAATAAAAATGTTTTATAAGTATATTCCAGTACACAAACTTACTATGATTCGGTATTTCATAAGAATAATTTATAAGAGTAATTTAAGCATTATTATCATTTTATGTGTCAAAATGCGGTGCTCAACTTCTGGGGCAATAAAGCGATTGCTCCATTAAAACATTCAAGAAAAAATCTTGGACCGAGTGTGATTCTATTCAATTTGGTAGCCTATAATTAGTTAAAGTACTAGCCTGGTATGCGAAAGATGTTTAAATCCCACTCAATCTAAGATTCTTTCTTGGACTTTTCTAATAATATGTACCTATGTTTAAGTATTTTCCATGTTTTGTATTTTTGATGAAGAATGCTACATTTTAAAATTTTATAATAATAAAAAAATAGCTGAATTAAACAGCTATTTATTCTTGTCTTTGCCATGTCTAATTATGTAAGCCTTTTCGATGTTTTTTTATTTTTTTAAATAGATTTAAAAATATGAAAAATTTACAGAAACATTTATTCAAACATTCTTCAATTTCAGCACAGGGCCCTACTCTTACACGCACTCCAGAGTATCGATAAATCCGCCAGTAATAATATATAAGTACTATCCAAGATAAGAAAACTGATAATATAATATACCTATGTAATAAATGATGATTCAATTCATGAATAGGAGTTTGTAAAAATATATGGCAACGTTATATTAAGTTAGTGGTCTATTTAATGTATGTTAAAGTAACTTACCAGCATTAGATTTGTGCAACATCAAACACTTGTAAATTACTCCAGCACCGGAGGAGAGGTCTGGGCAGAATCTCAACTGGTCTGTGGCGCATGATATGTACAGCTGCCTGTCATATTTCACATTATCTGCCTGCATTTCTGACAGATGAAGGACTTCTTGTTTACATTTCTGATTCAGCTTGTCAATGTACGTCTGTAAACAAGCCAGCGTTTCCCCTTGCGAAATTGAATTCTTGTCATTACTCAACCTGCCACAAGAATGAGTTTCGACATCTTGCTGGCAATCTCTCACGAACGATGATATAAGTCTAAAGTCACTGAACGCCACCCATTCCAGCTTTTGAACAAACGCTCTACACACCGAATTGATCACCTTGTTTCTATTGTCAATTAAACATGACAGAAGGGCTCCCGATTCTGCGGTGACAGGGCATGCGAGACTCGACATATCCTTGGCACAGTAGGGTTTAGCGATCGCTTGAAGGTTTATATTATCCATAAGCGTAGAAATATACGTCCAAATAACGTGTTGGCACTGCTCAGTTATTTTGGCCATTTGATTGGCATTTAAGTTTTGTATACACCCGAGGACCGTCAGGTCCGTCGTCGAATCGTGGACGTATCCGCACACGTCTCTCACCTGCTGGCATTCTGGGTTGTCGATTATTTTGCCGAAAAACGACGGAGAGTCGCGTTTCGGTCGGAAAGTATCTAAATACCATGACAGGCCTTGCGGAGACTTTTCATTAGTTGAGAGACCGGTATTTTTTAGAATAGCGGAACAACTGCCTACCAGCAGGACGAAGATGAAGGGAATTAATAATCTACATTGAGAAAACCACCGTAAATAGCACATAGCGAAATTAAATTGATACACGACTTATAAAATCATTGATAAGGAATGACTTTTACGCTTCCTTCGAAAAGTGCACCCTGTTGATGAACGTCACCTGCGGTAAATAAGAAACACGGAAAAAATATTTCGATATGGTTGCCAGTGGCAATAAATAAATATAGTCATGTGATTACGATTACAAGGATTCATTAAAAATATTGAAACTAATTTTATGTGGTGCTTACAAATAAAATATAAATTTGATAGAAAATAATATTCTTACATTTGTTTGAATACTTCTCAAATTAATGAGTGAAAATTCTTACCTACCTACCTATTTTGTCAGTTCCTAATTTATATCGGGAATAAATATAATTTATACTAGCAATCTCAGTATATAGTTTTCCCGCCAATAGTGAATAGATTTGACATTTGCGATCTGCCAAAAAAGGCAATTAAATATTACTTTTGTGTAAGTTTGTCGAGTTTTTGTAATCTAATTGAAATATGGTATATGTTTGAATATAAGTCGCGATGAATTTTACGGTTAAACGAAAGGTTACAAAGGCAGTTCATACTGGAAGTCTGGTAGAACTGTACCCTCACGATTTACAACTTTACAGAATACCTCCCATTAATAATTTAACTTTGCAAGAGTTTGAAGAGTTGGCCGTGGAGAGATTAAAAGTGTTTAGAATCTTGGCTGCCGTTACGACTCTTAAAGGATTTAAAATATACTCTTCAGAATGGAAAGCTGCCGTTATAGAAGAACTGAATAAGGAAGGATTAAAGTCGTACGCCAGATCATGTCGAGGGTCGGGCTTTAACACGACGGACGCCGATCTGCAGGCAAGAAAAAGCGACCACATTTCTCATTACATATTACGCCTGGCGTACTGCAGATCCGAAGAACTTCGCAAGTGGTTTACACAGCGGGAGATGGAATTATTCAAAATGAGGTTTCTGTCTCTCACCGCTGAAGGCGTTACGAATTTCTTTAAAGTCAACAATCTTCAATACGCGCCGATATCCCAGGAGGAAAAGTTCAGTGTCATCGACCATCTATATGAGTCAACGTATGGATGCTCGCACGGTCAAATTGAAGGCATTAATTTCTACAAAGTCAAATTCGGTGAAGTGTTCGACTTAGTCAAAAGTAGAAGAGTGTATTTAGCAAGTGGATATGCGTACATTCCCAGCACCGAATTCGTTTCTGTTTTATCATCCCAGTTTCGATCACATATTAATCAATCACTAGCCATGGCAAATCGAAAATTGCCGGAGATTGAACACGATCAAAGAATAGTTTCTCTACTGAAAGGTCTCCACAATTCATACACAGGAATGGACTACAATAATTCGTCTAAAGCTACATTGCCTATTGAGAACTTGGACGCTCTATCGGCTAAGTCATATCCTCTTTGCATGCGGCAGTTGCATGATCACTTGAGGAGTGCCCATCACATGAAGCACGGGGGTAGGATCCAGTATGGTTTGTTTCTTAAAGCGGCCGGAGTCACTCTGGAAGATTCTATGCGATTTTGGCGAGAGGAGTTCACAAAGCTCATGGATTTGGATAAATTCGAAAAGAATCACTCTTATAATATCCGTTATAACTACGGTAAAGAGGGAAGTAAGAAAAATTATTCAGCTTACAGCTGTATGAAGATTATTCAGGGTGCTATTGGGCCGGGAGATATGCATGGTTGCCCATTCAGGCATACGGATGCACCTGCATTGAAAAATAAGCTTCTAGGCTATGCCGTGAATCCGACAGGTATTGCGTAATGATAATATTCTATTTAAAAAACCCTACAGTCTGATTTGGTCAGCCCGAAGTAGTATATAGCAGTGGCGAAGGGTGGAGGTAGGCTGTTAAGATTCGCTATAAATAGTGCACACTAAACTTTTTTAGTCATATGTATTTGTTTTTATTGAACTAAGACTACAATTTACAGATGGTGTTAGTTGGTTTTTAAAAATCAATTAAACCATGCCTAAACGAAACCATAATAGTTTTGGTCTAATTTGGGCAATATGACAAAATTGTATACACTTTTTCATTCATAGTTATTTGTTTTGGTTGGATTAAAAATACATATTACACACATTGTTGGTTAATTTTTTTAATTCATTAAGCCCTGCCTAAACCAAACTATAATAAATAAAAAATATTATTCTATTTATAAAATATTCAAAGTTATGTATGATTTAATTGCATAATTTTAGATATTTTATGGATAGACATGTATTTTTTGACTATTATCTATTATGGCTTGGTTTCTCAGGGTTTAATTGAATTTTAAAAACTAACCAACACTATCTGTAAATTGTAGTCTTATTTCAATGAAAACAAATATGTATGTGTGAAAAAGTTTATTGTGCACTGTTTATGGCGGATCTTAACAGCCTACCTCCACCCTTCGCCACTGGTATATAGTCAGTCTGACCGAGTCAGACAGTTTGACTATCACTCATTTTTTATTCCTTAAAAATGCACACATAGTTAGAAGGACAGATTATTTTGGCTTTGTGGCCATGACAAAATCACTTTGGAACGGTGTTAGTGTCATTTGAAAGTAACGATACCAACACCTGAATGAGTCACCTACATGTTAAAATAGCACTAATCACAGCACATGACGTGTGTGCAGTGATGACATGGTAAATGCGCCGCAGATGCCTGCATGAGTTTTAATAACCTTTCTTTGTAGACCAAACCCAACCTAACCTACCCCAACCTGATATAATCTTAGTGTGTGATAATGATGCATTGAAATGACATGTATGAAAATTTCAAATTTTTAATTAACAATAATTATTACTTATTGGATCAAAAAGCGTCTGCGCCGACAGAAAAAAGTATTTAATATAATAAAATTGTCTACATGGAATTAACTGTTTTCATAAAAAAAAAAATATGAAAGCTCATGTAATTACCATTATTATTATATAAGTTTTCTTCAAGTCATTTCACATTAACAGATCTATTTTAACGTGTACCGATGCATGCATTCTGTTCAGTGGCAAAAATATACTGACAAAGTCAGACTATCTGTGAGTAATACTCGATGGTATCAGGCTGATTATAAGCTATGTCTACACTTGTTCACTTCAACTTCCAGTTCGTTTCAACTGTTTAATTCTGCATTTCAACACGTGAGTAACACTAATTTTATTGGTATTCACAAAACACATGTAACCTAATGTACTTCGGCACACTACTCGATTGTGACATTTGAGTTTAAAAAAAGCAGTTAAGTAGTGTCATAAGCAAAATACTTCACTCGACATGGGGCGCAGGTATAATTCCATAATATGGCATTGGCTCATGTGCAGAAGTGGTTTTTTCATTTGTTTCGGTATGCCATATGACTTTACTGTCCCGGCATGGCCTCGTCTATGCGCACAGAAGACAGTTGCAACATTGTGACCAATTTTGATTTATGACATCCCAAACGAGATGAATTTCAATGTGCGACAAGGCTTTAACTGAATTTTTACAACTCCCAAGTTGACAGAAATAGAAAGTAAATTGATTCATAACAAAGCCAATTACAATACTTTAACCCTTATTTCACACTATACGGTTTTAACCGTACGGAAGAAGATCGAACGGTAAAAATCCGAATCGGCAACAAGTTCACGCTCTTTTCACACTATACGGTTTATGCATGGTTTTTTTTCCGTCACAAGCTCACTTTGTGGTTGAGTGTTGTGGTGACCGTTCGATTTAAAATCGTCTAATGTGAAAGCATGCATTAGGTCACGTACACCACTGAGTCATCGGTAGCCGTCCGGGCGCCGTGAATACAGTGGTAATGGACGGCTTTTTAACCGTCGCCGTGTAATGTGAAAAGGTCAAAGCTCTTCATGCCACTAAAAGAATGTCACCGTTCGATTTTTTGCCTTTCCGTCAAAACCGTATAATGTGAAAAGAGCGTAATTCTGATATATTCATGTTTTAAAATAACAGCGTAATTATAGCGCCTTTACACGTGCATGGTATTACTGTCGGCAATAGTGCATATTTAAAAATATCTTGACAATAACTGTTTACACGTATAAGTGCTGACTGTCTCCCCAATCTCATTCTTCAAGAGTAAGCGAGACGCGATGTCATTTTATAGTACTATTTTGACAGGACGTATTGAAAATCGGTTAACATCAAAATGTGTAATCCGTTTTTTTACCGGCAGGTTTGCCATTATCGTTCTACTGCAGATTTTACTTGCCCATAAAAAATCAGAACAATTCAGAAGCTTCCAAACTTGTTTGATTCATGCACGTAATCTTGCCAACTGCAGGATAATACATGTTTCCCCATATATTTTCTTACTGTGCACAGTAAACCCATGCACGTGTAAACGGGGTATTACTATAGTTTTTCAGAAATATGATTTCTACATCTTTTTGACATCTACTTTATTAAAAAAACAAAACTCCGGTACTGTTCGGTTATACAGAATACAGCGGAAAACACATTTTGAAAATACCCGATATACTGGATTATTTGTTAGTTTGGGTTAGTTTAGGTTAGGTTGGGTTAGGTTAGGTTAGGTTTGGTTAGGTTAACCTAACAAATAATCCTGTTTATCGGCTATTTTGAAAATGTGTTTTCCGCTGTATTCCGTATAACCGAACAGTACCCAAAACTCTTCTGCCAATTGTATGGGCGGGTGAAAGAAAAGTAATCTGTTTTTTATTTTCAGATATTTCGTCAATAGTCGACTTGGTGAAGAAGAGTCACTATCAAATAGCCTGCAGCAAATACTTTGACGTAACCCACAATGTTCAAATGGAGCTGGGCATCAATCATCCAAACCAATATCTGGAAGAGAGTCAAAACGTTCTCTCCGGGAACGTTAAACCTAATTTGGAGATCAAGAAAGAACGGGACCATACTTATTTGAATTCTCAAAACGACAGCATCAAGAAAGAGCCCAATAACAAATGGGATGATGGCTTTGAAGATCAGCTCATGGAGACGGACATGGCAAATGTGGACTTACAGATTAGTTAACTATTCTTATTTATAGAGAGTCGGTAAATTATTCCAAACTGACAGATTCTACTATGTCATGAGTTAAGTCATTAAGTACATAGTTATGAGATTTAAATATTTTAAATTTTAATGCTTAAATAAATTCAAATTATGTTCATAATAAAAAGCATATAATTTAGTAATTTTAATAAATATGATTAGTAAGGACACAAAATATGAAATTAAATAAGTTAGTCTGCAAAGCACACAGAGCATGGGCCTGTGGCGTACCGAGGATTTAATATTGGGGGGAGCCAAGTAGGAGGGTAAAATGTATTTTTCATGCAAATGAAAAAAAAACATTTAGTAGGATTTCAAAATTTTATTTACAGAACAAAATTAAGTTTTCTTTTCTTTTTACAAAGCTCTTGAATTACTTCGGCCGTGGTTACTTTAATCTCTCTATGTATATAAAGTAATGCCAGTCCATTTAATCTTGACTGCATCATGGGTAGTCTTAGGTAGTCTTAGGTATGTTTTTAAAAGGCACCCATGGTGGCCGCGCGGCTTAAGCGTTGGACTATCACGCCGTGGGTCTCAGGTTCGAATCCTGGGTCTGGCAAGTACACATATTGTTTTTCAATTTGTGTGTGAGTCAGGGTATGGACCTAATAGGTTGAGCAAGTGGCTGACATCCATTTCTCGTAAAAAACAAAATCTGTCAGTACAAACCTCTACTCTGTGGAGGCCCATATGATCCTATTAGGATCGGACATGGTCGAAAGAAGGTTGAAAATGATCACTGACACATGTTGTGACGGGAAGTGTTCCAAATATTTTAAGTAAATTAAATGGGATAAATCGTTTTGTCGCATTTTGAAATGGCATCAACAGCATTTCTGCATGGAGTGACTGCATTTGATTTATCGAACTTTTATACCATAATTTCAATTAGGCGTTCAAAATTGCAAGATTCGTTGAAGGCATATCACGGTCATAAAATTCACACAGCTCACGAAATTCTTCCTACGCACTTTCTGTTGGAGCATCTTTTCGGTTTGGAAGAAGAGTTAAAAACTGCTTCAGTACTTCGCGATGTCGCATGAAACGTTCATTGCGCTGATTTAATATTTTGGTCAATAAATGGAACAAAGATAGTTCTTTTGAAATACTCTTCTACTGAATCAGCCGGAACATTACACTTCAATGTTTCTTTCGATGTAGTTCACGGCTTTTTTATTTCAACATTAAAGTTAGGCTTTTGCATACGCTTCATCATAAATAAGTTTAAATGAAGATTCTGTTGTTTCGCAAGCTGTATTTAGTTCACCCACAACATTATCTACAAAAGTTAGGCAGTTAAAAGGTCACTGTCTGATTTTTGCAATATTTTAGACAATGGCAAGGTATACGCAAATATAGTTTGCAACCATAGTAATGATAATGTAAAAGAAAATTCACGTAACAAAAGTTTTGCGTTGGAAGACGAATACGAGACAACAAGTAATTATTTCTAAACTATGAATCACTGCATCAAATAGTTCTACCATGGTCATGATGGCTTCATGCCGTTCCACCCACCTAGTTGGGCATACTTGACGTTGTTTCTGTCTTTTAGTTTCCGGTGAATATTTATCAATATTTTCAACAAGGACTGCCTGTCTCTTAGGGGTATTGAAGAAATTATATACTTTTTCAATAATGCCAATTTCTTATTTCAGTCACAGCTACAGCATTTCCAATTTCCAAATTCAAACTGTGTGATGCACAATGAACATATAAAGCTTGTGGATTTATGGTGGATATATAAGATTGGATACCATTAAACTTCCCGCTCATTGATGCGGCACCGTCGTAACCTTGTCCACGTAAATATGACAAATCGATACCATAATTATGGAAACTTTCGAATATTTTGTCAGATAAGCTTTTTCCTGTGGTGCTTGCTTGTTACAGCAACAAATTGAATGAACTGTTCACAAAAATTGTTGTTATTTTCATTGTCTATGTACTTTATTTTTCCGTATTATTCGTTTTTTTTTTCGAAAATCTGTCAGTAGATGTCAAAAAAAATCATTTTTTCTTTGAATGCTTGTGTTAATGTTATTTAGGTAATTAAAAATATCTGCTAAATATGCCATTTTAACACACCAATCATCGTTCCGAAGATATTTTACAAAATCATCCATAATTTGTTATCCATCCTTAATTGGAAAAAGATTTAACAATTAATTCTTAAGTTCTATGAATTGCCAAAAAATTTTACCCCTAGATAACCACCTCACTTCAGTGTGAAATAGCAAACATTCGTACTTAGTTTCCATAGAAATGCAAAGTTTTTTTTAAAATGCGTGTTTTTAAAGATCTGGATTTGGTGGAATTTACCATATTTACAACTTGGTTTAGTACAGGTTTTAGTGCTGCGGTAATGTTTTCGAAACTAGAGATTCCCTGTGTAAAAAATAGTGCTTAGATATAATATTAGGGTTTTTTGCCTTTGCGAGGGTAACAACTCCTTTAAATGAGCCTACCATTGACGGAGCACCATCGGTACAAATTCTTCCATGATATTTTAAATTGTTCTAAACATGAAGAAATCGAATCAAAAACATCGTGTCCTGTCGTACGCTCGGTGAGTTCTTTGCAGCATAGATATTGATTCATTATTTGGTTTTCATTTATGAAACGAAAACTTGTGATACCAACGGAAGACGCGTGCAATCGATTCACATTAGATCTTTCATCTGCATTCATAATTTCACGAAGGACTTTTTCGGTTTTCACTATTTCGTGGATTTTTCAACTTTATCATTTTTTTCGCGGTGCACTTGCAACAAGCCAGCGGTGCACCAGTTATTAACCACTGATCTAGAGCTACAATGTTTATGCCGAATTCCACTGAAAAAAATATTCTTTTGATTTACACCACCACCGAGTGTGTAGTCATTCTTTTAGCCGAATTTTTATCATTGATTTTTGGTTTTTTAATAGTGAGGTTCCAAAATATTAATTGAAAATGGACAAAAAAAGTATTATTGCATCTTATACACAAACCTACTCAACACAACACAGCCTAATGTCTCGTTAATCGGTCTTTTGTCTATTGCACTCGGGGTACACCACTCCGGAATTCGGGTGGACACCGAGAATTTTTTGAGAGTTCCATTAGGTATTGGGTTTCTAAAAAACCCGACATCAGTGTTTCGAAATTTTTAAATTTTTATAACTTATATATACTCTACATGAAATTGAAACAGGCTTTCAATTTCAATGTTTTTGGGGTGCCAGGGCCCCTTGGCCCCCACGTGCATGGATTTACTGCTGACAGTGAGTACGTATTATCGCGGCCATAACACTATTGTCATGCAAGTTGCAAGATTGCATGCATGAATCAAAAAAGTTCGGAAGCTTCTGAATTTTCATGCGACAGTTGAGATTTTTTCGATCTGCGCTTGTGCAGTAAAACGACAGTGGCGAACCTGCCGGGGAAAAAACAAACTACAATAATTGTTTACATGTGAAAGTGCTGACTGTCTCTCCAATCTCATTCTTCAAGAGTGAGCGAGACGCGATGTTGTCATTTTATGGTACTATTTGACAGGTAGTGAAAATCGGTTAACCTGAAAATTCGTTCGTAGTTTGAATTTTGCCGGCAGGTTCGCCGCTATCATTGTTTGATCCAGGGATAATTTTGTCATTGTTTTATATTTAAGTAAATGCATTGTAAATAAAGTATCATTTTAATTAAATTTGTATTTCACTAAGTATGTATCTCTGCTTCATTGTCATATTCAATTCAACCAGATCCTTGACTATTACATTCAACTAGATGTCACTATAATTATTATATTTAATAAAAAAATTAAATTCTGAAAACTGACACATATTATAATTATTACAGTCAAACTTTTTAATGGTTTGTTTGAAATTATTTCTAATAGGTCTCATTTTGAAACCGTGCCTACTATGCGTGCGCGTCCAGAATACCTACCGTTAAATTCGAAATAAACTATAGTTTTATTAGGAAATCATTCTACATACCTACTATAATTTATTTTGCTCGTGTTTTGGTTGACTTGATTCAATCTAAATCACCAAATTTATGTGCGACATTCATTAGACCAGAGCTCAGAGCTGTAAATCAGAAATCAACAATTTAATTATGTATATCACTCATTCATCTGTAGGTACTGTCCAACAAGATGTTCTTGGCTACGTGTTAAAACTGTGAACTAACAAGCTCCTCCCATTTTTAACCGCGCTTCGACTGAAGCGCCTACCGGTTAGCGATGAGTTGTCCACATGTTAAAACTGTGAACTAAGAAGCTCCTCCTACTTTTAACTGCACTAGCGACTTCCGGATTTTGCTTAGATCTTGTCGGACAATAGGGGTCATCTATAAATGGAATCACGTACTAAGGAGAGAGGTCTGATTCCAATGTGATAATTTGGTCAAAGGATCTTGGGCAGTGGCGGCCGGTGACAAGAATATGAGGGAGTGCAAAAAAAACTCACCTATTTATACAAGAAGTCCATCTTCCATCGATTTTAAAAACACGTCGATAAGACGAACATCTATACTTAACATCGCAAGAGCATTTAGCCTGTCTTGAGTCATTGTATTTCTCAAAAATGACTTAACCTTTTCTAAAGTTGAGAAACAACGCTCACTTCCCACTGAAATCATCGGGATTGTACAAATTATTTTTAATAGGGTAACACTTTTGCCAAATACTTCCAGTAAATTATTATTAATGAAAAGTTGAAGTATCAATAATGCTCCAACAGTAACGTAGAAATCTTCTCTACTGTATAAGACTATTAGTTCATTTTTAAGTTTAAATTTGTCACGTTAATAATAATTATTCATTATTTATAATTAAGTATTAAATTACCCGATTTAAAAAAAAATCATTTACTAAAATATAAAGCCAGCCGGCTAGGTAGGCGGCTAGCTCTCTTCAGTACACATTTTAAATATACGTATGATTTTGAAATGATTAATGCGAAACATAGCTGATAATTTGGCATAATTCGGTCGCGTTGTTTACGGAACTCTAACTGTGACCGCCGATTTTTAAAAATTCATTGCGTGCGGCCGCATTGTAGATATGTTTCAGACGATGCATATTTACATATTCCAAAGTTTTAGCGTTTTCCATCGAGTAATAAGATAGTTATAATAAAAGTTATAAAAAATAAATGTCACCTCCGCGCATTGCCAATCTGCCCCTATGTTAAACGTCGAACTGCAAAAAATGATATAAACTTTGCAACGAAGGAATTTCGGCACATTTAACATGATGAGTGACATGCTTATTGAACATATTTAAGCCGAAACGTCGATATTGAGTGGAAAAAATGAATATCTTCGGTATTTTCTTTAAAATCAGCCCATGTCAGATTCAAATCGCAGAACGTTCCCGCGACACGACAGTGCTGTGATCTGTCATATAAAATCGCAACTTCGTTTAATGAATGCATTTTCACGATACCTACGATGACGTTATTGAATTGAATCATCGATTTATGCTCTAAATTCCCATTGATGACATTCTGCCGCTACGGCAGCTATCCAAGGTAGGGTTGTATCGAAGTATTAGCACTTATTGTGATCCAAAAGCAGTCTTTATACTTACCCACCTATAGAATAGATGATGCGCCGATGTGAATAATAATTGCTTCATGAATTCGACTCGGAAAATTAATTCCCATTAAACTATAGGACAGTGGGTAGTTATCGACATACTACCTACACAATTACCTACCTAATGATAAGGTTAATGATACCTACCTAATCTCAAAATGACCACAAAAGAAATGGGGCCTTTTTATCGTACTTACTTATCAAAATAGGTACCACCTAATCTCAAATCGACCACGAAATAGGGCCCCATTATCGTTTCAAATAAGAAAAATTATAAATAGGTAGGTAGGTACCGTTCAATGAATGAATACTTGGCTGAGCTAATAATGTCGGCCAATGTAAACTGTCATCTGTCTCGATATGAATCGCTAATTAAAATAACGATGAACAATAATAATTTCACTTGTAAAATTCTCATTCAACGACAGTACCTATGCTCCATGTTCATTCTTATTTAAGGATTCCAATCCCGGGATCCCGGGATCCCGAGCTATTTTCGATACCTATGAATCCCGGGATTGATAAACATAATCCCGGGATTTCGGGATTGATTTTTTTTATCAATTCGTATGGAAAATAAAATAAAATCGAAAATATAACAGAAAAAATACTTTTAATAAAAAATAACTACATTAGAAATAAACTGAGTTTGAATGAAGTTTTATACCCATGTGTAGGTAGCCGATTCATTTTATTTTTTCACATAAATTATTAAAAATGAGAAAGATTGGAAAAAAACAATGCTTCGCACTTTTAACAAAGTAATTCCACCATGATACGAGTATCATACGTTTTACGGCAATTTCATATTTGGCTGACTAATTAGATTTATGAAGCGGAAAGGCCATAAGTACGCCATGATTATTTGCTTTACTATTTTAAATCTCGCTAATCCATTCATTATGTCTTTACTATCAGAAACAGCAATCTCATATTAAATTCACATTATTATTTATATTACAATATTATTTACTCAATTAAACTTGTGTATTTCCAAGATTGAGCGTATACAATATTAACAATAAATGTCTTAAATAGAATGAATTATACTAGATTTATTTTTGATCGATTTTATCAATGTTATTTGTAAATATAAAAATTTTATATAAATAATGGAAAAAAAATGCCAATCCCGGGACCAGTCCCGGGATCCCGGGATTGTCAAATTGTAATCCCGAAATCCCGGGATCAGAATTTTGGCTCGGGATTGGATTCCCTATTCTTATTGAATAGATACCTAGGTACCTACCTATCTGTACAAAATAAACATAATAATAGATATTATAAGTCCTATGTAACTAGGTACCTACTTCAATGCGGCAAACACTAGGCTAATTAATTGTTAAAAGCTACCCACCCACCTACGTCTACAATTCTACACCTAAGTACCTATTTATTCTCAATAACAGCCTTTCTGTGGAATACCCACCTGATTAAAATCATAATGCACCTAAGTACCAAATTAACAAGCTGAACTGAACTGTGTGTACATCAAATTTAAGATACCTACCTATTGAAACACTAATAGTAATAGGGTAATCTCAAAATGAAAATAAAAAAATTAATCCACCAACGTTAGCATAATAATATCGGCGAAATCGGTGAAACCGGGAGCGGCTTACGTTGAACTAAACTTACTAAACTAACCGTTTGATAAATAAGTCGAGAATATGTTTCTATTTTTGCACTGCATGCATCGACATGACATTAGTCATCAATAATTAGGCTTCCAACTATATCTCGACGCGTGGCCTAAACGCTTGTGTTGGAATATTTATATCGGCCAGTGTATGATTTTATTGTCCGAACGCCGAGTTAAGATTTGTGTACTATGGCATTATGTACAGGCAACCTCCTGAAGAATTAACTTGGAAAACATCATTTCCAACGAAGATTCATGTAGTCTTATAGAACTTTGTTGGTTTTGATTCTACTAGCCTCATTTGTCGATCTAAATTTTTAAATGTATGCGTGAAAAATAGTGTAAATTCAAGGTACACTTTGAATTTTGCTCCTTGGCATGTCTCACCGATGGAGGCATGTGTGTATTGGTCGCGTCTCATTGGTGTAGTTACGTGTGTATTGGTAGACGTCAGAGCGGTAGAGCGTCGAAATCACATGTTCGAATACGCGCGGAATTCAAAATGATTGATTTCGTATAAGTTTCCGATATCGCATTTTTCGGAATACATGGGGGTTGTATATTATATATTTTTATTTAATCGATGATGGGAGTGCAGTGCACACTTTGCTCCTTTACTAGAGCCGTCCCTGATCTTGGGGGTGGGGTAGTAAAAATGTGAGGACACAAAACCAACAATATAGTAATAGTAATATAAAATATAATATGGTCTTTTATTAAAAAATTATACTTAAATTATAAAGTGGGTAATTATCAAATAAAATATCTATTTTAAAATTTACTTCTTATCAATATAGTTTTTCTTTACATCGTTGACCATCAGGTTAACCAAGGCGTCGAGGTCATACTTGTGCTCCCATCCCCAATCCTTACGAGCTTCGCTATCGTCGAATACTTGAGGCCAAGAATCAGCTGAAAAAATAAATTTAATTTAATTTAAATCATGTTAGTATTAACAAAATATTTTTCACACAAAGCTGCACGATATGCCAGTTCTAGTTGATTGTTAATGAGGAAATGAAATTTAAAAAAAATTACTTGAAATTGATATTTTTGATTAATTTGGGTTTCCAATCCAATACATTCCCCAATGCTATTCCTAATGCCGAGACCCGTGCCAAGGAGAAGACATTCAGGACCCGGGTGGCACTATTCAGAAGTCAGCGAAATACCCGCAAAACATTTTAGGGCGAGTACTTACTTCACCAAGCGGAGAAAAATACGAAGAATGTAATTTGAGTTTTTTTTTGATGATTTACAATTAAAATTGTGATTAAATAAATACGTATTTAAAAATATTAAAAAGTAAAATAATTTTTATTCTAAGTCACACAATTACAAAAAAATGTTATAAAATGTGAATTTTCTAAAGGATTCCATTTTATTATTTTATAGTTATTAATTAGTATTAAAATTTAGTTTACTCGTATTACGATTTCACTAAGTAACGTAGGTACTCTAAAAATTTTTGAATACTCTATTTTTAAATTAAAAAATGTGTAGATATAACTTGAAACCATTTATGTCAAATCGAGCTTCAATATTGGGACCATACCTAAATTAGATGTTATATAAATAAAAAGGATTTTTAATATTCTACAATAATTAATGATGCCTTGTTCTCAAATGATCCATTATTAGGTAGGTACTATTCCAATAAAAACATTCAAATTACATAGCAGGTACGTTGCTATAAAAAATAACAGCATTTTACACATAGACGTTAATGGAATTTAATTCAATGTTAGGAATAAAATGCTATTAATGCGTAAATAATGTTATATGATGATATAAAATCTCCTCAGAATTATTTGTACTAATTATTAACTTGTACTTCTGTAATCCCTAGCCCCTCAATAATTTCTTACCTATTTCTTGTCTGGAGTCAGGATTGTAGCTGACTCTCAATTCTGGAACGTAGCTGGACAGCTTCTCAGCCACTTCTTCAGGCGTGAAGCTCATCGCGGTAACATTGTAGACTCGCCTTCGTAGGACGCTTTCGGGGGCTCGCATGAATTCCCAGAGGGACCGGAGGCAGTCTTCGATGTACATCATGGGCAAGCGGGTGTTCGGTCGGAGGTAGCATTCGTATTTTCCCGTCCGGAGGGCGGAGTGGAAAATGGCGATTGCGTAATCTAAAGATGTAAAAGATACCATTAACAAAACGTTAAGCAAAAGCCACAGAACAAATAGATACTGAACTAACAAATTTGGGTTTTTTAGTGACTGAAGCAAGAAATTAATAAAACTTATATCTTTATTATTTTACGATGTATCTACCTGCCTACCAGGGAACTCAGAAATAATGGGAACTGAAATACCTAACGGGTAAGGAGAAGCAGGCAATCGATCTCGAGTAAGGGAGTCCGGGATAAATGACACGTGTCAAGAATAGGTATGTCATACGTTGAATACCGACAACTGCTCTCGGTTTATCCATTGACGCTCATCTAATATTGGTGTATTACACACTATTGCATATCTATAATGCGTGGTTCATTTTCGTAGGACATTCACACATTCAAAACGCATACATACATGTATACCTTATCGTTATATCGATTACGGTATCGTTACATGTAATGTATATAATAAAATAAATATAAAAAATATTAAAACTGAATCAGTCAAAAATCTCTACGATAAAACATAGAAAACTTAAACTAAATTTTAATAATAAATATGACCATAAAATATATATAATAATAAGATGGGGTCCTTTGACAAATTCACATTTTATAACATTTTTTTACAATAATTGTAAGCTTAACTTTGACTTAAAATAAAAAATATTTTTCTTTTTAATGTTTTCAGATACATATTTATTAATTAATACGGTTGAAATTGTAAATTATCAAAAAAATGTCTCAAATTCCAAGCTTCGTATTTTTCCGCTAGGTGCCTCTGGTAGGTAAAGACATCGCCTTGATGCGTTTTCTAAATAACTTGAAATGTCATAACGCTCGTAACAGAAATAACGTCCATATCTATAGTTAAAATTCTTTATTATTCCTATTCCTTAGTTTTTCATCCACGAAATGTGTTAAAATAGCGCATGACCTATGTACCCCTACTTTACATCACTAGGTGCAAACCATTAATTTGCCGCATTTCATAGAAACCATAGCAATTAAATTGATTAAAAAATGTAATTAATAACTCTAATATTTCGCAGTTATCACAAAATAAGTTAAAATTCCCACCTCCCATCGAAGCGATTAGCGTATTTCCTCTCTTATCGTAGAGTTAATGGCATTCATAGACTTCCGATGGCTGGGTGAACTATACAGGTTTTTTCAATAAATATTATTTGGTAGAATGGTATCAAATTCTCGTGGCAGTGCTGGTGACTTAATTTGGCGATGGCATAGTTACTGTTAAATTACACTAACACCGTTACAAAGTGATTTCGTCATGGCCACAATGTCGGAAGAATCTCCTTCCTATATCGTGGCATGGCCCGCAAACGGTTGAAGTACTGGGTAACAGTATATCCTCGTAAAAGTATGAAGATACCGTCTTGGTGGATTCAATAAAATAGCTGATTAATTTAACAAGAGCTGGAAATGGAATCTGAACCAAACCGCGGATCCCCGAGAACCCCATAAATATTTTAGGAACCTTAAAAAATAATGTTATAAAAGTAGGTACCTTGTAAGAGTATTATTAAAGACTAATATATCATTAGTTAACTTGATTAATTATTTTTCTTAGAATTGACGATTTACACCTCTTGAGTGTAGTATTTTTATTGTCATAAAGAATTTTGACCTATTATTAGGTTTGACGATTTATTATAATAATATGCTGTCCAGTGTATTGTTATTAATAAGATACGGTTTTTACTAATTAGGTTTTTTACTGACACTTCAGCTATTCATAATTTGTTTATTGAATTTTTTGTTGTAACCTCTGACTAAATAGGTAGGTAATGGAGTTTTTACCTACTTTATTGTATTGATTTACTATATAAGGTAGAGTTAAGGGTGTTCGTTGTCAGTGTGTGTTTGCCTTTGGTGAGTGTACACGACGCCTGAATATGCCGAAAGGCGAAACCCGGGTCGCAAATAACGACTTAAATGGAATAGTACAGAGCTTGAATCCATTAGAATTTAAATTCAAATTCCATCAAGTACCTTCGGTCGAAAGTATTAATAATATAACAAAATATTAATTAATATTTATAATACTATAATCGATTCTTGCAATTTAATAACAACAAAATAAAGGTAGTATATATTATGTATACTAGTATTATAATCATGACATTGAACTTGTTTATTATTTTGCTGAAGCATGTGCAAATTAAATGCAAAACAGTCTGACAGGTGACATAGAAGTATTTTCTCGTGTAAACAAAATACAATAACACACTTCAGCATTAATAATTAATTATTATTGTATTCATACTAATGGAGTAAAAAATAGTGTAACTGAAATGGTGAAATATAATAAAAAAATCTAGTTGATGTAATGCAATGCAATTAACAACAATAATGGGGCAGCATTCACTCTGCACTGAGAGAAGCAGAGGATCGAGGGGGGTGGAACGTCATGGTATGGTCATGTTCGCTCAAAAGATGACAAAATTGAAAGGTGGTCACAATCCTCAGCCACGAGGAACGATCAAGAAGAGAGACTCACGGAAACAGACTCTTTTTTTACAAATCACAATATATATGTACAACAGTATATCTATAAAACATATAGTATTTTGATTATTAGCATTCATGAATTTATAATATTATTAAAACACTAATATAAAGTAAGTATTATGTAGGTATTTGAATAATTACAATAATAAATGTACCTTATTAATTAAAGTCTATATTTCATAAGATAATACGTTAGCGTCGCAGGCGAAAGAACGTCTTCACATCCACGAAATACACTACTTATCAAAGATGTAGGTAGGTATATACGATTCACAATTTTTGCATTAATTTGCGGTCTCTTAGCAATGTATGATCTGTATAGTACCATGGAACATCGCTGATTTAAAAATTGTTAATTGAGCGTTTGTTCTGTGAAATTTGTATAGATATTATTTAAAAAGCATATTTTAGTATTATATAATAATTTTATGACTAATTTGAATTATCTGGTATCCCCCATTTTTAAATTTGTGTCAAAAGAAAATCGCCCCTGCATTGTTCAATGAATAAAACTATTGAGCATAAAAATATTAATACGTTTAAATTTTAATATGTATAAATCAATAATTAGACACATTTTATATAATCGCATACTATATATTTTCCATAGATTCCTGCATATTTAATTCAGTAGCAGAACTTCAAACTTTCGAATATGTAGTTTTATTTTGTAAAATATTTTTTGTCCATATAAAATACTTTAAACTAAAAGCTTGGTTGGACCCAGGGCATACACAATTGGTAGAAATGCGTTACATTCCAAGTGTGCAAAACATTTAAGAGTTTGGTGTGGAGACAGGGCCGCATTTAAGACAATATTGGGAATATGTACATTAAAAATATAATCAATTGAAAGCTATGTTGGTTTATCATAGTTAGAAATTTAAAATGTGTATTTGGTCGACAAAATTGTAAGCGTTATCATGTAATAACATCTCAGTACACGTCATGTATGGGTATCAAATTTGCAAAACAAGGCTAAAATCCAGAGGAAGCTTTATGGCAACAACCATGCCTCTGACTGTTCCACCCGAAGAAAATAGACTATCCGCATGGGAGGCAAACCTAGCCTCTGAGGGTCCCGAAGATTGGGTAAAGCCAGCAGAGCATCTCCCACCCGGAGCCATTCTCAGGTACCGTACATGGAAAGCACTAAACAGACTAAGAACCATGGTAGGGCGCACTCGAGCAACATGGTAAAGTGGGGGTTCTCAAAGCGAAATGCAAAGCATGGAACACCTTTTTTCATGCCCAGTAGGCTGCAATTTCGACGAGATCCTACAAGCCGAGGAAAATGTTGTTGCCTTCTGAAGAAGAATATTCTCAAATCAAGTTTATACGTCTGCCAAAAAATGCAATATCATTACCGTTTACAATATAATTTGAAAGTATATCATTTATTATCAAAAGGAAATATTTGTTTATGTCTCTGATGACTGAACTGGTCAACACTCTCTCATATTTAATAGTAAATATTTTAACTATCTTCGTGTCGACGAACTTATTAGAAGCTCCACGCCCAAAAAGTGCGATGCCGAAACGATTGTAAATAAACATTTCAATAAGTCGCGGGCAATCATTATCGATAATAACCCAGTTTATTAGAATACACCTAGCGAAAAAATATGAAGCCAGCAATTTGAGACATTTTTTTGATAATTTGCAATTTAAACTATTAATTAATAAATATTAGGTATCATAAAACATTAAAACGAAAAATATTTTTTTGTCAAAGATAAACTATGAATTAGTCAAAAATCTCTTCATGATATTATAGAAAACTTAATAAACTAAATTTTAATAATAAATAATATGACCATAGAATAATATGTAATAATAAGATGAGATCCTTTCAACAATTCACAATTCACATTTTATATTTTTTTTTAAATTGTACGTTTATCTTTGACTTAAAATAAAAAATATTTTTAATGTTTTCAGTTACTTACATATTTATTAATTAATACAGTTTTAATTGTAAATTATCAAAAAAATATCTCAAATTGGAAGCTTCGTATTTTTCCATTAGGTGCCTCTGGTAGGTAGAGACTTAGCCTTAATATTAAATACTATACTTCAAATCCTATTTCGAAACTGGCACATGCATGGATAATTATTACTTTTTGAAGTGTTATTATTACAAGAATTTTATATTTATGTATTGTAAATATATGTGAAAAATTCTCTGCCGTATTTATGGATCAATTATTAGGTGTGGCAATATTTGAAGTAGAATAAATACGATATATTATACCTATACACCAGTGACGTCCCGTGGGGGTAGGCAGATTGAGCGTCGCTTGGGGGCGGCAGTTACTCCAAGGGCGGCAAATCGAGGAGAATCATTTGGAATATATAGAAATATCTACCTAAACTGAGTACTTAATAACGAAAATATCTTTCCTTTAAATAAATCAGCTCACTTGTTGGAAACAAAATGCATACATTAACATGAAAGGTTTAACAGGACTGTATTTTTTGTCAGGTTCGCGATGTCTAGTTTACTTCCGTTGCCCTTCGACGTCCTTGGTGACCAGAAACGACACGAACACGGATGATAAAAAATATTGTAAACAAAAATGGGGCGGCATTTTGTCTAGGGACGTCACTGCTATACATTCACGGTGGCCGCGCGGCTTAAGCGTTGGACTGTCACGCCGTGGGTCCCAGGTTCGAATCCTGGGTCTGGCAAGTACACATATTGTTTTTCAATTTGTGTATGTCAGGGTATGGACCTAATAGGTTGAGCAAGTGGCTGACATCCATTTCTCGTAAAAATCAAAATCTGTTAATACAAACCTCTACTCTGTGGAGGCCCATATGATCGGACATGGTCGAAAGAAGAAAACGATATATTATATACAAGATGCGCGTTTCCTAAAGCAAAATAACGCAACCAATTCGTGATAAAAATTAAAAGGGGGCATCCGAAGAGTTAAAACCTGCCACTCGGTTATTAAATTAATATTGACATTTGAAAAAAGATGCATATTTCTCACAAACTGAGTGGAAAATACGTATTGCATAAACCTAAAGCATAACAAAATCCCTGCATAAAAGTAGGGGTTCTAATAGCTCTTAATTATAAGTGAACAAGACAAAAAAATACACCCCCTATGTAAATTTGTAACTTGATATCGATTTATTTTCAATTAACCTGTAGGTATTTAAGTAGGTTATACGAATGCACTTGTTTGATTTATTTAGAAAAATATATGTGATTGTACATTTTTTATCGTAGGGAGGCTCAAAATCAGTGACGTCCCGTGGGGGTAGGAAGATTGAGCGTTACTCGAAGGGCGGAAAATCGAGGAAAACCATTTCGTATATATAGAAATAGCTACAAAAACTTAGTAATAGCGAAAATATCTTTCCATTAAAAATTTAGCTCTCTGGTTGGAAACAAAATGTATTAAGTAACATAAAAGGTTTATCAGGACTGTATTTTTTTTGTCGAGTTCGCGATGTCTAGTTTACTTCCTTTGCACTTCGACGTTCATGATGACCAGTAACGACACGTGCATGGGTGATAAAAAATGGGGCGGCATTTTGGCGCTGCTCAGAGGCGGCATTTTGTCTGAGGACGTCACTGCTCAAAATCAGTCAGTACGTCAGGCCTATATGTCACTAAACGCGCCACTGTATACAATGATAAGCTATACGGTCTGAACGAAGATTGCAGTACAGTTCAATCATTTACGATTAGGAGACTGCGTTGAATGCGTCATATGCACTGTGAGCCGGCAAAGAGAATAATGTCAACTAATCCAACATGACAAAAGAATAGGCAAAGTAAAAATTCACTAGCTAGGCAGGAGTAGTCAACCGGTCCCTACCGCCCACTAGTGGGCGTTCCAGCTTTCATGGTGGGCGGTAGGGGTTTTTTAAAAAATATTTTCATGTTTTCATAAAATTCCCAATGACAATTTAAAATGTTAGAACTTTTCCCTACCTCATATCTTGTGGAAGCAGGCTTTAGTGCTGTTAATCATATTATGACCAAAGAAAGAAACCGCCTGAATATTTCCGAAAGAGGAGACCTTCGTTTGTTCCTCACAACAATTGGGCCAGGTATCCGGTATTTAGTTTCGCAGCATCAGCCTCAGGGATCCCATTAAAAATTTAATTAATGAAATATAATTTCATCAGACTTCATGCTTCTATGTATGCAAAGTATAAATAAAAAGATAGATTGAACTACAGTAAGTTGTTTTATAAAGATTTATTCTGCCAAACTTAGCGAAAGTCTGACACAAAGTATTTGGTAAGTAATTATTATTATATGCTTTTGCTGTAACTCTACTCTATAAATTTTATAAAGTAAAGTTACTTCCCTACTTTATAAATCACCATTACTGTGAAACCGGTGAGCGGTTAGAAAATTTTACTACTAACAGAGATACAAAAGTGGGCGGTAGGTCTAAAAAGGTTGACTACCCATGAGCTAGGGTTAGGAGCTACCAATGACAGCCGTATACGATACTTGGGTTACCAAATAAGGACAGGTGGAGATTGTTGTTGGAGGAAGCCAGGACTCACTTCGGACGGAGCTGATTATTAAGCACTTAAAAGGACACTACTTTAAAACTAGAGACTAAAATTGAAATTTACTTACGTACGTCGTACCATCGAATTGTATGACGAATCGTTAGTGACCGAATCTACGTCACTTTTTCAATTTATTTAATTTTAATAAAATGTGGGTACAGGAAGCAACGCTGCGATTTCCTTATATAAAAATTACGGCCAATCTCTGAACTACGATGTCATCAGACAACACGCTTGATTATTCAATTACGATTTCAGGTTCAAGGTAGATAATTTACCAACGGTAAACAAACCGAGATTTGTAGTGTTTATGTTTACAGTCACTCACTTACCAGTAGTGGCATTAATGCTTCTGTGAGTGAATTTGAAATCTGCAATTTAATAGATTTTAATGATAATTTTCATTTTAAATAATCAACAATAGTAAACATCGTATTATATGAATATTTTATCATTAAAAGGTGACAAACATTTTTTGAAAAACCAACAGTTTTAACGCATTTTTTATAATTATTAAAAAACATCATAAATTGTTCACATTCGCAAATATTGTATCATATGCCCACTATGGCCGAATGGATTACGCGTCGGTTTATAATGTCGTGGTTCCAGGTTCGAATCCTGGGTCTGACAAATACTTTTGAGTCAGAGTATGGATTTAATAGGCTGAGCAAGTGGCTAACATCCATTTTTTGTAAAAACAAAAATTCGTTAAGACAAACCTCCACCCTATGAAGGACCACGTGGTCTGACATGGTCAAAAGAAAAAAGAACATTTTTTAAATAAAATGAGTCCAGTTCTAGGTTTATTAACACAGAGCTTGGGCCGTACATGTTACGTATTTTAAAGTTTTGTAATGTATTATATAAGTCTTCCTAGGTACCTAGGTCTTTTCTATGGTATGGAAGTATGGACGCTAAACCAAGAGATGTCACGGAGACTTGAAGCTTTCGAGATGTGGCTGTATAGACGCATCCTCGAAATTCCTTGGACTGACCGGGTGACAAATGTTGAAGTTCTCAATAGAATGGGGAATGACCGAGAAGTTCTACGTAGTATCAAAACCAGGAAACTACAATACCTCGGCCACATTATGAGAGGACAAAAATACAGCATTCCCCAACTTGTCATTCAAGGAAAGATCAATGGGAAGCGTAGCGGAGGAGGGCGCCGCATTTCGTGGCTTAAGAACCTCCGTGATTGGTACGAGTGCAGCTCCACCGAATTGTTCCGGGTAGCAGACGACAAAGATAAGATCGCCTTGATGGTGGCCGACCTCCGCTAGGGGATGGCACAATAAGAAGAAGATATAATTATGAGGATAGGTTTATTACCCGAAATAGCTGTCAACATAACGGTAACCGGACAAAACAGAACATTAAGAAACAGAACGGTGACAAAACAGAACAGCCAGGAGAAAAATAAAGCATTCATTTTTGTAGTATCTATTTGTTAATTAAATACTTATAAAAGTTAACTTTATAAACGATATATATATATATATTATATAAGTATTTTATATTATATAATCACTGCATGTTGGCCATTCGGCGTAAACACCTCAATTATTTATCTGCTTGTTTTTGATAATCATGCACAACTGCACAGAATTAGTAAACTCATTATTTCGTTGTACCTAATCACCCAAGCATTTTGAACATATTATTATTAGATTGATTAAGATGTGATATAGCTGGCTTGCAAGCAACACTGAGCTCAGTCCCGTTCAATTGAGGCTTTCCGGCGATTAGGAATGCAGAAATTATATAATTTGGTTTTTTATTGCGTATTGAAAACCTGTGTTATTAAAAATCTATACAACATAATATAGACATACGACAATTTCAACATAAAATGTTATATTTTTCCTGAAAGGTTATACTTATATTTATCGCTGTTCTGTTTTGTCACTGTTCTGTTTTTTCATGTTTTGTTTTGTCACCGTTCTGTTTCTTCATGTTCTTTTATATCATGTTCTGTTTATTCATGGAACCTAATTCAAATATCGTAGAATCAACAAATTCTCAAGACATTACATTGGAATTCTATCACGTAAACGCATGTCTAATTAATATATTTCACATTTATTTTGGCTTGGTTTTAGATTACTTATTTTTTGATTTGTGTGAAAATCATTAATATAACGTTATTTAATATATTACTGCATTTTTGTAATCGCGTCATGTCTTTATATGCGAACATATCCAATCTGATATGCGACGTGGGATAGCTTATATTCTATTGTAATATAATTGTATGTATAATATTATAAGGAATGCTTTACCTGTTGTACCACCTCCTGGAGGGTCGCTGGATATAACCCCCGGAAATCGTAGACACCGGAAGTCCAATCCAAACCTATGGTGATAATATTCGCCTAGTATTTCGGCGTGCACCTTTGAAACGCCGTATATTGTCCGTGGTCTTTGAATCGTAATGTTAGGGGTTGGATTTCGGGGAGAATCCGGTCCAAATGCACCTATAGTACTTGGTACGAATATTCTAAGCTTGTACTGTTTAGCTAGCTCAATTACATTGTGCATCCCTTCAATATTGACTCTCACGGCCAAGGGTACATTCTGTTCGCCTATAGCACTCAGCAAGGCGGAGAAGTGTATCAGCCAGTCTATTTTGTGGTTCACGACGATCTTCTGGAGTCCCTTGAAGTCCAATATATCAGCGAATATGTAAGGGCCACTAGATATAACTTCTTTGCTTGGTTTTATTATGTCAGATAGGATGACATTTTCTTCCCCGTATTTACTCCGCAACAGCTTGGCGCATTCGATTCCCAATTGGCCGAGACCACCTGTGAACATAATGACAAAATGTCAATAAAAGATAATATACACACAATTTTTTGGGAAATATAATATTTGTGAGTAATTTATGAGGTGTTACAATATCGTCTGGTATGCTTGTTTGCGCAATTCAAACAATAATAATTATTATGTTATAAGGCGCATGAGTAAGTACATACTTTGACGCATTTAATGTTTTCCTTTCACTCGGTTCTAGAAAGTTGTATAGACACGTAAAATCTAATAGTATGCAATATAAAATCTGGAAGAGTTATTATCTATGGTCTAGTCGCAATCATAAAATCTGTCAACGTAAGTCATTGAAGAAAAGCTTCTAAATAGGTATAGACAGAGACATATATGAAAATGAAGATGACAGAAGGTTTCTGGAAAAGAATATACACTATTATCCAAGACTAAGATCAAATTGCTGACCTTTTGGTTAGGTTTAAAAGTTACAATTATGTAAATTGTGCGTTGTAATTGCACAGTTCCCCGTGAGCTTTCTTATCGGAAAGAGATAACCGTATACTATACGGTCTCCAATTTTATTACATTCAATATGAACATTAATTCATTTTCATCGCTGATTTTGGCAAACTTCATGAATTTAAAAATGAAAACGTAAGCTAACCTAACAAATAATCCAATATATCGGCTTTATTTAAAGTGTAAACCGACAAGAACCGTGTTTTATTTAGACATGAATTTTATAACAGTAGGTACTATACGACCCAAAGAGGTTGGACGGTCTTTAATATACGGCCATATATTTCCGATACACCATTTCACGGTAAAGTGTGATACGGCGAACTGCATACGTACAAGTTTCCGGACACGATGCTTAAAACCCTAAATTCAATTTTAGACTCCCTCAATCTGTATGATCCAGTTTCCCATTAGGTAGGTACTTAGACAAAAGTTCGCAAATCTTTCCACGTTGATTTTTTAAAGCCACCATGTATATTTATTCTTCAATACCAAGGATTCATTATCTTTCGAATAATTATTCTATTGACATGTTCAATACCTCAATGTTTTCATAATTTGATATACTTATACTATATTTTGTGTTATTGTACTTTTACTATTTCAAATTAAACGATAAATTGTATTTGGTTGTCGTATAAATCTTACCTGCGCACCTATTCTATACACAAGACTGCTATCGGCAACTATCGATGGTAGTTTTTCATATATTTGTATCGAAGTATTAGCACTTATTGTAACAATTACAATAAATTAGTTGTAGTTGTTACAATAAGTTCTAACATCATCTCTCTTGGCTGTATTACATTTTAGGGCGAGATAGACAGTTTTGACTGTTTAGACGGCTAACTTATTGTGATAATTACAATACTTCGATACAAACATATGAAAAAATACCCTCGATAGCTGCCGATAGCAGTCTTGTGTATAGAATAGATGCAATAGTAACATGTATTTTATTATTATAATCATGTGTGATCTGTTTTACTGTTGTATTTTGTATAAAGGTCTTCTTAGTTTGTTGTTCCATGTTTCTAGGTACCAATTTAAATTGTTTCAGGATTGATTGTTAATAACGATTTTATTATGTTTATCAATGGTAACATTATCGCGATTAATCGTATCAAAACATTATTGTACATGTACCTACGTAGATAGGTACTTATATTATCAACACATTTTAAACACAATTGAAAATGTTATTAGTGAGTATACAATGTTATAATATTATGTAGTATTACATAATTTTTAATCTCATTTTCAACACATAACTTGGACTTAGGAACAGGTAAGTGCCATTTTTTCATATATTACGTAGGTACCTCTATGAAATCTTATTGCGTATAATAATTATGAGACATGCTTAAAAAACTGAATGTCCAGTTTTTTCATGAAGTGGCAATTACTGAATATTTTTCTATCACATATTTTGTAGGTAGTGGATAGTAATTATTACTATATCGACAGTAAAACATGCACAATAATTGTATAGGAAAAAGGCACAAGGAAGTGAAGGCAAGTTTTTATATATGACATGCCGATGATAATTTTGAAAAATTATCAACAATTGCCATAAAAAACTGTTAAGAAATAAAACAATTATGAGTTTTTATGTTTCTTTTTCAGTCCATAGGCACTGAAATTAAAATTTATTTAATAATATATAATATCATGCAATACATTTTAAAAAATCAGGACTATTTCGCTAATTATTTTGTAGTGACGTAAATGTAATGAATACATAATATTATTTAAAATGCACTGTTTACATCATATTTTTTGCTGTTGACCAAAATAGTATTTTGGTTTTGTGAATATCGGAATATAATATGCATGTAATCGGCGACATCCCTATGCAAAGTGCTGCCCTCAGGCAGACTAAGAATGCCATCCCCTTTCATTTAAAGTCTCAAATTTTATGCAAAAATCTTAAGAGAATTCATACCAGTAGCGAAGGGTGGAGGTAGGCTATTAAGATCCGCCATAAATAGTGCACATCAAACTTTATTAGTAATACGTATTTGTTTTTATTGAACTAAGACTACAATTTACAGATTGTGTAAAAATCAATTCAACTCTGCCTAAACCAAACAATAATAGTTTTGGTATACTTTGGGCGGTACGACAAAATTGTGCACATTTTTTCATTTATACTCATATGTTTTCGTTGGTTTAAAAATACTTATTACACATACATTCATTAAGCCCTGCCCAAACCAAACTATAATAGATAAAAATATTACTCTATTTATAAAATATCTAAAGTTATGTATGATTTAATTGCATAGTTTTAGATATTTTATAGAGAGACGAGTATTTTTTGACTTTCCAATTATGGTTTGGTTTCGCAGGGTTTAATTGAATTTAAAAACCTAACAAACACCATCCTGTAAATTGTAGTTTTATTTCAATGAAAACAAATACTTATGACTGACAAAGTTTAGTGTGCACTATTTATGGCGAATCTTAACAGCCTACCTCCACCATTTTTGCCACTGTTCTAAGATAATAGCGTTCGAAAAAATTGCACAAATTCTCATTTCAATGTTAAAGCTTTGTTTTTTAAAGTAAATGTGTTTATTTTTAATTTAGTTCAAATTATCTTAAAAATGCATAACAAATAATCGACGCAAACATTTCCCGTTTATAATTGAATTATTGATTAATTCAACAAAGGGTTATTTGATTTTATGATTTTATGTTTGATTATTTTTTATTGAATTATAAAGAAAAGACCTTTCATTATTAACTCAAAACCTTGAAATTTTGAGTTATTTCCTTATAGAAACTAGGGTATCGCTATGTTATCGATATAATAAACAAAAATATTACACAAAATGACATACGTACACGTCATAATCTTCTGAGAATTCCAACATTTCCACAAAAAATACCTCAAATAACGGTGGTTTTAGGTGCATGGAAGTTTAATGTGCTGACAAGTATGGAGTCCCCCTTATTTTTGAATGTTGAAATGTTTTTTTGATGTTTGAAATCTAAGATTTTGGTGTGTAGGTACTTTCTAAAAAAGCGACCGCATTGTCCGATTTATTGAAAACCGCCACTGCTTTCAAAAGTTGTAATAATCGTATTCGTTTCTTTCTCACATAACTCATAAAAATTTTAATACATATTCATCTTCAAAGAAATCGACAATTTTATTATTGCTAGTAAGTATTTCTTCGATATAGTTATTATATTATTATATTAAACCTATTCAATGCAGTTGAATATCAGAATTCGATAAGTAGGTATCTGAGTTATTAGTTAGGTATTACCTATGTATGAATTGAATTTAGAGATAATTTGATAACTATACAATATAGGAGATACATATTATACATAACGACAACATTACCGACGTACCTACTACCTATAGTAATACCAGGGAAAGATGTTTGTATCACGCAATATTGTTCAATATATATTATCGTTTACATTATTAAAAACAATGTAGATATAAAATTTGGGTACAGTTCGGTTATGTTATGAGGAATACAGCGGAAACACATTTTGAAAATACCCGATATACTGAATTATTTATTAGGTTAACCTAACCAAACCTAACCTAACCTAAACTAACCCAAACTGACAAATAATCCAGTATATCGGGTATTTTCAAAATGTGTTTTCCGCTGTATTCCTCATAACCGAACTGTACCAAAATTTGTTATTAATTTAATTTTCGTTTGCAAGTTTGTTTACGTCGAGTTTGTACTTTAATAAATGAAATGTTAGTTGGAAGACAATATCTCCTGTAAAGTGAGCATTTTGTTAATACTTAGGTACGTCATTCTGGTCCTTGTAATAAGATGTATCCGCGGCCTTTGGTCAATTTATGACAAGTGTGAAAATTATATCTTTATCAGAAAAAAAGAAATTACACTGCGATGGTAAATTTTATTATTACTAAGACAATAAAATAAAAATATTGTTTTGGATTGACCGAACGAAAGGCCTCATAATAATTACAAGATAAAAAGAACTTTTTATATACAACGTTTTTAAATTTTCTGTTGAATTATTATGCTCAATATGCTCAAACTTGTGCTTGATATGAAGTACTTAAATAAAAAACAAACAAACAAATATAGAATACTGAAATGTCATTTTGATTTCCATAATAACGGACGTATATATTAATAATTTAGTTGCTAGGAACATCCACTTGGCAACCAATTATAGTGGATTGGATTACGGATTTCTTCCGAAATAACTTTTCATACAAAACAGAATTAACTGAAAACGAATTCAATTCTGCTTAATGATGGCTAAAAGTATTAAAATAATGCATTGGCATCGTGTTCTGATGATATATTCTAAAAGTTTCAAATGTCTAGCTAGTCGGGAAGTTAATTAAAAATCGATTGCAAGAAACAAAAAAAAGGACAAAAAACCACCGGACAAACAAAATAAAAACGTTGTGAAATAGAAATCACACTGCGATGGTAAATTTTATACCTACAACTAAGACAATAAAATAAAAATATTATTTTGGATTGACCGAACGAAAGACCTCATAAAAATGAGTATAACTTTACTGTATACTTAATATAATATCATCACTTTTGCTTTTATCATAGATTGATAAACACCAGGTGATTTATATTATTATGTACTATTTACACACTATAACGTAGATATAGGTGTACAAGTCACCGATCCTTTAACTGGTAGACAAAACTTTAAAACTTAACTAAAACAGCTAGAGCCTCGCAAGTAATTACGCAATTAATAGTTGACACATAATTTTTGGCACAATTACCTGTAATGAGTATTTTAGGTCTTTCCAAAATGCTGGTAGACTGGTTCCGACTGAGTATAGGCTTGACGAGCAAGGGTCTCTGACAGGAGTCGAAAAATGTTTTCCTCCCGAGGGTCCATGCTGACAATACCGCGACCTTAGCTGAGACCATCGCGCGGGCCACGACTCTGAAATTGACTGACATATTCGCAAAATATTTCTCTGTTGGCTGGATCACTCAGCTGCCGGGGTTGTTCTCAATCGACCTGGACTTTCACTCGAGAGATTAAACTAATCTTTAATCTCATAAAGAACCAGTCATACTTTTTTACATGTCATTCATGTCACTTGAATGAGCTAATTAACTAGTAACTAGACGTACCCTATAGAATCACGCTATGAAGTTATTATATACACTAGAGAAGTGGTTCCCAACACCCGGTCCGCGGACCGGTACTGGTCCGTGGATGAAATGATACCGGGCCGCCCAAGGAACATTAAATTATTTCCATAGTTTTGGATATCAGTGGAAGATGAATATCCATCTTTAAGCTGTAAAGCTATAAATTTATTAATGTAAAGCAAAGATGCAACAGCAGGTTTCGCATTAGTTGTGTGTTGAAAAAAAACCCATTGTTTTTGTTAAATTTGAATTGTATCAGACTGTTATATGTATATTTGTTAGTTAAAGTTATGTCCATCGGTCACAATATAAGATTTAAAAAATATTACGTAAAAAACCATTTTTATTTCAGTATTAGTGGTCCGCGTTTTTTTTCTTTTTTTACCGGTCCGCAGGTGTAAAAAGGTTGGGGAACACTGCACTAAAGGTAGCAACCTTTGCCCTATGTGGGGTATAACTTAAAATTTTAAAATCGCCAATAGAGATATAGTTGTAGACCGATTAAAAGCTTAAAAACATAAAGTATTTGAGAAATCTTTTAAAATATAAGTAGGTACGCTATCAAATTTTGTTAAAACATATTGAGCAATTCGCAGATTATCGATTCTTTTATTACGGTTATTGTAAAATATCATTGCGATACAGTGACCAGTGACGTCCCGTGGGGGCAGGCAGAATGAGCGTCGCTTGGGGGCGGCAGTTACTCGAAGGGCGACAAATGAGGAGAATCATTTGGTATATATAGAAATAGCTACATAAACTGAGTAATAACGAAAATATCTTTAATTAAAAATTTATCTCAATGGTTGGAAACAATATGTATTAATTAACATAAAAGATTTAACAGGACTCTAATTTTGTGTCTGGTTCACGATGTCTAGTTTACTTCCGTTGCTCTTCGACGTCCTTGGTGACCAGAACGACATGTGCAGATTTGCGAATAATTACAGTTTGACTTATTAACCAGTGCGCACGGAAGTTGCGTTGGCCGTCGAAACTAAAGATGCACCCTCCTCTTACAGAACGTCCCACCTACCGCTCCTGGCCCATGATGTTAGTCTTTATCGAAGCATCGCGCGGTCATTATATCGATTATCGATTTAATAATGCCTAAACCTTTACGATTTCAGGTTAAAAATACATATCATTGCAAATGTTGCAAGTTTTATGAAGAAGAAAAGCGACACGGATTCCTCAAGACAGAGCAAATTAATGTAAGGCAAAAATGACATAATATAATGAAATAATAAATATAAATATACATTTGTATGTTTTTGTGGTATATATTTTGTTATTAATGTATCCATACAACTATACAACACATTTTTTTTTAAATATTAAAGTCATGAAAGGATGATAAAAAAATACTGTATAAAAATATTGGGCGCAATTTTGGCGCTGCCTAGGGGCGGCATTTTGTATAGGGACGATACTGATAGTGGCGAATATGTAAAATGTCTTTACAATCATAAACCTTGCTTTATAATATGTAAATCCTTTGTCTGCTTGTTCATACAAAATAGGAAAATGCTAGAGAACATCTTGGACCGAGTGGAGTGGGAACACACAACATATTTTCTTGCCGGGAGCCAGTGGCTCATTTAGGAATTTGGAGGCCAATATATAATAATAATAAAACAATAAAATTAAAATCAAAAATTCTAACTACCAACGTATCTAGTAAAAGTAACAATGTATCTCTTCTCTATCCAATTATTATCGAAAATGATGACACATAATAATTTTTGTGTACGTATTTGTTTGAGTGGTTACATTATACAATTTTATATACTCTATATATATAAAAAAATGAATTATTTTCAAAATAACGGTATTGTAAAAAAATGAAAGTATAATATATTATACCTTGATGATTTCACTTGAAAATTGTTTTTTTTTTTTTTTAAATATTTATATATAAGTACATGTATTTCGTTTAAAATTTAATTAATAAATAGATTCCACAAAAATTAATGTTTCATTTTTCCCCTGGCTGTTCTGTTCTGTTTTGTCATGTTCTGTTTTGTCTTGTTCTGTTTTGTCCGGTCACCCACAACCAATAGAAAAAACTTTTTTGAAAAAAGTAAGCCAACCGGTCGGGAATCGAATCCGGCATCTCCAACGGGTAAACGCCCCAAACTCGTCGCATTCAGCCATTATGCTTCGGTAAGACATACTAATAACGACAAATATTTTAGCTATTGGTTATTAAATACCTACCACTCAGCGTTCTTCGAAATCATGCTACTTCGAAAAAGTTTTTTCTATTGGTTGTGATATACTCTCTCAGTTAGTGTTTTTCTAAATTATATAATGTTCAATAATCAGAATGATATATTCTTAAATCTTGTGAATTATTCGTTTGAATAAAAAGAAATAGTTAATACAGTTCCCATTAACTTCTAACTTACATAGTTTATCATTTTGTAGAGAAGGAAATATAGAATCATTTTCAGCGAAAATCAAGTTATTTAGTTGTACTTAGTATTGAGGCGACGGCATGGCCCCCACATCCATGAAGCGGGCCACAAGGCTAGGATATTTATCAGCCCCCCCTACTTATCGCCAAGATTAAAGGCAGTGTGACGCTCTACAGTAGCGTTTCCTAAATGGTGTTCACGGTAAAATTAAGGGTATTTAGTATATTTTTAATACTTATATCCACTTGAATTATGAAGTTATCAAGTAATAACATAATTAAAAATTACATAGCAAAACCACATATTTTAAAATATAACAGGGAATAAAGGAGAATAGCGCCGCAGGCGACTTTTTTTTACTATTAGAGCAAATTTGTGATGTGTGTTTATCTCTTATTTGGTCGACTCGCCACGCAGGGCCCCCCATGAGCCCGGGCCCTCAGGTTAGAGCCCTGTCAGCACCCCCCTTGTGGTGGCCATGGGTGACGATTTATAAATAGTGATGTTTGGACATACTAAAGATAAATCTAAAATAATAAACGCAATGGTTATTGGTGCTAGTAGAAATATTACATTATATGAAAATCTGAAACGGAAAAGCAATGAAAAACAATTAAAAAACGACACTATATTTGGTCAACTGGTCAAATTTGAACACTGTTTTTTAAAATGTACATACACACTTGTTCACCTTGATTTATCGTGGAGATCTCTATGTACACTTGAATACGCGAGATCGTAAATTAAATATTGCGGACCTAGCTCAATGTTATGCAAACCAAGGCGCGCGAGATATGCGATAGTCCTACATCCATCAAACTGAATTCAATGATCAATAAAAGCTTCAAATTGTATATGATTCTCAAACCATGATCCCAATATTTATATATTTTAAGTCATGTGATATCTAATAGCTTGTTGCTGAGGAATATTAAATTTATACTGGCATAAAAAACTAGGAGCATCGGTAATATCATATTGTTATTTCTACAGAGCTAACACGACTAACACTATTTTGGATAAAACTTTATTGTTCAGCGCATCTATTCTATACACAAGGCTGCTATCGGCGTCTATCGAGGGTAGTTTATCATGTTTATGTAGATTACATGTAAATTTTACGTAAAATATTTCACCCTGGCACAGTTCGCCGTGAGCTTTCTATCGGAAAGAGATGACCGTAATCCAGTGGTTTCCAAACTTTATGTTACTACGCCTCCCTTTTAAAAAAAATCTTATCTTGGCGCCTCCCCCCCTTTATTTCATTAAAAAGACACCTTTTTAAATAGTCAACAATGTACTAATACAAAAATTAAAAAAATATTAATAAACAACGTTTTAATACTTTCTTATATTATATTAATTTTTAAACTAATTTGTTTTTTATCTGATGAATGTGTTACAAACACAACAGTACAATCAATTTCCAAATGTACAAAAAAAAATAATCCAAATTCATCATCGTTTATTGACAAATATATTCTATCTTAAAAAAAAAACATTTTTTTCGGTTAGGTACATGTTCAAACACGCGCGTTAACATGATCTTACTACCTACTTCATTTATCGTTTGTCAATTTATGGCTACGGCCGTATGTTGTAGCTTAACTACTGGGAAATGCCAATAGAAATGGCGTATTTCAAAAAAATACTACCTTATTCTTAGGTCAATAATTATTATAAAAAAATCATTGTTCGTAGAATGTTTTATCACATTTGAATGGTCAAAGACATAGCTTATAATCAGTATCTTTAGAATTATCTTCAAACGGGTTAATCGTGCCCATTTTTTCAATTATAAAATGTCTAATTCTTGTCAAATTTGGGATCACAGAGATTATAAATATATTTTTTTATCGTAAATATTTCACAATAATAATGTCAACATAAATTTTACTAATGGTTTTCTAAATGCATTTAAAAATTAATAAATCTAAATAATCTTAACACCACTGCACATGTGCACATGGATGTACTATATACTAAAATATTAGATCAAGATGTTTAAAAGAATACTATTTTATGTAATAAAAATACTTAATGTAGTCATCAAATGTTTAAAATAAATATAAAGGATAATAAGGCTTCAAAATTATATACATAGATTATCTACAAACTTTAATGAATGTCCAGGCTTATGCTCTGAAAATCTCCATTTTGACCTACGTAGGACATGTGGGCCCTTAAATAGAATGCGTTCGATTTATTTAGCAGACGAGGTCAACATGCGTAAAAAATTGAGAGCTCCTGATACCACGCAATCAACCCAACGGTGAAACGTAGCATACGCCGCAGGCAGATCGGGTTTTTTACGACTATGTTGTTTGTTGAGTCGATTATTTTAAAATGACATGCGAGAACGTATGCGCAATACGTCGTAAGGGGATCGATCCAATCACACACTCTTATTGGCTGTTGGCTTTTCCGGGGTAAAACTAAACTTTGAACGATATTCAGAAGGCGGCTGATTTTTTGAGGCGGCGAAATTTGGTCTAATAAGGTAATACCCACAATATGCAGACAATGTTTATAAATAATCGTAAATAATCGACAAGAAAATGAACCACAAAAGAAAATTTGGTACAAGTCGGTTATGGGGAAGCCAGGCGGGAACCGCACTAATTGCCATAGCCGATTTTGGGCAAAATTCACGAATTCAAGAATGAAAACCCAACTTAACATAAACTAACCCAATGAAGGCCGCCGACTTCCTGACTAGCTCAGGCACTTGGAAGTGGAGGTTCATTAATGTAGAGGAACAGGCAGGAATCTCATAGACGTGGAGTAACCAAGAAGTTACGGTAGAGAAAGAAAGTCGATAACTCAAGAAAACACTGGTTAAACTTCATAACTGGTATATTATCAATGTTGTTACACAATTTAACTTATGGTCACCCTTTATTCAAAAGTTTATAATCAAATGTCAATGAAATAATGTTTATATGTAACTAGATTCTCGTTAAACAATCACAATAAGTCGAATGTCAAAATTATTTAACGTCTACAAGCCACAATTATCCAAAAGGAAAAGGTCTGAATTGTTCGCATCCAAAATTCACAAGTAAATTATGAAAAGTCATTTATTTAAATCTCGGAATTCAAAAAAAACATTTGAAAACGTCTGATTTATTTATATCTCGAAGTCCACAAAAATAACCACATTTATTACTGATTAATTAAAAATTAATTCGAATATTATTAACTAATTATTTTAAACTTAACTTGATTATTATTCACTAATTATTTAACATTAACTTAATTATTTCTAATTAGTTATGCAGACGAGATCGCGCAGGTCCCGGGGCAACAAAGCGTCACAGAGACGCCTCCCGGGATCCACAAGCAGACTGATATCGGATTTTAGAATATTGCCTTTTTATCCGTTAGGGGTGGTCGTATTTCTTACCAATTCACACCGATACCGCCATATGCTACACATTTATATATGGTTGACGGATGTCAGTCTATCAACCAAACATATAGTGATATCGATGTACATAATATGATTAATATTAATATTACTTTAATTACATTAATTACCATATACTATTAACGCCCGTCCATATGTCCCACTTTATTATTTCGCTAACCCATTGCATATTACATTTCATTAACCATTATATTACAATTATACATTACCAATTATCTTACAACCAAATCATATTTTATATTTAATCTATCTTAATTAACCCTTTACCTTAGCATATTATATTTAGTCAAAATTTAATCCTATTATCTTATCACCTATATGTAAATGGTCTGTGACCGACTTATCTCTTCCACAGTTCACTCTGAGAAGTGGTGGGACCTGCCAGAGCAAACTGCGGGACTTCTACATATATTGAATATTGCTCTGCTTTGTCGAGGGTCGTAATCATCTAACCGGTGGTACATTGACTACCAGGATCAAACCGAGCGGTTGGGAGGCACTACTCCTTATGGGAGCGCCCCCCACAGGGGCAAAAAATTAAGTGTGCGTCACCAACCTAACAAATAATCCAGTATATCGGCTATTTTCAAAATGTGTTTGCCGCTGGCTTCCCCATAACCGACTCGTACCGAAAATTAATATCAATACTTTAATGGGGACTTAAAGATGTGCTCATATTTGATATGTAATTAAATGTGGTGCGTAAACACAAAAAAACTGCCTATTGCATTTGAATGCGAAGGCGTGGGTTACGGATTTGAACTCGCAAAAAATGAATGTTGTTTTTTCTGTCTGTATCCCAGTTTCAAGTACCCAATGGTACAAAGCCTCGCAAAAAAGTTTGCTAATATAGCCTCCACCTTATAGAGGCTCAAACCCTGTGGATGTGGTAATTTACTTTAGAGTAACGCCAAGTACTATCGAACACGATCTTCTTGTCAACGTGTTAAAACTGTGAACTAAAAAGCCCCTCCTACTTTTAACTACACTTCGACTCCAGCGACTTCCGGTTATTGCCTAGATCTTCTTGTCGTACAGTAACGCACGGACAGTGACATATTCTGATCAACCTGAAAAGTTTAGAATTAACTGTCTGTTTATTTTTATTATTATTATAAAGTATGGAATTGGTAAAAAATATATTATTTTTAATTATTTTCCTGTAATTTGTCACGCACTTCTTTTATATTAGAAAACTAGGTATTTTTAATCGCCAGGGTTTATAATGATCGCGTGTATACACTTTTTGGTGGCTTTATCAGTATTTGACCAATAAAAAATGGCAGGTAAACGTGTATGCAAATTAAAATACAAGGCTAAACATATGGTTTTTTTAAAAGTAAGTAAAAAAAAAAGTTATGCAACGCACAGTGATGGATGCAAAATAAATAACATATTTTAATTATCTAAGTTGACATCCTTTTCGGAATTTTTGATTGTTGTGTGTTGACACGTCACGACAATTCTATAAATCAAGTGGATGTATTAAAATACACTAAATCATGGCCAGGATCTTTGGCGGGCCCGTCTACCTTTCGCTACTACACAGAATCGTTTTCTAAATGTTGTTGAAAAATTAAGGGTATTCGGTGTATTTTTAGCGTTGTTCCATCCACTTGAATTATAGAGTTGTCGAATATCGACACACAATAATCAAAAATTGCATCACGCAACTGGAGATTAATTAAAAGTTTTAATACTCTACAAGGAAAATAGCACCCATTTCCCATTAGGGCAACTTTGTGATGTGTGTTTATCTCACTCATCAGATCGACCCACTACGCTGTGGCCCCCCAGAGCCCGGGCCCCCAGGCTAGAGCCCTGTCAGCCCCCTCGTTGTGGGGGCCATGCACTAAGTATTTTTAATTTTACCTCGAACACCATTTGGAGAGCGCTACTGTACGACTGTCGCACTGCCTTTACTTTAACTTTAGCGATAGGTAGCGGGGTCCGCTTCAGGATGTGGGGGCTATGAGAGGGGGTGTATATTGTTTATTTTAAATACTACCTACCACGCTCCGTGTACACAGCAGTGGCGCCGTGTAATTAAATTCCATTTTATTTGGTTACCACATTTCTTCATATTATATGCAGTGACGTCCCTAGGCAAAGTACAGCCGTTAAGCAGAACAAGATGCCCTCCCTCTTCATTTATATTTTCAAATTGTCTGCAAATTCGTTAGGTGCCTACTTACCTATTTTATTATTATTTATTTTCGACTATCTTAAACAGATAAATAAATCAAACATCTATTAACTTGACATACAGAATATCTGCTGAGAATTAGAGAATTTCCACAAACCCACTCTCAGAAGAGTGGCGGTGTTTAGTACGGGAAGGTCTGTGGTGATAACAGGTTTGGAGGCACCCTTGTAAAAATTTAACCTGTGCGTTATACTGCCATTAGTATATGTATTACAATACAACAGTAGTTACTTTATCAGATTTTTTTATGCTTCGATTACTTTTTATTAAACTAAGACGTCGATACGTTCTAATGAAGTAACCATATCGCGTGCTTCGTTGAAAAACGCCACAGTTTTTTACAATTGCAAGATTTCTATTCGTTACTTCATTCGCCGCCCTTTATAATGTGCTGCCTCTAGGCAATGCAATACCTGTCTACCCCCACGGGATGTCAATAATGAGTATAAGACACAAGCAAAGAAGGATAGTTATAGGCGGAGGAATGAAATTAAGACACTGTAAAGGATTATTTCTACGAACTAAAAATATCATTTAGAAATAAACAGTTTTAAGAAACAACTGCTGAATAAGCATTTATACTAATTATTTGGAGTTTTTCGAAATGTATTTACAATTGCATGTATGTTTTTATCATCTTATTCCTGTAATTTCTCTTCCTAGAGAGGTGGGTCTTCCTTGGAACATATTAGGTGGTGTGATGCCATTATTTTGCCTAGTACATATGTATTTAATCCAGCGCTGTTAGATTAGAACCCACATTTTTAATGGTTCGAAATTTGGTTTGGTTCCGGTGGAAAAATCGAAAATCGGAACCAACATTTTTTTACAAAAACAATACAATATTATATTTACCTACCTGCAGTGAAGAGTGGAGGTAGGCTGTTAAGATCCGCCATAAATAGTGCACTTTAAATTTTGTGAGTCATACGTATTTATTTTCATTGAAATATACTACAATTATTTACATTTTATGGTGTTGGCTATTTTTTAAAAATTCATTTAAACCAAGCGAAGACCAAGTCATAATAGATAATAGTCAAAAAATATCTATAAAATATCTAAAATTACGCAATTAAATCATACATAACTTTGGATATTTTATAGATAGAATAATATTTTTTATCTATTGTAGTTTAGTTATGCAGCGCTTAATGAATTAAAAAAAATGTATCGATAATGTGTGTAATAATATGTATTCTTAATCCAACGAAAACAAATAAGTATGGATGAAAAAGTGTGCACACTTTTGTTGTATCGCCCATAATATACCAAAACTATTATGGTTAGGTTTGGCAGTGTTTAATTGATTTTTAAAAACTAAACAACACCGTCTGTAAATTATAGTTATGTCCAATTAAAACAAATGCGTATGACTAAAAAAGTTTAATGTGCAATATTTATGGCGGATCTTAACAGTCTACCTGCAACCTTCCCCACTGCTATTTAGTATATTATGAATATTTTTTTAAGTACGCGTCTTTACTTTAAGTGACACGACAATTAGCAGGCCATCAGTCATCATCACTGCGAAATCAAGTGATACCTACTGATAAAACTTGCAATTTTAATAACAATGGAATCTCCGAACCCCGTCGTTAATTGGTTTTCCAGATCGTTCTTCTCAAGATTCGGAATCGCTAGTTTTGGTGGTTTAGGTTCCATTTTCAGCTCTGATTTAATCTCCAAATCGTCGTAATTTTGTACAAACACGTATCTCAATTTTTATCAGTTTTGAGTTGTTTGATGTAATGAATTCAGAATTTGAATACGCTCATGTTCCACTAACACGTATCTTAAAACATACTTTACAACATAATAGATTTAAGCAATAACAAAAACTCGTATCGCAATAAAAGACTTTTATAAATATTATAAACTCATATCTTGAGTTACGTGTTTGTAAGTATACAGAATACTGAACTCCGACTGATGATTGTACTGAAGCTCTTGGTAAATGTGCCGCAGAGGTGGACATGATATTTTACAACATTCTTTTAAGACCAAACCAAACCTAACCTAACCTAATCTAAACTACCCCAACCTAATAATTATTACCTCATATAATCTTAGTTTGTGATAATGGTGTATCAAAATGTATGAAAATTTCAAATTTTTAAATAACGATTATTGGATCGAAAAGCTGATGCGCCAACAGAAAAGGGTATTTATTATAATTGTCTACACGGAATAAACTGTTTTCGTAAAAAAATATAAAAGCTCGTGTCCACCTCTGCGGCACAATTACCAAGCTCTTTCTCGATACGTGTTTGCTCCAGTAATATTGCAACGCATTCTCGTATCTCCGACAATATGACTGATCGGTCGAAAGTATAGTACGATAAATTGAAGAAACATAACATTTTTTCATGAAAATATCTGTAACTATTCTAAATGAATATTTCATAGAAGAAAATTTATTTCTAAATTAAAAACCGAGAGAATAAACTTGTTATTTGCCTCTCCTGAAAAGTTGTGTTTTTTGAGATACGTGTTTGTAGAAAATTACAGACGAAATGTGGCTTCAATTCGCGAATTTGACTCTGGAGTTAATACAAGATCATACAGCTGACGTAATTGATTAAAATAAAAAAAAATTTTCGAATTGGTAAAACATGTTTTATAACCAAAAATAATTATGTAATATTAACCGAACAAGTTTTAAAGACTGATTTTAATGGAACAATACTAGAAAGAAATTAAGAGGTTCATTGTAGTTTGTATGACACCGATTCATTTCCTTCCGCTTGATATAACTAGGTTACACCTGAAAGAATTATTACGCGCATAATCAATACTAATTAATTAAATTACATTTTATAATATTATTACTTAATTTTTCAATTAGTATAATAGGTACATTGTAACGGTAGCAGTTTTAGTAATTTTAATTACCAAATGTCTGAATCCGGTTGCTAGATATGATGACCGAAAAAAAACCGTTTGACTGTGTAATAAATTTATGTATTTATTATTCGGAATGTTTCAGAGAAAGTGTATGTGTTTATACACCTGTATAGGCGCGTCCACGAGGCAGGGGGGTTTCGGGCCCGGACCGCCCCTAGGAACAGAAAAAATACAAATTATTTAAGTAAATGGAATATTACTTCTTCTTAGTCTTCGTCAGTATCTCATTACTGAGGATAGTGACCAGATTGATTTGACTGTCGAAGGCTTCTGAACGGGTAGGCCCAACTCATATTGGCATTCTATAATAAACAAGGCCCGTACAACTCATAAATTAGTGCAATTATCTGGGGCATCCGATGCTTGGTGGAAATGCATTGTATTATTAATTTAATTTAATAAAACGCAAAATTTTTATAGTAATTTTCCCACTTTTAATAATTAATAAATCTGGACCGGTTTCGTCCCCTCCCCCCAGGGATATTTCCCCCCAATGTCCCCAGGGATATTTTCAAGTGATATACGGCTGTGTCCCTTTTTTAATGGTCTCAAGTCTTATTAGGGTTTTTAACATTTCTTTTTGTCTAAGGCACTAAAAATAATGTCACACTTTAACGCTTGATAGAAAAAGAAAATGGCGAAAGAGATAACATAAAAAATGCTTCGTTTTCGATTCTGTATGGAATTTTCTTTTCGGGTGGAAAACCCATCAATGCTTACATTTTTTTTAAAGGAAGAGCTAAAAGCTGTCTTCGTTGATTTTAAGCAGAACCGAGAGTTTTTTTAGCATTTTTCCCACATATTGAAAGATGTCGCGAAATTGAAAACAACTAGATTATAAAATATCTGTGCATATTTTGACGGCTTGGGTTACGCAAATCACTGGATAAATAATTTTTGATTCGTCCGTTTAGCATACCTGATAATATTATGCCATCTGTCGGCAATGGTCAATATCTTTTATGTGCTTATAAAGATATTATAAAACACAATCATTATATTATTAATTACAATGTTTAAATTGAAGATTTTTGACGTGGATTCATATAATTCTATTTTATTTTAATATAATCAGCCTTGATTCCAGATAATCCATATTTCATTTACAGTTTTATTTATCCTTCGACAGGACCGGAGTTGTACTATACAGTATCACCAATAACGAAAAATCTTTTTTGGATCACAATATGTGACTGACGTTTTTTATGTGAATTCATTGAATATAAGGCATAATTTAAATTAAAAGCCAAAGACACGTTCTATATTTTTTTAAACTTGTCGGGTAAATATATGGATAAGTAATATAGAAGAAGAAAAATAATTTTAAAAAATCTCAGAAACAGGAAAAAAGGTGGACTGAGTGATATATCTTTAATTTTCTTGGTGAATGGTCTCGACTTTAAGGTGTCGATTCTTTTATAATTCAATCTAACAATTATTATTCTTAATAGCAACTAGAAATCTTTGTAATCAATTAAGGTTACTAATGTATACCAGTGCAATAAAATTTATAATAATCACACCATTTGATCAAATATACCTAATGTATTTAAAGAAAAACAATACTTCAAATTCATTATCTATTAATATGAAACTGTACTGTATGAATATTGTCTATAAACATATTAAATAGACGCAGTGCATGAAAAATAAAAGGAATAATTATAAACGATTATATCCATATAAATTATAGTTTTTCCAAGTCCTCTCAAAGAATTTTCGTTCTTACGTAAACATATGAAGGTAGTTGAAAAATATTTATAATATAGGTAAATTTGAAAATTTATTCTTCTTCCTGGCGCTATAATTCTATGTGGGTCTTCGCCTATTCCATCATCTGCCTCCATCCAGGTCTATCCAAAGTCGCTTCATTGCAATTTAAGACGCCCGAGGTCTTTAAATCCAACTCGATACCATCCCTCCATCTTGTATGAGGTTGACCAGGTTTACGTTTGCCTTCCGGCTTCCCGAATGTCAGTTTCTTTGTCATGCATGGCTCGTCCAATCTGTGTATATGGGCCAGCTATATAATGTGGCTTAATTTAATGGAATGTATAATGTGCGGGCCCCCGAACAAAGCGTACAGCTCGTAACTGTTTCTTCGTCTCCACCCCAATTGTGTCATTGATGGATCCGAAAATACCACGCACCAAACTCCGCTCAAATGAGCTCAGTACTCTTTACATGCTTTTAGTTATGCACCAGGTCTCTGCGCCATAGATTTGTAAATCTGCTTTCATTTATATATGTACATTATTATTGTCATATTCTACTAACGCGTCTTCAGATCATATCGTCATTATTAAAATACAAGTATGTACTGTGCAGTATGCAGTTAAAATGAATTCTAACAACATCGCAATAAGGGTCATTTATACAGATTTTCGTCAGATGTCTTTGAACCTATTCCGTCAAACGTGTCAAACTTTTCTGTTGATTTTTTTGTGGGAGGGTGTATCCTGTATATTAATGCTCCTGTACACTAATTTTAAATAGTTCTTCATATTGACACGCTACTTACTAATATACTGTGTTCGGACACTTTTCGGTTACTAAAACATTTAGTGGAAAGTAAATAATTCGCCACTCGATTAGATACTAGCACAGTCTGATCTGGGCATTATCAGAAGTCAGCCACTATCAGGGAGATCTTTACCTTGTTGTCAGGAACAGTCCGAAGGAGCTATACACGTTTCAAATTCTGTCTGAGCAATGTACACCGTTGCCCTTTCCTTGGATAATGGGCAGAGGAATACTATGGATTTGTCATCTGGTATTGTGGTAGAGTTTAACTTCTATTACTATGTACACTACTGTCATATTATATAGGTATACTAACGTACAATAAGATCTCGAAGTTTGTAACCCTCCGTTACTCCTATATTTTTCTACTAATTCAGGCGTTCACCTCAAAATTCGACTAAATTAGGAGATTTTATATGGGCCTTAACCCCAGGCCACATCCATTTGTAATATACTATGGAATTTGTATTACACAAAAAAATAATTTACTTTTTAAGTGAAGTATCAAGTAATGAGTTTTCGTTATTAAATGATATAAAAGTGGATTAAATTATAAAAGCGAAAGATGAAATGATTTATTCGAATATCATAATAGCTTAAAAAATTCATCAAAGATTTGTAATTCGGAGGAAATTCTGATTTATTTATGTGCAAGGGTAATTTTAAAGGTATTGCCATAGTAATGTAATGTTATGCAATATAGGTAGGTAGTTATTATTTGTGATTCGGTCGTGATAATAGTACGATAAGGTATCCATCGTTTATGGTGGACGGGCGTCCTTAATTTAATTTTGTTAGGTGCGCAGTGAATATTAAAGTGCACGAAAGTAAAAGTCGATCATTTTAATTTGACAAGCTCGTTGAACAAGGAAAAGGCAGTCGGCCACGGAAGCGCTTTCTCTAGCGCCGCGCGACGCGTCGTTTGAATTTCGAATGCAATTTTCATAACAATGCAAGGGCGTAGCGGGAAGTTTTCCGTCGATAGGGGTGATTAGATTGACATATTATGACAGAATTTGATCTGTCATTACAATGGAAAATTATAAAAAAATAAATTAAATAAAATTACACTTATTACCTTATAAAATAAACAATTATTTTTGCACCAAGGTACTTTTATTTTTATTTAATTTAATTTCCGGAGATTCACAATAATTAACATTCATTCCATCCATAGTTTATAATATGTAGAATACAATCGTGCATTCATTAAATGTAGTCATAGACTATAGAACCTCTCCACATTGAAATATTATATTGCACTCTACTTACTAAATATTAATTGATAATGCGCGGTCCTGGTATATTATAAATGTATAAAAGTACTCGAATTTAAAATAAGTAGTTAATAGCCCGCGATGGTTGAGCGGCTTAAGCGTCGGCTTATAACGTCGTGAGTCCCAAGTTTGAATCCTGGGTCTGGAGAAACCACATATTGTTTTTCTTAGGAGTATGGACCTAATTGGTTGAACGAGTGGCTAACATCCATTTTTCATAAAAATAAAAATCTGTTAATACAAACCTTCGCCCCGTGGAGGCCCATATGATCTTATTAGATCGTACATGGTCAAAATCACATATTATGATAAATATAAGAAATAAATTGTATTTTTTTTCAATTGCCCAATCAATGATGTTGAAGAAAACCATCTTACATGACGTATATGGAACCTAAATATAATGAAAATATATTAAAAAAGGATAATGATTAAATAGGCTGCAAATTATTTGGCCATGTAGACTCATTTATAGTAATATTCACATTAATGTGTGCTGTAGATTGAAATACTGTTTGCATCAGTATATCATCAGTATCAGTAGCATCAGTATTCATCAGTAGTAGATTTTTTTGTACATCATCATTATTTACGAGAACAATAACATAATATTGTTTTGCTGTGGTGCAAATAAATAAAAATATTATAGCAAAGACAGAACGTATGTGAGCAACACAGCAAAAGTTCAAAAAAGATCGATTTTCTTTTGCATGTACAAATAATTCTACAAACATTAATTGTTCAATAGGTACTTATATATGCGATTCAACTACATTTTGTCATACAAATAGTTCCTTTCACTCTCTCTGTGTATGTTGCAAACTATTAATACCAACATTATATTTGAGTTAGTGTATAAGACGTCTAAATACCTACGTAGTCTAATATTATAAGCATATATATTATACTTAGCGTGAATGTAATTATTTTCTTTAAAATTCGATTTTTGGTAAATTTCTAATATCTTAAGATACCCAATGCGCCCGTAGTGGAATAGTGGCAGAATTTTGCCTTAAAGCCATGGATTGTGAGTTTGCATTCCATGGCTGGTTCAAATTCACACATTGTTTTTCCACTCGTGTTCGGATCCAGACGAATCAACAATTAATTAATCAATAATTAAATTTTTCAATGTAGGTATTGTGGGTGTAAAATTAAATGAGTGAAAAGTCTATTTAAAATTTAATTAATCATATTGTGTTTGTCCGCTGAAAATTATATTCTAACGAAGAAGTTCATAGGTTTTGAAAAGGATTTTTATAAATAGGCAATTTCTTTTCAATTGACTAAGTATATTTTGCATTATATATTTTATTAATAGTCATCATAGAAAATCATAATAATATAAACTTTTTTTAATTCTTACTAAACAAAATAATATTTTACAGAAAAATAATTGTCATACAATAATTAAGCAAGCCACTGCATTCTAATAGAGATAGTGTTGCTAACGTGATACGTGACATTTTGCAAAATTGAAGCATGTCCATGATGTACGATTTTGTCTACGGTTTGGTGTTGCAAGCTTGAGTGACATCTCTATTGTTAAAAAATATAACAATCTATTTATACAATACGTAAGATATGTTGATATTAATTAAAATAAAACACAATATATAATATTTAATTCATATAATTTAATAATGATCATGACCGGTTTCATTGAATATCTTTCATTAATAAATTATGCAGACAAAGAATTAGTAACGTATATGTACCTAGTACTAATTCTATATTAGAATATTGTGTTTATGTTAATTAATTTGCGTAATGTCATTCAACAAAGCATTGACAGTTACCACCATTGAATTGATAATTTGATTTCAAATTGAAAAAAAAAGTTTAAGACGTTCACAATATTATGACATAAATTATGTATTACTTTAACTTTTTATGTTACATCATGTAGGTAATATAATTGGTATTACGATATACCTACTTAATTAACAGCGATGCGATTTGTAATTATGATAGTAGGTAAATTATTAGTTTACCGCGTCGGCTTATAATGTCGTGGGTACCGAGTTCGAATCGCGGGTCTAGCAAATTCACATTTGCATTTGGACGAAAGTATGGAATTAGTAGGTTGAGCAAGTGGCTAACATCAATTTTATTATTTATCGTAAAAAGAAAAATCTAATACAACATCCATTCTGTTGACGCATATTCTTAGAATCGGATAAGGTAAAAAAATGTGAAAACGATTTGTGTCAATGAATAACTACGGCAATTATAATGGATCTAGGACGATTTGGCGCCGGACAACTGGACGCCACGCAATTCGAAATTAAATAGACGTTAAGTACTTAAGTATTCTTCTTCTTCTTCTTTCAGCCTGTCACGTCCCAACATTGGGGCATAGGACAAGCACAAGTTGGCGCCAATTCCCTCGGTCCATCGCCAACTCCTGTGCCTCCCGCCATGTCAGACCTGCAGCACGTAGGTCGCTTTTGTAGCATCGCTGCAGGGTAAGGGAGGACCGGCCACGCCGACGGAACCCTTGAGGCTGTGCCACAAGGGTACGAAGTGCCGCACTCTTTGGCGGCATCCGAAATTATCCGGAAATCCGGAATTAAGTATAGGTACTTTAAAAAAATGTTTAATAGTATTATTTATATTTAAATTATTATATTATGATTTAATAGTCGGTGAGAATTTAAATGTGCACACGTCAGTAATGATTTAATCGTACATATGTTTAAATTCCAACGGAAAAAAGAGTTTTCTATTTTATATAAAGCCTTAGGCATGGTAATTCTCAATCCGCAATAAAACAAACATTATGTTAAGAGTAAAATGAATTAAAACTACTAAGTAGTAAATAGAAATGGATTAAAATTTCTCGTCTACGTTATGTATACGTGTCCATGACTGTGCGGCGTCCAATTGTCCTGGCGTCCAGTTGTCCCATCATGTTATTTTTAGGACTAGCAATCATCTACGCAATGCCACTAGCAATGATCTACGATCAAGCATCACCGATGAAAATTTACAAGCAGTTTTAATAGTTTCAACTAAACAATTAACATCTGAAATTAAAAAAATGTTGGAAATTGTTAAACAGTTAGTATTTTAATTGCGGCCCGCCATTCATTTTATATTAATTTCTATTTCAAAAAGTTTGCCCAGGCCTGCAGATAATAATATAATCATTGTGTATTAAGAATACATTAATTTGATTATTGGTATACTTACATAATTATAGACAGTGACGTCACTCGACAAAATGCCGCCCCATTGCAATGTTAAAATGCTGCCACATTCTTTTATTCAGTACATTTTATCATCCTTTCATGACTCCAATATCTAAGAATAATGGGATACATTACCAATACCAACAAGATATATATCACTAAATCTAATTTAAATGCCTTCTCTGCTTCAATAGACAATATTGCGAGTCGACTGTTTCAGATAGGTACATTTAAAAATACACCTGACAACTTCCAAAACTCGCGAGTGATTGGCAAATATATTTGAATAAATTTTAAATTAAGTAAGTACCTACCTACCTATAATTTTTCAAATATAATTCGCAAATCTCCACGTATCATTGCTGTTCACCAAGAAAGTGACATCCAAGAACAACGGAAGTAAATTAGACATCGCAAACCCGACAAAAAAGTTCTGTTAAAACTTTTACAGTAGGTACCTAATTAATACATCTTGTTTCTTGCCAGTGAGATGATTTTTTTTAATGGAAAGATATTTCCGTTATTACTAAGTTTGGGTACTTATTTCTATATACCTAATGATTCTCCTCAATTTGCCGCCCTTTGGGTAACTGCCGCCCCAAGCGATGCTAAATCTGCCTACCCCCACGTGACGTCACTGATTATAGATATATCGTAAATCGTAGCTACAAAACAGATATTTCATTAATAATCACGCCAAAAAATTAAAAATTGTAGGAAATACAAAAAAGTGCTGTTACGTTATTTATGATTTAAATGAAAACGTAGTAAGTAGTTAATATCTTTGATACACAATATTCTCATACATGACACACCTCTAGCCCATTTTTATCTAATTATTAGTTATATTGCAATAATATAATATAACTATTACATGATTTATGCATTTATACACAAATTTTAGATTTAATATCGTTACATTTTTATGCTTAAAATGATTAATGATATATATATTTATATTTACTACAGTTCTACGTTATATCAGTAAGTATTATCGGAATATTATTTCTTTAATCAAATTACATATTATTTAAATTGAAACGAAATATTTATTACTATAAACATTATCCATTCTTCTTCACAACTTTCTCTGCAGTTTTTAATGAAATTATTTCGTTGTGCATAAATTATAAGCATTATGCTAACATAACTACATTATTTTGTGTAATTAAATCAATCTGGGCTATCATTCAAAGTAATAAGAATTCTCCAAAAGATTTTGAAACGATAATGTTGCAATAAATAATATTATTTTATATACTTGTCTGCTCACTAAAAAAACAACTGCATTTTTTGATTTACTAACTTGTTTTAAGTGAGTAATCAAAATACTAATTACACCTGCATCACATTAGATATTTAAAGTTATACCCAAGTACAGTGCGTTTTATTTAATGAAAATGGTGCGGTGCATGTATTTCTTTAAAATGTTTTTCCAGAGGTCATAAAAAAGTGTTGGTATGTCATAAAAAAATATGTATATTGAACGCGTTTTTTCGTAGATTTAGTTACAAGTTTTTGCGATTATGAAAAAAAAATTTCCTCCATCCTCGTGTTACATTCTTTTTAAAGAGTGGCAGTAAAACATAGAAAAAAATCTTGCTAAAATAAAATAAAATGTTGACAATTTGAAATGAATATATTATATAATATATATAATAAAGTATTTCTTTTATTCAACGAATAATTCACAAGATTTAATAATGTAACATTCTTTATTGAAGAGACATATTAATTTGAAGACGCATTGGGGAAATATATACCCCCCGGAATTCGCTGTGTCGTATTTTTTTGAAAAAACTTTTCTAGTGGTTATGACAAAACAACAAAAAACAAGTAAAAAGTGCACTTAACACAGAAATAGAACAAATAAAAACTTCAGTCATTATATCCTCTGACATAACAGACAAGTGGGACAGGATAAAAGATGTGTTCTCCTCCATATCTAATAATCAATTAGAATATAAAAGAACAGCTAAGAAGCAAAAATGAATGACAGATGAGATTCTGTCTTTAATAGACGAAATAAGAAAATGGAAAAATAAAAATGAAACTCAATATAGAAGAATTCATAATACCATAACAAGTAAAATTCGTACAGCTAAAGAAGAATGGATGTCCGACCAATGCAAAGAAATTGAAAATCTCCAACAAAAATACGATTCCTTTAATATGCACAATAAGATAAAGGAAACATTGGGAATTACGAAAGGAACCTCATCAACTATCTTGAAAGACGAAGATGGGTGTATTATATTAGATATAGAAAAGAAGCTGACTCGTTGGAAGACATATATTGAAAATCTGTTTGATGATGATAGGGGACCTATTGGCTATACTTTTAATGAATGTGAACAAGCCCCATGCATAAATAGGGCAGAAATAATAAACGCAATACGAAATTCTAAAAATGGTAAAGCTGTCGGCCCTGATAATATTTACAACTAAATGATAAAATTATTAGAAGAAGATCAATTAGAAATTCTCGTTGATTTGTTTAATAAAATTTGCGAAACGGGCATAATTCCCGATGATTGGTTGAAATCGACATTCATCACTCTACCAAAAAAGGCGAATGCAAAGGAGTGCAGCGAGTTTAGAACAATAAGTTTGATGAGCCACATGCTAAAAGTTTTATTAAAAATCATCCATAATAGGATTTTTCGAAAATGCGAAGAAGACATGGATGACACACAATTTAGCTTCAGAAGTGGTTTGAGCACTCGCGAAGCACTTTTCAGCTTGAATGTTCTAGTGCAAAGATGCCTAGATGTTAATGTTGATGTTTATATGTGTTTCATCGATTACGGGAAAGCATTCGATACTGTTAGGCATCCTAAACTTCTCGAACTCTTACAGGAGAAAGGTATCGATGCAAGAGACATTCAACTGATAGCTAACTTATATTGGAATCAAACAGCGAATATTAAGATTGAAAACGAAATCAGTGGAGAGGTAAAAATTCGTCGCGGTGTAAGATAGGGGTGTATATTGTCACCTTTGCTATTTAACATGTACTCGGAAGCTATTTTCAAGGAAGCCTTACAAGGTGAATCGGTGGATATTATGGTTAATGGCAAACATATTAACAATATACGATATGCCGATGATACTGTGCTGATTGCTGATAGTTTAAAGAGTTTACATAAACTGGTAGAAAAGGTTAATTAGGTCAGTAATTCTTATGGTTTAAAAATGAACCTGAAGAAAACAAAACTATTACTAGTATCAAAAACAGCGACACCAGACACCATTTTGTCATTAACAGCGAACCAATCGAACGTGTGACCCATTATAAATATTTAGGTACATGGGTCAATGAGAAGTGGGACCAGTCTCAGGAAATAAAAACTAGAATTGAGATCGCAAGGAGCGCCTTTCTCAAAATGAGACGCCTCCTTAGCAATCAAGATCTTAACCTAGGTCTGAGACTGCGTATGGTACGTTGTTATGTGCTCTCAATTCTTTTCTATGGTATGGAAGTATGGACGCTAAACCAAGAGATGTCACGGAGACTTGAAGCTTTCGAGATGTGACTGTATAGACGCATCCTCAAAATTCCTTGGACTGACCGGGTGACAAATGTTGAAGTTCTCAATCGAATGGGGAAGGACCGAGAAGTTCTACGTAGTATCAGAACCAGGAAACTACAATATCTCGGCCACATTATGAGAGGACAAAAATACAGCATTCCCCAACTTGTCATTCAAGGAAAGATCAATGGGAAGCGTAGCAGAGGACGGCGCCGCATTTCGTGGCTTAAGAACCTCCGTGATTGGTACGAGTGCAGCTCCACCGAGCTGTTCCGGGTAGCAGACGACAAAGATAAGATCGCCTTGATGGTGGCCGACCTCCGCTAGGGGATGGCACAATAAGAAGAAGAAGTCGTTATGAAGTTTTTTCAAATTATGTATGTTAAATAAGGAATTTTACCTTCTTACATCTTATGAATTATTCGTTGAATAAAATAAATATTTTATTAAATTATTAGCAAGTGCAAGTACAACAAGTATAACAAATAAGAGTGATACCGGTTAGTAATTAAGGTGATTTTACATTGATATACTACTGGATGAATCATATGCTTCTTAAAATGACGCCCGATTTTCAGCGACTCGGCCTTTGTTAAAACTTACTGAGTAAGCCCGATCTAGCTTGCATCTTACTCTAACTAATAGTCAGCGCATGACGACTTGCTCTGTCTGTTTTGCGTTGCAGCCACCCTTAGGTTCACTATTCCAAGAACGCAAATTTAGTTTTACAGCCAGGGCAATACGGGTGAAATTCGGGAATCCATGTTAACGGTCTTAACGCATTATACCTACAAGGAAATATTATAAGACGATATTCGTAATATCTTTTGTGGTACATTTTTAAAATGACACTTGTATGGGAACTGCTCAACTAGTAGTATATCAATGTGATTTTAAGACATTTTTTAAAAATACAAAAACCGATTGCCAATAATAACGACATTTAGAAAGCGCTTCAGAGAATATTGTAAAAACTACTAGCCAACTGTCTCGCAATTATGTTAGTTATGACACTAAAAATGGTCAAGAGCAATAATCCCGGGGGTGCTGTTTCGTATCCTGCTGAGTGTCAAATTTTTTTCGAAGAGATTTTTTCTAGTGGTTATATATTTCTGGTGTTTATATATTTCCCACAGTGGCCGCACGGCTTATACGTTGGACTATCACGCCGTGGGTCCCAGGTTCCAATCCTAGGTCTGGCAAGTACACATATTGTTTTTCAATTTGTGTGTGAGTCAGGGTATGGACCTAATAGGTTGAGCAAGTGGCTGACAACCATTTTTCGTAAAAAAAAAAACAAAATCTGTTAATACAAAACCTATACTCTGTGGAGGCCTATATGATCCTAATAAGATCGGACATGGTCGGGAAAAAAAGAAAAAAAAATACATTTCTTTGACGTGTTTTGAAATTATGAATATAAGTAGATATATATTATTTAAATAGACTTAAAATAAGTTGAATTATCATATATATATATATATATATATATATATATATATATAGTGTGTTGTACGCAATACAAAACGTTCGTATGAATTCGACTTTTTATAGTCCAAAATCTATTTTATAGAACAATGTTTTAACTTTTCTGCTAAAGGTGCGCAGATGGCAGATAACAGGGAATCGATATAATATACCTACATTAAATATGTTTTGGACATAATGCTCCTTAGAAACAAAGTGCGACTTAAACTAATAACTACGTCATCAGAAATTTTATATAGGACATAGAAACGGGTAAGTTTTATCTGGCTATTAATCATTTTTGAATTCCATTTTTAAGATGGTAAGGTTTAACCGAAATAAAATTTGTATTGAATATAAAACTTGAATAAATAAAATACAAGCAGATAACTAACTATAATAATGAACGGAGTGTTTTAATGGTATTTATTTTTGATATTTTTCTATTATCAGATAGATGGTTTGATGTTATGTTATTAATGTTATTAGGGAGTAAGATCATGGTAACGCGCGTGTTTGAACATGTACCGTTTTTAAAAAAATATTTTTTTTCCGGTTAGGTACATGTTCAAACACGCACGTTAACATGATCTTACTCTCTACTTTATTTATCGTTTGTCAATTTATGGCTACGGCCGTGTGTTGTAGCTTAGCCACTGGGAAATGCCAATAGAAATGGCGTATGTCAAAAAAATACTACCTTATTCTTAGGTCAATAATTATTATAAAGAAAACATTATTCATAGGATGTTTTTCACAATTGGATGGTCAAAAACATAGCTTATAATCAGTATCTTTAGAATTATCTTTAAATGTGTTAATCGTGCCTATTTTTGAATAATAAAATGCCTAATTCTTGTCAAATTTAGGATCAAGAAGATTATAAAATATTTTTTAACGTAAATATGTCACTATATAATGTTAACATTAATTTTACTAATGGTTTTGTAAATGCGTTTAAAAATTAATAAATCTAAAAAATCTTAACACTACTGCACATGGATGTACTGAAATATGACTATATTCTAAAACATTAGAGCGAGAGGTTTAAAAGAATACTATTTCATGTAATAAAATACTTTATGCAGTCATCAAATATTTAAAATAAATATAAAGGAAAATAAGGCTTCAAAATTGTATAAATAGATTATCTACAACGTTTAAGGAATGTCCAGGGTTATGCTCTGAAAAATCCATAAAAGCTCTATTTTGACCTACGCTGAGCATGTGGGCCGTTAAACTCTTTGGATATCTTGTCAAGTTTGACGTAGAATGTAATTTTCATTTTTTCGAAAAGCTGATCATGACATCTGGACAAATAAAATTTGCAGGAAGAGGTAAAAAAGCTCTCTACTTTAATTCTGGACAGAATTTGTCAAATTCTTGAGTGATTTGTGTATGTTACTTAAATAAACGCCTACATGTTGCGGCATGACTAATGTGACCAGACGTTCCGTTTTCACCGGGACAGTCCCGTTTTCAGGCGGCGTGTCCCGGTGTCCCCGAACACAGCTTCGGAACACCAAAATGTCCCGTTTTCGAAAAGAAAGAAGCTTGTGACCAAGATACAGAAACATTTGATGAGTATTCGTTTTTTTCACATTACATCATAAGCAAAAAGTGTCTGAAAGTCGTTGGGTGGAGTTGTTCAAACACTTTCGCGCCAATAATTTAGATCACAAAATTTTTCGTATAATTATTGAATATATTTTTTGTCTGCCCGGCACTAATGCACCAGTAGAAAGGGTCTACTCTCTTATAAATAAGTTGTAGACGAGTGAAAAAACGCAGTTGAAAGTAAATGTCCAGAAAGCAATGTTAATTATTATAAAAGTAAATTCGAAAAAATCCTGCCAAGAATTTCATTCGTTTAAATTGATATCAACACCAGATATAACTAAATTTGTTCTTCGGAAAAATATAATAAAATTCATATTCATACTTGTGTGTACTTTTCATTCATAAATAAAATAATATCTACTATTAAAAAATATGTAGGAACTCAAGCGTTGTATGCGCCTACTCAAACATACCTACCGATAATCTTCAAATAAATAAATAAAATAGGTAACCTAATATGACATGAAAAAACATTACTATCTTGTCAATAATTGTATTGCATGAAAGTGTGAGGCGCCTAAAATGGATAAGTACCTATCTTTTTTTAGGTGTCCCGGTTTGGGGGAAAAAATAAATGGTCACGTTAGGCATGACAATATTTTTTGACACACAACCATAAAAGAGTTCACCAGCCCTGTTATAGAATGTTATGGAAACTGATTTAGTAATAAAACTAAAAACATATATCACGTGTACAATTATTATTAATTAATAATATAAATAACCGCTGAATCATAATAATAAAAAACAATTGAAATGGCTATTATTAACATAAAAAATCTATTAATTATGTTCAACCCATTTTAAAGCAATCAACACATTTGTTCCAAGAAATCCTTGGGATGTAAGGTAGTTTTAAGTGCCGTTAAAAATTGGATGATTAAGATAATGGATTCATTTTCAGTCGTCCTCTAAAAATGATTCCACATACCAAATAATTAATATTATGAATGTTGTTTTCAGTCAACTTCCGTCAATTCAATTGAGAGGGAAGTTCGTCTATCAGAATAACTCGAATTACGGATTATTAATACCGTGTCGGAGTAAGACTGTGATATCTGGAGACGACATCTCATCCGCAATCTTGCCACTAGTCTACCGCGCTTTGTTGTTTTATATGGTGTTGTAGAACAAAGAGATTTCAAATAATCCGGAAAGCATTCTTAAAAAGTAATTAATGTTTTTACATATTTATATACCTACTTTACAAAGCGAGTAGGTATACATATATTATGTACTATACACCACCTTTGTTGGGTGACTCAGGGTATGACTACGCCCGATTGAGATAGGGTATTTCGGTGTCATTTGTTGAAATTGATTGTCAAAACATCTATGGATACATCCAAAACGCTTTTAAAACCAAATAAACCAATACGATACATATAATACCTATTTAAGAAGAGAAAGGAAGGTTTTGAGATAAGAATCTATGCCACTGAATAGCGCATCCACTCATATTTACCAACGCGGACGACGGAAATTATAATATAATATAATAATATGTAAACTCGACCTAGAAGAATTCATAAATATTATGTGTATTACTTTAGTGGTCAAATTAAAACACCAAGCAGGCTTTCACTGAGGCCTTGTTGTTTTATGTCAGTATGTTTTGAATCATGCTAATTGGGAATCGGTATCATTACTCAGATTTACCTTCTAGCAAGAATATTCGCTGACACATCGAGATCTAGTTAAGAAAAAATGTTATTTCAATGTTTTTGTATCCTAGATTATTATATGTTGTAATTTTTTCATATAAAACGGTGATTGCTAGTAATCCCTTTGTTTCAATCAAGCTGTTTTGAATCAAATAAGCGCGACGCCATTTATAACAACAAGACAGCATTATTTCAAATAAAATTTACAAAAATATTTTCTTGAAAACAGAAATGGTTTATTAAAAATTGTTAGCAATACATGGTATAAACATAAAAATATCCACAAAGGAACCTGGAAAATACCTGGAAGTAATACATGCAACCAAATAGATCACATTCTTATATCGAAAAGAAGAGCGACAACAGTGGAGGATGTGCGCGTCTGCAGGGGAGCCAATTGCGATTCTGATCACTTCCTGGTGAGAGCAAAATTGAAACAAAAATCTCATTAATACTGAAAAAAGAAGGCCAGAGAAGAACTAAATGGAAAGCTGAAAAATTGAGGGATAAAATTTTTTTGGATAAATACCAGGAATCTATAGAAACAAACTTAAAAATGACTTTAATAACCGATGACGTGAATGTGGACTGGGAAAATACAAAACAATGTATTATCACGAGTGCCACAGAAGTTCTGGGGGAAAACAAAGTAAAAATATATGCAAGATGGTTTGATGATGATTGCAGGCAAGCACTGTTTGAAAAAAATGAAGCAAGGAAAAAATGCCTACAAAGGGAAACGTGCCAAAATTACGAAACTTATAAAGAAAAGAGAAAAACTGCAACAAAGCTCTGTCGAAAGAAAAAGCGAATGATGCTCAAGAGAATACTCCAAGACATGGAATGTCAAAGAAGAAACAATGATCCCAGAAAATTTTACAACACTCTTCAAAATCCAACGAAATTCTATCAACCCAGATTAAACTCCTGTAAGGATAGTGAAGGACAAATGCTGATCGAAAAGGAGGACATTATGGAAAGATGGAAAAGCTATTTCAAAACACTTTTAAATCAGGCTTATAGTAATGGTCATGAGGAAACGGAAGAAGTATTGTACCACACTGCTGAGGAATTTATTGATGAGCCTACTCTGCCTGAAGTAAGAAGAGCATTAAGAACGCTGAAAAACAATAAAGCACCTGGAACCGACAGGATAACAGCCGAGCTGATAAAGAGTGGTGGCCCAACACTGGAAGCAAATATCCACAAGATAATTCTCAATATTTGGGAAAAAGAAATTCTACCTGAGGAATGGAAGATGGGTATAATCGTGCCTATTCTGAAAAAGGGAGACAAAACAATGCGCGATAACTACAGAGGGATCACAATTCTAAGCACGGCTTATAAAGTTTTCTCATCTGTACTGTATAGCAGGTTAATGATCTATGGTGAGGAAATCCTGGGAGAATACCAATGCGGCTTCCGACCAAATAGATCCACCATAGATCACATCCATCGCATGATGCAAACTATGGAGAAAGCGCACGAATACAACCTTACACTCCACCACCTGTTTATTGATTTTAAACAAGCTTTCGACAGCGTGAATAGGGATAAAATGCTGCAAAGCCTAAAAATACTGGGAATTCCCTTAAAACTAGTAAGGCTAATAAAGACCACACTGACGGATACTCAAACAGTTGTCACTGAGCAAAATGAGCAAACTTAAAGCTTCGAAATCGAATCAGGTGTGAGACAAGGGGATGCGCTATCCACTATGGTATGTAACCTTGTGGTGGAATCCATAGCTCGTGAAACCAACATAAGAGGATGGGTAGATAACAGTACAATGCAGATGTGCGCTTATGCTGACGACATAGTAATTACAAGCAGATCCAAACAGAGGATGATTGACCATAGTGGCACTATGAAAATAAAAGCAGAAAACGTTGGGCTGCAAATAAACCAGTCAAAAACTAAATATATGGTCAGCACACGCAATCAGGTACCGCTGCAGAATATAGACATAAGACAGCATGCATATGAAGGGGTGGGCAAGTTCACGTATCTCGGATCCAGCCTAAATACCCAAAATAAAACAACAGAGGAGATAAAAATCCGCCTTATCTCCGGGAATAAATGCTGGTATGCCTGCAAGCGACTGGTGGGGTCGAAAATTCTAGGCCGAAGAAGTAAACTTCTAATTTATAAAACAATTATAAGGCCAGTGGTCACTTATGGCTGTGAGACTTGGTGCTAAACTCAAAACGAGGAAAACAAATTAGCTGTCTTCGAGCGCAAAATACTCCGCAAAATCTTTGGACCCACGTTGGAAAATGGGAACTACAGAATAAAAATGAACCACGAGTTGGAAGAGGTGATTGAACAGTAAACAATCATATGATACTGTAAGTCCCAAAGACTACGATGGGCGGGACATGTGGAGAGAATGCCTGAAGCTAGAGCGCCAAGGATCATGACGAAGTGGCTACCCCAACGGAAGAGACCCAGAGGCCGTCCAAGAAGGAGATGGGCTGACGCCCTAGAAGTGGACTGGCTTGGAAGAACCTGTAACTGGAGAAGTGTGGCGAGCGACCGGAGTGAGTGGAAAGCGGTTGTGGAGGAGGCCAAATCCCACCCCGAGATGTAGCGCCGTGGAAGAAGAAGAAGAAGCAAGTTCCAATAGATGTTATAACTAAAAATATTTGGCGAGAGCCGGGCATCGGTTAGTGATTAAGGTAATTAATATTCCTTGGTTTAATACACATAAATCGATAGTCAATAATAACGCAATTTGATAAGCATTTCATGTATGACCTACTAGTTTAAATTGTCGTCATTAGATAGGGAGCTCGTAGCATAATTGGTTAATGCACGGATTGGCGCGACACCAATAGTTATACGGGTTCAAATCCCGTCGAGTTTCGTATTTTTTTCTAGTGGATATATTATTATATCTGAGGTGTTTTCAAGTTATGTATCGTCACTGTTCTGGCAGAAGACACTAATTCGAAAAAATTACATATAGAGTTAGTTATACCAAAATATTCCTTATTTCAAACTTTACCGTCTGGAAACCTTCTTAATAAATAAACAGTCTTTATTTTAAAGTCATCCTTTTCATGATTACTTAATAAACTCACATGGTAGACCATTTCAAACATTTTAACAACTTCAAAGTCAAATTACTCAAAACTAGTATTCTCCAGTTAGTGTGTTCTGCCAGAACAGCGACGGTATGTTCAATACATGGAATGCATTACATTCTCAAAATCTTGTGAATTATTCATTTGAATAAAAGAAATGGTTTATTAAAAATCTTTTAATTTAAAATATTTGTAAGGCACTAAGTAAATTAACGTAAAACAAACTGTTAATTTAGACGTGATAGAAGACGCCGAAAAATATTTTGATAAAAAAATACAATAATATCATTAACCTTATAAGTCCATTGTTCTCGGGTTAGCAGTCATTTTATGAATAGCAAAACCTTGTAAACCACACTAATTTGGAAATGATTAGTTATATACTAAAGTTGCTATTAACTAACGAAATGCAAGATTATCAAAATCTGATACATAAATAAGATACATTTCGTTATTTGCCTTGAAAAGAACAAACAACTTGTATTAAGGGCAACGCGCTAATGAGAATGCTCAAAATTCTATTAAATAGATTAGTTGGTTAGTTAGGTAGTCATTGTAGTCAAAACAATAAGTTAGGCGATAACACTAACTGATAAAGATAGAAACTAACTGATAGAAAATTAAGTTGTATGAACATAGTTTAGTTATCTGCTCATATAAGGTATAATCAATTAGATAATAAATGAGTATAATATCTACGGTATTTTTAGATAATGAAACCAGTGAAGGATTTTGAATAGTTTATAGGAATAATTTACGTCTTATTATAACGTGAATCAACAACTAGGTAGTACACAGTTTTTCAATTTTTGATTCTTGTATAAATTTGTTTACTTTTTATTTCCGTCACTCACGCGGACAAAGACGCGGGCTATCGCTAGTATTATTTATTATATCACGGTGTAATATTACTGAATTATAAAGGTTTAAATTCAACGTAATAGAATAAAAAAATCTGTCAATACAAACCTCCACTCTGTGGAGGCCCATATGATCCTATTAGGATCGGACATGGTCGAAAGAAGAAGTAATAGTAGCAATTTTTTTCTGATTCCCACCAAAGTTGACATTTGTGTTCAGTATTGTTTGGCAAATCATCATTGAAAGATACACAGTTGTACAGCTTATACAAATAGTTAAAATGTATTACAACAATAATGAATTTATTCGAGTTACGTTTCGGACATTACGTGAAATGTATGGTCAAAATAATCGATGCACAGAGCTTACTATTCGTAACTTAATCGTAACAAAGTCAAAAATGTAAACGTACTGATGACAATATTGATGTTGTGAATCAAAGTGTGAATGAAAATTCAGAACAATCAATTACACGTCGTTCTCAAGAAATTTGACTTTCTTATGACACTACATGGAATATTCTTCATAAAGATTTGCATTTGAAGGCGTAAAAAATACAGTTAATATAAGAACTTAAGCCAAATGACCATTTAGTACGTCGAAATTTTGCTGATTGGGCTTTAGAGCAACTTTAAACACACCCATTATTGCAATGAAGCTCGTAAATAAGCATAATTGTCGTGAAACATTCAGCACAGTTTGGTATGGTTTATGGTCTGGAGGTGTAATTGAACCGTCAATGGAGAACACTACATAAACGTGACTACGGATTTTTTCTAGCATGAATTAGATGATTTTGATCTGGACGATATGTTATTCCAACATGATGGTCAACATGCCATACAGCTCGTGACACAACCAAGTCATTGAGAGAAAGGCTCAGTATATTATATAATTATAATATCTTATTCTTTATTCAATTCAATTCAATTCAATTTATTTATTTTTAACATATTGTGGACATTACAAATTATAAGTTTAAGACGTTCACAACATGACATTTAGAAACAAAGAAATATAAAACAGTATTATAGATAGTATGTTATTAATCAGTAGAAATATGTACATACAAAAATATTAATTAGATTGGTATATGGAAGTACACCGGATGAGTTAAACAGACCCTATTTTAAAAATTTATAAATTAACGTCCACCTATACTCATCCTCACATAGGTGGAATATATCAACACCCGAAGCAATTTTGTTGAACATAGTTATCGCCCTCTCAATTGGCATTACCAGTGGCAGGTTGGTTCTGCACCTTGGGAGAATAAACAACTGATGTTCTCTATTTCTAAGATAGTTATCAGGTTCGTATACAATATCAGGTATCATAAACAAATGATTAAGACTCCATGATGATAATTATGGTTGTTTTTTTGCCACATTCGTCCATTTACTAGTATGACGGTAAAGTATTGGCGACGGCATGAAAATAGACATTAATAAAAACATAGTCACAGTAACCATAAAATCATATTGTCAGCATTACAGAGGCACCAGAAAAGCTTCAAACAAAGCCAGTACATTTCCATCATTGGTGGATGGCAAAGAGTCATCTGGAGAAAGTATACAAGGCGTAGGTCTAAACTACATGCTCAGTGATATTGGCCGAATTATGCATGTTATAAGCAAATCGAGTATGTCCGCAGCATAATATGCGGTCTCAGTAATATAAAATTCCAATAATATAGTATTTCTTAAAAAGTTGGCTACGATTTCACAACATTACTCTTTCTTCTTCAACTGTCATCTTTTTTGCGAAGATTGGCAATTCATTAAAGCGATTTTCACATTTGAAATCACTGTCTATGATGTTCGTTTTCTGTCTGGATGACTTCACTATAAGTACGTCTATGTATCTATAATAAGTTGTGGGAAGTGGATTTTACACATCGCATCATTGTCATTATAATCAAAAACTGTAGCAACATTTAAGAGGAAAAACACCTGGGGCATTTGAACATGAGGAACTATTGTAGGATGAAATCAAAGCAACATTATAAAATAGATCATCTCTGACAGTGAAGTCTGTAAGTACGACAACATGCAAAGAAAGAAACACATAATTTCATGCAAGCCATACCCAATAAAAAGCAATGTCAACGAGATTCTATAATCTGAAAATAACGAGAATTAAGACCTGATGAAATTGAGGTGCATGTCGCCTACTATCACGTGACGTCACAGTAAGCTGCCGCTACGGGAAAAAGTGTGTAATGTCGTTTTTCTTGGTGTTTACAATGTTATCAGACTGATAGTCCTATCCTGTAGCACATTTTGAACCTTTAATTAAAAGAACATTGTCAGTTAGCAAAATCTGCCGAAATCACCAGAACAATAATGAGGTCACCTCACGTTGAACTGCACTGCATAGACACCTGCATGACTCAATGAACGTTTTTATCATCTTCTACATGCCTACACTTTTTGGCTGTCGTGTCAAAATCACGTTTTTTGTTTTTAGCGGTTGGCACCATATATTTCCAATAAGAATGTTGTCTATTATCTATGGTCTGCAGGTTGGGTTATGTTCAAAATATTATCTATGGATATCATGTCGTAAGTAATTTTAACGAACGCATACGTAGAAACTGTTAAAATGAATTGAAATTAGCATGAATAATTAATAATAATGCAAATTACTAATACTATAGTTGTCACTCTTTGTCAGTGTCAATCTTCAGTGAATTTACAGAGATTGTGATCGTTAAAAATATTATGCAAAATGACGAAACCATAGACTAAATTTGTCTTCGCGACAGCGTGACAGTAGGCGACATGCACCTCAATTTGATTCGCGCTTTAGTATTCTAGTGACATCTTGTTATTGAGTGTATTTCTGCGATAATTGATTAATATATCGGCGAATTCATCAATAATTGATAGTGAACCTGGAGTATCTTCTATCGTGGGAATATACACGAGGCACGCAAGATATTTTGCTCTACGGAGCAATCGCTTTTCCCAAAAGACAAACAGAAAGTCTCAGCGGATCATAACGGGTGACGAGTAACGAAGCTAATCATGGTCCAAACACATTGAAAACCAACAAACACTTTTATGTAATTAATTAAAACACTCAGATCGTAGTGTATATCTCCTCAGAAGCGGAGATAGTGAAAAAATAAGCGATTACTGTATTATATAACTCGATAAAAGCATCTAAAAATTAGATAAGTACTATTTGGAGAGTGCTAATGGGTGTTCAATAAGGTTAATAATTAATAAATGTACTTATTTATAAATAATTACAAGATAAAAAGGACTTTTTATATACCACGTTTTTAAATTTTCTGTTGAATCATATAAACTTGATAATTCTATGTATTAATAATTTAGGACAAATAAGGCAATTGTCAACAAATCGTTTTTCTGCTATTTTGCAACAAACAAACAAGTATAGAATACTGAAATATCATTTTGATTTCCATAGTAACGCACGTATATATTAATAATTTAGTTGCTAGGATCACCCCCTTAGCAACCAATAATAGTGGATTGAATTACGGATTTCTTCCGAAATAACTTTTCATACAAAGCAGAATTAACTGAAAACGAATTTAATTCAACTTAAAGATGGCTAAAAGTATTAAGAGAATGAATTGGTATCGTATTCTGATATATTCTCTCTTATCTGATATAAGTTTCAAATGTCTAGCTAGTCGGAAGGTTAGTTAAAAATCGATTGCAAGATTTGTACTGGATAAACAACCACCGGACAAACAAGAATACGAGCTAAGAAAAACGTGGTAATAAAATACAGAAATGGATATTTTATAACAGGCATGTTTCAGAGGTTTTTTAATATTACGTATTTTCCAATCAATAATCATCTTCAAACACCAATCTAACATTCTGAAATCTTATGTTCATTCGAAGTTGAATAAAAAAATATGTTTAATTAAATATCATTTGCAATGGCAAGGACGCCTTCAATACATTGGTAAACACTCGGTAATATATTAATCATGTTCGTAATAAAACTAATAAATACTATATAAAAACCTACTGGTCCATGTAAATTGTACGTATTGCATTTAACCGTACCACAGTTCACCGTGAGCTGTATCACAGGAGAGATATGGCCGCATAGCAGTGAGAACACAAAATAACGCGATGTTTGTAGACCATCCCAACTATCAGATATTTGATAGGTACAAATTGATACTTATGATTACTTATCAGATTTTTATATAAATAACGATATGATTATATTTCTAATTTACTTACCAACATGTTTTCTTTTGTCTTTTCCTTGTATTCCGGTGGTTTTATTACGTATTTTGTAAGTGTTTTATCTATTTACGTTACAACAGCATACGATGAACTGTGCCACGACCAACTGCATGCGTAAAAATTTCCGAAAATGGTTTATTACTTACTGTCATCTTAAGTAGCTTTTTGAATTTTTTTTCATTTCTATGCAAGTATACCTAATGCGATTTTTTAATGATGGCTCGGTGTATTTAGCTGCCTATCAATATACAATAATTTGACAATATCTGTCATATCACAGGCAGTTATTTGAATTATAATTTGAATGTTTTAAGAAGATTAGTTTTTATATGTGATGTATTTTATAAATTTTGAGATATAAGATATAATTGGCATTTTTTTACAGATACAGGGATGTTTTGAAGTTTATTTTCTGTCACCAGCTCTTTGTTTATTTGACAAAAGGTATAGTTTTTCCGAACTGAAAGAGTTAACAATGATTGAAGTAGTCATATGTGAGTCGTCAAATCGCTTGCTTCGTGAAGTTGACTACTTTTTGCGGTGAGTGCACATAACGCGAATAATTGCGATTAGGAAATAAAGCAGAGACAATAAAATTTAAAGTGATATTAGCGTTCGACAGGGTGGTAGATCAGGCCATATTAATAACATTTCATAAATACAATATGGTATATCATGCTAGTTGAATCAAATAACCTTTTAGACAGTAATTGCCAACGAGTGTTCCGCGAGTATTTTCAAGAGTTTGAAACATGTTTAGTAAATGAGTAAAAAGTGCTACAGTTACAGCATAATTGAAATTGTTTGAAATAATCCATGAATTGGAAGTTTAGGCAAAAACTAGGTTTACTCATTCAATATATTTTTTCAAAAATATTAGGTAGGTACCTAGTTATTGATTATTTGGTAATCATGCATGATTTCATGGAGATAACTCAGATAACAAATGACTGGTGATCATTATTATTGGATTTATGTATCAGAGTTTTAAATATTTCTTGAGAAGAGGCTGGGCTGACTGAAATTGGTATGGGATGTAATTATTATACTTTTTAAGGGTGGCAGTTAACTAATAATAAGTACCTACATTAATTCCTAGCTGCCATCAGGACCTGTCCAAATTTTAGTCTTACCGTACATGCTCTTCTAATAATTTATTTATTTAAAAAAAGACACAATATTGAGCACATGACAAATTATTCATAATTCAAGACGTTCACAGCATGACATTTAGAATAAAAAGTAAAAGTAAATCAAGTAAAGAAAAAACAAGGTTGTGAAACAAAAACAAAGTAAAAAATATTTTTATAGAAGAGAAATAAAATAAAATTTAAAAAACAGAATACATAATGCATCGCTAAAAATGTCTATATCTCTAGGTCTTAAATGTCTACAAACTACCTCCTTTTTTATTGAACAGACAATTCACAAGATTTAGGAATCGGTTATTCTTTATTGAACAACATGATTTTGAAACACCTTAATGGATGCAGGCTCGAGTCCTGAACGGAACCGTATTTTTTCTTTCTAATATGTATGTTTCAGATATTTTCAAAATCATGTATGTTCAATAAAAATCTTACATTTTTAAATTGTCCTTGTGAATTATTCGTTGAATAAAAAAGTAGCTAATTAAAAAGGTGTCTATTTGATTGTAGTTTTATCAAATTCACCACTGCAGTTTCTCTTTTCGGTTTACATAAATAAATTTAATATTCAAAGTCTTCCAATTAAAAATATAACAGTTTTGCACGTGTTATATATTTACTAAAGACCACATATTTATCGTCACCTTGCTATTATGACCACGCAAGTCCGATATTATGGAAAAATGAAGTTTGTTCGACAAAATTTAAATAAAAAAACATTTTAAATCATATTAAAACCTTGGTTCTCTAGACTAGTATGCTGTCCATCTATCGACAAATTTAAAAACTCGTAGATCTCGTGGTTTCAAACATGGAATTAAAACCTCGATTAGGGAGGTGTTTAAAATATTGTTTTTTCATTCCCCTGAACATTCTTCTCAAACAGACTTACGAGGTTTTAATAGTAAGGTGACAATATACTATAATAATTGGTGTATTCGCATGACGATGGAAAACGAGAATAAATTGTAGAGCGAAATGGATTGTTGGTATCCAAATTCCCAACTCACGGAGAGCGAAGAAGAATTGAGGCGGTGAGGATTGACCTAATACAATAGTGCAATGAGGACCGAGTCAAGTAAATTGACTTTGCAAAACTGTCTTCAACATTTTGTAAATGAAGTATCCTTCTCAATTATACTACTACTTATGACTATTTCAAATTATTAATAAGGTATTTTATGTACCTATGGTTGCTATGGAAATAATAACGACATTTTAAACCCTCTATGTCCATGTGATATACTCCAATGCTAGGAATAAAATGCTTATATATGTTCATACAAAGCGGTAACATATATAAATCTTTTTTCATGTATATATACATAATAATATGTATGTGTTTTTTTTAACACACATTTTTTTAATTACATACATGTCACTTGTATTCGCTCAAGGCGGAGTGTAATGTCTTTATTAAATATACAATGTAATATATTTTACTGAAAAATTTCATTTTAAATAATCAATGAAATGAAAAATATATTATTTTCTTTTCTTCGGTTATAAAATAAACTAAAAAATGTAAAAAAAAAAACTAGGTATTATATAAAATGTGCGCTTGTTAGAAAACCGTATATAGTGAATATCGTTAACGTTAAAATGTAGTGTGATAAGTTTTCTCAAAAGTGTAAAAATAATAATTGAAATTTTTATGGTTTTAACAACTTTAAACTTTTTTTTAATTTAAAAAAATATCCATTTAGAAAAAAAAATTGTAGGTATAATTTGTTTTATTTACTTATGTTAAATCGAACAGAAACAGGATATGACAAAACTATGGATTTTTACAAAAATCTCACCTAAAGAATTTTCAATTAAACTACATTACTTATCTTGATAATTAAAATCTTGTAATGATAAAAAAAATCATAAAATTCGATGCACATTTCATATGCTTACTTACTTAGTTTTTTCTGAATTTTAAGTTTATTTTTAGATTCAATAAAATATAATTCTTATGCTTTTAATTTAAATGGTATTGATTTATTTTAAATGAAAATTATCCATGAAATGTATAAAATTGAAGTTTTAGAATTCCCGCGCCGAGCCATTATAACCACCTTTAATTTGCAGCACCTCAATTATAATTAATATACGTAGTTATATTATATGAAAGAAGGGTGAACAACTTTTACCATTAGCAGCAAGATTGGTCTAAAACCTAACAAAAAAATTTTTTGGACTGACTTGTCATGTAAATATTTATATATTTGTAAGTAAGTACTAAATTTTCATGTTGGCCATTCTGACGTAGCTATGGTTTATTTTGTATGTATTGAAAAATGTAATTAAAAATAATTATGGATTATTGGCCTTGAACAAAAATGAAATTCCTCTGTAATCAATGGATGGTATGGAATAGTTATTGCAAATGAAGTTCAATGGAGTGTATATTATGATCATTTTGTAGAATATTTTTCCAATCGAGTAGGCAGTATTAAATCTCTACCCATCAATTAAAATATATTACATTAGCATTCTACATACGTATGTATGTACCTACATAATATATCAATTTAAAAACGAAAGTCACAAAGCAGTTTCACTACACATTGTGTTATGTTTGAACTTGCTACTATTTTGCGAAGTGGGATTCTAATGGTGGTTTAATGTAAGCTATGATCATTGCTCCAGTAAATACGAATAATGTTAAAGTGAGAAAACAATTTCATATTATAATGAGTCATCGAGCAAAAACTGAAAATATGTATTATACCTATTTATACTAACTACTAACTATGACTGTAAAAAATATGTCAACACTCATAAAGCATTGTATCTTTTCACATATTATTAATGTTTTCTTTATTTTTGCTTGTCTTGTAAGGTAGTCAGGTGTGGTGGCAAGTAGATATATATATACATATTATATTAATTAATTTATAGATAGTGTATGCATATTAAAACAAAATGCATATGTACACAGTGACAGTTTTTCCCGAACCAGATGAAACGGTTGCTTCTTTAGAGAATACAAAAATCGTATTGTTAACTAGGGATTGCAATACCGAGTGAAAATACCAATACCGGTATTTCGGTATTTTCTATTGAATACCGGTATTTTTTAAATATATTATGAAAAAAATAAGTATCTACCAATAAAGAAAGATATAAAAATCTCTTTTCAATATTAATATTTTATAAAAAAATATCTAAATAGGTATATGTATGTCATCATCATCCTGAATCCATCCACTGCTGGATAAAGGCCTCTCGAAGCTGATTCCAATTTTCTCGGTCCTTTGGATATATATACACGTACATAATATATGTACTCCTTTAAAAATAGTTAAAGGTTAGATATGATAGAGGTGCTGATGTTTGTTCTATTAAACCTTTTATGGTAATTCATACATTTTGTTTCCACTTTCAATAAAGAATATATCATTATTGTCTAAATTTAAAAACCGGTGTTTCGGTATCAAACAATTCTGGGATACCTCTATGGGTTAACAATCTATGTGTAAAAAATCCTGGAAACATAACTATTGCTCCATTTTTAGTACTCAACGGTTTAATGCATTTGCAACATTTTTTCAACGCCTCGAGTCTTTGTGTGTCTAGTCCAGCGATACTCAACCTGCGGCCCTTTAAGCTTTTATGTGCGGCCCGAAACACATTTATTATCAGGAATTTCGTATATCTTGAGATTTGTTTCGACTTTGACGCACAGGATCTGGTATAAGAGTGTTGCTATTGCACACGATTAATTTAAAAAGGGGAGTTTCATAATTTTTTTCGTCACACCAGTAGTGATGCGGCCCGCGTTACTTTACAAATATATGTATTTGGCCCGAAGAAAAAAAGGTTGAGTATCACTGATCTAGTCAATGGTCAATGAATAGTTTCAATTTTAAATTAAAGGGGCCGTAGGTAACTTGGATATGAAAAAGGTCTGGAACCAGTACTGTATTATAATATATTGCCTACATACACATAGTATATCCTATTTATCGAACTACCTATTCATCATTTAACTGCTATGTTTAGCACATAGGTCAAGCATATTATTTTTAAAGATGTAACCATAGAGAAGAAAATAATACTATTTGCGTGTTCAAGTATGAGTAGGTATATTAAAGTTAAGTCAAGATTTAAAGTTAGATAATGTAATGTAATATTAAGTTGTACATATATTATTGATGACTTGATAAATAATCGTATATCATAATTATTTTCATAATGGCGTAAAAACTAAATAAACATACATACAGAACTATTACTACAATATTGATAATTATAATAATCCTTTTATTTTCGATCAGTAAAAACATAATTATAATAGACAACATAAATACTTCGAAAATTACGTTTCCATCGAGTTATGCTAACTATGTGTGAAAAATATGTTCCGCAATTCTAAAATACGTTTACATTAAATTAAATCTGTCATTGAATTGTGTTTTTTAATTAAGTGAGGTTAACATTGTTTTCAAGTATCCCCAGCGTATTACGTAAAACCAATCCAATTAAGGAGGAAAAAGATTTTTTAGGTATCTCGCTGTTGGCGATTTCCTCAAGAAGGAAACTGAAAAGATTACGAAAGTTTTCCTTAGGAGGCTTTAAGTATTTGTGGATGGCAGTGGTGGAAAACATTTTGAAAATGAGAGGGTTATATTTTATTTTTTAGTTTATACCAATGTTACAGACATAAATAGTTTATTTTTTGTTACTCTAGTCATAATTTTATGAAATTTATATTTATTGAATAAAAATAATGTTTTGAGTAAAGATATTGACTCTTCATCCAGAAGAGGTCTGTTATTTCTGGTTAAAAATCAATGAAGACAATTTAGGATTCGTATAGAAATTAATGGTCCTAGTGGTCCTCTTTGCCATCACTTTCATACGTTTAGGCTCCGCCTCTCAAGAAGGTTGTGTTCAACATTTTTGATTTTGGTAGTTTATAAGCTAATATGATGAGAAACACTTTTGTTATTCAATACTCCCAAAAATAAATCAAACCTACATACTGACCTACAAACTTATATGAATAATGGGATGGGGGAGCCACTGTCGAAAACTACCCAATCAAGACTGAACAAAATTTGACATTCGAATGAAATTTTCAAAATTGCGTCCTGTGGTAGTTCGTAGTCCCATTTTTGGCCATTCGACAGATAAGTTATTAATAATATATTTTTTTTGGCCTAAAAATAGCGTCATTTTTAATTATCAGCACCTCAAAAATATTTTTATTTATTACAATAGATTGTTATTAACAAGTTTATAAATTAATAAAAGAAAAACATGTTAAAAATATCATAGAATTTGGACTCGACATAGTATATAGGATTCATATACCCATTCCGTATTAGAAATTTTAAAGGCAGTTCGATTTTCGAATCACAATATGATTGCAGACTTGTTGAATTGGTAACAAGTTAATTATTTTCTTCTTCTATTGGCAGCCCTGAAAACAAAATGAAGTCGGTTAGTTTACTTACATAATCTACGTACCTACGCATTTCTGGGTATTTATATGTGTTGCTTTTGATTGTATACATAAAATTGACGAGACAGTATTTTTCTACAGGTATTTATAACTAAGTTTTATATTCAAATGCCTGATTTTATATGGCACTATGTGAGATGCGTTTAATCTCAAATCGAATTTCAATTTAATTATGCACTGACTAAGAGCCTATTAATTAAATGAGGCAATGATTATTTTGGCAATATCTGCACATTATTATAATCATGTATGAATTTAATTAATTAGGTATGTAAATATGATATTATAGTAAAAAGCCATAGTAGAAGTGTGAAGTTTTCTTTAAACGAAATTGCAATGTGAATTCATTTGTAATTAGGTTAATCAGTATACCAGTGATGTCCTTTTGGTTTTTATCAACAACTTTGGTATTTACGTGCATAATCTTCCCTTAGAAAAAATCAAACATAGATTGGAAGGAAAAGCTTCTACACATGGTATTATCCTTTTGTCAAAAGTCCTTTGTACGACACTGGTTGAGTCTATGCCTCTTGAAGAGCAATCGTCGAAATGTTAGGAAAGAAAGAACAATACACAATGGCCAGCGTTAGTGGACCGTGCATGCCATAAGCCACATTCTGCCATATTATTCAGCCACACCACAGCTAGGAATATGCTCCGTAGTCCACACATCAAATTATACAATTAACACAAAAATATTATTATATAAATATTATTAATGTTTGCATTCTTATATTATCTAGCGCAATTATGAGGTAAATGGCTTAATCCTTACTTACTTATGCGTAGTAGGGTGAAATAATGCAGACAAAATACAAGTAAAATAATTAAATACGTAAGAAGCAAAAAAGGCTTTTCTCCATTTTTGAAATGAATAACAGTCACTCTTTGAAATATTCAAATTAGAACCAAAAATAACTTAATACTCATAATTTAGGTGCCTAAAAATCTCTCAAAACTATGTCAATATATTGATGCGCTTATTTTAATATGTAAAAGGTAAAGAGATGATGCCATTCTACTTTCAACCTACTCAATATTATATTACTTAACCATTAATGCAATAAAATTTTGGGTGTTTGGGCATGGGAAATATTTTCTTTTAAGTGTGAAATAAACAATTTAGTCGATGTTATAATTTATTCACGTTTTTTTAATATTTATATAAAAATATTATTATATAAATATTATTAATGTTTGCATTCTTATATTATCTAGCGCAATTATGAGGTAAATGGCTTAATCCTTACTTACTTATGCGTAGTAGGGTGAAATAATGCAGACAAAATACAAGTAAAATAATTAAATACGTAAGAAGCAAAAAAGGCTTTTCTCCATTTTTGAAATGAATAACAGTCACTCTTTGAAATATTCAAATTAGAACCAAAAATAACTTAATACTCATAATTTAGGTGCCTAAAAATCTCTCAAAACTATGTCAATATATTGATGCGCTTATTTTAATATGTAAAAGGTAAAGAGATGATGCCATTCTACTTTCAACCTACTCAATATTATATTACTTAACCATTAATGCAATAAAATTTTGGGTGTTTGGGCATGGGAAATATTTTCTTTTAAGTGTGAAATAAACAATTTAGTCGATGTTATAATTTATTCACGTTTTTTTAAACTATTGTGACAATAGGAGAAATGGCGTCAAGTAAAGATAATAAACATTTTTTTGTTTTGTTACATGTTAACATTATGTACTATAAATAATGCATATACCCACTATTAATGTAATTGGTAAAAATTGAATTCCTGATAAATCCAAAATATCTTCGAACATAATTAATCGTGATACCTTCACTGTAATCACACCAATAGGTAATGTGCCATCCATAAAATATTATATTAATACCTAGTGGATCACTTATCACTTCTAGTGGGGCTATCACAATCACAACATTGAATGAAAATACATAAAAGTTTTACAAAAATTTAAATTTAACTATTGGGCGTGTGAAAATGTTAATAATTATGATAACAATTTGTTTTATCTTCTTTTTAAAACAGATTTCTACTTGTTGAACACCATCGATACGTGTGTAGTAAGTAACGGCAACACATCCTTGCAAACAATCTATCAATACTAAAGTGGACACAAGATAATAATATGTAAAAATACTCTTATTGCAATGTATATTGAATTTTTTTTAACTACATATCACAATATTATGTATTTTTACAACATATTTGGCAGTCGTCAGCAGGTATAAATTATTTACCAAATAGGATATAAAAAGTATATAAATGAATGTAGGCAGGTTTGAAATAATGTATATTAATACAATTTAGGTGGATTGAATTTTTCAACTATGCATTTGTCTGTTTTCAAAATAACTGTGAGAGGACTCGGACAGAGTAAGTTTCTATGGGCGGACTAGTTTACAAGGGTCGTTTTATTTTTCATGTGGTCAATACAGTTAATAAATGGTTGAAACCTTTCAGATGACTTTTTACCTTGTTTAATTATTATTTTGGTCCCTTCGTTAAATCGGTAGTCGAATATCGATATCGACATCACAGTGCTGCCGGGTGAAAGTGCGTAGTGATACAATGCTGGTGCTCATGAGTGTAACAAGACGGAGGTGGATTCGCTTGGTGCTCGCTGGAGTATGAAGGCAGGCGGTGGCGACTCCAAGCACTGGCAGTTCGCATTCAACCAACAAACCCATCGTACGCATCCCAAGAATTTTTTTTTACCAGGTTCACTAATTTGCTTATTGTATTTTTTTTCTTAGTGAATAAGTTTATTGCAAAACAAGTGGCCGAAGAATAATTTCGAGTTTCGTCATATTGGAAAAGTGCATCGGTGAAAACGGATTATTTTTTTATTCAGTGATTTACTCGCAGGTTTATAAAATATTTGGATTTTTCGAAAGGTAAGAAATTTTTTAAATATATTGGATATAAAAAAAACACCATTAGTTTTAGTAGTATCGAAGGCTCTGAGTAAGAAGGGCATAAGAAATAATTTGGTAAACATGAATTATTTGTGGAAATTGAAAAAGGGTGTGGAAAATAAAATGACTATTCAATTTTAATCTGCCCTGCCAGTTCAGTCTGTCAAAATAATTCAATGTTTCTTTATTATTTCGTAATTGGCGGAAAACCCAACTCTAATTTACCCTTAGTATAGTCATTTTCCAAACTGCCTTAATTTGTGTAACCTAGTATAATTTAAAATAAAAGAAAATATTAAAATTTTATGATATATTTTAAGTGAAATAAATATTATATAATATATAAATACTTAAAACTGAGCCGTATGTACATTTAAATAAGGTTGACCATTTAAGATCTTCGTCAGAATAATATGACGTACTATAAACATTTTCTAGAAAAAATACACATTTGCTAATCAAATATTGTATGGAATTGTGTATTCTGTAGATATATAAATGTTTATGGGGTAACGTTGTTTATGAAACGTAATACTTTCGCTACTTTATGCCTTCGATGGCCATGCGGCAATGGCCTATAATGTCATGGGTCCCGGGATCGAGTCCCGGGTCAGGCAAAACTTTCGCTACCTACTGCATACTGTCGCATTCCATCACAGAAGTGAACTGATTTTAGACGAAATTAAAAAAAACATAATTCATAATATTAATTACCTGTATGCTATAAAATAATTTATCATTTAGCAGAATCAATTAAAAAATATTTGGATAATAGCACTGAATTATATAAGATGAAAGTAGGTGAATTTACTGTTTCTAAAGCCTAAATTATGTATTAGAGAATTAATTAAAGGCATTGCCTACATATTACTCTAAATTTTAATATAACACTACTTCGCCATATTTAATTCTAAGAGGATCATAATGTGGGCCTCGGTCTCCACGGAGTAGAGGTTATATTAATAGATTTATGTTTTTACTCCTTTACTTTGAGTCCAAACTGATATTGAAAAACAATAATATCAAATTTCAAGAACTGGGATTACTCGGGAATTACTACAGTATAAGCCGTTACGTTATCGCTCGGCGATCTTGATTTATATTAAGTATATTTTTTCTTCCTATGAATACCTATATAGAGTAACAATTATTATTAAAACATGATAAGTATTTTAATTCCTTTAAAAACAAAGGACAGCTGTCAATATAGCCTACATAAGTGTCAAATTTCCTATAGCATTAAATTCGTACTCTTTTTATAGTGCTGTATTACCATAGGTTTTAAAAATAGTTACTGTACGATCATCACACAAGTAAATGTATGTACACTACACAATATTGTATTATTGTGTATCCGATAGCCTGGTTGCATTATCTAAAAAAATACTTTCAAGCAAATGTTATTTAAGATTTTTTATTGTTTTAAATAAGTTATCAAATAATTGGGCCTGATAGATTGAAAATTTAGGTGCAAAATTTGTAATTAATGGATTTCCTAACTCAAATTTAGATGTACAGATATTCATATTTTTATTGTTAAAACACCTCTCTATTCTCCCAAAGGCTTTCATTATATGGATCCAATATAACACCAATCGCTATCGCAAATCGCGGTTTCCAGATTTGAGTAGATATAACTTTATTGATAAGATATTTATTGCCGCATTAGATACCAATAGAGTTTAATTTAAACTTTGTTTAATGTAGTTAAGATGTAAATTCTAGTAAAAATCCTCTAAGATACTTCCATAACTCGTGTAGTCACGAACTAGCATAGTGGGCCATATGCTATATTATATAGATTAAATTAATTACAATAAATTTGCAAAGCTTTTTGGCCCAGTCAGGATTTTGTAGAGTTCTTTTTATAAAAGACTTCAACGATGGGTCAAGCATGAAGCGTAATTTGTGTTACTAGACGACAGCACCTATAGAAACAGTCAGAAATTCACATTAAGGCAACGTATTTTTAAAGGCAAATAAATGCGAAAATTCACAATATTTTTATTGATAACCCGAAATACATTTTATTCGTTGTATTGTATCGTTATCGTTGTAGGTATAAACTTTGGTACTACCGACCAAATACGCATATTGAACTATGAATATACCCACTTAATGGTAATTCATCAGATGCTATAGGTACATATTGAATTATACGTTTAATATAGCCGACAAGGAATAAAAGCATATTATAATAAATAGTGGATTTAGATTTTAGGTACGCCAGGTTTGGAAGTCCTATTATGAAAATGTTGCCTGTGCGATAAACTGCCATTAAGTGTTAAAATATAGCAATAATGGTAACGTTGCTAGATTTTTTAAAATTCATTGTTTGATTTTTTTTACATTTAAATATTAGAAAAAAATAATAGCCGCCTTTTTAAGTCTTTGGTGCTTTCGGGATGGGATTTTTATATCGTTAAATTGTATTAACATATTGTCAAATTTACGGTACAAGTCGGTTTACAGGAAGCCAGACGGGAACCGGGCTAATTTTCATAGCCGATTTTGGCAAAATTCATGAATTCAAGAATGAAAACCAAATCTAACCTGACCTAACTAAATAATCCAGTATATCGGCTATTTTCGAAATTTGTTTGTCGCTGGCTTCCTGTAAACAGACAAAAACCAAATTTACTATAATATAATGAAAATTTCACTGTTTACAATAGTTTTCCTTTAACTATTGTTAAAATTACTATTTAATATAACAATCTTTATTAAAAAAAATAAAAAGACGACACTACCGATACTTATATAAGTAAACGTATCTATATACTTACCTACACATTTTTATTTATTTATTTAATTATCCATCTGTATAGAGTAAAATATCGAAGTGTTATAATATAATGGTAATTTGAAGAGTATTGTATAATTATATTCAAAGAATATATTATTTCCATAACATTTTTCATAGTTCTAGAAAAATGCACAGGTATTGTTTAGTTTAAGTGATTTTTACCACGTTTTTATGAGCTCGTATTCTTGTTTGTCAGGCACAATTTTTTTTATTGTTTGTCCAAGATTTGTTTTGGACGATTGAAGATTTTTAACTAACTTCCCGACAAGCTAGACATTTGAAACTTTTAGAATCTATCAGAACACGACGACAATGCATTCTTTTAATACTTTTAGCCATTTTTAAGCAGAATTGAATTCATTTTCAGTTAATTCTGTTTTGTATGGAAAGTTATTATTGTCGGTTGCTAAGTGGATCCTAGCAACTAAATTATTAATATATACCTACGTGCGTTACTATGGAAATCAATATGAAATGTCAAAATGAAATTTCAATATTCTATAATATTTATTCAGTATTTCTATCAAGTACAATAAAAAGTTTTTATTAATACATAGAGTTGTCAAATTTAAATGATTGAATGAATGAATGAACAGCAAATTTAAAAACGTGGTTTATAAAAAGTTCTTTTTATCTTGTAATTATTTATTACCAATTACATTACAATTAAACTGTTTCCAAATAGTTTTAACTAGCCATCGTTGGTTGTAAATATTACTAGTGTAAAATCTGGGACTAGAAATAAACAATAGTCTCGTGCCAAATCGAAATGGATATGACAGGATGTCGGAAGTATGACGGACGTGTCCGGTAAAGAATTTGCGTTTTACTTTTTACTTAATTAATTTTATTTAGTCAGTGTTTCTGTATTTGCTAAATTACTTTTCTTATAAATTAGAAAATAAATATATCGACGCTTTATTGGAACAATTTAACCATAAAAAGGCTCTAAAGATAAGAATTTTTTCTCATGTACAAAAATTAGAACAGAGATAAAGTGATAATGGTTACGGTTGCTATTATAAATAAGTACATATACCACATCCTAGCCATTAAGTTCGATAGTTTTGACAGAAAATATGACGTAATTAGAGCGACGCCGAGCGAGAAAGAAACGATACAATATGCCAGTGGTGAAGGGTGGAGGTAGGGTGTTCAAACCCGACATACCTAAATAGTGGACACTAATTTTTGTCAGTCAAACGATTTTTTAAAAATTGTTGATAGCCATGTTCTTGCTTTTTCGTACAAGGTGGTTGTCAGTAATTTTGAACAGTCACAAACACGCAGGCTTTAAGAAAATCACATACATATATTGTGTCCTCACCGGGTCGAACCCAGAGCTCCCGAATGGAAAGCTAACGCCTTACGCACTGTACCACGAGAGCCGCCGTCAAATGTATTTGTATACATTGAACTAATACTTCAATGTCTAGAGTTTATTAGTTTTTTTTTTTTTTTTTTAATTTAATTAACTCTCGCCTGACCCAAGCCATTGTAGATAATAGTGAAAAAAAAATCGTTTATCTATAAATTATCTATAATTATGCCATTAAACCATACATAATTTTAGATATTTTATAGATAGAGTAATATTTTTTATCGATAATGGTTTAGTTTAGGCAAGGAGGGCGTAATGAATTTAAAAAAAAACTAACCAACACCATCTATAATATTATGTACATATTCTTAATTCAACGAAAACAAATAAGCATGGCAAGGGGGGGGGGCTGACAGGGCTCTAGCCTGGGGGCCCGGGCTTAGGAGGGGCCTGGCGTGGCAGGTCAACCAGTTAAGTCAGATAAACACACACCACAAATTCTCACGAATAGCAGAAGAATTTTATCATTTCATTACTTTTGGTGTGTTTCCTGTATAATAAAAATGACTATTTATCCAACATGGCGAAATGTCGGATGGTACTTGGCTATCACAAAAGGGGGTCGCGATCAGTGCTTCATAATATGAGTGTCGACAATAATTTTATTAGTCAAGCGGATTTATTTAAAAATACCAAAAATCGCTAAAAATACACGAAATACGCTTTATTTTATACAGAACCCTGGAGTTCCGCGAAATATCATTAAGGAAATACTACTGTAGAACATTACACAGCCCTTAACCTTAGCGATAGGTTGGGGCCCCCCCCAAAAATCGTGGCCTGGAGGCCCGCTTCAGGATGTGGGGGCCATGCAAATAAGCATGACTAAAAAAGTGTGCATTATTTTGTCGGAGTACTCATAGGTTTAGGCAGGGATAATTTGAATTTTAAAAACTAATCAGCACCATCTGCAAATTGAATTCTTAGTTCAATGAAAACAAATAAGTATGACTGAAAAAGCTTAGTGTGCACTATTTATGTCTGATATTAACACCCTACCTTCACCCCTCGCCACTGCGATAGGCAAGAGCATGTAAGAGCAGTCAGAAATAATAATGTTAACAACAATAAAGTTGACCATATGTAATTCGTGCGTTGCAGAAAAAATCACGATTTGCGCAAATTCTAGATTAAGTTGTTCTACCATATTATCGACGGCACTTTTCCACTTTTCCATATCTTTCATTCATTCGATGATCCTCCGACTTTGTCTAGTTCTGTGACAATACTATTAAACCTTACGGTAATGTGGTATGTTTAGAATATTTTGCTTTGTTTGTCCAAACTTTGGTTTTATGGTATCACATTATAAAACGCCCATTGTTAACCGTCTCTTGAACTATTGTCCAGTAAAATTATATTTATTGCGGTAGGTAATGAAGGTTTTGTAACACGATCTTTTGAAACAACTGGCAATTATTCAATAATAATTTACGATTGCTGCCATTATTTTTTTTTACAATCTAGTCAATTTTGACTAGTGAGTATTACAATACGAAATTTATATGCCTTTATATTGTATTTACTGGCAAATTATTATGACGCTTTCTAACCGGAATACGTATGAAATGATGAAAGCTTAAGTTAAAAAAAATCGGTGTGTGTACTTATTTACCTACGCGCGTTAGAAGTCTTTTCTTTGGCGTAACAAAATAAAAACAAAACTTGTGATAACCTAGATTCTTCAACTATCTCTTAATTATCTTGTTAAATTACACACTCAAGAAAAAGGACCGCTTGGAACGCCGTTGGTTTATTTATATACACTTTAACTTATATTACTAAATTATACAATTATTTATCGTTGTTTTATTTTTAAAGTAACAACTGCCAATATGACGTTTAATAGTTTGTTTTCGTATGGAATTGCAAATGGCCGACAATAATAAATTCGCTGCCTAGGCAACGGAACAATTCTAAACTATATTATTATACTGTATAATCGTCACGATTGGAGTATCATACTGTGTCGTAATGGTAGTGCGTTCGGGTGATAACCGAACAATCGGTGGTTCGAACCCAATCGAGTGCGTTTATTTTTGTGTGAAAAAATAAATTATGTGTTACATGTGACACGTCAAAAATACACTCTGATTTGATTTTCCAAACGCGCCTAAAGAAGTATAACTTCAAAAATATGTATACTATCAAAACATAATTTTTACATATTATCAAGATTATTTTTGATATTTGATCAACGACATTAAAACGTGAGTACCCACGTATAGTGGCAACTTATATTAGTTAAAAACGAAAGCTAGGCACGTGGATAGTTACTATTTTAAAACCAAATGGGTACATTATGATTAATACACTTGACGGTGTTTCTAAATGATTTTTAATACGGCTGAATTAGGAGTCATACAATAAATGTTATTTTTTATTCAATACTGAATATACTAAAGATGTTGCATTTTATATAGATGAGGCCTTCTGAAGTTTCACTGCCAAAAACACTGAAAACGCACGGTTGCTAAGCCAATCAACAATTCTGACTTTCAGTTTTTTTTATTAAAAATAGTGACAGGGCAAAACTCACATATATTCAGATGCTAATTTATCAGCACTGTATTAAATACTTATATAAAATAATAAAAATGTGTTTTATAATGTATATTATTTATTTTAAACATATGTATATTAAATTGAAAGTAATATTAGTTTTTTTAACATAAAATAAGTGCCTATCTTACGTAATCAAACACACATTAAAACCATATGTGAACTTGTCATACCCAGGATACAAACCTGGCACTCCACGACATTCTAAGAGGACGCGTTGGCAGGTCGGCCAATGTGGAATAAGTATATAATATATTATCAAGTAAACTAATTTTCGCCGCCTCCCGTACCAACCCATATGGTTATTTTAGTTTGCAAATTCACTTTACTTCCTTCCTTTCAACCATGTCCGATCCTAATAGGATCATATGGGCCTCCACAGAGTAGAGGTTTGTATTGACAAATTTTATTTTTTACGAGAAATGGATGTCAGCCACTTGCTCAACCTATTAGGTCCATACCCTGACACACACAAATTGAAAAACAATACGTGTACTTGCCAGACCCAGGATTTGAACCTGGGACCCACGGCGTTATAGTCCAACGCTTAAGCCGCGCGGCCATCGTGGGCGCCTACTAAAATACTATTCACCAATAATTTAAACATTGGGAAATTTACAGACATTAAGATTTTAAGATTTAAGATTTAATAATTAAGATTTATAAATCTGGGAAAATACATAAATGTTCATTTATTGAAATCGATTTTTTGTTCTTGAAAATTTTGATGTGCTAATTATAGTTAGTTAGGGCCGATCATTCGCACGTGTATATCTATTAAATTGTGTGTAGAGTCTAAAGTTGCCAAAGTGGTGATCAGCGAGAAAATTTCGCTGGTCCGCAGAGAAATGTGGACATTATTTGCATTTTTTAATCCACAGCAAACCAACCCGGAAAATAAGTGACTTGCACGAATGAATGATGCAAGATGCATGAAATCATCTCAATCTCGTAAAAATAAAAATTTCCTTCATTCTTGAAAGTGAATAACCTTTGCTTAGTGAAAAGGCGATGAAAGTTTTGATTCAATTCTTCACAACTTATTAATGCGAAATGCTTCCCATCTGTCACAGTAATCAAAACACGGTACCGATATCGGCTTGAAATAAATGCAGTTCTCCGTCTTCCAGTAACATCAGTGGAGCCAAATATCTATAATCTTATTTCAATCAAGCCGGAAAATCCATCACACTAGACATGTACCTATAATGCTAAAAGTTTAATATAATTTAGCCTAAATGCGTTCCCTAGAGATATTGACATTTACAGAGATGTGCTATTTTGTTTTTTGAAATTTTATTTTATTGCTTATGATTTTTTCCTTTTCTGTCTATGTTTTGTTATTTCGCTTGATTAGAATCAGTTACTTTTCAATTTAAATCTCAAGTTGTGAACTTCATGAATTCTGATTTTCACAATGTTTTGTATTTTTATTATTGTTCTGTGATTTAAATAAATATATTATGTCAATACTTTTTTAAGCTGTAGGTAATATTTATAATCCATTTTCTCAGTACCTACTTCTACTTCATTAGACTTTTATAAAGCACCGTTATTCAAAATGGTTTAAATTTAAAACAGTTCTGATCCGTGAAACCACTTAATCATCTTCTGACAGAATATTATACTCCACCAAGTAGTTACATACATAATATTATCAAATCAATGTAATACTTACCTGTTTCATTATATTATGCTGGTTATGTGACAAAATATTTCTTTCTGCAAATAAGTACAAAAGCATCGTTACAGTGCTCGGCCATAACTGTTTCTAAATATATTATTAAAATTACGCCCCGTGACATCTTTCATTCATTGCACACCGCTTATAACGGCCTCACACAGTTGTGACAATGGTTTTGTTTTTCTTTTTATTGTCTATGATAACTATTAGAAATGTTTTGCAACTTTATTGTTCTAATGGCCATAGAAAATTAAATCACCTACTTATACTATGTAGCCTGCATAAGCATTAAGATTCAAGTATGTAATATAATATGAAATATTACTATTGAAATGTTCGTATTTTTAAAAATAGTGTACTGTCGGTATAGTAGGAATTATTTATTTGGGTGACTTTGTATGTATATCGGCCTAAATTTTTACGGATTGTTTGTTTTAAATTACCGATATGAAACTTTGAAAGCGTTATAGATTCCATATGGCGCAAAATCTAAATAAGAATATTACTTTAAAAAATAAAGCCTTTTAATCTTAATTCGATACCGTGTACCTATGTTAGACAATTTTATCATTAATTAATAGAAAATCATTCGCATCACAGCGACCTATGGGATGTTTAATGATTATACAATAAAACATAAACTTCCTTATATGTTCCCATCTCCAGTTAGAGTTTAGTTAGATTTAAAAAAAAAACCATAAAACCAGTGTAAAAACAGTCAAACTCCAAAAAAATATGTTTTTTTTATTTAAGTTAGATGACAAACAAATAGAAGTAGGAAAATAAAAATAGTTCAAAACATTATTTATTAAAATATAATTTCAAAAAAGTGTCAATGGCTGCGTCTGACAATCGCGTATGCTATTGAGACACAAAATTCCCTGATGTTGAAAAATTGCGCTCATTTTGAGTCGACGTTGGCTTAATTGTGTTAAATGCCCCGATCTTTAATAGAAATGGATTCTTTATAGAATAGAGAATATAATAGAAAAGAGTCTATAGAACTAAAATCACTCTCGCACACTGTGTGACACCATCGAACTCAAATTTTGTTAATTTATTTCAATTAAAAAAAAAATCTCTTTTTCAATTAATATTTGATAATAAGGAAATCCCGAATCTCGAGAAAAGATTCTCGAGATCCGGGATTTCCCAAAATGTTAAAACTTTAAATTCTCGAGAATCGGGATGAAAAATCTCGAAACATTCTCGAGAATTCCCATCGGGAAAATCCCGAAACCCAACTCTACCTACAGTTATATGTAAATAATATCTATTTTGCTTATATTTATAACGCCAAAATATGTCAGAAGGTAAAAAGAAAGAGTGTACAAATTTCAGATAACTTTGAATTTTACACTCCTCTACAATAGTTAAATTTTGCTATAATAATAATGACGTTCATAATAAATGAGTTCTAGTTTTTTTTTAACTAAAAAGTTTCTTTGAATTCATTGACTCATATTAAGTTGATTCCGCATACTTTTTATGATAATTTAATATTACTTTACGCTTTGTGGTTAGTTGAAATTAGGAAACCATTTAATAAGAATACCAACTTGATGTTTATCAAAGAAAAATTTCCATAAACAACGAATGATAATTGATGTAGGTATTCGTAGGCAAATAGCATCGCATTCGCGCGAAATGTTTACGAAGTTTGACATTTCCGCCAGACGGAAGAGGATATGAAAAGTCAACGTCCATATTTGTTCTTTGTTGTCGCGCTTTGCCGAGGGCGCAACGCGCGGGAAAATTATTAACTAAAGTTTGACAAATTCGAAGGATATTGTTAGACGTTCGAATTTCGAATTTGAAAGAAATGGGATTCTAAAATTGGATGAATTTGGCTTTGGTAGTGACGTTCTTAGACAAATTATGATGTCAAAGTCTTTATTTCAAACTGCGTTTATGTTTACATCATAGTCTTTCTATTCTGCTAACGTGTCTACAGGTGTCTTAATAAGAGTTTTTGTACAGAAATACCTGCCTTACAACAATAGAGTTATTATTGCAAATGCGCGTACCTGCCTTTACTTATGCTGGTGATATCAGTTCACCGTTTCGAGCCACTAATTCATGATCTTTATTAAATTATGTGGATCAAGCACTTTATATTATAATATTATTATTTAACGTATATGCACAGAATTGACAGTTGTATATTAATAAGTAAGTATATTAATTTTGATTGATTTGGTTTGACAGAATCATGATTGAAACTCGTATACGAATATCTATGTTTGATGTTTATGCATACGGCAGATTATAACTACGGATACCAAAGACTTTAACCAATTGAATGGATCAAAATATAGATTATATTATTTTAGAAAGATCAATGCTTACAGTGCTCGGTTATAACGACCTGTAAAGTGCCGGCAAAAAGGTTCGTTAGAAGCGATCTGTGAAAAAAACTCACATTTTCAATTAAACAATTTTTATTTAATTTTCGTGAACAATTAAATAAAAGAACTTATTTATCTACCAGACTATTGACTATTATTATAACTATAAATATATATATATACTATTAACACAAAAAATCAGTTACTTATGAATATGTACTTACCAATATATTTATATACATACGGGGACGCGCCAAGCGGGTTAGTGGTGCGAAGCACCCTGGCGGCCGGTTTCAGAGGGCGGCAAAAGTGAGACAAAACTTTTTTTAATGGTATTAGGTATTACAAGTATAAGTACATATGTTATTCAATTAGGTACGTAAACTGAATTATATGACAAAAACTGTCTCTTTTTGTGCCGTTAAATATTCATTTATATGTAAATGGTTTCGTGCTCCATCAATACATGACGTATATTATACATTATAAATTCAGAATGTTATATTATTAAATAGGTAAAATATGTAAATATTTTGATGACAATACAATATTTTTTAACCTTTCTTTGACTTCTGTATTAAAATAGTTGATTTTAATAAATATAAATTTTGAGCTGACAACCATGTTGAGCTGGTATAATTCCACTTCAGCTAGTTTGTTAAACACTCTTTGTAGACTCTCACCACTGCGCATTGATTCTGATGTAGTGGGTACTGGAACTGTTAATATACATTCGTCCCTTTCGATTTCTTCATTTTTATCTTCTCCATTCTCATCAATAATTACTAATTACAGAAGCTACAATTTAATCATCATTCAAAAGTTCTATACTAATAAGGTTATCAAAGTGAACGTATTTATTTTTGGTTCGTTATAAACGGAAACTTTTGAACTTTTACATGCAAATACGGTTCGTATTGAACACAAATTGCACAGATCTAATGGACTTTTTATGAACACTAAAAACAGTCGATTTTTCTTATACCAACATAGAGATGGCGTGACGAGTTAGCACCATTAAAGTGACTAATAATATTAATATTACAATAAAAGGTGTTTTATTAGATGAGATAGGACTTGGATACTGATTTTTTAAATCTATATTTTTGGCATGTGCAAGTAGAGCGTATTTAACTGCTTTGGTTTTTGTATTTTCAGTAATATTAAACAGGCGCCGTTATGAAATGTGGTATACATTCATTTAATAATTGTGATACTTACGGCAGGCATCGCTGATTTTTGGAAATGACGAAATATGAAGAGGCGGGCGAAAGAATGTGAGCGGATTAATTTTATCGTGTCCATTAATTATTTTTTTATGCGGCCTTCCTAATCTTAAATAATCATGCCGAATATTTCTTTGCAAAATACACTTAATTTATTTTGTATTGAGACATTTCAGAATGTGTATCGTAGTAATTAAGGCAAATTGCCATATTAGACAATGAGTAACTTAAATATTGTGAAAATTGGTGTTTTATTTGGAAAATATGATTAAATCATTAGTTATCATGTTTTTTTGACAGTTTGACGGTATGCTTGTTGTTAACCATGGTACTAACTTAAAGAAGAAAACGAATTATTTGAATTGGGATAAATTCGTTTATAAATTATATATGATATTTAATTACAATATGGTCTAAAGCAGTGTTTACCAACCTTATTTTTGACATGCCCTACTTCTACGCTTCAAAAATGTATTGTTGATCCTTTTTTCAAATTTTTCATTCATATTCCTGCCATTTTCCATTAAAAATAATAAGGAAAAGTACAAAAAATATAACAGTGCTGCCGTCTTTTTCTCGGAAAGTTAGGGTTACAAAATCAAAAAAAAAATATTTCGAAAATGCGTTTTTCAACAAAAAAAAAATGTTACAAATATTAACTATTTCCACACTGCCCCCCAAAACATTCAAATTTCCCCCGGGTGGGGCGTACGCCCCACGTTAGGAAACACTGGTCTAAAGGTTTGATCGATTTAACATACGCATAACGAGTGGACCAACCTAATAGCGAAATTGGAATGAAACCGACAGGTGTTAACTACAGACCTATTACAAATAGAAATTTAGTAACTATAGTATTCCATATTATAATTCGTTTCGGATAAATTAAAATTGTATCGAGCGCCTATTATTTACGCTATTGATGGGAAAAATCTTTATTTTTATAAGCGTATGGTCAACAGATATAAGATAATGAATGTATTTCTCGAAGAGATTATAACGATATTTTGCTTGTCTTTTCACTTCAATGCATAAGCATGGAACTTTTTATTTTAAATAATGCAATAGACACACTTGACACTTAGTCAATGAGCCACACCAAAGCAAACACAACAATTTATATAATTGAACAGAATGAATAATAATTTTCATACATGTATACCTATTTAGGTTCATACGAGATTTGTGAATACAGGCCTACAAACTTATCTGAAGAATGGATGGGGGAGCTACTACTGTCGCAAACTACCCAATCGAGACTCGTAACTGATGAATAACGTGTTGCCATTTCAATAATAAATAAAAATAATGTTAGGGACACTATCCCCAGTGCTTGCATTTTTGCAATAAACTACTGATGAAACAACAATTAAATTATTTATTTTTTATATTATTGACTATTAATTATTTATAATTATTAAATTTCTATCATGCAGTTTTAGTGCATTACGTAAATTTATAAATATATGCAATGTTATTTTATTGTTTATCTTAACTGTCAATCTATGCACTTGGTTCATAATTATTTAGTTTATATAAACATATACCTTTGTATTTGGACTTGAAATAACAAATTGAAAATATGCATATAATACTTCTATCTGTACTTACACAAATTAATATAAAAGAGAATAAATTAATACTGAATACTTTTTGTATATCGCGTGACCTTACGTGTATATTCTTTTATTTTATTCTGTGGAGGTTTTAAAAATGGAGCTATCTTTGTAAAATACTGGTATAGGTACCTACTATGTAGGAATATAATATTAAACTATTTTCAATAGGTAGCTTGTAAAATATATAGTCCTACACATATTACAAATATTTGGTAATAAATAATATGTAAGTACTTATACGGTAAATTTACTGTTTGATTGAATGTAGTTGGAACTTGGAATCTACTATAATTTTGAATATGAATAAAATCATGATACGCATAACCGGCGTACCTAACAATACAATGAATTATCAGAGCTTTGCGATATTTTTCATAGTAATTTTTCATCTTCTTTGTGATTCAAGTAGTAATGCTAGTAAATAAAAGATGATATTGTATTTGATGGCGCATTGAAAAATGACGACCCATTTTGATGTTTTGTTATCCTGAATGGCATATTTCCAATCTTTTTTCTAAATATTGAACATATATATATATTATATTTTACGTTAGGCGCTTAAATGTTATGTTATCAAAAATATTTCTGAGCGCAAAAACGTGCAATTTATGCCATGAATGAATCTACAATGCCGTGTCCGGAAACTTGTACGTATGCAGTTCGCCGTATCACACTTCACCGTGAAATGTTGTTTCGGAAATATATGGCCGTGTAAGACCGTCCAACCTCTTTGGGTCGTATAGTACTAACATACAATTCATGTCTAAATAAAACACGGTTCTTGTCTGTTTACACTTTAGAGGAAACTACCAGCAAACAAATTTTGAAAATAATCGATATACTGGATTATTTGTTAGGTTAGGTTTTCATTCTTGAATTCATGAATTTTGCCAAAATCAGCCATGAAAATTGAATTAATGTTCATATTGAATCTAATAAAATTGGAGACCGTATAGTATACCTACGGTCATCTCTTTCCGATAAGAAAGCTCACGGAGAACTGTGCCACGGTGAAATGTTTTACGTACAATTTACATGTAACCCTACAATGCATGCTGATTTAATCATAATATCGCTTTTAGTTTCTCCGGCTTACTGACAATAATATATTCAATCTGTCAGTTTTATCTAATGATATTCTGTATAATATATAAGTTGCCAATTAAAAAGTGTTACAATGCTGCATAGGTATATATAATTGCAATTAGTCGAATGTGATAAAAGAAATCTGAAACTGAAGGAAAAACGAATTTGTCTCATACAATTATGTAAACGATAAAATTGCTTACTTATCCGTGTTTTAAATTCTTAATTAAAATATAACTTTGGTCGACAAATATGTTACGAGTACATTTGTGTGGTGTAATTGATAAATAAATATTTTCTTCTTCTTGTGTTATATCCGTTATCGGGGGAATGGGACGACTGGCCTCCGGACAATTGGACGCCGCACTGTCGTAGACACGTGTAGACGAGGTATTTTAATCAGTTTCTATCTACTACTTAGTAGTTTGAATTCATTTTACTCTTAACATAATGTATTCTTTATCGCGGATTGAGAATTACCATGCCTAAGGCTTTATATTAAATAAAAAACTCTTTTTTCGTTGAAACTTAAACATATGCATGATTAAATCATTGTTTACGTCTGCATATTTACATTCTTACCAACTATTAAATCGTAACATAATCATTAAAGTATAAATAATAATATTGAATATTTTTTTTAAAGTACCTAACGTCTATTTATTTTCGAATTCCATGGCGTCCAGTTGTCCGGTGCCAAATCGTCCTAGACCCGTTATCGGACATCGGCGATGAATTATTCGAATATTTTCCCCTGTCCGTCACTGCTCTAAATAGGGATGGAGTGCTGGTATCAAACCAGTATCGAACCACGATGTTCTTCTTCTATCAAGCCCTCTCTTAGTGAAGATCTTCTCTTGAATGTTAAAATTTAGAAATTGATATCCCTATCTAGGTCACAATATATGTGATTGTCTGATTGTTTGTGATTCTTTCACTTCTATTAAGTAAAAAATTACATTAAGGCGTCAATCTGAGGCGAAAGATATTGGGATAATTTTTGATTCTTCATTATCTTTTCACTCGCATATAACTTCTACCGCTCTACGTGCGAGTGAGCTTCTAGGTTTCATTATGAAACAAGCCAAACCATTCAAGAATCCAAATGTCATACGTACACTCTACGTCTCGTTAGTGCGTAGCATTCTCGACTATTTATGTTGATTATCTGGTGTCCTTATGAGGTTTCCTATAAACTTATTTTAGAAAAGAAATATCTTCGATATCTTTATTTTAAGACATATAACTATTTTCCTTTCGATAATAATTCGTCAAATGATTATTTTCCGACTGCCTTTTCTACAAGGCATGATTACTTTTCACTCTCTTGAATCTCGTGGGTCTACACTGCCCTTGAAACATTTTTGTCTGTTATCACGAGGGATGGTTTCCAATCCTGGTGTCATTTGACTTGTCTGAAAGAATTTGAATATGTATGCGCCTGTCAATTACCTACGGGGTCGCGGATCGGAACCGTTTCCTCGTGTCCAGCCTATCAGGCACCATTAGCGATGGGTGCAAGAGTAGTCAATACTCTACCCAAAGACGTAGATGTTTTCGGTGATGTGCTGTGTATTTTTATTCGAAATTTTATTTTACAACGTTTTTCTTAGCTCGTATTCTTGTTTGTCCGGTAGCAATCTTGAAATTGATTTTTAACTAACTTCCCGACTAGCTAGACATTATAAACTTTTAGAATATATCAGAACACGATGCCAATGCATTTTTTAAATACCTTTAGGCATCTTTAAGTAGAATTTAATTCATTTTCAGTTATTTCTGTTTTGTATGAAAAGTTATTTCCATACCATTATTGGTTGCTAGGGGCCCTAGCAACTAAATTATTAAATAAATAAATAATATATACGTGCGTTACTATATAAATCAATATGAAATGACATTTCATTATTCAGTATTTCTATCAAGTACAAATTTTTTTGATCGTTTAAGCTAGTCAAGTCGAGTATATATGATTCAACAGAAAATTTAAAAACGTCCTATATAAAATGTTCTTTTTATCTTGTAATTATTTCTATATAAAATTGTACCTACTTTAATTTTTTTTTATTATTATTATATATTCTCTTCTCTCTTGTGGGGGAATATTTGTTATAGTATAAATCTCATGTTGTGAAGTTTTGAATTTAGATTTGTTATGTTTACAATGTTTTGTTTTCTTAAATACATAAATGACTAAATACACTACTGAGTACTGTTTCACTATAGTATTGTCATTGGGCTTTTGTGGTCTGTTGTAGTGTTAAAAAAATGAAAAGAAAAAAAATATTATGTGTATAATAATTAGATTTAACCGAAAATTCTTTTTATCTAATTACAAACTATTAACGTTTATTTCTTCTCCCTCTTTCAGAACACTAATAATTAATACTCGTAGTTACTATGCGCGTCATAGACCGCGTAATTTAGCAGAGGTTTATGTTTTTAATAATAAGGTAAGTGTCCAAGTACCGACTTACCTTCTTTCCGCTCTAAATGTACATAATAGAAACATCTTCCACTGGTCAGTTCCGTCCGTTTCTTACATTTCTTTATCTTGACAATGATTCGAAATTTACTTACTGGGTCAATGGCAAATTAGCTCGCGATTTCCTTAGCGTCTTTCTTTTGTGTAACTTAATAAGATTCAGAAAAACTTCGAAGCTAATTTTATGACTAAATATTCATTAATTTTTCGTATTTTTTGTACTACTTTAAGCGGTTAAATTTTTTAATAATCTAAGAGCGTAGTAATGATTTTTTTTTTGTTTTTGATATTAAGTTTACTCATTCAATCATTCATCTTATTCACTATCGATACATTGCTGGATTTTTGTGCATATAATAAATATATTTTGTGCATATATACAGGCCACGATGTCCAATTATTACAGTGTTGTATTAGTCAGTGACGTTTTTAATAAGCAGATGACATAAGAAAGAAAGTCACAATATAATCGTACAATTGCACGCATTTTTTCACAAAATGAGTATAGTCCATATTATAGCTATGACTGATTTTAATAATATATGGCGGTAGGTATATTTATCGTAACGAATAAGTGAAAAATACTAAGGAGACCTCCAAACCTGTCTCAGCTTCGGACTTTCTTTAGATACTGAAAATTGTCTCTATTAGTGGAATAAGACGTAATTATGTAATAGTGAAATAATCACACAAATACAAAGGTTTGAGAAAATCACAAAATATTGTGATCTTTTTTCAGAAATTACCGATAAGATATTTTAATGAAAATATAAACTGCCAGTTTTTGTTTCAAAACCCTCAATATTTATTTTTTATTATGGAATTTTTCTTCTAAGTCATAGAGAAAAATCTCATAATTTATAGATCACTTCTTGAATAGTAAACATCCAAAGAATAAAACAAAATAGGTGTCACTTTTGAAATGTAGGATACGCATATATTTATCTATGTGAATAGCAACTAGTAGGTAATATTTCTATAGCCGCGGTAGCATAAAATCACTAACAAAAATTTTATGTGAGACTTAAATTCGTCACGTAATATAATACAGTATCAAAGTAGCATATTATATGAGATAGACGAATCTGGAAAAAAATAATGAGGAATTCACACATAGTCATATTCACTATTTACAATTCTATTAATGAGAAGACGACGATTTGCTATTCCTGAAATAATACAAAATATTTTTTTAAAGGAAATTAATAGGTTTTATTGGTAACCTTAACTTGTTTTTAAACATGTTTCAAATGGTTAATTTGTACTTCAGTGGGTCTATTCTATACTTATCGACCGCTAAAGTAATAAAGTGATAGATATTATTAAACTTAGGGTAGGTTTGTATAAAAGTATTAGCACTTACAGTAACAATTATAATAAGTTGGTTGTATTGTTGCAATAAGTGCTATATTTTAACAGCAGCAAGAGAGGCGCTATTAAAATGTAACGCTTATTGTAACAATTACATTCAACATATTGTAATTGTTACAATAAGTGCTATTACTTTGATACAAACATATCCTAAGTTTGATAATAATCTATCACTTTATCACTTTAGCGGTCGATAAGTATAGAATAGACCCACATATTTCATTATTTAATTTTACTTTTGCCGTGCGTGAAGGCCACGCACTCTATTTCGGACGATATTATGTTCCGCAGTTTTTTTAAATTCCATGTCAAATGCAATATCAAAAATTTTCTTCGAAATATCGAAGAATTAATGAAAGTGGTAAATGAATGTTTTATTCTGAATTTATCGCAATGATATTGAATTATCAACGAAAGTGTTTAGTTTGTTTTTGCTGTTTTAGAATTTAAATTTAAATGGTTGAGGCGTTAATTATGACAATTTGTCCGGATTATTTACCAAAACGTTCGATGGGAATAATAATTGTTCCGCGTGAATTTTGTAAGATAGAATCGTGTTGCGACCAGCTAACAAGCGGGAAACACCGTGACATATCTTTTATGCGTTTGACTGTAATTTAAAAAAAAAATGGTTCTACAATAATTATTCAATGTGGATATTAGCTGTCATACAAAGAAGTTTCGAGAAATGGATGGTAGTCACTTTCTCAATCTAGTATTTTCATGCTCTGGGTCCATACAGCATGTGAATTTGCTAGATCCGGAATTCGACCTAAAGACAAAACTGTACCTATTATGTATTTTTTACTTTATATTTGTCCGAACGAGCAAATAACGATAAGAAACTGTGATTGTTTTGGATTTAGTACACATAATTATATTATATAATGTATATAATTAATGATTCTTTCTTCTTTTTTTTTCTTTCGACTATGTCCGATCCTAATAGGATCATATGGGCCTCCGCTACACAGAGTAGAGGTTTCTGTTAACAGATTTTGTTTTTACGAGAAATGGATGTTTGCCACTTGCTCAACCTATTAGGTCCATACTCTGACTCATACACAAATTGAAAAACAATATGTGTACTTGCCAGACCCAGGATTCGAATCTGGGACCCACGACGCTATAGGCCGACGCTTAAGCCACACGGCCATCGTCAGTACGTATGATAAAAAATTAGGGTAAATTTAAAAACCCACTAAAATGTCGGAGTGCGGTTTTCAAATACCACTAAAATGGATAAGCCAATCATCGCGCGTTTTGAAAGTCACGTGACACGAATTTCAATATGACTGCCCGTTATTATTATTAAATTCATAAATTAAGCCAGCAGAGAATTAGGAACTAATCATTTCCTGAGTAGTGCGACGAAGTGCCTGATAATAATTATTTAGTTATTGACGAGTCAATGTAATTATCTTTAGATTATCATGTAGTTGTAGAGTTAGAATATTAACTAAAAAACAGAGGATTCAGGCTCTTGCAGGTTCGGTGGCACCCTTGTGAAAATTTTGCCTGTTCGAGAAATTACTGTCATTACAATGTGCATAGTTATGTTGCCATGATATTTTTTGCTTCGATTATTTTTTTTAAATAAACATGTCAATACTTTCTGATAAAGCGTCCGCATCGTCTACCAGCTACCTCATGGGAAACGGCGGAAACTTTCAAAAGTTGCAATATTTGTATTCGTTCCTTCATTCGCCGCCCTTTATAATGTGCTGCTCCTATGTGTGACCTGGATACCTCCACGGGAGTAGTATTATATTCCTGGATTGGATTACATCATTAACTCGTAGGCCAGGTGTTATCTCTAGAATCAAAGTGCAGAGTGTCTCCGCATGAGAAACGTACCGGAGTATTATAATTATAAACAATGATAAATAAATAAATAAATATTTAATAATTTATTATCTCACAAATAATCATTTTTATGTTTCTATGCCTGCTGGTAATGCGATATAGAAAACTGATGGAAAATAAATCATAGACGATTTTTTAAAAAGATTTCATCTGCTTTAGATAAGTACGATAATCGTTTTGACACTGTGAGTGCTTTTCCCCCACCATCTTGAGATTAGTTGTATCATTGCTATCTCTATGGTTGAAAGCTTTCAAATAATTATTGTTCTTGCGTGGAAATTCTTGCCATCCGTTTAAATTGACCAATTTTCCCAGACATCATTTAATTTAATGACTTTACAAAAATAAAGAAATTAAATATGTTATTAATATTCAAGGTGTCATTTTCAAAATTGTAGTTTTCCGTTGTTTCTTTTATAAGTTATTATTCATAATATGTTTGTATTATACCAGTCGGTCACTATGGCCAGGCGCTAATACAACCTTTTTGAAGGTTAAAAAGTCATGTTGTCAGGTGAAATTTATTGTACCTACATTAAATTCATTTAAATTGTAATTTTATCGGAGGGCATGGATTTATATTATGATTTACGATCCACGATTGAATTAAATATATTCATAACGATAGTACTTAATTAAAGTGTTAAGCGTCAATTACATTGAGCTTTTTTACGAGCTGTTTATTGGCGAATTTCAAAGCGGGCGGTTCAGCTACTGCGACTTCATGATTACACACAAAACTTTCCATTCGCTGATAAGCCACAAGCCAGCGAGCGATTTTGACGGAACGTAGTTCGTTTTTTTACCGGGAGGTCGCTACGCTCCATAACAATGTTTCCATTAAACGTCAAAAATGTAAATTTCAAAATGATTAGTTCGTTTTTCCACCACCATCGCTCTACTGCGCAGACGCAGTAAGCCCACACGCCGGCGTGTAGTGTGAAAAGTTGACCGGCTTTCAACTTTTCTAGGTGGAGTGTTTACAACCTGCTTATTAGCTTATTCGATGATTACACTGGGCGAATTTACAGGCAGATTATAAATTCGCCAACAAACAGCTCGTAAAGAAGCTCAATGTAATTGACGCTTTAGGGACAAAGCGCTACAGATGCTTCAAGAGAACATGGTCCCCATATCCTAAAGTGCCCCCTCATGTGACGATTTTTGATCCCCCCACTCAAACTTATCGAGAACGTTATTAAGAGCAGTGTAATGTTCTACAGTAATTTTCCTCAAATGGTTTTCCGCAGAACTATATAGGTAAAATTAAGGGTTTTCCGTGTACTTTTAGCTATGTTTTTGTATTGTTGAATCAATTCACTTGAATCATTGAGTTGTCGGCATTCAGCATCATAATAATAGAAGCACTGATCGGGGGGCCTTTTTGTGGTAGCCAAGTAACATGCGCACTTCGCCATATTGGGTAAGTACCTAGTCATTTTATTTGTCAGTAAACACACTAAAATAATTATAAATAAAATTCTACTTGTGTTAATATTCGGCCGTACTATGTATACCTAAGCGTCGGTTGTAAATCGGGCGTAGCTTGGTTGAACAGAGTTTATTGCCCTCCCAATTGGCATCACCAATGTCAGCTAGTTCTACATCTCGGGAGAACAAACTACTTATGCACCCGATTTCTAAGATAGCTATTGTGGCTTGACTTTGACAGGGCTTAATTGAATTTTAAAAAACTAATCAACACCATCTGCAATTTGTATTCTTAGTTCAATTAAAACAAATCAGTATGGCTGACAAAGTTTAGAATGCACAATAATTTATGCCGGATCTCTATAATCTACCCCCTCCCCCTCCCTTCGCCACTGACTGACCCCCAAGGGTAAATCCGGCGGAGATAAGGGATGCCGGCATGGCTTGGAAGACTGCAAGAAGATTTGTGATTGAATAGCGATGTATTGTCACAGTGTGCTGCGTTATTTATCGAAGCATAGGATAACAACGCTACATGAAAAACTGACGAGTTTTCTTGAAATTCAATGTATGTTTTAGCCAGCAGGCTAATGTTTATAATAATTACAAGATAAAAAGAAATTTTTATATACCACGTTTTAAATTTTCTGTTGAATCATATAAACTTGACAATTCTATGTATTAATAAATACTTTTTTTTGTACTTGATAAAAATACTCAATAAATATAGAATATTGAAATGTTATTTTGACATTTCATATTGATTTCCATAGTAACGCACGTATATATTAATAATTTAGTTGCTAGGACCCCCTTAGCAACCAATAATAGTGTTCTACTTTTTACATTTTTTTTCCGAAATAACTTTCCATACAAAACAGAATTAACTGAAAATGAATTCAATTCTGCTTAAAATTGCTAAAAGAATGCATTGTCGTCGTCTTCTGATATATTCTAAAAGTTTCAAATGTCTAGCTAGTCGGGAAGTTAGTTAAAAATCTTCAATCGTCCAATACAAATCTTGGACAAACAACAAAATATTTTTACTGGACAAACAAGAATACAAGCTAATAAAAACGTGGTAAAAACTAGTGTTATTGCTATGTACAATATGCGCGATATGAATCTTATGTAAACAAGATTTCATTAGTATATTATGCTTTCATCATACACACTACTTAACTAAGCAGCTCAATTTTGAAATATTTTTTTATGAATAATGCACGCGCACCGCTAATTGCGAGGAGTGAGCGATGAATCGGAATTGGTGTTGTTTTTTTTTAGTTTTAATTTTGCAGGCAGAATAGAACGGATTGCTCTAATAACTGTATTTCCCCTTTCTCTTTGTCCAAAGGCGTCTCACAATTTCGCCAAAGAAATTCTATATTATGCAAAGGAAAAGGTCTCGGGAGGGTAATTTTGGAATATTTTAGCACGTAATTAATGTACTGAATCCCTGTCACAGGTAGGGATTGCAATACCAATATTTCAAAACCGGTATCTATAAAATACAATCAGACAGTACCGATATATTCGGTATTGAAAGTGAAAACAAACTGTATTAAGTAACATAAAAAGTTTAACAGGACTCTATGTGTATTGTTGGATTACGCCATGTCTGGTTTTTCCTGTTGCATTCGACGTATAAGTGTAAAAAGTGCAATAAACTAATACAACATTAGGTGGAATTATCATTGGGGTACATACACATTAAGATCACTAACCTCATAATATAAATTTATTGAGAAAGTGCCAATCATTCAACTACTAAATATTTGTAAACATCAACATCTCTACCATATCTTACCTTTACCTATTTTTAAAGATTTAAGTACATATTATTATGTGTAGGTATTTAGATATATTTTCTATGCAACATTAATATTTTAAAGAATTTTTTATATCTATATTTATTGGTAGATACTCAAGGTAGTAAGTAGGTATTCAAAAGTATATACCGGTATTGGTATTTTCACTCGGTATTGCAATCCCTATTGATAGGTATGGGTTTACGTAGGGTGTTGATTTACACTTTTACACTTATTAAAAATACTGATCCAGGGACATTACGTGAGTATATTTCGCTTGACAAGTAACAATTATTTATTACTTAACAACATTTTTAATCGCACGCTTTGGCGCAAAAAGGTGGCAAATCGTATTTAAAGGCGACGTTAAAGGCTCAAGGGTAGGTTACCGACTGACCGTACTACCTACTCTCGATCCTTCGTCCGCCCAGATAACGGTAACTTTCTTTTTGTTTGTTTCGCTGTGTCCTGGTCTAGCCTGACTCATTTACAGTTACAATAATATTACCATTATATTGCCAACTCTGTCGATTGAAGGATTTTTGATGGAGGATTTAGGCATTATGATAATATTTGGTATCACTATGCACAAGTGACTGACACTTAGGTAAAGTTTAAGTACCTACCGTTTCCTCCACGAAGGATGGCAATCATCAAAACGATATCCACTTTTGATACCGCTGACCTGAACAACAAGTTGTGAAGCCATGTCGTTGGATTTTTCAGTCATGACATTATTCCTTTCTTACCTGTCCTCCTTTACTGGAGGTTTCCTTAACTACTTATGACTTAAATTTACATATTCGTAATAGTACTCTAGTTTTCTGAGCTTTATGGTGTGTAGTAAATATATACTTCTAGCTGATTTGTCATTATCTGCAATACCGTGTCGTTTCATATGTTGCCTGACCACGACATATTAAGTGGTAGCAGGGTAATAATCCTCTGGACAAAAACCCCCGGATATAACCCCCGGCCACTTGTAACAACCCTCGTTTAAATAACCCGCTGAAATTAACTTACCGTGTAATAAAAATCCAGACAATTATCTCCCCCCCCCACTTAAAATGAGATTAAAATTAATATGATAAAACGATTGTTAAAAAAAAATATTGTTTTTTATATTATCTTTGTTCTGAAAAAAATCTGCTACATGTTTATGTAGCGCTTATAAACTGCTGTATCTTGATTCATAAATACTTTATTTTAATTGAATATAATTGAAATAATAATACTATTAAACTATATACCTACATTTGCGGTTACAGATTTCAATATTTTAGTAAGTATTATTTTTTCTCCCTCTTAAGATCTCTAAAATGCGCCTATTAGCTGTTAGTATATTATTTATTTTGTCAGATAAACTTTTGTATCCATTATTTGTTGTGTCGATGATATTTTATTTAAAGAGTTTTTAAAAAAAATATATACTCGGTGTTAAAATCTGGGGCACTTTTGATGTAAAGGCTTATTGTCCGCAGGTTTAATTTCCGGGGTTTTCTTGTACTACCAGAATTCTGTCTACGGATATAGTATATATAAATAAAAAGACTGGATCCTTCTGAATGATGTCTCGTACATAGTCCATGTTACAATACAACATAATTATGAGGACTGAGAAAATTTTATGTAACACCGTACTATGCACATACGAAGTACTAAAATGATGTACCTACGTTGCAAAAGAGCTTATTAATTTTAATGAATATTTTTCTGGGTTGCCATAGTCGACATTTTATTTGACTATTGTCCTAATCGACCCAATCGTCATTAAAAATGATTCATAAATATTATAAAAAATAGTATTTTGATCAGTTCTACTTCTAAAGGGTGAAACAATTAATTAGGTCGCATATTCTACGCATGTTTTGCGTCTGAAGCTAAACTATACGAGTTTTTAGCTATTCTATGAAAATAACAATTTTACTGTCTATTAATAATTGTTTGGACACTGTGGTCATTAGGGACGTTACGTTAAAAAATCTCATTATGGCTGGGCAGTGGTCTACATAATAATATGTTTCAAGCTTCAACTCCTGTTTGTTATAAAATACGTGAATATGTTATGATAGTTATATGAATAATGATAAACCTGAGCAAAGAATAAGCTCAAATTTCGTATTAATAAAATATTATTGCAGCCTGGTTTAGAAAGATTCCGTCACGCTCCGAGATCTGAAGAGGCCAGGCCCTCTCCGGTTCGTGAACAAGCTTCAATTATGTATTTGAGATATTATTGTGATGTTGTTCATTTTGAGATTTAGCAAAAATAGTAAAATCTGTTTTGAAAACGTTAACAATAAAAAGTGCGCGTTAATAATCCATTCGGCGGTGAAAACTATCTTTTATTAGTTTTATTAATCGTGAGATTTTATACACGTCGATTCTGTCAATCAAAGGAGAATCAAGAAATTTCTCCAGCCTTCATATTTCAAAATAACCCGATTTCATCGATTTGGTAGGCATGACCGCGGAAGTTTGTAAAGTAGGTACCTACCTACTAGTATTAAATTGGGTTATCTTATGCAATAGAAAAATGATCTTGGGAGCCATCGCATATTAAGATTTTTCAGATCTTTAATCTTAAAAGACTTTTAATTTAATTATTTAAAAAAGACACGTTGAGTACCTACATAACAAATTATTAATTCAAGACGTTCACAACATGACATTTAGAATAAAAAGTACAAGTAAATCAACCAGAGAAAAAACAATGTAGAGAAAAAAACAAAGCTAAAAATAATTTTTTTGAAAAGAAATAAAACAGAAAACAATAAGTATTTAAAAAAACAATAAAATAGAATTTTAAAAACAGAATACATATCGTATCGCTAAAAATGTCTATATCTCAAGTGAGTGCATTGACCGTTTTGTTAGAGAAGAAGGTTTCTGTTATATTTATACCATCATCATCAGCCGGGGCCAATCCACTGCTGGATGAAAGCCTCCCCAAGCTTCTTCCAACTCTCTCGGTCCTGTGTCGTTCGCTGCCACGTATTTCCGCCGGACTTTACCAGTTCGTCAATCCAGCGGCTTTTAGGGTGACCCTGTGGCCGTTTCGTGCCCCTTGGGTACCACTGGATGACGGCATTTGTCCAGTGGCCGTCCTTTCGGCGAGCAATGTGCCCCGCCCATCTCCGTTTCAGCTGTTTGGCAACGTCTATTACATCGCGTACTCCTGTCTGCTTCCTAACCCATTCGTTTCTCTTACGGTCCTTTCGCGTGATGCCCAACATACACCTCTCCATGTCTCGCTGTGCGACTCTTAGCCTTTGGGCATCTCTCGTGTTGAGGGTTTACGTCTCGCAGCCATACGTGAGCACGGGTAGCACACATTGGTCGAACACCCTACGCTTAAGACACAATGGTAGGTTACTCTTGAAAATACTATTCAGACGTCCAAGCACTCCATCCCAGCTATACCTACTCAAAAGGTGAATCCGGTTCTGAAAGTTATAGTAATTTATATACAAAACCAGACTAGTTTAGGGGTAGAAATACAACTATACATTAAATACAACATACGAGTAAGTACCTATTTTATTTGGTTTTATTTTGTTAGTCAAAACATAAAGTAAAAGTAAAGTATAGTATCAACTGAACTGGCATTTATGTGATGCTCTAGCTTGGGGGCCCGGGCTTAGGAGAGCCCTGGCGAGGCAGGTCAACCAGTTAAGTGAGATAAACACACACCAAAATTTTGCTCTAATAGTAAAGAAAAGTCGCCATTAGACGAGTAGAATATTATTTTATAATTTTTAAAGTTTTAGTGTGTTTCCGACTAATAAAAATAGCTATTTATCTAACATGGCGAAGGGTCACGTGTTACCTGGCTATCACAAAAGGGGATCGCGATCAGTGATTCATAATAATATGATGCTGAGTGTCGAAAATTCAAGCAGATTTATTTAAAAATCGCTAAAAAATACTGTTGATTGTACAGAGAGCCCTGGAGTTCCGCAGAATATCATTTGGGAAGCACTACGTAGAACATTACACTGCCCTTAACCTTAGCTATAGGTTGGGGGCCGGCAAACTTCGCTCCATGGCCATGATCATAGGACATCGCTGATACAATAACACGTTATACATTAAACTTGATCAATAATATTATTATGGGTCAGCGTCAATGGAGTGCGATTCATCTTAGCGTTTTCATATGCGCCATTAATTATTGTAGAAAATTGTAGAAAAAGACAACTAATTTTAATTACTCATGTTTAATGATGGAATCCATATGGAATCAAAAGGAACAAGTGAAAAAAATGACTCATTTGCTTTTTAACAAAATGAAAATAATAAAAAGTGAAAGCATGACTCATTTGTTTTTAAAACAAATGAAAATACAGTAAACTGCATTACCGCTAGAGCTTTCATCTATTATTTTCGCCAATTTGATATCACTACACATTTTTGCCGAAAGCCTAAATAACATTTTTAGATTCAGGAATAATTTAATGAATTTTACACGTAAAAAATGTGGTTTGGGTTACAAGGACTTTTTAATTTTTTATTCTACAATTTATTTATTATTATTATTATTAAATTGTTTTTGTTGCTTACAATGATTTCAAATAAAATAAATGTTTATTTTAATAAAAAAAACTTTATATCTTATGTCCATTACCTATTCACAACATTGTACTTTACATTATAATACTCGTAGTATATTAAATTGATTATTAAGTATATTAATAAATATAACTATTACTCCCTCCTGATAAATCCTTATTGCACTCGGTTGAGAAATACTGCCAACCAAACGGAATCAGTCATATAACACATATTATAATCATACAAAAACCATTATAAACCCAATCTTTTATCAAGCAAGAAAATAAGAAAAATCTTTTTTTTATTCTAAGAGAAATTAATCTTTGTATCAACCTTATCAACATGTAGGTCCATATGAAAGTTATATAGGTACTGATAATATTAACACATCGTAAAAACACCACTGTCATCGATTGGGATTGTTTATTTTTTGGTTATTGCATGACCTCGGCAGAACATAAAAGATACATTGAAGAATATGATATTTTTCGATGCAGAATGTATAAAAAACACCACATTATTTCTAAAATAAAAATGATGTTATTAGAAAATAAATAGGGAACTATACTTGTGTTACACAGTGGCATGTTCCAATCTCGGAAGCGTCCAGCAAATAAAAGTCGCGTTATTCCCATCACTTCAGCGCTACGTCACGAGTCTCTTGTCAATATATGCGCGCTGAGGATGATACGACAACTGATCGTATTGCATATATTGCTGCACTGCATATATTGCTGCAATATTGCATATATCGCAGCAATATATTACATTTATTGCTGCGGGGTGAAAGGGATCGACCACGATGACAGGATCGGGTGCGGGGTGTCTCACTAGGTATTTGGCTGCGCCAGGAGTTCATGTCCTATAATACATATAGCGCTTCTTCGTGATTACATCTGTCATCAAAACCTGCCATGTCTACACATGGACTCGAACGATCGCGATATGGTCACACTAATGTATCCGACAGAGACATCGATTCTTAAAAATCAACAACCGAGACCTTCAGAGCCGTTTTAAGGCCTTCGTAGGCACTGGGCACTTTTGTTTTTAGAGGCTTTGTTCTAACGTTTTTATTTATATTTTATGCAATGTTTATCACGTAGGTACCTACGTATAATAATCGTTTATGTTAATTTTTAAAAGATCTCGTAAATTATTACAATTCTTTCTTCGTTTGATGACGTCCGATCTTATTATTATGGGCCTCCGCGGAGTGGAGGTTTGTATTAAGATAATTTTTGTTTTTACGAGAAATGCATGGTAGCCACTTGCTCAACCTACTAGGTCCATACTCTGACTCCAAACACAAATTGAAAAATAATATGTAAATATATTTGCCACACCCAGGATTCGAATCTGGCACCCACGACATTATAAGCCGTTCGCCGATCGTGGGGCCACAATACTATCCTGATACCTATATATTATCCTGTGCCATTACTGGTCTGCATACCAGATTGAATAGTGTTTTGTATAATGTCATAGTCTTGTTGTTTTTATTTAATAAAACGCATTTTTTATAGTACTTATTCCACTTTAATTAATATATTAGGACCGGTTTCGTCCGCCTCAGTGGGACATTTTCAACCTGAGGCGGACGAAACCGGTCCTAATATATTAATTAAAGTGGAATAAGTACTATAAAAAATTGCGTTTTATTAAATAAAAACAACAATACAATGCAGTTCCACCATGAATTGACAGTTAACAAAATAAAAGAAATGTCATAGTCTACCCTTATTTGTTGAAGTGCCGGTTATATAATAACTTTTCCAGAAATTTTACACTCATGTTAAACAATATTTAACCTATCGCAAGTGCATGACTTAGTAAAGATAGCTGCAGGGCTCGAAATGGAACGGAACGCACCGGAGCGCCGTTCCGGCTCGTGAAATTTGTAAAACTATCGCTCCGTCTCGTGGAAAAAATATGTTGACCGTCTGAGCTAGATAGGCCATAGAATAGAAAATCTGACACTCATTATTATAAAATACACATACAATTTGATGACTACGTAAATATCCTCAGAAAATTTGTCGAGCGCTCCGGTTCGTAAACTTTTCCATTTCGAGCGCTGGATAGCTGATGATTGGATCAAGTGCAGCGGAGTGTGTTTTTTTGTTTTTAGACACTATAAAGCCCTGTAGAACTAGAACCCAAAACGTTCGTAGATCCTAGGCACTGTACCTATTAATAATTGTGCCTTATGTATAAGGAGGCCCTGTCTATGAACTTTGGTTGCACGCATTGGCGGTTAGCATGTCATCGTTTACAATTATTATTAATCGTCAGTTGATGCTCACAGAAAACAACGGTGAACTCCATGCTACTTTGAATTGGTTGAACGCAGATTCCGCCATGCTCATGCGGATGCTAATCTAACCTAACCTAACTGAACACAAAAGGCTATGCTTTCAGTTTTATTTTTTTCACAAATTAATTAATCCTACAGTTGGGTATTAAAATAATATTGGGTCGGAGGGCGATGGAATATAATAATAAACTCAAGTATTAATTGTGTATGATCTCATTCAAATGTTTCAAATGTATGTGTCTGATCTTATATTATTTGGAATTTATACACGGGTTGTTCACGAATATGATGTATTGGAGATTCGTCAGCGAATTCGCATTTTTCCAGTTGCTTCTTCATAACTTTGCACACCCGGCTCTAGGATAAAAATGATGTAATATATTCTAAAAATATATATTTACATAAATATTATATAATATTATCTATTATTTATTTTCTTATTACTGCATTTATTAATACAAGTGAATATCATCTGATCTAATTTTATGCGAGGTAATTAGGCAAAGAAGCGAATCAGTGTAGTAAAAAGTGCAAAGTTATAAAACATATAGGTACTCAATGTACTATACCCAAAGTGTTGTACGCGTACCCCCTGGGGTACGAGAAGAGTTTGGCGGGGGTAGAGTTGGATTTCGGGAATTTCCCGACGGGAATTCTCGAGAAATTTTCAAGATTTTCCACCCCGAATCTCGAGACTAGAAATTTTTAACATTTCGGGAAATCTCGGATCTCGAGAATCTTTTCTCGGGATTTGGGATTTCTTTATTATCAAATAATAATTCAAAAAACCATTTTCTATATGAATAAAGTGGACAAAAAACACAAAACGTTCAAAGACTGATCGGGCATTTAACACAATTAAGCCAACGTCGACTCAAAATGAGCGCAATTTTTGCAACATCAGGGAATTTTGTGTCTCAAAAGCGTACGCGATTGACAGTTTGTGTTTTTTGAAATTCCATTTTAAGGAGTATTGTTTTAAATTATTTTTGTTTTCCTACTTCTATTTTGTTTGTCTTCTTACACAAATAAAATAAAAAATCATATTTTTTTGGATTTTGTCTGTTTTTACACTGATTTTAGGATTCTTACAGGTTTTTTTAAATTTCCCGATATCTCGAGAATTCAAAATTTCATCATTTCGGGAAATTCCGAATCTCGAGATTGAGATTTTCTCGGGAAATACCCAACTCTAGGTGGGGGTACGCGTTGCACCGGGCTTTGACTGAGCCTGGTTCGACGCCATGGCCCATGGCATATTGTTTTACCTACATATCTAAATTGCGTCACATTTTGAATCACCATTAGTCAAAAAAATAATCTGTTAAAAACGATTTCAGTAAATTTAATGTGATGTTACCATTTAATATTTTATTCTCAGAAAAAACGTTTCGTTCGTTTTTTGATGTCAAATGTTCTTCAAAGCCCTAACTCCGTCGAAAATTGACATATTCTGTCATATTGTTTTCCCTCATTATGATAACACCCTACATGGCGATGTATTAATACTATGGCTTCTAGGGGCAGTTCTAGGCTGGGGGTCCGGGCTTAAGGAGAGCAGATCGACCAGCCAAGTGAGATAAACACACATAATATACATGATATTATCAAAATTGCACTAATAATAAAAAAATGTCGCCTGCTGTTTCGCTTCAAGCATGCTACCATTTAATAATAATATGTATTTGTGTGATGTATTATTTGATTATTGTCGATATTCGACAAGTCCATAATTGACAAAGTAAAAGTGGGTTTATTAAAAATACAAAAAATCGTTAAAAATACCCTAAATTTTAGTTCGAATACAATTTGGAATAATATGCAACTGTAGATCGTCACACTGCCGTTAACCATAGCGATAGGTAGGGGGGCCGCCAAAGGTGCTAGCCAGGAGGCCCGCTTCGGGATGCGGGGGCCACGATTAATACCGACGTATATATAATCGGAGTCGTTTGTTTACTATTGGAAAATTGTTATTTTATGAGTCCATCCGTAACAAACATAATTTATTATTGACAGTTTACGTGTAAATAAATGCGATTTACCAGTCAGGCGACAGAGGTTTAGACTCATGACACAGTCAGGCTTTAGCGATCTCGAGAGGCAAAACTTTTCTCAGAGTAAATAATAATAGATATCATTTTGAGACGTGTTTTATAGTAAGTATTACATTATTCCTCTTCATCACGAATGAATAGTAAGCGAAGCGTAAATAATTTACTCTCAAATCGAATTTAACAACATTATAAAGTAAGTGTACCTAGGTAATTACTAGAATCTAGATTCTAGAAGTTCTGCCTGTGAGTTCTAGTTGCATCGAGTGGGTACCTAGCAATCAAATCGTGTGTTTACTTATCTAGGTAATAACCTAATCATACAGGCGCGCACACAGAAAATGGCTGGGGAGGGGTCTATTTTAACAACACAACCATGGACCCCTCCAAATCAATCCACCCCGGACCACACTCAATCTTAATCGAGCGTATCACGAGGCCATACATTTGGATGTGACGCCTGGGAATATCTCAGGAGCAGCCCACGCTCTTAAGTGAGAGTTTTGATTGAGTTTACTGAAATATGTAATTTAATAAAAAGTGCCAAGGGAGAGAAAGGCAAGGAAACTTTAAAAACAATACGGACAAAAAAACTATCTGTCTGCAATAAGGCGCCGCATTTTTAAAAAATGTAATATATTTGGCCTTTGTGGCGACTTGGTCGGACGGTCTGATGGGCCCAATAGCTCGTTGGACAGAGTTAAGCATCTGTTCCCTCTCGGAGCATATTCTCGGATATTCCCAGAGGATGTGGTTTGCATCTTGTAGTTCGCCGCCAGATGAACATGTTGGCCGTGTAACAAGGCAAAGCTCATAGAGCTTGGCAGCGAATCTAATATGGTCTGTAAAAACTGACCGGTGTAGTGGTCAGGAGTGGGAATGGGACAACTGGACGCCAGGACAATTGGACGCCGTACTGTCGTAGACACGTAAACAGAACGCAGACGATGAATTTTAATCAGTTTCTATCTACTACTTCGTAGTTTTAATTTTACTCTTAACAAAATGTTTTTTTGTTGCGGATTGAGAATTACCATGCCTAAGGCTATATATAAAAATAAAAACTCTTTTTTTGTTGGAACATAATATGGACGATTAAATCATTATTTACGTGTGCATATTTAAATTCTCACCAACTATTAAATCATAATATAATAATTTAAATATAAATAATAATATTATATATATTTTTTAAAGGTGCGTATAAGTACCTAACGTCTATTTATTTTAGAATTGCGTGGCGTCCAGTTTTTCCGGCGCCAAGTCGTCCTAGACCCGTCAGGAGTCATGTAGTGGCTAGGAGTCAATTTTGGTCCATTTTGACAAAAATATTCCTAGTTTTTTATTGATTTATAATGGGGTGGGGTTAAAAAATCTAGCAGGTTTCACTGCCTTCCAAATTTACACCATCTATTAAATAAAAGCCCACTGTGGTCTAGCGGTTTACGCGTCGGCTTATAATTTCATGGGTCCCAGGTTCGAATCCTGGGTCTGGCAAATACATACACATATTGTTTTTTAATATGTGTTTGAAGTCAGAGTGTGGACCTAATAGGTTAAGCAAGTGGCTAACATCCGTTTCTAGGAAAAACAAAAATATGGTAATACAAATCTCCACTCTGTGGAGGCCCATATATTTCTATTAGGATCGGACATGGTCAAAAGAAAGAGATAAGAAATTGGGAAAATAATTTTTAGGATCATCAGTGTCCGTTTGTGTCGTCCACTCTGTCTTTTATTTCAAACGTGCCGCATTAGTACCTAATCATAAATATTTTAAGTTAAATTATGAAAACAGTAAATTTAATAATAACCATTACTTACCATTAAAAACCAATACCTAAATACATAAATATTTTTAATTCGAAGATAAACCAATACTTATGATGAAAATAAACCTATAATCATATTAATATGTGCGTTCCACTATTATGTTTAACACTTTCATCTTTTTAGTACATATTTTTTTAATGTGTGAAGATTGATAAGTTTTCTCGAATGTGTAAGACAAGCTTTTAAACAATTAATTAATTAATTGAGTTACGTATATTATTATTTGATTTAGAAAATATTGCCTTTTTATGTATAATTAAATAATAAATAATTATATTATGAAATTAAAAATCTCCCTCGATACATTCGAAAGAAAATAAAAATAACCAATATAATGAAACTGTTCAATGGACACGTGTATTTTATAACACTTTTATTTAAATCGATGGTAGATAGGTTCCTAGTAGGTAAAGGTATTGATTAATATTATTAAAATGTAACTTATTAGTCTTCGTCTTTATTGGTTGTTCCGACCGAATGACTGAGGATCGTAGCCCGGATGGTTAGACTATATCGGCACCCTTTTCCCACGAGTTTTCCCCACCGTTACCGGCATGCAAGGTCTCATTCCGTGAAGAACCCATGGCATTCTTGATTCGATCCAATCATTTGGAGATGAGTACACGGGCACAGCGTTTGGGACAATATTTTAAACATAGTTTAACAAAGTTTTAATATAAATTAGATGAGGTTGTAACAAGTTGTACCTACCTAAATTAATATTTAATTTTATATCGCATAGTTTCCCTACTAGGTGACATTTAACATGTTCAGTATTTTCAACACTTTTCAGTATTTCAGTGTATTTAGGAATAGTCATTACAGATGGTCGGTACTTACACCTAATTTCCGGATATAACCGTGGCCATATTGTAAGCAGTTCCTTGTAACTTAATTTCCCATTAATATAGCCCAGTGGCGAAGGGTGGATGTAGGCTATTAAGATCTGACATAAATAGTTCATCCTAAACTTTGTCAGTCAAACTTATTTGTTTTCATTGAATTAAATGTGTAAATAGTGTTTGCTAGTTTTAAAAAAAAAATATTAAACCATGCCCAATCCAAGCCATAGTACATAATAGCTGAAAAATATTCGTCCATCTATAAAATATCTCAAATTCTGCCATTAAACCATACATATTTTTTGATATTTATAGATAGAAAAATATATTTTATTTCGATTATGGTTTGGTTAAGGCAGAGATTCATGAATTAAAAAATAACTAATCAACGCCATCCGTAATATGTATTTTTAATTCAACGAAAACAAATAAGTAAGACTGAAAAGGTGTGCACTACTTTTGTCGGATTGCTTACAATAATTATATCTAAACTAAAATGCAGTGATGTCCCGTGGGGGTAGGCAGATTGAGCGTTGCTTGGGGGCGGCAGTTACTCGAAGGGCGGCAAATCGAGGAGAATGATTTCGCATAATATATAGACGTAGCTAAAATTATTTTGTTTACATGCCCACAATAATAGCATAGTAAAAATGGTGTGGAAATAATAAATCTGTGTATTGTTAAATTTAATGGAACAACCCAATGTGTGTAAAATATCAACCACATAGAACCTCAGACTCTGATGATTTGGGTATATTTATTGTTTTTTTTTATATCTAAATTTAATTTTGTATGTATTAGTGGTACCTACATATTTTGTTAGTAATGTATCCATACATGAGATTTATTAGATATTGGAGTCATGAAATGATGATAAAAAATACTGTATAAAAAATGGGGCGGAATTTTGGCGCTGCCTAGGGGCGGCATTTTGTCTAGGGACGTCACTGCTAATATGGTTTGGTTTAGGCATGGTTTCATTGAATTTTAATAACTAATCAGAACCATCTGCAAATTTGTATTATTAGTTCAATGAAAACAAATAAGTATGACTGACCGTGTTTAAGTGCATTATTAATATCGAATCTTAACAGCCTACCTCCAACCTTCGCCACTGGTACCTATAGCCTGATATATCGAAAAAATGCGGATGAAAACACTTCAGTTACATAATTTCGAACAACAAACGAATGCTTAATTATTTAATGAATCTTCAAAGACGAATTTTATCTTGTTATTTTTAATTTGGGTAATCTAACCCGCTTCTCAATTATCTTAATTGATAGACGCATAGATAACCTTGATTGATATTTATAATTTGTTCTAAATCGTAAATAGACAACCAGTGAGAATATTACGTATTATCGTATTTGAATACAAACTACAAAATATGTTTTGGTTTTGAGATGCGTCTTGTGAGGTGTTTATGAGGTGATGATTACCTTGAAGATGTGTAAACAATGCCTGGTGCCTGCTATGAAGGATGTAGCACAATAGAAAAAGAATTGTCGATTGTTTCGACATCGAGAATTGTATTGTATACAAAATTATGCTACAGTTTACAATGGTAGCTCTAAATGTTGGTTCAGGCATGGATATTTTTATTACGTGTAAATTTAATGATGCAATTTGAGGAAAATCCGGTTATACAAAATACAAAGCGAGTTTTATCATTAGAGTTTTCACTTTCTATTTCGAAAAAAAATTAACTTCGTCGTTATAAAAATGAATAAGAAACCTTGGTTATTTAATTCACAGCGTTATAGACGAGCTTATGAAGGGAATAGATACCTTCGAACGGGACTCATTAATCTGTTTTTGACTGGTCAAATCTGCATTGAATATCTGTGTTTGACTGGATGAAAAATCCTTTTACCGCAATTATTGTGTAAATAAATTTTATGAAGTAAAGTTACTTAGCTACTTTATAAATCAACATTACTGTGGAACCGATGGACGGTTAGAAAATTTTACTACTAACAGAGATTCTAAAGTGGGTGGTAGGTATAAAAAGGTTGACTACTCCTGGGCTAAATGATAAAAAAGGAATTTTACGGAAGGTTAAATTTAATTTAATTTGTACCTACCTTTCTATAACCTATATTTACCATGGTGTACCTATATTTTTTATCAACCATACAACGCCATGATACATTGATATCATTCTTTAATTTTATCATACTTATTTAATAATATAGGTATAGCACCTAACGAAAAATGATAACTCATTTTTACAAACATTTTCGGCACCCTGACAGAAATTACGTGTCATCTGAAAAATATCATATACACAGTGACGTCCCGTGGGGGTAGGCAGATTGAGCGTCGCTTGGGGGCGGCAGTTGCTCGAAGGTCGGAAAATCGAGGGTAATCATTAGGTATATGTATATATACATGGGTACCTAAATTTAGTAATAACGGGAATATCTTTTCATTAAAAAATTGAGCTCACTGGTTGGAAACAAAATGTATTAATTAATATGAAAGGTTTAACAGCAATGTAATTTTTTCGTTCGCGATGTCTAGTTTACTTCCGTTGTTCTTGGACGTCACGTCATTGATGACAAGCAATGACACGTGCAGATTTGCGAATTAAGTTTTAATTATAGGTAGGTACATACTAACCTAATAAATGTATCCATATATTTTTGCCAGTCACTCGCGAGTTTTGAAAGTTGTATCCATACAACACATTTCTTAAATATTGGAGACATGGAAGGATGATAAAAATACTCTATAAAAAATGGGGCGGCATATTGGCGCTGCTTAGGGGCGGCATTTTGTCTAGGGACGTCACTGCATATACATATTATTATATACTAGCTGAGCCAGCTGGCGGTCGCCAGTCTGTCTCGCTAGGTCTTGCAGACGGCTTGGCGGTGTTGGATATTAATATATTTGTGTAGTATGCATAGACGGTGCCATAGTTTTCCCTTCGGGATGGATTTTCATTCACCTCAGACAGTTTGACATTTCGCTGATTTGTCAGTTTTACGATTTGCAAGTCATTACTGCCAATATAAATTTGGGCTCGTATGCATAATCTCTTCTAGAGTCTGACCTTCACAATGTCGTCCGATACCACCTCAGGCTGATAGACCTAGCAGAACAGCTGGCAATCGCCGATTTCTACCACTGACATTTTAATAGAATATAATATGTTTATATATTGCACTTTTTCATTCATACTTATATTATGTTTTCGTTGAACTAAGAATACATATTACACATGTTGTTGGTTAGTTTTTTATAATTCATTAAACCCTGCCTAAACCAAACAATAGTAGTTAAAACTATTATTCTATCTATTAACACAATCACTGCTGAACTTTTAAATACCTTGTAATTACCATATTTAAATAACACGTTAATTATATCTAATGGCCAAGTACTCCAAACGCGCCAGTCGCGATGTTAGCACTAACGCAACGTCTTACGTGTTCGAAGTCGGCGCGGAGCGGAGCGGCGCTTGCAACTCAAACGTATAACCGTATAAACGTATAACGAAAAAAAGACTGTCTACGAACATTTTCACACACGGTTATACATTTGAGTTGCGCGCTCCGCGCCGACTTCGCCCACGTAAAACACCCCGTAAATGAGTTACGCCCACGGTGGCCGCGCGGCTTAAGCATTGGACTATCACGCCGTGGGTCCCAGGTTCGAATCCTGGGCCTGGCAAGTACACATATTGTTTTTCAATTTGTGTGTGAGTCAGGGTATGGACCTAATAGGTTGAGCAAGTGGCTGAAATCCATTTCTCGCAAAAAACAAAAATCTGTTAATACAAACCTCTACTCTGTGGAGGCCCATATGGTCGGACATGGTCGGAAAAATGAGTTAAAATCCTTACAGCGCTGAAGGCATAATTGTTGTGTCTGTATTAGATGGCCATTAGATATAATTAGCATGTTATTTAAATGTGGTAATTAATAATAGTAATTAAATACTCCGCGGTGAATGTGTTTTAAAAATTCAAAATGATTTATGATTTAATGGCATTATTTTAAATATTTTGCAGACAGATGCATATTATGGCTTGGTTTTCCCAGAGTTTAATTGAATTTTAAAAGCAAACTGACAACATCGTAAATTGTATTCTTACTTCAATGTAAACAAATACGTAGAATTGACAAAGCTTAGTGGATCCACCCTACCTCCACCCATCGCCACAGCAGGATAGTCTAATTTTTCATACATTTAGATTATTGCGTTACAATATTTTTATTTATTCAATGGGGAAGATCCCATTAGATTGAAAAAAAATTAAAAACTATCTCTCGTAATAAGTCTTTCAAGACACCAAGATACTCAAAGTTATTACCACTCTGAAGGGGTGTATCAACACGCTTTGCTTAGGAGCAAAAATGGTATTTTATTTTAAAATTAGTAGGTTCTTAATAATACTACTGATTAAATTCCAACATGCTTAATTTTTTTTTTTTTTTGTACCTACCTAATTATGGCGTAAAATAGTAATAATTGACTATTATAATATTATTTGCCAATAAGCGATATTAAAGGTGATAAAGAATAAATGATATGTAATGTCATTTTTTACAATATTCATAATTTACAATAACATAATCCATCTTACAATAAATGTCTAGATTGAAATTGATTATTTTATGGGTGCTAATAGAAATGTCACATTTTTTCGATTATTCCTGCAAATTCTAAATTTGAATTCTGACACGTCAAATGAACTTGTTTTAGGTAGCTCGCGAAAGAAAAGAAATGACAATCATTAGTCTATTAGTTTGACAGATAAATAGCAGTGACGTGGTTTTAGCTTATATTTTCGTAATAATTAGTGAGGAAATATGCATTTAATTCTTGTAGCACGCCAATGTGCCGCTTACAGATTTGAATAGTTTTGTGGAATATTAATTCATATTTGTGAAATATCGGTTATATAGAAAGTATTAAGCGACAATATAATCAATTTGAGGTAGACGGACAGCAAGAAGCGAAAATGTATGGTGACGGATATAAAACGCGATTTAAAAATGATTTTATCTGTGATTGTGTCGAGTTTTATCAGATTGTGCCCGATTCAAATGGAAGTAGATTCGGGACTCCAAAAATTGAAGTGAATTCCTTTAATAATCAACAAAGTGGTATTTCAATAAAAAAGTTGACGTATTTTCCAAAATCTCTTAGGATAATAATATATAGGAGATAATTATTATTATACATACCACAATAATTTATTTATTTATTAATATCTCCTACTGTTTCATAGATGTCATTGTCATACATAAACACATTGCCAAGGGAATGGGACAACTAAACGCCAGGACAATTGGACGCCGCACCGTCGTAGACATGTATTTTATTCAGTTTATGTCTACTACTTAGTAGCTTTAATTCATTTTACTCTTAACATAATGTTTTTTTTTATCGCGGATTGAGAATTACCATGCCTAAGGCTTTATATAAAAATAAAAAACTCTTTTTTCGTTGGAACTTAAACATATGCACGATTAAATCATTATTTACGTGTGCATATTTAAATTCTCACCAACTATTAAATCATAATACGAGTATAATAATTTAAATATAAATAATAATATTAAATATAGTTTTTAAAAGAACCTATAAGTACGTCTATTTATTTTCGAATTGCGTGGCGTCCAGTTGTCCCGGCGCCAAATCGTCCTAGACCCCATTGCTAATGCAATGTGATGGTCACGGGGACTGAATGAGCGTTTACGGGGGACGGAATATGAAACATGTAATTTAATACAATTTACTGATAATTTAAAACCCAAAAAGTATGTGATCGTTGAATGCTTTTATATTATTTCGTTTCATCATATTATTATTTAAATGTAGTTCAAGACTACAGAATAGATTAATAAAATAGAAATGCAAAAGCCAGTTGCCATCGATCAAGGTTTTGAAGCTGGATTCGGTTTACTTTTTACAATAGTCAGATCATAGAAAAAACCCAAAGCGCACTGAGTGTCCTCAAATATTGCCAATATTGCATTCAATAGATTTATATTAGTGACGCACGAACCGCGGCCCGTGGGCCGCATGCTCATCAAAATAATAAGTACTTCATTACCAAATTTTTCATTGATTACGACAGAATTCTAATCCTAGGTGTAGTGCAAGAAGTCATTAACTAACAAATGCATGTTTCTCGGCAAATCGCTTTCAAAGTTTCTTATAAAAATCTACAAATAACTTTTTATACAATTGATGACTTCTTTCACCTCCAAAGCAGCCGTTCCATAGCCAAAATCGTATTGTTGACTTATTGCCTTCATAGTTTACATAAAAAATAACCCATAATGACTTCTAACTCAGTTTACCAAAAATGTCACTTAATGACTTCTTGCACCACACCACTAATATACTAAGTTCTAACGTGAAAATACATATGTACGTAATGCAGAGTGGAGTGTGATTGCAGTAGCCGATATATAAGTTATATATCAGCTACTCCAATCACATAATATAACTATTAAATAAAAAATAATAAAATATATGTCTCGTCTAGTATAATAGGTATATCATTATTTTTCAACATTTCGACCTAATTAAAAAAATTAGAAAATGGATAATTGGCCCTTCTTTCAAATAGGTTGTCTACCACTGATATTAAAAATAACATATTCTTTAACACATTTTCAAGTTTATCCCATATTTCTCCACACTCGAGAAGGCAACCCACCAAGCGCTCGAAATGGAAAAGTTTACGACCCAGAGCGCTCGAAAATTTTCTGAGGATATTTACATGGTTATCACATTTTTAAACAACAGTGTGCTAGATTTTTTGTTATATGACATATCTAGCTCAGATGGTCAAATTATTTTGTCCACGAGACGGAGCGATAACTTTACAGATTTCAGCACATTAAAAGTAAAACTATTTCTTAATCAATTTATGATTTTATAAATAAATAAAATCTCTAATTATTATGCATTTTATCTCTATAAAAGACATTATTTTGATTCCAGGAATGATAATATCAAAAAGAAGGGGCAAGAAGTGAGTGAGAGTTGGCTCGCATGATGAGCTAGGGGCTGAGAGTACGCAATGAGAGCGTCCGCGCACTTGCTGCTGGTGGTGGCGGCGTGGAGCGCACTGGCCGGTGCCCAGCGGCCCCCCTGCCCCCCACCCGGCTCAATTCTACCCTGCGTCTGTGCCACTCGGGGAGAGGAGTTACAAGTTTGGTAATAATAATTCATATTAAATAAGGCTTTAGGTTATGTGGCATATATCTTCTAAGGCAGTAATCCTACAGACAGCTACAGTAGCCTGACTACCTACAGTAGCCTGACTAGAAGAAGACTGTGTAACTGAAACGTTTGCCTTTGACTGTCTCAGAATGTAAATCGATGGAATATTTTTTTTTTAGATTTGAATCGCTAAACTGATCATGAAAAGTCAATTGGCGAAAAGTTTAGATTGATAGGACAAATAACATATATGTGGGTGGCATAGCCGATAAACCAAGCCTTTGGCGGTGTAAACTGAGTGAGCAACGTACCCCTTCTGCCCTGACACCTTTATTAGGGTCTGCAGTAATAGATCATTGTATTTTGGTTGGGTGGTCATGCCGCTCAAACTGTTATCAGTATGTCCTAACACTGAACCGCATGGCACTGTAAAATTAATTTCAATTAAAGACAATTTTATGAAAAATTTGTTAAAAAATATTGATGTTTAGAATAAAACCTTTAGCCATTATCGTAATACATGTGTTTCTTTGAAAAGATTCAGCGTTTATATGGTGGTAACTTTACACTTTTTTTGGAACTTTTCACTACACCGATAGGCCTCTTTGCCTGATTACCTCGCATAAAATTAGATCAAATGATATTCACTTGTACATATTAAGTATATGTAGTAATAAGAAAATATATGTAAAAAAAATATTTAAGAATATAGAGCCGAAGTGCAAAGTTATGAAATGACAACTCTAATTCAAAATAATTTATAAAATGAGTTTTTATCACTTGGTATTCACCACACATTTCCTATTTATAATTACCACCCCCTCTACTCAATGAAAACTTATTATTGTGGTTATTACACTTACTTCTAATTTTATTACAGGTGCACGCACAGTGATTTACCAAAGGTAGTGGAAGGTTTAAAAACAATCGGGAATTACATTTCCCGACCCATCGATGAGCTGATCATCGAACACAATTACTTGCCATCGTTGCCTGGACGTGCTTTCCGGACTCTGAAAGCGCTTCGTCTCATGCTGCGGCACAACAGTCTCGAGCGAGTAGCTCCGGGATGGCTCGCCGGCCTCGAAGACTCCCTCATGGAACTGTTTATTGTCGAAGATGACCTTAGGAGTTTGCCAGTAGACAGCGTAGCTCACATGAAGAAACTACAGGCGATCACAATAGAAAGTGATCAATTGAAAAGGTTACCTAGCTTTTCGAGATTGAATAACTTGAGATATCTCAAGGTACAATCGTCATCGTTGATCGAGCTGAACGGAAGAAGTTTTAAGCATTTACCGTCACTGGAAAAATTGCAAGTGACCGGAAGTCCTAGATTAAGCAGGCTGGAGTCAAACTTGCTACATGATTTGCCGCGATTGTCAATGGTTAATATATCAGATTGCGGCTTGACATGGATTCATTTGAGAGCTATGTCATTATTGCCATCTCTTGCTGAGGTATCTTTTGAGAATAACAAAATAACCGACGCAGGAATGGTCGGTCGGGTGTGTCGCGAGTTACCTGCTTTGGCAACGCTCAGACTCGACGGAAACCGCATCGATAGACTCAACGAAGCCTCGTTTGTAGACTTGGCAGCTTTGAAAGAATTATCCATATCCAGGAACAAAATTGTTGAAATATTCCATGGAGCTTTTCACAAAGTGCCTCTACTGAAAACGCTCGACCTCAATTATAATATTGTGCAGCGTGTACACCCGGAGTCATTTTTACAAACTTCTGGAAGTGGACTCGAGGAGTTGTGGCTTGTAAGTAATGAAATAAATCATGTTTCTGAATTGAGAGCAATATTAGACGCACTGCCTAGGTTAAAGTTTTTGGATATGAGTAAAAACGTATTGGAAGATATTCCTTACGGAGCTCTGAGAGGACATCCGACATTGGAACGTTTACATTTGGACAGCAACAGGATACGGACGATCGAAAGAGAAGCGTTTGCAACAATGCCCGCTCTCAGAGAGCTCAGATTGAGAAATAATAGCCTCTCTAACCATATAGATGGACCATTCTGGAATTTGCCAGCACTCAAAGGTTTGGATTTGTCGATGAATTTCTTTAGAAGGTTGGAGCCACGTCTGATCACCAATTTACCGTCCCTGAGAAAAGTGGATTTGAGTGCAAATAATATTGCAATAATCGATCCAATGACATTCTTAGAAACCCCGCTATTGGAAAATGTGAATTTATCTGGTAATTCTTTAGCAGCGATTCATCCGGCTACTTTCAGACATCTCATGGGGCTTTATGAGTTAGACGTAAGCAGAAATCGTCTCCTCGAGTTTGTCCCGGGCTTACCGAGAGGTATAGAATATGTGCACATGGCAAGAAATCAAATGAGTTCTTTACCTCTTCCTCCTTCTCCAGATTTAGATTTACCGTCACTGCGGATGTTAGATTTGAGTGCTAATGCTTTGAGAAATATACCAACGGGAGTAATGACATCTCTTCCTCAATTGAGAAGACTAGATATTTCTTTGAATGGCTTACAACACATTGAAGACGGATCGTTCAACGGTTTGGCCAGATTGGAAATGCTCGACTTGCACAGTAACATGATTATGTCCATAAGTCCTAAGGTGTTCAAAGACATGGTCGGGCTGACACAATTAGATATGCATGGAAATGTTTTGGAAGTGTTGAAAGGAGATATTTTGCGTGACACTCCTCATTTGAGGACATTGGATTTGAGCAGAAATCGATTAAGAGAAATGTCTCCCAATGCATTAGAAAAAGCGAGAACGTTAGAAAGAGTAAATTTATCATCTAACTATTTGAATGAACTTCCTCAAACGTTCTCCGGTTTAGTAAAATTGGAAAAATTGGATATGAGTAATAATCAGTTGAAAGCTATCTCTCCCAGTGTTTTGGAGAGCTTGACATCTCTGAAAGAATTAAGAATGTCAAATAACAAACTCTTGGAACTAAAAGAAGGAGCGTTCCAAGATCTGCAGAGTCTTGAAATGTTAGACTTACGTGGAAATGATTTAGAAATGATACATTCGGGAGGAATTCGAACTTTACCAGATATAGAAACAATTCTGATGAGTGGGAATCGATTGATTGAAATTCCTGACGCAGCGTTTGCAGAATTACCATCATTGAGAAATATAGAACTGCAAGATAATAATCTCCACAGAATTTCGAACAACGCATTCTACAAGGTGCCTCAGTTGCAGTTTTTGAATTTGAGCAATAACCAAATTGGAGGCCTAGAATCGGCGGGGCTGAGAAATGTCAAGTCTCTGGAAATTTTGGACTTGAGTCACAACAAGGTAACCAGAGTCGGAGCTATGGCGTTTGAAAGTATGGAATGGCTGGTGGAACTCAAGATGGACAGTAATAAGATTTGCGCAGTGCAGGGGTCACCATTCAACGGGATGCCCAGATTAAAAGTATTGAGCATGAGAAATAATAAAATGACTTCATTGCCGGAGACATCGGTGAAGGCTCTTCGCAGTAACATTGCAGTGTTGGATATAGATGGTATGTGTAAAAAATTGTTACTATTTGAATAAAATTACTTTAAATTGTCACTACATACTAAAGAAGAAGAGAAAAATATTGATATAATATTTCATAAATAATTTATTGTCTATGATATTTTGATTAGATTGATTAAGTTTGTATGTAAATACGATAATTGGTCCGATTCAGTTCACAATAACAATAATAATTATGAAAGTATAATAGTTTTATGCAACAAAAAAATAATACTTATAATATATGCAAACAAATAAATTATTCAGTACCAACTAGTTTTAACCAGTCCAAAATAATGGACACTGCATGTGAAAAATATGAGGGCCCTATGGAATGACCCTGCTTATAGATTTTTTTTCTTTTATGAACGGGATCAATGTGGTTGAAAAATGATCTCTACCTACATTGCAAGAAGGGTCTGTATTGCAAATCTGCATTCATGTCTTTATAGCATTGTTATTGTATTCTGCTAATGCACACATTCCCAACCTTTTTCGAGAAGTGACCCACGACGAAATTGTGAAAAGGCCTTTTAATACGATAAAGAAAATGCATCGAGAATAGATTTTTTATTATAGTATATTCAATATAATTTTAACTTGAGACATATTTAAAGCGATGGTTGATTTTGTAACCAGCTTCAAAATCCACGATTGAGTTTTCGTTAATGCTAAACCTCAGCATGTCATTTTCAACATTTAATGTGTTTCTTGCTTTGGTTTTCAAATGAAAAAGCGTTGAACATCCATTCTCGTAGAGATATGTGGAAGCAAATGGATATAAAACTCGAAAGGCAAGCATAGTAACATTTGGATATGACTGATCACACAGAATCGATTCAGAAATTTTTCATTAAATAAGTTACGTGCCGAAGAATTGTTTTTCAGTTCCACGAATTCGTCTTGTCGGTTGGACCTTGGGGTGTGATTTAGTTAAAAATAAAAAAAAATTAGGTTAACTGTATCAGCCAGCGACCCCACAGAAAACCTTTGGTGTCGCGACCTATAGGTTGGGAAGCCGTGTAGTTAATGCATCTGAATATTGTATTGAATGAAATATATTGAATATAACACATAGTATCGATAAACTCAGGAACATATTATTATAAACATTATAAACTATTAGAAAAATGTTGGACCGAGCGCGATATGAACTCAAATCATTCATTGTGTGAATTTGTCACACTAAGCTTGGTGGAGTATGAAAGACTTCAGATATCGAAGTTGTTAATAATAATTCTCTTGAATTTTAGACACATTGATAGTTCAATGGATAATTACACTCATCAGGACATTTAATGATGTGAGTTTGAATCCGTTTCTCCATTGCTTCATTCATCCATTTCTCGTAAAAAACAAAATCTGTTAATACAATCCTCTACTCTGTGGAAGCCCATATGATCCTATTAGGATCGGACATGGTCGGAATTTTTCGAATCGGCATGTTAGGTTTATTAAAACGATGTATTATCAATAAAAAGATTATTGTATTCTTAAATTTTGTGTATTAACGTATTGAAAAATTACTAATAATCTGTTTATTTCAGGGAATCCACTTGTCTGTGGCTGCAGTCTGGTATGGTTTAGGGCGTGGCTGCAAGAAGCATCCTCAATCGGACCGAGGTGTGCTGACGGAGCTCTTCTGAAGGACAGAAAACTTTACAGACAAGAATGCGACAACGAAAAACTCAGAGAGGAACCCGTTTTGCCCGGCTGCGAGGGAGAGATCATCGACACATCCCTGTACGGAACATCGGAAGTCTTCTCGCCTTGGATGGAGAAGATCCGAGACCAAACGAACCCGGTGCCCCAAGTGACAAATAATGTACACATGGCGCCTTCTCCGGAAGAATCTGAATATTTCTACGACGAATACGTTGATTACCCATACAATGATACCAATCTTGTGGAATTGAGTAATTCGAGTAAATATTTCAATCACAATCGATCAGGTCATTTCAATGGTACTCCGTCGTATCATTTTACTCCGGGAGATACGCCCACACTTTATGCGGGACAGAACCCTAACAGAAGTAATACCAACCAAGGAAACCCAACTAAACCAATTGGGTCAGGATTTACTTTCTTTGGAATGCCCATTCCTTCGCTGAATATCGGAAAATTATGGGGAGCGGAGAGAAAAACTGAGAGAAAAGTCGTAGACGGAAGATCTCGAGGTCCAGGAAGGGTGCAGAGTTATCCTCCGACTCAACCCGACTATCAGACTGGAGGTTTTGTTCCATTAATGCCGGGAGCTTCTGGCGGATTTATGCCAATACCGGACCCCAGTGTAAATGTTTCACAAGCCGATAGGACGAAGAACAATCGGACATCGTGGCCGGACGATTTCCCATCGAGGCTAGATAAAATAACAAAATCTGACAAGGATTCCCGAGATCCGGCCTTAGGAGTTTTCGGTTCAGATGAAGTGATAGACAAAGGGGCACTGTTTAATTCTCAACAAAATACACAAGTCAATCAAAGCAATTATGTTTTATCACCGCTGAATCATAATCCAAACGAATCTCTCAATGCAGAACTGAATAAAAACACAGTTCACAATTACGTTAATATAAATCCAAGTCTATCTAAAGATATGAGTGTGATTGACAATAATTCTAGTTCAGTTGAAACAGACGAGCCTTCAGTATCTGGTGGTAAACGAGCTACCGATAAAAAATCATTCACATATGAAGAATTACTTTCTAAAGACGATCGTCCGGCAGAGATACTGATTAGTAAAAATACAGTCACAGGCATTCCTAATAACACATCTCGGGATTCAAATGAATACAGTTTTAATAACAGAAGTTACCCGAGTAGTGTAAATGAATTCCCTACGACGGCCTATGAGAGAGATTTAATAACGAGTACTTTACCATCGGTCGTGGTTCAGAAACATTCTTTGGAAAATAATGAAGAAATTTCCAAGCAAACAGCGTCACCAAGTGCACTATCAGTTCTAGCTGTGCCGGGTAATCAACAATATACAGCACCGGTCGGTAGAAAGACGGCGACTATCACAAAAGTAGAATATCCTCACAGTTATAACGACAATACCCAGATACCGTCTTCGGTGGAGCCGTTCAAGTCTAATAACAGAGGAGGCAAAACATCATTTTACAACGACAACGACTCTACGACAAAGAACACTCCGTATAATAGTTCTTTAAGTTGGTACTACAATAATTATAATCAAAGCACTCTTGAGCCGTTCATCGGACCGGGGGTGGAAAAATTCGGTACTAGTAATAGCGGCGGTAGTGTGCAATGTGATAATTTAGTGTTTAGTGCGGCATTAGTTGTCTTTGTGAATGTCTATTATTACACCTCGGGCCAGTCACTCGATTGACAGGGACAATTTTGGGTGATTTTTAAATATTGGGAAAATCTTACACGGAAACTATTGTTATTTATATTGACTGCTTACTCAGATAGGTAATCAGCGCTATGTTAACTGTGTATATTAAAGATATAAATAATATATTGTATATAAGATTAATTAATTTTTCTTTTATTTGTCCAATGTGCATTTTTTTAAATATGACTATGAAATATATTTATAAAATGTTATAAAACTATTAATAGACATGAGCTGATACCATGACCCAGTGTTACCCGACTAAAATAAATAATTATAATGGGCAATGTTCATAAAAGAAAAATGTATTATTTTAGAAAACAAAATACACAAAGAAGTTATGTAAGATGTTTTTTGTTTATTTTCATCGAGGAAAACCCAGCTTTTGGCCCAACACCATTGATATTATATCTGCAGGATTCATTATTCCATACAATATCTATCAGAAAAATGGGAACTTTTCGCAAAAAAGGTTATAGGTGACAAAAATCCCATACTAAAATGTAGGTAGCCAGACCTCCCTATCCTAGACCACTCACCAAAGCCTTGAACCATGATCCACTTACGAAGGTTGTATACCTAAGAGAATCTCCTTATACCTACACTTCTGCTGCCTTTCCCTGCACTATATATATAGGTATTCATACGGCAGCAGCTTGTCACTGACACACAAAACATAAACACTATCTGTCACAAAATCCAGTCACAGCTCAATGCTTATTAAATTACATTTTGTACTGCTGAAATCAGGAGATAAATATTCATGAACTTTATTTTTATTTTACTGGATAACTGAATTAGTTGTCACTACTACAATGTCAATATTGAAAGTGTCTGCAGGCATATGTGCTGATTTCATATTATTGACTTTGGACTAGAAAATACATCTGTGGGTGCATGAATTTCTCCAAGGGACCGCCGCATGCAGAAAATTTTCCAAGAGATCCAATAGCTCAATAATTAAACAAGAGCTTTCATCCCGACAGTGAAAAATGTAAGGTTTGAGTCCCACTTGGATTAAGTGGTGATTTTACTTATGCGATCATCGCATGCATATCATATTTTTACATTAGTTTATTCATTCATATGGCGGAAGGCTATAGATATTATACAACATAATAATACACATAGAATGAATGCCGTTGGGTATTGATAGCTAGATATGAATACCAAAAGAAAAATATTGATATATTTTTGACATTCTTAACCACCAGGACCAAAACAAAATCTTCACAGAATAGTTCTCTTTAGTGAGGCATCGCTCCAAGCAAGAAGTAGAAATGTTAGAAACTCTGTTTTGCTTGTCCTTTGCAATCACTAAAGCCATACCACAAATAAGTATGGAGACATCCTCTTGGCAATAACTCATTTTTGCCAAAATGTCCCTAACTTGTAATAATAGTAATAAGATTTTCAATCCATTGAAAAGTCAAAGGCACAAAAAGATTGATTCAAAAAAAAAAAATGCAAACCAGATGGGATTGAGATAAACAGGAAGATTATAAAAATAAAAAGTCACATTGCTAGAAAATATTTTGACAGAATTTTATTGTTAAAATTAAATTTACTCCAGTGTGTTACGATAAATATTATAAAACAAAATTATAAAGCCTAGTCCAGTCCAAGAAAATCTATATATGTGCAATGTTTCCCATCTGACGGGAAACGAAAATCCATGAGTATGTGTATCAAAATATATAAAATGTTCATAAACAATTTTGATACAACTTTCGAACAGTTTTTATACAATGGTCAATGTTCACCGAACTGATGTATCTTGGTCTGGACTAGGCGTTAGTATACGTTTAATATCTTAAACATTATTCAATTACGACTTCTTCTTTTCATCCTTACTTTTGGTGGTTTCTTTCTTATCTCCTTTGGCCTTATCGTCTTTAGCCTTTTCGTCCTTGTCCTTCTTCTCTTTAGACTCTTCCTTCTTTCCTTCTTCCGCATCTTTATTCGTCAACTTATTATTGATGAGATTGTGGAGGGCGATGATCGACCTGACTAAGGCAGCCAGATACACGACGAGCATCTGATCATTAGTTTTAACATACAAGTTATCTGTAAAGTTATCCTGCGTGATATCAGGCAAGAGATTGAAAATATCCTGCCACTGATAGATAATCTGGTGATTGATCGGCAGTTTACCTTCCGCTACTTGGAACAGGTAGTCTTGAATTTCTTTTAATTGAGTGTGAAGTCCACGAAGACCTAGAAGTTGATTGGTAATACGCTGAGATAAGCTTCCGACGGTTGTGTCCTTGATGTCACGGAGAAGATGTTCAACGCCTACCTCCTCTGCTTCCTCAGCGCCTATTTCACTAGCTACGTGATCAAAAGTTTTTGACGTGGGCGAGCCGTCATCGTGGACTTCTTCGACCGCTTGATAAGCTTCAGTGGGCAGGCCGAGATCTTTCGGTTTGGCGTCGATGATTACGAGAACTGAATTAGGGCAGTATCTTCGGACTAGTTCGTTGATGGCGATATCGTTCTGATATAATTTTGGCCCGGTGTGGTACCAGCCCACCACTCTTTCTCGGGCGTTGACCTTTTTGAACATGCCGTACATGTTTTCGAGGTAGTCATGATCGAGGAACCAAACGGATTTGTCTTTATCGTCTTCATCGAAAGGAACTGAAAAATCAAAAAGAAATTTGTGCTGAAAAACTAATGCTGGTAATTTTAATTTAACACAGAATAGGAAATAATAAAGGTACCAAATGTCGAGTAACAATAATTGCTATTGACTGACAGCTTAAAAGAAAATTCGGTACAAATCGGTTATGGGGAAGCCAGCGGTAAACACATTTTGAAAATAGCCGATATACTGGATTATTTGTTAGGTTGGGTTAGTATAGGTTAGGTTTTCATTCTTGAATTCATGAATTTTGCCAAAATCGGATATGACAATTAGCGCGGTTTCCACCTGGCTGCCCCATAACTGACTTGTACCGAAAATTCAAAGGTATAGTGCAACCTCATGTTCATAAATCTTTTCAAGCCTGGCTGTGCCTGTGAGTGTTTCACTACATCTACACAAGGTACTGTAATACTGGTACAAAACCAAAAATGTCGGCTTGAGAAACAACATTGTTATGGCAATAGTACGTATATTGTCTATGATGTTTACTTAATATTTTCGATATTAATTGATGGCGTCTACACAATATATTCTAACTGCATGGAATATAATAAATCTTTTAAATAAGAATAATGACGTGATTTATTATAATTAACCTTGTTCTTACTTATGAAAGTATTACTAAAAAATGGTATAGGCAGGTGTTTAAATCTGATTCGAACCAGAATGAAAGAAAAGCTACACAGATGGCAACTCAATTGGGCAGGAGTCACACAACTGCTCAAAAAAACATTTCTAAATGAATGGGGGATGAATCCCCTTGCCCCCATTTATAACATACCTAGGTATGAAATATTATATAAACTGCTGTCAGTCAGTAGGTACTTAATATATTATAGCTAGTAAGACCTACACAGGAGAAATAGTCATCATTAAGATGTTAGTTAATTGTATAAAATGGATTTATATGGTGGCTATTTTTTAATCACCGTGCATCGATACTTTTTATGGCATAGCTAAATACATGTGCAATATTGTTCTATATTCATAACGTAATTAATGCAATTTCCAATGAGTTAGTGATAATCAACAAAAGAAAAGGTTAAAGAAAAAGAATTATTTGCCACAATTGCAATTGATTTGGAATAGAATTTCAACCAGAGAGAGTGAATGCATTGCTGGACAGAGATAAAATGCGAATATCTGCAATAGTAAGAGTTATTCAAACATACCTGCAAAACTATTGGATACGTCCAAAACTCCCTTCGCACGCCAACAACCCAAAAGTACACCAACAACACGTTTTTGATTTCCAATCTTTCCCATGCGGTTGAAATGGTCAACCACACTTAATAATACAAGTGGATGAACCACAACTTTGGTTGCTGTCAATTCTGGCATAATTATTTCTTTTACTTATAGTAATATTCTCGATTCACTCGTCCTCAAACAAGCCGACAATAGACAATAATATAGAGTTTACACTGACATTCCAAATTGAAGAAAGATGCGCCGTCAGTGTTGAATATGTTGCCATTCATCTTTTTCTTTATGGAAATAGCATTGATGTTGTAAAAACAATAATTTTAATTCTTTTATTTAAAAGTTAAAAATAATTATTGCAGGGATTATTTTAAGTCGCATTAAAATTTCAGGATAAAAGAAATACGGCGGTTTTTGATAAAATAAAATAACTATCAAAATTCAAAATCATAAATACACAGTGACAATAATTAAACGATAGTAATAGACAATAAAATTAATCATTTTGTCGAGTTCGGAGTTTGACAGGTGTATAGTGTGTACCTATGGTACCTACCTATTTTTTTAGTTTTGTACTATTGGCGGCTAATAACATAACCTCAACCTCGAATCTTCCACCGTTATAAGAATAATTACATTATAATACAAAATAATAGTAACACTCATTTGCATAAATTTAATTGAAAATGTCGACTAAATCCATTACATTTGTTACTGGTAATGCTAAAAAGCTTGAGGAAGTTATCGCTATTCTGGGGAAATCATTTCCACATAAATTGTGCAATAAAGATTTGGATCTCCCTGAACTGCAAGGAGAGGTTAACGAGATATGCATTAAAAAGTGCCAAGAAGCTGCACGCCTAGCTTGTGGCCCTGTAATGGTAGAGGACACTTGCCTATGCTTTAATGCAATGGGTGGACTTCCCGGACCTTATATCAAATGGTTCCTTAGTAAACTTGGCCCAGAGGGTCTGAGTGACATGCTTAGTAGCTGGGAAGATAAATCTGCCGAAGCTATTTGCACATTTGCTTATTCAGAAGGGAATGGACAAGAAGTGTTACTGTTTCAAGGGATAACCAAAGGTACGATCGTACCTCCTAGAGGCCCAAGAGATTTCGGATGGGATCCATGTTTCCAGCCTTCTGGTTATGATAAAACGTATGCAGAATTACCCAAAGAAGAAAAAAACAAGATATCTCATCGGTATAAAGCTCTTCATAAATTTCGAGATCATTTCCGTGAGTGAATATCCATAACATAAGACTTCTTACAACTTTCCTTAAAGATGGTCATGTTTCTTTAAACATTCATATCATTTTTTAATACCTTATGGTTACCTGTAATTTTGTTATTTTTAATAATACAGCTAAACAAAAAATATACATAAGACCTTCAGAAACATACATATTAGAAAAAATCTTTAAAAAAATATGGTGCCAAACGAGATTCACACCATACCTAATTACGACGAAATTAACTAAGTACCTACTTAATCAGGCAACTAAAACGCTTCTCAAATTTCATTAATATTGGCTAACCGCTTTTGTCGTTTGTATCAAAGTACCAATAATAGATACCTTCTTTGATTCCTAGCCAACATCCGGATCTTCAAATTTTTTCTTATGTAAAGTAGGTACTTGCTTTTCAAGATTTATGTTTCTAAGGTGTTTTCAGATTATGTATGTTCGATAAAGAATGTTGCATTCTTAAATCTTGTGAATTATTCGTTGAATAAAAAAATAGTTTACAATAGATAATATGTTTTATTTACATTAGGTATATTCCAACTCTCATCCCATAACTGAAAAAATTAAAACCATTTTAAATTCCTACTTGATTAAAATCCTTTCCAGTGATTCCAGGGTATAAGTCTCACCGAATCAATATGAAATTAATATTTAATCAATATGAAATGGATTATTCATCATAGTGTCAGTTCCGTAGAGTAAAACATACGGCCTTACACTTTTGCCCTACTATGCATTCACACACATAAAATTAATCTCAGGTAGGTAATACTTAGGCTAAGGCCAAATAGTGCCTTGCTTGGTGACTACGTGCTAGGTGACATATCCTAGTAAACGAACGCACACTATTCTATCGCAATGAGCACACTGCACGCTTCGCGCCTCGCTACATGATTATGTGTCACCTCGTGAGTCTCCCGGCGAACAAACGTGTTGTGAGATCCCCGGGGTTCCAGCGGCTAGCTCAGGCGTCCATCGAACCCCGGATTCACAAAAAAAAGAAATTCAAACGGTTGGAGTGTAAATAAAACACAGTCCTTCGTGCTCGTAACGTGATATTGTTTATATTTTACATTTTCTTAATTTTTAGTTTTACAAATTATATTTGGGATTTTTACAGTTGTAGTCGTCAGGTCCGTACCTATCGGAAAGAGGACGCTTACTAACATCCTTTTTTCTTTCTTTTTAAATTCCTCGTACCGACGCCATCCAGCAAAAAAAGGACTCTCGTGATTGGCCAAATTTTATCGCGTGATCTTTGATTCGGCGAATCACGAGCCTGACCCTGGCGCCGGCGCGCGAGGATTTCACGCACAATGCGCGGCAAAATTTATTATATTTAAATCCTTATATTTAGTCTTAAAATTATCTCTTTCATCCATCATCATTTTTACTTTTTAAATTAAAAAGAAATACTTACGTGGTTGAGCAAGGAATCAGATTAGATGTTTTATGAAGCCGTTTCTAGAGGTCAGGGTTACGTTTCGACTTAAGCTACTAAATGATTATTTTACACCGGGAGAAGCCCGCCTGTAACAGGGGTGTATCAGTTGGTTATTTTTATCGTGTCACCTAATGATTTTGCCATTGTCTATGGATTTTGCAAGATGGCGGATATTTCTTCAGTATGACAAACGTCAAACACCGTATATTTTGACGTTATGAATAATGACGCATGGCAAAAATGCATTCAACAAGTTCGAATTTGAGACTTTCGAAATTTTAAACTTAAATGCTCTGTGAGAAGTAGCTTTCTGGTTAGTTTTGAGAGTGACATATCGTTATTGACTTGAGCGCATCCAAATGTCAAATGAATTTGTACCTAGACACGTAGCCTGCAATGTGGCAGTAGTGTTTTTAGTAGACAAGCATAGCATCTAGCTCAGGACTAGCGAAGCACCTGCCTATGTGGCCGAAGCCTTGTCCGGGTGGTTCGATCTTACAGAACTATGCATACACAGTGATTGAGTGAAACTGTTTTGTTCTCTTGCCTCATTTAGCAAAATGTCATGTTTATTTGTTGCTTTTTGTGTCTGCCTGTTGTCGGGACCATCACATGGTATACTGGCATTCTATATTAACCACGAATGTTACATCTTTCTCCACAGTCATGTTGAAGGATTTGTTATACACAATTTGGAAAAGCCTCAGAAACATAAAAATCTTATAAAAAATGTTGGATTTAGTAGAATTGAAACACACGTCTCTCTCTTTCCAGGCAAGGGCTTTAACCACTTACCCTATTACACATTACACTATCTGATGTGTCTTTGAATTCCATTAATGATGGTTACTATCTTCGTAATTTAAACTAGTAGTGTCATCTGACAACAAGTGTCGCCGCGCTTGAACGGCTAGCATAACAAATAAGCGTTTTCTTCACCATTATAACCTATATCCTACCAAATAAACATAACATACATAATTTGGAACACATCAGGAACAAAACCTATCAGAATTAAGCTCAAATTACATTGGCAAATTCTCAGGCCAACCGTCTGGCACGATTGCCTCCGATCGTGAAAAGTCACTATTGAGTCATTCCCTTAATTGCTTGTGAGTGAATTGGAAGAATTCCTATTATTTGGGCCCGATCGTGTCGAACATTTCTGAGAATGTACGAAAATATCCGAATTAACCTTGAGCTTCCATGAGTGACCGCGCGAGCGTGTCCTATCATGCATTTCGTCTATTCAATTCTAAACTATCCTAAACGCCAATTTTTCGAAATAGGTTTTTTTACATTAATCGATTCTCTATGAAATTTCCAACATTTCTGTATAAACCTAAATGCAATCATATTGAATTTAAGAAACAATTATTTTCATGCCACTTCTTAAGTATCCCAAGTGAGATTATTTGTCAATGTATTGAATTTTTCATAAATTTGAAATTGGTAAAAATTCCCCAAAATTTATTGTAATTTGAAACACAAAAAATGATTTTTTAATATTTCGATATTACAGAACTATATTAAATTAAGTATAGGTTCATAATTTCTAAATTTCGCTTTCCTGCACATTTTATGATTTGGCGTTTAGGATAGTTTAGAATTGAATAGACAATTTGACATAACAACACAAATTCGACGTTTACATAATGAAACCTGCTTGATTATATTCATTATTTTAACAGACAATAATAATACCGTAGTAAATACAATCAGCAACTCGTTCTAAATTTCATTTGTTGCTTTACTTATAATTATTCACACTAGCAACTAAGCATATATTATGAACCAACCAAATCAAGCGTCAACACTATTGAGTTGGTAACTGAATCGTTCAGTGTAAAAAATGGTATTTAAAGTCAACAATTCGCGAGCCGAATACTACAAGGTTCTAAGTGTTCGTCCTTGAAAAAATAAACCCAACAATGAAGTAGTATTCTAAGCTGCCTCATTGTTACTTTTGTTTCTCCAAGGACAAACACTTAGAACCTTGTAGTTCTCCACTCGCGAATTGCTAACGACGATCGATCGTTGAACATGGTTGGATCTACGAGTCAGCTGGTCTAATAATTATTAGGCTTTTAGAATAAAAGGTTTTTTATAGTAGGTATGATTATGAGTGTTACAAATTATATTAATGGTCAATAATGAATGTTGGTGCACTATTCATTGAATAGAAAATGGTTTAATTAAAAATATGAACATAAATTTAATCGAGCTGCACATATTATTGACAGCTGCAATAGTGCTTTGAATTTTTTTATACATGGAAATGTGATAAAACAGTACCTAAAATATTTATAGCAGAATGATTATTAAAAGATTATAAGTTGTGATAAAACTATGATGCTGCATCGATCATTTTGTTAATTGTTTTATTCCTTTCAACTGATAACTTATCAATTACCTATCATACGAGGAATGTTCAGGGACTCACAACATTTATTTTATTAAGAATCTGATATTTCAAATAAATATTACGAATTTTAATTTCTTGCGTTCCCATCTTCTATTTAAGATTGAGAACCAAATTGTCGAATCTTCATTTCCCTGTTGTGTGCAGTTGCATCAATTGTACAACATCTTAGATATTCAGTTGATTTCTGAAAGGCTAGTCAGGAAAACTTTACTGGATTTTACCTCCCATCAATACATTTAAACAATATTACTTATTCCACATAGTTTAATAAGAATCAGGACCATTTTCATCTGCTTCAATGTACATCTTCAACTGATATAATATTACATGCAGTGACGTTCCTTAGCAAAGTGCCATCCTTAAGCAGAATTAGAACGCCGCCCCCTTTCATATTTAGTTTAAAATTGTCTATTCGTTAGTTGCTTATCTATCTATTTTATTATTTTTTTTCTTTTGACCATGTCCAATCCTAATAGGAATATATAGACCTCCACAGAGTGGAGGTTTGTATTAACAGATTTTGTTTTTACGAGAAATGGATGTTAGCTACTTGCTCAACCTATTACGTCCATACACTGACTTCAAACACAAATTGAAAAACAATAATACGTGAATTTTCTAGACCCAGGATTCGAACCTGAGACCCACAACATTATAAGCCGACGCGTAACCTGCTCGGCCATCGTTTGGCGATCGTAATCAGACAAATACACCTTAAATCTCTAATTTTACATACACACCATCTATTAATAATTAGAGCAGTTCCACAAAACCTACAATCAAACAGTGATGGTTTTAGGTGTCTGGAGATCTGTGACACTAGCAGGTTTGGAGGCACCCCTGTGAAAAATTTGCCAGTACGATAAACCGCCATTACAATGTGTATTACAATACAATAATAGTAAAGTTATGTTGGCAGGATTTTTTATGCTTCGATTATAATGATGTCTTTCTAATAAAGCGATAGCATCGCCTGCTTCGTTGGAAACTGCTACTGCTCTCAAAAGTTGTCATATTTGTATTCGTTCCTTTACTCGCCACCCTTTTTTAATGTGCCGCTGTTTGAGGTTTTGAGGATCGATGTCTCTGCCGAGAATGCAACCGTGAGTTTGTGAGCACACACGTCAGTCCTTGTTAATAGATGTGATCATAAATAGGCGCTCCATGTGACGGGCATATACTCTGGATCCCGCCCGTGAGTTTGACACTCTTGTCCTGCAGTATTGCAAGTCTGAGATGGCAAGAGGTAAAATTACACGTAGTTATGCTTATTCTATATTCAATGCCGCAGGGTGTCAGGGTGATGTAAGTAAATAAAAATTATTACTGTTTGAAATGTACTATTTCGTCGATAATTTTCTACAAACACTCTCAATCGTATCTCAATTTTGTCAGTTTTGAGTTGTTTGATGTAATGAATTCAGTATTTGAATACGTATATACCTATTCCACTAACACGTATCTCAAAACATACTTTATAACATAAATAGATGTAAGCAATGACAAAAAAATTGTATCACAATAAAATACTTTTATAAATATTATAAACTCGTATCTTGAGATACGTGTTTGTAAGTACACAGAATACTAAACTTCAACAGATGATTATACTGAAGTTCTTTCAAGATACGTGTTTACTGCAGTAATATTTATTTATTTAAGGCCATGCATTAGTTGAGGCACGGTCTAAAAAGATCGTTGCTAGGCGATGCGCGGACTGCGGGTCGCGGGTGAAAATGACACCTGTCAAACGAAATATTATTTTTCATATAAATCCAACATACGTTCATTTTATGTTCTGTTTATTGTTCTATTAGTAACAATAATAATATATTCATTGACATGTTTTCTTTTTAAAGTAAATGGGTAACGTTTTTAGTCATCTTTACACGATTTTAGAATTAATTGACCCGTCGCCATCACGCAGCAAAGTGACGTGCTTCTGGCTCGAGATTCTCTCAGTGAATGGCAGCGAGTCCAAAATTTCGTCGCGCCTACAGTTCGAAATTATTTGGCGTTTCACTGATGCGTCACCTTAAGAATACAAAACATTGTGGACATAACAAATCTAAATTCAAGACGTACACAACATGAGATTTACATTATAAGTCAAACATTACCCTCACAAGAGAGAAGAGAATATAGAAAAAAATATATATATAATAATAATAATAACAAAAAAAATAAATAATCAAAACATACTTAAGTACAATTTAATACAGAAAAATATAAAAATTATATTTTAAGAGAACGAAAAACATACAATTTTATACAGAAAAATACAGTTTCAAAAAGAAAATGCAAAGTACATTATTGAAAATGTCTATGTCTTTAGGGACCGCATTTACTAATCTTGTACACCTCGCTAATGGTGCCTGATAGGCTTGACACGAGGAAACGGTTCCAATCCAGAATAAATCATGGCTGCGACCATGTAGGTAATTGACAGGCACATGCAAATTCAAATTCATTAGGACACCAGGATTGGAAACCATCCCTCGCGATAACAGGCAAAAGTGTTCCAACAGCAGAAGAGACCGACGAGATTCAAGAGAGTGAAAAGTAAGTATGCCTTGTAGAAGGATTCACAGTAAAGTTGTAACGCAACCAGTGCGATAGATTGAAGAAACATAACATTTTTTTCATTAAAATATGTGTAACTAAACTAAATGAACATTTCATAGAAGAAAATTTATTTTTGAATTAATAACTGAGAATAAAGTTGTTATTTGCCTCTCCTGAAAAGTTGTGTTTTTTGAGATACGTGTTTGTAAAAAATTAACGACGATTTGTGATCACTTATTAAAGGATGAAACCTGTTTCAATCTACGTCATAATACCAATAATTATTAATTTTGTGATGACTAATAAAGGAAACAAGGTATAATGGAAATTATCATTTATAAAACATTAATTTTATCTGATTTTGATTAAAATGAAATTTCCCAGTGGTGCAGAATAATTATAGTGATAGGTAATAAATTATAATCTTGCTGATAATAAAGCAATTCTCTCAATATCTTTGTGAAAATTAATTTGTTTTTTTTTCCCACCTCCACTGTAATACAGATAAAGCTAATCTAACTGATATTGTCTACAGTTGTCAATACCACTTGACAGGGAGCGGTTTTAGAGAAGTGCAAATGGTGATAGTTGTTAAATGTGATAAAAAATAGTCATGGCGGATTCCAAAGTGGTTATGGTAAAATATATGATTCTTCAAAAATAATTATGATGATTTCACAAGCAGTAATCTTATTTGTTCTGACATATTTTGATTAATTTTTTAACCCTTGCGTTATTATGTAAATGCTTAATATTAGATAAAAGATAATGAGTGACATCAGTATGTCTAATAATGTATCCATAGAGAATCTGATTTCCAATCTTTTTTGTTTGTAGGAATCCTTGAATATTTTGTAAATCTTCGGGGAATCCCTACGAATTATTAAATACTTTAACACAAACATCAATAATATCTTTCACCTGAATATCTAACCATGCTAAACATTCATTATGAATCATTTTTAGGGTGACCATGTTTGGGTCAAGCCACTGGCACAGTCGGAGTTTGACATTCCGATCGGCTGTAAGATAGTGAGGTCAGATGGAAAGAAGCTGACAGTGCGTGATGATGACGGGAAGGAGTTCACCGTGTCCACTGATCAGATCCTCAAGTCTATGCACGTAACTTCGTCCCGCGGAGTAGAGGATATGATCACACTGGGAGATTTGCAGGAGTATGCCATTCTGAGAAATCTGCACATGAGATACAACAAGCAATTGATTTATGTAAGTGTATTATCTAATAAGAATTTTATGAAGAGATATTAAATATAATATGTCCTCTCCCGCTACTATAGACTTACCATTATGTTATGGGTGTGGATGTCTTAGCAGCAATCCGCGAAACTAAAACTATCTCCACGCTTTTGCGTGCATACATAGCCCTAGCCCCTGCTTCTGTCATTTACACTGCATAGATATAGAAAATGCTAGTTGGTGTGGGTAACCAAGAATTGATGATAACTCGGATATCTGTTCGGTTTATGATCTTTGTTTACAGGAATATTTTACAGTGCCCATATGAACAGAGATGGTGGCGTGAATATATAATAATATTATTATATTATACGTCATAATATGACAAATTTCCATGTAACTATTAAATAAGCAATGTTTATGGCAATTCAAGAAAAACTAATAATCCATAGCGGGTCTACGACTATTCGGGCACCGGGACAACTGAACGCCAGGCAATTGAATGAAATTCGAAAATAAATATAATAGACATTTGTAAATTATATGTACTTTCAAAATATAATATATTATATTTAAATTATTATATTATTATTTAATACTTGATAATACTTTAATAATGTGCACACATAAATAATGATTTAATTGTGCATATTATATTTAAGTTCCAACGAGAAAAGAGTTCTTTTATTTTTATATAAAGCCTTAGGCATGATAATTCTCAATATGAATTAAAACTACTAGGTAGTAGAGAGAAACTGATTAAACTTCTTCATCTGTATAAAATCATAACAAAAGTCTATTTATTTCATTCAACAGTGTGGCGCCCAGTTGTTCCATTTCCCTCTATACGTACTCATAAAAAGTTGTTATAATTATTTGTAAATGTATTAACAGGTTTTTTTTTACGATTTAGGCTCACAATGGTTGAACGGCTTACGCGTCAGTTTATAATGGGTCCCAGGTTCGAATCCTGGATTTGGTAAATACACATATTGTTTTTCAATGTGTTTGGAGTCAGATTATGGACCTAATAGGTTGAGCTAGTGGCTACCATCCATTTCTCGTAAAAAAAATTTGTAAATAAATTGAAACACCTCATAAAATTATCCGTAATTACGACACTTGGAGATTAATTGGTGACGAGCACTCGGCCAGCAAGCGACAGATGTGTTTTCACTTGGTGCAAGATTTTTTCTAGGCCTTTTCTAATAAGTATGGTTCTTTGGCTTTTCAAAATATAATGTATTTTCAATAAATAGTATGTTATATTACTTGAGGTTTCACGGTTGGTTTTTTGGTATTTAGTTTTGGGTTATCTCTGTGTATTCTTCTTTCCTTGATTTTCGGGCTCATTGCATTGGCTATTCTCAAGAAATGAAATTCTCTTTTGACAATGTCCCTGAGACAAAATGATGATGAAAAAAGGAAAAAGAATACATGGTCATAGTACAAAAACCAAATACAAAAAATGCTACATTCTAAAATCATGTGTATATCGTCGCTTAAGAAACAACACCGCGGAAGTCAATTAATTAAAATTTTCAGGGGAAACAAAAAACGTCTCAAAAAATTGAAAAATGATACCTTTTAACTTATTTTTTTTGTGTTTAGTTAAAAAAAAATCATTTTTTCATTCAAAAAGAATTTTTCCATAGAAGGAACACGGTGTAGGATTTTTTTACCTACCGAATGTTATTCAAAACTCAAAACCGCCAAATGGGGACTTACGCGGTGCGGTGTTGTTTCTTAAAAGACGATATGCAATTGTGATTTAATAATTTAATTATTAATTTGATTTGTGTAATGATTTTTAAAATTCAGACGTACACGGGCTCTATGTTGGTAGCGATCAACCCATATGAAATTCTACCGATCTACACTGGAGAACAAATACAACTCTATCAAGGGAAGAAGATCGGTGAAATCCCTCCTCACATCTTTGCAATCGGAGACAGCTGCTACCGAGCTATGAAGGAGCAGCTTGCTGATCAATGTATAGTCATAAGGTTTATTAATTTGAGTATATATTTAATACAGATAAATTGGATTACAACAGACAGTTTGGACTACATATTTTGACAGTAATTTTCAATGATTTTAGTATGGTTGTTTAGATTGTGACAATTTGCTAGTTTACATGACAAAATTTTGTTTGGTCATATATTTTTTCTTCATTGTAACGTCGTCACGGAATAACTTTTGGGTGATGACATTCTAAACCATAGGTGACCGATTTTTCGACTTTGCCGGGTAATTTTTAAGAAATATGGTGTCAAAAGTGGTATTAATATTTTTCCTTACATTATTGGCAAGTCATAAGTTTGTCTCCCCCCTGCATGATGTCACTGCTTTGTACTTATAAATAATGTATTATTTAGATCATTTAATTAGTGAAATTAGTAATATCATATAATATCAGCTACCTACAGTCTTTTAAGATGTCGGAAAGCGAATCCTTGAATACTAAACACAAATCTGAATCCGAAAAAATGAAATGGTCTAAAACTCATTCCGCGTCCTCATGCCTTTCGTGACGTTGCCTCATGACGTTCCTCATGCGTCTAACGCAACAATTGAGTTGCCCATTAGATATAATTAGAATGTTATTTAAATGTGGTAGTAATTAGTAATTTACAGGTCTGCAGTGAATGAGTTAATTACAATTTATGTCATATTAACCACCTGATCCATGCCACGGACGAATTAACTCGCCAAAGCATGTATGTCGCGTCAGGCCACGAACGAATATATTCGCAGGTTCTTGTAAACGTCATAACTTCTGAATAAACATTCTGTGTATATTTTCTAAACAATATTTATCATTTTAGTGTGAAAATATTCACGATAATCTTGATAAACATGTTGTGTTTCACAAATATTTATCATTATTATAAAGGATTTATTTTATTCCGAAAATAGCTGGCCTACAAGTGTCCACCTAGTAAAAATTGGCTGGCAGTGATAGGTTAAGAACACAAAAACTTGGTATCAAAATACAAAATTTTATTATTGTTTTTACTATTTGTAGAAATAGGTGTGTCAAGATTACATTTTATTAAAAATGTAGATTAATGCAACCATTGTCATAATAATCACCGGTGCGTTCCGTTCCGTTACCAGTGCTGTTCAAGTTGTAAGACAGGAAAGTATTTTACCTTCTGTAATTTTTTTTTATTGTTTTTAGTGGAGAAAGTGGCGCTGGAAAAACTGAAAGCACAAAACTCATCCTTCAATATCTGGCTGCAGTGAGCGGGAAGCATTCGTGGATTGAACAGCAAATTCAAGAAACCAATTCTATTTTGGAAGCATTTGGAAACGCAAAAACAGTACGAAATGATAACTCGTCAAGATTCGGAAAATACATTCACATTAATTTTAACAGTAAAGGATTTATAGAGGGTGCAAAAATTGAACAGTATTTACTTGAAAAATCCAGAATTGTCTCGCAGAATCACGGCGAAAGGAATTACCATATTTTCTATAGTTTACTGGCAGGGTTAAACAGTGAAGAGAAAAAAAGATTAGAACTGACCGATCCGTCAAACTACGATTATCTCACCGGCGGAAAGACTTTGTTGTGTGAAAAACGAAATGACGCAGCTGAATTTGCAGACGTCAGAGCCGCCATGAAAGTTCTCAATTTCTCCGACGAAGAAATGTGGAATATTTTTAAACTATTGGCCGCTGTTTTACATTTGGGTAACATGAAATATAAATCTACCGTTGTAAATAATCTTGAAGGTTCCGAGATTGTCGATTCTACCAACGCCTCGAGGGTGGCTACAATTCTTGGCTTAAATAAATCATCCATGTGCGACGCGTTGACTAGAAAAACTATTCAAGTCCAAGGAGAATATGTTGTGACATCTATATCAAAACAAAGCGCATTGGAGTCAAGGGATTCGTTTGTGAAAGCTATTTACGGGCAAATTTTTATTAAAATCGTAGACAAGATTAATGAAACAATCTTTAAACCCGAAGCGAAGACTGTTAATTCGATAGGCGTATTGGATATATTCGGGTTTGAAAACTTTACTAACAATAGTTTTGAACAATTGTGTATAAACTACGCTAATGAGAATTTACAACAGTTTTTCGTTAAACATATTTTCAAAATGGAGCAGGAAGAATACGCAAAAGAAGGAATTAAATGGGTTAAAATTGATTATATTGATAATCAAGACTTACTTTATTTAATTGGATTGAAGAGCCTAAATATAATGTCACTCATTGATGAAGAAGCAAGATTTCCCAAGGGTACGGATTTAACTTTACTCTCAAAGCTTCATTTAACACACGGTGCAAAGACCATGTATCTAAAACCAAAATCTGATCACACGCATTCGTTTGGCGTTCACCATTTTGCAGGAAGCGTTTATTACAATATTGCAGGTGAGACTTTCTAATACTTTTTGAAACAGAGTTTTTTTTCCATTCTACGATATTGTGGGTTATTTATGTTAACAGTTGTTTCGGGTCACAAACCTATCCTCAGAATGTTTCAAAGATAACTAATCTTATGCTGGCTAAATCCGTAAATAAATGGTTTGCTTGACTTGGGTCATTGTGAAGCGGGGGCATTAAAAATTGAAATAATGAACATAGGTGACAGCAAATTATGTCAGAAAGCGACGGTTTGTTATATTAAACTTATTTGCTTTGTTTCTTGTACAAAACAGTGGCGTAGTTGTCATTTACTTAAAGCCGCGTTGACACGATCCAAGTTGACTTGGACCGAGCGCACTCGTACGAGACATCTTCATACCAATTACTCCTATCCAAGCTAGCTTGGATGACTAGGATGCGGTCCGAGTAGCTTGGATAGGAGTAATTTGTATGAAGCTGTATCATACGAGTGCGCTTGGATGGCATTCGGTCCGAGTGTACTTGGATCGTGTTAACGCGGCTTAATTGATGTATTTTTTATTATTATGTATATATTGCCACAGAAAAAAATAATTCTATATACTTAAAATATCTTTGAGTACCTAACTGTTAAACCAGTTTTAAGATATGCCTATATATTAAACTGACATCTACATCTACATAATCTCTGGACATTTTGCAAGGTATTTATTAACCTCAATTTGCTCACTTGTTACATAGATGCACAGGTATAATAGGACCATGAGTTGAATCTACAATATGGTCACTCTCTATAGTCAATAAGATGATTGGCGAATTGTGAATCTGTATTGCCAGTTATCCATAAATGTAGGTATGTGCTCGTTATACCTAGCGTCACTGTACAGGCCAATTGTCATAACCTTCAAATATCAAATTGTTCAGGAAGTGAAAAAAACTGTGGGCATTGGATTTACTTATTATTTTATTACAAATTGAGTGGCTTACTCTGTACCTACCCTGTGGCTTACGTTTAGAGAGGGTTACAGCATTTGGCTAGAATATTTTTTGTCAAGTTACAAATGGCTTTAGGCTATACCTCAGTTGAGGCATGGTCTAAAAAGATCGTGGCTAGGCGATGCGCGGATTGCTGGTCGCGGGTGCAAATGACGCGTGCGAACGAAATATAATTTGTCTTACAAATCCAACATGCGTCCATTTAATGTTCTGTTTATTGTTCTATTAGTAACAATAATATTCAATTCATTGACATGTTTTCTTTTTCAAGTAAATGGGTAATGTTTTTAGTCATCTTTACACGATTTAAGAATTAATACCCCCATCGCCATCACGAAACAAATTGACGTATTGACTCCACAACGTTCGCTCTCCGAATGCCAGCGAATCCAAAATTTCATCGCGCCTATAGTTGAAAATTATTTGCCGTTTCACTGATGTATCGTCTTAAAAGATAGTTTTGAATTATTTTGATATGAAATATTTTTTTGGGATTTATGATACTTGGCCAGTTCGTATAAGAGTATGCAATAAGTCCATTACCATCAAAATGTCACTTTGGTGATAGGTGAGGGTTACGGCAATTGGCCTGTTCAGTGATGCCTAGTATTAAGCTTCTGCCTGTCTGACCTACATCAATTTCTCGACAACTTCTACACCATAGCAAATATACAATGCTTTTATGAAATGGATTTATAGTCTTTTATTTGATAGGGTATTTGAATAGATCTTGAACTATCATTAGAAGGAGCATCATGAACTTTTAGTATTGTGGCACTTGGTGGCATTTCTACAACGTTTTTAGTATCACAGAAAATTAATATTTATGTAAGTTACAATTTCAAGTTACATTTGCGTTATAATCTAAATGTTTAAGATCTAGTGACAGTTAAATGTCATGTTTGATGTTATTGACTGTTTGTTTGTTTTTGTAGGATTCCTTGATAAAAACCGAGACACTTTTAGTACGGACGTGAGACAATTGATAAAGCAGTCGACTAATACTTACCTGAAAGGTCTTTTTGCGGAGGCTTTGAATGATGTTGATGGTGGTAAAAAACAAGTGACATTATCTATTCAATTCAGAGCATCGTTGGATGCTCTGATGAAGTCTTTATACGCTTGCCATCCATTCTTCGTGAGATGCATAAAGCCTAATGAATTGAAAAAACCAAATGTAAGAAAATATTATATAAATCTATTTATACATGTAAAAGATTTAAATTTAAATTATGCAGGTAGAGTATAATTTTATTGTTATAGATCCACCAGTATAAGTTGTCCGCTGAGTGAGGGCGCCACATGCTAACATTTGACACATCATTCAATACTTTATACTGTGTTGAGCTTAGTTCCAAATTCGAACACTTGACAATAATTTATGGTGGTATAACTATAGTGATATATTATGAATTCTGTCATCCAAGGCTAATTATATTCATTTTCTAAATTATGAATTACCACCAAGTAAATGTTGACTCTCGTGAAAAGATAGATTCTATTACTCAATGGTTGTGTTTTGAATGTTTTAGGTATTCGATAGTTCTCTGTGTGTTCGCCAGTTGCGTTATGCAGGTATGATGGAAACGGCGCGCATCCGTCGAGCTGGCTATCCGATCCGACATTCATTCTTCGATTTCGTGAACCGATATCGCATCCTCTCCACAAAGATTCCGCCGCCGCATAAAACAGATTGCAGAGCCGCTACCAACAAAATCTGCACAGAAGTTCTCGTGGGACTGGAAGAATATCAAATTGGGAATACCAAAGTCTTCCTGAAGGACTCCCATGATGTCTTTTTGGAAGAATTGCGTGAGAAGAAGATGGAGAAATATATTCTTCTGCTGCAGAAGAATCTCAGGCGGTGGATTCACAGGAGACGCTTCTTGCATTTGCGTGCTGCAGCTCTTGTTGTACAAAAACGCTGGCGCGCTCGAGGCTACCGTCAGAGGTTCATGGTTATGCGTCAAGGATATCAACGTATGCAAGCGGTTATTCGGTCACGCCTGATGACATTTAAATTCACCAAGCTGAAGAAGAGCATTGTTATAATACAAGCGTTGTCCAGAGGTTACATAATAAAAAAAATGATCAAAGAAAAGGGAGCGTTTATCAAACAGCAGCTTGCTTTATTGAAAAATAATAGGATTATCGAAATGGATGAATTTAAAAAAGCTGGCCACGCGGATTATGTTAAGAGAGCGGAAGATAATTATGAAAAGGGCGCTAAGGCCGTGTTTAAAAATATCGCCGTTGAAAAAGTTCATGAAGGAGTTGCAAAGGAGACCGACAAAAATGCTCAAGTCGATGATAATTATGTCGATGATGTATTCCGTTTCCTAACTAACGATTCTAAACAGGCAAGTTTTTGATTATGTTTTTAATTCCGTAACTTCTTAATAATTTGCTATGTGGATCAAATAATTATATCGGTACAAAGGAACTACCCCATACTAGACACATAAATACAGTAGAGAAGCGTTTTTCAAATGGAGTTCTGTGAGGGTTATTGGTTTTTGAAAGATATGATTGTGAAAAACATGTTGAAGAAGACTAACTAAAAATATTTTAATCACACCTAAAACTGTGTTAGATGAAGCGATCTGAATTAGTAATTTTATTTAAAGACGACTCTAATTAGCAATCGGTCCATCTTTTGCATTCAGAAGTCTGGTTGTATCACAAGATAAAGTACTCATTAGAATATTTGAACTGTGTTAAGAGTTGTTGGCATATTTTCTAGATCTATACATATATTGTGTTCTCCAAAATCGCATATCTTGCCGATATATTATGTACATACTCCTAACAAAAAATGTAAGCATTTTTAATGTTGCAATTTTATTGCCTATTTTCGGCAAAATGAAGCCGTGTTTCTAGTGTATAACGCACATTAGAACAACGATTTTATTATTTTCAACTTAACTATGAAACGTTATACCATCATGTTGCTTCTCAGTACGACTACCAAATTTAAATACAACATAGTTAACCATATTATGTTCTATTAAAATATCTAAAAATAATTACCACTAACTTTATATTTAACACAAAAACAATAAATTTCAGCAGCATGTGCTCGCAGTTTTTAAATGCATGTAATCAGCCAAATCAATTTTTTCCGGCGACGTTTTAAAATTTTTAAAATTCAGCCTTACTCCTTAATCTTACTCTAATGCATGGAGCGGAGATATAAGCGTGCCGAATGCTTACTCACTCTCACTTATGGTTCGTTTTAGTTCAGGCCATCTAAAAAATATCATTCTCTATGTAATAACAAAATGATCTTGTATGAAAAAGCAATGGCATGGTTCTTAATAAATTGAATTAAAAAAAATATATGACACATCACATTCTTTGGATAATATTGTCTATATCTAACTCTGTAATAATTTTACCAGCCAAATGAAGATGACATTTCTCCGAGACCGAGGGGTGAATCTATAGATATTCCAATCGGTGAAGACGAAATTGAAGACCTGTCAGCCTACGACTTCCGAAAGTTTGCAGCAACATTCTTCGCAGGCAACAGCAGCTACCAACACTCCAGGAGACCTCTGCGAAAACCTCTTCTGGAAGGAGCCGACGATGGTGGACTGGCTGGTTGGATGGCCGCACGAGCTCTCTGGATTGTTCTCTTACGCTTCATGGGCGATTTACCTGAGCCTAGAGAAGCGAGCGACGCTGACCCCGTGCCTATCATGACAACGCTGACTGAGACCCTCGGCAGAGCTTTCCAACGGTCTGACGAGTATCGGGTATAAAAATATTCTTTCTTTCGATCATGTCCGATCCTAATAAGATCATATGGGCCTCTACAGAGTGGAGATTCGTATTAACAGATTTTGTTTTGACGAGAAATGGATGTCGGCCACTTGCTTAACCTATTAGGTTCATACTCTGACTCATACACAAATTGATAAACAATATATTGTGTACTTGCCAAACCCAGGATTCGAACCTGGGACCCACGACGCTATTGTGGGTGTACAATAATGTACAGTAGGGTACTTACCCATAATAATTTGTCAAGTTTCTGCGATTTCTTCGAATCAGTAAATCAAATGAAATATTATATAAAGAATTCAAAGAAAAGCCATAAAGAAAAATTAAAGATATAAATGGAGGAACCTAATTAGCCCCACATCAATGCAACTAACCCACCCAACCACCTTGTACGAAAAAGCAAGGGTATGGTTATTAATAATATTTTATATAAAGAATTCATACTATTAACGATGACCATCCGATTTAAGTTTTTTTTTTAACCATTTATTGTGATTGTGTTTCGCCTTTTGGTATCTTCAGACAATATCCACACAGTAAAAGTATAATTTATGTAGGAATAATGTATTTTCACAATCTTTTAATGTTGCGTTAATTTAGTATGTTATGAACAGTAAATAATTATTATATTCTGTGTTGGTTGTATGTTTGCCTCTGATAAATCTACATGAAGATGCCGAAAAAACCATTCAAATAGAAAAGTGCAAGATTTAAATCTATTAAAAATATTATGTTTCGCTATTCTCTACAAGAATTTTCTAAGCTTAGTAGAATGGTGTCAGATTCTTGTGGCAGTGCAGGCGACTCATTAAGGTGTTGGGTCATTATTTTCAAATGACACTAATACCGTTCCAAAGTGATTTTGTAGTGGCTGCATTTTTTTTAATTGGTGATTTTCATTTTATCTAATTGTATTCTTATTTGTAAAATGCACAGCTTAATAATGTACATTATTAATTATTAATGTATATTAATAAATATTATAATATTAATGTTCTTATTTTTTTCTTCAGAATCTGGCTCCAAAGGACCGTCATAAGTTGATCAACATGACCCTGAAAAGGCAGACCAAGTTGAGAGACGAATTCAATTTTAATGGAATGGAAGACGCACAGACGGATGAATTTTACCAATCGTGGCAGAACAATCGCCGATCTACAAACCTCGAAAAACTTCATTTCATTATTGGTCACGGCATCTTGAGACCTGAACTAAGGTATGATTTATTAGGCTGACTTCAAACGATACGTCGATAAGTGCGAGTGTATGCTTATGCTTTACGCAAGTTTATGCTTTGCAGTGGTGATGACTAAATACTAAACAATTGTTTCGAGTAGTGTTTTTCAACCTTTCTATTAAATTGGCATACTTAAAAGACCCTCTGCTAAACTTCCATGGTACAAGAATCACGTATACATAATAGACCCACGTAGTCCAGCGCTTGCCGCACTGGCTTCTGATCTGGGGTCTCCGGGTTCAATCCCGATGAGGTCACAATACATTAATGTGTTTTTCTCATACCCATGGTGTTTATGAGACTGTTTCACTTCTACTACTGCAATACTCTTACACTACAGTACTGTCATTTCATTGAGCCCTATAAATGTAATAGAAAAACATTTATACCATATTATATCAGTGGCGTGCGGTGATTTTTGTTTGTAGGCATTCTATTAAATAATCTATATTATATTCCTAATATTGGCTTTATACTATATAGTGTTTTGTAACTAATTGAATCTTAGCGAGCAGCCGATGAAGTAGTATGGTTTTTGGTGGTGTACCGTTGACAGTTTTGATACATTTAAAAAATATTTATGTAATATTAATAATATAGAATCTTTAGAAGAAGAATAGACAAGTAAAGTTTTCCAAACAATTGCACTATAATTATTATCAACCTAGATAATATTATTAATTTATTATTAGTTTTTTTTATCGATTATATCTGGGGGTGCGCCGCATCTCCAGCATCTATAGACCGCACGCCACTGATACCTATATATATATGTATATTTCAGAGATAAGATTGATAAGTTAAAACAGAATAATGATTTTAATAATAAATACATACATGAAAGATATATAATATAATGTCATATTTTATTACTTATCTATAAGAGTTTTATTATGTAATTGATTGAAGCAAAGTGCGTCAGATTAAATGTTTCACCAATTTTAAAATATGTGAACTAAGTGGGAGTATGATACTACATACCAGGGGCATCTCGCGGTAGAATAAAAAAGATACAATTTAATTTACTGTTAATTTACATTTTAAGCCACTTATTTTGAATTTTCAATACATATTTTTAATTTATCTATTTTCTTATTCAGGGACGAAATATACTGCCAGTTATGTAAGCAGCTCTCTGACAATCCATCGAAAGCTTCTCATGCTCGTGGCTGGATTTTGATGTCCCTCTGCGTGGGCTGTTTTGCTCCCAGCGAACGTTTCGCCAATTATCTACGGGCCTTCATAAGAAACGGACCACCGGGCTATGCACCGTACTGTGAAGGTCGTCTTTCCCGCACCATCAAAAACGGGGCGAGAACCCAACCTCCCAGCTGGATAGAACTGCAATCGACAAAGTCTAAGGAGCCCATTTACTTGGCCGTCTACTTCATGGATGGCTCAAATAAAACTGTCCAAGCGGACTCCGCGTCTACTGCTGAAGAAATCTGCCAGCAAGTCGCCGAGAATATGGGACTATCGGATGTATTCGGATTCTCTCTTTTCATCAATTTGTTTGATAAAGTCTTATCGCTCGGCAGCGAAGGCGATCACATCATGGATGCTATCTCTCAGTGCGAACAGTACGCTAAAGAGAATGGCGGTGCAGAAAAGGGAGCCCCGTGGAGGCTTTACTTTAGGAAAGAGATCTTCTCCCCCTGGCACAACCCTCTCGAAGATCCAGTCGCCACTAATCTAATATTCAACCAGATAACAAGAGGAGTCAAATTCGGTGAATACAGATGCAAGACAGAGAACGATATAGCCATGTTAGCCGCTATGCAGTATTATATAGAATTCGGCGGACGCATGGATAATAATATACTGCAGAAGGTCGTCAACAATTATATACCAAACCACTTCTTGCAAATCGGAGAGAAGGCGGTGACTAAATGGGAAACCTTAATCAGGAGCGCCTTTAGCAGCAGTAATAATATTCAGCGCCAAGTTAATCCTCTCCGATGCAAAGAGGACGTGGTTATATTTGCAAAGCTCAATTGGCCGATACTGTTTTCGAGATTCTTTGAAGCCATACGTGTCAAAGGAGCTTCTGTTAGAAAAGATAACGTCATAATCGCCGTAAATTGGACCGGTATTTATATTGTCGATGACCAGGAACAGATCCTACTTGAATTGTCATTCGTGGAGATCAGTTATGTCGGTTTCGAAAAAGACAAACGTTCTAAAGCGAATGTTTTCACTCTCGTCACAGTACAAAAAGAAGAACTAGTCTTCCAATGCTTAGACGCTGAAGATTTGAGCAAGCTAGTGATATATCTGATCGACGGTCTTAAAAAACGATCCCTTTACGCAATCGCTCAAGAAGATTACAAAGCGACAAATGATACGTCGTCATTCCTGCTATTGAAGAAGGGTGATCTCATTCTTCTCGTTAACGACTGTAATGGAGAAACTTTAATGACATCCACTTGGGGTAATGGCGAATGTAAGGGTCGCCAAGGCATCTTCCCGACGGAGAACGTTTATATATTGCCGACACTGACCGAACCGCCTCAGCATGTTCTTCAGTTATTCAAAAAAGATGGGGCCATGGAAAATTATAAAAAAGAACCGTCCAAGTATACGACGTTACAACGTAAAAAGATGCACACTCTGTATAAATACGCCCAAGATAATTTCCGTGAAACCTACGGCGGACCAATGACAATATCGAGAGCCACGACGATCACTTCAGCCAAAAAGAGCGGCGCCGATGAACTATGGAGGCACAGTAGAGAAATCTTAAAACTACCACTACTCCAAAAGCTGATAGGAAATGAAACACTCTGCAAAGACGCCTGTTCCATGTTCATAGGAATACTTAAATATATGGGTGACATGCCGGCACCGAAGCCCAGGTACGCGTCCGAGTATACCGATGAAATATTCGGTCCTGCCCTGAGGAATGAAGTGCTTAAAGATGAGGTGTACTGTCAAATAATGAAACAGTTGACGAACAACCGAATTCAACTCAGCGAAGAGCGCGGTTGGGAGCTTCTTTGGTTGGTCACCGGACTCTTCCCGTGCAGCCAGACACTGACGAAAGAGCTAAACGAGTTCTTGAAGACTCGGCTCCACCCGATCGCCAAAGAGTGTATTCAGCGCGTGTTCAAAACTCAGAAGAGCGGTCAGCGTCAGTATCCACCGTATTTGGTGGAAGTAGAAGCTATACAGCATCGCAGTTTGCAGATTTATCACAAAGTTTACTTCCCCGACGACACAGACGAGGCGTTTGAAGTTGACTCGACTACCAAAGCGAGAGATCTGTGCTTACAGATTTCAGAAAGATTGAATTTGAAGAATTGCGATGGATTTAATTTGTTTGTGAAGATTGCCGATAAAGTATTTTCGGTTCCAGAGAACTATTTCTTCTTTGATTTCGTCCACGAACTGATTGAATGGATGAAACAATCGAGGCCATCGCGGAATGGTGAGTTTTTGAAATACAGATTTTTAAATTAGTACATTGGCTAGGTCAGAGGTTTTCAAAGTGCGCCTTAGTACCTCTAGCGTGCCACAATTAATTACCAGGGACACTGCATGATATTCTAAAATAACTTGTTATAATTCCAAGCTATCTTAATTTAATGCTCTGATGCATAGTTTAAATATTTTAAATGATAGATTCGTATGCTTCGATAAAGAGTAGGGTCTTCATATGGATTTCAGGGTCCAATTTACAATGAACTTTATCAGCAGAAGAATGTTTTATTGAACTGTCTCGCGACAGTAAAAACAAAATTTGTCAATATTGAACTGGCTGGGTTTTGAAGTAAATAATATATTATTGAATACTTTTGACTCCCAACAAAGCAAAATTCTATGCAACTATGATAATATTATGTTGGTTATAGAATAGTATTGCAATTGAAATACATGGTATGGTCTGAATACAAGGGATACTAGAAAAGTATATCCACGGTGTGTGCATTTATTCAATCAAACCATTAATAAAAAATCCTTTAAATAATTTACCGTTTACAATAAAATATAAATTTATGATTATTAAATTTTAGTTCTACAGTTGTTATAGTTTTATCATTGTATGTAAATTGAGACGTCCGGGGTTCCAGCGGCTAGCTCAGGTGTCCATCGAACCCCGGATTCACAAAAAGAGATATTTTAAATTGAGGAGTAATTAAATGAAACCACGTCTGTCTCGTGCGTAACTTGGTATTATATTATATTTTTAATTTTCTTTACAGGTTTATATACATATTTTGTTTTTACAATAAGTTTCGCAGGTCCGTACATAGTTTACAAGGGACGCTTACTGCCTTTTTTTATTCTTTTCAAATTCCTCGTACCCACGCCGACCAGTAAAAAGGACTCTTGTGATTGGCCAAATCTGATCGCATGATCCTTTTGATTTGACGAATCACGAGGACTACCTCGGCACAGGCGCGCGGAGATTTTACCGTTGTGCAATTTATCTCTTTCATCCATCATCATTTATACTTTAAAATCTATCTTAATTACACCTCCGCCCAGTAAGTGATTTTCACGCACCGGACGAAGGCCTTTACTCATAAATAAATTTTAACGTAGTTGAGCAGGGAACCAGATCAGGTGTTTTATTCAATTGTTTATAGAGATCAGGATTGCGGTTCGGCCCGTATTTTTTTTAAAAATCAACAAAAGCCTGTTGATAACAGGTATGTGTCAAAATGATACTTTTAAAAAAAAATGGCACTTTTGTTCGTAACACACAAAAAAGCACTTTTGTTCGTAAAAAGTGAAATTGCTGTTTTATGTATACATAGTTGGTTTGATATAATGACACCTTTTCATCTGGCCCATAGCATGTTTCTACCATTGATATCACTCCGTCGTCAATTATTCAGAATAAAATAAATATTATTTTTATTTCAGCCGGTGCCCCGTTACAATTCCAGTATCAGATATTCTTCATGAAGAAGCTATGGATAAATACAAATCCCGGTAAAGACGTGAACGCCGACCAAATATTCTACTTCCCGCAAGAGTTACCCAAGTTCTTGCGTGGGTATCACAAGTGCAGTAAAGCTGACGCCGTAACTCTGGCCGCTTTGGTGTACAGGGCGAGATTCGCCGACGACAGATCCCAGCTCGCCGGTTCAGCGTTGCAGCTTCCCATACTCTTACCGGTCGACCTGTTGAAACTTCAGACTCAAGCCGAATGGCGCAAGCAAATAACTGCCGCCTACGTGAGGCATGATGGGAAGACGCCGGAGCAAGCGAAGGAAATGTTCCTCAAGATTTTATTTGAATGGCCCACATTTGGTACCGCTTTCTTTGAAGTGAAACAAACCACTGACCCTGCATATCCAGAAATTGTGATTTTAGGTATCAATAAGAATGGTGTCAGTATAATTCATCCCCAAAATAAGGTATGTAAATTTTTGTAGTAAGTACCTACTTATTATGTAATTTACAGTGGCGGCCAGTGGTTTTAATTGTTTTCGTTGGTAGCACACTGAAAAGAAAGAAAGAAGATTTATTTGGAGTTAGTTTTGGTGGAAAAAACGGTTATATCTCAACTTACGCATGAAAGTCTGGAATTTATTTATAAAGGGCACATGCAACTATTAAAGAAAATATTATATAAAATACAACTGAATACGTGTATTAAATAAGGCTCTAAGTTCCAAAAAGTAGTATTGCCTGTAGTTACAAAATACCGAGTCAGTGCAGTAAAATTTCATGAAGCAGACCTTTTGAAAAATGTAGTTTTACAGTGTGAATCAATCACGGCAGCTTCTATAATTTTAGGTATTAAGAACTCGAAAGTGTCAACACACCATCGTCAGCTATTTTATATTGAATGCCATTGACCACTACAGTGCTACTTACACCATTATAAATAAAACACGCCAACGGACTTACAACGTCGACAGGTTTAATTATTTTGCTGTATTTTTTTGACTTGCTTGAGGCACTTAGACTATAGTTGAAGTTATTGGCGTTGGTATGTAGAACACTTTTCTATAAAAATGTCAGTTTTAATTTTTTTAGTACTTAGCGCCTTAATTAATACACGTATTCAACTATAAAACAGAACATACAGAATAATAATAAAATATTAGTCAGGTAAAATTAAAATTTATACTTACAACAAAATACAATTGTTCGTTAAATATGAAATAAAGAAAGAAAAGGTACAATAACATAAAAGCAGTAGATTATGAAAACAAGTCGAGTTTGAATGGAGGTATTGAACATGTTAATAGAAGAACTATTCGAAAGAAAATGAATCTTTGGTTTTGAAGAATAAACAGAGAAGTTAGATTTAATGATTTTCACAATTTTTTGTCTGCCTAGTCGCAACACAGAACTGGATATGTAGGTACTCAACAGTTCGGGTCAGTTGAATATTAAATTTACGAATTATTGTATGTAATTAATTATACTTTTTCATAACACAAATAATGAGTTTAGATTCTCTCTCGAGTCATGGTGTTTCATATATGTAACTGATTTTATATTATAAGAGTTCTTTAACAATTTACCATTAATTTATACAAATCCTCACATAATACTAATTTATCAGTCTTTTCATTTCTATCTCAATATATTATATTAGGGAAAAATAGGTACCTATCTTAGGCTATAGATACATCTAGACGCCACCCGTTGCATTGCTAAATGAAGCCGCGTGCCTTGCGTTTGGTTTGTGGGCGAGCGAACCCATTCGTCTACAAATGTTCGAGACCATAGACCATTTCGCTAGTGCTCGCCCAAATTGCTCGCACTAGACGCTCAGAATTAAAATATAATTTTCGATATTTTTACGTTATATAGTATTTTTAAGCGGTCAAAATGCAACCATTAGGTAAAGATATCCATAAGTTAAGTTATTTTAAAGAAACACTAGGTCACTGATATTAAAATATATAATAAAATACAAATAAATTATCACGAACATGCATCAACTTACCTATGAAACGTAATACCATCTTCTTGCTTATCAGTACGGCTACCACATTTTAAGACAACACACAGAACCATCTTTTCTACTTAATTAACTAAAAATATTTACCATTGACTTTATGTTTAACACAAAAAATATCAATTTTAGCAACTCGAGCTCGCAAGTTATCGACGCTATGTGAAGCGTTTCGCCCCGATTTGATGGCGATACTTTTGAAAACTAGCTCACAGATATGTAGACCTTTTATCTTACTCTAGCGCGTGTCGCAGAGATTGTAAGGGTACCGAATACTTTCTCACTCGCACTCATGCATCGTTTTTGTTCAGGCCTTGTTACCTATTATAAAAATTGGGATGATCGACTTGACTTAATACCCTTTTTACACGTGCATGGATGTACTGTGCACAGTAAGAAAATGTATGGGGAAATATGTATTATCCTGCAGTTGGCAAGATTATGTGCATAAATCAAACAAAATTGGAAGATTCCAAATTGTGATGATTTATTGCGCGCAAGTAAGATTTGCGCCTGCGCAGTAGAGTGATAGAGAACGAGATAGCGATAGAGAACACGCCGGTAAAAAAATTAAGTACTCATTTTGAGCTCCGATTTTCAATACGACCTGTCAGATAGTAATATAAAATGACAACCTCCCGTCTCGCTAACTCTTGAAGAATGAGATTGGAGAGCAGTCAGCACTTTTACGTGTAAACAATTATTGTCATGACAGTATAAAATAAGCGCAATTGCCAACAGTAATTCCATGCATGTGTACAGGCACTATAACTTGTAACAATTGTTTTTTTTTTAAATTTCTTTCAGGATATATTGGTTACGCATCCATTCTCAGAACTGTTGAACTGGTCATCGGGCAATACTTTCTTCCATATGACGCTCGGAAATTACATGCACCGCTCTAAAATACTATGCGAGACATCTCTGGGATACAAGATGGACGATCTTATATCTTCGTATATCATATATTTTAAAGAAAGTGCCAATAAAAAGTAATGGAAACTGGAAACTGGAAATAAATAAAAATATTAAATTCATTGGATTTAATATTTTTTATGACGTATTGCCTGCTTGTAATAAATTATCTATAAAATGAGTGTGTATAAATTTAGTAAATTATTTCATAGACAATTCTATTAATAAATAAAAATACTGTGAACATTGTTTATAAAACTGTTGATTTTAATAAAAATATTACATTTGCTTGTTTATAATATTATTGGTCTATTGTTTTAGTGATGTGCGCACATTTTTATTGATGATTCAGCAGTTTAACCGGATGGCTGCCAAGACGAAAACTTTTCCATGAACGGAACGCCGCTCATATAAAAATGACGTCTTTGGACGTCCCGCTTTAAACGGGAAACGGGGGGGAAATCGTTATTTTAAACATACAAATATGTTGAACACATAACGACATATATTGGGAATGTCGTCACATGCTCAGAATTGAAATAGAATTCGTTTTTACCACTTGAAACGTAAATTGATTTTATTTTTTTATTTTTGCAATAAAATTCGCGGCGTGCAAGGTACCGCCATACATACACCTACCGGCAGTAAAAAGGTTAACCATATTATGGATACAGGTACCTTTGGATCTAAAAAGTTTGTGAGACTGATCAAATATAATATTATTATGGTTTATGACAAATTCTTATTAAATACATAGTTAGGTACCTAATTTATATGTGGGTACTTCCCATTACCAAAGAGGTTGGATGGTGAGGTTGGTAGGTACTTCCTCATTACAGAGTTTTATGAAAATTGGTGGTTTCAAAGATAATTTTTCTCTCATTTTCATATCTTTCAATATACGTATTTGGTTCATCCAACAGAAGAGATTAGCAAAGAAATGTAAAAGCCATCACCATGGACCAAGGTTTTGAAGCAGGGTACTTAATGAAGGTCTGGCCGTAACACTAAAGTATAACAAAGTGTGCCGACGGCCCGCAATATTGAATATACGCACATCTACATGACACACTATAATGCATATTGTTATACAGAAGTGATTATTGAAAATAACATATTTTTTAACATTGTGTTAACATTAATTTTGTGTTCCCTAGTTTATCCAGTTATATCAATGGCTTTAATATTATTAATTGAGTTAGCATTTACTTGGTAGAATTCCATTTTAAAATAAAATAAGTACCTAAGTGAGTAAATTTGAAATATAATTTTAAGTTGGTACCTTCCTAGGTATGGTATAATCTCTTATATATTATTATCCTAAGAGATTTTGGAAAATGCACTAACAGCCCATTTAAGCGACATTTTATTGTTATTTTTACATCTTCACTTCGAAATGTGCGCAACCGATTCATCTACCGATTGAATTGAACACATTTCAGAAATTTTCCATGATTTTACATGTACGTGACGTTTATATCCGATATTTTCTTACACACAGTATACAATCGCCATATTTACTGTTTACGCCTCACAGAATGACGTCTTCGTCGCTTAAGACCTTCTAATCCTTTAATTGACAAACGGATTCGATTATTTTTATTCAAATATCGTAATGTAGGCATTGGCGCACTTTTTTCCGGTGAAAAAACCATAATTTTGGTACAATTCACTACGTATAATATCTTCTGACAGCGGGGTGCGCCACTGTCCGCCATTTCATAGATAACGTGATATTCCAAATTTGATTTTTTAAAATACTTCTTTGTGGCTGTTCACTCAATCATTTTTTATTGAATAATTACCTAGGCTACTAATTTCCATAGATCAGAATATAGTCATATTAAACTAATAAAGTTGCCATTGCAAACAATGAAAGAAATTAATACGAATTGTTATAGTCATCAAAATGTGTCATATTGTATAATATCTACCTATTTTTATCGTCCCTATCATCATCAATCTTGACCTATCCACTGCTGGATGAAGGCCTCCTCAGCCTTATTCGACTCCTTACTTACAAATGAATTGTTATATTTATCAAAATCAGTGATATTATATTATTATCTACCTATCTATATATAATGCCATTATTATCACGAGCCTCAATAAATCCACTGCTGGATGAAGGCCTCTCTACGTTAATTGTATTTTTGACAGTATTGAATTTCTAATGTTATTTATCTACATATTCATGTCGTCATCATAATCATCATCATCATCATCATCAACCAGGATAAATTCACTGCTGGATGAAGAGTTCCGCAACCTGATTCTACTACTATTGGTTTAACGAATTTGTGATATTATTCATATTGTCATCATCATTATCATCAACCAGGATCAATCCACTGCTTAATAAATACCTCCATAGACTGATTCTACTCCTTTTTGTCATATGAATTTCTGTATTTATCAAAATCGGTGATATTATATTTATCTACATATTCATAGCGTTATCATCATAATCATCAACTAGGATCAATCCACTGCTGGATGAAGGATTCCGCAACCTGATTCTACTACTAACGGTTAAACGAATTTGTGATATTATACCTATTTCTACCATCCTTATCAACATCGAACTGAACCAATCCACTGCTGGATAAAGGCCTTCCTAGCCTGATTCTATTCCTTTCTGTCATTTGAATTGCTATATTTATCGGTGACATTATAATCAACCTATCTATATATAATGCCATTAATATCACGAGCCTCAATAAATCCACTGCTGGATGAAGGCCTCTCTACGTTGATTGTATTCTTGACAGTGTTGAATTTCTATATTTATTAAAAATGCTAATTTTATTTATTTACATATTCATATCGTCATCATAATCATCATCATCATCAACCAGGATCAATCCACTGCTGGATGAAGGGTTCCGCAACCTGATTCTACTACTAGCGGTTAAACGATTGCTATATTTATCAAAAATATTGCAATTATATTTACCCATTCGTAATATCGTCATTATCATCATCAACCAAGATCAATCCACTGCTGGATGAAGTTTATCACAACCTAATTCTACTCTACTTGGTCATATAAATTGCTATATTTTTTAAATTTGTGATTTTATATACCTACCCATTTACATCGTCATCAACCTGTATCAATCCACTGGAGGATGAAGGCCTCTTTAAGCTGATTCCACATCTTTAGGTCTTATAAATTCCTATTCTTATCAGAATTGTTCTATTCCTTTCAGATATAATAATATGTATTGCTTCATTATTTATCAACATTTGTCTCAGTATGAATGTCCCGCACCGGGAAACTATAATGTTTAAGGTTAATTTTTAATTCAAATTTTGATTTTACAATATTATTCTATGGCTGCAAGCATTTATTTTTTATAGACAATGAAACAAATTAAATTTATTTTTTACACTGCTAACTTTCTTCTATTATCTCAATGGGACCCGAAGGAGATTAATACCACGTTATATTGGATCGCTATTTATGATAATAATAATAAATTAAGATATCGTCCTTATCATCATCGACCTGAACCCATCCACTGCTGGATAAAGGCATCTTTAGCCTGATTCTACTCCTTTCTGTCATTTGAATGGCTGTATTTATCAAAATCGGTGATTTTATATTATATATATTTATAATGCCAATATCATCATGAGCCTGAATCAATCCACTGGTGGATGAAGGCCTCTCTAAGTTATTTGTATTTTTGTCGGTCATATGAATTGCTATATTTATCAAAATTGCTGATATTATATTTACCCATTCATAATATCGTCATTATCATCATCATCATCTGGATTAATCCACTGCTGGATAAAGGCCTCTAAGCTGATTCCATACCTTTGGGTCTTATAAATTCAGATGCGGTTCAGATGTATAATTTATCATATTTAAATGCACGTGATTTAACGAAACATTCATATTACCTATACACATATTATATCAAAATGTCAGTGGTAGCAATCGGTGATTGCCAGCTGTTTTGCTAGAACTAGCAGCCTGAGGTGGTATCAGGCAACATTCTGAAGGCCAGACTCCAGACTAAACAACGCGGATGACCTCAAATTTGTATTGGCAGTGACAAGGGAAAACTATGGCGCCGTCTATGCATTCTTCACAATAATTGTATTCAAATCCAACACCATGTCATTAGGATGCCAAGCTGTCTGCAAGACCTAGCGAGACAGACTGGCGAGAGCCAGCTGGCTCAGCTAGTATAATATTAATTATATAAAATTCTGAATGAATCAAAAATAGGTTAGCAAGTAAGTGTTCGTATATGTAAGTACCTATACCAATCAATTTCAAATTAATTTTGTTATTAATCTAATAAAATTGGAATATTATTGCCTACAATGCTCCACAAAGAACGCTTCATTTCTTGATGTCAATATTATACAGCATTTCTTTCCGGTACAACAGCTCGCGGTGAACTGTAACATAGAGAAATGTAATACGTTGGTACAAATCTATAATAATAATTATAAAGCGGCGCTTTTATCAGGTATTTTAGAAGTTGCAATGTTTGAGCGATTTCGATACTAAATTGAGTACTTACCAAAGAGATTGTGATCTCTTTGTAATCTCTTTGGTACTTACGAACAAAATAATTTTTTCAGTGCACTTGTTAAAAGTCTACTTAAAATAAATTCAGAAGTAAATAAAAAATTTAAAAATAATTTAATAAGTACCTACCTGATAATACCACGACATTTTTCTTATTCATTAAAATTATAATTTCGCAGTTTGTCTATTCTTCTTTTACAAATTATGGCCATTTTGTAAATCTTGTCTATCAATCTGAAGACAGAGAAGAAATTATTGTCAGAATTTCTGCATTGTTTTGTAATTCAACTAATTAAGATAAAGAATAAGGTACTTTAAATCTATTTAAAATGAGTGCATTATACTATTATTTCTGATTAGCCCCCCTTGTGACTTTATTGTCGGTAAAAATTGTAGGTTATTTTCGTGAAATCATGCCGCCGACTTTAGCAGTAATTGTGTGTTAATTTGTACATTTGTATGAATTTTGTCATATAACGTATTGTTATACTATATTATGTTATTCGGTACACTAATTTTTTTCGTCAGCTAGCAGTTGTAAGTCATGTTTTATCAATACTAAATAAGTTGTATAATCTGCTTGTAAGTACCTACCTAGGTACTTTTGCATGTCAATTCAATGCATGGGCACCAAAGTTCACAAAAACATGCAACTTAATCGAGTCGTCAGTGATTCCAATGCGAAATGATTTGAAATTGTTATATTCTCATTTTCTGTTTAGTATTATTTTCTTAGATGATGCAATAGTTAATATTTTGTCAACTCCGGCTAAGACTGACCTGACAAGGAACTTATTATTAATATTCATCTCATCATTTCCAGAGATAATGGCTACGCAGTTTTTCAACCGGATCGGTCAGTTTGGTTTGGGAGTTGCCCTCGTTGGTGGAGTTGTCAATTCTGCACTGTACAATGGTAAGTATTATAATTTTCAACACATTCTGTATGGATGTAAGCAGTGTGGATGAACAAACAGTGACACAGCGCCTCATGTTTAATGGTCCAGAAGGAAAACAGTGTGGGAAGATTACGACTTAGGTAGATTACTGATAGATTTGCGAACGCTGGAAGTGTGTCTTATCTTCGTACGTTGTTGGATTGCTGGACTTAATTGTAAGAGTTTACAATTGTTTCAATTGAATGAGTTCCATCGCTTGATTTATCTTTGTATCCATTTCTGAATAATGCACTAACCATAACACCTACGTCAAAGATCGCAACTGCGTTTTTGAATATTTTGACTTGATTGCCTTTATTAAATAATTTTGAAGATAATAAAACAATAAACGATAAAAAAAAGCAAAATTTCAATCAATATTTTACAGGCATAACTAGACAATTACGATTCCAGCATTTAAATTAACGTTGTGGTGTCATTAAAATTTATTGAAATCGTACTATTGAAAAGTTACCATTTTGCAGTTTTCCTTGAACCATTTTCTGACTATCTTTTGTGTTGATATAAAACTTTTTACTTACATTACTTTGTCTAAAATCTTTCACAGCCTGTTGAAATTTTGTCCTGATTTAATTGCTTTGGAATTGGCTAATCTAAAAAATTATTTTCAGTTGACGGAGGCCACAGAGCTGTCATATTCGATCGGTTTGCTGGAATAAAGAATGACGTCACCGGGGAAGGCACACATTTCTTCATTCCGTGGATACAGAGGCCTATTATTTTTGATATCCGTTCACGCCCTAGAAACATTCCCGTCATCACTGGTAGTAAAGGTGAGACCAGTGAATGCATCTTAATTTATTATCTGAATTATTTATTTTAATAAACCTAAAATTATTAACTCTGATACGAGATATTTTGCCTGCAGTGAGTGGCAATGTGCCCGCTTGTTAACTCATGGATATTGGATTTAAATCACATGTCTTTTTCAATCCACATTTTGGCCCGGAGCGTGGATATAATAGGTTGTGCAAGCGGCTAACATCCATTTCTCATAAAAAAAACTATTATGACATATATAGATAAACGAGGTGCCTAAAATCCACATCGGATATTGGACCAATGATAATAAAAATCACATTCATTCATAATTATTTTACGATCAACATGTCATGGCTGCGATTTCATAGCAGTGTACAGGGCCGCCCCACTTCGTTCATACTTGCGAAATTTGTATTGCACGAGGGCAGTCAAAAATCTCTTGGGTTTTTTTTTAAATTTCTTGTCACGTACATAACTAAGTAAGTTGGTGACAATTGTGCTTCACAGAGATGTCCTCCCAGTCAAACAATCAACAGAAACTACCATAAATTTATTATAAAAAGGAATGTACCAAACGTAAGATACCTGTTTTACTTTAGGTAATTTTGTAATTCTGTACACATTTAAAATACAAGGGGTTGGGTAAGTATATCGACTAAGCTGATTTTCATTGCGTCCTGTACTAGCCCAAGTGCTTATTTTAGTTTGCAAATACGCTTCACAGTATCACAATATCTTAAACGCAGAATATGTACAGACATATTTAATTATAATACTTATGTGGGATAATAAATTCCATCTTTTGAATTCGACTTTTTGTACCTATGTACTTGAAAATTTGCTTGTGTTTTTTAATGGAAGTATAGAAGAGCCTGGCTTTTTGGGTTTCACACAAGGGCAGCTGAGTCAGTTGGGGTGGACCTGGCGTTCTAGTGTAAAGAACTTTAGCCGGGGTTGTGGTACAGATATGCATGTCAGAGGACTAAGGGAGTTATAAATAGTTCTACAGACTCACTAGCATGGATAGATCATGCAGTGTGTTTCCTGACTTAGAAAATGTTTTTTTTATCCAATATGATGAAGGATTGCATGTTACTTGGCTACCACAAAAGGAGGTCGCGATCAGTGCTTCGTAATATTATGCCGAGTGCCGACAACTCAATAATTCAACTGGATTTATTTAAAAATTGCTAAAAATACAAGGTATACCCATGACCCTACAGTTCCATGGAAACCACTTGGGGACACTAGAAAATCACATTACCTTAGCGATAGGTAGGGGGGCTGTCATAGATCCTGGCCTAGGGGCCCGCTTCAGGATGTGTGGGCTATGCTCACTAGTATACACTTAATGAATCAATTTACGTGTGATCGTGTCCTAGTAAACTGGGATTTTTTTTATAATCCAAAGGCATCAGATAAAATATTTTGACAAACTGACATCTTTAAATTGGATTTACAATCTATGGACTTTTTAAAGGATAGAGCATTTTTTCTGATGTTAAAATTTAAATATTTGTTTCAGATTTGCAAAATGTTAACATCACCCTCCGTATCCTGTTTAGACCAATCCCCGATCAGCTACCTCGCATTTACACAATCCTCGGTGTGGACTATGATGAGAGAGTTCTTCCTTCCATCACCACTGAAGTACTGAAGGCGGTTGTGGCACAATTTGATGCAGGAGAACTCATCACACAAAGAGAGGTTAGTTTTTGACATTTTAGGGGCCTTTCATCCAATATTTTCGAATGCGATTTTACGCCAGATGGCGTGCAAAACATATAATTCCGTTCATGGAGATTTTGTACATAAGCATCTCGCCGAACCCGAACACCTAATGCCCCTCTACCATAAGTTTAGCGAACCGATTGCTAAATTCGGCAGATACTTGTTTTCTTCCGTATTTCATTATGATTCAGTGAATTATTTTGATTATTGTCTAATGGTATTATCTATTTTACAATTAATCCTATAATTGGTGCTTCATTTTATTCAATCATGAATGCTTTATTTATAGGTACTAAACTTTGCTTTCGTAGATGAAGCTAATTTACAATGCTGCAAACTTCGTAAAAGCGGCGACGCTTTCGAATTTAAGAGTCTCGTTAGTAAATACACACTCAATTCACATGATTATGCTGGAATCGATTTATGCATAATAATTATATGGTAGGTAGGTAAACTATCACGATAACTATTTACTTTCATTTGTTTATATTGTAATGATTATATTTATTCAATAACGTTTATTCGGCATTCGGATTATCCGGCCATAATGTAGTATTGATCGAAAAATATAAGAAATAATGAGTATGTAAATGACGTAGCGATTTTAACATCTTTCATTTTCAATATTGGCATTGTATTACTACTAGAGGTATCTCGCGGTAAAATGCAAAAATTACGTACTGTGTCGTTTTTGTTTGACGTTTAAGCGTCCATAGACATCAAACTTGTTAAAAAGTGACCATAGAGAAAGATATTCTTCTGATTTTGGTAGAATGAATACTTGATCCAAATATGCGAGCATACCCGAACACTATGATTTGAGTGAAGCATAACGGAACACGAAGCGATGTCTGTATACAGTTTCGCAAGCACTTCCATGAACACTCGACTAGTTAGTAAATGGTTGTAAACGGAAACAGCATAAGTTTGGAGGGTAATAAACGATTCAGTTTGGCTTATTCCATGGATAGTCTCTTATTGTTATGTGCTGGCATACAAATGAGATGTAATTGATTCTGTACTTTCAATTTTGCCTCAATCTCCATGGATTGTCTTGCATGATGAATAAAAGGGTCAGTATGGAGTCCATTTGAACATCTTATGTGAAACGATAGACTAGGTTTTAAAATAGGTTAGCTTCATTTTTACTTTTTTTGATATTTTTCTTGATTCTGGAAGTACTTTTCCATCATAATTATGTAAGGTAAGTCGAGGGAATATGCCTAATGGGGGAAGATGCTAAAGCTCAAATAATTTATTCGTCCATCGCTACATGTTGGTGCAATAACCATTTTTTGGATTGGTCATTAGTACAGAGAACACATGCCAAGCGTTGGTCCTGTTAAATTAAAAAAATACGCTTAACGAGGGATAAACCCATTTTTTTGGTGGTACTTTATTTACACATTTACTCAAAATATTCTCAGCATAAAGATTTGATTCTTGGTTAAGTTCAGTTTCATTGAATAATACACTATGTTTGGCATCCCATTTCAAGTGGGGGAAGATGGCATTTTTATTTATTTTTATTTTTTTATATTGCTCCAGTTAATTTTTTAATAGTAGGTATTGCTGCTAAATATTATAATAAAGTGTTTTACTAATATAACTATGTTTTTATTTTGAATATAAATATATTATTTTACAATCACTAATCCGTCAAAGTAAAAATTAGGCATGTTCGCAAGCTCCGTTTGTTAGTAAAATAATATTACATATTATATATAGGACGTTGACTACAATGTCAGTTATATTTGTCAGCCATCATTTTTTATATTTTATGACCAACTTTAACCTCTTATAAGCCGCAATTAGTTAATTCTTCTTCTTCGACCATGTCCGATCCTAATAGGATCATAATATATGGGCCTCCACAAAGTGGAGGTTTGTATTGACAAATTTCGTTTTTACGAGAAATGGATGTCAGCCACTTGCTCAACCTATTAGGTCCATACTCTGACTCATACACAAATTGAAAAACAATATGTGTACGTGCCAGACTCAGGATTCAAACCTGGGACCCACGACGCAATAGGCCAACGCTTAATCCGCGCGGCCATTGTGGGTGGTAAATTAGTTAATTGGTAGTAATTAATGTAAGAATTGGTGTAATTACGGCGAATAAGTTCGCTTTGTTCTTTCAGCTTCCATTACATTTCAGCCACGTGGAGTTAACATTATCTATGTTTAAATAATTTTCTTTTTTACAGATCGTTTCTCAAAAAGTGAACGAAGGCCTGACTGAAAGAGCGCAGCAATTCGGAGTCATCCTCGATGACATCTCAATCACCCATCTCACCTTCGGCAAGGAATTCACGCAGGCCGTAGAATTGAAACAGGTCGCGCAGCAAGATGCCGAGAAAGCCCGATTCCTCGTAGAAAAAGCCGAACAGCAGAAGAAAGCGGCTGTTATAGCGGCGGAGGGTGACGCCCAAGCTGCCATCTTACTTGCCAAATCTTTCGGAGGCGCGGGAGAGGGTTTAGTAGAACTTCGTCGTATTGAAGCCGCAGAGGACATCGCTTACCAACTAGCCAAATCAAGGAATGTTACCTATTTACCCGGCGGACAAAACGTACTGCTTAATCTTCCAGCACAGTAAGGTGTTGCCAATTGGACGAACTGAATAATAATTATGAAGTTATATAGTACACTAAAGACATTCATATTAGCTATATCATAGTATTTCAAAATTGTTATTTTGTTATGAAAGTTTGACTTGTGAAGAAGTGCATAATATCAATATTATACTGTGTTCTACTATAATATTATAGTAGAACGGTAATATTAAATTATACAAATTTAGTTTTTTAAGTTAAGTTTAGTGTTGGTCTTGTTGATAATAATTTTACAACATAAATGGCTACTAAAAAACTAAAATTGTGGAATTCAATATTATTAAAAGTATATGATTGTAAAATGTAAATGCATTTCTCTATAGTAGAGAAGCTTGGTAAATATGAACGGGTTGAAGAAAAATGTTCGCATTTACTTTTCAAATAACATTTTTTTATACAATGATATTAAAATATAATTGCATTTAATATGTTATACAAATATTCTATCTTCCCTGTTTGACTCTTACATAGACCTTACGATGGTAAGATTTTTCTCAAGCAATTACAATGAAATACTGCATTTTTATTTTAATAAGTAGCTACATAGTGCCACTTGTAAATGTTTATATATAATAATAATTATTAATTCTGGTGCTTTTCAGTCAATAAGTATCGTGTGAGAGTTTCGACTCTTTCACGATTATTGTATAACCAGTGTTAGCGTAAACGTCCTGATCAAAACCAGTTTTCATTTTGTTTCAATTATCTGTGTCCGGAAATTTGTACGTATGCAGTTCGCCGTATCACACTTCACCATGAAATGTTGTGTCGGAAATATATGGTTGTACCCGATCAGTGCCACGGACGAGTTAACTCGTGGGTTCTTGTAAACGTCATATCTTCTGAATGAACTGTTTGTGTATATTTTCTAAACAATATTTATCATTTTAGTGTAAAAATATTCACGATAAACTCGAGAAACATGTTGATTTGTTGAATTTTCACAAATATTTAGCATTCTGTTCCTATTTCATATTGTTTAAGGGATTTATTTTATTTAAAAAATAGCTGGCCTACAAGTGTCCACCTAGTACAAATTGGCTGGCAGTGATAAGGTTAAAGACCATCAAACCTCTTTGCGTCTTATAGTACTAAGATAAAATTTATGTCTAAATAAAACACGGTTTTTGTCTCTTTAAACATATTTTGAAAATAGCCGATATACTGGATTATTTGTTAGGTTATGTTATCATTCTTGAATTCATGAACTTTGCCAAAATCGGCTATGAAAATTGAATTAATATTCATATTGAATCTAATAAAATTGGAGACCGTACAGTGCACGGTCATCCCTTTCCGATAAGAAAGCTCACGGCAAACTGGTACGGTGAAATGTAATCCTACAAACCTACAAACTTATCTGAAGAATGGGAAGGGGGAGCCACTGTCGAGAACTACCCAATCAAGACTCATAACTGGACAAAATCTAACATTCAAATGAAATTTTTAAAATGGCGTCCTATGGTCCTATTTTGTAGTTCCATTTTTGGCCATTCTACAGATAAGTTTGTACGTCTGTAACCTCAGTTATCAGCATCACGTAGGTTGTATGTATATTCAAATACAAAAGATTTTATCTCAACCACAGAGTGAATAAGGTTTCATATTATTTTGATTGGTTGTCAGATGAGTAATGTAGTCGGTACCGATTGCAATCCTGCAATGATGTTCAATCCCCAGATTAGTCAAAAATAAGTGTGATGTTTTTACCGACACAAAAACAACAAAAGAAAGTAGGAGAAATTTCACATTGACTTAACATTATTTATATATTTGGTTTACATAATATACTCATACTTATTAAAGAATACAAATTATAGATTTAAAATTGCCGAACCAAACCATAATAGATAAAAAATATTCTTCTACCTATATTATGTATGATTTAATGACGGTATTTTATAGATATAAGAACATTTTTTATCTAATCTATTATGGCTTACTTTAGGTAGGCTTTAATTGATGTTTTAAAAATAACCAATACTATCTGCAATTTGTATTTTTACTTCACCGTGTTCGAACCTGAGAGTATCAATATGGGCCTCCACAGAGTGAAAGTTATATTAACATTAAACAATTTTTTTTTTACGAGAAATGGATGAAAGAAATGGAACTTGCTCAACCTATTAGGTGCATATTCTGACTCAAACACAAATTGAAAAACATTATATTGTGTATTTACCAGACCCAGGATTCTTTTAAGAGTGGATGGAGAAACATATTTTTCGCCTGAGGTGCTAACTAAATTCAACGTATGTGGGTTTGTATCTCATATTGTCAAAGTTGTATTAATTTAACCGGTTCTATACCTTCAGTGAGTTTTCTCACTATGAGGCCATGATCGACAGGCCGCACATACAAATTTTGTGAATTATCTTGACCAACTTTAAACTCAAATTATTAGCCACTCAAGGCTCGAAATGGACCGGAACGCACCGGAGTGCCGTTCCGTTTCGTGAAATCGGTAAAATTATCGCTCTGTCTCGTGGAGAAAATTTGTTGAGCGTCTGAAGTAGATAAGCCATTTAACACACTTATTTTTATAAAATACACATAAAGTTTGATAACTTCCTAAATATCTTCAGAAAATTGTCGAGCGCTAATCTTTTCCATTTCGAGCGCTGTAGCCACTGTCGATTGATTTGAATAATTTAAAAAATTAAACACTGACGTCTGTTTGAATAATTATGTAATACTAAGCTACAAATTATCGGTATTACAGCGATTTTAGTAAGAGATTCGCTCGACATTCAACGTGTGTCGGTAAAATCTGCGGCCTGTCAGATACTGCTGAGTAATATCGTGAGGCATAGAAAAGGTTAACATACATAATTCGGAAACACCACATCAGAAACATACCTATTAGTAAGGATATTGAAAAATTAAATATGGTGCCAAGCGGGAGTGGAATCCACTTCTGAACTGGAACTCTTAAGATTCGCATTGATGATTTCTCCAGATTCGAGATACACCTTGTCTTACTAATTCTCGATCACAAGCTCCAGTTCTAATAAGTAAATTTTTGGGTGCCCCAAAATTTTTCCCAGAGTTGCCCAAGTCTGAACTGAATCCAGTGTGAATATGCCAGATGTGCTTATGCATGAGTGGGGCTTGAACGAGTCTTCACTGCGAGTGTGGTGAGATTCAGACCACAGGGCATACCGTGAGGGTCTAGGACGATTTGGCACCGCGAACTGGCTTCCGGTAATTGGCCGCCGGTACAATCGGACGCCGGCCCAATTGGACGCCGGCCCAATTGGACGCCGGGAGGATTGGACGCCGCACAGTTGAATTTAATGCGCAAAGGAATAGACGTACGTTACGATTTGTTGGAGTAAATAAGCAAGTCAGTTTAATATGCTTCTATCTTCTCAGTAGTTGTACCTTATACATTTCGCGCTTGACACATTTTTAATATAGATTGAGAATAATTATTATGCCTTATCATGTTTATTAAAAGAAAATAATTCTTCCCTCGCTAAAACTTAAAGATGTGCATAATCAATTAATTTATTGTCTATACATGGGTACTTATTTATATTTACAACAAATATTAAAAATAATGTTAGATGTTATAATAAAAATAACATTGTATTTCAGCGTTTTATCGACTTAATATTATAATAAAACTTAAACATGTATATTGTTATGCATAAATGCGTATTTTAAGATAGTATGAAATTACAAACAAAATATAAAGTAAGTTATCTGCTAAGTATAAATGTTTCAGTAGTTTGATTGATAAACTACTTAGGTACTGGGTGCCGGACGAAATCCCGAAAAATAAAAAAAATACAAACATCAATAATTGCGCAATTTTTGCAAGAGACACAAAAACCCATTTTTTGTAGAAATATAAAAAAAAATGTAAAATACCAACATCAATAATTGCGCAATCGTGAATTTTTTGCGGAAAATGGGGTTTTCCGATTGCGCAATTTTTTTTCAGGGGAGACCATTTTGTAGAACGAATTTGCGCATTTAATTCAACTGTGCGGCGTCCAATCTCCCGGAGGCCAATTGGGTCGGCGTCGAAATGGGTCGGCGTCCAATTGGGCCGGCGTCCGATTGTACCGGCGGCCAATTACCGGAGGCCAATCGCCGGAGGCCAGTTCGCGGTGCCAAATCGTCCCATTCCCACACCGTGAGTCCTGCAACCTGATGAATTTTCCTGGAAGAGCTTCAACCGTAACCCGAGCCGAACTAGATGATGTCATGTGCATGGCCCCCATAAGGGGGGCTGACAAGGCTCTAGCCTAGGGGCCCGGTGTGGCGGGTGGACTAAATAAATGAGATAAACACATCTTAAATTAGCTATAATAATAAAAAGCGCTATTTTACTTGAGGTTATTACCATTTTAAAATATATGGTTGTGCGATGCAAGTTTTGGTTGTTGTGTGTTGATACTCGACAACTGTAGGTATAATTCGATGTATTAAAAAATCGCTAAGTTCACTGAATTTTATTTCATCTCAAACATCATTTGGAAAACTTTAATTTTAACAATAGGTAGGGGGACCGCTTCAGGAGTGGGGGGCATGAAAGCATAATGCGGTGGAAAAGTGGTGTGATTCGATAATAATAAATCTGTATATTGCTAAATGGTACAAACCAAATGTGTCAGAAAATATCATCCAAAGAGGACCTCATGGAAGAGTGTCGACCCAGACTGGTGATTTGGGTAAGGGTCTAACTTGTATTTATTCCAGGGCTCGAAATGGAACGGAACGCACTGGAGCGCCGTTCCGGCTCGTGAAATTTGTAAAATTATCGCTCCGTCTCGTGAAAAAAATATGTTGACTGTCTGAGCTAGATAGGCCATAGAATAGAAAATCTGACACACTTATTTTCAAAAAATACACACGATTTGATGAATATGTAAATATCTACAGAAAATTTGTCGAGCGCTCCGGTTGATAAACTTTTCCATTTCGAGCGCTGATTTATTTGCTTTTTGCAGTGGTTTATATTTTGTTATTTATGTATCCATCCATACAACAGATCTCTTAGATAGGTATTGGAGTCATGAAAGGATGATAAAAAATACTGTATAAAAATGGGGTGCATTTTGTCTAGAGACGTCACTGAGCACATGGGGGGAATTAAGAATTTTCTGAATGTAAAATATAAACTTCCATCATATCGTCACCTCAATACTACATTCAACTAGATAACTCTGAGTTGGTCATTGTTGGGAAAATGAAATTTAAACTTTACTTGATTATCATAAATATAGGCTATAATTATTACTTAAAATAAAAATCGAAAATTGTGTTTGTCTAATAATGAGAACAATTACATAATGTTCAATTGTATGAACAAATATTGTAGATAGGTATATTGTTTTATTTATTTAATGTATTTATGGTTTTAAGCATATCATATATTTTCAAACACAAAATTAGGGTGCTGGACGAAATCCCGAATGCCGAAATCCCGAATGGCCGGAATCCCGAAGGCCAAAATCCCGGAAAATAAAAAAAATACAAACAGTAATAATTCTCAACAACTACCCACTCGAAAGCAAAAAATACTACTTTTTATAAAATAAAATGCAATAAACTATATGTATCGACAATTATTAATATCTTAGTTTTCATTTTTCCACAAAAAAATGGTTTTTTGTCTCTCCTGTAAAAAATTGCGCAATCTCAACACTTATCTTGAATTGAGCAAATTTTATAAGAGAGAAAAAAACCATTTTTTTGTAGAAAAATGGGTTTATGTCTCTCCTGTACAAATTTGCGCAATCTTAACACTTATCTTGAATTGTGCGAATTTTACAGGAGAGACAAAAAACATTTTTTGTGGAAAAATAGATAAGTACTAAGATATTAATAATTGTCAAAATATTTTATAAATATATATATATATAAATATTTTTTGCATTTCCTTTTATAAAAAGTAGTATTTTTTGCTTTCGAGATGGTAGTTGAGAATTATTACTGTTTGTATTTTTTTAGTTTTCGGGATTCCGGCCTTCCAGGATTTCAGCATTCGGGATTTCGACATTCGGGATTTCGGCCTTCGGGATTTCGGCCATTCGGGATTTCGGCCTTCGGGATTCCGGCCTTCGGGATTTCGACCCAAACCCACAAAATTAATACAGTTCCCATTAACTCCTGACTTACAGGCCTACAAACTTATCTGTAGAATGTCCAACAATGGAACTACGAACTACCATAGGACGCCATTTTGAAAATTTCATTCGAATGTCAGCTTTTGTCCAGTTACGAGGTTTGATTGGGTAGTTTTTGACAGTGGCGCCCCAATCCCATTCTTCAGATAAGTTTGTAGGTCTGTACCTAGTTTTATCGGTTTGTAGAGAAGGAAATTTTAATGTAGAATCATATTCAATAGCAGTGCCGAAGGGTGACTTTTGGAAAGAGGTAGGCTGTGGATATCTGATAAAAAGAAAACACTTGTCAGGTATATCTACAAGAAATAAGAAGATAATACGATATTATTACTAATGAATAGGTACACACTAATGACAACGACACACTAATTTATTGAAATTTTAAAAACTCACTGATGACATAAAATTAAGAGATCAGTTTAAATTAAGTAGGTACGTATTTTTTCAAATCATTTATACACTTCAAAATCATTAGATAAAAGTTCTTTTTATAAAATCTTTTCTGAAACAGTATATATTTATTAATATTCGATTAAACACCACAGACTTTTTTTTTAATTATTAAATTATTTTTTAATTATTAATTATTTAGTTTTAGTCTCTGCGATCGGAGCTTACCTTAGTTCATACAATTCGATAGACTGGGCGGGGCTACGTGACGTAAAGTCCATATGGAAAAAAATGAGAATTATTTGAAACATAATCCGACCCTTATTTACATCAAGACAGACAAGACGACATGGCGCGCTGTGGTAGGTATATTTTTTAAAACCTTTGCAGGTTGTTTTGTGTGTAATACATTCCTACAGATATGGCATCTCTCGTTGGCAAAATAAATTATTTTATAGAATACTTATATAATCAAGTGATTATATAAATATGTCAATATGCAATTAAAAAATATTTTTCGTAAGAAGGTAGACTTCAAATAATCGCCTAGTATGGAATCTTCGCCACTGTTCAATAGCTATCTAAAAAACAGTGTAAATCAAGTTATATAATTGTCGATATAAATATTTCGGTTAGTTGTAAATGTTGAACACTGAATATTATTTTTTACATGATTTTAAGTCTTGCATGTTTGGGCGTGATTTACACCATTTGATGGCCTTAGGCCCATTAGACATGAACATATTAAATATAGGGAGAGCTTACTACAGACGATATGAAATAGGTACCTCAGTGAGTAGGTATGTAGGTATTAATCCGCTTAGATACAGGCTGTGTGTGTCTGGATAATATTTGTTTATTTCAGTGTATACCTATGAAATCATTTGTTTTTGTACCTCCTTTCACACGTATCTAGTAATGTCCTAGTTATGTATTTCCAGTGTGATTCCTTTATTACAACGCCCGTATAGATGGAGTTTGAGAGATCCGTAGTATTTTTCACTATAGACCAGAGTTGCCTTTTAATTATTTTACCAAATCGGGATTTTTAACATGTGAAATAAAAAAAATGGGATTTATGAGCAAAAAACGGGACGACCTAACGACGCACAGTTTAATATGTCTAATGTTTATTTCCATAATATCAACCATATGATAAAACACAAACTACAAAAATTTTTAACTGTCAGAATAATATTAATATTAAACAATATTTTTCCCCAACATTCGTTTATTTGTACTCGAATGAAGATTTTACTTCCTGAAGTGTTTCTTTCTGCTGCTTACTTTAATGCAGGGTTTCCCAAACTATGTTCCGCTGAACACCACTGTTCCGCCGAACCTGAATAGGTATTCTGCGACAATTTTGAAAGGTTTTATACACTGCATAATATTTAAAGATCTTCTACTAAGTAGAAGTAAAATAAGTAAAACTAAAATAAGTAAAGAATCTACTCCATATTGAAAGGCGAGTGATGATCAATCTCCACTGATGTTTATGACGTCAAGTATCAAGGTACAGACGGAGGACCATCTTTTCTCACACCGTGCGCATGCTGCAACGAAGTCAAAGTGCAGGAACAGGCTCGACGCCACACCAGATATTAGAATGCAACTTACCAATATTATGCCTGATATCATGAAGATAATATGCAATTCAAGGACACAAAATCATTACATACGTGCTTTATTTACCTATTCATATTTTTATATTTATATTATATTATTGTTTTATATTTAAAAATAATTAAGTATTAAATAAACAATGTGTTTTATTAACATTTTTTTTAAATTTTTACTAGTAGGAATTACCCATCTAACAAAATAAGCTAAGTGTTCCGTTAAAATTTCAGGGTTTGCGAAGTGTTCCATTGAAGAAAAAGTTTGGGAAGTTTGGGAATTTATGGAAGTTTGGGAAGTTTTGGGAATTAAAGTTTAATGTATTGATGTTAGTCTAAAAACATAACTTTTCAGGGCAGCTATGTGTACGTTTGGCTTTCTCAGATTGTTTTGTAATCTGAATACGTGTATTTATTAAGGCGCTAAGTACCAAAAAAATAAAAACTGACCTTTTTATAGAAAAATGTTCTACATACCAACGCCAATAATTTCAACTATAGTCTAAGTGCCTCAAGCAAGTCAAAAAATACAGCAAAATAATTAAATCTGTCGACGTTGTAAGTCCGTTGGCGTGTTTTATTTATAATGGTGTAAGTAGCACTGCAGTGGTCAACGGCAGTAAATATAAAATAGCTGACGATGGTGTCTTGACACTTGCGAGTTCTTAATACCTAAAATTATAGAAGCTGCCGTGATTGCTTCACACTGTAAAACTACATTTTTCAAAAGGTCTGCTTCATGAAATTTTACTGCAATGACTCGGTATTTTGTAACTACAGGCAATACTACTTTTTGGTACTTAGAGCCTTATTTAATACACATATTCATTCTGTATAATATACATTCCTACATAATGTAGGTATATGACATCTCTCGTTGGAAAATTAAATTATTTTTATAGAATACAAAATAATCAAGTACCTAATTATATAAATATCTCAATATGCAATTAAAATATATTTTTCTTAAGGGGGGACATGCTCGTCGAAGGTCAAAATTGAGTTTTTATTGTATTTTCAAACCATGATCCTGGACACTCCTTAAACGTTGTAGATAATCTATTTATATAATTTTGAAGCCTTATTATCCTTTATAGTTATTTTAAACATTTGATGACTGCATAAAGTATTTTTGTTACATAAAATAGTATTCTTTTAAACCTCTCGCTCTAATGTTTTAGAATATAGTCATATTTCAGTACATAAATGTGCAGTGGTGTTAAGATTTTTTACGTTTATTAATTTTTAAACGCATTTATAAAACCATTAGCATAATTTATTACGAGATAATTTTTGTAAAATATTCACGATAAAAAATTATATTGATAATCTCTGTGATCCCAAATTTGACAAGAATTAGACATTTTATTATTCAAAAAATCGGCAAGATTAACACATTTGAAGATGATTCTAAAGATTTTTATTATAAGCTATCTCTTTAACCATTCAAGTGTGATAAACATCTTATGAATAATGATTGCTTTATAATAATTATTGACCTAAGAATAAGGTAGTGTTTTTTTTAAATACGCCATTTCTTTTGTCATTCCCCAGTGGTTAAGCTACAACATACGGCCGTAGCCATAAATTGACAAACTATAATTGAAGTAGGGAGTAAAATGATATTGACGCGCGTGTTTGAACATGTACCTAAAGAAATGGCGTATTTCAAAAAAACACTACCTTATTCTTAGGTCAATAATTATTATAAAGCAATCATTATTCATAAGATGTTTATCACACTTGAATGGTCAAAGACATAGCTTATAATAAATATCTTTAGAATCATCTTCAAATGTGTTAATCTTGCCGATTTTTTGAATAATAAAATGTCTAATTCTTGTCAAATTTGGGATCACAGAGATTATCAATATAATTTTTTATCGTGAATATTTTACAAAAATTATCTCGTAATAAATTATGCTAATGGTTTTATAAATGCGTTTAAAAATTAATAAATGTAAAAAATTTTAACACCACTGCACAGTTATGTACCGAAATATGACTATATTCTAAAACATTAGAGCGAGAGGTTTAAAAGAATACTATTTTATGTAACAAAAATACTTTATGCAGTCATCATATGTTTAAAATAACTATAAAGGATAATAAGGCTTCAAAATTATATAAATAGATTATCTACAACGTTTAAGGAGTGTCCAGGATCATGGTTTGAAAATACAATAAAAACTCAATTTTGACCTTCGACGAGCATGTCCCCCCTTAAAGAAGCTTATCAATATATTTTTTTATCGTGAATATTTCACTATAATAATGTCAACATAAATTTTACTAATGGTTTTATAAATGCGTTTAAAAGTTAATAAATCTAAAAATTCTTAACACCACTGCACATGGATGTACTGAAATATGACTATATTCTAAAACATTAGATCGAGATGTTTAAAAGAATACTATTTTATGTAATAAAAATACTTTATGCAGTCATCAAATGTTTAAAATAAATATAAAGGATAATAAGGCTTCAAAATTATATAAATAGATCATCTACAACGTTTAAGGAATGTCCAGGATCATGCTTTGAAAATAGAATAAAAGCTCCATTTTGACCTACGCGGCGCACGTACCCCCTTAATATTGAAATAAAATGGTTTTTTACGTAATATTTTTTTAATCTTATATTGTGACAGATGGACATAACTATAACTAACAAATATACATATAACAGTCTAATACAATTAAAATTTAACAAACTAATGCGAAACCTGCTGTTGCATCTTTGCTAATATATTGGATATTCTTGGCTGCAGTGGTGTCTCTGACAGACGAAGTGCTGTATTCACGTCCAGTCTATTCCTTTGTTTCGATATTATTGACGACATGGACGAAAATATTTTTTTCGCATGAATATGTTGTTGAAAATAACATTAATAAATTTATAGCTTTATAGATTAAAGATGGATATTCATCTTCAACTGATATCCAAAATTATGGAAATACTTACATGTTCGGGCGGCCCGGTACCATTTGATCAACGGACTGGGGGTTAGGAACCACTGCTGCTCTAAATAATCTGGTTGATGCCTAATCTATAACTTTTATTGGTAGGTAAATCCATGTTATACAAGTTATATGCTTATTTCAACAATTTTCTCCATAAAATAATAAAAAAATCATTCTGTATCAGTATAGTATTTTTTGTTAAAATTTCTATAAGGGTGGATATTTTAGTCCTGAGATGTTTGGGTTCAGATACATCGCGTGACTTGGATGCAGTGTTCAGTATGAAATGAACCTTTATTAGTTAGGCCAGTTAGGGTATCCCATTTAATTCAATATACGAAACCATAATTTATCAATAAAAACAACAATAATAATAATATTATCTAATACCTAACGTATTAGGTCGAACGTAATATTGTAAAATTAGGCGAGAAACTGTTGTTTTGATTTCTTATGTCAGATTCTTCCGATAAAAATAAATATAATAAAAATAATACGATAACCTATTATTATGTACCTGTTGGGTTACTAGTGTGGTGTTCGATGTGTAGGTAGAGGATGATGATAATGAAGTCTTCGATGTAGCAGGGTGATATTTATTAGCAGCGTATCGGTACAATAGTATATTATACATGATAGTTACGAGCTAAGTACTTGGATTCGAGTGACATTGAGATAAATTATTCTTCGTTATTTATACAATAAAAAGTAACACATTAACATTAAATTCTGGTACATAATCATATTAGACTAATTATAGAGTCAGCGTTTTAAATCGAGTAGTTCGTGAAATATTATTTGTTATTACAGTCGTAAGAAAATATAATACTATGAAAAATGATTATTCGGCTAAAACACCGTAATGGTATAATGTGCTGTGATATGATGTAATAATACACCGTCTCTAATTTCACCAATCGACTTGCTGGTCTAGCTAAGTTGTTTACTGGAAATGGATTCGCTGGAAATATATTACTGCAGAGTAATTTGATATTTTAAACAATATATATTCGATCGCTTATTATTCTGCAGCTACATACCTAATACTTGTATTAATCGTCAATGGTATATTAAGTGTTAGAATATTGTACTAGCGCAGTGATTTTCAACCTTTTTGGTTGGCAGAACCCTTGGAGCATTTTGTAAAATGTCAAGGAACACCTATCTGCAAGACACAGGGATAAATTCCAAAAGAGACAATCCAGTAAGCAGTGAGCTTAGAAAAGTGCCACCCACAATCAGACTCAAATTGCCACCCCTTGCTATAGGTACTTACAGATAGTATCTGTGGCCTCAAATTAAATTTAATTTCATCAGTGGTGGATTTAGGGACTTGCATGCCCAAGGCATTGACATATTGACTGACTTTGAGGCCCTCCAATATAAAAAAAATTAAATAAAAAACATAAATTCCAATTACCAACTGAACATTATTATTATTGAGACTATATTGTGAGAATATTGCGATTTTGGTGTTTTTTGATAATTGTATGACAGGTTTGATCTGTTTTGAGGCCTCCTTTTAAATATTCTAACGAATGAGTCATCTCCGCCCAAGAAAATCGCAATGAATTTGATCTTCTGCAAAGTACTATTTCTGCAACGGACACATGAAAACAAATGTATTAACATTGTAATAGGTAGATAACAGTGTACATCCACACAGTTGCAACATTTTGTCAACATGAATTACATTACACATTACATCGCTATGTTCAATCCTAGGAGAATCATAAGGACCTCCACAGAGTGTAGGTTGTTTTATTTTTTTTTTTGTTTTTGCGAGAAATGGATGTTAGCCACTTACTCAGCCTATTAGGTCCATACTCCGGGTCAAACACATGTTTAAAAAGCAACATGTAAATTTTCCAGACCCTGGACCCACGACAAGCACCCAAACACTTTGAGTCGACGAGTTATTGCGAGCAGCAGTATCCACAAGTGATTATCGGATGCGCGTGGTCTTACTTCATAATTATTGGGATCGTTAGTGTCCGTTTGTATCGTCCGCGCAGTTCTGCCTTTTAGACATGCCGCATCAGAATATTCAATCAAACATCAGATGCCTAAGATGGTTGCACCAATAATTCTTAAGTGCCACAGATACATCTGTGGCCACAGTCATAGAATGCCGATTGGATGGGGACCAACCCATTGAGAAGGCTGATCGACAGAATCAATCATGAACCACAGTCATGAGCTTTTGACCAGTGACGTCACGCGAGGGTAGGCAGATCATGCGTTGCATAAGGGCGGCACATTGTATATGTACATAATACAAATAGTCAAAGAGCGCGGCATGGACCGAACGCATCCATTACACATCCATTTACCTTAATAATTTGTATTTGTCGTTAATTTTTCCTTGGGGCTATGGAGCTGAAAACCACGCCGTTGTTTGCGCACCTGATAGCCACCTCTCGAAAGCCTGAACTCGTAACAACTAAACGTTGTAAAAAAAACTATGATCCAGTGGCGAAGGGTGCAGGTAGGCTGTGAAGAGTCGACATAAATAGTGCACACTAAACTTTGTCAGTTATACTTATTTGTTTTCATTGAACTAAAAATACAATTTGCAGATGGTGCTGGTTAGTTTTTAAAATTCAATTAAATCATGTCTTAAAACCAGTTTAGATATTCTATGGGCGATTCGACGAAATAGTTCACTTTTTTCCATTCATACTTATTTGTTTTTTGTTGAATGAGAAATACATACATAATACTTACATAGTTATTACACACGTTGTTAGTTTTTTTTAATTCGTTAAGCCCAGCCTAAACTATGATGGATAAAAAATATTATTATATCATTGAAATATCCAAAATTATATATGATTTAAGTTAAGGCATAATTTTATATATTTTATAGATAAACGAGAATTTTTTGACTATTATCTATGGTTTTGTTTGCGCAGGGTTTAATTGAATTTTAAAACTATCTATAAATTGTAGTCTTATTTCAATGAAAACAAATAAGTACGACTGCCAAAGTATAGTGTGCACTAGGGAATCCAATCCCGAGCCAAAATTCTGATCCCGGGATTTCGGGATTACAATAATTTGACAATCCCGGGATTGGCATTTTCTTCCATTGTTAATATAAAATTTTTATATTTACAAATAACATTGATTAAATCGGTTAAAAATAAATGTAGTATAATTTATACTATTTAAGACATTTATTGTCTTTTATAAATAAATATATATACCTATATATGAGATTGCTGTTTTGATAGCAAAGACTTAATGAATGGGTTAGCGAGATTTAAAACAGTAAAGCAAATCATGGTGTACTTATGGCCTTTCCGCTTCATAAATCTAATTAGTCAGCCAAATATAAAACTACCGTAAAACGTATGAGATCATGGTGGAATTACTTTGTTAATAGTGCTAAGCATTGTATTTTTCCAATCTTTCTCATTTTTATTAATTTATGTGAAAAAATAAAATTAATCGGCAGCTTACACATGGCCCATGGGTATAATTCAAACTTCATTCAAACTCAGTTTATTTCCAATGTAGTTATTTGTTATTAAAAGTATTTTTCCTGTTATATTTTCTTTTTTATTTTATTTTCCATAAAAATTGATAAAAAAATCAATCACGAAAGTTTCGGGATTATGTTTATCAATACCGGGATTCATAGGTATCAAAAATAGCTTGGGATCCCGGGATTGGAATCCCTAGTGTGCACTATTTATGGTGGATCTTAACAGCCTACCTCCACCCTTCGCCACTGTTCACCTGAACTCATAACATCTAAACGTTGTCAAAATACTATGATCAGTATATGGTGCGCATGTGAAGCATGTGTTTAAAAAAGGCCAATAAATTATCAAAAACAGTAGCGTCGGTGTGTGAAAAAGGAAGAAAATGGAGTGAACGTGTGGCGTGAGGCCCGCAGGTCGTGATTTATTGGGCAGGGGAGCGTATGCAGGGCCCGGGGGCGGGTTCCCTCGGACTTTCGCGGCCCATGGCGTGACATCATTAGTGCTATTTAGCCGATCGTTAGCCGCAAATTTGATTTTGTCGGTCCGCCGCCAAAGAGAGCGGCCCTTTCTCCCTTCCCCGAAGATTCTGCTCCGAAACGAGCCGGGATAAGCATGGGAACTTGGATCTAAACGCACGCACATAGGATTGCTGCGTGAAAAATGGAACGAATATTTTTTTTACTGTGTAGTACACACATGATGAAATATTAGCTAGTTAGATAAACAATCAAAATCTAATAGAGGTTTTTCAAAAACAAAAACATAGTGTTAATTACATTGGCCGACGCGCACGTCATGCACACCGACCGTCGTGAACTACGTCTTTACACTATTTGCAATTACACGCAACGATTCGATCGTGTTGGTCCTTGCTTTTGATTGGTTTAAAATAAACATAGTGTTGCTATTATTAGAAGTATAGATTGACCGAAAACTATTTCTTCGTTAGATTGGTGGCTACATTGAACAGTTTTCCCGCGGAATTTTACGTCAAAACTCAGCTGTCAAACCTAGCGGGCGCGTGTTCGGCTATTTTCGTACGTTCTCGGTAATCTTCGCTTTCTAATGAGTGGATCGTGATAGACGGAAATAGAATTTGTTCTAATTTGCTCACGATCGGTCACGATCCCCGAAAACCATAGATAACAGCTTTTGGCAATCGTGGCAGACGATCGGGCCAGACGCAATCTGCGTAATTTGAGCATTAGATGACTCGCACATCAAAACTCGTCTCATCTGCAACGTGTCGAATACGTCGATGTGACGTCAACGTTATTCACAAATACACTTTGTCAAATGGAGCTCCGCAGATTTGTCGAATGCTACATTTTAGTTTGAAAAAAAAATCTAGTACTGCTATCAATAAATCGCATGCTTCTCGGGCTGTGAGCTGAAGACGCCAGAACGCATACACACATCTACGAATTGGTCATTCCTATCCTATTCCTATTCCTATTCCGCATCCAAATATCTATACGTTTCGAGAGGTTACGTGCGATTGTCGCTATATAAGCGTTCCTAGAAAGTTTGATTTATGGCTGTGCGGTAGACGGGCGAGTTTAGATATGAGAGGACGAATCCTATAATTAACAACAGGGACGTGCCAAGCGGGACTGTTAGTGAGCCGGGCGCCAGGATTCAGGGAGCGGCAAAAGTTTATATTTTAAATGATTTTAGTACCTAAATATATATTTTATTCAATTGCATAAACTAAATCTTACGGTGTCATATTATGAAATACATATGTAAGTTGCTTGATGTCAAGGGGCGGAAAATCGAATAATTAAAGCGAGATAATATTATGCAAACATTACCAAAGCTTGTATTTGGAGGCACCGTTGTGTAATTTTTGCCTTTACGATAAACTGCCATTAGGTAGGTACATTCAAATAATAGTTAGGTAGGTACCTATGTTATAAGGAATTTTTGTGCTTCAATTATTTTCTAAGATAAGATGTCGATACTTTCTAATGAAGCGAACCACCGCCATCTTTAGATTAATAAAGCCTGTGTATAACTTTTTGCACAAGCAACGAGTGGTCCACTGCCATACTATTTATTGATAAAAAAAACTTGCAAGCAGAGTTTGGTATTTTATTATGACTGAAGAGTATACATAAGTTATTAGTTATTATCGTTTAGAATCGACTGTCATATTGACAAATGTCATAGTGTATTATGATATTATTATACACAGAAGAAGTTTACTTACGTTGATCGTCACTTCAAATTATTAATAACACAAAATCACTAAATCAGATGAACTCCAAGGTCTCCAAGATACATTGAAATAATCTGAAACAAAGAATACTCAGACAAGTGAACACGACAGACGCGTCAGTTTGAGCACTCTATAGACAATGACAGGTCATCTATAGAGAACGGGAGGGGCTAAAAGGTAGAACCAGTCGTGAAATGTATCGGCTTCAGGGCTCGAAATGGAACGGAACGCACCGGAGCGCCGTTCCGGCTCGTGAAATATGTAAAATTATCGCTCCGTCTCGTGGAAAAACTATGTTGATCGTCTGATCTAGATAGGCCATAGAAAAGAAAATCTGACACACATATTTTTATAAAATACACATACGATTTGATGACTATGTAAATATCTTCAGAAAATTTGTCGAGCGCTCCGGTTCGTTAACTTTTCCATTTCGAGCGCTGATCGGCTTTCCTCTTCAGTCGGCAATGAGCGAACCCATCATCATTTCATCGCAAACTACCAGTGCTCTCAAAAGATTAATATTTGTATTCGTTCCGCCCTTTATAATGTGCCGCTCATATCACTCTTGCCAGGAACATAAAAATAACACACGAACTCAGATTCTAACAGGCCACGGAGCAGTGCGACTAGTGCGAGCCTATCTAAAAAGATTTTAATTGAGGGACGACGACTGTTGTCCATGTGACGGCTACACATCTCAAACTGTGTGGCATGTCATCAACGACTGCCCTATACAGTGACGTCTCTAGACAGAATGCCGCCCCTAGACAGTGTCAAAATGCCGCCACATTTTTTTGACTCCAATATCTAAGACATATGTTGTATGGATACATTACTAACAATATATATACCACTAAATCAAATTTAAATGCCATTTCTGCTTCAATAGACAATATTGCGAGTCTACGGTTTCAGATACATTTAAAAATACACTAAAAACTTCCAAAACTCGCGAGTGACTGGCTTTTGTATAAATAATATTTGGATAAATTTTTAATTAGGTATGCACGTGTCATTGCTGTTCATTAAGAACGTGACGTCCAAGGACAACAGAAGTAAACTAGATATCACGAACCCGGCAAAAAAATCCTGTTAAACTTTTATAGTCCTAATTAATACATTTTGTATCCAACCAGTGAGCTGATATTTTTAATGGAAAGATATTTCCGTTATTATTAAATTTACTAATAATTAATATTATTAATTTTTGGTTAACTGCCGCCCCCAAGCGACGCTCAATCTGCCTGCCCCCACGGGACGTCACTGGCCCTATACTAGAATGGGAGCGATGGAATCTCAGGACTCAATGTAGACAGCATAACCATGGAATTGACCTTCAAAACCCTTACGAAATACTAAACAATAAAACAACACAAGAACACTACATACAATATTTAATTCTGGCCATAAAGAAAATTAAAGATGTAAATGGAGGAACATAATTAACTATATATCAATGCAACTAACCCTCCCAACTACCGTTTACGAAAAAGCAAGGACATGGTTATTTATATATTTTTTTAAATGTGCTGCTCATATGAAACGCATAACCTGCATACCCCCACGGGACGTCTCTAATCACATACTGCATGTTCGAACTCACCCTTTTCTATGCCTAATGCTCCTTAGTCATGGCGATATTTCATTCGGTGTGGACAGCGCTTTGTTTTTTCCTAAGCGGAAGTTGCCGGCGTATAGAAACGCCATGTCCGCCATTAGGGGATAATTTATGTGTTGAATCGTCAAAATTGACGGCGTATTTATCGGCGATCCTTCTCCGGGGTAATTTGTCAGATCAGGTATTGTTGCCAGTAATTTACTGAAGTGGGTTTGCTATTTGTGTGATTAATGCTGCATGAAAAAATGGCAGAAGTTTGATGGAGGCAACACCGGTCATTAATTTATTTTATTTAAAAACATATATTTTGCCCGTAGATTTTCAGCAACGTCAAAGGTTTTACCAAGTGATCCATTACTCTTACACTGAGTCTATATTATCAATACTATGCATGCATACCTGCGCGGCATTCTAACATATCACATAGGTAACTCAAAAAGCAATAAAGATAATTACAAGATAAAAAGAACCTTTTATATACAACGTTTTTAAATTCTCTGTTGAATTATTATGCTCAATATGCTCAAACTTGTACTTGATATGAAGTAAATAAAAAACAAACAAATATAGAATACTGAAATGTCATTTTGATTTCCATAGTAACGCACGTATAAATTAATAATTTAGTTGCTAGGACCACCCACTTAGCAACCAATAATAGTGGATTGGATTACGGATTTCTTCCGAAATAACTTTTCATAGAAAACAGAATTAACTGAAAATGAATTCAATTCTACTTAAAGATGGCTAAAATGATTAAAAGAATGCATTGGCATCGTGTTCTGATATATTACTCTAAAAGTTTCAAATGTCTAGCTAGTCGGAAAGTTAGTTAAAAATCGATTGCATGATTTGTACTGGATAAACAACCACCGGAAAAATAAGAATACGAGCTAATAAAAACGTTGTAAATGTATGTCGTATTCAGTCACTTAATTATCCCGGGAACTACTTTGTTTTCCCACCACCACCCGTCATGTATGTACAGCCATGGATATGCACGGCCGCCTTCCATGACGCTATAAACGTGTCTGAAAGAAGTGATTTTAAGTGCTCATTCTGTCCCGAAACGGAGCCGCACGGGACTGATGCTACAATCATGCACAGTGACGTGATAGTTTTTAACATGGCCGCTCGTGACCGCGTTAACCGCGAGCTGTCAAATTTCGTTGAGTGACACAGTTTACACGCCTTAGCCGGCTCTCACATCTAAACTCCCCTCGTCTGCCACACAGGCATCCTTCTAGGAACGTCGACCCGGTGTTGCATATGAAGACCGCATATATAGGTACATTTGGGTGCGGCGACCGGCGAGCCGGTATAGGAATGACCAATTCGTAGGTGTGTGTACCTATACGTTCTGGCGTCTTCGACTCGCAGCCCGAAACGCATGCGATTTGTTGATAGGAGCACTACATGTTTTTTCCAAACTAAAAAGTCGCATTCGACCAATCTGCGGAGCTCTATTTGGCAACGTGTGTTTTGTAAATAACGATGACGTCACATTGACGTATTCGGCATGTTGCAGACGAGGATATCACAAAGGAAATAGTCATTTTTACAATTGACCTCCAAACCTGCTTTTCTAATGTTTATAAGCGCAAATTTTATTTTGATTTAGAATTAAGCAAGACCATTCCAATTGAATAAATTGATTCCAACGAAATATATTTGGAATCAAGTAAAACCTGCGTTGACCCAGCGCCGTCTGCGATACCGTGTATCTTAGCCCTGGCATTTACATATATCTAAGTATGGTTCTGCATTACTTTCGAGTGATTTTCTTATAAAATGTCTTCTTCGTTTTACCTCGTTGCCTTAATTAGTATAAGTAAAGAGTTAACTATGTATATGTCAACTGGATTCATTGTTTTTTCACACGACCTTATCATCTTAAATACTTTTAACTAATAATAAAACATTATTCTATAAAATGACAGAGTGTAGGAATGTTTTATTGTGTTGCAACTTCCATCTAGATTCTAGATTCTAGATAACGATTCATGAAATCATCGCTTATTTGCAAAACATTATAAAGTAGACAATAATAACAATGGTTACGTCCAGAATGTTGTCCACCTGTCATTATGGTGGGAAATAATGGAAGGGTCAAAATAACAAGTGAAGTCAGAAGTCAATCATATGATTGTTATGTGTATCAATTTTAGATGTTGATGTCCTTAATTCACAGTTTTTTAGATCCCGCGATGAATGTGATGTTTTAGAGGACATTGTACATATAGCAGTACAATGCCCTAAGCAGTGGCGCACCCAGGATTTGATATTGGGGGGGGGGGGCCCAAGGAGGAGAATATAAATTAGTCCCATAGGCTCTTTTTCTTCTTCACAGCCTAATTTCACGTTTATCGGTCTTTTGTCTATTGCACTCGGTGTACCTACACCATGGTCCTCACGTCCTAAAACGGGCCCTCAGGCTAGGATATTTGGCGGGCCCCCTACCTACCGCTAAGATTAAAGGCAGTGTAAAACACTACATTAACGTTTTTCAAATTGTGTTTTGGTTCAAATTAAGGGTACTTATACAGTGACTTATTGGCGATTTTTAATACATCTACTTTAATAATGGAGCTGTCGAGTATCGATACATAATAATCAAAAAAATATATTGCACAATTATATAATTGAAAATGTTCATAGCCATGAAGTATAATAGCGCCGCAGGCGACTTTTCTTACTATTAAAGCTAATTTATAATGTGTGTTTATCTCACTTATCTGGTCAACCCGACACGCCAGGCCCCCCACAGCCCGGGCCCCCAGGATAGAGCCATGTCAGCCCTCCCCAGCCATGACCTACGCCACTCCGGAATTCGGGTGGACACCGAGAATTTTTTGACAGTTACAGTTACAATTAAAATCTAAGAAATTTTTCTAAAAAGGGTGCTGGAGAATTACAAATCATTTTTTGCCGTGTTTTTATTTGTCTAAGCCCAAAGGTATAGGGCTTTCAGTTAAAATCATTCTGATAATTTTCATGTTTGGGGGGTGCCAGGGCCCCTTGGCTCCCCCCCTGGGTGCGCCACTGGCCCTAAGTATGAACTTCACAGAGTACAGCTGCGAATTGCGGATATCTATGAGAATATCGACGAATTGAACGGTGCCCTGACGGTGGGTAAGACGGAAGAGCTTGGCAAAATTGTAAAGTTCTTTAACAGAATAGGAGTGTGGACCTGATCGGCGGATCCCCTTCTAGAAGAGAAGAGGTGATATGACAGCAAGTCGCAGTCAAAGTCTCGGTAAAATCACAAAAAAAACCTTTCTACTAAAGCGGCACACTTGACTCTTTCTCAAGCTACCGTGATACACAAAGCGTCATCGATATACCTACTAATAATTTATTGGCCATGATGTTCCCTAAAAGCTAAAAAGTCACAATATGTGAGTTGATATCACTTCAAGGATCCCCGATTTTTTAAATTATAAACATATTATAAAACCGGAAAAAGCACTGAACTATCAATAAAATAAATAAACATATATATATATATATTGACCATGTCCGATCCTAATAGGATCATATGGGCCTCCACAGAGTAGAGGTTTGTATTAACAGAATTTGTTTTTTACGAGAAATGGATGTCAGCCACTTGCTCAACCTATTAGGTCCATACCCTGACTCACACACAATTTGAAAAACAATATGTGTACTTGCCAGACCCAGGATTCGAACCTGAGACCCACGGCGTGATAGTCCAACGCTGACAATACCTTAATTTTAACAACGTTTTTATTAGGTCATATTATTATTTGTCCGGTGGTTGTTTGTCCGGTATAAATCTTGCAATCGATTTTTAACTAATTTCCCGACTAGCTAGAACATTAGAAACTTTTAGAATACACCAGAACACGATGCCAATGCATTTTTTAAATACTTTTAGCAATTTTTAAGTAGAATTAGATTCATTATCAGTTAGGTAATGCTGTTTTGTATGAAAAGTTATTTCGGAAGAAATCTGTAATCCAATCCACTATTATTGGTTGCTAAGGTCCTAACAACTAAATTATTAATATATACGTGCGTTACTTTGGAAATCAATATGAGTGTCAAAATGACATTTCAGTATTATTTCTATCAAATACAATTTTTTTTGATCGTTTACGCTAGTCAAGTCAAGTGTATATGATTCAACAGGAAATTTAAAAACGTTGTATGTATATAACAAGTTCTTTTTATCTTGTAATTATTAATAATCATAAGAACGTTCCTTCATTTCATAATTCGGTCATTTCAGGATGAAATGTACTGTATTGATGTTTGGTTTATTTGATTTAAAAAATTGTAAAAGCATGGATAGGTTGAAATTCTAGTAACGAAAGAGGAGGGGGTTGGGGGCTAATATTACCTAAACTTTTCTTATTTCCTAAATGCAACATTTTGCGGCTCTCTGGAAACACTTTTACGACTACGTACTGGACTGCGCCCCCAGTTGAAGAAGCGTTGGTCAAATGCGTAAAAACACTGACATTGTAGATCCATTTATCCGCATGAAAATCTTATTATAATGTTGCTATGCACAAATTGTTTTACTTAAAAAATAGGGTAAAAGCAGTGATCCCAAGTTCATACGTTCTGCTACGTGAACGCCAATTCAATTCATATAAGGTAGGTAGGTAGGTACTAGACGGACTACCCGTTTTTTTTATTTCGAAAAAATATCGTTATCTTATATATTTTTTAAGGCGGCGGGAGGGGACGGGGTTAACAGAATCTTCTTGGTTTTTCAACCGCGGATTCCCTGCAGTCTTACGTGTACATACTCAATACCCAGACACTCCGCACTTGGAGTCAAGCCATACACACCTGGCCCGTAGTTATCCAACATGGTATCCTAAAGAATTTGAATTTACATGCGCCTGTCAATTACCTACGTGGTCGCAGCCATTCTTTATTCTGGAATTCTGGATCGGAGCCAAGGCCTGAACAAAAACTATGCACAATTTGGAATCTTCCAATTTTGTTTGATTTATGCACACAATCTTGCCAACTGCAGGATAATACATATTTCCCCATACATTTTCTTACTGTGCACAGTACATCCATGCACGTGTAAAAAGGGTATTAAGTCAAGTCGATCATCCCAATAGGTAACAAGGCCTGAACAAAAACGATGCATGAGTGCGAGTGAGAAAGTATTCGGCACCCTTATAATCTCTGCGACACGCGCTAGAGTAAGATAAAAGGTCTACATATGTGTGAGTTAGTTTCCAAAAGTATAGCCGGAAAATTGTGGTGAATCGCTTCACGTAGCATCGATAACCTGCGAGCTCGTGTTGCTAAAATTGCTATTTTTGTGTTAATCATAAAGTCAGTGGTAAATATTTTTAGTTAATTAAGTAGGAAAGATGGTTCTGTGTGTTGTATTAAAATATGGTAGTCGTACTGATAAGCAAGAAGATGGTATTACGTTTCATAGGTAAGTTGATACATGTTCGTGATAATTTATTTGTATATTATTATATATTTTAATATCAGTGACCTAGTGTTTCTTTAAAATAACTTAAATTGTGGATATCTTTACCTAATGGTTGCATTTTGACCGCTTAAAAATACTATATAACGTAAAAAAATAGAAAACTATATTTCAATTCTGAGCGTCTAGTGCGAGCACTAGCGAAATGGTCTATGCCCTCGAACATTTGTAGATGAATGCGTTCGCTCGCCCACAAACCAAACGCACGGCACGCAGCTTCATTTAGCAATGCAACGGGTGGCGTCTAGATGTATCTATAGTCTATGATCGGAACCGTTTCCTCGTGTCAAGCCTATCAGGCACCATTAGCAAGAGGTGCTAATCAATACTACTAATCAATGCTAATAAGTACTAGTCAATGCGTTCCCCAAAGACGTAGACATTTTCAGTTATGTGCTATGTATTTTGTATTCGAAATTTTATTTGTTATGTCCACAACGTTTTGTTTTCATAAATGAATAAATAACTAAGGGTGCTCACATTGTTGCGACCTATCGCTTCTACAAGAATTTATTGAATGCGCCTAGCCTAACAGTCATAGTTATTAGGATTATTAGAATCCGAATGCGTCGTCTTTTAGACGTGCTGAAACAGAATGGTAAAGCAAACAATGGATACCTTCTACTGTTAAGGTGGTAAGAATTATTCATGAGTACCTACGTCGCAAGTCTTGAGGGGAGTGAGTCCAACCAGTCCAAGAGGCTGTTTAATAGCCAAATCATCCGGGTCACGATCCTAAGTCATAAGTAGGAATTTCAAAACCGAATAAATACCTATATCAATACCGATATTTCGGTATTTCTTATTGAATAACGCTATTAATACCTACCGGTATTCGTCAAAACATATTATAGAAAAAAAGAAGCACCTCTCAATAAATATAACTATTAAAATCCTAGGGACGGCAGGTTATATGAAAGTCAGGGGTCGAAATGAACAGGAACGCACCGGAGCGCCGTTCCGGTTCATAAAACCCCCAGAATTATCGCTCCATATTGCGAAAATATTAATTTGACCTGAGATAGATATGTCATATAATTAAAAAATGTGCACACTTATTTTTTTTTAAATACATGTACAGTTAGATATTATTTTTGATATTTTCGAAAAGTTATCGAGCGTTCCGGTTCGTAAAATTTTCCATTTCGAGCACTGGAAAGTATGGTGAAGCAGGCAAGTATGGTGAAAAAGTATGGTGAGGCAGGCTGGTAATGAATTTGCGGCATAATTTCAACGTTTACATTATACGGTACGTTATAATGACCAAGGTAAATCCTCCGTGATGCCCTGCTTTTTTTTATCGCGTCGCTATTTCTCGTAAGTTGTTGGCTATTGTTGGCCTGCTTCATTCAGTTGTATGATAAAACCGATTCTTTGCTCCTCTTTGTATTTAATACCTCTATGATTAAAATCTATTTAAAAACAATTTTATAGCAACCTAAAGTAACTAACTACATTTATTATGTTGACCGTTGTAAATAATATGTAGAGATCATAATATTTTAGAACTGCTATTTTTTACTAATACTCCGGGTACAGGAAAATCTATCGAAAATTTAACGTTTGTCAAATGTACTACCAACGTTGGTTAGTTATAAAATAATTGGAAATATTTGCCACGAATATTTTGGTTTACGACATATGTTAATATTTATTTGTTTTAATGTTATTTAACTTTTGTTGGTTTAAGTCAATATATTTACATTATAATAATACAACACACTAAATTTAATATATTATGCACCTACAATATAGTGGTAAGACTAGTAAGTAATGAAAAAATAGCATTAAATTCATTTTAGAAAAACATAAACGTGTATGATTTTTGTAATACCGAATATACCGGTATTTTGGAATTTTGAAACCATTATTTCGGTATCGATAAATAATTAAATACAGATATTGCAATCCCTAGTCATAATGTCCTGACGTAATATTCCATTCACCTAAATAATTTGTACCCATCTAAAGTGCGTGTCTACTTTACTAAGCTTCAGTCGTTTAACATTTAGTGGTAACTAAGGAGAAACAAGTAGATCTCCGAATAGTAACAATTAGTAACATTTTAATAATGATCTGATTTATAAACGGTTGCGTGTTCAGCATGGAGTAATTTATTGGCCGATTCACCAGACACCCGCAACGGCTTTTGTTGCACTGTTCTTAACAGTATCATCTCGAGTTTCCAATTGGTAGATGTTTTTTTTATCGTGATTCGTGTTTTTGGAAGACTATTATTATTGTTGTTAAGCCTAATACCCCGTTTACACGTACTTAGGTACTGTTGACGGTAAGACAATGTATGGGTAAATATGTATTATCCTGCACTTGGAAAGATTGCATGCACGAATCAAAAAAGTTTGGAAGCTTCTGAATTTTCTTGCGACAGCAGGATTTTTTGATCTGCGCCTGCGCAGTAGAACGATAGCGGTGAACATGACGGTAAAAATGAACTACGAACGAATTTTCAGGTTGACCAATTTTCACTAGCTGTCAAATAGTACGAAATAGTACCATAAAATGACAGCATCGAGTCTCGCTCACTCTTAAGGCTATACCTCAGTTGAGGCATGGTCTAAAAAGATAGTGGCTAGGCGATGCGTGGATTGCGGGTCGCGGGTGCAAATGACGCATGCCGAACGAAATATAATTTGTCATATAAATCCAACATGTGTCCATTTAACGTTATGTTTATTTGTTTTGAACGATTTTCCAGAACCATCTCGAATGATCTGGAACAATCGAATTTGGAAGCCCGCATAGTACCTAATTACACTTAACTGCGAATCTTTCTGGAAGTTTCTCGAAACTTCTGGAGGGATCGAAAACTTCGAGGGACTGACGCGTCATCCCCCTTTTTATTAATAATATTACATGCATATATATTTTAAGTTTAAATTTAAATTTAGATTATTTTATTGAATTGAATATTATTTATTTATTGTTTTTTTTTAATCAAGAATATATTTTAAGTAGGTATATATATTTTTTAGAAATATTTTTTAAAATGCTTTTTTTAAATATTTTTTAATTTTATTTACTTAATGATTTTTTTTTTTAAATATTTTTTTATTTTTATTAATATACATATATTTTTTTTTCAACATTTTTTCCCACTTATGCCACTATTATTAGAATAAGCTTCTCCACAGCAACTCCACAAGAAAGGCAACGGCATGGGAAAACCTGATCCGCCCCCGAAGCCAATAGCCCCCGAGGACTGGTACAATACGCAATCCGACCCCTCCTCCGAGGACTCTGACATTTGGACCAAGGAAGGACACGATAGGGCTGAATGCCCTAACATCAAGGCCCCCGGAAAGTGCCCGGCCTGCGCCAGGCACAAAAAGCCGCACCAACATGCAGGGATCGACCCTGATTGCCCAGCGCGCAAGTACGCAATGGCACAAGAGCGTAACCGAACGGATTATTCGATTCAATGATTCCGTTCTGTCAGTTAAATGCGAGCAAAGGGAGGGCTACAACGGCGGAGCTGATCAAGACGGTTCGGGAAATGGACATCGATTTGGTCCTGGTGCAGGAGCCTTACTCCTACGGCCCCGACCTGGGTTTAAGTGGGGGTCGGGTGATGCACCACGGCCTGGGGTCCATGGCCTGCATCTTCGTTGCGAATCCTACCCTAGTAGTGCTACACCTTGCCCACCTGTCGAGCGAACTCTTTGCCGTAGCGGAGGTCTCCGACCGATCGGGGAACTCCATTGTGGTGGTCTCTTCTTACTTTAAATTCAGCGTAAACATTCTGAAATGCGTCGAGCAGCTCGGTAAAATTCTGGTTGCATGCCGCGGCAAACAGATTATAGTGGGAGCGGACGTCAACGTTCAATCATGGCCGTGGGCCCCCCGGGGGCCCCGGTCTGGCCGGGACAATCCTGCGCCCCTCGAGGAACTCGTGGCAACTCACGACCTGATGGTGCTGAATAACTCTAATGGTCCAGCCACATTCTCCACCAACAATGGGGTATCTCACATTGATGTCACTTTGATATCCACTGGGTCTGCCGGACGCGTCGTGAACTGGACTGTCCATTTGGACGCGTCAGCAAGCGACCACCGTAAGGACCACAGCAAGGACCAAAGGAACCGACTGGGTACGTTTTGACCGCGAGTTTTCTGAGGGTCTGGACAGGATGGCCTCGCGTCCTCCGCCAAAAGACATGCGCGCTGCAGCTGAGGAAATCACGAATCTTATGATTGAAAAAGCGGAGGGCACTATCGGAAGGACGACCCCGAGACCGCCGGACCTCGCATCCTGGTGGAAGCCGAGATTGACAAGACTGAGAGACGCGATGAGGAGGGCAAGAAGAGCCTTACAAGCAGCGCGAAGATCGCTGGAGGGGCCGCCGCAGGCAGACCATCAGGTTGCGGTCACCTACATGACCACTAGACTGAAGTTCAAAAAGGCAATCAATAAGGCTAAGAAGATGCACTGGAGGGAGTTCGTCACTGAAATGGGTGGCAATGATCCGTAGGGCCCCCCTTCCGCGTGTTGAAGCTGGGCTCACGGCCCGGAAAAGTCATGCCCCGACGGATCGTTCACCAATAGCTCTGAAGAGTCCGCCACAGTCCTGCTGCAAGACGGAAGCTGTCCTCCTCAGGGTAGTTCTTGGGTGAACATAACTCGACGGCCGCCCACGGTTCGTTTTGGCCAGACTTCAGTGCGTTTCTCCGAAAGGGTTACGTATCTGGGAGTAATTCTTGATGACAAGCTGTCTTTCGTTCTAAGGCCAATTCGGCCTATCAGAGAATGGCCCGAATGGCGGGCAGCAATTAGGGACTTAAGCCTAGAGCCCTTAAGGTTGCATACGGCGGCGCAATTTTCATGGGAATTGCCGGTTACGCCTCCAGCATTTGGCATTCCCGAGTAAACTCCTTAACTCTCGTGAGACGCGCACTACTAAGCGGACAGCTCTCGCTTACCAAAGCCTACCGCACAACTTCTACCGACGCGCTTGCCGTACTCGCGGTGGTGCTACCCCTCGATCTGCACGTCCAAGTCAGAGGATCGATCACCCTCATCTTGAGTGGGATCAGCACAACACTCACCGGTGTCCATCTGACACCACCGCACAGATCCGAGGACGTTCCTTACAGGAAGATTGTAAGTGACATTGTGTACAAGACCGCATTTCCGGCATGGCAGGCGAGGTGGACCGCCTCCCCCAAGGGGCGGCACACTTACCGTTTTTTTCCAGACGTATACTACAGGCACCAAACTAGAAGACTCCAACCTTCGCACTGGATTAGCCAGTTCCTCACCGGCCATGGCAACTTCGCCGCCAGACTCCACGAGTTTGGCTTGATAGTAGATGGGCCAAGTTGTACCTGCGGGCATGACCACCAAGATGTTGAACACATCTTCTGGGATTGCCCGCTTATGGAACTCGGACGAGCGGAGCTGTTTGCCAGGGTCCGTCCTCACACGGCCCAATTGGTCATGGAGATCTGATAGCAACCGAGGCCAACTTTGCGGCATTCGAGAAATTTGCAGCGTCGTATGGGGAGCGGGATAGTCCCGACTCTTCTGTAGAGTCATCCATTTCAATTCGTGACACTCAGTATGCGGGTACACAAAGCGCTTAACGTCAGCGGACAGCAGAGCCAGTCAAAAAAACAAAAAAAAAAATCTTTCTTCACTTTTTTCTTTAAGCACTACAGTGTATGGTTGCAGCATCAGTCCCGTGCGGCTCCGTCTCGGGACGGAATGAGCACTTAAAATCACTTCTTTCAGACACGTTTAAAGCGTCATAGAAAGCGGCTGTGCATATATGACGGGTGGTGGTGGGAACTTTAACGTATGTTCTATTAGTAATAATAATAATATATTCATTGACATGTTTTCTTTTTCAAGTAAATGGGTAACGTTTTTAGTCATCATCACACGATTTAAGAATCAATACCCACGTCGCCATCATGAAACAAATTGACGTATTCACACCTAGAAGTTCGCTCTCCGATTGCCAGCGAGTCCAAAATTTCGTCGCGCCTATAGTTGAAAACTATTTGCCGTTTCACTGAAGTATCGTCCTAAAGAATAAATTGAAGAGACAGTCAGCACTTGTGTAATCAGTTATTGCCACTCTAGTTTAAAATAATCACTATTGTTAGTAAATCCATGCATGTGTGCAGGCGCTATTATAATGTACGCAAATAAATAAAAATTGTATAAAAACTTTTCACATAATATATGACATATATATACAGGCGCGCATACAGAAAAATGGTTTGGGGGTCCACTTTAAAAAAATATCCATAATATTTTCTTATTGATTTTTAAGCCAGGGGAAAGAAAATTAGAATTAAAAAAATCTACAAGGTGCGTCTGATCCCGTCTGCTACTTATAGTGTCTCGTTGGTTCAACCGTGAAATAACACACTTTTCCAGGTACATTCTCCATATCCAGACACTCCGCGCTTTGAGTCTAGCAATAGTTCCTTTAGTTATCGAATGCGCGTGCCATAATCATTAGGATCGTTAGTGTCTGGTTGTGTAGTCCGTGCTGTCTTTTTTTAGACATGCCGCATTGGAATATTAAAGCAGACATTGGATGCCCCAGATAATTGCACCAATTTATGTGTGCCACGGGTCTTCAATTGGTTACAGGCCTTGTGTACAGGGATTGCAATACCGAATGAAAATACTAATACCAGTACTTCGATTTTTCCTATTGAATACAGGTAGGTATTCATGAAATATATGAAAAAGACAGAAGTATCTATTTACCAAAAATATATAATAATAATATATATATATATATACATATAAGTATATAAATTTCTTAAAAATATTAATATTTTATGGCACGTGCCATTTCTGGTCTCCAAGGGCGTTGAAGGGCAACGGTAGTAAAACAGACATCGCGTAACCAGGCAAAAAAATACAGTCATGTTAAACCTTTTACGTTACTTGATACATTTTATTTCCACTTTCAATATCTACCGAATATAGTATCAGTATTATTTGATTTTTAAAACCGGTACTGCAATTCCTACTTGTCATGTTATAAAGCCAACCCGTTCAAAAGGTGTTCAACAGCCAAATCATCCGAATTACGATCCTCTTACATGGAGTCCGGACAAAGAATAAGAAGAAGTAAAATTCCATTTGCCCAAATTGTATTATTTTCATTTCTCGGGGGGGTAGGGGGATCGTATGCGAAAACCCACCCTCTGTGTGCGCGTCTGCTCATTAGTGTATGTATCTGTTTATTACGAAAGATTAAAATTAATCTATGTTTTAAAAATTACATTGTCCACTCCCATTGCAACAACTAAATCTCATTTAACGAGGTTGTAGGTTTGATATTCGCTGATGTCGTATGTATGGGTAAAATCCTATGGTAGCCAGGGCCAAAACCAAATAATTCATCTTGCAGTTTGTTGGGCTTGGTCGGGAGATATTATTATAACTGGTCAGTTATCGTAACCACGATAATAAGCTTATTATTGGATTTACACGCTTTTGAAGTGTATTATTACTTACAACTCCTTAATTTAAGCACCTAACTACTTCACGTGAATATTGTAAGCAGAGGCGGCGTGGGATGGCAAATAATTTGCAATTTACGTGTAATAAAATGACTGACGTCTCACGAGTACCGCTGGAAAATAATATTGTTTTAATAAAAAGGTTTTTGGTAGATTTAAATTGAATAATAATAATTATGATTGTTCCATCACGCGCCACCCTTGTATGGAGTTTACATACAGTAGTGGCATAATATAATTTTTATTTTTCTATGACATTAACCATTTACCAGTAGCACAGGGTGGAGGTAGGCTCTTAAGATCCGACATAAATAGTGCACATTAAACTTTGTCAGTCATTCGTATTTGTTTTTATTAAACTAATACTGCAATAATTTACAAATTGTTGTTAGTTTTTAAAAATTAATTAAACTTTGCCTAAACCAAACCTTCCGGATGCCGCCAAAGAGTGCGGCACTTCGTACCCTTGTACGAAGTGCCCTTGCAGCGGTGCTACATGAGCGACCTACGTGCTGCAGGTCTGACATGGCGGGAGGCGCAAGAGTTGACGATGGACCGAGGGAAGTGGCGCCACCTTGTGCTTGCCCTATGCCCCAATGTTGGGACGTGACAGGGTGGAAGAAGAAGAAGAAGAAACCAAACCATAATAGTTTTGGTATGTAATGGGCGATTCGACGAAATAGTGGACACTTATTCATTTATACTTACTTATTTGTTTTCGTTGAATTACGAAGACATGTTGTTGGTTAGTTTTTTAAAATTCATTAACAGGTAGATACAAGTTATTGTTCTATCTATAAAATATTCAAAAATATGTATGATTCAATGGCAAAATTTTATATTGACGATTATTTTTTGACAATTATCTGGTACCAATGGCTTGATTTTCGTAGTGTTTAATTTTCAGTTAGCAGTTTGTTTCCACCGGTAGAGTCCATCATTGCCACGCCAGTGCGAGGCGTAGTGTTCACTATCTGTCAACTTAACAATTTTCATAATAAATAACGACATTGTTAAATCTCACTCGAACTTTTATTTCTTCATTGCTAATTTATTAATTACTCCAGATTTGGAGTTGTGCGCCCAACTGTTATCATTGCCAAACCATTCTCATTTCACACAAGCATATCGTCTCTGTTCTGGCAGAACACACTAACTGGAGAATACTAGTTTTGAGTAATTTGACTTTGAAGTTGTTAAAATGTTTGAAATGGTCTATCATGTGAGTTTATTAAGTAATCGTAAAAAGGATGACTTTAAAATAAAGACTGTTTATTTATTAAGAAGGTTTCCAGACGGTAAAGTTTGAAATAAGGAACATTTTGGTATAACTAACTCAATATGTATTTTTTTCGAATTAGTGTCTTCTGCCAGAACAGTGACGATATATTGTATTTCACAAGGAGGGTAGGATCCTCGGAGAGACTGGAACTTTAGCATCACCACGACCCGGGAAAGAGTGAGTACCTATATTATGGAGCTAGTCGGCACTTGTTCAACCTTTTATGTTACACATTACCTAGATATATATATAGAGCACACATGTGACATTTGTAGAGGAAGGGCGCCTATTATGAGATAGGTGCCTAATATGAGATATAGCAATAACTCAGCAACCGGACGATAATAAAATATGGTGATGGTGTCACACGGTAGCGAGGAGTAATATATCCAAACGACTGTCGGTGCGCAGGGTGCAGCGACTGTCTTTGGTGATGTATGTGTGTTTTCGTCGATCACTCGTCCAAGAAATTTTGCCGCATGCTACTTTTGATGATCGTAGAACATCTCTAAGGTATCGTACAATGTTTATTTCTTAATTAAACACGTAGTTTGGTAGTTTATTTTATATTTGAGTATCTTCTGTATCATTATCGACTCTAGAAGAAGAATAGTTAATTTTATTATGTCAAATTTTGAATGAGCCTAAAATGAGATACTTGGGTGTGCCCAATATGAGATATCTCATATTAGGGACACATTTTACTTTGAAACCATATCAACGTTTATAATGTGTGTATGTTTTATATTATATTGTCCATATATGCCTCCGTCAAAAAAGAAAAGCTGGGACCCCGGGTCTATGTTTCAAGCTATGAATGCCGTTTGCAAGAAAGAAATGGGATATCTGAAAGCAGCCAAACAGTTCGGAGTACCAAAAGGCACACTGAAGCGTTATGTCAAAGATGATCGAGACCCAGTAAACGAATGAAATCAAAATACAAAAAGAAAAGACGGCTGAGGAAAAAAAGAAAACTAGAATGGAAAAAGCGATGGGAAAGGAAAATTAGAAATAAATTAAAAGAAAGAAGAAGGAGGAATCTGAGTCGTCGTCAAGCGAAGGTGAAGAAAAGATGATAGTGCTGATGACGACGATGAAGAAAATGATGCGATGTGTATTTATTTACTGTAGTTGCAATTTTACGGAAGATACAAGAGTAGAAAAATGGACGCAGGTGTTTCAAATGGAGTCACAAAGATTGTGGTAATTTAATAGCAGGAGATGTTTTTATTTGTGTATTTTGTTATGATAATATTTGAATAAAAGGTGGATATGGATTAAATGAGACCATGTGAAATGTAAACAAATATATAATTATTCATATCAATTACAGCTATTGTTTTTTTTTCATAATGTTCCCAATATGAGATAGTCTCATATTAGGAACAGTGACTATCTCAAATTAGGAACACTTTTTGGAGAACAGCTTATTTGACATTTTTCACTAAAATGCGAATCTAAAATAAACTGGCTGAAAGAAAAATCTCATGACCATAAATTTATTAGTAAACAGTATGTTTGATGTATTTATTGTAATAGATACCCTGCAATGCGTTTATTTTAGATTTGTGAATGTCTCAAAAAAAGTATCTCATAATAGGCACCCTTCCTCTATACATCTGTAAATTGTAGACTTAGTTTAATGAAAACAAAATACGTATGACTGACAAAGTTTATTGTGGACTATTTATGTCGGATCTTAACAGCCTACCTCCATCCTTCGCAACTGAAATTTACATACACTGTAAATTGAAAACACTTCAAATTCTGTCAATAAACCACATTGGGAAGAAGCAAGATCCACACTGAATTACAGAGCCAAAAAGCCAGTAAATAACAATGACATTAATATGGACGAAGCATCTGGAAAAAAAATGACACTCACTTTTTTATCGGGTCTGCCGAATGGCATAATCTTTTCTAACGCTATTACAATAAAGGTGATATTGCTATAAATTCCCGATGCGTGATATGGCATAATGGAACTTGCGTGACGTCTACCTATACATATGCGAATGTCGCTATGCGCGAATTTACTTGCTAGCTACTGTATTGAGTGCGTTGTCCATTATTAATGTAATTGGTAAATAACCACAAAACGCCACAATATCGGTATTTCAAAAAAATATTTTATAATACACCAGACCAGTGACATGACCCGGGCTCACGGCTAGCTCATTAATGTAACCGGGCTGTCACTAAGGAGACTAGTGATGAATTAGGAGGGTGGAGCTCCCTTGTGGTAACACAACTTTTGATTATCCCAAATAAAACTCTCGGTCGGTGTGATACCAAATTTATTCAGGTTCAATGTTCACAGGGTCACAATCAAGTTATTTATCATTGTTCAAACAATTAAATCTTATCAAGATGTCCGTGAACTATTTAGTTAATTGTTATATAATCTTTAGGAAACCTTCCAAAAAGATTCAAAATGTTCACACTCAATATGAGGAAAGTATACGCAAATGTTCGATAATAATTTTTATTTCGTAAAATATTTTCTTATACAAAGTCACAATTGTATTATTTTCACATAATATTAGGTTTGAAAAAATAATTCTTATTTTATAAACCGCTTATAAAAGGTTCATTTATATTTATAAACTTATTTATTAGAAGTTTATTAATGTTTACAAACTTATTCACTAATAGTTTATTTACAAACTTATTGACAGAAAGTTTGTTTATTATTTACTAATATAGTTTCAAAATTTATTATTATAACTATAAAATAGTTTCTAAAATTTATTATTATAACTATAAAATAGTTTCTAAAGTTTGTTATTATAATTACAAACTCGATTTATTAATTTGTTTTTATTTCAAAACAAACTGTGGCGCGATTTATTTCGATGACGTCATTCAGAAAAAAAAACACGTAGTGAAATCCCCGTGTCTCTTCCGAGAGCGCGCGAAAAGAATTACTGTTGTATGGATATATACCACTAAATCTAATTTAAATGCCATCTCTGCCTCAATAGACAATATTTCGAGTCTACGGTTTCAGATACATTCAAAATTACACCTGACAACTCCCAAAACTCGCGAGTGACAGGTAAACATACCTATTTCGATGAATTTTTAATAAGATAACTATGTAGGTAACTATCTACAATCCAAATAAAAAAAAAATATAGTCCTGTTAAAACTTTTATAGTAATTAATACATTTTGTTTCCAACCTGTGAGCTGAATTTTTTAATGGAAAGATATTTCCATTATTACTAAGTTTAGGTAGCTATTTCTATATATACCTAATGATTCTTCTCGATTTGCCGCCTTTCGGGTAACTGCCGCCCCCAAGCGACGCCCAATCTGCTTACCCCCACGGGACGTCACTGAGTAACTGTTGCTAAAAGTGAACATAGTTTTGATAAATATAACTATATTAAAGTTATTAATGCACGCTTCGTTATTTGTCAGATCAAAGAATTTTTTTCCAAATTATTTTGATTTAATTATTACTCTGGTTGCAAGGTAAAAAGTCTTAAGTCTCGTTTTAACAAGATTTAGATTTTAATGCCAATGTTTGTAAAAAATAATGTGCTCTTTTTGTGTATCATAGAATTTTTCACATGTAAACAAAATAAATATATATTTTAATTTGTAGAAATAGCTTATTGAAAAAGTTAAATTACTTATTCAAAACATTGAATATAACACAATATTAAAAACTTAATTATACATAAATAATGTAAAGGAAATAAAAAAAGATACACGTATTAACTTCTAAGTAAGAATATTGTAAAAACTGTGATTTATTTTCAAAATTGATTATCTCACCTGCAACAAAACTGACTTAAGCACTTTTAACCCGAAACCACAGATTGATTAGATTTAAATTTGCATTTGAGGTCAAATACACACTTAACCAATAGCCGCTAATAATCTTATAATTTTAAATAATACATATTTATTAAAATCAATTAGGTGTACTTAATAGTTTTTCGTAAACAAAATACCACTCGTCCTAACGATTAATATGAGGGGCGCAGTCGGGGGATTTTGCACCACCTAGCAAAATCGCTAGTGCTGCCCCTGCACGTGTGTCACCAATTGACGCGTGGAGTGAACCATTTATTGTACGTGAGCAAAGCTAGAATTTTGTAAACAACATAATGTTGAATAGTTTTTATCAAAGAAATTAAATATTGACTATTTGTTTAAAATTACCTTTATATGACAACACTGTCTTGTTTTATCAGTGTCCGAACAGATTAAGCCACAATTTGAATAATATTTTTGTCAATGTCTAAAAACATAAGTAATAATAATATGTATGTGAATAAAAAAGTATATTATCGGATAATGCGCATACTTATACATTAATCGGACTCATTACTCGATATACTTAATTCAGTGAAAAATGGCAACCAGACAAAAAATATCACACTAAATTGTAAAAGATATATAATTTTAGTAGGTATGTATATTGTATATAATTAGAAATTATAATGGTAGATACGTACCTAATCTTTATATAAAACACATTCTTAGAAGCCGTCCACATAATAGACTGACTGAGGTTACGTGATGTAAAGTCTACACGAAAAAATATCACAATTCCTTAAAAAATAATCCGACATTTATTTAGGTCAAGACAGATGGCGCGCTGTAGGCTGTAGTATATATATATATGACGTCACACGATTTTGGCTATTTTTAACCCCCTCACCCATCATCACATTTCGTCACATAACCTTTTACCCCCCTGTCAATATTCCGTCACATTTTTGACACATCCCCCCTAAACGTTAAAAAACAGATTTAAAAAAATATATTTATCCTTAAATCCCCGATCCCCAATATTGTGTTTTCAGATCCTTTTATATTTATTGTTTACTTTGTGACGTCACATTTTCACGGAGCCCCTTCTGCCCTTCATCACAAATTATCACATTATATAAGACCCCCAGAGAGATCCAGAAACTAAGAGTAGCACAACGTGGTATGGAGAGATGCATGCTGGGCATAACGCGAAAGGACAAAAAGAGGAATGAGTGGATAAGGAAGCAGACAAGGGTTTGCAATGTAATAGAGTTCATTAAAAGCCTCAAGTAGAGATGGGCTGGAGACATAGCTCGAAGAAGAGACAGATTTAGTCATCCAGTGGTATCCAAGAGATACAAAACGTCCACTAGGTGGACCTAGAGACCGTTGGATCGATGAAATGATAAAGTTCTGTGGAAGTACGTGAAAACGCAACGTACAGGACCGAGAGAAGAGGAATCAGCTTGAAAAGGCCTTCATCCAGCAGTGGATAGCTTCAAGCTGATTATGATAAGACCCCCTCTCCTTAGAGTGTGAATTCATATTATATGGATGGGCCATATGAGACTTCTACTTTTAATAGAAAATCTTGCTTACACATAAGTATGTAAAAAAGATTCGCCATCCCTGTCTTAGGTCTTAATGTTATTTTCTAGAATCCAGAACGATGCATAACACACTCAGCGAATCGACACTTATATTATTTTTTAATAAGTAGATAAGTATAATAAAAAGCTCAAATCGTACAAAGAATAAAACATATACCTAACGTTATGTTATGTTGCAATGCTCTTCTGAAATAATATTAGGTAAGTACATACGACGACCACCATATTATATCCAAAGATAATTGAAGACAAGCTTGTTCTATAGATACAGCTAAATGATACGTCTTTGATTGTAATACTGCAAAAAACTATTTAATATTCACATAGTAGTTAGTTAGCGATGATATTATGCAAATATAAAGTAGGTATATATTAATTTTATAAATTCGATTAATATTTCAGAGAGCAAATATTAATTATTAACTTACTGCCGATGCGTGTTCGATTAAGATTAAGACATCTCGTGAATCTTGTTGCAATTATGAACAATTAATTATTATTTTAAAAATCAATTAAAGGAATCTTGAATAATGAGAACTTTAACGCAGTAGGTCAAAAAACATATTGGGTTAACAACAAATCATTAATTCAAAACGTTCGCAATACGATATTTGAGCTAGAAACACATTACGATCATGTCACGCGAGCGCATGTGACCTCGCGGTAAGTTTGCGCCACCACGAAAAATGTGTGATGTTGTTTTACTTAGCGCCAGTTATAAAAATCAGTCAAAATTTAGAAAGTAGAAACACACCGAGGTCCTCCCGCCATCAGTCTATTCCACCAACTTCGCGCGAGATAGAACTTTTGTTTATTTTATGGAAATTTACACATTTTTGACCCACGTGCTCTCACGTATCTATGATTTTAGTGGTTTGGAAGAATACTACATACGACAGTTATTGAATGTTCCGATTATTATAGCGCGTGTTTTTACGTGACGTGATGGTAATGCGTCTCTATCATTAAAATACTGTCGAACGAGAACTTCTTGTACGCCCCTAAATTTATCTTTTCATTTTACGCTTCCGTGGTGTATAGATCTATAAATTTATAGGTCTCTCAGCCAGACTTGAGGCGATCACAGATACGAAAGATTGTGTGTATTGGTGCATTTCTGAGGCAACGGGCATTGCACGACGTCTACTAGAAACAGCCGTTTGTCTTGCTTACGCCTACTTATTGCGCTTATAGCGAAAAGAGGACAACACGCGTATACGTTGATGTCGATTTAAAAAATTGAAACACATGATGCGTCTGTGTGAGTATTAATTGTCTTCGCATCAACTCTTCTTAACACATGCAATTTGATGCTTTTTACAATAAAAATATGTCTAAAACGATCAGGAAAAATATTAAAATTATTATTAGTACACTTTTTGTTTATTGCGAAGAAGAAAAGGAGTCGTACCTAAAAAGAGAGCCGATACATTATTTAAACACGCGTTGCCGCCATGATAGGTATGTCACTGACAAGTCTTCTATATGCGACTACAGCGACTACCGGTTATCGACGAGATCTTGTTGTCGGACAGTAATGGATAAAGGTAGCTATATAATGAAGAGTCTTTATTATTAAGGATAGCTTAAAATGAGCCTCAGGTAATAATATGAATGGAGTTTACAGAGTAAACATACGTAATTGTTTTTGCGAAAGACGTACTTAACGGGTCCTCGTTAAAGTAGATAATCTCAATTATCAGAATATAATGATTATTATGTGCTTTCAAAAAAATTAGAGCTCACGCAGACGTTACGTAAGTACTATAAATTGGGCAGCTATCTCCTTCTGTCAAAAAGTTAACATGCAAACAGGAAAGAGTAATGAGATGCAAACATCTAAATAAGATCTCAATTATACCAACTTAAGAAAATTTACTTCACTTTGGCAAAAAATAGCCGGTGGTCCGTCAAACTGATTTTTCAATAAAGCTTTCAAAGCTGCGTTTATTTTTTATGTTGATGTTTTTGCATTAATTGATTTTAAGTAAAGCATGCAAACATTATACTATATTAATTCCGAGATCTCTTCGTTCGGGTGCAATTTAATTTCTTCTCCACCACACGCCATGTTTCAACACTGTGACAACGTAGGTAGGTCTAGGTAAAAATATACCATCGTTAATTATCTGGTATTCAAATTCAGGACTACTGTCCGACAAGAAAATCTAGCTAGGCAATAACCGGAAGTCGCAGGAGTCGAAGTGCGATTAACTAAATAGGAGAGGCTTGTTAGTTCACAGTTTTAACACTTGGACAACTCGTCGATAATCGTTGCAGTCGAAGTGCGGTTAAAAACAGGAGGGGCTTATTAGTTCACAGTTTTAATATGTTGACAAGAAGAACTTGTTCGACAGTATGTAAGTTTCGTAAGATTGTTAGGTCAGCAGGCTCTATGGTGAAAATCGATTTGATGATGATTACCAACTTTCGTAGAAGATATACCTTGGTACTTAGTGATCGTTAAATATAACTATCTTCTTCCTTAAAAGTTAATTTATATAAACCGGTTAACCCTGGATACTATCCAGTAGATAGTGTCATTCTGTAATAATAATGTATATTATTTTCATTTAATATTTCATTGTTAACCTCTGACCTTCTAGCAGGTAAGTGATAAAACAGAAAACTGTTCGACCAACCCCCGTAAAATATTGTTTAATTAGCAACATGTTTTAATTAACATGTTAACCCGATGTAATTACAGGTGGAAGTGAATAAATTTATTACCAGATACTCGAATCTGACCCGCCCACAGTGAACCTGCCGGCAGCCGAGGCAGGATCCACCGTGACCAACACGTTGTTACATCAAGATAATCTTTCTTTACCAATTAATTTAGTTGAAGTTTTGTATTTTCAATTAGTCATGTTAAATTTATGAATAAGCTAATAGGTAGATTGGAAGATATTACTCGCCATGGACGGTGGCCTTTAAGCCGGCAAGGACAAACTAATATCAATTTATCTATTATTGAGACTATTTTACAACGTTTTTATAAGCTCGTATTCTTATTTGTCCGGTGGTTGTTTGTCCGGTACAAATCTTGCAATCGATTTTTAACTAGCTTCCCGACTATGTAGACATTTAAAACTTTTAGAATGTATCAGAACACGATGCCAATGCATTCTTTTAATACTTTTAGCCATCTTTAAGTAGAATTGAATTCATTTTCAGTTAATTCCGTTTTGTATGAAAAGTTATTTCGGAAGAAATCCGTAATCCAATCCACTATTATTGATTGCTAGGGGGTCTGGGATCCTACCAACTAAATTATTAATATATACGTGCGTTACTATGGAAATCAAAATGACATTCCAGTATTATTTCTATCAAGTACAGATTTTTTTGATCGTTTAAGCTAAGTCAAGTTTATATGATTCAGCAGAAAATTTAAAAACGTTGTATATAAAAAGTTATTTGTATCTTGTAATTATTTATTCAAGGCTCAATATATCTACACAAGTTTAGAATGCAAAGTATTTTTTCTTGAAATGCAAGGCTCGAAATGGCCGCATCGCACCGGAGCGCCGTTCCGGTTCGTACAATCCCCAAAATTATCGTTCTGTCTCGTGGACATTAATTTGACCGTCTGACACAGTTATTATTATAAAATACATCTACTATTAGATATCCGACCATGTCGGATCCAAATAAGATCATATTAACAGAATTTATTTTTCCAAGATGATGTAATGGATGTCAGCCACTTGCTCAACTTATTAGGTCCATACTTATACACCAATTGAAAAACAATATTTGTACTTGCCAGACCCAGGATTAGAACCCAGTACCCATGACGCTATAGACCGACGCTTAAGCCGCGTGGCACTGTCACTATTAGACAACTATGTTAATATTTTCGTAAAATTATCGAGCGCTCCGGTTCGTAAAATATTTCATTTATGCGTACCCAGAAAATCTTAGAAATATTAAACATAAATATATCTGTCGGCGGGATTTGAGAGACATTCTCAGTATACATAGGTATTGCAAAATATCTGCAAGACAACTAACTGGGTCGATAGATCATTGAGCAGAGTAGTCACTCAGCAAGTAAATACGTGTAGGTATTCACACTCGGTCCCAGATGTTTTCATAATGGGTATGTTTCTAAGCTATGTGTATAGTATGTAAATGTAATTTATAACAGGTAAAGCAAATATATATTTATTTTTAAATATGCGAGTTTATCTTTAAATAATTAATGATATGTATAAGATACGTATTAGTGATTTAACATATTAGTCATCATCAGTCTGAATCTATCCACTGCTGGATGAAGGCCTCTCCAAGCTGATTCCAGTTCTTTCAGTCCTGTGCGTTGCGTTGCCACGTACTTTCACAGAACTTTATCATTTCATCGATCCAGCGACCTCTAGGTCTACCTTGCGGACGTTTTGTACCCCTTAGGTACCACTGGATGACTAAATTTTTCCAACGATTGTCTCTTCTTCGAGTTATGTGTCATCACTTTTCTATTCTGGTTGGATGTTTCTAGTAGCGTTTACACTGTTTCTATCAGAATAGCACCGTATTGTAAATATATAGTTACATAGGCAGGTAAATGATATTTTTATATATAGAACACGTAGGATAGCAGATGGGTAAAGCAAGTATATATTATTATGTAGGTGGGTAAGTACATTACCGATGACAGAGGTCATCCAAAAAGCTTTCGAACAAATTGATTTTTAAATTAGACTTTCCTCATTAATGTTAGATGCATCTTTAATTTTGATCCCGTGCCATGGTAAAATAACAAACAACGTTATTATTTTTAGCTAGTTTATCATCTTAGTTTTTCAAGATTTAAAATTATATATTGTGGACGTTTCATGTTATTCTTCATCCGTCACAACCTTGTGACTAAGGATCGTGGTCACTTTAGAAATATTGAAAAAATCTGAATCATTTTTTTTGTCATCTTTCCTTATCATCGGCTGCATGTCTTGTGTGCCTTGTAGCAGATGCTATGTGGAGCTACAGTGACGTCCCTGAGCAAAGTGCCGCCCAATTGAATGCCGTCCCTTTTCATTTATAGTTTCAAATAATTGTCCGCAAAATTGTTAGGTTAGGTTCGGCTATCGATAAATCAAAAATCTTTAAACATAAAATTGCACACAATCTAATGAGAATAGTAGCATTTCCATAAAACCTACTCTCAAACAGTGGCGGTGTTGGGTGCTTGGTGGTCTATAAATATGGCACTGACAGGTTTGGTTCAGCACAGATTCGGGACAGATTTATATTCGTTTCTTCATTCGCCGCGCTTTATAATATGCCTCCCCTATGGTTCCTACCACCACGGGACGTCACCAAGGAGGTAAGTGAAGGTTACCTTTAGATGACATTACTGCATAAAACAATAAAGAGTCTCTTATTGATGGTCAGTTCCTGCAATATCAAAGCATTTGTTCGCTGTTCCGTTCAGGATTTCGTCAGCAACAGTGCTGTCGCCAGCACGTTGTAAACACATTAATGTTATAAACGTAAGAAAATAATATATAATAAAAAAACTGAAAGAACAAAATGAAGGGACTAATAAAATCGAAAATATAAAAATAAATATAAGTATAGTAACCGATCGTTAGAATCATTTGAGTTTTTTTTTAAATAACGTTTGTTTGGGGTCAAATTTAAATCCCACGAAAGATGGATATATTTGAAAGGAGGGTATTGAGAGATGTATTTCGTGACGAAGATGGTACGGAGCGAGGACCGTACAACCATGAACTCAGTTGGGCACACCATGCCTCAGAGATGGAGGATAGTTAATTACTCAGGTAAGTAATAAATTGGTAGGAAGGGAAAATGAGTGTTGGAAGACCTAGACTGTGGTGGTTGGACTATGTAGAAAGAGACAGCGTTCTCGAGGGTAAGCTGGTGACAGGACTACACGGAAGAGAGAGAGGTGTAGGTACGTTTCCTGAAATTGGTCAAAACTCACTTTGAGTTATAATGCCTACATATCATGTAAGTAACCTACTTTCTGGTAATGTATGAATAGGGTGAGGTGGTGGCTGAAAAATTCTATTCAAACAGGTGCGCACACAATGGGGGGGGATTTAGGTAAATGACATAGAAATTGTTCTACTTTTTTATTAGGACCTCATGACTGAGGATCATGACCTGGATTATTTGACTGTCGAACAGCATTATCAACGGGTTGCCCCCACTCCTTTCGGCATGCTACTACACGCAATGTCTGTGACCACTTGAAGACTAGTAGTACTCGCAAATTGATGCAAATATCTGTGGCATCTAAAGTTTGCTTTAATATTTTGATGCGCGGATGACACAAACGGTCACTAACGAGCCTAATAATTATGACTGCTAACCGTGCGCATTCGATAGCTACTTATGGATGCGGCAGTTTGCAATGACACGTAGGTGAATTTTTTTATACATTAAGATTAGGTGTTTATCGCTAGAGTCAAAGTCTGGAGTGTCTGAGTATGATGAATGTATCTGAAAAATGCGGTATTCCGCGGTTGGAGCGTCGAGAATCAAGAAGTTGTGAGCGGGGCAAATGTGAAAGTCAGTGGCACCTGGTCGATTTTGTTAACCCCACCCCCTTCCGTAACTTAAAAATCGACAAAAAGATGTGGATAATTTTTCAAAAACGACCACCCCCCCTGGTCCAAACAAGCAAAACCCAGCTGAATGCAGAACTCACATTTGAAATATTTTAGAAGGGAGGTCTTTGAAACTACCTACTTTAATTATTTGATATTTGTATATAAAAATGAATACATAATATTTTAATAGGACTACTGATGAAAGAAAAGATGCATACATGCGTTTGTATAAATAATAAATAACCTAAATAGGATGTTTCAAAGAATACTTCTGTAAAATATTTCAAATGAAATGAAAAAAAATGGTACAAGTCGGTTATGGGGAAGCCAGTGGCAAACACATTTTGAAAATAGCCGATATACTGGATTATTTGTTTGGATGGGTTAAGTTAGTTTAGATTAAGTTAGGTTAGGTTAGGGTAGGTAATATTCCAAATAAAATGAAAAAAATGGTACATCTCGGTTATGGGGAAGCCAGGCGGGAACCGCGCTAATTGTCATAGCCGATTTTGGGCAAAATTCATGAATTTAAAGAATGAAAACTTTACCTAACCTAAACTAACCAAACCTAACAAATAATCTAGTATATCGGCTATTTTCAAAATGTGTTTGCCACTGGCTTCCCCATAATTAGAGTTGGGTATTTCCCGAGAAAATCCAAATCTCGAGATTCGGGATTTCCCGAAATTATGAAATTTTGAATTCTCGAGATTCAGGATTTCCAGAAAAGAATTCTCGAGATATCGGGAAATTTTTAAAAAACCTCTAAAAATCTTAAAATCAGAATCAGAATAAAAACAGACAAATTCCAAAAAAAAATATATGATTTTTTATATTTATGTAATAAGACAAACAAAATAGAAGTAGGAAAACAAAAATAATTCAAAACATTACTTATTAAAATGGAATTTCAAAAAACACAGACTGTCAATCGCTGCGTCTGACAATCGGGTACGCTTTTGAGACACAAAATTCCGTCATGTTTGCAAAAATTGCGCTCATTTTGAGTCGACGTTGGCTTAATTGTGTTGAATGCCCCGATCAGTCTTTGAGCGTTTTGTGTTTTCTGTCCACTTTTTTCATATTACTATAGAAAATCGTTTTTCAATTAATATTTGATAATAAAGAAATCCCGAATCCCGAGAAAAGATTATCGAGATTCGGGATGGAAAATCTCAAAAATTTCTCGAGAATTCCCGAAACCCAACTCTACCCATAACCGACATGTACCAAAAAAATATTCGAATCATCGGTAATATGTAGGTACCTACCAATGTAAATATATTTATAAAAAAAATATGTATATTATTACTTCTACTATGGCTGGAGCAAAGATAATTTCCGAATAATAATAATTGATGCAGCCAATCGAAAGGGCAGACAGGATTATTAATGCGATTAAACGTCCGATTAAAACAATACGTTGAGCAAGGGCAGGGGCCATTAAAATCGTGACCTCTGCCGGCCCCCGCTGCCGCCCAGCTATTTACTGATTCGGCCCGTGCAAGCAAACATCAAAAAACGTCCTACTACCATCAAGTTATGTGTGTCCAGTGACGTCCCGTGGAGGTAGTCAGATTGAGCGTCACTTGGGGGCGACAAATACTCGAAGGGCGGCAAATCGAGGAGAATCGTTTGGTATATACCTATAAAATGGCTAAAATTATTTTGTTTACGTGTTGTACAATACTTTTTTTTGATACCAATCCGTATAAAATACGGATCCGTATTCGGTCCGATCCTAATAAGATCATAATATGGGCCTCCACAGAGTGGAGGTTTGTGTTAACAGAATTTATTTTTACGAGAAATGGATGTTAGCCACTTGCTCAACCTATTTGGTCAATACTCTGACTCATACACAAATTGAAAAACAATATGTCTACTTGCCAGACCCAGGATTCGAACCTTGGACCCACGTCACTATGGGCCAACGCTTAAGCCGCGCGGCCATCAAGGGCGCATAGTGCAATAATAGCATAGTAAAAATGGTGTGAAAATAATAAATCTGTGTATTGCTAAACGGTATTAACCAATTAATGTGTCAGAAGTAGGGATCCCGAGCTATTTTCGATACCTATAAATCCCGGGATTTCGGGATTGATTTTTTATCAATTTTTATGGAAAATAAAATAAAAGCGAAAATATAACAGAAAAAATACTTTTAATAAAAAATAACTACATTAGAAATAAACTTAGTTTGAATGAAGTTTGATTTATACCCATGTGTAGGTTGCCGATTCATTTTATTTTTTCACGTAAATTATTAAAAATGGAAAGATTGGAAAAAAACAATGCTTCGCACTTTTAACAAAGTAATTCCACCATGATATCATACGTTTTACGGCAGTTTCATATTTGTCTGACTAATTAGATTTATGAAGCGGAAAGGCCATAAGTACGCCATGATTATTTGCTTTAATATCGCTAATCCATTCATTAAGTCTTTACTATTAGAAACAGCAATCTCCTATTAAATTCACATTATTATTTAAATTACAATATTATTTACTCCGTTAAACTTGTGTATTTCCAAGATTGAACGTATACAATATTAACAATAAATGTCTTATATTGTATAAATTATACTAGATTTATTTTTGACCGATTTTATCAATGTTATTTGTCATTATATTTTTTTTTATATTAACAATGGAAAAAATGCCAATCCCGGGACCAGTCCTGGGATTGTCAAATTGTAATCCCGAAATCCCGGGATCAGAATTTTGGCTCGGGATTGGATTCCCTAGTCAGAAGTATCAATCAATTAGGACCTCAGACTCTGATGATTTGAGCAAGTCTCTAACATAGTGGTTCTTAACCTTTTCGAAGTAACGGTGCACTTTTGATCATAAGAAAAAATTGCGGTGCACCAAAATCAAACGGTCAGAAAACAAAGAAAAATACGCGTACATAACTTTTATTACAAATTAAACAGTTAAAAAAAATAAACAGATCGATTCGGCAAATCTAAATCACGATCTTTCGTCAGCTTTCATAATTTAGGGAAGGACTTTTTTGGTTTTCACTATTTCGCGGATTTTTCTGCTTTTATCTTTTTTTCGCGGTGCAGTTGCAACAAGCTAGAGGTGCACCAGTGCACCGCGGTGCACCCGTTAAGAACCACTGGTCTAACATAATTACCTTATTTATTCGCTTTTTATATCTAAATTTAATTTTGTATGTTTTAGTGGTATGAAATGAACGAGCCCTGAACATCTTTGAAAGAAAAATTCTCTGCCGTATATATGGACCGATCAGGGATGGCACCAATTGGAGGAGAAGATATATTGCTGAGCTCTACGGGCTGTACGAAGATTGCAGCGCAGTTCAATCAATTAAGATTGGGAGACTGCGATGGCTAGGTCATGTGCACCGTATGAATGACAATGAACCGCGCAAAGAGAGTGATGTCCAGCAATCCAATAGGACGTAGAAGAAGAGGGAGGCCAAAGATTCGCTGGTTAGATGGCGCTGCCAGTGACTGCCGTATTCTGGGGGTACCAAATTGGAAAGCGGCCACACTGGATAGGGACAGGTGGAGGGAGCTGTTGGAGGAGGCCAGGACCCACACCGGGTTGTCGCACCCCTGATGATGATGATGATGTTTTAGTGGTATAGGTATATTTTTTTAGTAATGTCTCCATACAACACATTTATTAGATATTGTAGTTATGAAATGATGATAAAACATACCTACTGTATAAAAATGCGACGGAATTTTGGCGCTGCCTAAGGGCGGCATTTTTTCTAGAGACGTCACTGTGTATGTCCACATATGAGTCGCCCTAGAGGCATAACTCACATTTTGCATTTTTGTAATTTTTGAGTTAAATATACGAAGTGATTCTAAATGCATTAATCTATATAAAGAAAAATAGTTGGCTATCAAAAGTCACTTTAAACCATGTGAAAATCGTTGACTGTCGGTGTCATGACTCACATTTTTATAATTTAATAATAACTTAACCTAACCTAATAAACAGAGAGCTCTATTTCTTATAGTGTGCTTCATGTCTGCAGCCTTAGAAGTATTATATGTATTAAAAAAAAAATGTAAATCGACTCACTCACTCATTAATATTCAAGGGAGTTCAATACTTTTCTTCTAATTACAAAAAACAGTGCTCTGGTGACTTTTTGCGATTGTCGCAAAACTCGATTTCCGGATTCTCTAGGCAACTCATATGTCGTTAGCCCAGTCGCACGTTGAAAATCTTCTCGACTGGGATAACAGTAGGTAATACATCAAAACTGAGTGAAATACATATGCAACTTTATTATGTATAGGTAAACGTATAGGCTAGACCAGTGGTCGGCAAACTCATTAGTCAACAGAGCCAAATATCAACATTAGAACGATTGAGATTTCTTTTGAGAGCCAAATTTATTAAACTTAAATTATATAATATTTAGTTCATGGCCCCCATATCCTGAAGCGGGCCCCCAGGCCACGTTGTTTGGCGGGCCCCCATACCTACCGCTAAGGGGGCAGTGTGATGTCCTACACATTAATGTTCTCTAAATGGTATCCCCAATGGAATCCCAGGGTTCTGTAAAGTAAAATTAAGGGCATTCCGTGTATATTTAGCGATTTTTTGTATTGTTATATAAATCCACTTGAATTATTGCGTTGTCGATACTCGGCATTCTATTATGGAGTACTGATCGCGACCCCATTTTGTGGTGGTCAAGTAACATGCGACCCTTCAAACGACCCACACACTTAAATTAATTTCTACACGTGAATAATCATTTAATTATATCACACATCATAATCATCATATTGAGCAAATTTTTGGTGTGTTTATCTCACCTAACTGGTCGACCTGCCACAACGGGCCCCCAGACTAGAGCCCTGTCAGCCCTTACCTTGTGGGGGCCATGCTGTAGTTACCTACACTGTTTAATAACTTAATAAAACTTGATATCATACGTTATTGTGATCTTATATTTTATTAATAAAAATTAAATTGTAGGTTATGGCATTCATAAAATTAAATCATGACAATGACTGACAAACACTTAATGTGAATATTGGCCTTGCATCTCCCTGGAAAATTTGGGAAGTCAAGTTTGCATTTTAATTTAAAGCTCGTTTCCAGGTTCTCATCAATAAAACGATTTCTCAATTTATATTGATTTCCTCTCTTAGAAATCTCTATTGTTGGAAGATTGTATTCAGTAATTAAATACAGAAATTGATTTTTCTTGACTCTTCTAAAGTTCCTCAACCGCTTTCCTCCTTGCATTACCGACATGATATTTACTGCTAAATGACGTGACAGGGTGTATTATCTATGTAAGTGTCTCTCCAAATTTGACTTATTGTTATGCGCCAATTTTTCCCGACAAATAATACAGGTCGATAGCCTATGTAAGTTTTGAATAAACGCGAAAGTCTCGCTCCTTCAACTTTAAATTCATGGTTTTCGTCTTCCGTTTTTCTTTTGCTTCTTCTTTGTAGCCATGTCAAATAGGGCAGAGGGCATTTGTGGCAGAGCCGCAACCAAGGGGCCAAAGAGCCACATGTGGCTCGCGAGCCGCGGTTTGCCGACCACTGGGCTAGACCATGTGAGGACAGTGACGTCACACGGTAAGCCAAAATATGAATGACGAAGTGCGACATTTCGGGATTATAACTGGGCTGGATGTCGGGTGAAAATAGTTGCATGTGACTCCAGCTGTTTTTTTCAAACTAAGTCGGCTCTCACATCTAAACTCGCATCGTCTGCCGCACGGCCATATATCAAACCTCCCGAGAACGGCGATTCAGTGTTGCTTGTGAAGACCACGTACATCTACCTAGCAACAGTCGCGCGTAGCCTTCAAAACGTATAGATATTTGAATGCGGTGATCGGCGAGCCGGTATAGGAATGACCAATTCGTAGATGTTTGTATGCGACCTGGCGTCTTCGACTCGGAGCCCAAGTAGCATGCATGACTAATCTCCGATGCTCCATTTGGCAACGTGTGTTTTGTGAATAACGATGACGTCACATCGAGGTATTCTACACGTTGTAGGCGGATGAGTTTTGATGTGAGAGCGCATACTGAGTGTCACCAGTTAAAATGGATAAGTCTACAGAGGAGTTGGGACTATCTCGCTCCCCATACGACGCTGCAAATTTCTTGAATGCCGCAACATTTCGTTGACAACAACACACTGAATAAGCTAGTTTTTGCAGCCAATCAGCACGGTTTTCGTTTAACAACACATACGCCATAATACACGTCATGGTTATTCAAATTCATTTTTTGGTACTGCTCGGTTATACGGAATACAGCGGAAAACACATTTTATATAGCCGATAAACTGGATTATTTGTTAGGTTAACCTAACCTAACCTAACCTAACCCAACCTAAACTAACAAAATATAATCCAGTATATCGGGTATTTTCAAAATGTGTTTTCCGCTGTATTCCGTATAACCGAACAGTACCCATTTTTTCACGTTGAACATTACAAATTATAAATTTAAGACGTTCACAATATGACATTTAAAAATAAAGAAATAGAAGATATTAAACAGTGTAAAGAAGAAATAAATATATTATGCAGTATCACAAAAACAGTACGAAAAATAAAGTAAAGTAAAAGGTACAAAATTACAAATTATAAAGCATGGAAGCACAATAATCAAAGAAGCTTAGCTTTGAAATTATGTTTTTTTTTATTATTATTCACTTAGCTTATGGATTAGTTGGTAGGTAGGTATAAAGGAACGTGCCTATTTTAAAAATATTTTCATAAATACCATAGGCATTCAGAGTGACAGGTAGCTTTGCACCTTGAAGGTAAATTTATTGCAAATAGTCATTGCTAAACGATTATGACTTTAGATAACTTGAAAAAAAATGTGCAATATTAACGCAGAGTATGAAAAAATCTCTATATGGGCACCATTAGATGATATCAAATGACGTTGAATCATATAAGTACATTTTTTGACTCTGTACCAGCTGATATTTTACATTTTTTTTATTTTAATGCGATTTATAGCTTTTGAAGATGTACGCAACATTTTAAAATTGTGTTAGTATCTAATGATAAATTGATTATTACAACATTTTTCTTAGCTCGTATTCCTATTTGTCCGGTGGTTTTTGTCCCGTACAAATCTTGCAATCGATTCTTAACTAACTTCCCGACTAAATAGACATTTGAAACTTTTAGAATATATTATCAGAACACGATGCCAATGCATTTATTTAATACTTTTAGCCATCTTTAAGTAGAATTGATTTAATTAATCCTACGTGCGTTACTATGGAAATCAATATGAGATGTCAAAATGACATTTCAGTATTATTTCTATCAAGTACAAATTTTTTTGATCGTTTAAGCTAGTCAAGTGAAGTTTATATGATTCAACAGAAAATTTTAAAACGTTGTATATAGTTCTTTTTATCTTGTAATTATTTTTAGGATTCCAATATAGAGACTGTTCGAAATATCTAAATGTCACTGGATCAATAAGCTAGTTATATTATGCTAAATTACATGACAATAAAACGTTTTTGTACGAATCAGTGACGTCCCGTGGGGTTAGGCAGGCCATGCGTTATTTAGGGGCGGCAAGTGAAGGAACAAAGTAAAGTGCTGGTTTTCCATGAAGCGGACGATGCGATCAATTTGTTAGAAAGTACTGACGTCTCAATTATTTTTTAGCAGGCCTCAATACTTATCAACGCCTCGGAACTATACATATTTAAAATCATCGTAGTATTGGAGTAGTTTTCGTAGAAATGCTCTAGTTCTCAATAATATGTATTTTTTTTTTTAAAGATTTTGGTTGAATTTGTCACATTTATCAGTTTAGTATAATTAAATGGGTAGGTGTGCACATGCTTGCATACAATATACAGCCGTATTCATACAGTTTCGAACCGCACCCAACGCAGTTAGTGGTTTATCTGCCGAATAAGAAAACTATAAAAAATGCATACGTCACGAAGATACGTACAGGAATGCGCATCGAACTTAAAATGGCGGCGATCTGCGCGATCTGTCAGTGTCACTTTAATATACGTCTAAAATGTGTTCATCACATCAAGCGTTTAGTAGGTTTAGTTCGTCTTGATTGAAGTTAACTTCCCGTCGTCGTTGGGCTATAGATGGATTTATGATGGTAAAAATGCTAAAATTGTAAAAATGTATACAGATATCGAGGATCGATGGAAATGTCAATATTGTAAATGAGCCCGCGAAGCTGTATTGCCATTTTATGGAAATGTTTACTGGGTATACTTATACATATATAAATATGATACTATAACAAATAAATTATTTAAAGTTAATGATAATTATTCATTTATAATTATTAAATTTATATGTTACCGTTTGCACATTTTTACACCTAGTCACAATTTCAAAATTTTAAATTAATTATCGGGGAATCAAAATTTAAAAGTTGCTAACATTAGTCACGGCATGACGCGTGTTACGTCAGCGACGTGACGTCACTATTCAACGGACTCTATTTAGGTTTATGCATGCAAATTTGCATTACATGGCTTGAATGCAGTTTGCTGTTATATGCATACGCCAGTTAGACTGAAAATGTAACGGGACGGCATTCTAAGTCTGTCGACGGGCGGCACTTTGCCTAAGGAAGTCTAAGGTGCGAATGAAGTCAGCCCATGAGAGGTTTTCATATAGCAGTCGAGTAATCCAGGCTAGAGTGTTCGATTTATAACTTTGCACTTTTTACTACACTGATATGCATCTTTGCCTGAATACCTCGCATAAAATTAGATCAAATGATATTCACTTGTATTAGTACCTATATGTAGTGATAGTTGGTAATAAATAAATTTATAATATATGTACTTATAAAATATTTTTTTAAGATATATCACAACATTGTCATCCTAGAGCCCGGGTGCAAAGTTATGAAGTGGCAATCTAATTAACGATACATATATTATTATATAAGAAAAATATGTACAGAAACCTTTCAATCTCTATATATTATATAAAAATCTCGTGTCACGATGTTTGTGGTCGAACTCCTCCGAAATGGCTAGACCGATTTTTATGAATTTTTTTATGTATATTTGTTAGGTATGAGAATAGGTCAACAAGTATATTTCATACCGCTAGGTGATTAGGGTATCTCTATCCAGAAAATTTTTTCTTTTATTTTTTTGAAAATTTCTTTTTGTATTTTTTTTATTATTTTGCATCAAAAAATACCTATAACCCCAAATTTTTACCCTCCTACCCTAACCCTCCCATTTTTTAATCGCGACTATATATATAAAAATCTCGTGTCACGATGTTTGTGGTCGAACTCCTCCGAAATGGCTCGACCGATTTTTATGATTTTTTTATGTATATTTTTTAGATATGAGAATAGGTCAACAAGTATATTTCATACCGCTAGGTGATTAGGGTATCTCTATCCAGAAAAATTTTTCTTTCATTTTTTGAAAATTTCTTTTTGTATTTTTTTATGATTTTGCATCAAAAAATACCTATTATCCCAAATTTTCACCCTTCTACCCCCACCCTTCCATTTTTTAATCGCGACTATATATATAAAAATCTCGTGTCACGATGTTTGTGGTCGAACTCCTCCGAAATGGCTCTACCGATTTTTATGATTTTTTTTATGTATATTTGTTAGATATGAGAATAGGTCAACAAATATATTTCATACCGCTAAGTGATTAGGGTATCTCTATCCAGAAAAAATTTTCTTTCATTTTTTGAAAATTTCTTTTTGTATTTTTTTTATTATTTTGCATCAAAAAATACCTATAACCCAAAATTTTCACCCTCCTACCCCCACCCTCCCATTTTTTAATCGCGATTTTATTATTTTTGTATGAACAAATTTAATCGTCGTTCGTATTTCAAACAGAACAAAATTATTTATGTTGTTGAATGACAGATGGCGCTACGTCCGAGAAGAATTCAAGAAAAGCGTCGCGTCATTTTGACATTTCATTCGGCATATCACAACGCAGTGCGTGCAAAATTTTGTACGATTTATTTTAATTAATCTATTTTTATGTGCGTGTATTACAGTGCACAATGCCAGCAAGACGCAAGGGGGGCCATTTGGGCCGTCGAACGAATAAAGCAACAAACATGCAAAATAGTAGAGCAGAAAGAACAGACGAACAAATCCAACAAGATAACAAAAACGTGCGTGTAAGCATGTCACAATTGCGTGCATCCCAATCACAAGAGGCACGAGCTGAACGAAATCAACAACAACAATTGGAACGGAGCCAAGCGCGCCGGTTCGTAGTTAACACACGCAGAGCAAATGACCGACAACGCCAACAAGTACATCGAACATTTACATCCGTTTCGTTCCTTCGTCTCGCATTCGAGTACGAGCCAGATATTGAATATTCCGCTCATCCGAAAGTGCTGATTGGTGCTATGGACAAAGAATGTCCCCATTGTCATGCGCTCAAATTCAAACATAAGTCAGCTGGGATGTGTTGCGCATCAGGAAAAGTGCAACTACCAGAAATTGAGATACCACCAGAATCATTGAACGGCTTGCTCATCGGCACGGTTCCAGATTCAAACCTGTTCTTGAAGTCCATTCGCACATTCAATTCATGTTTCCAAATGACTTCGTTCGGAGCAACAGAAATAGTTCACAATACTGCGGCAAATGGTCAGCAATTCCATTTTACGTTCAAAATCAAAGGCCAAGTATACCACAAAGTAGGCTCTTTGCTGCCAATGCCAAACGAACCACATAAATTTTTACAAATCTACTTCATGGGCGGTGAGGACATCAATCATGTGGATGCACGTTGCGGCTACAATAGCCTCAATTTGCCTAATGCCAGGCGCATCGTCGGCGAACTGGACGCCCTGTTGAATGAGCACAATGAGTTATTGAAATTCTTCAAAGCACACATGCACGAATTGCAAAGTGACAATCACGCTATTGTCATCAATCCTGATAAAACACCAGCTGGAGAGCACATGCGTCGATTCAATGCGCCTGTTGTTGACGACATTGCTGGAATCATGGTTGGCGACCGCACATCGACGCGAGAAATTGTGATTCGAAGAAGAAACAATAATCTGGAGTTCATTGCTGACACACACCGTTCATACACGCTATCCAATATCCGCTAATTTTCTGGAAGGGACACGACGGATATTGCATAAACATTAAACAACGAGATTCTGTCACAGGTAATTCATTCATTATGAACATCATTACTCATTTTGAATTGAGAAAATGAATGGTTGATGTTTTTTTGTTTTTATCGGCGGTCATCGTCAACAGCGCTCTATTCCTCTTTCTGTCACATATCCCATCCCCACACACTTACGATACATTCGTTATTTTTTATTTAACAACCAAAATATTCACTAGAAATAATTTATATGGCAGAACAACGTTTGCCGGGTCAGCTAGTATACTACGAGTATATAATATGATATATTATACGGATAACACTACGGTCTTCATGATACCTCATCGCAGAACAGATGTGATGTTTCATAATGCTGTGTATCGTGCGATTAACTTATTTGATGGCACCATTAATGTTGATTTGTTTTTTATTAACTATGTCATGTTTGTGGCAGGGCTCGAAATAGACCGGAACGCACCGGAGCGCCGTTTCTGTTCGTGACATTCTAAAAGATACCGTTCCGGCTCGTGGATTCTATGAAAATTGCGTTCCGTTTCATGTTATTGAGATAATATTGCATGTAGGTATGTAGTTTTTAAAGTTGTAAGAACTGATTCGTTGTAAAAAAATTCGCCTGCGGTGCTGACAAAGTATGTATATTATTAATTAATGATTAGTCCTACAAGGTCTATAATATAATATAGGCTGTTCGGACTTCAGATAAGTTTAAAAAAGGGCTAAAGGGGCTACAGGTCTAGGACCTTAAATTAGTAGGTCTCCGGAACCTGCAAAATAATTTGAAATCACAAAAGAACCTTGCAGCGAAGGAATATACAAATGTACGAGCTTCTAGAATTATGAAGATAAGAGCCCAATTCTAAGAAAATTGACGAAAAATAAGTGATTTTGCAAAAATGAGTAATGTACCCATTTAAAAAAAAACTAAATTTTAATGTTGTATGGGGGGGGGGGGGTAATGTGTATTAGCGCAGAGCCCCTTCAAGTATAAATGAAACCCGGATTATTAGGCGTATCGCCCTTATGATATCCGAAAAATATTTAACATAATTTGATATTTCTGAATGATTATTCAGCGCTCCGGTTCGTAAGATTTTCTATTTCGAGCATTGGTTTGTGGACGTGTTAAATAGGTTGGATTTATAATTGTATTTATCATTTTACTATAATATCTACATAAGAATATACTGTCTTTTTACTTTCTTGTTATAGGTACTGGTTGTTATTTTGTAATTAAGTCATTTTTATAATTTTGTATAAATTGTATTAATGTATTATGGCGCATTGGCCAATCGCTGTAATGTCGTAATACTCTTTCTAAATAAATAAATAAATTATGAATACATCAATGTATTTCATTCAATAACAGACACCTGTAATACAATACTGATGAAACGGGTGAAATCAGCTTAAAAAGGTCGTACAGCAGTATGTGTTATACACAGCGCCTGAAGATGCCTAAAGGCGAAACCTGGGTCGCAAAAAACGACTGAAATGAAATAGTACAACACTTAAATTCATTAGAATTTAAATTGAAATTCCATCAAGTACATTTGGTCGATAGTATTAAGACGATATATTTAATTATTGCAGTATTGTTAAAAAAATATATGTTCATAATAATTGAACACCTTGTTAGTGGCTAGTCCTTTACACCTGCACCATAGATTTTTCGATAGTAGTTGTCTGCTAGTCATAAAGCTGATGCGATAGTCACGATCGTGTCCGTAGAAGGCACGTGACACGAAGATGAAGGCATTCCGATAATACTCTCCTCGTAAAAGTTGATATCAGTCAGTGATGTATTGTTAACAGTCCGGCGGACTCCAGGCGAGGTGAAAAGATCACCAATAAAATTTACGCGATGAAGCCAACACCTTCCTAGCCGCGGAAGTTGTTAAAAAACGTCTGTCGAAACTAACAACACAGGAGTGAATTCAGGATTATTTGGGTTGAACTAATACATAAGTGAAACGGCAAATAATTTGCAACTGTATGTGGAACGAAATTACGGCCACGTTGCCATTCGGAGAACGATAGTCGAGGTGTCTGCACGTCGATTTGTTTTGTCATGGTGTCGGATGAAAATATTCTTAAATCGTGTAAAGATGACTACAAAACAATACGTATGTACCTACTTAAAAAGAAAACATGTCAATGAATATACAATTATTATTACGAATATAATAATAAACATAACATAAAAAGGACGCATGTTGAACTTTTATGACAAATTATATTTCGTTCGGCTTGCGTCATTTGCACCCGCGACCCTCAATCCGCGCATAGCCTAGTCACGATCTTTTAGACCATGCCTCAGCTGAGGTAAAGCCTTAAGTAAGTAAGTTATTAGCTAAATTTAGATAATAAATCGACATTTGCAGCTTACACCGGACACAACGTGTATTATTTAGTCGTGTACAACGTTATTATGCAATTTTGAAAAAAACTACGGTTTACGCCCTATTTCCTTTGTAAGGTCGATATTAAACATTCATACTTTAAAAATACATCTGAGAAATATTTAACGATTAGAAAAATTCTCTTTGAAAGAAATACCCAGAAGGATTCAAATCTGCGCTCCGCGGGATTCGCGCCCACGTGCTCTAACCACTAAGTACTTATGTAATTCTATCTACCTAATTGCGATGAAGTTAACTAATGTTTTTACAATACTCTCTGAAGCGATTTTTAAATTGTGTTATTGGCAATCGGCTTTTGTATTTTAAATCAAAATTTTCAGGATCACTCCAAATTTTTGTTATAACGTACTTGCACTTGTTAATAATTTAATCAAGTATTTTATTTATTCAACGAATTATTTTGAAGATTTAAGAATGTAACATTCTTTTATCGACAATTTTTTTTCTTGATTGATGAATTTTTAATAAGAATATTCTAAATTGAACTGTCGTTAAAATGATAAAGTCCATTACCCTCCACCCCCTTGTGTGCGCATCTCTGCAACAGCTATCAACGTAAATACCTTAATTTAAATTAATTTTTAATTTTAATTTTAATCAAAAAAATCATTTTTAACAGGGAATCCATATACAGGGGGTTACGAATAGTGTTGCCAACTGTCATTGACAAAAACATGCCAGATGGGGTACGAAAATAAGCTACTTGGCAGGAAAAAAAAGCTAGATTTTGTGAAAATAAAATTTCAATACCTTTTTTGCTGATCGCAAAAACTGCAACAAAAAAAAAATACGCCACATTTTCCCAGAAATTCATTTCAAAATTGACAAATAATTAATTAACCTAACAACCTACAATAATACCTAATAACCATTAACCAGAGAGTGGAATCCCCAATAATCATCAATCCGATGCCACATGTCTAAGCACACATTAAATTATAATAGCTGATATCATTATATCAATATAACGCCAATAATGCTCCTGTTGTGTTGTTTTATTTCTCAAGTACCGACCTACCTTCATTAAATATCTGAATAAATAAACTAAATATCTACTAAATATTCAGCACATTTAAAACCGTTGAAGGCATCAAAAAACGCTAATAAAAACGCCATAAGCTAGATGCATTTTTGCAAGCTAGATGCATATCGAAAAATGCTAGATTTGGCAAGAAACACGCCAAGTTGGCAACGCTGGTTACGAGCATGCTACAATCGGGCCGTACACTTGCTAGGACCAGAACTTCGGAAAATTATCAAGGTTACCAGTAACAAGGTTATCCAGTTAACTAAAAAATAGGAATTAATATGTTATTATACATTCGTACGTAATGTTTGATATATTTTGTTTATATAATGTGGTTTAAAGCTTACAAATTACAGCTTTAAAAAATAGCAGACACCAACTTTAAATAAAATTTTTACGGCTTAATAGGTAAATATAAGCACTGACTCGACCATAGAGTGAGGGGTTCTGCTAATTGACTTGATGAAATCGAACCATATAACCGAACTTTAAAAACAAACATGCATTCTAATCATGTCCCCCACATACTGAAGCGGGCCCCAAGGCTAGGATTTTTGTGCCCCCCCCTACCTATCGCCAAGGTTAAAGGCAATGTGATGCTCTACACTATACGGTAACATTTTCCAAATAGTGTTTACGGTAAAATTAAGGGTATTTAGTGTATTTTTAATATTTACATCCGCTTGAATTATGGAGTTATCAAGTAATGACACAATTAAATATTACATCATACAACCACATAATATTTTAAAATATAAACACGAATAAAGGAAAATAGCGCGGGGACTTTTTTTTTACTATGAGAGCAAATTTGTGATGTGTGTTTATCTCACTTATTTGGTCGAATCGCCATGCCGGGCCCCCCATCAGCCCGGGCCCCCAGGCTAGAGCCCTGTCAGCCCTCCCCTTGTGGGGGCCATGATTTAACAACTCTGATACAAAGACAGAAAGTTTTTTGATTGTGTAATATCTAAAAGAATATTATTGCAAGTGCGGTTCTGTTGAATGTGAAAAATATTCACGCATTTAGTTTGAGCTGTGAAAAACGACAAAACGCAAAGCTTATGGTAAATAATATATTTTATTTGACTACAAAGTTGAGGGCGGCGGAAATCGTTTAAAAAACACAATTAAAAAACGCATCGATTTTCAAATATCGAAGTTTGGAATATAATTAGAAAAGTCATTCTGATTGGTTGGCGTGGAGGAGTGGGGGTCGAGTGTTGCTTAGTCATTGCCTAATGATGGGTCGGCACCCACAAAGAAGAGTTCACGAGGATCCCCAAACACTGGGAGAAAAGGAAACCCTCTTACTAAATAAATTTGTGAATATAGAAATGTCTAGACCTGTTCAGCTATGACAAACCAAATATATTAATGGTTATTTGTACGCATTTTTTAAACATATCTGTATGAAATAAGATAATAATAATTGTCATAATAATTTTTTAATTTTCAATTTTAAATTAATATTTAAACTATACATATTATATAAATATACCTATACACGATGTTATTCAATTTCAGATGTTTTTTTTTAAATACGTACAAATTATAGCTCGGTGAATCATCGAAAAACGTGTCATCTGGTTTCAATGCTATTCTGCCATCAGTTAATTAAATAAATGATCACGCCATAATGAATACGTACTGTTTACGTCGAGTTTAAATGTAACATTATCAGACATTTTCTCTGTTAGTTCTTTATTTTTCTATAATTCGCTATCCCAGTGATATTCATCGTTTTAGGAGAGCTACCTTAGTATTTCAAATATTATTGGTGAACCCCTGTACCATATCATTATCTTTAAAAGCCAACCATAGGCATTATTGTACGAATCGTGTCCGGAAATTTGTACGTATACAGTTCGCCGTATCCCACTTCACCGTGAAATATTGTATCGGAAATATAAATGGTCGTATATTAAAGGTCGTATATGTCGTATGTCTAAATAAACCACGGTTCTTGCCGGTTTACAGGAAGCCAGTGGCAAACAAAATTTTGAAAAAAGCCGATATACTGGCTTATTTGGGTTTTCATTCTTGAAGGAATATTATTGTCTGCAATGCTCCACGAACAACGCGTATTTTTTAATCTCGGTGTTATAGAGATGACCGTATGGTAATCTCTTTCCGATAAGAAAGCTCACGGCGAACTGTGCTATGGTGAAATGTAATATGTACAATTTACATGTAAACTGTATGAATACAGTGATGTTTCAATCAAACCTGGACAAATCTGCACCACCTGTGACATTTTTGCTGTAGAGACGGTCATGAGAACATTGTATGAAAATATGTAACTTTGGAATTTGTCGAATTTAGTATCTACATTTTATTCAATAGCGTCATCAAATATTTGAAACTAATCCAAATAAGAATATAAGAATAAAAGTTAATTTCTTATGTGAATTTGAGAAGCAGTGGCGTGCGGCGGGAATCTCACATCGACAGGTCGCGGGCTGTCAGCCGAACGACACCTGAGGAACCTTCTCGAAGTATCGACGTCACAACTGCCCATCGCGAGTCCGACCTGGAATCGAACCCTCGTCATCAGCAGGTTTATGCACGTGCACGTCTATGACTAGTGGCGTTCCTTACAAACCAATCAAAACACTGAACATTATAACAAATAATTACAAGATAAAAAGAACTTTTTATATACCACGTTTTTAAATTTTCTGTTGAATCGTATAAACTTGACAATTCTATGTAATAATAATTTGGGACAAATAAGGCAATTGTCAACAAATCATTTTTTTGCTATTTTGCAACAAACAAACAAATATAGAATACTGAAATGTCATTTTCATTTCCATAGTAACGCACGTATATATTAATAATATAGTTGATAAGACCACCCCCTTAGCAACCAATAATAGTGGATTGGATTACGGATTTCTTCCGAAATAACTTTTCATACAAAATAGAATTAACTGAGAATGAATTCAATTCTACTTAAAGATGGCTAAAAGTATTAAAAGAATGCATTGGCATCGTGTTTTGATATATCATAAAAGTTTCAAATGTCTAGCTAGTCGGGAAGTTAGTTAAAAATCGATTGCAAGATTTGTACTGGAAAACAAGAATACGAGCTAATAAAAACGTTGTAAAATAGCACGTCGCTTCAAAAAGATTACATTTTTCTCTTACAGAATCTGCGTAAAAGTATTAAAAGAATGCATTGGCATCGTTTTCTGATATATTCTAGAAGTTTAAAATGTCTAGCTAGTCGGGAAGTTAGTTAAAAATCGATTGCAAGATTTGTACTGGATAAACAACCACCGGACAAACAAGAATACGAGCTAAGAAAAACGTGGTAAAATAGGTTAGGTTAGCTTGAATACTATGTGTAAAAATATCAATGACAACTTGACACTCCTACATTTTATAGCAATTTAATTCTCATTGACCACATTAAATGGACGCCACTGAATAGTACTAGAAACCAGTTTGATGACGGTCAGACTTCAAAATATCAAAATAAAAATGAATTATTTGTCTGCGTTATTACGAACGGGCGTTGCTTGCAATTAATTCGAATCATCTTATAGGCTAAACATCATCATTGATTCAAGAAAATATAGGTAGGAATATTTCTGAGGTAATAATATTATAATATAACCATCATCAGTGGTGGCCGTATCACTGTTTGTATGTAGGTGTTCCCAAAGGTTATTTAATTCCTTAATTCGTCACTGCCGCGTAGGTAGGTACTTTAGTTGATCGGTAAATTATTAATCCATTGAGTTTTAGGGTAGCCCTGTGGCCCTCGATAACATAATTTGTAGAGAGCCAATCTCTGAAGCCATGGATTTGAGTTTGAATCCCTCGTTTGCACGTTTTATAAAATGTTGTTAAACAGATTAATGGCTCCACCAAGCCGTACCCACCCGCACTAAATCGGGCGTATCTCGGGACCCTACGTTTGCATGTAAAGCATCCTTTTTTTAATGACTGGTGATATCTCAGGAGCAGTTACCCAAGTCCATGCATTCAAATTTGTTTCCTTCAGGCCGTGAAGCCCAATTACAGTAGAAAATCTCCCAGGCTTGAGGAATTTAATGTAAATATATTTTGATCTCACCGGGATTCGAACAATTTTTAAAATTACAAACAATAGATATAAATAAATGAATGTTCATGAATGATGAATAATTCGAGCTCTGGCTAGAAAATTCTACTGTTTTGGTAGGTCAGCGTTTTGTCAAAGCGACCGTTTTGCATCGAATCCAGCACGAAAAAATGAATAAATACGTATACAGAACATGTTACCTACGCCTAATTATATAGGTGCATATAGTACTTATAGCTATAGCCTCAGGTTTTGACATTGTGCGCGTGTGTTTTTTACAATACATGTCATCATATTAATATATACTATCGACCGAAGGTACCTACTTGATGGAATTTGAATTTAAATCCATTGGAACAAATTGTGTTCATTTATTTCGTTCATCATTTATAGGTATGTGTTGTACCAGTGAAAAGTAGCAAATTAGTTGAAGCCTTTGGTTTTGTTAGATTGTGTTTGTATTATTTCTCGTTAAATATTTATTAGTGGAATTGCTACGTGCCGTCTTATTGGCCAAGTCGACAATCAATTTATAATACATATATAGATGTCGTTGGATAATTATATTTATTGTAGAATATAAAACAATGAAGCTTTTATTTACTTGAATATATTAATAGTCAATTAAAAACTATTTTTTATTAAAATGGCATGCTTTAAATAATCGCCTAGTATGGAGTCTTCGCCACTGCTATATTATAGTCAACCGTGACTAAGGAAAAGCCTCAAATGAAATGTTCCTACTTATCCGATTTCAATTATAATTTAGGGCCAGAAACAAATAAGCGGGCGTCGGAGTGCAGTGGCGGCGAAAACAAATCACATCTAGCGTCGTGGGGGTTCCGCTGGATGCCCCTCCCCGCGAGTGAACATTCCCAGAAATCGAATCCCGCTGTGATTAAATCAAAACTTGTGTCCTGGGACACGAATCGGCTACCGGTACATATGTTTCTTAGATTGCTGGGTGGGTCTGTGTGTTGTTAACAACGTTATGACGATATACGTTTGAGCTAGCTTGAAACTGGACATGAGAGGTGCTTATGAGCGGGTGCGCACGACCTGCAAAATGATATCGATTCCATCGAAATAACTAGGTACCCACATAAATCAAGTTCACACACCGAAAAGTGGTTTAGAGGTATTTTTTTTATTGATTTTGAAGGCGATCGAAGTAGGGATTGCAATACGGGTCTTTCAAAACCATTATTCTAAAATTTATCAATACCGAAATACCGGTTTTAAAAATCCAAAATACCAGAATTTTCGGTATTAAGAAAGCACACTCGTTTAGGTTTTTTTTTAAATGAATTTAATGTTATTTCTTCATTACTTTGTACTGTTTTGCCTATTAAATTATTAAATTGAGTGTATAAATTATGTGCTGCTAAAATGAAAATATATTGATCGAATCCAACAGAGGTGAAATAATAATAAAACAAAAGCCATAAAAATATATACCTATTTATAAAATTGTCGCGATAAATTAACATACCATTATTTCGAAATGGAAAATTCAATTATTCTATAATAAAATTATTGTTGTACTATTGTTGGACTGTACAAGCGTTGAATTTAATAAGCTTTTCCTGCAAGCACACTTTTTTGCACTTAATAAACAAGCCCTTTTGAGGGCTTTAGTTAAAATGATAAATATGTTCAAATTATTCGTAAAAATCACCAGTTCTACAAATTATGATCAATATTAAAATGTCAACATAATAAATGTAGGTATGTAGGTTTTTGTTAAAAAATATTTTTTAAGAAATTTTAATAGCTATATTAACTTCTGTTTTTTATGTTTTATTTAACGAATACCGGTATTGAATAAGAAATACCGATAAACCGGTATTGATATTTTCATACGGTATCGCAATACTTAAGTGGAAGGGAGCGGGGTTAAGAAAATCTAGTAGATGCCAACGACTTCCACTTTTCAAATATATTATTTTCCGACTGTCTGACGTGCCGAGCAGTTTTTCATGGAGAAAAAATGGTTTTTAATAATTCTATTAAAAATTATGATATTCTAGATACCACCCATAGAACTTAGCACACATATAGGTTTATCACTGTTTTCAATAATTACGCCATACATTTAGATCCACCAATTTTGACACTGTCTCCCAGAATTACTACTACTAGCTCCACCAAATTTTTGTTTCTTATTTGGCACAGACATTTTTGTGTGTATACATGAAATTGTTTGTTACTTACTGTATTACTTAGTTTGGTTCTAACGCACAAATTGACACCAGAATGTTCCGATCAGATGAGGCATTCTCTCGCTACACTGGGGTCTCAAGCATTGATTATCGACCAAAATCAGAGGTTCACGGCGCGGCTTCCCTCACCGCCTGATGGGGTCAAATAAAGCCTAAAGAACGACCTATGCAGTTAAATATTTACATTAAACGTTATGCTTAGTCTTGAAGAGTATTTGCCTGCTATTTTTTATACAATGCGATCTGTCATGGACGCTAAACCAAGAGATGTCACGGAGACTTGAAGCTTTCGAGATGTGGCTGAATAGGCACATCCTCAAAATTCCTTGGACTGACCGGGTGACAAATGTTGAAGTTCTCAATCGAATGGGGAAGGACCGAGAAGTTCTACGTAGTATCAAAACCAGGAAACTACAGTACCTCGGCCACATTATGAGAGGACAAAAATACAGCATTCCCCAACTTGTCATTCAAGGAAAGATCAATGGGAAGGGTAGCAGAGGACGGCGCCGCATTTCGTGGCTTAAGAACCTCCGTGATTGGTACGAGTGCAGCTCCACTGAACTGTTCCGAGTAGCAGATGACAAAGATAAGATCGCCTTGATGGTGGCCGACCTCCGCTAGGGGATGGCACAATAAGAAGAAGATCTGTCATTAATTATTATTAAAGGTGGTACTGTTCGGTTATACGGAATACAGCGGAAAACGCATTTTGAAAATAGCCGATAAACTGGATTATTTGTTAGTTTGGGTTAGTTTAGGTTAGGTTAGGTTAACCTAACAAATAATCCAGTTTATCGGCTATTTTCAAAATGCGTTTTCCGCTGTATTCCGTATAACCGAACAGTACCTTAAAGGTTTTTTTATCTTCAAAATAAAATATTCGCGTGCCATGCAAAATCATCTCGCGTGTCGCTAGTGGCACGCGTGCCATAGGTTTGCCACCACTGATGTATGGTGTTAGAGTTAGACAATTAACAATTGGGATATTATAAATACATAGTAATACTTAAATGAAATCCCATTATACTTCTAGATAAAATATTTTTGGCGATCGACCTTATTGACACCCTGCGAGTCTATTCTATACTTATAGACCGCTAAAGTGATAGGTGGACGCCGATGGTGGCCGCGCGGCTTAAGCGTTGGACTATCACGCCGTGGGTCCCAGGTTCGAATCCTGGGTCTGGCAAGTACCCATATTGTTTTTCAATTTGTGTGTGAGTCAGGGTATGGACCTAATAGGTTGAGCAAGTGGCTGACATCCATTTCTCGTAAAAAACAAAATCTGTTAATACAAACCTCTACTATTATAAACCCATATGATCCTATTAGGATCGGACAGGGTCGGAAAAAAAGTGATAAATATGACGGCTAACGGGGTAGGTTTGTATCAAAGTATTAGCACTTATTGTAATTGTTTCAATAAGTGCTATATTATAACAGCACCACTCTTGACTGTGATAAAATTTAGAGCGAGATAGACAGTTTTGACTGTTAAGACGACTAACTTATTGTAACCATTATAATACCTCAATTGTCAATACAAATATGTAATAATCACTTTACCACTTTAGGGGTCGATAGTCGCCTTGTGTATAGAACAGACCCGCTGGTGTAAATAAGCAAAATTAAATCTGAATCCTGATTGGCAGATAGCATTGATTTTATACGCGTTGATTTCCAGGAAATTAGATCAGACCGAAGCAATAGCCATTCAAAAATACTTAATCTATCTATATCCTCAAATGTAACAAAATAAAATACACCAGCACCGTTAACACTTGAGACGCGACAGGTGCGCGATGTACGCTGCACGCGCGCACCGTGCGATTCGTGCAGCGCACCACATTTGGCGGCCTTTGTATGAAAAGCGCCAAACAATAGAAGGGTCCTTTTCAATGAAAAATATTACGAAATTTGTATTTAATTTGGATCCATTAAAAGAACGCAACATCGCACGGCTTTGCCTTCAAAGATAATATTATTATGATTGTATTTATGGATTGTTTTTCTTAAACGATTTGGTGTGCTTTGAAGAAAATCGATGGTCGTTACGTCTTATTAACTTAATGTTTTGCACGCAAATTCGGAAAAGCAACTAAGTAAAGTAAGTTGTTAGGTATTACAAACGTACCTACGATATATTTTAGATATAGTGGCTCTCCAATCAATAACAGATTAATAAATAGAGTTCCGATAGGCTATATATCAATACAGTACAAATTGACGCAGGGTTTTGAATTCGTGAGTATCCTACGAAAATAAGCCACGCATTATAGACGTGCAATAGTGTGGTGTAATACACCAATATTAAATGAGCGTCAATGCATAAAACAAGAGCAGTTGTCAGTATTCGACGTATGACTAGGGAATCCAATCCCGAGCCAAAATTCTGATCCCGGGATTTCGGAATTACAATTTGACAATCCCGGGATTGGCATTTTTTTCCATTGTTAATATAATTTTTTTATATTTATAAATAACATTGATAAAAAATAAAATCTAGTATGATTTATACTATTTAAAACATTTATTGTCAATACTGTATACGTTCAATCTTGGAAATACATAAATGTAATGGAGTAAATAATATTGTAATATAAATAATAATGTGAATTTAATATGAGATTGCTGTTTCGATTTGTTCGATTGAAAGACTTAATGAATGGGTTAGCGAGATTTAAAATAATAAAGCAAATTATGGTGTAGGTACTTATGGCCTTTCCGCTTCATAAATCTAATTAGTCAGCCAAATATGAAACTGCCGTAAAACGTATGAGATCATGGTGGAATTACTTTGTTAATAGTGCGAAGCATTGTTTTTTCCAATCTTTCTCATTTTTATTAATTCGTGTGAAAAAATAAAATGATTCGGCAACTTACACATGGGTATAAATCAAATTTCATTCAAACTCAGTTTATTTCTTATTAAATTATAATCTTATAAAATTTGTTATTAAAAGTATTTTTTCTGTTTTCTTCGTTTCGTCTTTATTTCGTTTTCGTTTTTATTTTATTTTCCATAAAAATCCCGGGATTGGAATCCCTACGTATGACGTATTCTTGACACGTGTTTAAATTTATCCCGTATTCTTCCTTACTCGAGATCGGTTGCCTGCTTCTCTTTATCCGTCAGGTATTTCAGTTCCCATTATTTCTGAGTTCCCTGAAGGAAACTAAATAGGTACTTTCTATTTATTTTCTCACGGAGATAGAAATCATTTTTAAGCAATCATTAGAATATACTAAGCACCAAAAAACAATGCATTGTAAAAATGCATCAATGATTGTGATTTTATCTATTCATTAATATTGTCTACTTCTAGAATTTGACCTCAAAATTGACCCCTTGCGAATCGACCTCCGCCAAAAAGTTTACCACTCGTTGATGAGATGTCAAGTTGTATCAGACGATATCGCAAATCTCTGTAAGTCTAGTTTGCAATATAAACAATGAAAGATGCACTTCATTTATATAAGACTCTACTTTATAATATTATTTACAATGTACCCATAACTGTATAAATAACAGATATAATCTATTCCAATGGTGGCGAACCTGTGGCACGTGAGATGATTTTACATGGCACGCGTATTGACGAGAAAAAAACCCTATAATAATAAATGACAGATCGCTTTGTATAAAAAATAGCAGACAAATACTTTTCAAGAATATGCAATATGTTTAATGTAAATATATAATTATATAGGTCAGTTCTTAGACTTAATGCGTCACATATAATATCATCGCAATAACCTCATCAGGCGGCGGGGAATACCGCGCCGCGAACTGTAATTTTGAAAATGCTTGAGAGTACTGTAGCGAGAGAACGCCTCACCTGATCGGAGTAATTCTGATATCAATGGGTGCGTAAATAACCAAATTAATTACTACATTAACAAACTATTTCATGTCTACCCACAAAGATGACTGCATCAAATAAGGAACAAAAACTTGGTGAAGCTAGTAGTAGTAATTTTGGTAGACAGTTTCAAAATTGGTGGACCGAAATGTATGGCGTAATTGAAAAAAGTGATAAATCTATGTGTGCTGTTCTGCGAGTGGTATCTAGAACATCATCATTTTTAAAAAATATTTTTTTCCATAACTGCTCGGCACGTCAGACAGTTGAAAAATAATATTTGGGAAATTTTGGCACACGTACGTAAAAAGGTTCACCAACCCTGATCTATTGCAATACCAATATTAATGCGGAGTTAAAATCCACCTGTGTTTAAATGATTTTGTTATCATGATCGTAAATATTAAAACATATAAAATAATATTGTGTAGGTTGGATACTTTAAAGTCACCCTTGAACAATAGAGTAATTATTGCAACGAGTTTACACTTTTTTTCAGTTAGTATCTAAATAAAATAACTAGGTAGCAGATTGACCTATCAGCAATCATGCATTTATGTATGGTGAACAATTTGTACACAATGGAGTAGACGAATAATTAATAAACATTCATTTAAAAAAATCGGTGTGTGTATACGGAAGTAGGCGTAACAAAATAAAAACAAAACTTGTGATAAACTAGATTCTTTGACTAGCTCTTAATTATCTTGTTAAATTACACACTCAAGAAAAAGGACCGCTTATTGGAACGCCGTTGGTTTATTTCTATACACTTTAACTTATATTACTAAATTATATAATGATTTCTTGTTGTTTTTATTTTTAAAGTACCAACTGTCACTCTGACGTTTAATAGTTTGTTTACGTAAGGAATTGCAAATGGCCGACAGTAATAAATTAGATGACTAGGCAGCGGAACAATTCTAAACTATAAAAGTATACTGTATAATCGTCACGATTGAAGTATCATTCTGTGGCGTAAATGTAGTGCATTCGGCTGATATCCGAACAATCGATGGTTCGAATCCAATCGAGTGCGTTTTTTTTGTGAAAGAAATTGAATTATGTGTTACATGTCACACGCCAAAAATACACTCTGATCTGATTTCCCAAACGCGCCAAAAGAAGTATAACTTCAAAAAAATTGTAAACTTACAATTAAAAATGTAGGTTATATAGGTATTTTTCATTAATAATTATGATTGACTTATTATTAAAAAAACATATTGATTACAAAACGAATTATTAACTCAACACGTTCACAATATGACACATAAAATGAATAGAACAGGTAATCAAGTTAATAGAAAAAATATGCCAAAAATAATATCTTATAGAAAAAAAAAACAAAGAAAGAAAATTTTCTAAAGACAAATAATAAAATAGATTTAAAAAAAAATACATAGAGCATCACTAAAAATGTCTACGTCTCTAGAAAGCTCAATGACCAACCGCATAGGCTTCAATATTGGTGCTTGATAGCTTGACACGAGGAAACAGTTTTTAGTATAAATTCAAATTTTCCAGATGCGAATTCCAAATTTTTCATTAAGTGGTGTCAGCTTCCGGTTGGAAATGGATCACCAGAAATCGGTTGCTGAAGTGAGATTTCGATACAGTTCAGCAGTCGCGGCTTTAGATACGTAAAGGCTCGAGGCACTGATGGGTTTGGAGGCCCCATTGCCAAAATGTTGCCCATTAAAAGATTAAAACGCAGCACTAGTTAGTTATGTTTTCACGATTTTTGTACACATTAATGTTTGTGAAATTATGTGTAAATATTTTGTGTAATTGTGAAAAATACGTACGTTTTTTTAAATTTCGATAATACAAGAATGTACCCGGAAAAGTGCGGTATTTCGCGGTTGAGCATTCGTTAAAGTGCCCACCACCACCCGTCATATATGCACAATCGTGGATATGCACGGCCGCTTTCTATGACGCTTTAAACGTGTCTGAAAGAAGTGATTTTAAGTGCTCATTCCGTCCCGAGACGGAGCCGCATGACACTGATGCTGTAACCATGCACCGTAGTGCTTAAAGAAGAAAGTTAAGAAAGAAAATTTTTGTTTTTTGGACTGGCTCTGCTGTCTGCTGACGTTAAGCGCTTTGTGTACCCGCATACTGAGTGTCACGAATTGAAATGAATGAGTCTACAGAAGAGTCGGGACTATCCCGCTCCCCATACGACGCTGCAAATTTCTCAAATACCGCAAAGTTTGCCTCGGTTGCTACATAAACAGAACATTAAATGGACGCATGTTGGATTTATATGATAAATTATATTTTGTTCGGCATGCGTCATTTGCACCCGCGACCCGCAATCCGCTCATCGCCTAGCCACGATCTTTTTAGACCATACCTCAACTGAGGTATAGCCTTAAGCAGTTGTAGGCGGGGTAAATGTTGATGTCAGTGCCACCTGCTAGATTTTGTCAATCGTGCCCCTTTAAAAAAAACAATAAAAAATATTACGGATATTGTTTTCAAAATACCCTTTCTTAAACAATTTTTCTGTGTGCGCGCATGGGTATGAGTGCAACTCCACCGAGTTGTTCCGGCAGACGAGAGCGAAGATTGCCCCGATGGTGACCGACGGTTAAAACGAAATAAAACAAATTTTTTCGGATTATCCGTAGGTACCTTCGAGCCCCATCATTATCTCGGATAACTGGGAGTTTACTGTGTTATGAAGCGGCCAAGTTGCCAATCTCCAGATTTCAATTATAGAACGTTCTCTGTTACTATTTTAATTTTAGCCCATTGTCGGTCCGCCAGTAATCTCCGCCATCTATTATCTGAAAAGGTTACTACATCTCTTTGAAGACTCATCCCGTAGTATTACGATGGAGAGATGGAACGGGGTGCACGGTAGGTGGGCTGAGGGGATGGTTGACCAGCAATAGAGGATTAGGGGTGCCAGTTTATGATGAAGACATAGTGATTCTCAAGATTTATAATATTTATGATGATTTTTCAAATTATTGCCATAATTATGAAGGGTGTTATATGTTATGAGGGGTCGTCCATATTTGATGTCACTATAATCTGACGAATTGTGACAAGGGGGGGGGGGGTTTAAAAATAAGACACCACAAAACCATGATATTAACGCATTTTTGTCGATGAATTTAATATTCCGTGATAAAAATCATTTCCTCGACTGTCCAAGCCGGGGCATGAAGCTGCGAACTTCGATCGGCAATATGGTTAAAGCACAGAACAGTTTAATAAATAGAATTCCGATAGGCTATACCCAAATACACCACATTTTGACGCAAGGTTTTGAATGTGTAAATGTGAATTTAAAATATGTATCTTTGTGTAGGTATCTACCTACAGCAATGCCGGTAGAATTCATTTCTCAAACACATTAGTCTGTTTACGAAATAATACTATTAATATGAGCAAACATAGGTGTCTATGAGAATGTTCATTTACTAGGTAGTTTTTATTTTTCAAATGCTCCTCCACTTATCGTCGTGGTAAATGCAATAGGTCGTATGTCAAAGATACCAAACTTTTCAGGAGAGACAAAAAACTATCCCATCTTAACCCCAATGCACTGATTTTTTTCACAAATTTATTTACTTAGTTGAATTTGCTCCCTGTTAAGACTGTTATCATCATTTTGATGTAAGATGAATAATAAGAAAGTTAGGTTGACATACAACTATTTGATCGTCAATGTTGGCCACTTTTGTTGACATAAGTCCAATTTTTATGTAAACATACCTAAATTGAAAACACTAAAATTAGGTATTTATAATGAAACAAAATATAATATTATATTAATATAGACATATTATTATTCACTTGTACATAAACGTTTAAAAAGTAAGCTTAAACTAATGAAAAAGTTTTTTTTTATTATAAATCTCTGTTTAATCAGGCACTTGTATAAAAACGATTTCAATGTTTAAAAGAAAAGATTAAAAGTTAATATTCAAAATAACACACAATAATTTTAAAAAGATTTATTTAAAAATATCATAGTTTAATTATGTATTTGCATAAAACAGAGCAGGTAAATACATACTTAAAAGAAAAAAGAACAGTTTTAAAAGAATACTTTTTTTTTTAGAAAAGTATTTTTTTTATTTAAACGGTAGGTAGTATTATTTTGTTTTCTTCCAAAAATTTGTGAATAGCAAGCTGCGTTGTTCATCACTGATTGTATCGCACTTAAAGGCTGTTTTTGGCCCACCCTTTTGAGCATGTCACTATGCCCACCACAACGTGGACCAATGGTCATAGATTCTTTTTTAGACGTTTGTCTATACTTTCCGCCCTTGCCGGACTCTTCATACTTCTCAAAACCCGCATAAGACTTGCCTAGCAATCGCAGTTGAGCTGATTGAGTTGAGTTGAGCAGTTGAGATGTATCTATAGTCTAAGCAGTTGAGAGTTTTTTTTGCCTCTTCCACTCTTTACAAGTATTGCTTTGCCCTTTTTGTTTTCTTTGATTGACTTGCTCAGTAGGTTCGTCACCATGGGTGTCAGACTGCATAGCAAACTAATCTAAGTCTTCTGATGAGCTTGATTGATTTGATTCAGGTTGATACAGAGCTTCAGAGTCACTACTGATACCAGATAGTAAATGTTCAGGGCCACTTAGATGTTCAGTCATCGTCATATCACAATCTATATTTTATCTCAGGGCTGATTGTGTTGATACAATGTTCCCTGCTATCTTTATGTCCAAAGGTTGCCTCGGCAATGATTCTGCTTGTTCTAAAATTGGAGTTTCGATAGTCAAGTATTATTAACCTCAGCGAAATCGAGTTCTATTTCTGAACCAATATTTTGAAAACTGACTTCAAATGGATGCTCTAAGACTAAGAGTTCAAGTTCCGCTGCATTCCCAGGTTCAACTTGCAACGCCATATCGTCAGTGGTTCTTACGACTTCACAGGTTATTTGAGGTCCTGAAGAAAATAATCATTTTTAAATTTGATAATCGTTAATGCATGCATCTCAGCAAAATATCATCTCCACTCCACATCTTATTGTTTTGTGGCGACATAATCTTATTTATTCTTACCATTAGTATCCGGTGAAGTAATGTTGCTGACTGCTAAAGATACCAAGTACCGCCCACAACTCCCATTAATCATTTTAATAGCTTTTTACTAAATAATTTTTAACTAAATAAACAGTGTCTTATTAAAACTGTCAATCGTGATTGGTGAACAAATAATTACTTTGGCAATAAATAAATAAATGAGACAAAAAGTCAACATCATCATCAGGGGCACGACAACCCGGTGTGGGTCTTGGCCTCCTCCAACAGCTCCCTCCACCTGTCCCTATCCAGTGTGGCCGCTTTCATCCAACCAGCGAATCTTTGGCCTGCCTCTACTTCTACGCTCGATTGGATTGCCGGACATCATACGTACATACATTCATACAGTGCACATGACCTAGCCATCGCAGCCCCCCAATCTTAATTGATTGAACTGCACTGCAATCTTCGTATAGCCCGTAGAGCTCAGCAATAGATCTTCTCCTCCAATTGGTGCCGTCCCTGATCGGTCCATATATACGGCGGAGAATTTTTCTTTAGTTTGAGACAAAAAGTAATGTTAGATTATCTGTAGTATAAAGTCAAGAACGAGGAATAAAAACAAACAAAAACATGACTATCATTATGATGAGCTCTGACATACGACTGTTTGGCGTGACCAATATCAATGACGTGTCGGTTCGTCTTTTTGCAAGTGTTGGGATAGTCGACTTCTTATTGGTCTAACGACATAAGACCTATTGGAGATGGTGTAGATGACTGGGCTGGTCACTATGGTGCAATAAAACAAAATTGAAATTTTTTTGACATACGACCTATTGCATTTACCACGACGTTATAATAAATTATGATATGGGTGTCTCACAATAATTATGGATAAATCCAATTTTCATAAAATTCGAGTTTTTTTGTTTCAGTTGCTAGATAAAACAGATTTCTATATTGTGTGTTAATATCACAAGCGTAGTTCTACAATTTTCCGCATAAATGGCAATATTAGTATTGATAAAACGTCAAATTGAATGTGAATCATGTCCATTTTGACAGTTCCTTCAGAAGTATAAATAGGTATTTGCTAACATTAATTTGCTAATATTAATAAAGCCTGAATATACTTTATATTTCGATTATTTATTTAAATTAATACATATACTATCAAAATATGGTAAGTGTATACAGTGAAAACATTCCTGAATTTTACAAAAGGAGTTTTAACTTTAGGTCTAAATATCTCAGATTCCATTTTGATGGAATTGATCCATAATTATTGTGAACCACCCATATATAGATAATAATATATGGTAACATTGAAATATAATTTTGTGAGTTGAAAACCACTGGCGTAGAGAAAAATATAAGAGAGTGGAAGATGTGTCATTAATGTAGTCCTCCTAAGCGGCTGGTGTCATTTCATGATAAAAGGGATTACTTTTTTTCAATTATGATTGTATCGTTTTTTAGCGAGCCATGTGCTCGAGTGGCGGCTACGACACAATCAAAGTACAGTGACGTAGCTGTGCTATAATAATCCCATAAATTAATTAATTGAGTAATATATTATTATATTTTTTTAATTAAAATTAATACTGCAGATTGTTTCAGGGTGATAATATACGATGGCTGTCTGATACACGGCCTACTATAGACAAGTTGGGGCACTGAATAGTGAGTTATGATGGTAGTGCTAGTTCATGATTATTTGCGAATTATATTAAGTACCTACCTAACCTGGAAGTGTGGCACTAAAATATTTTCATTCTGACACGTTCATAGCGTCATGGAAGGCGGCCGTGTACAAACCGCGGCTGAATATACATGGCGGGTGGAGATTGGGTAACTTAAATCATGTTCGAATCAAATGAAGATTTTCGATTGTTTATTTCGTTGAAATCAATTAATACCATATTGCATGTTTTTATTTAAAATATTAAAATATTTATTTTAAATTAGATAAAAAATATCAAAATCACATGGAAACACATATTTAACCATTCAAAAAATAATTAAAAAATATGAAGGAGGGCCTAATATGATATAGGTACTTTTTTATAGAAAATAATCTCATATATAGGTACTCGTATATCACCAGAGTAATACGGTATACCTATATAGTTTTATGAGAATTATGCAATGACGAAAGAACTTATTTTAAAAGCAATACACCTAATATTTTACGAAATAGTGTTTCCACGTCATATTTTATTATTTGATATTAAGCAAATAAAACAATCGAAACAACGGACGCCCTTGAAATAAGCCGTGGAAAGTAAAATAGGGGCAAAAAGTCTCTTTACTGTTAGGGTATGTTTGTTTAGAGTTAACATCGATAGTATGGGAGGGCCTTAATGAGGTCGCTAAACTATTCGTACCAGATTGGTGTTGAAGGACCAAGTATGGATGACAATTTTATACGTCCCTCCTTGCAACAATACGTTCTCATACTATTTGTCGACGATACTTGTTGACCTTATTGTACTGTACACCAAGCTAAAGAAGATGCTCTAAGTTAAATATTAAAAATTCTACCGGTGTCTCTATAGTGATAAATAAATTTTGCAATGTTTCACTGGTCACTCCCACCAACAACAAATCCCTCAATGGAGACCAGTGAAACACGTGAGGGCAATGATTTGCGTTACCCTATCTTCACCCGCCATGTATATGCAGCCGCGATTTGTGCACGGCCGCCTTCTATGACACTATAAACGTGTCAGAATGAAAAGATTTTAGTGCCACACTTCCTTGTCCCAAAATAAAGCCGCACGGGACTGATGTAGCAACCATGCATCTTGGTGCTTAAAGAAAGATTTAAAAAATAAAAAAAATGAATCTTGACTTGCTCTGCCGTCATTTATCTTTAATGATTTGAAGTGTCTTCTGTGCCCGTTTACTGAAACTCTGCCGAAACAGAAGAGTCAAGAGTTGAAGGTGATGAATCTAAATCGGTATTATTCCATCCTCCAGGCACTTGCGATATAAGATTTATTTGAGTTGATTAAATATAAAGATGTACTTTTGATTTGTGTGCGAGAGTGTGTAATGCTCGTGTGAGTTCGGAGGCCTGTGATGGACTGAGCTCAGGTGGGACGCTACATATATACAAAGTATCAACGAAGTCTTATAAAGTAATTATTTGAGACTGAGCTAATATTGTAAATAGGTAGTTAAAAATTAATTATACCGTATGTCTACTAACAGTGAAATAAGAGTGTATTTTGTAAAATTCGTTCATGTATTTATATATATTATATTATATGAAGATGTTCATTTAACTATTGAGATTTTGTATACGATGATGTGTCCAATTTGTGAATTAAACTATCAGCCGGTTATCAGAAAATCAGAAAGTCACCACAGTCAAAATAAATGTATTCTTAAAAAAAAATCACCAAAATATTATAATATGTAGTTTGGCGATGAACTGTTTTGAAAGCTCAGAGAAAGCGTTGACATAAACGGTAAGTTTTTTTATCAATTTGGGAAGTAAATTACAAAACAACTAATACCAGAAGGGTGGCCTAATCACGAATTCGTCAAAGGCGCATCTTGTGTATGTAGTGAAACTGATAAAAGGATTTTTGGAAGCTCAAAACCGCGGATAGCTTTTAAATTAATTTGTACTAGGACCTAGGTTCTACATTAATAACCTAGCTGCCTATATATTATTGTCTCCTCAATACTACAACTAGATAACTCTGATTTGGTCATTGTTGGGAAAATTAAATTTGTGCTTGTCTAATTTTATTGGAATTAATTAAATAATGTTCAATTGTATGAAAAATATTGTAGATATAAATTATGTAATTTATTTAATGCATGTATGGTTTTAAAGTTATCTAATATTTTCAAACACAAAATTAATACAGTTCACGTCAACTTCTGACTTACCTACTTAGTTTTATAATTTTGTGGAGAAGGACATATAGAATCAACAGCTATCTGAAAAACAGTGAAAATCAAGTTATCTAGTTGTAGTATTGAGGTTACGATATGTAAAAACAATAATATGCAGAACAAACTAATGTGTAAGGCATGTAGACTAATTCATGTAGGTACAACGCAGAAAGCTTACAGGAAGCCCACAGACAGCGGCGTGGCGAGGTGTAAACTTTGTACGAGGCATTGCTCAACGCACACCGGGAATTATATTGTCTACAATAGTAATAAAGTAGTGATTTGGCTGCCTTTCATTATCTCGGAAAATAAATCAACGGCATATATTTTTCCATTTCTATATGAAAACTGAAAAATAGATTGGCAAACATTTAACCAATAAAAAAATAGACTGGTAAGTTGACGGATTCGCCGCTTAAACAAGCCTCTAGCTGCGAAAACTTAACAACACACGCGTCTTTTCCACCCCGTCACACTTAGTGGAGTCTGCAGTAAGATCATATTACTATATTTTTTTTTAGTGATCGTACCGCTGGAAAATTTGACACGCGCGCCAGCACCTTGCCCATGCCGCCACTTATTGGTTTTTCGCATGACATTCTTATCTTAATGAACCGTAAGGTAAATAATAGTTGTTGAAATAATTATTGAACTAAGGTGGTCTATGGAATTATGGCAAATTAAAAATAGAGAGAGTACTTACCTACCTACTTGGTAGATTCTTAAACCAATACATCTACCTAATTTACCTACATACTGTCGAACAAGAACTTCTTGTCCACGTGTTAAAACTGTGAACTAATAATCCCCTCCAGTGCAGCTAATCGCACTTCCGTTTTCAAATGAGAAACGCCTCCAAAATTATCACTTCATTTTATGCTCCCGCGGTGTGTGGATCTGTCAATTTACGTAATTTGAAGCTTTTTATAGTAACAATATGTCTAAAATGATCAGGAACGATGTTAGAATTATTGTTAGTAAACTTTAGGTTTATTACGAAGAAGAAAAGGAGTCGCATTATTTACGTTGCCGGCATGACGGGTACGTCACTAGAAGTAGCGACTGCAGCGACTTCCTGTTATCGTCTATATCTTGTTGTCGGACAATAGTATATAATATTCAATTATATTTTTTAAATTTCGGTCTGTCACTAACGCCTTTCATGATTTTTTGATAGTGCACTAAAATGCATGACATAAATTAATAATCGGTAATTTTATATTTTATTTTTACTACGTTTATTGACGCATCGTAAAATACGTCACGTAGAGTTTTGTGTTTATTCAAAACAGTCCTTTTATACGCTGCAGCATATGTCATGAAGTTACTTTAGAATCAAGTGAGACAGTGCACTTAAATAAATCAGTTTTAACTCCGTTGTTAAATAAACTCTTCAACTAACTATAGAAATTATTTTGATTGGTATAAGCTTATTGTATTATTTATATTGAACGTTAAAAAGAGAAAATTGATAAATTTACCAAAAGCTTAATAGCGACTAGATAATAGAGGTACTACCTGATAGTTCCCGCCAAACCAACCCGCCCCGCACCACTCTCGGTATTAATCGAGCGTAACACGAGGTCCTACGTTTGTTTGTGAAGCATCAGCAGTTGTTTATGTCAGGTGAGCAAGACTGAGTTCGCTACGCACTCAAGTGTGCTTTGACTGAGTTTAGTGAGATATAATTTAACAAAGTGCCCATGGAAGAGAGGAACACAAAGATTTAAACAGGAAAATGGTACATATTAAATTCCCTGTATCACGGTTTACCGTTAGCTGTCTTACCGGAAAGAGATGTCATAAAATTACGCGTTGTTCGTGAAGCATTACAGACAGAAATGTACCAATTTTATCAGATTATTATTAATAATATATTGTACAACATAATTGTATTTAGAATTTAGGTAATTTAGGTAGGTACCTACCTATTTTCTTTTGTCTTTTCCTTGTATTCCGGTGGTTTTATTACGTATTTTTATTTATACATGAATTTGATCTCAATACTCGCCAACTATTTCCGATACAACACTTCAGGGTGAGTTGTGATACGGCCAGCTGTATAGGTGCATACAAATTTCCGGACACGGTTTAAAACAATGTTTTTTTAACGTTCACTAAGTATATTGTGCTGTAAGATGCGTTTTATGCTACATGTGCGAGATGCGGTATTTAAAGAAATGGATTATAAGGGTTTCCCTAGACATCCTCGGAAAATCTAACTAGCTTAGGAAAGTCTTAGCCTGGTCTTACCGCCAATCTATATGTACTATTTATAAAATTTGTATGTCTGTTTGTTTGGTTATACATAACTCAAAAACTAGTATACCATCATTGATGAAACCTACACAGCTCATAGATTAAATTTCCCCACATCAGTTGAATTACGACCGAGTGGTGCGAGTTCAAAAAAAATTTTTGAGACTTCTTTATTTGAGGTTGTATGGATACTATCCGTGGCTTTATCCAACTGGCACACTCCAGGTATGCTTACATACTGTGAACAGTAGACAATATTTATATTCGGCCACGTATTTTCTCCGACTTATACGCGGTGAAAATGAGAACTCTGCCATTATTGGTTTTATTAACCTGTGTCACCCTGATAACTATCTTAGAAATCGGGGGCATCCGTTCTTTGTTCTCCCAAGTTGCAGAACTAGCCTGCCATTGGTAATGCCAATTGGGAGGGATATAACTCTGTTTAACCAAATCACTTCGGATATTTACATATTCAATTTACCTGATGATAAGTATAGCCTCATATGGGTGGGCATTGTGTTATAATTTCTTAAAAAAATACGGTCTGCTTAGCTCATTCGGTGTAGTTGTATATAATTTATTTTATTTACACTCTTCTACTGTTTAATAACTTTTATACAATACCATTTTAATAATATTTCTTTATTTCTAAATGTCATGTTGTGAACGTCTTAAATTAATAATTTTATAATGTTCACTGTATGTAAAAAAATAAAATAAAATAAAATTTGAATTTGAATTGTAGGTACCAACACTTTTAATAGACTTTCATATTGATTCTCGATACTTCTCCATTCTTCTCACTTTTAACCACACGAGTTCAGGGATGCATACATTTAAAAATCGAACAAATTCATTGTCAATAATTTGCAAGGCAAAAAGCGCGCTTAAAACCCAAACAATTATTACATTATTAATAATACGAATCAGTCTATTTCTTCATTGTGTATTTTCGAGCGTAATCCCGAATAGGTGTATCTAGGAAGCCTCTGTTATTTGGAACGAAATATTTACATAGATATATTATTTCACTGTTTCCATTATTATGCTTTTTCATATTAGTGATTTCATACTGTGAACGGTTTAAAATAATTATATTTTGTAATACTTACGCATGTATATGAAAGAACTTACGAAGGTACTTGGTGTAATTTGAATTTAAATTCTAATGGATTTAAGTTTTGTACTATTTATTCCATTCCACTACTATTCCACTCAAATGGAATAGGTATGTAGTATAAAACTTAAATCCATTAGAATATGAAAGATGAATGCCGGTGAGGCGAAATGGCCACTATGTGAAGGAATTCACTAAATATTATAACCAAAGCATCCGTGTAGAGTGTAGACGAAATGGAAAGATTGAGAAAGCTTCTTCAGAATTTATCTGTATTACAGAGATATCACTATCCTAAGTCATGATGGTGACTGAGGGATAGTGGGAACAATGTCTGCCTATGTTGCCCTACACGAAAGCGGAATACATATGCGAAGTAGTCTAATAACCGGGTTCTCTAATAATCTATTTTTTCGTCTCGTAGGTAATCGCTGGTAAGTACATAATATAATAGGTACATTACCTAGGTGTTTACGTGTATTCATCAAACATGCAATTTACTTATTTATTTACACGGTAGGTAACTCACGTTAACCTGTCAACAGCGTTTGAAATTATGTTTTTAGTGGTAACGAAAATGTTTTGGTTAGGTGGGCGGGCTTGCCAGCCGTAGGCGGATTGAAGGTGGGCGGAGGAGCTGCCCGCAGCCGGAAATAACTGGCCATACTACTCTTTGATTGTTTATAAGTTATAATGAAATGAATTCTCAAATTACTTACCTAAGCACTTGAAGGTGCCTTTGATAAGCGCTGCTGGTTACCGAATTGGGTAGGCGCCTATTTGTATCAAGTAACGGATCGATACTTATATTTGTTTGACACGTCGTATCTGGCTCATTGTTTCATATATTATAACCGTGAGGACGATTTAGCGCCACTATCTGGATGATTATCATTTTGTCGTCGGTAAAGATTAATAAACTGCATCATAGTCTAATATGGAGTAAATCAAAAGTAATCTACAAAACCTTTTGATGAAAATATATTGTGAAATTTACGGTATATTGATAAGGTTTGTAAATATTGTTAGGTACAAAATATCTCTGCAGCTCAGTGCAAGATTTGAATATTATGAATATGGCTCGGTGTCCAAGGTGTTGTTTTTCTGATACGACTACCCCAGGACAGGAAGTAACCCTGTAATTTATTCGGTACAAGTCGGTTTATAGGAAGCCAGGCGGGAACCGCGCCAATTTTCATTGCCGATTTTGAAAAAAATCATGAATTCAAGAATAAAAACCTAATCTAACCTGACCTAACATAACTTGACCTAACCTAAAGTAACAAATAATCTAGCATATCGGCTATTTTCAAAATTTGTTTGCCGCTGGCTTCCTGCAAAATGACAAGAACCATTTATTCAATCAAACTTTTAAGAGAATTAAACTTTTTTTTATACCATAATATAATAATCAGTTGCGATGGGTGGGGGTAGGCCATTAAGATCCGGCATCACAATCCGAATAGTGCACACTAAACTTTTTCAGTCTTACTTATTTGTTTTCATTGAATTAAGACTACAAATTGCAAATATTGTTTAGTTTTTAAAATTCAAGCTATAATAGTGCTTGGAGCAGGAACACGGAATAGTGGAGCAATGGGGAAATCCCGGAGCACCGAAAATTTGTAGGCTCTACTGCTCCGGATACTTTTTTGTTATTAAATTTTCGTCCTAAAATCCATTGAAAATATTATATTTGACACTTTGCAACATAGGAATGATTTGAAATACGACAACACTGCCGAGTGATAAAATATGATAGTGACAGAAGAAGCAGATAATGAAAGACGATTTGCTGTCGATTTGTTTAATAAAAGTAATACTGAAAATGACGAATAATAAACCTTATTTAAAAACTACTGTTTTTAACATTTGTCATATAATACCTATTAAAACTGTTTATCTGGAGCGGAGCAACTCAAAAAAGGGTCCGCTCCAACCTCTGCTCGCCACTGATAATAATATATTTTTTCTAATTATAAGATTGTCACTTCCTTCCGCTCCGATTACGTCCAATAGCAAGAGAGCTACCAGTCGCAGATTTCAACTTGGGGGTTGATCAGGTGGGTGTATTTGTTGAAAATACAAACTTTTCTGCGGTAAATTTATTATATTAAAAAGTAGTTTTGTAGTTAACTTTATACTAAATATTTTAAGTATTCCCGAGATTTCAAAAAAAGTGCGGAATAATATTTAGAATCATTTCCCTTTACAAAGTACCAGTGGCGAACTTAAGGACTTAAAGCCTCAAGACACTGATTGACTAAAAATAAAACAAAAACCATAATTTCCAACTACTGACGTACATTGTAAAAATAAAAATAATTGCTTTGGGTAAATGCTTAATTATTCGTGAGAAATAAGAACACATTTTTTTAACATTTCGATATCACTTAATAATTGTATGACTGGTTCGAATTATTTCGAGGTTATGTTTCAATTTTCTGTGTCGCAGATGACGCAGATGACGCAATCGATTCGTCATCAGACTTAAAAGAAATCCTCTAAACTGTTGAAACCAGGGACGGCTCTTGTATAGGAGCAAAGGTGCACTGATCTCCCAAATTATTACGTAACTATGTAATAATAAGTACGTATTCAAATACCTACATATTGTAGGAATTAATTATTGTAAAATATCTTTAATTTGTCGCCCGTCTGCACGCATAAAATGCGCGTAATTTCTGGCGGCCTGCATGTATGCGTAGGTACGTCCTTCGTAGTATTAATTGTGCAGGAGAGAAATCGAACCGCCTGGCGATGATTTTTTTTTCACGCTGCCGATAATGTGGGCTCAGTTGTGATCTTTTTTTATTTCCGAACGTGCAATATTTACCTCACTTGGGACACTGTGCCTCCCAATCTGAGCTTACGGGCGCAGACGACATTTCACGACAATGCTGTGTTTGACTGGCGCGAATAATAACAACTCACAAACGCTTTTGAAGTCGGTACAAGATTCCCGCGTAATATTTCAAATTATAATATTATTATTTCGTACGTTATGAGGTAAATGCTACGTTGTTTGCCATATAATATTGAATCGATCAAAATATCGATTGGAGTGATATTGTGTTCATTAAGTTAGGTGTAGCAATCTCAACATACAAATACCAATTTTATAATTATTTTACCTTTAAAAATTAAATAATTTTATTATGCCTAGAGCAAAGTAAACTTGTAAGTAAGTAATTGATAAACTATTAATAACCTTTACATAATATAATATACATACTACAATTTTTTACGTACCTACTTATACTACTCTAAGAGAAGTAGTTATTTAACAAAAGCGTTACATTGTAACAATTTCTACAATATTAGGTATTTCAATAGTGTATGTGGAGTATGAGCGTTATTTTGAACGTAAAAGAGGATAACATATTTTTTTAGAAGATGAACAAAGCAATTTTCCAATGTCAATTATTGAAGAAAAGAAATATAAATTATTCTATCAAATACAATATTCGTGTTACCGAAGTATTTTTCATTTTGAATACGTCTTTCAAATCAGTCCCATTTGGAGTGCAATTCTGGAGTTGAGGTGTACAAAGTATTAGCAATTTTTTAACAGATAGTAACTATATCCCGTTGAAAAATCACCGATCCATAGTATTTATCAAAATGATACAGCGCGTAGGTATATGCGGAGAATGTGGGATGCAAATAACCGAAAGGGGAGTATAAGATATGCCCAAATTGCGTCAGTATGTGAACTTCAACCGACCATAACTCGCGTACTACCTATCGGAGCTACACAAATGAGGAGTTTACGGCTTTGTACCAATGACATATTGTCTAAAATACTTGCATCAGTTATAATTTATGGAAGTTAGGAGTGTCAAACGTGGAAACTACGTTGGCACATATGAAATGTATTACAATAAAAATCGAAAAGAGTTTGTATACCTTTTGCATCATACCTATCATATCCAGAAGCTTGGACTTTATAACTTTGACAATAAATAAATGCTGTCAGTGAATGTGAGCGTCGTTTCGTTTCTCAACCCCCCCCCCAAGATGTATTATATATTTAAGCATAAGCCTACCTCCACTCTGAAGGCTATTGCCGATTTTTTTCAATACCACAAAAAGGAAAATGCATGTCTTTGCATGCACTCCCTAATTTTATGATCACCGGCCGCCACTGGTTGAAACCAGTCATACGATTATTATGTTATCACAACATCTTAAAAATATTCATATTTCTTCCATTTTTTTATATCACGTCTGATCTCCAGAAGATCATAATATGGACCTCTATAGAGTGGAGGTTTTATCAACAGGTTTTTGTTTTTTTTTTTACGAGAAATGGATGTTAGCCACTTGGTTAACCTATTAAGTGCATACTTTGATTCCAAGTAGGTACACATTTTAAATCAACATATTACCCAAAGCATAACAAAATCTTTGTAAATAACATAAAAAAAAAATCCAGTAACATTATCAATCAGACAGATACTAGGTACTTGTATACAACAAAATTAACGTTATTATTTATTAACTATATCATCAGGCATCACTGTGATCGTCAATAATAACTATGTTAACTTAATTATGTGATTTATGGTTTTTATTGTGGGGGATCAAAATCGGTCGATGCATCAGGCCTCCATGTCGCTAAGCCCGCCACTGGTCTCACCTCGCTAGGAATAGAATGACACCCTCTCATTAGCAAGGCAAATAGGTAAAGCCAAATGTATATAGGTAGGTACCGATAGTATACTAGGCAATCTATTAAATACCTACGGAGGTATGCATATTTCATTAAAACGGTTATATTGTTGACGTTTGCCGTGTGTGGTTTTACAAAAGGTAGTAATTGTATAATTACACAGTTCATACTTAAATACCCATACGTCACAATGATAATAATTATTATGTGAAAAATGAACTACTATTTTAGTTATTATCGTATATTAAGCATTTCCGTCAGGAGTCGATCCATCTGCCATCTGTTGAAGATATCTTTCCATGAGACATGCCATGCAGTAAGTAGCAAGACGTCCTGCGGGTTTTTTTCAAACCCCCTTATGGTGCATTGATACTTATATTTTCATAAGGCCCTATGGTTCTCAAACAACGGTCCGGTTGAACAACTTCAAAAGTATGTTTCCTTTGTTAGCATTCAGATATGGTTTTCACTTACACCACTTTAGATTAATATACCTACCAAATTACCACGCGTAAATCTATAGACTGACCGCATCCTAGTTATGGGGGGTCGAAAAAAGTGTAGGTATATACCAGAAAACAGATTAATAGGATATAAATGTGAAAGCCAGTCGCCATGGACCAAGGCTTTGAAGCTAAATTCAGTGTAGGTATTACACAATGGTGGTTTTTCACACTCGAGGACCGAGGATAACCCAGACCTTAATCCGTAAGACAACCCACTTCTCTTATTTTTGTGTTCCTTGGTACCTATATACGGAGAGGACTAAAAATGAAAGGGGATGGTATTCTTAGTCTGCATAGGGGCGGAACTTTGGTTAGGGACGTCACTAGTTTTGACAATGAAACCAAATAAAAATATTATATTTTATTGTTTTTTTAGTTATGGAAGCGAAATATATATTTAAAAAATCTAAAATGCTACTAAAAAACCATTCAGTAGGTATTATGTACTTGTCACAGTGTGAACAAATGAAAAAAAGAAATTATTATACCGACCCAGTGATGTCCCGTGGGTGCAGGCAGATTGAGCGTCGCTTGGGGGCGGCAGTTACCCGAAGGGCGGCAAACCGAGGAGAATCATTTGATATATTATAAAGAAATAGCTAAAATTATTTTGTTTACATGTTGTACAATAATAGCATAGTAAAAATGGAGTGAAAATAATAAATCTGTGTATTGCTAAATGGCACAAACCAAATGTGTCAGAAATATTCACCAAATAGAACCTCAGACTTCTGGTGATTTGGGTAAGTGTCTAACATACTTCGCTTTTATATCTAAATTTAATTTTGTATATTTTAGTGGTATATATTTTGTTAGTAATGTATACATACAACACATTTTTTAGGTATTGGAGTCATGAAAGGATGATAAAAATACTTTATAAAAATGGGCGGCATTTCGGCGCTGATGACGTCACTGCACCGACCAAAAAAAGAAGTGTTTTAAAAAAGTGTATGATGTCGTTTGTTTGTTCTGTCAACACCATCTACAATGCGTTGTGACAGCGTTTTTTCTCTAATCGATGTTTAGGCGGCATCTAATAATAGGCATAATAATATTCAGTGTCAGGCGTAGTTATTATATTAAGCTTAGTACAGATTGAGAAGCGCCGATTAGTAAACGAGTTTAATGTGAAAATAATCAATGCGCAGAACAATGGCGTAAGTACGGGCCTGTTCATAAAATATAAATGGCGGTCCGTGTTCTCGCGGGAGAGATCTTTTCTTTTCACCCCGTGAAAACTGGAGCAGGCAAATTACAATATTCAATATGTTGTTTCTATACGTTTGGCGGGAAACCGTCCTGGGAATCGCTTTGTTCGTTTAATTTTTACATTAATGGCCGGTAAATTCAGGTGCATTTTCGAATACTTACCGGCAACTTCTGTAATACTCGCATCGCATAGAAATCAATATTTTTTTAAGCCAATATTCTCTTTGGTTATTGTTTTCATTTAGCCTAAATGAAATATATCCAAATGATGTAGGTAACTACCTAATAAGTACATTATCTTATCCACATAATTTAATTATGGCCGATTGGGCCTGCTTAGCTTAAACCGAGATGCATAGAATGCCACTTTTTAACGTTAATTAGTAATTTTTCGGTTGTTCGGGGGTAAAATTACATGCACACGACGAATAACTTGCAAATCTGATAACTGTCGAAATGCATGAATTCTCAATACTTATGCATGGGATGTTTTCAAATTATGTATGTTCAATATAATATTTAATGTTAAATTCTTAATTCTTGTATCTTATTTGTTGAATAAAAGAAATAGTTTATTAAATTATTATTTTTAGTTAAATGATGTGATTTATGGTGTTTATATTGATTTAACGTGATGCTCAAAATCAGTCGTTTTGTCGGGCCTTTACGTCACTAAACCCGCCGCTGCTTATTGATAAGCAGTGCCGTTCCATGTGGGTAGGCATATTGGGCGTCATTTGGAGGCGGCAGTTACTCGAAGGGCGGCAAATCGAGGAGAATCATTTAGAATATATAGAAATAGCTACCTAAACTTAGTAATAACGAAAATATCTTTCCATTAAAAAATCAGCTCACTGGTTTTATCGGGTTCGGTATATCTGGTTTACTTCCGTTGCCCTTCAACGTCCTTGATGACCAGAAACGACACGTACAGATTTGCGAATAATTAGTCTGATATATTGTCATTAATGTATCCATACAACATCGCCCAAGGGGGGGGGGGGACTGACAGGGCTTTAGCCTAGTGGCCCGGGCTCAGGAAGGGCCCGGCGTGACGAGTCGACCGATAAGTGAGATAAACACAGACAACAAATTTGGTATAATTCTAATAGTAAAAAAGTCGCCTGCGGCGCTATTTTAGTTCAATAGTTATTAATAATTAAAACATTTGATTGTACCATGCAATTTTCAACTGTGTGCCGTTACTCGACAACTCCATAATTCAAATGGATGTACATATTAAAAATACAAAAAATCGCTAAAAATACACCTTAATTTTACTGTGTACGTACACCGTGGAAAACGCTACTATAGCGCGTCACACTGCCTTTACCTTTAGCGATAGGTAGGGGTGCCCGTCAAACATCCTAACCTGGAGGCCCGCATCAGGATGTGGGGGCCATGCATAAAACACATTTCTTAGATATTGAACTCATGAAAGGATGATAAAAATATTGTATAAAAAAAATGAGGCGGCTTTTTGGCGCTGCCTAGGGGCGGCATTTTATCTAGGAACGTCACTGTTGATAAGTAGTTATTTTATACTTTTCTAATAATTTATATTATCATGTATGTATAGGAAGTGAGTGGTATCTGCTCGTGACACAACAAATAAAATAATGCATACAAACAGACAAACATTCAGTGGTGCAAAAAAGAACCAAGTAATCGCAAGTGGCTGCTAATAGCTTTATTGTGTACGAAAATTAGTAGCAGATTAACGTTGGTTCGTTTCTTTCGTATTATTTAGCCAAGAGATGAAAAAAAATATTTAAATATTGTAAAGTAGCATGTCAGTCAGCTGCAAACTGCAGCTATTTTGTCAACGTTATTATTCTATCCATGGTGGCTGGCTGTCTTCAAGGATGAAAACCAGTTTAGATTTTGTAGAACGTAACACAATGTTAAAATTAGTGACGTCCCGTATGAGTAAGCAGATCATGCGTTGCTAAGAGAGAGAGAAAACTAAAGTGGAATTTGTGAATATTATTATAAACATAGGTACTTACATACATCTTTCTTTTTTCTGGAGACAAGAATAAATTTAATTAAACGCCACTAAATCTTGTTTGTATAATATAATATACAAAATAAAAATATTAAATCTTTAGTAGGTACTGTTCGGTTATGAGGAATACAGCCAGCGCTCGAAATGGAACAGTTTACTAACCGGAATATTTACTGAAGATATTTAGTCTATTTTATAAAAATAAGTGTGTTAGATTTTCTATTATATTATGGTCGATCTAGGTCAGACGGTCAAAATATTTTTTTTCCACGAGACGGAGCGACAATTTTACCGATTTGATGAACCGGAACGGCGCTCCGGTCCATTTCGAGCCCTGGATACAGCGGAAAACACATTTTAAAAATACCCGATATACTGGATTATTTGTTAGGTTGACCTAACCAAACCCAACCCAACCTAACCTAAACCAACCTAAAGTAACAGATAATCCAGTATATAGAGTATTTTCAAAATGTGTTTTCCGCTGTAGGTATTCCTCATAACCGAACAGTACCAAATCTTTCAAACTCTTGAATTTATTTGGAATTAAAATTTGATTGTTTTTTTTTTAAATATATTGTAGGGGCCTCAAATCAGTCAGTGCATCGGGCCTCTACGTAACGTGCAACTGTTTATAGGGGGAACAAAACAACTGTCCACATAAATTACTCAAATATTGTAGAAATGGATTTCTAGCATGTAAATAACAGCTCAATTTATAATACAATGAATTAAGTAATTAAAACAATATAACTCAATTTAAAGTCATAATAAATAACATGAATGCTAGAAAATAAAATATAACTCTCGAAACTTTATATTGTAATAAACAGTTCCGTTAAAATGGGAAACACTTCGCTCGAAGTTTTACAGATGGCTCTGTAATAATGTAGTTGAATTTAAATAAAAATGATTTCCCAAAAAATTAACCGGTAATCTTTTGTTAAAAGAATGTTTACAATACATATTATTATAAATATTAAAATATTTAATTTTATCTTAGGTAAAGTAGGTACTCGTATATATAATTAAATAAATATTCTTCACAATTCTTAAAATAAGAGGAGGTACTCGTACCTCGTATATTTATAATTTTTAATCATTGAGAAATATTATTGGTTAGATGTAAGAATAAGGCAAGACACCAAATTAACTGCTTACTGTTTTATGGAAAGTATGTAACTATTTTTTGTTTAATGTGTATTGTGTAGGTAAGTAAGTATATTAAATTGATCTGTAGGAAACATCAACGCATTTAACTGTATGTATTAAATCATGTTAGTTATTATGTATCACTGTAACTATACCTAGTGATTAGTGATATACTGATATCAGTAGCATTATATTAATAATTATAATACACAGTGACGTCCCTAGAGAAACTGCCGCCTTTAAGCAAACTTAGAATACCTACCCAGTGACGTCCCTAGGCAAAATACCGCCCCTAAGCAGCGCCAAAATGCCGCCCCATTTTTTATACAGTATTTTTAATCATTCATTCATGACTGCAATATCTAAGAAATGTGTTTTATGGATACATTACTAACAAAATATATAGGCACTTACCACTAAATCTAATTTAAATGCCATACTTCAATAGACAATATTGCGTGTCCACGGTTTTAGATACATTTAAATATACACCTGAGAACTTTCAAAACTCGCAAATGACTGGCAAAAATATTTGGATAAATTAATTTGGTCAGTACCTACCTTTATCTATAATTCAAATACAAATATGCACGTGGCATTGCTTATCATCAAAGATGTGACGTCCAAGGACAACGGAAGTAAACTAGACATCGCAAATCCGACAAAAAAATTCAGGTCTGTTAAACCTTTTTCTTTCCAACCAGTGACTCAATCTTTTAATGTAAAGATATTTCCGTTATTAAAAAGTTTAGATACCTATTTTCATATAAGTACACCTAATGATTCTCGTCGATTTGCCGCCCTTCGAGTAACTGCCGCCCCCAAGCGACAGTCAATCTGCCTACCCCCACGGGAAGTCACTGTACCTACCACCCCTTTCGTTTTTACTTAAAAATTATATAAAAATTTGTTAGGTACCACATACTCAATAAGTACCTGTCAGTGGCGCACCCAGGATTTATTATTGGGGGGGGGGCAAGGAGGAGAATGTAAATTAGTCCCATAGGCACTTTTTCTTCTTCATATAAATATTTTTACATATTTTCACAATACACCGCGATATATTTGTACAGTTTCTTCTAGTTTTTATTAAATTGGAGGCATAGTGGCGGTAACCGTTGAGCGTGTCATCAGCGACTGGCGGATTGGAAATGAACAGTGACCATGCTGGACATGTGTACCTAGTATGCTAAAACATTAATATTAAATAATATCGGCTGTGCTACCCGCTTGGTCTAGAGCATTGTTTCCCAAAGTGTGGTACGCGTACCCCCTGGGGCACGGGAAGAGTTTGGTGGGGGAACGCGCTGCACCGGGTTATGGCTACACCTGGTGCAACAAGCATTAATACAACATCCATGCTAGAAGGTTTATCGCATGCGGAAGAAGAGCAATTGTTGGAATTATTAGCTTCAGACGGATTCTTGCAAAATAAATATAAGGAGTGTACTTAAACATCATTTAGGTTGCAAGTGCAACATGTGTATCCAGTTTTAACAGAGAAATTCCTGAAATACATCTTGCCTTTTCCAACTTCATATCTATGTGAAGTTGTTTTTTCAGCATTTGTAGACATTAAGTCAAAAAAAGGAACAGTCTTTTGGGTGTGAAAACGCATCTCTGATTAAAATTAATAACCAGGGGACCAAATTATGATGATCTGTCGTTTCAACAAAAATAATTTCATCCTTCTCATGGTTTATAATGAATGCTATTTTTTATAATATAACTTTTATTTATATTTTATTATTAATGAATTTCATTTTTCGTTTATTATTATTATGTTTATGTACTACAAAAGGAATATATAAATATATTTTGATTGTTATTGAAGTACTTATATGCATTTTTCTTTAACGAGGAGTACTCAGTGTTACGAAAATTATAGAAGGGGTACACAGATGTCGAAAGTTTGGGGAACACTGGTCTAGAGAGCTACAATATTTATGCCGAATTCCACCGAAAAAAATGTTCTTTTGATTTACACGGGTAGTCGTAGTAGTATCGTTGTAGTCGTTCTTTTCGCCGAATGTTTATCGCAGATTTTTGGTTCCAACATATTAATTGAAAATGGACAAAAAAAGGTATTATTGCATTTAAATTATACGCAACCTACTCAATACAACACAGCCTAATATCTCGTTTATCGGTCTTTTGTCTATTGCACTCGGTGTACCTACACCATGGCCCCCACATCCTGAAACGGGCCCTCAGGCTAGGGCAGTGGTCGGCAAACTGCGGCTCTTTGGCCCCTTGTGTGCGGCTCTGCCATATTTGACATGGCTGCAAAGAAGAAGCAAATAAAATGGAAGAGGATAACCGTAAAAGTAATGTTGAATATACCGAGACTTCGCGTTTATGTACATGGATTTATGTGTCGGGAAAAATTGGCGCATTCAAATTTAGAGAGATACTACAACTAAAAACTCATAATTTTGCGCTAAATATTCTGTCGGTGATGCAAGGAAGAAAGCAGCCGAGGAGAAGATTCAAGAAAAAAAATGTTCTGTATTTGATTAGGTACTGAATAAAATCTTTCAACAATGTTAATATTGCAAGTTTTGTGGTTAGTAAAAAGATTTCCAAGAGAGGAAATCAAGAGTAAATTGAGAAATCGATTTATTGATGAGAACCTGGAAGCGTGCTTAAAATTAAATCAACAACATACGAACCTGACTTACCCAAACTTTACAAGGAGATGCAAGGCCATTATTCACATTGAGTTTGTCAGTCATTGTCATGATTCAATTTAATGGATACCTGACTTACAATTTAATTTTTATTAATAAATAAGATCATTATTACGTATTATATTCAGTTTTATTCAGTGTACCTACTTATAATTTAATTAGGACTTAAAACTTTAACTAAAGTTTATTAAGTAAATTAGCAGTGTACCTACTTACTACCTACGTACTTATATAATTTAAGTTTAAGAAATTTGGCTCTCAAAAGAAATCTCAATCGTTGTACTGTTGATATTTGGCTATATTGACTAATGAGTTTGCCGACCACTGGGCTAGGGTATTTGACGGACCCCCTATCCACCGCTTAGATTAAAGGCAGTGTGAAACACTACATTAACGTTTTTAAAAAATTGTGCTTTAGTTCAAATTGAGGGTACTTATACAGTGAATTATTGGCGATTTTCAATACAACTACTTTAATAATGGAGCTGTCGAGTATCGACACATAATAATCAGAAAATATATTGGACAATTATATAATTTAAAATGTTCATAGTCAAGAAGACTTTTTTTTTTTTACTTTTTTTCAAGGTATAGTTTATTGGCTTTCGCTGTCAATGTGTAAAATCATTCTGATGATTTTCATATTTTGGGGGGGGGGCAAGGCCCCCTGCTCCCCCCTGGGTGCGCCACTGGTACCTGTATATTTTATTATTTATTTTCGGCTGCCTTAAGCAAGCAAATACCTACACAAAAAAATCTTTAAATATACCTACACTCTATCTACTGAGAATTAGAGCATTTTCACTAAATCTACTCACAAACGGTGCGGTTTTAAGTACATTAAGGTCTGTGGCACTGAAAAATTTGGAGACAGCCTTGTCATATAGTAGAATGTTAATCATAGAGATTTTTTATGTGAACTAGTATCCTGGTCATGGCCCCCACAAGGGGGGGCTGACGGGGCTCTAGCCTAGGGGCCCGGGCTTAAGGGTTTGCCCCGTGTAACGAATTGACCAGCCAAGTGAAATAATCACATATGACAAAGTTGCACTAATAGTAAAAAAATTCGCCTGCGGTGCTATTTCCCTTTAGAAATACTTACTAACGTTAAAAAATATGTAGTTATGCTATAGAATTTTTGATTATTGTTTCTCCATAAATAAAGTGGGTGTATTAAAAAATACAAAAAATCGCTATAAAATAATCTAAATTTTACCTCGAAAACTATTTTGAATACACAATTGTAGATCGTCACACTGCCTTTAACCTTAGCGATAGGTAGGGGGGGGCGCCGAAGATTCTAGCCTGAGGGCATGCTTCAAGATGTGGGGGCCATGATCCTGGCATATGAATTCTTAAATCATATTTAATAATTTTTAGAGCGTTAAATAATTATTAGAATTATTAGGCACATTGGGATTTTTCGCATTAACGAGAATATTTTTCTCTATATCACACACTAGTTCTACCAATCTTCTATTTACATACGTGCGAAATAAGAATCAAACATGTAATTGCTTTGTATGACAAGATATAACCATTTTATTCCATACATTGCACATAGTGCACTCGACTATTTTGACTAGACTTGTTGAAAGGCCTAAAACACTAACAATTAATATTTTATTTATGGAAGGAATAGTAATAAAAAATAACGGGTCATTTGAGATCAACAGTTTACAATCGTTATTTAACTTGAAGTCGATTTATTTAACTTGGTCATCGCTTCATTCTAGTGCACAGTGGCAGGTTTAGGATTTTGGAAGCTCGAGACATCGACAAAATTTGTGCCCCCCCCCCCCACGATTCACAATAAATAATTACAAGATAAAAAGAACTTTTTATATACAACGTTTTTAAATTTTCTGTTAAATTATTATGCTCAATATGCTCAAACTTGTACTTGATATGAAGTAAATAAAAAAAACAAACAAACAAACAAACAAATATAGAATACTGAAGTGTCATTTTGACACTTAATTTTGATTTCCATAGTGACGCACGTATATATTATTAATTTAGTTGCTAGGACCACCTCCTTAGCAACCAATAATAGTCGTTTACGTTTTACGGATTTTTCTGAAATAACTTTCCATACAAATCAGAATTAACTGAAAATGAATTCAATTCTGCTTAAAGATGGCTAAAAATATTTAAAGAATGCATTGGCATCGTGTTCTGATATATTCTAAAGTTTCAAATGTCTAGCTAGTTGGGAAGTTAGTTAAAAATCGATTGCAAGATTTTTACTGGACAAACAACCACCGGACAAATAAGAATACGACCTAATAAAAACGTTGTAATAATAAAATGTCTAACGATCAATTTTCTTAGCGAAAAAAGAAATATCTGATAATATCAGAGTTCATTTTTAATGGAGCAGAAATTGTGATATAATAAGTCCAGTTACTGATGTAGTACCTACCTAGTAAAAAATAACAATGTAGGTATCTCTTTCCTATCCAATTATTATTGAAGATGATAAGAGAATGATGAAACATTATAATATTACTGTTTTTTGTGTACAAATAGGTATCTTTATGTGTGGTTATGATATAGACCCTTTTGATGGATGTTAGTTGCAGGCATTTTTTATGCTTTGGGTAATATTGTACACATACTTTGCAAAAAATATTTATTCATTGTTTTTAAGATTATGGTGTAAGTAAATTAATATTTGTACGACTGATTTGAACTGTTTCGAAGCCTCCTTTAAATCTTCTGACGAATCGATATTACCGTAATTATAATTAATATAGAATCGCATAAAATCCCATGTTTAGTTTAATTTGATTTTTTATAAATAAATAATAGAATAATTTACTTGTTAAGTAATCGATATAACGGGCAAAAGCCCTTGTTTATAGTCATCACAACATCAGCTGTAAATTTAATTGTAGGCTCTCTGTAGGTCAACGAATTTTCTTTTCAGCCCAGCATTCAAACAGATAATAATGCGATGTTAACACATTTTTTTCAAACTGAACAATAGGGTGTATACAATATGTATTATCAATGATGATTTGTTTATGAATGAAATATTTGGAACAATGGGTGAATCGGGGCCACAATGGCGCGCACACATTCAACTTTACGCTATTATTATAATCAAGGAGCGATGTCTTGTATTATTATTGTACTTCTTCGTCAGCTGATTGATAGTATTTGACCGCATGGGCAGAGATTGAAAACGTTTGGTTTGTGATCCCGATTTTATAATTTATTATCTAATTAGTGAAAGCGGTAATTTTCTTTGTCGCAAATCATGCAATCGATTCGTCTTAAGTTTATAGGACCTGAAAATAGTTTAAATCATTCATGTAAGTAATTATTACATTTAAAAAAAAATGCGTATTTCTCCCAAATTGACTGTAAAATATTTCCCCAAAGCACAACAAATCCCTTCAACTAATATCAAAGGGTCCTAAACATAATATTCAAACAGATACATACTAGTACATAAAAAATAATCCACTAATATTAATATGTGTTATAACTATAATCTTCAATATGAAATAATTATTTTTAGTTACATGTGTGATTCTAGGAAAGAGATACATCCATATTGTTACTAGGTGCATTGGTAGGTACCTAGTGGGAATTAATGATTTTTATGTCATTTTTATCGTCGAAGGCTCAAAATCAGTCTGCTAGGCCATCCATGGACTGATTTTTATGTTTTTTATTATTTGTGTATGCGGTTTGGAACCGCGTGCAATACTAAGCTTATCTTTTCTGGTCATGAAAATATACTTCCACAAAGTATAGATATTATAAGCATCTGATCGTATCCGTTCATACCATACACTTACACTTACAAATTTAGTGAAAATATATTTGCATGAACGAAAAGCATAAGTTTAGTATGGCACACGGATCTAAACCGCATACGGTTTCAGTCCATGGATGGCCTCTGCGTTTCGAGCCCCTAAACCCGTCACTGGTTAATGAAAAACTTAATTTTAACTAAAAAAAAAGAGAGTGTCCGTTATTATAATACGATGAAATGTGACAAAAAGAGTGGAGTGTAAAAAAATATGACACAAAAACAATAAAATATTAACTATATTTTCTAAGAATAATAAAGTATTCCGTTATATACTGAAAAAGATCATTTTCAACAATTGGTTTTTAAGCTGTGGAGGAGGGGGGGTTAATATGTCGCATAATAGGCTCAATGCCAATGCCCATTAAATTTTAGGTAAGTATTGGTCAAATCTAGAGATAACCTGCAGAAAATGATGAAGGTAGACTTGCTCTTTCATGGAATTTTAAATTTGTATTGGTGTAATGTAGGCATTATTAAAAAAATAGTATTTACTTCATTTTAGTGGAAATGTATTATTGACATTTTAATATAAAATAGTAAACATAATTTCACATGTTCAATTAATATTGTATAGTAATTTTTTTTTCCGACCATGTCCGATCCTAATAGGATCATATGGGCCTCCACAGAGTAGAGGTTTGTATTAGCAGATTTTGTTTTTTACGAGATATGGATGTCAGCCACTTGCTCAACCTATTAGGTCCATACCCTGACTCACACACAAATTGAAAAACAATATGTGTACTTGCCAGACCCAGGATTTGAACCTGAGACCCACGGCGTGATAGTCTAACGCTTAAGCCGCGCGGCCACCGTGGGTGGGGTAGTATAGTAATTAAATGCCTAAAAATAAAAAAAATACCATCAAATTAGATTCCTTCACAACTTGTACCTAATGGATTAGTAAAACTACATATAAAATTATCTACTTATTAATAATATAAATATACTTATATAATTTGTGAGAGCAATTATTAGGTACTTACCTAACTATAGATTGCAAAATCTGTCAGTCAATTGCAAGATATTACAATATTTATAAATTTGTATTTTGTATCATTGATAACAATAAAATGTTCGAAACCACTGCGATAGATGTTTGCATATTCACAAATGGGCTAGGAATCCCGTTGAATCGCGTTTGTGAATACAAGCGCTGGCTTTTCAATTGAATTTGGAAAGTTTTCAAACAATCACTTTGCTCGCAATGCCCCCAGGGATAAGCCAATGAAAGGAAAGAGGCTTTCCCTGCGGCGCCAATTCAAAACATTTCGGGAAATAATGTCTCTGCTCGGAGACGAGGGATTTTTGGAATGACGTAACATTCTGTAGCAATTTTTTGCCTGTATATATTTTGGAAAAATGAGGAAATGATGCTTGAAGAGAGAGAAGAATGGGATACGTTTCGAGAGGCGGAAAGCTAAGGGTCCTTAGTTGTAATATTTTCTCTTAATTTGTTATATTTTATTACCTGTAAGGGGGTACCTAATTACGATGAAAATTTAGACTGCCTGATTTTTAAATCGATTTTTAACAAGAAGGCAAAAGTCGATAGATGGTTTTATTTATTTTAAATTATGGCCTTTAGCCTACTATAACATTTCCCGTTTTGTACCTAAGTTATTTTTGTTTATTTTCTTTTTCTTCTTCTTCTTCTTCTTCTTCCACGGCGCTACATCCCGGAGTGAGATTTGGCTTCCTCCACAACCGCTCTCCACTCACTCCGGTCTCTCGCCACACTTCTCCAGTTACTGGGTATTCCTATATGAAGCCAGTCTACTTCTACGGCGTCAACCCATCTCCTTGGACGGCCTCTGGGTCTCTTCCGTTGGGGTAGCCACTTCGTCACTAGCCCATCGTAGTCTTTAGGACTTACAGTATCTTATGATTGTTTGAGATTCAGGATGCCAACCACATCCTCTGGGAATGTCTTAGAATGTGCTCCGAACGGAAGGAGATGCTCAGGTTGGGCCAACCAGCTTGGTTGCTACTAAAGCCAATTATCTTACATTTAAAAAAATTGCGGCGTCTTCCTGCGGGCGTGAAGATCTCTTCACATAATTTTTGCTGTCCGTATGATTAGCTTCATTATTTTGTTTTATATACACTAGAATCATTTTTATTTTCATAATTTCCCTGTGCTCTTCTCTCCCCGGCACTTTGCATTAGAAAGTAACTTTAAACTCAGTCAGAGCTCACTCTGAGCGTAGCAACCTTAGTCCTGGATATCTCCTCCTAGGAGTAGGACATTCCCGGCCTAAAACTTAACTAGATGCTTCACATCGCCAATGTAGGGCCACGTGATACGCCCGATTAAGACCGGGTGTGGTGCGTGGCGGGTTTTGGTTTGGAGGGATTAACTTCAATGTTCAATCAGCTCTTCCAACTCGTGGTTCATTTTTATTCTGTAGTTACCATTTTCGAACGTGGGTCCAAAGATTTTGCGGAGTATTTTGCGCTCGAAGACAGCTAATTTGTTTTCCTCGTTTTGAGTTAAGCACCAAGTCTCACAGTCATAAGTGACCACTGGCCTTATAATTGTTTTATAAATTAGAAGTTTACTTCTTCGGTCTAGAATTTTCGACCCCACCAGTCGCTTGCAGGCATGCCAGCATTCTGTTTATTTTAATAGAATCTAATTTTATATACCTATTAATGATTAATTGGTATCTGTAAATAGCAATATAAACAGTTATAAAAAAGTCCTCAATACTAATAAATGTTGTCACATTTAAATCAAAATACCTAGGTAGGTAGGTACTATTGATTTACCATAATATTATAGGATCATTTACTTAAATTCTCACAGATTTGGTGCGTATACAAATTCTATCAATTCAAGAGGCATTCGGATTCATTCATTGGTCGGCGTAGTGGTATTAATATTAAAGATATGCAGCCAATGAGATATTGACTAATTAGTTTGGACTGTTTGGAGTGGTTAAATTAACTGAGTTCTTAATGAGACTCGAATCGAATTCTTGGTTGGACGACGTTCACACGGTACTAAGTTGACACGGTCTATTGATGACATATGATTGCGTTGAGCGCCTGGAGTTGCGACAGTAATTTGTATTATGGGTAGGAGAAAAATATTGAGACGAGGCGACTATAATTGGCCCAACCATTCACAAAACCTTCTGTCAAATGTCTGTGACGCTTACATGCTTGGAGACACCCTTGTGAAAAATTTGCGTGTGCGATAAACCGCCATTAAAATTATGTATTATTACACTACACTAATAGTTATGTTGTCAGGATTTTTTATGCTTCGACTATTTTTTAAAGATTTCGATACTTTTTAATCAATTGACAGGATTGTCTACATATTTCGTGGAAAACGGCTAATGCTCTCAAAAGTTGTCATATTTATATTTGTTCCTTATTCGCCACCCTTCATAATGTGCCACCCTTATGCAAAGCACGACTTGTCTATCGCCACTGGACGTCACTGATCATGTGGGTAAGTAGGTACTTAGCATTATTTTTATTTGAACGAAGATAATATCAGTGACGTCCCTAGATAAAATGCCGCCCCTAGCCATCGCCAAAAAGCCGCATCATTTTTTTTATACAGTGTTTTTATCACCCTTTCATGAGTCCAATATCTAAGAAATGTGTTGTATGGACGAATTATTCACAAATCTGCACGTGTCGTTTCTGGTCACCAAAGACGTCGAAGGGCAATGGAAGTAAACGAGATATCGCGAACCCGATAAAACCAGTGAGCAGATTTTTTTAATGGAAAGATATTTTCGTTATTACTAAGTTTAGGTAGCTATTTCTATATATTCCAAATGATTCTCCTTGCTTTGCCGCCCTTCGAGTAACTGCCGCCTCCAAGCGACGCTCAAGCTGCCTACCCCCACGGGACGTCACTGGATAATATAAACTTTCAACAATCAATTTTATAATGTTATAGTAATACCTACTGCTTATTATAAAATACTTAGAAATTTTGATAAGTAAGTTGACACTATTGACTGACATATACCTATTGTTAATTGTTAGAAAGGCATTCTGATTAGAAAATTTCCTTTTTATTAAGTGCAATAAACCCGTAAAACGTGTCTTTCAAGTTAGTGATTACACAAATCAGACACTACCTATTAATCGTGAATAGTTTTTTCTCGCATTTCGCAAACGATCGTTAGAATACCCGAAAAGAAGCAAAAGAAATGAATTAAAAGTGATGCCCGTTCGATAAAGAGATCGGGACAAAATCGCTACCGTTCTGCGGCGACACGAACTGTCGTGTTCGTGATTTCTTTATGCGTCCAATATTCCGATTTCGGGTTTAATTACCTACACAAATTAAAATACGGATACATTTTCGAAACGGTGAATTATAACACATTTAAAATGATAGTGGTTTTATTAATTACTCTTTCTTTATATTCACGAGTATTAAGCAGATAAAGTAAATTTACTTCCTAGTTATTGTTATTTTTTTTACAAGAAAAGCATTTTTAGTAGACATAAAAATAAATCATGGGAACTAACTAGTCAATACCTTGTTAAGCGGCGGCTCTCGTGGTACAGTGGGTAAGGCGCTGGCCTTCCACCCGAGAGTTCTGGGTTCGATTCCCGGTCATGACAAAAACATTTATGTGTTTTTCTCAAAGCCTGGGTGTTTGCAATTTTTCAAAATTACTAACAACCACATTGTACGAAAAAGCAATGACATGGTTATTAATAATTCTAAAAAATAAAAATAATAATTAAGTAAAGTCAAATCATATTAATCATGGCCCTCACATCCTGAAGCGGTTCCTCAGGCCAGGATCTTTGGCGCCCCCCCCCCCTACATATTGCTATTGTGACGGTTTACAGTAGCGTTTTCCAAACGGTGTTTCTGGTAAATTAAGGGTGTTTTTCATATTCAGTGTATTTTAAATGATTTTTTTGTATTCTAAATAAATCCACTTGTCACAAGTTGTCGAGTATTGACACACAGTACCTACCTACCTAATCAAAAATTGCATTGCAAAACAACGTGTTTTAAAATGTTAAATCCTCCCAAATAAAATAGCGCCACAGGCGAATTTTTTTTACTCTTGGAGCAAAGTGTGTTTTTCTCACTTATCTGGTCGATCCGCCAAGTCGGGATACCAGGCTAGAGCCCTGTCAGCGATATTTATACATCATGAAGGCAGGTATCTGTCTCATATTTATGGCTAGTAGAATATGATTATGATTACTACTAGAATATGATTTAATGATTTCCATTACCCTCGTACCCTTGTCGGGTTTTTTCTAGCAATGTGAATGAAGAATCGATGAACGAGACTCTTAGTAAAGTAAATAAGAGACGCTCCTTGATTTGAAAGTCTTCTAATATGGAGACAATATTATACTCATCACTTTTAAGACCATATTATGACAAGTTGGTTATTATATTGATAAGTAAGTTGTTGGAACGTACTGTCATACTAAGTGTTATGTTAGCCTGTTACCCAATGTATTAAACCAGGGCTTCCCAAACTTTTTCTGCAATGGATCACTTCGAAAACCCGGAAATTTTAACCGAACATTTAGTTTATTTTGTAGGTTATTTATTAGGGCAGCTAACCGTTCTGCCAATGCAATGTTCTGCAACTGTCGTTACACTGACAAGACTTGTCAGCCGGTCAGTTTAAAACAATTTAACACATATTTTTCATGCGCACCGGTGTGAGAAAAGATGGTCCTCCGTCTGTACATAGATCATGGCCCCCACATCCCGAAGCGGCCCCCCAGGCTTAGATCTTTGGCGGGCCCCCTACTTATCGCTAAGGTTAAAGGCAATGTGACGATCTACAGGTGCATATTCCAAATGGTGTTTCAAGCGATTTTTTGTATTTTTAATACACCCACTTATATGTTGATATGCACAATTATGGACATGTCAAATATAGACAATAATAAAAAATGTAAGTATGGCAAAACCATATACCTACTATTAAATGTTAGTATGCTTGAAGGCGAGATTTTTTTACTATTACTGCATGTTTGTGATGTGTGTTTATCTCACTTGGCTGGTCGATCTCTCACGCCGGGCCCCCCGTAAGCCCAGGCCCGCAGGCTAGAGGCCTGTCAGCCCCCACTTGTGGGAACCATGACCTATCTAGATACTTGACGTCATAAACATAAGTGGAGATTGATCATCACTCGCCTTTCAATATGAAGTAGATTCTTTAATTATTTTAGTTTTACTTATTTTACGTCTACTTATCTTTAAATGTGTTGCAGTGTATAAAACCTTTCCAAATGGTCGCGGAACACCTATTCAGGTCCGGCGGAACACTGGTGTTCCGTGGAACATAGTTTGGGAAACCCTGCATTAAGCAATTAAACTGATAGACAGTAGTGGTTCTCTTGGAAGAAAGATACCAGGTATGTATAGGTAGGTACATACTATTTTTACTGCTAATATATCTTTACATTCGCGTTTGTGTAAACAGTTAAAATTTAATGGCACAAGTGCACGAGACGTCCCTATTGTCTGTCCGATGCGTCGCTCATTTCACGTCGGTCGAATCAGCTGTTTGTGACGCGCGCCTCCATTGTTTCCGCCAAATGAGTGAAACAATGGCGGCCGCCCGATCGATTTGCGCGCCAAAACATGACAACATGGCGGCCTGGCGCTGAGTGGGCCGCTCCACTGTTTTCTTTTTGTCATTGTCCCCGACGACAGGTGAAGGATTGTCCCCATAAAATTGGTTATCTGCTGGCGACATGGCATCACGTTTTGAATGTTTTCATTATAAAATAATATCTTATTACGCGTTTATAGCCAGGCTGTGTTGTATGGTTAATGTGTGAAAAGTGAGAAGAAAATGAAAGATACTAGATAAGATAATATGAGTACCTTGGTATCAAAGTGGGACATAAGCCATTTACAAAATTTTACAGGAGACTCACAAACATGTGTGAAAAGTGACCGTTTTTCATACAACATACCAAGTTTAAACTCAAAAATCTCTATGAAAACTACCGTTTTTGATACTTTTGGTGGATATTTTTAAAAGAGCATCACTTGCACTACCATAATCAATTAAAATATGAATTTAGTGGCAGGTGGCGTTTGTCCCACTTTGATACCAAGGTACTCATATAAGAAAATACCTAGGTATAAGCATGTTTGTAGTATGTAGTCCCTATAGATATTCCAACGAGAATTTTATTTTCTCGTCATAACTAACCTTTTCTTCATTAGGTACTAGCATTAAGCATTTAAGCTAGTGACGACATTTAATTAGCGTTAAAATACAGTATCGAGCCATAGCCCTGAAGGCAATGGCGAATGGTGGATGTAGGATGTAAGATCCAAGATAAATTTATAGTGCACACTAAACTTTGTCAGTCAAACATATTTGTTTTTATAATATTAATAGTATCGACTGAAGGTACTTGATGGAATTTGAATTTAAATTCTAATGGATTCAAGCTCTGTACTATTCCATTTAATTCGTTTTTTGCGACCCGGGTTTCGCCTTTCGGCATCTTCAGGCGCCGTGTACACTCATCAAAGGTAAACACACACTGACAACGAACACTCTTTACTCTAGCTTATATAATAAATCAATACAATAAAGTAGGTAAAAACTCCAATACCTACCTATCAAGTCAAAGGTCATAAAAAATACAATAAACAAATTATGAATAGTTGAAGTGTCAGTAAAATGATCAAATGTCAGTAAAATGAATATTTGTTTTTATTGACCTAAGATTACAATGTGTAGTGTTTGTCAGTTTTAAAATTCAATTAAGCCCTGCCTCATCCAAGCCATAGAAGATAATAGTAATAAAATATTTAATGGATAGAAGAATATTTTTTATCCATTATGGTTTGGTAAGGTTATGTGAATTTTAAAAACTAACCATAACCATTATACTTATATCTATAAGTATTATGTATTCTTAATTCAACGAAAACAAATAAGTATGACGAAAAAGTTTGCACTGTTTTTGTCTGACCATACCTACTTAACTTATTATGGTTTGGTTTGGCAGGGTTTATATAAATTTTAAAAACTAACCAGCACAATATGGAAATTGTATTCATAGTTCAATGAAAACTGACAAAGTTGAGTGTGCACTATTTATATCGAATCTTAACAGCCTACCTCCCCTTCGCCACTGCCTGAAGGTAATCGATGCTTTGAAATATGGTGTTGGCGCCGAATGCTTGGAATTTCTTGGTCAGAACACAGGACGAACCAGTTAATCATCCAGACTAGAATATGGATAAAGGAACGGTTCTCAAAAATGTGTCGGTGACATATTCTGGAGGTTTTTGGACATATTTTTGGGCTCTGGAAAGATTGGTAGTCTCCATGGAAGGCGAAACAGGCCCGCTAGAGCGACCAAGTGATGGAACTTACTGGGGGCAGCCTTCACTCTGCCCTGGGAGAAGCAGATGATCTAGAGAGGTCGACAGTCTTGGTCGCTCAGGATTGTCACCATCCTCAGTCATACTCATGAGCGAACGATCAAGAAGAAAAGAGAGAGAGATAATTGAAATAAAATTATAAGCATTTCAATAATACACTTTCATCTAAAGTGAGTTGATCCGGTTGCTACAGTCGCGCACACAGAGGAGAATTCGGATCCGGAACCCCCCCAGAAATTTAAGAAATAGGTTAAAACTGTTTAGGACTCTTATGACTGATGATCATGACTCGAACAGCCTTGTCAACGGTTTGGCTTCTCTCTGCATTCTATGACACGACCATTAGTTATACCTGCAGGTCAGCTGTTTATCGCTAGTGTCAAAGTGAGGACTGTCTGGGTATGGGGAATGTGTCTGGAAATTTTCGGTATTACGCGGTTGAAACGATGAGAAGCTAGTGAAAGATAAGTATTGTTGTTTTTATTTAATAAAACGTATTTTTTAGTACTTTCGTCCGCCTCAGTGGGACATTTTCAAGCCTCTCTCTCTCCCCCCGAGGCGGACGAAACCGGTCCTAATCTATTGATTAAAAGTGGAATAAGTACTACAAAAAAATTGCGTTTTATTATATAAAAACAACAATACAATGCACTTCCACCATGAATTGACAGTTAACAAAATAAAAGAAATGAAAGATAAGTAGTTACCTAATGGGCATATATGGAAGTCAGTGGTCGTTGATAGGTTTTGTTAACTCCGCCCCCTCTCGCCGCCTTAAAAACCGATTACAAAATATTGTAGATTTTTTTTCAAAATGGTCCCCCCCTAAAATCATTTTTCTGTGTGCGGCTTTTCGGTGTCTTATTAATTGTCGTACAATAACTCCCTGCCGCCATTTCTCTTCTGCAACATCTTCTTGGCTACGCTTCTAGGCGCTGTTGTCTACCAGTGGCGAAGGGTGACTTTTGGAAAGAGGTAGGCTGTGGAGATCTGATAAAAAGAGCACACTTGTCAGGTATACTTACGAGAATAGTACGATATTTACTAAGAATGAATAGGTACACACTAGTAAATGACAACGATACACTAATTCAATGAAACTTCAAAAACTCATTGACGACATAAAAATGAGCGATGTGTTTAAATTACGTATCTTTCAAAACATGTAGGTATACCCATCAAAAATCATTAGATAAAATTTATTTTTATTTATAAAAACAATCTATACTTACTTATTTATTAATATTCGATTAAACGCCGTTGAAATTATTTTTTAAATTATCTAAATATTAATGATTTTGGACAAAGTGCGCAGTCGTGACAACATTATTATGCGCGAATGTTTTAGGCTCTGCGATAGGAGCTTACCTTATTTCGTACAAATCAGCAGACTTGCTGAGGTTACGATACGTAAAGTCCATACGAAAAAAATTCTGAATTATTTCACACATAATCGGAGATTTATTTACGTCGACGTCGCGGCGTTTATTATTTATTTACGGCGCGCTGTGGTATATTTTTTAATACCTTTGCAGTTGTTTTGTAAACTGTGTAATACTGTAATACATTCCTACATTATACGACATTTCTCGTTGGCAAAATAAATTATTTTTATATAACATAAAATAATGAAGTGATTAAGTATATAAATATGTCAATATGCAATTAAAAAATATTTTCTTAAGAAGGTAGGCTTTAAATAATCGCCTAGTATGGAGTCTTTGCCACTGTTGCCTACTAAATGGGCGGAGCATGTTAGTTCACAGTTTTAACACGTAGCCAAGAAAATGTTGCTGATGAGTAGTGAATGAAATTATGATGATGTTTGGATTAGGTAGGTACTCATACACATCGTGAACCATTTTTTATAAATGTATCATACCTACAATTTTCCAGAGTGTCAAATTTTTATAGCTTATTATGCGAATACCTTCGTGTATGTAGGTGCTTTTACAAAAATTAGAAAAGATTTTGTCCGAAATGTCTCGATCAGACAATAGGCATTGTGGAGTGTAAGTGAGCAAAATGACATGGTGGTAGGTGGGCCACTTATCTGATGGCCTCTGTTCGACTGCAGGAAGCGTTTAAAGTGGTCAAAGAAAATTACCTAGGTACTTCATCGCTAAGAATTGCAAAAGGTGACTGTCTCATCGGCTAAGCTTTTATAAGTGTAAAATTAAGTACACTGAGCTTTTACGGGTTGGTGCATTTCAACTAAAATAACTACCTATAAGCAGTTAGGTACACACACGAAACTCTTGCATTATACATATAGTGAAAGTTGCTTTAGTGCATTGTCACACGCTCTTTTCATACTATACGGTTTATGCACGGTTTTTTTCCGTCACAAGCTCAGTTTGTGGTTGAGTGTTGTCGATTTAAAACCATCTAATCTGAAAGCGTGCATTAGGTCACGTACACCACTGAGTCATCGGTTACCGTCCGGGTACCGTGGATACAGTGGAAATGGACGGCTGCTATACGGCGCCGTTACGGTGTTTAACCGTCGCCGTGTAATGTGGAAAGGGCTATGCTCTTCTTCACGCTACTAAAAGAATGTTGATTTATTGCCGTACGGTCAAAACTGTATAATGTGAAAGAAGCGATAGTTTCTGCACCATTTATCAAACATCTATGTATTAGGTATATAATTATATGTACTTATATATACAATCGATTTTTATCATCATGAAGTTAATTTTATGTAATCGAATAGCATTATTAAAATGTTTTCTTCGGAAATTTGGCGCACCCTGAATTCTGCCGCTCGGGTGTTTTGCACCCCTAACACCTCCGCTTGGCACGCCCCTGGCTATGCATACTATATCAGTGGTTCTCACGTGAAATTTAACTGTGGCCGCACAATTGACATTGACAGTTCTATGGAAACGTCTGGTGGCCGCACCAAAATTTTTGTGATTGAAAAAATGAAAGCTAATCAATTTATTTATAGACAGGTCCATTTAATAAAAGACATTTGAACATTTTAGTACATACCTATCTATTCATTTAAAAATAATGCAAATGGAAATTCCTCAATACTCTTTTTTCCAATGCGAGCCGCATGGCTTCTTTTAAGTTTACATCTGTCTACTGGCTTCGGTATTTGTTTTTTATGATGTGAATTACACTGAATGATCTTACACAGTATACGGTAGTAGGAAAAAATCGACAATATTAATAAAGCAATTGTTGCCAATTCTTTGTATTGACTTTATTCTCAGAAACGCACTATTTCACACGTCATGATCCCATCACAAAAACACATTATGGATCATTTGAGCATGGAAAGAAATTTAAGACAAGTCATTTGTATTCAACCAATTTCATAATAATTTTATAAATAAATTAATGAATTATCATTCTGTAAAGCGCTGGTGGCCGCATATGAGAACCACTGTGCTATACTATTGCCAAAATATATATTTTTGTTATGGTAAACACCGTGTTCTCACGAATTGCTTGGCAGTAAAGTATCCACCATCGTACTAATAAAACAATTTAATAAATACCTACACGTTTAACTGTGAAATAGTATCCAACACCATAAAATACATGTATCAACTGGAGAGCAATCAAATAATGTAATAATAATTATGGAACATTGATATTTTGGCCACCATCTTGGTATTTTATCGGCTGTTAATCGTGAAATAAAAATATCAAATTTAACTTTATTTAAGTATAATATGTTTAAAGTAAATCGATCAAATCAGATGACTCTTTTATAGGAAGATTTAAATTTTGGCTACCATCTTGCTTTATCTGTCACCGAGTATTAATTTAAAATTGGAATTCCGCAGAAACTTCATGCGTATTTTTGGCTAAGTAAAATTATATAGGTAATAATATACGATTTGGTAGGCGGCTCTCGTGGTGCAGTGGGTAAGGCGCTGGCCTTCCGCCCGAGAGTTCTGGGTTCGATTTCCGGTGAGGACACAATATTTATCTGTTTTTCTCAAAGCCTGGGTCAAAATTACTAACAGCCACCTTGTACGAAAAAGCATGAACATGGTGATTAATAATTAAAAAAAATATATATATACGATTTGGTATTTCGAGATATTATTAAATTGAATCTTGTTCCACATAGGTTAGGGGTATACTTACCTAACCTACTTACAGTGAGGTATACGTTTTTCTCCATTTGTTAATGGACTAGAAATAATATCAAGCCACTTCTTTCAACTGGATAGATTTTCTTTTCATTCACCCCCCTACACTATTGGCATTGTAAATAATAGAAGAAAAGTGTTTTCACTTAAGGAATTTTAAGATAGGAAACAACACCTTCATAAAATATCTCCGAGATATTTTAGTTTTAGGTACTTACCCTTTTAAATTTTATACCATTTCTAGACACAATGACTTATTGTAACCTACTATTATTGTAAAGCATATTGTATTATGTTACTAAGTAGGTGATCTACATATTTACATATTTTAAATAAGAAGTTCTAGTTACTTCAGTTCGTATCCGATGCATCGTCCTCCACTCTGCAAAGTCCTTCGTGCCTCAGGTGGTAGCTTCTTCAGCAATGAGAAGACTGCGTAGTCACATCTCACGCCATTCTTTCCATGGCAGACGGCTTTCAAAATCTACTTTGATGACCTAAGAAAGCTGGATTCTTAGATTTTAGGCGTATTGCGCCGGTGTATGTCCATATTATATTAAAATTCAAATTAATTATTATTTTTTTACAGACGGCGAACATTAAAAATTACAAATTCAAGACGTTCACAACATGACATTTAGAAACAAAGAAATAGTATTAAACAGTGTAAAGAAGAAATAAATATATAATATCAGTATGAAAAGTAAAGTAAAAGATAAAAATTAAATTAAATTAAAAAAAAATATATAAATTATAAAGCAGGGAAGCACAATGAATGAGCTAAGTGGACTCTATTTTAAGAATTTATAAAACAACGCCTACCTATACTCATCCTCACGTAGGTGGAATATATCAACAACCGATTTGGATGAATAGAGTTATTGCCCTCCCTATTGGCATCACCAATGATGGCAGGCTAGTTCTGCTCCCTGGGAGAAAAAACAACTGATGTTGCCAATTTCTGAGATAGTTATATAGACACACAAGTCAATACTATCAAGAATGGCAGAGTTATCATTATACCACGCATAAGTCGGAAAAAATACGTGGCCAAATATTGATATCATCTACCATTTAAACTACAGTACATAAACCGATTATTCTGCAAACTGCGAATGTGGTGCGAGGAAACTGCGGAACATATTATGATGACTCGCGGCATAAGCGTTGGACTATAAAGCCGTGGGTCCCAGGTTCGAATCCTGGGTCTGGCAAGTACCTACACATATTGTTTTTCAATTTGTGTGTGTCAGGGTATGGACCTAATAGGTTGAGCAAGTGGCTGACATCCATATCTCGTAAAAAACAAAATCTGCTAATACAAACCTCTACTCTGTGGAGGCCCATATGATCCTATCAGGATCGGACATGGTCGAAAAAAAAAAAAAAAAAAGGGAGAGGATTTATATGCAACAAAAAACATGATTATATGCATGCACGTATGCACTTAAAATCAATAAAATATGCACTAAAACCAAAGAAATATGTAGTTAAAAATTGATATTTTTTGTGGGAAAAAAATTGTAAATACCCATTTAACCCAATATTACTGACAAAAAATCGAATAACTAGTTAATATTTTTTCAACATAATACAATAGCAGGACAAAAAATACAAACAATGTATATAAAGTTAATCAATTACAATTTTAAAAATAGTTTTTTCACAAGTACCTACAAATAATTGAACAGGTAATAAATGCAATGTAAAACCAAACATAACTTAAAAAACAAAAACGACACACTTAACTATTTCTAAATACTATTTTCTGTTTTATGCCCGAAAAAAAATACAATTTTTTTTTCAATATTATGCTCTGGCATTAAATTTTCCGCATAGTATCTGTCAGTATTTTGTTTATATGCAGAAAACGACCTCTCAACGTCCACAGAGGTGATTGGGCAAACTTTAAATAAATGTGCCTGAGTTGACTTCACGTCTTTTTCTGATAAATCCACAGTTCGGAGATGGCATTAAAATGCAAGTGCATCTAAACTATCTACCTTCCTAACTTAGTTATATTTCGATAAAATGATTAAAAAAAACAAAAATTATAAATTCAAAAGCTCTAAAATATGCATTTATTTATGAAATATGCACTAATGTCTCAAATATGCTCTAACGTCTCAAATATGCATTTATATGCACAATAAAATTTTATTTTTGGATTCTGTGTCTTTCAAAACAGATTTCTGTGCAACTCTCATAGCTGTGCATACACCCTAACAAAACATGCACTAGCCCAAAGTTGACTGGGCTCCGACCCATCCAACAAAAATTTCCAATGTTGGGACCCAACTCTTAGCTGTCTTAGAGAAAAGAGGGCATAAATATTGGTAATGCTCAAATTCCCTAGTGGCGAGTCGTGGAACTACTTAATGCGGTCTTATTTATTTTGTTCTAATTGAAATAAAAAATTTTTTTTTTTAAAGTGTTACCAATATGAATGAATATAATATAATAATGAATACATATTTCAATGGGAAGGATGTATTTGTTTCTTATTTTTCTTCGTTACAGTTTTAGCATCAACTACTTTTAATCGCAGTGAGTTTGATATATCCAATTTATTTCGGTATTTAGTTTTAATGTTAACCATAGCCGAAAATCCGACCTCACATAGATATGAGGTAGTAAAGAGGAGGAGGACTTTCATAGCTTCATCGAACAGGTAAGGATAATTATCAGCAACTGAGAGCCAGAATTTCGTTAACTGTTTACAATTGAAACTATTTTTCAGTGACGTATCTTCTGATAAATCAATGAGTTCTTCACTTGCTTTTGTTGACATACTAGTTGGTAAGTGGTCTTGAAATGGGTTACAAATCCAACGCAACGAATCAAACTTTATCATCTCTTCCCCAAAATAGTCGTAAAAGTTATTTATTAACAGTACTATAATTATAAATAGCTGAATGAAATATCAAATTTATCACTTCCTATTTTTTTTAATTCATGTATACAGTGGCGAGGGCCCACTCAATATTCGCTCGCGACCCACTGGTGGGTCGCGTCCCATAGTTTGGGAAACCATGCACTAGAGTATAAATCCGGGCCCTAGTGATGACATATCTGCTAAAGTGATTTTCCTAAACAACGCATGACCTGTCTATCCCTCGGTCCGCTCGATGGTTGGGAAGAGTCCATGCGCATTACTCGCAAGTACACGACATAAGATGCAGAGTAAGTAAGATGTTTAATTTTAAATATTTTTGGTTATATTATTGGAATTTGATATTAAAAAAATAAAGGGAAAACAGTCCTTACGATTTATTTCACCGTTGATTATTACAAGTTCTGATAGGTGCCTGCCTACCTTGAAAAATGAAAAATGAATATCCACGGATACGTGGTAAATTTTTAATAGCGTATTAAACTGATACAGCGTGAACATATTATTATTATTAAACAATATCTACCTAAGTATATATTATATACGAGTATATAGATACTTATATTATATACACAAGTGGCGTGCAAAGATTGGGGTGTTCAATTAATTTTTTGAAAACATTCATTTTATTTCCGACCATATCCGATCCTAATAGGATCATAATATGGACATCCACAGAGTGGAGGTTTGTATTAAGAGATTTTGTTTTTACGAGAAATGGATGTCAGTTCACCTGCTCAACCTATTAGGTCCATACTCTGACTGATGCATACACAAATTGAAAAACAATATTTGTAGGTACTTGCCAGACGCAGGATTCGAACCTTGCCATCGTACTTTTATAATAATTGTTGTTAAACATTACCTTTTTTGTTAATTTTCATCAATATTTTTGATGTAGGTTCTATAGCATGATGACAGTAATGTAGTGATATAATTGAAACTATCACATACATCCAGGCTTTGAGATAATCACATAAGACAAGTATATATATATTTAGAATTATTAATAACCATGTCCTTGCTTTTTCGTACAAAGTGGTTGTTAGTAATTTTGAACAATCACAAACACCCAGGCTTTGAGAAAAACACATAAATGTTTTTGTCATGACCGGGAATCGAACCCAGAACTCTCGGATGGAAGGCCAGCGCCTTACCCACTGCACCACGAGAGCCGCAAGACAAGTATATTGTGACCTCACCTGGAATCGAACCTGAGCCCCCGGACGAAAGTTCAAAAAATGAAAAATACCTAAGTTACAATTCGATTTGGCCATAATATACCTACAGTAGAAAGGATTTAAAGTTATAGGAAGGTACACACATTTTCAAGATAATCATTTTTTTTTTAAAATTAAGTATAGATAATATGAAAAATATTATAAAACTATGAATAAGTAAGTAATAATTAAAAAAAATCCTTTTGAAAAACTACATTTGAAATATATAAGATATAAAATATTCATAACATAATATTGTGTACGTACCTAATCATGAGAGAACGACCTTTATTTTACGCACATTTTATAACAATTTTTATGCACCCACGTTGGCCTAGTGCTAGTCCCTAGTCCTAGTGCGTAAAACGGTTTATTCAATGTGAATTGAATCCAATACAAGGACCAAATGTATTGGGCAAATGGCTAATAACTATTCCTCGTAAAAAAATCTGTGGAGGGCCATATATCTACCTAGACTCAAACATGGTAGGTACTAAATTTACTTTATTTACTTTTAAAATATAGTTATCTTTGAATTTAAGAAATATTTATTTTTATGTTCTTATAGTCAATGTGCGTATTGGTTACATAATGAAAACAGTTTAAAATGTAAAGTTGCATGCTCAGTATGCTGTTGCTAGAAGCCTTTAGTAGAACCCTAACAATATACAAGATTTAAGAATGTAGCATTCTGTTTGTTGCATGTTTTTGAAGTGCTTCGTAATCAGTATCTGACAATAATTTTGCCAATATATCTACGTATGGTAGAGTTATTCAAATTCAAATTTATCTACTTATTTTAAATATAATAAACATGACAAATCATGAATTCAAAGCGTTCACGACATAACATAAAATAAGTGTTAACATTTTTTCAAATAAAAATACAGGGTAATTTGAGTAAATAATACAATAATAAAATAAAAAAATAAGAAAAATAAAAGTACATGGAAGCACACAAAGTGAACTAGGTTGATAGACCCTATATTAAATAATAGTTATTGTCCTTCCAATTGGCATTACTAATGGCAGGTTAGTTCTGCACCTTGGGAGAACAAACAACGGATGCCCCCGATTCCTAAGATAATTATCAGAGACACACAAACCAATACCACAAAGAATGGAAGAGTTATATACCTAGAGCTTTCTTAGTTCTTATTTTATAAAATATAGGTACCATTGCTTTTGAGTACGCCACTGATTCGTGCAGTGGCATCTGTCGATTGAAGGAAATAAAAAAAGTGCCGTTAATTATTATTTATTTGTCGGCACTGGCACTTCGCTGGAGCTGGTGAGGTGTGGACACCTCGCGTTCCCTACAAATACATTTTCTTTCCAAAATAGTTTTTTTCTTATCAAAGCATTGCTGAAAAACCATTGGCATTCCATATCAGAATTTATAATCAAATTGTATGTAAAAGTCAAAAATATGTTTGTTTAATTTCATTTTCCTACTTTGTCCCACCTGACATATTATATTATACTACAAAGTTTGTTTGTACAAATTACTTTTCCTGCTAATTCCAAATAAGTATAAATTTTCACGAAAAATCAAGATTTTGGATTAGATTTTAATTGATGTTCTTTTATTTGACCTAGTTGTCAGAATTATTTTTATTTTGACATGTTGTATGTCTGGATACCGATATTTAAATATAGAAGTAGGTCATTATTATTGTTTTTTAAGTAAGATAATAATGTATATAGAGCAATGAAGCAACCTCGTACAACAGGATACCTACTTCAGCTTGTTGTAAATAAATCTTGACAGTGAATAAATCGTTAGTTCATCATCTCTCTCAGTGGCCATTTTGCATTTAAAATCAATTTGTACTAAGTTTTACACTTGTAGATATTATACTATAAACTACGACAACAGAAATACGTCACTTTATATTGGTAATATAGTAGATAGAGTCCATCTGTGAATTAGAAGAAAATAAAATATGCCTAAAAGTAGATATGTCTTACTGATTTATTATAAATGATTTAATTTACTTGTTAATCTTTGATGAAACGACATTTACCTAAATAAAATACATTGTCTAAACCGAATCCGGTGTGAGAATTCCAGATATGCATAATGATTCATAAGTGTGACTAAAAAGGGTCCTGGTTCCTGGTTTGCGAGTGTGGTGAGATTCAAAACACGTCCTGCAACTAGCGTGGAGAAGGAGTAGCTTGGAGAAGTTTCAGTCATACACTCATACACCAGGCCGAACCGGAGGATTTCGTTTTTTGACGTATTTTTAAAACATTTTTGGAGCCTCTATTGCTATTCGATTACCTATAATAATTTCATAAACAACATATTTTGTGTTGTTATTGGGTACATATAAAATACGATTTGGTCCGTTAAAACACTTTCAGTTGTAACTGACAGAATTTGAAGATGAAGTGAATAATCAGTGACAATATTAGGGCCTAGATTTACCACATGAACTATGTAACCCAGGTAACCCTAATTCGAAGAGATCTCGGGGTTTGAAAGACAAATTAATTGACATAAAGAAAAGCATTTTTCTTAAATTCTGTGAAATAAATAAAATTGATTACCCAATAGGCCAACACCATTGGTCAACAGTTTAAAGTGTTTCATTTTACGTTATGATTACATAATATTATGTAATTTTTCGAATAATAAATTAAAGCTACGTTATAATAACCTAAGTATACCATACACTTATTAGTCCGGGGCCTCTTTATGGTGAGAAAGCTTACCATGAAAATGTTGAAGATCATATCACCCCCTACCCTCTTTTACTTTGTGAGCTTTCAATTTTTGATATAAACCGCCTCCTTCGAACTTAAAATTTTATAGCGGCCATCTTGAAATATAAGTATATTACTAATATTCCGGATCCTAACGCGCTTAGAACCATACACTTGGTGTATAAATATATTTTTTCGGGGCCAGGGAATACAAATGTTTAAATCCGGTTTGAAAATATTTTTTATACTACGTAATATATTGTATAATGCCAATCGGTATTTCCATTGGCATCTATCGGGGCCTATTGCCAATGGTTGCCAACGTGAACCCGGGTATTGCTGTCTCTCAAAAAACAAATCAGTATTAGTCGCGGTCGTCAGCAGCGAACATATTGACACGTTTTTTACACCTCCCATATTTTAATTTAAAAACTAGTCTCCGTGTTTGGCAATATAAGCACCTACCATTAGTCGAACGACATATCGTAACGTTACACCAAATCGACTGGACGGAAAAAAATATTCTCTGCAGCAGTCAGTCATTCGCTTCAAGATTGTTTAATACTATTTCAGTATTTCTTATTTTTATAAAAAAACATAATTTCGAAGGTGCCATAATATACGCATTTGACAATCTTTGATTACAAATACGGCATAAGGGACAAACGAAAAGATGTAGGTACCCGTTAAGGCTATACCTCAGCTGAGGCATGGTCTAAAAAGATCGTGACTAGGCGATGCGCAGATTGCGGGTCGCGGGTGCAAATGACCCAAGCCGAACGAAATATAATTTGTCATAAAAGTTCAACATGCGTCCTTTTCATGTTACGTTTATTATTATATTCGTAATAATAATAGTATATTCATTGACATGTTTTCTTTTTAAGTACATACGTAAAGTTTTTTAGTCATCTTTACCCGATTTAAGAATATTTTCATCCGACACCATGAAAAAACGAATCGACGTGCAAACACCTCGACTATCGCTCTCCGTATGGCAACGCGGCCGTAATTTCGTTCCACATACAGTTGAAATTATGTGCCGTTTCACTTATGTACGCTCAAGTGAACTTAACTAAGTGCCACATGCTTAGTTATATAACATCTATCAACATAAAATAGAACTAACAATCTCAAACGATAATTAATTATTACCTACTCATTTATTTAAAAAAAGACACATTGAGCAGATAATACATTGTTAATTCAAGACGTTCACAACATGACATTTAGAATAAAAAGTACAGGTAAATCAACAAAGCAAAAAATTATAATAAAACAACAATAATTCAAAAAAAAATACAAATTAAACATTAAAATAGAATTTTAAAAACAAAATAAGTACATAATGCATTGCTAAAATGTCTACATCTCTAGAGAGTGCATTGAGCAGCCGCACAGTCTTTGCTATTGCTGTCTACTATCTATTGACTAGTGACCGAGGAGAGTGGATAAAGCTAGGGAAGGCGTTTATCCGGAAATGGATCGACCCCAGATGATGATTAATGATGATAATGTATTAAGCGGGTATAACTGCCTCTTAAAACTACAATAGCGCACATGAGCAGTTGATTGTGGTTAAAAACAATGACACACAAGAGCGTTATAACGACCATTTCCGATCCGAATAGGAACATATGGGCCTCCACAGGGTAGATGTCCATATGAGGAGTAGAAATGGATGTCAGCCACTTGCTCAACGTATTAGGTCCATACCCTGACTCACACCATTGATATACCTACTACTAGATGAGGAGTTCCCATACAAGTGTCATTTTAAAAATGTACCACAAAAGAAGATATTACGAATATCGTCTTATAATATTTCCTTGTAGGTATAAATATAATGCGTTAAGACCGTTAACATGGATTCCCGAATTTCACCCGTATTGCCCTGGCTGTAAAACGAAATTTGTGTTCTTGGAATAGTGACCCTAAGGGTATCTGCAGCCCAAAGCTTGCAAGCTACCAAAAATTCATGTCTGAGCGGACAGAGCAAGTCGTCATGCGCTGACTATTAGTTAGAGTAAGATGCAAGCTAGATCGGGCTTACTCATAATTATTGCCAGGTCGTTTTCGAGACAACTATTAAGTGAGCTTATATCGAGTTAAGTCCGCTGATATTAAAACAATACTGGATGAATCATATGCTTCTTAAAATGATGCCCGATTTTCAGCGACTGGGCCAGTGTTAAAACTTACTGTTTTAATATCAGCGGACTTAACTCGATATAAGCTCACTTAATAGTTGTCTCAAAATAGTTGTCTCGCAATAATTATGAGTAAGCCCGATCTAGCTTGCATCTTACTCTAACTAATAGTCAGCGCATGACGACTTGCTCTGTCCGCTCAGACATAAATTTTTGGTAGCTTGCAAGCTTTAGGTTGCAGCACCCTTAGGGTCACTATTCCAAGAACGCAAATTTCGTTTTACAGCCAGGGCAATACGGGTGAAATTCGGGAATCCATGTTAACGGTCTTAACGCATTATACCTACAAGGAAATATTATAAGACGGTATTCGTAATATCTTCTTTTGTGGTACATTTTTAAATAGACACTTGTATGGGAACTCCTCATTTAGTAGTATATCAATGGTTCAAACACATAGGTATTGCAAAATAACATATGATTTGTTTGCCAGATCCAAAAAAACCAACACGTTACCGTTCTGCCATCATGGTCGTGTAGTTTGACTTTAAATCAAAATTCAGGTTAATTCATACATTAGACACAATGACATTGAACTGAAGTCAATAGATAGCTTAGATCTCAATTTAAAATAAGACGGTAACAATATATCATATGTTTTTCATTATCGTAGTGAATCAGGAACATTAGGTACTACTGATGGCTTCGTGCCGGTTGCAAATCCTTGAATCGCTATATCTTACCACTCTGAATTTATTTAAAATAGTAGTTAAGTTAATTATTCAGTAGTGAATGGTTGTAATGTGACAAAAGAAATACACAGTTCTCAAAGTACGTAAGTATATTGTATTCTCATTTGATGTGATCATCTCTATCATATTTTATTAATTGGTGACCCCGACGTGTTGTGTGGATTTTCATAATAAAGCGTTGGTGTGATTGATATACCTACATACAATTAAATGTTCCTGAATCGCTACATAATATTCAAATACGTGTAGATGTTATATTATTATGTTGTTTCACGTTATTATTGTTCAACCAATGTGTGCTGCCCGTGCTCACGTATGGCTGCGAGACGTGGACCTTCAACACGAGAGATGTCCAAAGGCTAAGAGGCATGAACAGGTGTATGTTGGGCATCACGCGAAAGGATCGTAAGAGAAACGAATGGGTTAGGAAGCAGACAGGAGTACGCGATGTAATAGACTTTGCCAAACAGCTGAAATGGAGATAGACGGGGCACATTGCTCGCCGAAAGGACGGCCGCTGGACAAATGCCGTCATCCAATGGTACCCAAGGGGCACGAAACGGCTACAGGGTCGCCCTGAAAGCCGCTGGATTGACGAACTGATAAAGTTCGACGGAAATACGTGGCAGCAAACGACACAGGACCGAGAGAGTTAGGAGAAGCTTGGGGAGGCCTTCATCCAGCAGTGGATTGACCCCGGCTGATGATGATTAGCACTTTAAAGTTAATACTATAAAATATTATAAATCTGTAGCCTACCACGTCATTCATTTTACCCTTATAAAAGCGTAACGAATGAAAAACCTTTTGCTATAATTAATTATGTGAGTAAGTTAAGTTGCTGGCGACTTGTTTTCGAAACGAATATCCTGTCCACGTTGTAGTCGGGTTTTTTTTAGTAACATTTAAGAAATATACTTATCATATACATTATAATATATTATGGTTGCATGTGACCCATCATAGGTAGGTAGGTACTACGAGTTGCGAGCCACTTGATAGAGTATTAGAATAAAAAATAATTTACCTGTGATCGATAAAGTAGGAAAAATAGTGATGCGACTCTATCGTTCCTTCAGAATAACGCGATACGGTTGATAGAATGGTTGATATTTTTATTCTTATATTATTTTTAACACTACAACAGGCTATGAGGCCTAATGAGTAATGACAGTAGTGTAGTGAAACAGTAGTGTAATTAGTAATAGAAGAGAAACACGTTAAATATATTGTGATCTCACCGAGTCGAAATCGGAAGCCCCGGATGACAGGCCAGCACTTTCTTACGCACTTTTTGTATATTTGTCTTTTTTTTTATTGTATTCAAAAATAAATAATAAAATATGTAATTAGGTAGGTACCTAAAGAAGTGGACAATTTATTTGTCACTAAAATAAAAGAGAACAAGCATTCTAAGTTTGCTTAAGAGTGGCACTTTGCCTATGGACCTGACTGCTGGTATTACAACCGAAATAACTATCGACTAACCACTAAATCTGTGGAAATTAATATTCTACTATTTTGTGAATAATAAGGTTTTATTGAGTTACTTATAGGTATAATATGTAGATATCGAAAGAATTGTAAAAAAACAGCAATTTATTCAAAACTACAGAAATAATGAAAAAATGGTTCTCAGTCATCATACTACGAAGCAAAAATAAAGTATACTTAACGGCCCACATGCTCAGCGTACGGAAATGCCAATAGAAATGGCGTATTTCAAAAAAATACTACATTATTCTTAGGTCAATAATTATTATAAAGCAAACATTATTCGTAGAATGTTTATCACATTTGAATGGTCAAAGACATAGCTTATAATCAGTATCTTTAAAATTATCTTTAAATGTGTAAATCTTGCCCATTTTTTGAATAATAAAATGCCTATTTCTTGTCAAATTTGGGATCACAGAGATTATCAATATAATTTTTTATTGTAAATATTTCACTTTAATAATGTCGACATAAATTTTACTAATGGTTTTATAAATGCTTTTAAAAATTAACAAATGTAAAAAAATTTAACACCACTTCACACGGACGTACTGAAATATGACTATATTCTGAAACATTAGAGCGAGAGGTTTAAAAGAATACTATTTTATATAATAAATATACTTTATGCAGTCATCAAATGTTTAAAATAAATATAAAGGATAATAAGGCTTCAAAATTATGTAAATAGATTATCTACAACGTTTAAGGAATGTCCAAAATCATTCTTTGAAAATAGCATAAAAGCTCCATTTTAACCTACGCTGAGCATGTCTCCCCTTAAATAATTAATACTTTAATAAACAATTTTTTCTATGTTTCTGAAGGTTTTTTTCTTGAATTATGAATATTAATACTCACATATAAAAAAAGCCTTGCTGTCTAAAAATACATATTTATATGAAAATAACTTAAGCCCATATCTACTCTTTATTATCAAAACTTAAATTTAACATTAAATTTATTAGTTATTAGTAAAATTAAGTTAGGGATCATTAAATTTTATACCAAACTCTTTAGTGGAACATCCCTGAGCCTGGGTATGAGGGATCTCACCGCAACCAATTTTGATCGCGATTCGTTCGACTTTCATCGCAACTCATCGCTGGGTCGTCAATTTTATTTTATTTTGCTGCCAGACAACGGTTCCGGTAGTATTAAAAAAAGGTATCAACATACATTGTTATAATATTTCTTAGGAACTACATGTGCGTAAATAATTATTCATTTGTGATTTGTCTCTTAACGAGGATGTAGGTTTGTATCTTGAAATATTAGAATAAAACGTACTTCATCATTATCAGCAGGAGTAACGGGGTGGCAACTCGGAGTCTATACATTATCAAAAACAGTTTTATTAAATTCAATTAACAATACAATGCATTTCCACCATGAATTGACAGTTAACATAATAAAATAAATTTTTATAGGTACTTAATTTAATATAAGTATTTACTAGTACGATGGCCGCGCGGCTTGAGCGTCGGCCTATGGCGTCGTGGGTCGCAGGTTCAAATCCTGGGTCTGACAAATGCACACATCGTTTTTCAATTTGTGTTTGAGTCAGAGTATGGACCAAATAGGTTGAGCAGGTGGCTGACATCCATTTCTCGTAAAAACAAAATCTGTTAATACAAAACCTCCACTCCGTGGATGCCCATATGATCTTATTAGGATCGGACATGGTAGGAAAAATAAAATTACTATACCGAAATTTTGTTTTATAACAGCGTCTTACTAATGTGGTTGAATATTTACAAATTGTGGTGTCTATATGTTTCATCTGGTAAGAATTGAATGAACAAATACTTTTTGGAAAAATAGAGTTTTTGAGTTTAAAATTAAAATAATGTTATAAAGCTTAAGTTGGTAAATACCTATAATTATTGGTTTTTAAAGGAACTAAAACCATTGATGAAACCAAACCCCGGAACCAAACCCTATTTGATTTTTCACGGGAACTGAGTCCGAAACCATAGTTTACAACATTTTTTTATGTGCTCATTTTATCTTAGAATTTCAAAACTAACTAAAGTATTTTCTTGTAGATGTTTTTAAATAACTAATTTAAGTATAATATAATTAAAATACCTACCTACTAAAAACTTACATTGTCTGTAAATTCTATTAAATTTCAATTTTACGAGCATTTTATGACCCGTTAACGTGCCTAGACCAGAAAACTAGAGTAGGGTGGATTCCAATAATCAATAAGCTGTTGCGGAGAACGGTGTTATTTGAAAAAAGCAAACGATTACAGTGTGATACAGTTTACAGTTAAAATAAATAATTACAATATGTAAAATGCTTCCCTTTCTTGCTTGTCGATGGCCTTTTCATTCATACAAGAACATTTATAGTGGAAGATAGCTCTGTTTGGTGGTTACATGTAAATTGTACATAAAACATTTCATTGTGACACAGTTCGCCATGAGCTTTCTTATCGGAAAGAGATGACCGTATACTATACGGTCTCCAATTGGATAAGATTCATTAAATCAATTTTCATAGCTGGTTTTGGCAAACATCATGAATTCAAAAATGAAAACCTAACAAATAATCCAGTATATTGGCTATTTTCAAAATTTGTTTGCTGCTGGCTTCCTGTAAAGTGTAAGCCGACAAGAACCGTATTTTATTTAGACATTAATTTTATGTCAGTACCTACCATACGACCCAAAGAGGTTGGATGGTCTTTAATATAAGGCCATATATTTCCAATACAACATTTCTCAGTGAAGTAAGATACGGCGAACTGCATATGTACAAGTTTCCGGACACGCTGTTTGATGCGGTCTTATCGGAACACGCACAGCAACTTTATTGTTAGTTAAACATTTACGATTCTAAAAGCTAAATTTGTACATACGAAATTAAAAATTTAACATTGAAAGTTTTCACTTAAATCAAATGTTTGACCGCCAAATACTGGTCCTGGTTTGTTTTTGTTGTTGCCCAAAATGTAGGTATCAGTATGTACTGTAGAAAAGATGAATGCACATAATAATAGTGTATCCTTAAATGGGATAACCAATTCATCTTTGCGTAATTAAATCACAATGTAGAAGTATTAACTACCGGGTTTCAATTTAAATTGCTGGTATCGAAGAGAGCTTTGGAACACTTTTGTTTCAAAAAAGAGGTGAGAAAAAAATTAAAATAAAACAATAGGTACGAAGTGAAGGTGGTGCTCAACGTATATTATATCACAAAGGCGGCCCGTGAAACTATGTTAAAAAACAATGTGATGTATTTATCAATAAATCATTGAATTATTTTAATATACAACGAATTAAAAAGAGTGACGAATTAGGAGAACTCAATATAATTATTCAGATGCCATATCCAGGGAACTCAGAAAATATAATCGGAACTGAAATACCTAACGGGTGTGGAGAAAGAGGCAACCAATATCGAGTATGGAAGAATATGGGATAAACTTAAATACTTACGAGTTAAGAATACGCGTGTATTTCATTCTGGCAACTGCTCTCGTTTTATGCACTGACGCTCATTCAATATTGGTGTATTTAAAGGTTGCAACACATACTATTGCACGTCTATAATGTGTGACTCATTTTTGTATGACACTCATACATTAAAACCCTGCGTCAAAATGTAGTGTATTGGGATATAGCCTATCGGAATTATATTTATCAATCTGTTCCGTGGTCATGTCTAACAAATAAAATAGGATCGAATAGTTCGGAAAAATTTATCCGTCAAGTCGGAAGAGCTGGAGGGTTGAAAGTTTCAAAATGAGTTGGTTTGATGCATGTCCCAGAAATCGCAAACGACCAGCATCTTGGATTGGAGGAAGATAGCGAAGGATAAACCAAAATAGGTGAAATGACTTGAGAAGGTAGTCCACCCCAAACTGCTGATTCAAAAAAAATATACTTACCTATCTTTAAACACACACCTTAGATGTCTGTCAATATATAAAATAGTTCTTCAAGTTCTCTGTATTTATTAAGTATAGGTACCTACTCACAACAGTCACAACAGCAGCCGAATTATTTCTTTATAGGTATATATGCTTGTTCGCTGTCTTCAGTACCTAATTGAGCAGCATGGATCTGTTCTGTCAGTCATCCGACGTCCGATCCTTGCCACTCTGTCCATAGAGCACCAGATATGATTTTTGGCTTTAAATAAATAATACATAATATATATCAATACTACATTGTTTTTGCTATTTTTCCCAACGTGAAACACTTCACTAAAGTCCTTGCTGCAGTCGTTCCCGGTTACTTTTGGATTTGGATACAAATTTAAGGTAACTCCACTTGTAACTTCTCAGCATATATACATTATATATAAACATACAGATTCATATTATTATATTATGCTTATAAACAACTCTTACTATCTATGGATCATCTCTATTTGACGTTATACCCTAAGAAGGGGTCTGATATAATGTGACATACAACTTCTAATGAAAAAGAGGGTTATAGGTATATGGAATTTTGAGTTTCTGAACTCCGTATCGAGTTGCATCCGGTCATCACACGCCACATCACACGTGTAGGTGTCCCGAAGAGACCGTATGGAAAATGCAGTATACAATGTGTGGTTACCACCGGTGAGTATGGTTAGTGATCATATCTGCTCGAAAAAACACATAAGTATCACTTTCACATTCATATCATATAAATATAATGACAGTCAAATTATAAAATAGTACATACCGCAAAGTGCTTTTTTATTCGGGAAATTTAGACTTATTTTCTTACTGATTCAAAAAACATAATGATGTAGTCATTGATAATTGAAGACATCATCCTACCAACGCGGTATGGTGATTTTACATGAACTAAAAAACTGTTTATAACTTAGATTACAAAAACTATTTAAATTGTGTGCAGTTGATATAGTACTTATTATATTTTAATCAAATATCATTGAACTGTGCGTAATTCAACTAAGGTAATATTATTTATTTATTTATTTAGAAAAAGAGTATTACGGCATTACAGCGATTGGCCAATGCGCCATAATATATTATAATAAATATAAAATTATAAAAATATCTTAATTACAAAATAAAAACAACAAATATAACAAGAAAGTAGAAAAGACAGCATGTGTTTATGTAAATATTAAAGAAACATGATGATATATACAATTATAAATTTAACCTATTTAACACGTCCACAAACATTATATAGTTAATAGTAAATAAATCAACCTTTATGGTGCCATCAAATAAGTTAATCGCACGATACACAGCATCATGAAACATAACATCTATCCTGCGACGAGGTATATTGAAGACCGTAGAGTTACGACTGATATTGGTGAATGGTGGTATTGTAAACTTAATTCAACATATTCAAAAAAAATATGCCAGGAGTAGTTTTCAATTGTAGATACGAGTAGTAACCTACTAAATTTCTGTTTTAAGTTTGCTATATATATTTATTGATGTTTAAATAAAAGTATTGAATGTGAAAATAATAATATTTAGTTATGATAATAGTATAATAATCACGAGACGCCCATGATAGCCGATGATAGATTCAAGATAGGTTACGCGAGACCCCGTTTAAGTGTTTTTCGTTTTTATTTATTGCCATATTGAGGTCTGTCATGATTGGTGAACCTAAACTAAAATTGGCGATCAGGAAGAGAAAATTGATAATAGTGACTCAGCACTAACGCCGACACTAAAAACGAAACTTTGAAGGTGTTGGTGTTGCAATATTATATATTATTATTTACAGTGTGTAACGAAGAAAAAATGGTAACAGATGAAAAATACATGAGCCGCAAAACGCGGTCGATGCGTTGTCCTACATTCTACAGGAAATAATAATATCTGAATAGAAAAATGGGTTCTTTCATGGTTCTTTCCCTGAAAAGGTTATAGACGTCTGACAAAAATCTACAAGAATCAACCTTATTGCAATGTAAACACAGTTTAGTTTTAAGTGCATAGGTACAATATGTAAGTATTTATAAAATTTACATTATACAGACGCACTGGCATGAAAAAAACATAGTAACGTAAGTATATAAATTAACGTAGTATATAAATTATTCGAATTAAAATCTATTTTACATATAAGTAAGTGTTAACAATTTTCAAATAAAAATACAAAGTAATATGAGTAAATAATACAATTACAAAATAATAAAAGTACATCGAAGCACATTGAGTGAACTAGGTTGGTAGCAGTCCCGTGGGGGTAGGCAGGTTGAGCGTTGCTTGGGGGCTGCAGTTACTTGAAGGGTGGCAAATCAAGGAGAATCATTAGGTATATATAGAAATTGGTAACCAAACTTAGTAAATAACGAAAATATCTTTCCATTAATTCCTTTCCAGCTCACTGGTTGGAAATAAAATGTATTAATTAACATAGAAGGTTTAACAGGATTGAATTTTTTTGTTGGGTTTGCGATGTCTAGTTTACTTCCGTTGTCCTTGGACGTCACGTCCTTGATGACCTGCAATGACACGTGCAGATTTGCGAATTAAATTTGAATTATAGGTACCTAGGTATATACTATCCTAATTAATTTATCCAAATATTTTTACTGGTCACTCGCGAGTTTTGAAAGTAAGTTGTCAGGTGTATTTTTAAATGTATCTGAAACCGTGGACTCGCAATACTTTCTATTGAAATAGTGATGGCATTTAAATTAGATTTTAGTGGTACATATTTTATTTTGTTAGTAATGAATCCATTTTCCATCCATCCAACACATTTTTTAGATATTGGAGTATGAAAGGATGATGAAAAATACTGTATAAAAATGGGGCGGCATTTTGTCAAGGGACGTCACTGGTTGGTAGACCCTATCTTAAAAACTTATAAAACAACGTCCACCTAAATTTACTCTCACGTAAGTGAATATATCAATAGCCGAAGCGATTTGATTAAACATAGTTAGTTATTGCTCTCCTACTTGGCATTACTAATGGCAGGTTAGTTCTGCACCTTGGGAGAACAAACAACGGATGCTCGCGATATGTAAGATAATTATCAGAGACACACAAGCCAATACTACTAATAATAACTACAAAATATAATTTTCCTACTAATGTGTATCAACTCCATGTTATCTCAAAAAATTAGAACCGTTCAGCCTAATCACCTAATATTAGATTAATTATTATGTTATTTATTTAAAAAAAGCGTACATATTCTATATTGCTAAAAGCAAATAGTACAAAAAAGTAATGTTGGAATTTAAAAATCTCAGATTAATACCGTACCAGGTGTCAAGTTAAATACGCGTTTCCAGCTGGAGCTCGATGCGTGCCTACATATAAAGAAGACATTACGAGAATAATCTGCGTTGAGGTCAGCAAACTAAACGGCCGAGGTCTAACTCCGTCTAATAAATCACGGCTCTCCTGGCGCAGTAATCACCTCATCAAGATGCCTTACATCATCATGCAGCAGGGACCCTCGCACCAGCTGATGGATTACTCTTTTAGTCGATTAACGGGCCGCGAAAGCCTTACGCTCCCATTCGACACACGAACGAATAATGTTTCACGATATTTTAGGGTTATTTAGTGGTCCAGTTTCTTAATCATTTTAACTCGTTAATTATTACAGGTAGGTACCTAAATCCCTTAATTAGACCAATGCAGACATCTACTACTATCATTAGGGATTTGGTAGATATGTATTGACTCTTGTTAGTCTAAATATAGCTTACATCAGACCGAGCTTAGTCAGAATTGAAAATAAAACAACATATTATTACCTATTATATGCAGGCAGGTAGGCAGGGCTCGAAATGGACCGTAACGCACCGGAGCGCCGTTCCGGTTCATAGAATCTCCAAAATTATCGCTCCGTCTCGTGGAAATATTAATTTGACCGCATGACCTAGCTATGTCATATAATAAAAAAATCTAACAGACTTATTTTTATAAAATACATATACGATTAGATAACGTTAATATTTTCATATAATTATCGAGCGCTCCGGTTCGTAAAATTTTCCATTTCGAGCGCTGCAGGTAGGTAAGTATTTGTAGTGACCCATTGGTAGAAAGATTTGCATTTGGGCACTTAGTGCCGGCACTGAGATGTAGGTATTTGCGAGGTAAGCAAAGTTGATACCTACCTACAGGTAAAGTTGAACATTTCATAAAGGTTGAATTACACCGGTCAGTATGTACGCAACTACTTCAATTGTGTTAACACTGTTAATTGTCAATAATTCATGGTGGAAAAATAGTAGATTATTTAAAATAAAACACACTAGTTACCTAGTACTTTACAACACTGTGGCGAAAAGTGGAAATAAGCTGTTACGATCCGACATAAATATAATAGTGCTCACTAAATTTTGTCAGTCAAATGTATTTGTTTTATAAGTACGTAGCTATGAGATGCAATTTAATTGATTGATATATAATTAAATTATAATGCATGCGCAAATTTTTATTTTATAATAAATTTTAGTGTTTCGTGATAAATAAAAATGGTTATTTATCGAATATGGCAAATGGCCGCATGTTACTTGGGTACCTCAGAAAGGCTCACGATCAGTACTTTATAATTTATGTTGAAGAGTGCTGACAACTCAATAATGAAAGTGGATTTACCTAAAAATGCAAAAAATCTCTAAACTTTGGGTTTCCGCGGAATACCATTTGAGGAACACTACTGTTTAACATCACACTGCCCTTAAACATATGGGATAGGTAGAGGGGGAATGGCTTGGCAGCCCGCTTCAGGGTGTGGAGGTCATGATCATAGTCATATGGAAAAATCGAGGGTCGTCGTGGAAGAAAATGGTCCCCTACAGTCTACAGGATGGTGGGATCAAATGAAGGACGTTTTGGGTTTTTCAATACGTTAGGCCAGGGGTCGGCAAACTCTTAGACCAAAAGAGCCAAATATGAGTATCACAACAGTTATAATTTTTTTCGAGAGCCATACATATGTTTTTATAAATATGATTTATTTCAGTGAATGTTATTGTTTATTTATCAAGTGAAGAAGATTTTGCGACTAAAACTAACACACATATAAGTTTTTTTATTGTTGAAATTATAAATATATTTTTTACAGAAAATGAGTTACATACAATTTTCACCCATTTCTTAAAACTAATGTGAACAATGACCTTCCTTGAATTTCTTTGGAGAGTGTCTGTATGTTTGGTATGTAACTTGTAGTTTTCAATTTTAGGCGCGACTCAAAATTCTCATCGGTTATTTGGCTTCTCTAAATGCTATTTATATTGTTCAATTTTGAAAATGATTGTTCACATACATATTATTATTATGACTCAAATATGAGTTTGGAAAGCTACAACATGTATTAAAAAATTTAGTATCTACCATATTATGTAGATCTTTTAGAGCGCTCCGCTGTGTTGTGAAATCAAATTGTATTTTTCTCTCTCAAAATCCTCAATTTTGGTGGCAAGACTTACAAATTTGGAGCTACATAACTCTTTGCTTATTAAATCCACAAATTTTTTTTTTCAAAAGTGCTCGTGTCAATATGAAATTTAATTTGTCGACTTTTGCAATGGGCGGATTTAAAACGACAACAATTATACCTTTTTGTAAAAAATGTGAATTGGGAATTTGGCAAAGAGCCGCACGCCAATAACCAAAGAGCCGCATGTGGCTCGCGAGCCGCGGTTTGCCGACCCCTGCGTTAGGCTCTGTGGGCGGTAGAATGCAGAGATCCTTGGAGAGACATATGCCGGCTCCCACATCAAAACTCGCCTCGTCTGCCGCACAGTTATACATCAAACCTTCTAAGAACGGCGATCCGGTGTTGCATATGAAGACCGCGCAGATCTACCTAGCGACAGTCGTACGTAACCTTCGAAACGTATAGATATTTGGATGCGGCGATCGGTATAGAAATTACTAATTCGTAGGTGTTTGTATGCGTCCTGACGTCCTCGGAGCACGAGATGCATGCAACTTGTCGATTGCAACAGTAGGTGTTATTTTCAAACTAAATAGTCGCATTCGACCAATCTGCGGAGCTCTATTTGGCAACGTGTGTTTTGTGAATAACGATGACGTCACATCGACATATTTGACACGTTGCAGACGAGATGAGGTTTGATGTGCGAGCCGGCTAAATGTTATTTGTTATGAAATACAAATACACAAAATATAATGTCTGTAGGTACCTAAACATCAATTTTCGTCACAGGCGGGCGAGTTTTGATGTGGGAGCCGGCTAACTAGAATATTTGGAAAAGAGTCTCGATCATTAACAGTGAAGGAAACGAAAAATATGAATATGGGTAGTCTTTTAGGTAGTGGACTAATCTCTATAATGTACCTATCGGGCTATTACACTGCATTCACGTGCATGTAACCTCATACGAGCTTGTGACTAAATATAATCAATATACAATTAGTAATTCATTGAGTATCAAAAGTCAATGTCATCGTGTTCTCAATAATAATTATTGCAATTGTAGTACCTATCAGGATTGATTGATTTTAGTAATTTTTTTTTGGTTAATGTTATATTAACTTGCTTGGAAATATGCATTGTTATGACACTTAATTTGGCACGAAATGGTCTTTGTCAATACATTGTGAATTATTTATTATGGTTTTTATGACAAGTCATTTTTTAATTAATAATTTTATTGCGTCACTGATGAAGCCTGTGTTGTCACTCAACAAAGTCTTGCAGTCAATAATATGCAACTCCATAACTACATACTTGTACAAGTTACTGACTTTAAAGTAAACATACTGATTTTATTTCTACACTAAAATCTTAATTTTAGCTTTATTGTGAATATGCTTTTTATTTTTGCACCATTCCATCTATCGGATGTCTGGAATCGTATCCGGAAATTTGTACGTAAACAGTTCATCGCAGGACACTTATTCGTGCGCCGCAGTACGTGAAACATGAGTTCGTTATAACATTTAATCAAACGACGAGTTCTTCGTTGAACGTTTCACCGTATTGTACGTATGCTACAACATATGGAGATGTATTTTCTAGGTTAGGTTAGGTTAGGGTTAATCTAATTGGAACAGTACTATTTGCAAACTATCGCCGCATTTTGTAAGATACGTACAAATGTATTCCACGGTGAAATGTTCAACGAAAAACTCATCATTTGATAAAATGTTATACGAACTCATGTTTCACGTACTGCGGCGCACGAATAAGTGTCCCACGATGAACTGCATACGTACAATTTACATGTAACCGTCTGGAATATCTGTAATCAGTGACATTCTGTGGGAGTAGGCAGGTAATGCGTTGCATAAGGATGGCACACTATAAATGGCGGTAAATAAAGGAACGAATACAAATATTACAACCTTTGAGAGCAGTGGCGGTTTTTCAGGATACACTATTTAAAATATCGGCATTACAGTTTAAAAAATAATCGAAGCATAAAAAATTCTAGCAATACCTATCCTAAAACTATTATTATAATAAGTAATATTCTAAAGTCAGTTTATAGCACAGGCATATTTTGTACAAGTATGCCTCCAAACCACAGTGACATCTATGTACGTATCTAAAACCACCACTGATTGACAGTAGATTTCGTAGAGAATTTCAATAATAATCGCAAACGTTCCTTGTTTTTTTGACTCGACTGCGCCTGTGAACCACCTAAATCTTTTAACTTCAGATGATATAAGGTGATTCTGGTAAATACGGAGAACAGAATAGCGTCATACTATTCTCTAAAAATACAGGTCAACTCAGGAATCACTTCTCAATGACAACACTGTTTCTATCATCCAGTTCGCTGAGTGCCCAGCATTCATTCTTACTTCAATACCGGGCGCAGGATAGTATTTTAGAGGTTACATGTAAGCTGTACGTATGCAGTACATCGTGTGATACTTATTCGTGCGCCGCAGTAAGTGAAACATGAGTTCGTATAACATTTAAATGACGAGTTCTTCGTTGAACATTTCACCGTGGAATACATTTGTACTTATCTTACAAAATGCGATAGTTTGCAAATAGTACTGTTCCAATTAGATTAACCCTGACCTAGCCTAACCTAACCTAGTAAAGACATCTCCACATATTGTAGCATACATACAAATATATTCCACGGTGAAATGTTCAACGAAGAACTCGTCATTTGATTAAATATTACACGAACTCATGTTTCACGTACTGCGGCGCACGAATAAATGTCCTGCGATGAACTGTTTACGTACAAATTTCCGGATACGTATTTTAGAACGATGTTAAACATTTATATTTTTTTTCTACAGAAAATAGTTCTCGATACTTTATGTTTGGTACAGTGTAATATTAATGCATGCAACATGTTTTAACAATGACCGATATGCAATTAGTTTTTTTCACATGTCTCGAGTTTTACAGTGTAATAAAATATAGATATAAAAATAATACTTATCACCTACTGGAGAAAAAAACAATACTGAATAAATACAAAACAGTGGTGAAGGGTGGAGGTAGGTGATAAATAATGCATACTAAGCTTTGTCAGTCAAACGTATTTGTTTTAATTGAAATAAGACTACAATCACAATGTATAGATGATGTTGGTTGGTTTTTAAATTTCAATTAAACCTTGCGTAATTCAAGCCATGGTAGTTAATAGTCAAACACTATTCCTTTATTTCTATTCTATAAAATATCTCAAATTATACCATAGATTAAACCATACCTAATTTTAGATATTTTTTAGATAGAAGAATATTTTACCACGTTTTTATTAGCTCGTATTCTTGTTTGTCCAGTATTATTTTTTTTTGTGTGTTCGGTACATTTTTTTTCTTGTTTGTCCAAGATTTGTATTGGACGATTGAAGATTTTTAACTAACTTCCCGACTAGACAGACTAAGACATTTGAAACTTTTACAATATATCAGAACACGACGACAAAAACCTTTAGCCATTTTTAGCAGAATTGAATTAATTTTCAGTTAGGTCTTGCGCAGACAGAGAGCGGTCGGAGTTCTGCGTTCAACCGACCGTTGACCGCTAACGTTCAGGGACAGCAGACAGGTGGCGGTCAACAATAAGCGTTCCATTTGTTTACAAACGTTGTGCGAGACCGCTATATTCCGACTGCGAGTGGAAGTGAGAAAGCACCGCTGTTGCGTACTCACTCCCCCGTGTGGTTTCGCTCTATGTTGTGTGACTGCTCAAATTCCTATGACGGGACTGGACGGGAGGTACGGCGTTCTTTGTAATTCCGGGCATAGAACTCCAGAACTCTAGCGTTCCAATTGACCGGCGCGGTCTGACCGCCGGCTGTGTACCCATACAGTATGAAGTCCATACAGTACAAAGAACGCCGAACTCCGAACGCGGAACGCAGACCGCCTGACCGCGCTCTGTCTGCACAAGCCCTTAATTCTGTTTTGTATGAAAAGTTATTACTGTTGGTTGCTAAGGGGGTCCTAGCAACTGAATTATTAATATATACATACGTTACTATGGAAATCAATATGAAATATCAAAATGACATTTCAGTATTTCTATCAAGTACAATAAAAAGATTTTATTAATACTTACATGGAATTGTCTAGTTTATGTGATTCAACAGAAAATTTAAAAACGTGGTATGTAAAAAGTTCTTTTTATCTCGTAATTATTTCATTTAGAATGAATTTAAAAAAAAATAATCAACACCATCTGTAATATGTATTCTTAATTCAACGAAAACAAATAATTCCATAATATTCTTTCTTCTTTCTTCTTTCTTCTTTCTTCTTTCTTCTTTCTTCTTTCTTCTTTCTTCTTTCTTCTTTCTTCTTTCTTCTTTCTTCTTTCTTCTTTCTTCTTTCTTCTTTCTTCTTTCTTCTTTCTTCTTTCTTCTTTCTTCTTTCTTCTTTCTTCTTTCTTCTTTCTTCTTTCTTCTTTCGTCTATGTCCAATCCTAATAGGATCATGTGGGCCTTCACAGAGTGGATGTTCTTAATTCAACGAGAACAAATAAATACATAATATTATGACTGAAAGAGTGTGCACTATTTTTGTCGGATGGCACATAGCTTATTTGAACTATTATGGTTTGAATTCTAATGAATTTAAGTTTTGTACTATTCCATTTGAGTCGTTTTTTGCGACGGCATCTTCAGGCACTGTGTACAGTCACCAAAAGGCCAACAAACATACACTGACGAAACCCGGGTCGCAAAAAACGACTCAAATGAAATAGTACATTAGAATTTTAATTAAAATTTAAAAAGTACCTTCGGTCGATAGTAATACGTACTATTATTATGGTTTGGTTTAGACATGGTTTAATTGAATCTAACCAGTACCATCTGAAAATTGTATTCATAGTTCAATGAAAAATAATAAGTATGTACCTACTTATCACCGATAAAGTTTAGTGTGCATTATTTATGAACTTCCAACCCTCGCCACTGATATAAAGTATGTATGATGTGTTCATTCAGCAAAAAATACCTTGATTTTACTCGATTATCCTCGGACAGTTATGGATGAGGACATAATATACACATTTTGTTTATTATATGTATTTAAGCCTTTACATTAAAGCTGTAGTTATCTCATGGGATGTAATGACATAAGTTAATGAATTATGTGTGTGTGTGAGTATATGGCTATTAGATGGAGTTTGTAGAAGTATCGTCTAAATTGAGTAATCTTGTTTCTTGCTAGCAATGATAAGTGATGATGGATTCTGATTGATGCTCATTACTTCTTTGCAGCTACTCGTCTTTGAGTGAATCGGATATTTATGTGTTAATCAAGGATGAAAAAATTATATGTAGGTATGCTAGATTATAAATACTAAAAGAAATATCCTTTTGTTAAGTTTTAATTATGTTGAATGTTTAATGTTTAATTATGAGGTGAGTTGGAAATACTGTCACCAGTTTGTAGTTTCGGATGAAACTACCCATACTAAGTATTTGTGGCCCAATAAACTTATTCCAAAAAACTTGTGATGATATCATCGCGAGTCGCTGTTCTGTGCACTCGCCAGTTGGTAGACTTTCAACACTATTGACATTAAATGCACACGAACGAAATAGCACTTGAATATAGGTATATTTTAATTTATTAGTCTATTGCGTTCGAATGTATGAATAATAATAGGTCATAAATTTTGTGTCGCAGCACAGTGGTGAGATGACGCACAGGCTTAGGCTTATTGTAAACCGCTCAAAACATGCTTACAATTAAAAAAAATCACTGTTGTTCATTTTTGTTAACAATAATATTGTAAACTAACAGAAAAACAACTTTATAATAAATGGGACTTTTCGACAAGCGGAGTTCAGCGTATTTTTAGCGATTATATTGAAGCCGATACACAGTCTGAGTTTCCTGAGCCGATACGTATTTTAAAATACTAATAATATGGAGTTGGTTTTAGTTTCAGTTGGGTATGAAACTTTTGCCGCATACGCACGCCAAACGACCTATATAGTATTCCAAATACTAGTAAGTATTTTGGAACAAGTTTATATACTAAGTATTTTTATACTGGTAGTAAGTATACTCAGTCTTCAAATCAACCAGTTTTCCCATCTCTAATGCATATGCGATATAAAACGGTATCCATTAAAATCCAGAGAGTACAAATCTCAATAATCAAAGTCTTGTCATGACAATATGATACTCGTAGTCAAACAGTTATTGTAATTACTTTATAAAGTAGGTACATTGTATTAAGTAAGCAAAACAATGTGTAGTTTATAATAATTGATTGGAATTCACTTCGTCGACTACTGGAATTGCTGACAATTGATTCATTAAACACTTAAAACTACCCTCATTTTATAGTACACATTTAGAAAGGTGAATGATGTCTTACCATCAGAATAATATGTAATATCTATCTACTATAGATACGACGTCCTGTCATCGGTTACATACAGACCATTGACATCGCGGGAACATTTACAGTTGGTTACAGTATCTGGTACGGTTAGGTACAGTTAACGAGTACCCGGATTTAGTTATTGTAAATTGATATATCCATATTATGTATATTATTACTTGGGGGGTACCAATAACATTCATTCATTTTTCATGTGTCCACCTGATAAAGCAGTGGTTCTCACGTGATATTTAACTGTGGCCGCACAATTATTGACGTTGATAGTCCTATTGAAACGTTTGGTGGTCGCACCAAATTTGACTTTTGTTGTGATTGAAAAAATTAAAGCTAAATTTTATTTACTAAAAAAATGGATCAATTTATTTATAGACAAGTCCATTTAATAAAAGACATTTTAATATTTTAGTACATATCTATTTATTTAAAAATAATGCAAATAGAAATTTCTCAATACTCATTTATTTCAATGCGAGCCGCATGGCTGCTTCTAGGTTTACATCTGTCAACTGGCTTCGATATTTGTTTTTTTTATGAAGTGCATAACACATAATGATCTTTCACAGTATACAGCAGTAGGAAAAATCGACAATATTAATAAAGCAATTGTTGCCAATTCTTTGAATTGACTTTATTCTCAGAAATGGACTATTTCCAACATGATCTCATCACAAAAACACATTATGGATCATTTGAGCGTAAATTTAAGACAAGTCATGTGTATTCAACCAATTTCATAATTTAATAAATAAATTTTTGAAATATTATTCTGTAAAGCGCTGGTGGCCGCACATGAGAACCACTGTGCTAAAGTGATTAACTAGTGTGTTGAACGCATGCATTCTAAAAAAAACAATAAAAATCACGCTGTTGCCAACAAAACTGGTAACCGAAAATGTCTCCTATGTCTTTATTATAATTTAAATGTTATTTCTTTTATTCAACGAATAATTATTCGCAAGATTTTAAGAATGTACCATTCTAATTATTGAACATATATAATTTTGAAACTACTCATGAGAAAATATATCCAATAGAAAAAATCTTTTTTTGAAAAAAGTAAGACACCCGGCAGGAATCGAACCTGTGTGTCTTGCGTATCTCTCTCTGTACATAACCAAATTCAAGCGAGATACAACAGAAAATATTGGAGTAATCCGTGACGTCGGTTAGTAATTAAAGTAATAAATATTTAAATTTAGAATACAAAAACCGATCGTCTACCATAACTCAATTTGTAGAGCGCTTATGAGTAGGTATTAAAAAGGCCAATAGTTAAAATTTGTCGCAATTAAGCATGGCAGTCGAAGCATAGTGGTAATGCACAGGGCGCGATTCCCAAGAGATGCAGGTTCGATTCCTGCCGGGTGTCTTATTTTTTTCAAAAAAGATTTTTCTATTGGCTATATTCATATTTTCTCATGGGTGTTTTCAAAATTATGTAGGTACATACTATGTTATATATTATGGGTAACCGGACAAAACAGAACATGACAAAACAGAACAGGCAGGGGAAAAATGAAACATTAATTTTTGTGGAATCTATTTAGGTTAGGTTAGGTTAGGTTATTATTTCGTTGTACCTAGTCACCCAATCATTTTGAACATATTATATTCACTAAGATGAGGTGTCGCCACATTTCAAAATCAGCCAAGTCCGCCATTAGGTATTTTGACTTTTTTGTGAATTGCTGAAGAACTACTGCCTTCTAACATTTCTGCATTATGAAAATGTGGAATTTATTAATTTTAAATATTCTATACTCGAAATAATATAAACTTTCACCCTTGTGACCGTGTATTTGAGAAAACAAAAAGCTGTTTTTCTCCTATTCATCTATTATGGACTTGGCTGATTTTGAAATCTAGCGACACGATATCCTAAGCTTAGCGGCAACACCAAGTTTGTCCCGTTTATTTGAGGCTTTCTAGCGATTAGGAATGCAGAAATTAGGTATATAATTTGATTTATTATGGCGTATTGAAAATCTGTGCTATTAAAAATCTATCAACATAATAGAGAGACCATTTCAATATTAAATTTATATTTTTCCTGAAAGGTCATAGTTATATTTATTGTTGTTCTGTTTTGTCACTGTTCTGTTCTGTCATGTTCTGTTTTGTTATTTTCTGTTTTGTCATGTTCTACTTTGTCATATTCTGTTTTGTCATGTTCTGTTTTGTCACTGTTATGTTTTGTCATGGAACCATATTATGATAATATACTCGTAGTTTATTATATTCACTTGTTTCTCGGTGCGTATAAGTGTATCTCTATTGACTCTACAATCACTGACATTAACCAATAACAATGATAAAAAGTCACACTCTATCACACTGACTCACATCTCGTGAATTTGTCTTTTGCATACGTTCTTGGGCCTAATAGTTTAGTCATGAATTTTCCAGAGCCCGAGGGGAAACGCGGCAGGAACTTCCAGCAAAAGACGGAAGGCACGCAAGTGGTGAAAATGGACGGTCATTACAACCTCAATGATGATCGTAATGACCGCCACATCTATTTACATAAGTAATTCGACAGGACCACACGCGTGTCCTGAATGCGTGAAGCTTTTGAGACATTTGTGCTGCCGACTTACATCGCACGGTCAATAAGGATTGTGACTTGACAATTTTTTTTTTTAACAAAAAATAGAATTCTCAAAATCATGTTTTTTTCAATAAAATTTTTGTTGATAACACACAGCAGTAGGTACCTCGCTAGTTTTAAAATTTGATCAAATCCATTTTTTGGCAGAATAGAAAATTGCTTTATTTTTATGTCGTCTACATAAAAGATTTTGTTTACTAGAAACAAAACAAACACGTTGTCTCTCACCTTCATCTGTCTTTGCTATGTATGACATGATTCGTTAAATTCAGTGAACTCAGAAATAATGGGAATTGAAATACCTAACGGGTGTGGAGAAATAGGCAACCGATCTTGAGTATGGAAGAATATGGGATAAACTTAAACACGTGTAAAGAATATGCTTATCCTTCGTTCTGCTAACTACCCTCGGTTTATGCACTGACGCTCATTCAATATTGCTCTATTTGAATGTTGCAACACACACTATTGCACGTCTATAATGTTTGGTTCATTTTTGTAAGACACTCACACATTCAAAACCGTGCATTTGGGAGTGTATTTGGGACAAAGTCTATCGGAATTATATTTATTAATCTGTTCTGTGGTTAAATTAGATTTGACGCTGTTTGAAAATAAACATGACGTCTTAATTTGTCCACTATCGCACACTTAAGGGGGGACATGCTCGTCGAAGGTCAAAATTGAGTTTTTATTGTATTTTCAAACCATGATCCTGGACACTCCTTAAACGTTGTAGATAATCTATTTATATAATTTTGAAGCCTTATTATCCTTTATAGTTATTTTAAACATTTGATGACTGCATGAAGTATTTTTGTTACATAAAATAGTATTCTTTTAAACCTCTCGCTCTAATGTTTTAGAATATAGTCATATTTCGGTACAGAACTGTGCAGTGGTGTTAAGATTTTTTACATTTATTAATTTTTAAACGCATTTATAAAACCATTAGTATAATTTATTACGAGATAATTTTTGTAAAATATTCACGATAAAAAATTATTTTGATAATCTCTGTGATCCCAAATTTGACAAGAATTAGGCATTTTATTATTCAAAAAATCGGCAAGATTAACACATTTGAAGATGATTCTAAAGATACTTATTATAAGCTATGTCTTTGACCATTCAAGTGTGATAAAAATCTTATGAATAATGATTGCTTTATAATAATTATTGACCTAAGAATAAGGTAGTGTTTTTTTGAAATACGCCATTTCTTTTGTCATTCCCTAGTGGTTAAGCTACAACATACGGCCGTAGCCATAAAATGACAAACTATAATTAAAGTAGGGAGTAAAATTATGTTAACGCGCGTGTTTGAACATGTACCTAACCGATTTATTTTTTATTTTTTTTTAAACGGTACATGTTCAAACACGCGCGTCAATATCATTTTACTCCCTACTTTAATTATAGTTTGTCAATTTATGGCTACGGCCGTATGTTGTAGCTTAACTACTGGGGAATGACAAAAGAAATGGCGTATTTCAAAAAAACACTACCTTATTCTTAGGTCAATAATTATTATAAAGCAATCATTATTCATAAGATGTTTATCACACTTAAATGGTCAAAGACATAGCTTATAATAAATATCTTTAGAATTATCTTGAAATGTGTTAATCTTGCCGATTTTTTGAATAATAAAATGCCTAATTCTTGTCAAATTTGGGATCACAGAGATTATCAATATAATTTTTTATCGTGAATATTTTACAAAAATTATCTCGTAATAAATTATGCTAATGGTTTTATAAATGCGTTTAAAAATTAATAAATGTAAAAAAACTTAACACCACTGCACAGTTATGTACCGAAATATGACTATATTCTAAAACATTAGAGCGAGAGGTTTAAAAGAATACTATTTTATGTAACAAAAATACTTTATGCAGTCATCAAATGTTTAAAATAACTATAAAGGATAATAAGGCTTCAAAATTATATAAATAGATTATCTACAACGTTTAAGGAGTGTCCAGGATCATGGTTTGAAAATACAATAAAAACTCAATTTTGACCTTCGACGAGCATGTCCCCCCTTAAGGGCGGACGTGCTCAGCGTGGGTCAAACATCATTTCGCTTAATCGTTATAATCATCGTTAACATCATTTTAATCCCTACTTCAATTATAGTTTAACAATTTATGGCTACGGCCGTATGTTGTAGATTAACCATTGGGGAATGCCAAAAGAAATGGCGTATTTCAAAATTCAAAATCTTATTCTTAGGTCAGTAATAGCAATCATTATTCGTAGGATGTTTATCACACTTGAATGAACAAAGACATAGATTATAATTAGTATCTTTAGAATTATCTTCAAATGTGTTAATCTTGCCCATTTTTTGAATAATAAAATGCCTAATACTTGTCAAAATGGGATCACAGAGATTATCAATATAATTTTTTATCGTAAATATTTCACTATAATAATGTCGATATAAATTATACTGATGGTTTTATAAATGCGTTTAAAAATTAATAAATGTTAAAAATTTTAACACCACTGCACATTTATGTACTGAAATATGACTATATTCTAAAACATTAGAGCGAGAGGTTTAAAAGAATACTATTTTATGTAATAAAAATACTTTTTGCAGTCATAAAATGTGTAAAATAAATATAAAGGATAACAAGGCTTCAAAATTATGTAAATAGATTATCTACAACGTTTAAGGTATGTCCAGGATCATGATTTGAAAATAGAACAAAAGCTCCATTTTGACCTACGCTGAGCATGTCCCCCCTTAAGTGCATGGATACCTAAATCTTGGGTAACTGTTACTGAGACATACCCAGTCATAACAATCGCAGCGCATACAAGCATAGGGTCCCACTGCCTATTATTAGTGGAAATATGAAATCCTGAAATAGCGCAGATTGCGATTTCTTACACTACGCACGAATTACACACTAGGGTAAATTTAATTATTGTTAACATAAATATGAAGCCTATTGAATCCTTGTCTCAGTTTTCTCTCAGTCGGCGTCCCTCATAATACAACTACCATTTACCATCCCTGCACCGATGTAAGAATAAAATTGACCGTTACAATGTACCCACAACTTCGTCAATTTTACATGCCATTTAGGTACATACTAAGAGCTATCATTATCTGAAAAATTATGGTAATTTATTTCAATACAATATATTTTTGTTACGTATGTTTTGTAAGTAGCCAGTTTTTATACATCTGTGTGTGTGTGAATATAACAGACGTTTTTATTAATTAAAGTAACATTTATTTATATCGTAATAGATTTTTTTCGGTTGTCACTGCGTGGCTTGTAGAGGTAGAAAAGAAAGAAATTACAATAACAAACAACCGCGAAAGTCTCAAAAATGTTTATGTGAAAAAGTTGTACTTGGCGATCGAAGCCTACCATATTGCATAAAATGCAATAGACGGACTGAGGTCACGTGACGGAATGTTCATTCAAAAAAAAAACATCAGCAATACGTTAAAGACATATGGCGCACTGTGGAATATTTCTTATAAACATTTGATAGATTGTTCTGTAATCTAATATATTTATAATACATTCTTACACTATAAGTACCTACGACAGATGTCGTTGGTAAATAAATTAATCAAGTGAAGGTACGTTAATATGCAATTAAAACATAGTTTTCTTAAGAAAGTAGGCTTTAAATAATCGGCTAGTATGGAGTCTTTGCCACTGATTAGCAAAGTACAGCATACAATAAATCAAAAATTTAAATCTCAATCGAAATAATTCAGATACAAAACAGAGGGGATTTTCTAAAACAAGAAATAGAATTGTAAAAAATATTGACAATACTATTGCTGTATCAATATCGGTTTGTATCATAGGATTTTTTGCAATAGGTCATTCACGCACATACCTAAAACCGAAACTGTGGGCCTAAGATATTCCATTATTAATATTATTACTCAGTTCGAGAAGTAAAGTGTAGTAATTGAAACACGCAGGTCTATCGATGACACCAAAATATCAGACATTCTTCGATGGTGGCATTTTACTAATGCATTTGCATGTAATTAAATATATAACACCAAAAATGATGATTTAATCATTCGATTGAGCGACACTTTACCACTCACGGAGGTCTGTCATTAACAAAATATTTAAAATAAATACTTATTTTATAATAATTATTTAGATGGGTTTCTCAACATGTATGACGTTTTTTATCTTGTATTTGGTTACACTCCTGAGAGAGATATTCAGTTCTAAGTAAATCTCAGAAAAAAAAAATTTGGATTAAGGGTTTGAATTATTTACTACTGATCCGTATCCTATGATTAAATACAAAACTATAATAAATTCTTCTTCTTCTTTCTTTTGACCATGTTCGATCCTAATAGGATCATATGGGCCTCCACAGAATGGAGGTTTGTATTGACAGATTTTTGTTTTTACGAGAAATGGATGTCAACCACTTGCTCAACCTATTAGGTCCATACTCTGTCTCACACACAAATTGAAAAACAATATGTGTAGGTACTTGCCAGACCCAGGATTTGAACCTGGGACCCACGACGCAATAGGCCAACACTTAAGCCGCGCGGCCATCGTTTGTGTTAATAAATATATTAATAAATAATCGGAGGTTTTTACAATTTTGCTGATAGGAGCAAATATCATAATTTTGTCTTTTCAATAGTTAAAATGACGTCTTCTTTAATATTTATATACCTATCCAGTAGTGACTAGTAAATTATTGAGTTACCTATGAACATTTATTTTTAATCAAGGATAATTTTAATGTTGTACATTATTGATAACGTATATAGTGGAACAATTTAGCCTTAAAATTATACAGATTACAATTTTTTCTACTGCGCAAGGGTTACATCGACTAAATTTAATTATTATTGCCGTTACGATGGCCGTGCGGCTTCAGCGTCAGCCTATAATGTCGTGGGTCCCATGTTCAAATCCCAGGTCTGGCAAGTACACATATTATTGTTTTTCAATTTGTGTATGAGTCGGAGTATGGACCTAATAGGTTGAGCAAGACGTGGCTAACATCCATTTATCGTAAAAATAATAAATAAATCTGTTGATACAAACCTCCACTCCTAGGAGGCCTATATGCTCTTATTAGGATCGGACATGGTCGAAAGAAGACTTATTTTAGACTGAAGATGCATGAAGCATGCATCTTTTTTTTCACTCTCTCATAACATAATATAAATTAACAAAACATATAGGTACCTACTTAGTACAGCGTCAGAATCTTACTTATTAGAACATTTGAAAAAGGAAACTCACATGCCAGATGACAGCTTTACCAATTAAGCAACCTACTCAACTCCCACTCTTTCCAGGATTTTTTCTAATAAGTAAGGTACCTATGTTACTGAGGATATTTGAGTTATATATTATTATAAACCCATTCGATAATTTTATTAATACCAATGCAAACACTATGTCTAAAATATATTTTAATTATATAAATGTGCTTCAAAAGTACATAATTTGACGTTAATAATGTATTTATTTATACTTGAGAAACACAGAACCAATACAATTTAAAGAAAAGTTTTTACGCATGAGAAATTGTTTCAATAAGCTTTTGTGTCACTTAAAAGCTCTGCAGTAGCTTTGACGCATCATTTTGTAAAAATTAAGCGACAAGTTTGACAAGAAAATTAAATGCAATTGATTTAAAATTTTTAGCCCCACGACGGAAATTTTTCATTAAATAATTATTATCGGAGGAGTTTATTGAATATTTAAATGGTTTCCGAAAAACGAACAATTTCACAGTTTACTGAGATTATTCAAATTTAGTACATTTTTAAAACAAATATGTTGAGTGAATTGAGCCGTTGGGATGATGAAACACACGAAAAAATAAGGTACTTACTTACAATGAATAAAAAACATCTTACTTATGTAATGACATAATTTAGAACAATGTCAGGAACACACTGCCTATTACAAATAAATGTACCGAATGGCACTTGAACCAACATCCATTACAGTTTTGGAGAATTAAGTTCTTAAGTTACTGGTACATGTATTAATCACGCGGGATGTAATTTTTTTTTAAATTCCATTATTATTGGCGGAAATCTTTTCTAATGTTAAATCATCGAAGGGTCCCTATTGGACAAAGCTAAATGATGAGTAACAAAAAAGAATAATAATTTGTACATCAGTAAGTAGATCTCAGTATGCTGTTAAGATCCGCCATAAATAGTGCACATTAAATTTTGTCAGTCATACGTATTTGTTTTCATTGGAATACGACTACACATTATTACAGATGGTGTTGGTTGGTTTTTAAAAATCAATTCCCTGCGAAAACGATGCCATAATAGATATTAGTCAAAAAATACTCGTCTATCTATAAAATATCTAAAACTATGAAATTATCTACATAACTTTGGATATTTTATGGACAGAATGATATTTTTATCTATTATAATTTGATATGGCAGGGCTTAATAAATAATTTAAAAAAAATGTAATATGTACCTATCTTAATCCAACGAAAACAAATAAGTATCAATGAATGAAAAAGTCTGCACAATTATGTCGTATCGCCCAAAATATACAAAAACTATTATCGTTTGGTTTAGGCAGGGTTTAATTGATTTTTAAAAACTAACCAATACCATCTGTAAATTTTGGTCTTAGTTCAATAAAAATAAATACGTATGACTAACAAAGTTTAATGTGCACTATTTATGGCGGATCTTAACAGCCTACCTCCATCCTTCGCTACTAGTAGATACCTATATACACCACCACATAGGATGGACAATGATAGGTGAAAAATCCGTTCTTGTAAAATATTTCTTTTGTATAGAATTTCTGAATGTGCAGCGTTCGTTTTGTATATTTCTTAGGATTCTTAGACAAAAAATTTCATATATTTAACTTGTTGCCATTGCAAAACTATTTTGTGCACATTTGCGCGTTGTTATTTCTTTTAATTTTTACTTCTTAATGGCAAATATAATATTTTTGAAAATTCTATTTTTGTGGGATTTCTACTTCTTAATAATATTGGTCGATTGGCGTTTAAAAGGGTGTGAACAGGTGTTTTGATAGACGTATTTTCGAAATTCCACCTGTCAATATTGTTTGATGATTTTGCAGTTTTCAGCTAAATTTTGTTTTCAGAATAAACTGGACTCGAGAGGCTCGAAGCGCTGGCCGTAAAATGTCGATATCAAGCGATCTAGAAAAACTATTCTCTTTTTCTGAAGGCTTAAAGTATTTGATGTTCAATTCAACTGCATTTCGTTACTTATTGCATATTTTAAATAATTAAATATACATGACATAACGTCGAAATCAAGTCGTCGGTGCTTTTCAAAAAACGAAAAAGCCCATACCTATTATCCTAGTTTGGTTTAGGCAGGGTTTAATGAATTTAAAGAGAATAACAAACAATATGTGTAACGAAAACAAAGAAGTATGAATGAAAAATGTGCACAATTCTGTTGCATCGTCCAAAATATACCAAAACAATAATTATGGTTTGGTTTAGGCAGGGTTTAATTTATTTTTAAAAACTAACCAACACTATATTTAAATTGTAGACTTAATGAAAACGAATACGCATAACTGACAAAGTTTATTGTGGACTATTTATGTCGAATCTTAGCAGCCTACCTCCACTCTTCGCCACTGGAGTATAGATACTATAGAGTAAGGGCATGATAGTTTTTTTGTTGATAATTTGAATTGCAATTGGTGCGCTTAGGAATTGAAATGTCTTTATCCTATAACTGTATCGTACTATCGTTACAATTCAAATTGTTATTTTCTAGCTATGTGGTCAAAAAACTTCAAAATTATTTATAGGTTGGTCTTTTGCGCTTATTTATATATATTTATCGCGATATCTGTAGGTAGCTCTACCCACAACTGTTTGTCTTCCACACCATACCTATCTCAAAGGTTTATTGTTTCTTTATTTTTCCTTTATGGTCTAAGACGAAGACTCAACTCTATAAAGAAAGTATTGCACTATTTTTGTCCTTGTTTTGATCGCCCGTTGCAATCATTGCAATGTATATTCTGCGATCTGCAATCTTCCGTGTTTAGTGTTGTAAGTTCAAAATATACCCGAATGAAAATTCTCCAAGAAAGAACATATTTAGGAAATGAATATTCTTCGAAAATTTTTGAGATTTCTTCTTTCATAAATATAAAAAAATATCCAGAAAATAAAGGTTTTTTATCTATTCTGACACCTTTAGACGTATCATTCGAAGTTTGAAAATTGTTTCATTGACTGGACACACCTATTATATTATTTTGTTTCTCGTATAACATAATGATGAAAACTAAGCCTCAGAGAAATAAATTACTAAAGTTATAAATATTTTTTTTCGTCGTCAGTCGTGGGTCCCAGGTTCGAATCCTGGGTCTTGTATGTAGGTACACTATTGTTTTTTAATTTGTGTATGAGTCAAGAGTATGGACAGATTGATCAAGTGGCTGACATCCATTTCTTGTAAAAACAAAATCTGTTAATACAAACGTCCACTCTGTGGAGGCCCATATGACCTTATTAGAATCGGACATGGTCGAAAAAATATTTATCTATTTAATTAATAAAAAGCCCTGGATTCTCGATAAATCTTAGTTTGGAGAATATTCGGTACAGTTCGGTTATGAGGAATACAGCGGTAAACACGTTTTGAAAATACCCGATATACTGGATTATTTGTTAGTTTGGGTTAGTTTAGATTAGGTTTGGTTGGATTAGGTTAGGTAAGGTTAGGTTTGGTTAGGTTAACCTAACAAATAATTCAGTATATCGGCTATTTTCAAAATGTGTTTTCCGCTGTATTCCTCATAACCGAACTGAACCAAATATTCTCCTAAAATCTATAAATAAAACCGTTAACTATCTTCAGCCCTTGAAGTGCATTGTTATTGAGTATATGACTGCTTCGATATATATATATAAATATCAAAATTTTAGTTTTGACTAATTCGTCTATCTTTCGATAATCGATGTGTACATGACAATAGTAAAAAATATAAGTATTTAATTTGCAAGGTCCAATTATATCGATTGTCATTTCTGGCTTTAAGAATATAAATAATATTATAAGTAGGCCTCATTTGATGATAAGACTTCGTGAATAAGGGGATCAACGGCTCGACACTTGTCACTGGCACGTCAGTTAGCTTCACTCTTATGAATACGCCTATGCTATATAGCGGCCGCGAGAATACTTCTTACGGAATAGCTGAGGTGTTAAAAAAACGACTAACAGCTAACAGTGCATCACAAAATGCAGCGTCACTACGCATAACGAGCCTCGTAGGTGACTGCAACGTAAAGCAAAGCCTTCAAAACTATTAAGGTTTTCAATTTTTCACAATTTCCTATTAAGTCCAGAAGAAATTTTTGAGACTCCTTTACTTTCGGCTGTATAGATATTATCCGTGGCTCTATCCGACTGACTTTCTTTTAGGTATGCTTACATACTGTGGCTTAAAGTTTAGTAGGGATCTTTATTTAGCTACATATTTTTCCGACTTATACGCAGCGCAAATGGAAACTGCCATTCTTGGTGGTATTGGCATGTGTGTCTCTGATAATTATCTGAGGAATCCAGGGCATCCGTTGTTTGTTCTCCCAAGGTGCATAACTAACCTGCCATTAGTACTTAATGCCAATTGGGAGAGTATTAACTTTACTATGCTTAATCAAATCGTTTCGGATATTGATATATTGCACTTACGTGATAATGAATTTGGGTGGACGTTGTTTTATAAGTTTTTAAGATAGGGTCTATCAAACTAGTTCACTCTGTGTGCTTTAATATTTCTTATTTATTTACTCACATTACTCGTATTTTTATTTGAAAAATTGTTTACACTTACTTTATGTCATATCGTGAACGCTTTGAATTTATAATTTGTCATGTTCATTATATGTAAAATAAATGAATTTGAATTTGAAATATCTTGAGTTTCTTTCTACCTTATACCAGTTTTAGAGAGATACATTACAATTATTCACTAATTACCTAAAATATGTTTCAATAAGATCGTAAACATGTAGCAATTTTTCAATTTAGGTTTTTTGAAAGATGGATAAATAACTATTAACTAACATATAGAACTCTCTTTAATTGATGTTTATTGCTTAACTTCTATGATACGATGTTAACTCAGTGTAGTGTCTTGTATTATCGACTGCGAATTTTAGAAAATATATTATTCATCGATATATGTTACTATAAATACCTCAAATAATATACGACCGCTAAAAAAAAATATTTTTGAAAAAATACGACGCCCAGCGTGATTTAAATCGCGCCCTCAGGTTTCGCGTCCATGTGCTTACCAACAAAACTGTGCGTCTTATCTAATTGCGATGACGTTACATAGCAGTTATTACAGGCATTGCGTATTAATAATGCTAATTATTTAAATATATTGTATTTACTACGGTCCGAATGTGGTGTGGTATATCGTTCACCATACAACGAAATCCTGCATTAACCCGGATAAAGCTTTTCGTCTGGTACGTTTGGGATTCGGGAGACTGTGTGGTCCCATCTCTAGCGTTTTGTACCTACTTTGTTATTTTATGCACTATTCTAGAGACGGGTTTGAAAATTATTTAGTCCCCCTGAGAAAACGTTTCCTGGATTTTAGACGAGATTCATCAGGTCACCAGTAACGTGGGGCACTTATAGTTTTCAGAACTATAAAGGCAATCAATATAGAGAATAGAGGAGTATACCTACATACTGTATTTTTTACACTTAAAAGACATATATATTTAGCAAAAATTTAGCCTTTTGGTAAATTAAGTGTAATTAATTTTATTATTTAATTTGGAAATCTCTGGTATTATAAATAACTCAGCTGTACACTGTAAGACCAATATATATATCCTAACAAACTCAAAGAGAGAAATGAAATGTTCGCGAATGGAGTCAATCAAATTGTTGATTACCGTTAGAGGCTGTATGTAACATATTTTATATCGTTGAAATACCGCATAACTGTCAACGACCAGTTTCTATAAGCATCAATAAATATATATTTTATAAAGATTAACACATTATAATAGTTTTTAAAACATCCATACATTGACGCAAATTGACCTTTTTAAATAACGTATATTATTTTATATTCATTTTTGTTATCTAAATAGGTAATATTTAGTTTTTCCTGTAAAATGCTCCGTTTAGCAGATGCGAGATATTTCAATTTGTGTAATTATTGTAACTAGCAAGCATACTTATGTATAGTATTTTTATATTAAGAGGAACGAGGTCAGAGGTGGAAATGTTGCCATGCAGTTAAAATAGATAGTTATATTCATATTGTGCACAGGAGTGAATTAGGTAAGCAAGAAAATTGGGGACATGTAATGACAATAAAGTACTTAGGTCCGCGCCAAAATATAAATCACAGAATATCATCCGAAAAGACTTGCATCTAAAAGAGCTTCTCAATTGTAGGTAATCAAATTTCTAGCCTCCGATATGTGGATGATACTACGATAATCGGAAATTGTAAATAGTAAAAAGAATATGTGCGATCTTTTTGGGCGGATTGAAAAACCAAGCGCTGAAGTCTCGTTTACATGGTTCACTTTTGACGATCATTGCAGAGGAATCATCCCCAGTGACCCGTGTAAACGCACATTCATCAACGAACCATCGAAAGTGATCATACAGAATCAAAAGTGAATGAAGTTGAACTTGTTCTACTTTGGATCATTTTTTGATCACTCTGGATAATTCCGCGCATGCGCACTGCACCCCTGAGTACTGTCATCATATTTACGTAGGTAAGTAAACTGTCATTTTTGAATGATTGAAAACAAACCGGTTAAATAGATGTCCCTGCAGTCCACATCATATTTTTAATAGTAGGTAGGTACATACTGGTTGTAATAAACAAAGTGTTGTTTTGTGGTTCTAGATTGCTGTTTCTGTGATTACTGTGTTCGCTATTTCACTTGACGCCATTTTGGAATGAATCGAGTATTTCACTTTCGGTGACATATCTAAACAAAAAGTAAATGCCTGAATCTAACTCCCTACGGAGGATCATCCGCGATGATCATCGGCAGTGACTCGTGTACATGAGCCTTGAGTTAAACCATTGTATCATTTTTTTATGGTATGGTACTGGTATGCGGTTTAGATCCGTGTGCCATACTAAACTTATGATTTTTGTTCATGAAAATAAATTTTCACTAAATTTGTAAGTGTAAGTGTATGGTATAAACGGATACGATCAGATGCTTATAATATACTTTGTGAAAATATATTTTCATGAACAGAAAAGATAAGCTTAGTATGGCACACGGTTCGAAACCGCATACGGTTTCAGTCCATGGATGGCCTATAAGTCACTCAATCCCCCACCGAGCGATATCAACAAGAAAATGACTGAAATGACTACAATGACTGAAAAAATAAAATTTAATATAGGATCGCTGCAGATTGACCGAGATTGTTGGCAATGCTCGTAATTTCATTGATGCTCCATCTTTAATAATAAGGCAAAGAATAATATGAAAAGACAACACATACCGTGACTGGAGTATATATAGGCATGGGTAATTTTCACGTGCATTGAATATCATAATATATACATATCGGTGGCGAAGGGTGACTTTTCGAACAATATAGACTGTGGGGATCTGAGAAAAGAACAAACTTGTCAGGTTTTCTCACGAGAAATAAGAAGATAATACGATATTAATACTAATGAATATGTACACACTAATGACAACGATACACTAATTCAATGAAACTTCAAAAACTCACTGACAGCATAAAGTTGAGCGATGAGTTTGAATTGTAGGTACACATCAAAAATCATTACATAATATTTCTTTTTATTTTTAAAAACAATATCCTTATATTTACATATTAATATGCGATTAAACGCCATAGTTTTTTTTTTTATAAATTAAGTATCTAATTATTAATTATTTTGGATAAAGTGCAGTCATGATAAAAATATTATGCGCGAAGTTTTTAGATTTTAGGCTCTGCGATAGGAGCCTACCATATTTCATACAATTCATTAGACTAAACTGAGGTTACGTGACGTAAAGTTCGTACAAAAAATATCACGATTCCTTTACAAACAATCCGACTTTTATTTACGTCAAGACGAATGGCGCACTGTGGTAGGCAGGGGCGGCTCTACCTTAAGGGTTTGTAGGGACCATCCCCAAGTCGTTATCATGTCAAAAATACAAGTCCGATATTTTGATCATTGTCATAATATACCTACTTAATTACATGATTAAAGGAACTATTTAATTTATTTTATCATACTAGGGAGCGAATCAAATGACCCCATGGTGAGTAAAAACGCTCGCTGTATGTCGTTGTTCATAACTGATAATGGTAAGTCTGTAATAATTATTATTAGGTATTAATAAAGTTAATATTTTTAAGCACGTCATCATATTATTATAAGTAGCTTGGTGCATAATGTTCAATAATTTTTAAGAGAAAGTAGGTAGGTATGTTTATTTAATAATTAATGGCTAAACCCCACCACCTAGAAAGTCGTCGAGCCGCCACTGGTGGTAGGTGTATTTTTTTTTAAACCTTTGCAAATTATTTTGAAATCTGTATAATACATTCTTACATATAACGACATATGTCTGTTTAACATACCTTATCAAGACGTGATTATATAAATACATATGTCAATACATTTTTCAATAATCGTCTAGTATGGAGTCTTCGCCACTGAATTGTTCACCTTTCTAAGATAGAATAATCCACACCTGGTTACCGTAGAATATACTGACTATAGATTTATATACTTACCAGGTAAGTAGCAAGCAGGTAATTATTTATTAAGTGTGAATGTATTATTTTGACGCAAGATTGACGAGGATTATTCGAAACCACGTGATTTAATTAATTTAAGTAGCCTCGAGAAAATGCGTTTTAACAATAATATTTACAAACATCTGTGACGACGTAGAGATATGCATAATATGTCATTGATTTCAATTGGAAAAAAATATTGCTAAAAGTACCTACTTAGTCTATGACCGAGTATTTTATTATTATGAACTTATTCATTTATACTTAAGTATAATATAGGCTGTTAAGATCCGCCATAAATAGTGCACACTGCACACTATACTTTGTCAGTCATATGTATTTGTTTTCATTGAAATAAGACTACAATTTACAGATGGTGTTGGTTATTTTTTTAAAATTCAGTTAAAACCTGTGAAAATCAAGCCATAATAGATAATAGTCAAAAAATACTTTATCGATAAAATATTTAAAATTATGCGATTAAATCATACATGATTTTGGATATTTTATAGAGAGGATAATATTTTTTATCTATTAAGTATAGTTTGGTTTAGGCAGGGCAGGTTTGAATTAAAAAAAAATGAACGAACAATACGTCTAATATGTATTCTTAATCCAACGAAAACAAATAAGTATGAATGAAAAAGTGAGAACAATTTTGTTCTATCGCCCAAAATATACAAAACTATTATGGTTTGGATGTGGCAGGGCTTAAATAATTTTTAAAAACTAACCAAACCATCTGTAAATTGTAGTCTTAGTTCAATAAAAACAAATACGTATGACTAATAAAGTTTAATGTGCACTATTTATGGCGGATCTTAATAGCTTACCTCCACCCTTCGCTACTGATATAGGGTACCAAGGCCAAAGCCTTTTATCCTTGTCATCTGTAAAGCGCAATTGTTTGTCAATTAACGAAAAGCTCATGGACCTTAATCGTGAGTCTAAAAGAAATAATAGTGTGAGTGAAAGTAGGTATTTCAATTTACTTTTATATGATGATTTGTTTTTGACCATCCGCTCAATGTCTATGCAAGGACAAAATATTGATATGGAGACAGTAAAAGCATTCCATTACCTAAATCAACATACAGGAAGTTAGGTAGGTATTGATTACAAATCAATGATATTTAGTTATATAATAGTTAGGTATAGCACTTATACACATGTATGAATTTACTTGCACCAATTGTGTGTAAATTAAACTATCGCGATAATTACTGTTTACACGTAAAAGTGCTGACTGTTTCGCCAATATTATTCTTCAAGTGTGCGGTACGTATTAATGTCATTTATAGTGCTATTTCACTCTTTGCGAAAATTGGTTAACCTCAAAATGAGTCTCTGCACGGTGTAGTTCGTTTTTTTTACCGATAGGTTTGCTACTATCGTTCTACTGCGTTCTAATTTCATTTTATCTGTTTGACGTTGAGTTTTGAAAATTTTTAGGCAGTGTAAAATAAATATAGAATGGTGGTGCTCTTGACATATTAAAGAAAATATAATTTTATTTTTAATGTAATATAACTATAAAATATAATAGCCCTTGTACACGTGCATGAATTTACTTGCACCAATATTATGTATTTTAAACCAGTGGTCTCCAACCCCCTTAATTTAGAAGCTATTTTAAAACGATGAACTATTTTCGATTCAAAATTTTATCTTCGTATGTTTCGTGTGCAGTTTAAAGAATGTAGTAAGTATTTAATCTTATGGATGCCTAAATTTCCCTCAAACCATTTTATACAAAAAAAAATATGAAAGATTTATATTATGCCAACTTAATATTATAATAGTAGGTAATATTGTGATAAATAAATTAAACCTTATTTCCAATGTTTAGTTGCTTTTCCCCCAATATAAAATTATTTCTCCCCTCTCCTGTCATGTTGTTGGGTAGGTATGCCAGTGGCGTGCTGACCCGCGGCTAATGGACCAAACAAGATATAGATACACATTCGACTTGCAGAAGATCGAATTCGGAATTCCATATAAATACGAAGGAGGTTCACATGTTACCACAACTTTCAGTATTTTATACAGCTTCTATGCGAAATAGGGGTATATTTTTTGAATGTTCTTAAATTGAATAAAAAATATATTTTGACCCTAAACAAATACATGTTTTTCACTACATTAATCCCTATACACATAAAGTTTATGCATACATTTTGATTTATTTATTTAAAAAAAATATAATTCGTATGAGATATATTAAATTCTTGCAGTTGGCATAGGTATCTTCCTTTTCTTCTTCTTTTGGCCGTGTCCGATCCTTAATTGGAGGTTTGTATTAACAGATTTTTGTTGTTACGTTATGTTAGCCACTTGCTCAAACTGTTAAGGCTTAATTACATTGGCAGACGCGCAGACCCGACCCGATTCAATAACCGTCGTGGCCAACGTCTTAACACTATTTGCAATTACACGCAACGATTCAATCGCGTTGGTCCTTGCTTTTGATTGGTTTAAAATAAACATAGTGTTGCTATTATTAAAAATATAAGTTGACCGAAAACTAGATATTTCTTAGATTGGTGGCTACACTGAACGTATTTCCGCGCAATTTTACGTGAAAAAAACTGAGCTGTCAAACCTCGCGAGCATCTGTGCGCGGCCGTTTGACATTTTTCGACGAGGACTGTATCCTCAGCGCTAGTCCATACATTTTTTTGAGATTTCGCCATCTTGTAGTTGAAATCGAGCAGTAGAATGAACGACCATTTGCGTGGCTCGCGGGCGCGTATTCAGCTATTTTCGTACGCTTTCGGCAATCTTCGCTTGCTAATGAATGGATCGCACGACGGAATAATAGAAAATTTTCCACTTTTGTCCCGATCGCTCACGATCCTTGAAAACCATAGAGAATACAGTTTGACAGTCGTGGCAGACGATCGGGCCAGACGCAATCTGCCAATGTAATTTGAGCTTTAGGTCCATACTCTGACTCAATACAAATTGATAAACAATAAGTGTATTTGCCAGACTCAGGATTTCAACCTGGGACCCACGACCCTATAGGCCGACGCTTAAGCCGCGATGATGTTATGATAAAATAAGGAAATATGTCAATATAAAATTTATTTATAGATAAGTGGGACTAGTACCTACCTACTATTTATTGTGTTTTATTTTAATTAATACACTATCTATATAATATACATACAATATATTTACTATATACGATATAGATGATTTGTGATTATTTTTATTTTTGCCAATTTACTGTCGCCAAATCAATAATTTAAATATTAAAACACCTCATAAACATGTGACCTGAGTGAAATTAAATCTCAAATATTTCACTATTTGGGTAAGTGCTCTTATCCATTAAATTACCGACCCATCTATCATTCATGCGATTAATCGCTAATGACTAGGTAGACTATTTAATTCCAAAAAATTACAATTTGAATGAATTTAACTCAATTTTGAATTTAGAGAGCGCTTATGAGCAGGTAGGTATTAATAAAGCCAATAGTTAAAATTTATCTCAATTAAGCATGGCAGTAGTAGCATAGTGGTAATGCACAGGGCGCGATACCCAAGAGACGTAGGTTCGATTCCTGCCGGGTGTCAAAAAAGATTTTTTCTATTGGCTATATTTTCTCATGTGTATTTTCAGAATGTTCAATAGTTAGAATGGTACATTCTTAAATCTTGTAAATTATTCGTTGAACAGAAATAGTTAATTGTGAATTAATATGTAAATACATGATCTGCAAAATATGGCATTTTTATGAGAGATCTTTTATTCAAATAAAGAACTAAATTTACTAGCCTCTCGACATATTTTTTATGAGAAATAGATACCACTTACTAGGACTTTGCTATGAATCCATAGAACAGTAACACTTCTAGGCAAAGTGCCGCCATTTTAGGTAAACTTAGAATGTCAATCATTTTCATTTTGTGTTTTATACTGTCTGAAAATTCATAGGTACCTACGTCTACGTACCTATTTTATTATTTATTTTTGCCTATCTTAAGCAGTCAAATACACAAAAAAAAAAAAATTTAAATTCACATACACAACATCCACTAAGAGTTTGTTGCATTACAATAAACCGCCATTATAATAGTGAATAGATATATACCTATTAAAACATTATCAAGATTTTTTATGCTTTAACTAGGTATTTTTAAATTGAGATATTGGTAGATACTTTTTAATAAAGTGTCCGCATCAGCTGCTTAATGAAATACAGCCACTGCTCCCAAAAGCTGAAATATTTGCATACCCTCATAGAACGTCAATGCCAAACATACATTAAAAAACAACAACTGAATTTGTCAAACACTAATATTCTTATGCGAACATTTTACGTATTTTTCTATAATCTAAGATTTTACGACTGTTTTTCACGGGTGAACTTATGTTTATGTGGTATCTGTTATGGTTATACTGTGCTGAAAAGTTAGGTTTAAAAAGAAAACTGCAAAACGTTATAATATGTATGTATATTATTTTGAATGGTTAACTTTGAACGCGGTAAAAGCGGTCAGAGAAAAAGCGAGCAGGCGTTAGAAACGAGAATCGCATCACACCTCTCCATAGGAATCCACCGACTCATCATGGTGCCGAAAGAAGCCGAAGATGCCCGACATTATCCGAGCGGAATGGATCACATCCAAAATAACATAACAAAACATGATAACAACGAAAAAACGTAAAAAACTTGTAAAACGTAGAGAAAACGGCACTCTGGTTGCTGTCTTTGTGAGGGTGTCCACATTTTTATATTATATGTATTTAATACAATAGAAATTTTTTGTTAATATAGATTAATCGTTTTCTTTAGTCAGGATTGCAAATTCATGTAGGTACCTAAATGATTTTTATTTCATAATGAAAAAAATGGTATTCCTACATAACATATTCAATCAAAAACGTGTATTCCCTGAAAACAGCATAATTATTATAAGTGACAACAAACATTACGATTGGAAATCTCAATTTCACGACGCGGATAAAACAAGGCGTCGCGTATATTTTAGAGTGGATGCAAATAATGGTTCGACTACTTTATCATCAAGTTATGTCCTGTCGAAGTAAGCTGCCACTACTTGGAAAAATGTGTAATGTTGTTTTTAAAAAATAAATGTTATCAGTCTGGTGCTCCCATCCCGTAGCACATTTAAACTTTAAACAAACGTACATTGTCAGTTGTTAGCAAAATCCGCCGAAATGGTCAGAACAACTAACAGTGAGGTCACCTCACGCGTATCGCCAACCGCATGATTCAATGAACGTTTTTATTATGTTCTGCATGCCTACACACATACATTTTCGACTCTTCTATTAAATTATAATATCTGTGTGGTGCCTAATAATTCATAATACTAATAAATGAGAGTTTGCCACTTTCCATCATTGAATTTATAGAGATATTTTATTATAATATAAGATATTATTCTGCGAAATGACGAAACCATAGACTAAATTTGTTACCATGCGAGCATGTGACAGGCGACAGCATAATTTAATCGCAGCATAAGGCTCCCATATCAGAGATTAAATTATCTGCAAAGTATTTTGCATTGTAGATTTATTACATATTTAACATTGATTTTCCAGGGCTCAAGGAAGTCATCTTTATTAAATTAGGGGGCCCATTTGAGTTGTCCATCTAAACAGTGACGTCCCGTGGCGATAGGCAGGTCATGTTTTTGATAGGGGCAGCACATTATGAATGGTGGCTAATGAAAAAACGAATAGAAATATTACAACTTTTGAGAGCAGTGGCAGTTTTCCTTCTTCATCGTGTCGGGTCTTCAATAGCTACAATGTGTCGCTCCAGAAGTTGGCGAAGGCAACACCATCTTCCTCGGCTTGTAGGATCTCGTCGAAATTGCAGCTTACTAGGCATACCTTGCATGAAAAAAGGTGCTCCATGCTTTGCATTTCACCGCACTCACCGGTTTGATAACCCCCACTTCACCATGTTGTCTCGAGTGCGCCCTACCATAGTTCTCAGTCTGTTTAGGGCTTTCTATCTACGGTACCCGAAACTGGCTCCAGGTTGGAGATGCTTTGCTGGCTTTACCCAATCTTCGAGACCCTCAGAGGCTAGGTTCGCCACCCATGCGGATAGTCTATCATCTTCGGGTGGGACGGTCAGAGGTATGGTTGTCGTCATAAAGCTAGATGATTACTAGGGAGGATTACTAAAGATAAAAAGAACTGAAGTAGTTATACATATTGCTAAACTATTTTACCGATGTAAAATAAAATTCTATTAATAAGTAAAGCTATGGTCACAGTGTGTTTTGACATAGAAACACGTGGCCGTTCCGATTAAACGAAATCAAAATTACGACTTCATTCTGTGTTCATTACATTTTGTATGCCTCCGACAGCAAGTGTCATTTTTTATTATTCAATTTCTTTAAATCAGCTTTAGATAATCAATTCTGGTTTTTTTTTGGAACATAGCGTTGTTTTATTTTATACTATGTAAGCGTCGGTATTTTGAGAGGAATTAAACTTATTTCATTTTATTTCATTGCTCTCAAAATATAAAAGGTTTATACGTAAACATTGCGTGGTTTTAGAAAAATGACATATTACGAAAATATACAAATGTACGTAAAACATAAATACTTATATGTAGATACATAATAATATATTACCACACAAGTGCCTATAGATGGATGTATATTATTTTATGAAATTGTTCGCAGAGTGAAGCTAGGCTGGAGTGCTTTTGGTCTTCAAAAATGACCTTCCACTGAGCCTAAATCGCAAAGTTTTCAACAAGTGTGTGCTTCCCGTAATCACATATGCATGTGAAACATGGACCCTAAGTAAAAGAGAGATCCAGAAACTTAGAGTAGCACAACGTGGTATGGAGAGGTGTATGCTGGGCATAACGCGAAAGGACAAAAAGAGGACTGAGTCAATAAGGGAACAGACAAGGGTTTGCGATGTAATAGAGTTTGCTAAAATTCCAAAATGGAATGGGCACATAGCTTAAAGAAGGGGCAATCGTTGGACAAATTTAGTCACCCAGTGGTATCTAAGAGGTACAAAACGTCCGCAAGGTAGACCTAGAGGCCGCTGGATCGATGAAATGATAAAGTTCTGCGGAAGTACGTGACAACGCAACGCACAGGACCGAGAGAAGTGGAATCAGCTTGGAGAGGCCTTCATCCAGCAGTGGATAGATTCAGGCTGATGATGATATAATATATTACCAGAAAAATCAAAAGTAACTAATATAATAACTCACACTGCAGGTGGATGATAAATCGAAAATCGTCACCCCGTTTCAAGTTTATTGTAAGGGAAAATGACCCTTTTCGATTGCCACCAGTTATTGTGTTTCATATTGGTCTCTTTTTAGAAGAACATACGAGTACCATAATGTATTGGATTAAAGTAAAGTAATTATACAGTAATGATGGCGTTAGATGGGGGGGGGGGAGTTATAGAGAACGTGACGTCACAAAATCATCAATAACAAAATAATATAAACTCACGTTGTTTTCGGATGGATTTATTTAAAAAAGTAGAGCAAAATTTCTATATTCACCATTAACTTTACTAAGTGTAAAATAAATTTCGTTAAAATGTCACAATGTAGGTACTTACTACCACTTAACTTACTAGCACTTGCTAAATACCGGGTATTTTATTTAAATAAATAAATAAGTCTGAATGATGTATCTATAGTCAAAGGTCTGAATTCTAGAAAATGTCATTGTTTGGGCAATTAAATTATCTATTTTAGGACGTGCAGCGAGTAAGAAAAATAGGGTTACCACTGCTTATCAATACAAGTGAAATATTATAGTACCTACCAGAGAACTCAGAAATAATGGGAACTGAAATACCTAACGGGTCAGGAGAAGCAGGCAACCGATTTCGAGTAAGGAAGAATACGGGATAAATTTGACACGTGTCAAGAATACGTCATACGCCGAATACTGACAACTGCTCTCGGTTTATGCATAGACGCACAATTAATATTGGTGTATTACACACATTATTGCACGTCTATAATGAGTGGTTCATTTTCGTAGGACATTCACACATTCAAAACCCTGCGTCAAAATTTACTGTATTGGTATTATAGGTATAGGATTTATTATCTGTTCTGTGGTAGCTACATTTTCACAGTTAGTAAAATCACAAGGCAGGCATTTCTTTTCCATTGGTACTAATTACGGCGTTAATTAAAGCTGCGAAGACAGCGTTAATTCAGAAAGCTTTCTCGCTCTGCTGCGTTACGTTGCGCTTTAACTTAAAAGCTTGTCAAATAGAATAGGTAATGCAACAGAAAACACTTGTCGCCGCTACACGATCGTGTTATCTTTATCTCAATCAGACATTAATTAAATGAAAGGCACGAAGGTACGGGATTAAAACATTTAGGTACTCCGGCACACTAACCAATTAGGGATTGTCACTTGTAATTAGTAATGCAAGCCTTTTTTTATTAAATAATTTTTATTTTAAACAGTTTATACTGGCGCGCACACAAGGAGGGTGAGGATTCCGGTTACATGTAAATTATACGTATTACATTTCACCGTAGCACAGTTTACCGTGAGCTGTCTTACCGGAAAGAAATTATCGTATATATTATAGCATTGAGAAAACTCATTGTTCGTGGAGCATTATTGCAGACAGTACTGTTCCAGTAGGTATTGATTGGCATGGAATGTTTGATAATAACGCTGTCATTATAATCAGATATTTGATAGGTTGATATGAAAACCTACCAGAATTTTATATAAATTATACGATAATTTGATTGCATTTATAATCTTCTTACATACCTTTTTTCTGTCTTTCCTTTGTATTTAAAAACATATGACACCCGACCGGACTTGAACATAAGAAGCGCCTAGTTTCAAAAGCCACTAAAATGGTTTTTGAAAATTTTTGAGTTAGATGTGTATTTAGATAGATATTTTTGTTACCTATATTATGGCCAAAGATTTAACTTTATAAAATGCTAAAAACCGTTAATACGTATGATCAAAAATTAGGGTAAATTTCTAAACCGGATAAAATGGGTGTGTGTGCTTTTCAAATACCCCTAAAATGCAATGCCAAAATACTCTTTAGAATGTAACAAATTAAAAAATAAATACATAAAGTTCACAGATTTGATAGATATGATTTTTTCTCATTCTTTTCAAAACTACCTAAAATCGTTTTTCTCATTTTTCTCAGAACTACCTAAAACCGTTTTAGGGGATTTTGACACTAGGCGCTTCATAATACCTATAACTACTGAATTCGTGCCAGTGTGCTTTTCCAATTAAACTACGGACATCCTAATTAATTACTAAAAATTTTAATTGGTAGTTCTTGCATGAAATGCTTATGAAATTGCATTAAAGCCTAACACATCAGCAGACTCGCAGACTCAACCAGATTCAGCTATCGTCGTGAGAAATCGTCGACTATAAATATGAATAGCATGGAACGATTCAACTACCGACTTAATGATGTTGTCGCTTGATTTGATTGGTTCGTAATATACCTACGCTCAGTTGCTAGAGTGTAAACAATTATAAGTACCTAAAGCAAAAATGAATTTTAAGCAAGTTACGAGTTACTGATTGTATTTACTAGGATATTATTATTGTCTGTTAAAATGATGACTAAAGTCAGGTAGCCTTCATTATGTAAAAGTCAAATTTGTGTTGTTATGTCATATGTTCTCGGTAATCTTCAGGTTAACAGTGCCAAAAAATAGGAAATGTTCCAATTCGGTCACAACTCCAGAGCTCAATAGTAACCTTTTACGATCAGGGGCGATCGCGGCAGACGGTCGGACGGAGAATCTGCCAATGTAATTTGAGCTTTATAATGTTGGTTATCTGTATTAATTTGTATATTATACAATTAAGGTAGGTATCAAGTATTTCTTCCTTAATTACTAACCGAAGTCACGGATCACTCCATTATTTAGTTTTTGTACGTATTTATACTTATAATAATTTAATAAACTATTTTTTATTCAACAAATAAGACACACGATTTAAGAATGTAACATTATACCTATATATATGTAAGTATATTGTGTATAATATGTAACAGTGGCGAAGGGTGGATGTAGGCTGTTAAGATCCGCTATAAATAGTGCACTCTAAACTTTGTCAGGCATACGTAGATATTTGTTTTCATTGAAATAAGACTACAATTATTTACAGTGATGCTGTTGGTTAGTTTTTAAAATTCAATTAAACCATGCGAAACCAAACCATAATAGACAATAGTAAAAAAAATACTCGTCTATCTAAAAAATATCTAAAATTACCTATGCAATTAAATTGCACATAACTTTAGATATTCTATAGATAGAATAATATTTTTTATCTATTATAGTTTGATTAAGGCAGGGATTACCTAATGAATTTAAAAAAATGAACCAACAATATGTGTAATAATATGTACTTATTCTTAATCCAATGAAAACAAATAAGTATGTAGGTATACCAAACCTATTATGGGTTGGTTTAGGCAGGGTTTAATTAATTTTCTAAAAATTTACCTATACCATCTGTAAATTTTAGTCTTAGTTCAATAAAAACAAATATATATGTACCTATGACTAACCAAGTTTAATGTGCACTATTTATGGCGGATCTTAACAGTCTACCTCCATCATTCGCTACTGATAATATGTAGCATTTTTTTTATTTGGTTTTCTTTTTATAAATCATGTTTGTTTGATATCTAGTAGGTCATGGCCCCCACATCCTGAAGCGGCCCCCCTAAGGGCTATCCCCTATCGCTAAGGGTAAAGGCAGTGTGACGCGCTGAAGTATCGTTTTCCAAATGGTGTACGTGGTAAAATTAAGGTGTATTTTTAGCGATTTTCTGTATTTTTAATAGGTACATCTGTTAAAATACAGTTTAAATTGCATCGTACAACCAAATATTTTAAATTATTAATATCATTGTAGTAAAATAGCGCCGCACGCAACTTTTTTACTATTAGAGCAAATTTGTGATCTATTTTTATCTCACTTATCTGGTCGAATCGTCACGCCGGGCCCTTCCTGAGCCCTAGAGTCCTGTCAGGCCCCCCTTTGTGGGGGCCATGTAATAGGTACTATATAAATAGTTTTATATTGTTAAATCGATATTGTCGTAAGTATTACATATAAATGTGTAAGTAAGTGTTATATTATTATTGTATGTGTGTGAGTTTTGGTTTGTTTCTGATAGAAATCTCATTTACGCGTCGTCACGATACGCTCGATTCGGTTTCATTCTGATTTCGTTCGACCCGCATGTTCTTATAATGTACTGCGTTGTTTGTTTGTTTGTTTCCCTTTTCCCTAATTGGGGTATTTGTGTCAACACTGATTTGTGTCTTGTAAATCATTTGTTTTTAAATGCTCGCCTACTGGCAACATCGTGTTTCACCCTTGTCAATATGTTATCGCTTGGACCCGGGGGGCTCGGGCAGTACCAATCCCAATATAGATTTGTGTTTGTTTGGCAGCATTAAGGTGATGTCTCTAGGTAAAGTTGTTATCGAAAAATAGCTAGAAAAGTTTATTAATCGGTAAATATATATTCAAAAGTAATGAGAAAAATAAAATAAAAAATTAAGAAGTATCATGGAGTTCTATATACCAAAAATAAGTGTCAAATTCGGTACATTTCTATCGGGTGGTAAGAATGAATGACATAAGATTTATTATCAAAATTACGATAAAAATGTACGTAAATCTATTACCCAGGGAAACGCTAAGCGAAAATTGGAATTTATTATATCCTTATATCTCTTTTTTCAAATTTAAAAAACATCGATTTAGAGGTTAGGAAGCACGCAATTAAAATCGAAAAATCTCGGCTTACACGCAATTTATCGCGAATAACGCTTAGCGTTTCTATTAAAAATATTATTTATTAATTTTTACGGCAGTTATTTAAATTTAATCTTGTATTTTTGTATATTAACGAATCGATAGAAATCGAAACCATAATAATTGCTCAAATTGGCAACATGTTTGTCTGTATGGTGCTGCCGTTGTGGAATTATTTGGAAACAAAATGTCTCCATACAAAACACACATACCATAACATGACGTTGAAAATGAAACTCACACATAGACAAGACAAAATAACATTTCTCTGCATTTTGACAAAAATCAGTTTATCAGTTTGAGGCGAAATTGCCATATGAATAAAAATAACTTAATAATTGAAATTACAATATTAACTTAATTTACGTATAAACCTGCCTATATTCAAAATTTGAAACTGCGAATTATTTGCAATTAGTATTTGCTTAAATTACAACTGTTTTTTTATCATTATTTATGATAAAAATAATCAACAAAATAAACAAATCTCGCATTTTAACATATGGTAGCATTAGTCTATGGTAGCATTCGTGCTCTCGATCTAATATCGGATTTATGACAATTCTTTTTTATTTGGCCATTATTAGGTATATTGTTTGAAAACAGGAAGGAATCGACTCATCAGTAACATTTTTGTCAAGTAAGTAAACTTTTCAGTGTATAATAAATAATATTATTATCGTACATCAAAATGACAAACTATGTCACGCAGTTTTGATTGTCAAACAAACATTCAAAAATTATTGAAAAGAGTTACATATACTGTATTTTCAATCACCATCATGCATTTATCATCAATATATATTATTTTAGGCGTAGACTCATCGTTTTCGTAAAATTATAAATACTTTACGTTAGTTTGAGGTTATGTTTATGATAAATGTCATCGAGCCCATCTTGTACGTTTTGTAAATTATCTAATAGATAGTGAATTTCTTTCATTCGCATATTATGATTGTAGAACCGAATTTAATAAAATAAAATTTTAATTTCATTCAAAATTACTGAAACTTGTCTCGAAAATGTATCTCATAATCATCATTATAATTATTCACAATGCTACAGTGATAAGTTTGACACGAGTATATGAATGTAATTAGGTTATGTTTTTTTGTTTACATATAGATAAATCTTTTAATACTGATGAACTCGACGAAATATTGGACGACAGACTGCGAAGTCGGCGACGGTTACGAGTCCGACAACAGCGACGACATTTACATTCGACATTTACAACCTTCGACATCACAATCCAGGGTGCTTCCCTGGCTCACAAAATGGTAGGTTTACAATTTTCTTAATAATATATTTATTGGTTTTATATACCATCCGGTCATACACTAGATTCATTTTCATTACATGCTTTGGCATAAAAACAAGAATTCATTACATCTTGTACACATGATGTAGCGATTGTCTCGAATGAGGAGTTGATGTTTTGAATAGTAAACTTCAATCAAAACATATTATTACCCATCATTATTTGTATTTTTACTGCTAAATACTTGAATTAATGAGGAAATATGGATTATGTAATAATATTTTTTTCCTATTGTTTCAGTATGCCGAATGCTGGTCCGGAATTGGAGGAAGATTTGTTGGCGAGAGGGCATGTCGGCGATCGGATAATTGCTTATTACAGGACTGCGATGAAGACATGCAAATGGCCTGTGAGGGTTTTTAACCACTTTGTGGACTTGGCGGTAGTAAACTGTTGGCTAATGTATATGCGGAATTGTAAACTAGAAAATGTACCCCGAAAGGATATTATGAGACTGTTGTCGTACTGAATCAGATTAGCGAAAGCTATGATTCGGTATGAAGATCGGGTAGCCAACATTTTAACACTGCCAGCACGAGGTCGGCCAAGAAACATGTCGACATCGCAGGTAGACACAGAGCCACCAGCTCGCAGGAGAACGGTTTTCCCCCAACCGATCGCTGAGGTACGTTTGGACAGCGTTGGCCACCATTCAACATCCGTGTGCAGATACCCTGGATGCAAGTCCCGCACCAGGTATATTTGCATAAGATGAAATATATATCTACGTGTGCACAAAATTTTGCTTTGAGCTGTATCACACAGTATAGGATGCAGCTCAAAGCAATTTTAAAGTACATATTTAGGGTTTTATTTCATAATTTTAACTAATTTTAAGTGTAAATATATTTAATTATCCTATTTATAATGTTTTTGTATTGTTTTTATTGTGTAATGTTCTATTAAAATTGACCATTCCTATGACAAGTTGTTTTCTTTACCTTCCCTAAGTTTATAGAGTAGGTAATATTCATCTGCAGTGTTACCTGGTATGTGCATATAGTATATTTTACTTTACAAAATAAAAAAAACGTAAAAAATTTTTTTTTGTCAATAGACTAATACTTCTTTTCCATAAAATCAAAGAAATATTTTTTTTGATGGCTGGTTCTCCCTCGGGTCTCAAGTGGTTATATTAGAATATATTATTATATTCTTAAATAATAATATGTAAATGAATTTTTGTCTAGCAATTTTATTCATCTAGAATTCCATTCCATTGGCAACTTTAATTTACTTTTAAAATTAGTTATGGTAACTCACTGCCATCTGATTGAAACTGACCAAAGCTTTTAGTAACAGATTTTTATAAATTCATGGTAGATGCCTTTAAATATAAATAGATGGCGTAAAAGTCACATTATATGTGTTATTTAGGCCGAAGACATCGCCTTAAGATGGATGGCTTTAGAAATATATTTTTTTGTTTATATATTATGTTCAATAAATGGTCAATATATTACAGATGACACTCTAACATATTTTTTCTGGAAAATGGACCAATACTTTTGTTGAAAATTAGTTTTGCTTTATGTAGGTACGTACTTATACCCCGTTTACACATGCATGGATTTATTGTTGACAGTAAGTATTATCGCGGCCATGACAAGAAAATGTATGGATAAACATGTAATTATCCTGCAGTTGGCAAGATTGCGTGCATAAATCAAAAAGGTTTGTAAGCTTCTGAATTTTCATGCGACAGTTAGATTTTTTCGATCTGCGCCTGCGCAGTAGAACGATAGTGGTGAACCTACCGGCAAAAAAAAACGAACTACCAACAAATTTTCAGGTTGACCGATTTCACTACCTACCTGTCGAATAGTACGAAATAGTACCATAAAATGACAACATCGCGTCTCGCTCACTCTTAAAGAATGAATTGTAGAGACAGACAGCACTTTACGTGTAAACAGTAAAGTTATTGTCACGATAGTTTAAAATACGCACTATTGCTGCCAGTGAATCTATACACGTGTATAAGCACTATTAAGCTGCGTATAACATTGGAACGTAAAGTATGGGATGAAAAATGCAAATTTTTAAAATTTTCAGAAGAAAGTAAGTTCAAGCCGGTTTTCACATCTAAACTCGCCTCGTCTGCCACACAGTCATAAAACAAATCTTCTAAAAACGTCGATCCCGGTTGCATATGAAGACCGCGCACATCTACCTAGCGACAGTCGCACGTAACCTTCGAAACGTATAGATATTTGGATGCGGTGATCGGCGAGCCGGTATAGAAATGACCAATTCGTAGGCGTTCGTATGCATTCTAGCGTCTTGGACTTCGGCTTTGACAGCCCGAGAAGTATGCAACTTGTCGATTGCAACAGTAGATGTTTTTTTTCAAAATAAAAAGTCGCATCGACCAATCTGCGGAGCTCCATTTGGCATCGTGTGTTTTGTGAATAACAATGACGTCACATCGACGTATTCAAAACGTTGCAGACGAGACGAGTTTTGATGTGAGAGCCGGCTAACGCTGGTTGTTGTTTTTGGAGAATTCTGTGAATCAACGAGAAACATGCATAACGTTATGCTCTATACTTATAGGATACGCCCTCTAAGAGAAGATTGCTGAACACCTACGCCTTTCGAAACTGTCATCTTCTCTAACTCTATGATAAAAAAATCGCCTACGACGAAATTTCTTTTCATGTCATTGAATACTCATTTATTAATGCTTGAATTTAAGACGCTTAGTATTATAATTCAGAATTTTATATTATTTAATATATTAATAAATATTGTGATGACAATAAAATAATTGGTTCAACTTTTGTCAAATTTCCAAAGAAAAAAATAGTTTTTATTTAGGGGGAGCGGATATTGAGCTCGCACCCGGGCGGCAGCCACCCTTGGCGCGTCCCTGAACGTGACACCTTGAACATGACACATGGACATGACATACAATATTATATTATTTTGTGCACTAAACTGACTAAACTACCGATATTATGTTATCTATAAAAACATTTTTGAATATAGTAAAGTTACAATATTGTAGTGTGCTAGGTTTGCCTACTCACAGGTAGATATTAATTATACTTAATTAGATACCAACTCTAATCTCTTCACTCTTCCGTGATTTTAAAAAAGTACTAATTTTTGATTAACGTCGAGACTCAATAACCTTTTAGCGCGTAAATTTTAATTACTGATTGAATTGCCAAAGCACTTAAATTGAAACGTGCTAATTAGAGGATGAAGAAATTATCAATTTCATTTTATCTGTCTGACGTTTTAAGTTTTGAAAATTTGTAGGCAATGTAAATATTGAATAGTGCTCTTGACATATTTAACAAAATATAATTTTAGGTATGTACAGTTCGGTTATGAATACATTTTGAAAATACCCGATGTACTGGATTATTTCGAGGGCTTAGTGTCAAACAACACTATCTACAAAAGTGCAACTTTACAGGAGAGCCAAAAATCGTTATTTGAGATTCTTGTAACTCAACAAGGGAAATGTTTATTTAAAACCTAATGTTAATATTTTATAATTTATTGTGTATTGTACATTTATCTTGCTTATGATGACGTTAAAATTTATAGAGATAGTTTTTAAAAAATATGAAATCAAGGGTAACTTATGTAATTAGCGTTAAACTTTACTGACGATTTAATAAGAAATTAGAAAATATTGACATAACGTTGTTTGACTATCATGTAGCCGTAAATGTTAAATAACGTTATCTCAAAAAAAAAAACACTTTTTTGTAGATAACGTTGTCTGACTTTAAGCACTCGATTTGTTAGGTTAACCTAACCAAACCTAACCTAACCTAACCCAACCTAACCTAACCTAAACTAACCCAAACTAACAAATAATCCAGTATATCGGGTATTTTCAAAATGTGTTTTCCTCTGTATTCCTCATAACCGAACTGTACCTAATTTTATTTTTATTAAGGACTATAAAATATAATAGTGCCTGTATACGTACATGGATTTAATTGCACCTATAGTGTGTACTTTAATCAATCGCGATAATAACTGTTTACACGTAAAAGTGCTGACTCTATCGCCAATCTCATTCTTCATGAGTAAGCAAGACGCAATGTTGTCATTTTATAATACTATTTGACAGGTCGTTAAAATCGGATAACTTTCAAATGAGTTCGTTTTTTTATCGGCAGGTTCGCCACTGTCCTTCTAATGCAGAGACGCAAATATCGCACAAATTATCGTATCGTATCGATGTTGTCATTTTATGGTAGTTACTATTTGACAGGTCGTGAAAATTGGTTAACCTCAAAATGAGTCTCTGTACGGTGTAGTTCGTTTTTTTACCAGGATTTTCTCTACTATCGTTCCACTGCGCAGGCGTAGATATTGTACGATCCAATTGTCGCGTGATAATTCAGAAGCTTCTGAACTTTTTTGATACATGCATGTAATCTTGCAATTTGAACGATAACACGTGTTTGCACGTGCATTTTATTGTTATGACCGCGATAATATGTAGGTACTGGCAATAGTAAATCCATGCACGTGTAAACGGGGTATAATGATCACCCACGACTTTTTCCACATGAGATACGGAAAGAAAAAGTAGACAGGTTTATATAAAATGAAAAAATAATATTCTAAATATCGTTTATTCATTGTCCAATTCTCTTAACTCATAGTCATATAAATTCAGTCAAAGCAAATCTGAGTGCATGGCAAACTCAGTCTTGGGTAACTGCTCCTGAGAAATTCCCAGTCATACAAAAAAAATATGCTTCACACCAAATGTAGGGTCTCGTGATACGCCTGATTAACACAGGATGTGGTTTGGTGGGGCCATTAACTTCAATGTCCAATTCATCTCATTCTGTTGCTAATTAGTGTGAAGTAAATTATATAAAATTATGTGGAATACGTACATATTGCATGTTTTGTTTTATTTTAATTAGGTAATACATTGTTTTTGTACGAACAATATTTAACGATTGTTTTATTATTTACTACGTAGGTACATTAATTGTCTTTTCAAAGAAGTGCGAAAATTGTTTAATGTGTAACGGAGTTGGCACAATTTTCTTCGAAGCAAATGACGCAATCGATTTATCAGATGATTTAAAAGGGTACCCCGAAACAGTTCAACCCAGTTATAAAATTATTACTAAATGATATCTATATATCAAAAATACAAATAATTTAGGTGATTGGATCTTCTTCCTCTTCATCAGACCTCATGATTGAGCATTGTAGCCCGGATGTACTCAGCATACTCAACGATCTGTCGTCACTCCTTTCAGCATTCTACTACTCGTGGCACTCACATATTGACCATTTGGAGAATCTAATTTTTGGTTTAATATTATGATGCAGCATGTCTAAAAGACAATATGGACGATACAAATGGACACTAACGATCCTAGTAATAATTATGACCGCTAGGCTACGCGTATTCGATAACCACTTGTGGATGCGACAGCTCACAATATTTCTACTTACTTACTTAGGATAATGTGCTTATACATTTGGGCCACCTAGGCGATATTTATAGCTTATCTCCTTTATTTATCTAGTTACTATCGGGAGTGTGAGCATGATTTTGTTGAAGGATGAAACTGGCTTCGGCGGCTTCGCGACCGACCGAGGCCAGGTTGGAGGTCTGGGTTAAAGGATCTCTAGTAAGTTTAAAAAAATTGGTTCTTCGAACAAACAAAACGCGGACGTCCGCCGACACAGGCCACCGCGCATTTCTTCCGTGCAGTTGTCCTTCCTCTTGGCTTCCGGCGTTGCAGAATTCTTCCTTCCTTCCGTCCGTCTTCTCGTCAGGGTCTCGGCGCTTGGATGTTCGATCCAGTTCCCTCGAGTTAGCAATTTATCTTTTTTGCTAGGCCCTTGATCTCAGTGATTTTGGTATTGATTATTTTTTAATACCTAGGGTGGGTGGGTTCTGAGGCCTGCACTTATGTCAAGGATCAGACTGACCACCATCTTTTGATATTTAGTTTATTCTCGAGGGAAATTTGATCTCCGTGTGACGCAATGGGGTCCCGATTGCGGTCGCTGAAAAGAAATGAAGGTCTGAAGGGAATGGGGGATGTGATAAGCTAGGAGGGCATCAGGAGGAGTATCTTCCTGGGCCGGTAAAATTCTGTGTGTGCGTGTATGTCATACTGTAATAAGTGTGATATTGTAGTGTTGGGATGGTTGTTGATGGAGCTGTAGAATTGCTTCGTGAGCTTGAGGATATGGGTGTGGAGGGTTTCCACGTTAAGATCGCTGTGGAGTGTGGTGTTCCTGACGAACCAGGGTGCATTTGTGATTGCTCTGAGAGCTTTGTTCTGTGTAATTTGGTATCTGTTTCGTATTCGTATCAATATTTCGTTGGTATCTACACCCATAGTTATAACTGCAGACCGGGTGTTTATCACTAGACTCAAATAGTAGAATATCTGGATATGGGAAATGTATCTGAAAAGTGTGGGGTCCATAAGCCACGAGACGCTATAAGTAGTAGGTGAGGTAAAATGATGCCATTAATAATTTTAGATATTTTATAGATAGATGAATATTTTTTATGTATTATGGTATAGATTAGGTAGGGTTTGATGAATTAAAAAAATACACCATCTGTAATATTATATATTCTTAATTCAACGAAAATAATTAAGTATGATTTCTTTTATTATACATGGTGGAAATGCATTGTATTATTGATTTTTAATTTAATAAAACGCAATTTTTTTAGTACTTACTTTTTCTACTTTTAATAAAATAAATCTGGACCGGTTTCTGCCGCCTCAGAGGGACATTTTCAATTGAATAATTTTTACAAAACAGCATCTATCAAAACAAATCCAAAAGGCGACACAAATAATCCACCAATTCATTGAATTATCCGCCCAATAATACGTTGTCAATAACAATTAATTAAATTGTTTCTTATTTATTAAAAGTGGGAAAAGTACCTGCTAAAAATGCGTTAAAAAATGTGCACTATTTTTGTCGGACGGCCCAAAGAATACGTAACCTATTATGATTTGGTTTAGGCAAGGTTTAATTGATTTTTAAAAACTAACCAGTAGGTACCATCTACAATTTGTATTTTACCACGTTTTTATTAGCTCGTATTCTTGTTTGTCCGGTATAGACTTTTTCTTGTGCAGTACAATTTTTTTCTTGATTGTCCAAGATTTTTAACGAACTTCCCGACTAGCTAGACATTTGAAACTTTTAGAATATATCAGAACACGACGACAATGCATTATTTTAATACTTTTGGCCATCTTTAAGCAGAATTGAATTCATTTTCAGTTAATGCTGTTTTGTATGTTTCGGAAAAAATTCGTTAAAAGTAATATTTACTACTCACTATTATTGGTTGCTAAGTGGGTCCTAGCAACTAAATTATTAATATATAGGTACGTGCGTTACTATGAAAATCAATATGAAATGTTAAAATGACAATTCTGTATTCTATAATATTTATTCAGTATTTCTATCAAGTAGAATAAAAAGTTTTTATTACCTAATACATTGAATTGTCAAGTTTATTTGATTCAACAGAAAATTTAAAAACGTGGTATATAAAACGTTCTTTTTATCTTGTAATTATTTATATGATATATACTTACTAACATACAATATTTTGAATTCAATTTGCAAGCTCGGTCAATCTAAAACTAATAAATCACACTTACAGAAAATCCAAGCTAGGTGACGAAATATTAGTTTCTCTAGCTAGATGCTGTTGTAAACTGATTAGACAATCATCATGGTCTGGTGGAAATTATACACCTGATTAAGCACGACGCATCTTTAGGTTCAGCCGCGGGCAATAAGAAGCGAAGAAGAAGACATAACGATATTATGGGCTCTGGACAATTCAATTACGTCGACTTTTTACACAAACTAATGGCCCTAAATGGAATTTTCATGGCGAGAGTTTTTTGCCGCCTAAACTAAGGACGTTTGATTAAAAATGGGAGAATGATTGGTAAAATGAGATACATATCCTTAAATTGAAGAGATTTGGTTGGCAGTGGAGTACATATCGTACAAATTTAAGGTAGATGTTTAAAAAGTGCATTATTACCTACTAAAGAGAATGCTACGAGTATGTTATGCATTGTGCGCATTTTTAAATAGTATACAAATGCCATAATAAGGAAGAAATTATTTAGAAAATAGAGATATGACGCTTGGATTAACTTCCATATTCTATTTTACTATGATTATGTACATACTTATTCGATGATTGTATTCTGACAGTGGTACTTTACGGTAGTGAGTCATGGTACCTTACAAAGCCTAAGAAACCGTGTATTGAGCTCCGAGATTGCGGCGGATTTGTACTATATGTTATATATGTGGTATTATATCTTTATTAGTAACGATGTACCTATAGTTATAGCTTACCATCTTTTCATTGTTTTCCCTATACCCAGATACTCAGCACTTTGAGTCTAGCAATCAACACCTGGCCTAAACGTATAACTACAGATGTTCATCAATGAGTTTTGAGAACTGTTGCATCCACAAGACGTTATTATCGAATGCGCGTGGTCTAACCATTCTAATGATTAGAGTCTGTATCATAGAGATATTAAATAAAAAGAGGGGCAAGGAATCGGCTTTCTCATACAACTGAATGAAGTACGCCAACAATAGCGACAACTTACGTGAAATAGCGACGCGATAACAAAAATGCAGGGCATCACGGAGGATTTACTTTGGTCATTATAACGTACCCATATAATATAATGTTAACGTGGAAACTTTGCCGCAAATTGATTACCAGCCTGCCTCACCATACTAGCCTGCTTCACCATACTTTTGTATAGCCTGCCGCCCCTAGGTCTGTATTCTATAAGCTGGCGTACACGTCTCACGTAAACATTGTGCCATCGCGTTCAACTGTTGTAAGTTTTCAATGGCAGGGAACAAGATGGATGCTGAAACGGGAGGGAAACCGGCACGCCAGCTTATAGAAGATAGACTATAGTATCGTTCATGTCCATTTGTGTCGTGCATTTAGTATTGTCTAGTTTTGGTTCGGTTTACACGGTGGCGGCATCATCGAACCTTATTTCTTCAAAAATGAGATCGGAGCTCCCGTTACGGTCAATTACCAATATTTTATTTTAAATATCGATGACATTGATCCAAACGAGATGTGGTTTCAACAGGATGGCGCAACGTGCCATACGGCGACCGCAACGATCGACTTATTGAAATCAAAATTTGGCGATAAATTGATTTCGAGAAAAAATGCATCTGTCATTTGGCCTCAAAGGTCGTGCGATTTGACAACTCTGGATTATTTCCTGTAAGGAGTGTAAGGCTAGGTAAACTCACTGGTTTATTCTGATTTGGCCATATTATGTCCGAAATCATTTTTAAATATTACTGTCAGGTATCGACTAAAAAAATAATTAAAAATTTATATTTGTGTTATTACTACGTATTCGTGTTTGTCCGGTACAGATTATTTCTTGTGTGTCCAGTATAATTTTTATCTCTTTTGTCCAAGATTTGTATTGGACGATTGAAGATTTTTAACTAACTTCCCGACTAGCTAGACATTTGAAACTTTTAGAATATATCAGAACACGACGACAATGCATTATTACAATACGTTTAGCCATTTTAAGCAGAATTGAATTCATTTTCAGTTAGTTCTGTTTTGTATATAAAGTTATTATTGTTGGTTGCTAAGGGGGTCTTAGCAACTAAATTATTAATATATACGTGCGTTACTATGGAAATCAATATGAAACGTCAAAATGACATTTCAGTAGTCTCTATTTATTCAGTATTTCTATCAAGTACAATAAAAAGTTTTTATTAATACATAGAATTGTCAAGTTTATGTGATTCAACAGAAAATTTAAAAACGTGGTAAGTATATAAAAAGTTCTTTTTATTTTGTAATTATTTATTTTTTTTACAATTTCAAATTCTATCGGGTTTTAAAAAATACCCTTTTTTATATAAGTAGGTACTAGAAGTGAAAAAACGATAAATAATGAAAATTAATTCATTAGAAAAATTATTTTATGATAACAAGGTGGGTTGTTGTGGAACCCAGTCGGTTAAATTGCTGCCAATAACACCGACGTCACTGTGGGTTAGGTCATTTCGATACGTCCCTCGCCGAAGTTAAATCGATTTAAGTGAAGACGCCGGGCTAGTCTTGTTTAGAAATCTCATCAACAGAGATGTTCAGAGCGATCCGTTGCACCAAATTCCTTTGATGATGCGCTTGTCTTATTCTATCTGGGTCAGATAGAAAGCTGAAGAAAAAAACATCATAGACCCTTACATTTTACACTAAATTAAAACCTAATATATCAACAAAAATGATTGTCGTAGATATTTTCAATTAAAATCATAAAATTATTACAAGTATTGGTTACAAGGATGTAGAGGGATAGAAATTTTATTAATTTAAAAGTGAATTCGATAATAAGGTTATTTAAGCTAATAATTAAATTATCTGCAAGTAATTTGATAAAGGTGGTTCATTTGTAACAAAGTTCACGGTTGTACGCCTACAGTCAGTGACGTCCCGTGGGGGTAGGCAGATTGAGCGTCGCTTGGGGGCGGCAGATATTCGAAGGGCGGCAAATCGAGAAGAATCATTAGATATATGTATAAATAGCTATATAAACTTAGTAATAACGGAAATATCTTTCCATTAAAAATTTCACCTCACTGGTTAGAAATAAAATGTAATTAGCATTTTTAAATGTATCTGAAACCGTGGACTCGCAATATTGTCTATTGAAGCAGAGATGGCATTTAAATAAAATAAGATTTAGTGGTAATAATATTTTGTTAGTAATGTATCAATACAACACATTTCTTATATATTTCAGTCATGAAAGGATGATAAAAAAACTGTATAAAAAATGGGGCGGCATTTTGGCCCTGCCTAGAGGCGGCATTTTGCCTAGGGACGTCACTGCCTACGGTGGACGCACTGAGTTAAAATAAATAGTAGTAGCACTTGTAATGAGTTAAACGTAGATTTATTTTAAAGATGAACGTTTATTATTTGGAATGTTACAAACATTGACTCTCTAAACCAACCGCCCTGCACCACACTCGGTTTTAATCACGAGGCCCTACCTTGGATGTAAAGCATCAGGAGTCGTTTTTGCCTGGTGTCACAAGACATTTAAAACCAACAGTAGGTACTAGGTCATACCACATACGTAAATAATTGTCACTTAAACATGTCGTTTGTTTAGAGTCGCCATTTTTCAATGCGGCTACGTGCAAAATATTACATATTCTATGGTTGCCAATTCACGTCAACTACTATTGTAATGTATAAAATTTATGTGGATTCCACTAGTTATTGTCAAAAGTTTCGTTACCCCTCGTTTTAATGACGTATTAATTTAATATTCATGCATGCAATCTTGCAACTTGCACGATAATACATGTTTACACGTGCATTTTTTTGTTATGGCCACAATAATACGTACTTACTGGTAGCAGTAAATCCATGCACGAGTAAACAGAGTATAAATAATACAAGTCGGCTTATTGCTGGCTGTAGCTCTTAAAAATATCTCACTAGATCTAAATATTATTTGATTGAAAATTATTGGAATATGTGCAGAATTATATTTAATTAATGATACCCACGACATAGCGACCCAACCTCGTAACACTGTGTTAAAAATAGATAATATTATATAATATGTATATATATAATGTTGAGCTGAATCAAATGAGTACTTTAATCACCGCATATTATTAGATTTTTTAAAAGCTATTACATAATAATTTCTCTGCCTGTGCATTTCACAATAAATACTTTTAGATTATTTATACAAAAGTCCAATTTATTAATCATGATAATTTGTTAGCTGTCATTTACGTAACACGAAAAAATGAGTTTGATCTTTTAAATGAGTTGAACTTAAGGCCAGTCAAAGATTAAGATCGATACTTGGGAGACCTTAGACTTAGATAAAGTCAAATCTGCATTTTGGTAATTTCATAATCTTCACTATTAGTCAAGCTTTGGCTAGTTTGTTAGTTATTCATTAAAGATTATCTATTATTTTTCGTGTCCAAAGCAAGACATGTTCATGTCTAATGGTTGTAAGTACTTAGACATTATGTGTCCAATTAATAGTCACAGATAACGGGTAATGGCATGATTGATGGTTGTGGTAGGGTTTGCAATCCTGGCAGTGGTCGAAATGGAGCGGAACGCAGCTCCGGCTCGTGAAATACGCGAAATTATTGCTCCGTTTTTCGGAAAAATATATTTCGGTTCGTGAATTATTAAAAAGTAATCAAATTAACTTATTTATAGAGACATATTTAAAGTTAAACATAAACTAGTCGGACTCACGGTGAAAAATAATATTTATGACGGGTCGTAAAACTCGTAAACCCCGTTTTTCGCCTGCAGCACTGACATCATTTATTTTGCATGTCACAAATTTAAAGACCGTTAAGTACTCCATTTGATTATCTATGCTATGTAGTCATTTAAAAAAGATCAAAACCACTCATGTGTATACAATATAACAGGGTTAGCGAACCATTTGAAGTACGCGAGCCAAAATTTCCCAAATAATATTTTTTGACTCTCTGACGTGCCAAGCAGTTTTTCATAGGGAAAAAATGAAATTAAAAACGTTCCAAAATATTATAATCGAGTTCTTCAGTCTTGAGGTTCATACAAACAAATTTGCCGCCAGGATTGCTCCAATCAGGTGAGGCATGCACTCTCGTTACAGTGGTATGAAGCATTGTAAAATTATTGTAAATCGGTCAAAATTAAAGGTTTGCGGCGGGGGTTTCCCCGCCGCCCGATGAGATCAGTGCGATAATATTATGTGTGAGCATTAAACCTAAGGACCGACCTATGCAATTTAAATTAAACGTAATGCTTATTCTTGAAGAGTGTCTGCCTGATATTATTTATACGATGCGCGTCGATTGGTAAATGTTATTGGTAAAATATTATTTAAATCAAAGAAAATATACATGGCTATATCGTCATTATTTTTTAATACTATATAATATCTATTTATTTGTAAAACTATTTTGAATTTTTTTTTCAATTTATTACAACCATTTTTTTCTCTTCAACATAAAATATTAACGTGTCATGTTCACCATCACTGCAATATAAGTACCCATATTAAAATTGGATAAATATGATAATATTTTCTAAAAATTATCGAGCACTCCGGTTCGTAAAATTCTCCATTTCGAGCGCTGAATGCTGACAAGAATATTTTCAACCCTCCACCAGAGGTAACTTCACAAAAATAGAAATAGAGATTGGCTAGATGTGTATTTTCTTTATAAGACGTCGCCAATTATTAATGCTGTTTAGTGCAATGGTGGTGGTATAATTTCAACATTCGACAAGCACATTTATATGATATTTTTACGTGTTCAAAAATTTGTACGTATATGTACAGTTGGCCGTATTACAGTTTACCGTGAGCTGTTGTATCGGAAATATATAAACGTACCTATAGTATTGAGATAAAAATCATATCTACATGAAATACTTACTTAAAAATATTAATTTTACGTAATAAAAAATACCGGAATAAAAAGGAAAGAAAGAAAATATGATAAGTATAAAAAATAAGTATGAAATAAGATGTCTGACAATGCTGAGCTGTGAACATCGCCCTCTATCTCTTGTGTAATGTAACTTTACCACTAGAGAGAGAATGAGGATAGTTATGTGGCTATACGTTTTTGTTAATGCCTATAACCTTGAGAAACTTAGGAAAAGGATAGTTTCCTTATTTAAATTTAACACAACAATAATATTATTGAACATACTTACATAATTTTGAAAACACTTCTGAGAAAATATATATTATCCAATAGAAAAAATCTTTTTGAAAAAAGCAAGACACCCACCTCGCAGGAATTAAACCTGAATCTCTCGGGTATCGCGCCCACGCATATAGTCCACTATGCTAAAGGAGTCACACTTAATTATTACGACAAACTTTAACAATTGGCATTTTTAATACTCACTGAACCGCTTTCTAAATTGAGCTACTATACTTATTGGCGAGCAGCTTTTGTATTTTAAATCAAAGTAGGTATTACTTTAATTACTAACCGACGTCACGAATCACTCCAAGATTTTTTGCTGTAACTTACTTGAACTTGCTAATGATTTTTAATTAGGTAACTATTTTTTTTTATTCAACGAATAATAATTCACAAGATTTAAGAATGTAACATTCAAAATTATGTATGTTCAATAATTAGAATGTTACCTACATTGAATAAAAAAAATAGTTAAATAATTAAAAATAATATTATTATACTAACTTACTGACGTAATTTCCTGTAACTAACAAAAGTAACAGATGATGGAAGTGAAATCTATAGATACCAAATATGGGTTACATGTTCAGACTGCGAGTATTAAAACACTCCAATATGAAAATAATAAAAGCCTCTAATTACTGGGATATAGCCGAACATTGTTATAATAATAATACAGAGGTGAAGTCCTTGCTTTATACGATATGACCTTGAAAAGCGCACCTTTGATTGGAGAGGTCAAATAGTGGCACTACTCCAAGCTGTTTACGTATGGCCACATCACATTTAACATATCATAATGTTACCTGTGTTATATTGTATATAAGTGCTTACTGTATTTTTTCCAATCGCACATCGCAGCTGATTCGATGTTCAGCGCGATTTAGCATCGCAATTAAGTCTAATCTAACGATTGAAGGTCCAATGCTGTTTAGTTGGCTGTTATGCAAGTTCACTATTGGCACAAAATTAACACAAACAACTGCAGGTGAGGTAAATCGATATAAATTAAATAAATAACACTTCAATACATATGTTTAGTTATATTTTATTATTTGTTTATAAACGACCGGTTTCAACTAAGGCCATCTATAGTCAGGTCTGTTCGAAATAGAGTTGGGTATTTCCCGAGAAAATCTTTTATCTCGAGATTCGGAATTTCCCGAAATGATGAAATTTTGAATTCTCGAGATTCGGGATTTCCAGAAAAGAATTCTCGGATATTCTCGAGATCTAAAATCAGTGTAAAAACCGACAAATTCCAAAGAAATATGATATAATTTTTTATTTATGTAAGAAGACAAACACAATAGAAGTAGGAAAACAAAAATAATTAAAAACATTACTTATTAAAATGGATTTTCAAAAAACACAGACTGCGTGTTTTCTGTGTGTTCGCTGCGTTTGCAAAAATTGCGCTCATTTTTAGTGGACGTTGGTTTAATTGTGTTAAATGCCCCGATCATTTTTTTTGAACGTTTTGTATTTTCTGTCCACTTTTTTCGTATAGAAAATCGTTTTTCAATTATTATTTGATAATAAAGAAATCCCGAATCCCGAGAAAAGATTCTCGAGATCCGGGATTTCCCGAAATTTTAAAAATTTCAATTCTCGAGATTCGGGATGGAAAATCTCGAAAATTTCTCGAGAATTCCCGTCGGGAAATTCCCGAAACCCAACTCTAGTTCGAAATAAATGAAGATTTTTAATTACATAAATAATATGTCGGACGCACAAATAAACGTTAGTTTAAAAAAAATACAAAATATTAATCAGTTCTTACAAATATTTCATATAAGTATTCAGAAACTTTATGTTACTACGCCTCCCTTTTAAAAAATCTAATCTTGGCGCCTCCCCCCTTTTATTTCATTAAATAATACAGACACCTTATTAAATCGTCAAAAATGTATCTCCTAATACAAAAATGGAAAAAAATCTAATTATATAAATAAACAAGGTTTTACTACTTATATTGTATTAATTTTTAAATTAATTTGCTTTTCATGCGATGAATGTGCTTGTTTATAAGCACAATCCAAAAGTCAATCCAAATTCATCATCGTTCATTGACAAATGGATTCTATCATGGACCCTGAAGCAGGCTCCCGGGCCAGGATCTTTGGCGGGCCCATCTACCTATCGCTGAGGTTAAGGGCAGTGTGGTGCTCTAATGTAGTGTTTCCTAAATTATACTCGGGAGTTATCATTTAAATACATCAATAATCATATAGGTATCACATCAAATTGCAACGCACAACCACATATTTCAAATATTTAATAGCCTTGAAAGAAAGCAGTGCCGCAGGTGACTTTTTTTTTTTTACTACATATTAATAAAATAATGTGAAAAGTGCATTAGCAAACTAACCAAAGACTCAGTAAACTTTGACTTTGTTTGCTTCAATCTGGCGCAGAAATCATTTAAAAGTGGAAACATGGCGAACTTATTTTTTTGTAATTTTGATTTCCAAATATCCAATTTTTTATGAAAGCCTTCACTTTGTCTTTTTAACCCAGTGAATGCATTAGTGGTCTTTGCATTGATTTATTCACTCAATTTTTTTTTCAACCAAATAGACAAGTTTAATAACAAAATTATCGTTCCTAAACAAATTTGCCTCAAATTTCAACATTATGATTTGACGCTTTTATTTAATTTTTTCACGAGATATCCAGCGTACTTCACAATAGTATAAAAGTGTGGTATTATAAAATTAGTCTCCATATTTGCAGACAGGTTTGCAAACAACCTTTTATAGGACTGTTTTTTTTATGTAGTTTATAACTAGCGGCCGTTTTATAAACTATGAATTTGCAAACTGCAAATCTGCGGATTCATTAATTGTGTTAAACTTTTCGCACCTCCCTTTGCAACACTACGCGCCTCCCGGTTTGGAAATCGCTGGTCTATAGTCCATACCTACCTTCTTAATTTGGAATCAAATAGACTTTGTATGTGATTCAAACTCTGTTTATACCTAGTGATATGCACACTGCGCTGGGCTGGTCACACAGTCATGCATAAACGAATCGAGTCGATGTATCAATGCGCTTTTAAACATTCCTGAAATTAACGGAAATCAAATTTTGCCGCAGTTAATTAGTAAATTATTTTGCGCGCGTCGAAAGGATTTTGATTATTATTATCTCGGAACTTTGTGTGCCGTGGGAGTTTGACAAGTGTGTCGCTTTTGTGAAAAGCTTGAAAAATACTGATATATAATATATTAGATTTTAAAATTAAATAATTATATAGGTTTTCATCACTGATTTACAACATCTGGATCTTACATCTTAACATCTTATTAATTAATTTTAAATGATGTTTGAAAGTAAATACGTAAATCGTTTTGAAGACGATGTATCGCTGAGTAATGACAGGTATCAAAAAATCCATATTTACTTGATTGAGTATTTAAATAATATTAAAAGAAATCCAAATAATTAGATAAAAATATCTTTCTTAAATAGTTTTAATTGCCTGAAAATATACGTGACTCCAATTATTGTGGATGAATGGATGTTAAAGCCCACGAAGGACGATATCTTCGCTGTAGAGGTCTAGGAGATATATGATATCTAGGAGATAAATGAGAACTCTGCCATCCTGGGCAGTGTTGAGCTGTGTGTCCCTGATAACTATCTTAGAAATAGAGAACTTCTTCTCTTATTCTTGGTCGTGCACTCATGGTTGAGGATCGTGACCACATTTAAATTTCGCCATCCTTTGAGTGACCAAGACTTTCCATTCTTCTCGATCTTCCGCTTCTCTCAGGGCAGAATGGATGGTGCCCCCAGTCAGCTCTTTCACTTGGTCGCTCCATCGCCTTCCTCTCTCCTTCCTCTTCCTCTACTTCGCCTTCCCTGGAGGCTACCCAAAACTACCAGTCTCTCCAGGTTGTTCGTTCCGCGCCTGACAATATGTCCAAAAAACTGCAGAATTCTTCTCAGACATATCGTCGAGAGCCGTTCCTTTATCTTCAGTCTCTGGATGATTGACTGGTTCGTCCTGTGCTCCGTCCAAGAAATGCGAAGCATTCGGCGCCAACACCACATCTCAAAGGCATCAATTGCCTTCCGTTCTCTTGCCTTCAGGGTCCACGACTCGACTCCGTATAGAAATATCGAGAACACTAATGTTTGCACAAGCATCATTTTTGTGGCAATCGAAATTCCCCGATCCTTCCATAGAGAACATCCGTTGTTTATTCTCCCAAGGTGCAGAACCAACCTGCCACTGGTAGTGCCAATTGGGAGGGCGATAACTATGTTCAACGAAATTGCTTCGGGTGTTGATATATTCCACCTACATGAGGATGAGTATAGGTGGACGTTGTTTTATAAATTCTTAAAATAGGGTCTGCTTAACTCATCCGGTGTAGGTACTTCCTTGCACCTATTTAATTAATATTTTTTGTATGTACATATTTCTACTGTTTAATAACATAATATCTATCTCTTTTTTTATGTAATACTGTTTTACGTTTCTTTGTTTCATTTTGTGAACGTCTTAAACGTATAATTTGTAATGTGCACAATATGTTAAAAATAAATAAATTGAAATTGAACTATGCGTATGCAGTACGCCGTATCACAAGATATTTTATGTCCGGGAGTCCTTCAAAAGCGAAAAAAGTGTAGAATATTTGGGTAAATAGAACATCACTAATTATTATTCTTTTTCTTTGTCAAGAACTGATGACCTGATGATTTGGTTGTCGAACAGACTTCTCAACGAGTTGACCCACTCCTCTCGGCATTCTAGAATACGCAAGGCCTGTCAGTGGAAGACTGGTAGCAATGATGAGTTGGTGCAACCATCTGGGGAATTTGATGTTTGCTTTTAATTTAAGTTGTAGATATGTATGTTACATAATCGAAAACAAATTATTTTGTCTAAGTAATTGGTAATTTTTACAATTATCATGTATTGCACTTTAATGGTATTCGTTGTCAAGTAATGGTGGGAAAACATTGTATTAAAATAAATCACAATGATAATACATGTGATGTTTCTTCCACACCATATACCTAATAACAACCAAGACCGGTATAATTCAGTTACCTATGTTTATTTTTTTATTTTTTGTGGTTATTAGGCTATTTTTTACAACGTTTTTATTAGCTCGTATTCTTGTTTGTCCAGTACAAATCTTGCAATCGAATTTAACGAACTATCCGACTAGCTAGACATTTGAAACTTTTAGAATATATCAGAACACGATGACAATGCATTATTTTAATACTTTTAGCCATCCTTAAGCAGAATTGAATTCATTTTCAGTTAATTCTGTTTTGTATAAAAAGTTATTTCAGAAAAATTCGTAAAAAGTAAAAGACTATTATTGGTTGCTAAGGGGGTGGTCCTAGTAACTAAATTATTAATATATACATGCGTTACTATAGAAATCAATATGAACCTGGCAATAAAATATCAGAGTAATTGACCCATAAACTTTTCAATAAAAAAAAATCTAGTTATCCAGATAGTGAGTCTATGAGATAGTGTTATTTTTTATAAATAATATTATTAAGTCAGTTTTTTTCTAATTGAGGTGATGATTATTGAATAGTGGGTATACTGCGAAAAATCATTTAGTCAAACATACTAGTTTTGAGATAATCAAATATGAAAAGTTTTGTGGTCTTAACTTTTTTTATAAATTAAGTAGGTAGGTATAAAAAATTATAAAAGGTCATACAGTTATAGATTTCAAATTACAGATCGTTTTATTGGCTACCTAGGTACATATTTCTTAATGCGTCACTAAAAAATAACCACATGTTTGCTACTTTTTAGAAAAAAGTGAAGGTAGTACTTGACTTAAAGCATTTTCGGCTATGAAATAATCTTATTCAGGTATGGTCCCAATATTTAAGCTCGATTCGATATAAATAAAAAGGATTTCAAGGTATACACATTTATATTTTTAAAAAGATCGATGTTTTTTAAAATAAATATAAAAAATATTAAAACTATGATTTAGTGAAAAATTTGTACCTTAATGCCTTTTCTCTGAATTAATATTACCTCATCATTACCTAAGTCAAAACAGCAAAATTTTGATTGAATGCTTTTTCTGTTTAAATTTAAGCCTAAGTTCGGTAAATCGACTTCAAACTAAAATTTCTGATTGATCTACATATTTAAATTGTATACGGTTACTATGACAATAATAACGATAATTTATACACCGTGTCCATGATATATATATATATATATATATATATATATATATATATATATATATATATATATATATATATATATATATAAGTAGGTAAGTACTACAATGTTGGAAATAAAATACTTATAACTTTTTATAAATTGAATGAAAAAAAACAATGTTATTTTACGTATACATAGGTAGGTAGGTATGTGGTATTTTAAAAACTGTTATTAACTTAATTTTTACTTATGTAAAGTATAACGTTTCAATTATAAATAGTCATGTAAGTAATACATAAATATATTTACTTATAGCAACCAATATAAAACACGAAAGAAGAAGAGAAAGTAAGTTTTTATGTAAATAATAAAACAAATTAATAAACACAATGAGGTAAGTAGATATAAATTTAAACTAGTTAAAACATCGAAAAATATTATAGGTAGGTATACTTAGTTATAAAAATTGAAATCAACTTTTATGGTGCTATCAAATAAGCTAATCGCACGATACACAGCATCACGTAACATTTAATCCGCCCTGCGTTGGTTATCACGAAGATCGCAGAGTTATTGTTATATATTGGCGGGAATATTAAAATTAATACTTGTCACTATAGACAGTGATTGTAAATGAACCCACGAAGAAGTAAAAATAAATGCGCTAAAAGAACAATCATTATTCGAGTGGAAGAAAATCGTATTTTGTCTCAAACATAAGATTGATTTGAGTCACCTCTGCATATTTCAAAAATCTGAGATACGAATGATTTGGTAATGGATCTAGTTAGGTTTATTTTTATATAAGTACGTACCTACATATTACAAACGTGGCGAAGAGTGGAGGTAGGCTGTTAAGATGCGATATAAATAGTGCATTCCATACTTTGTCAGTTATACGTACCTATTTGTTTTCACTGAACTAAGACTAGGTACCTACAATAATTATTTACAGTTGGTATTGGTTAGTTTTTAAAATTCAATTGAGCCCTTCGCTTGAAGCTCGATCCAAGCCATAATAGATAATTGTAAAACAATACTCGTCTATCTATAAAGTAGATACCATCAATAATTATGACTTTAAGTCATATTTAATTTTGGATATCTACTTTTTAGATAGAATAATATTTTTTATATTTATTATGGCTTGGTTTAAGCAAGGCTTCATGAATTTTAAAAAAACTGACCAACAACATGTAATAATATGTATTTTTAATTCAACGAAAACAAATCTTATGTAGGTATGAATGAAAAATTGAGCACAATTTTGTCGGATCACCCAAAGCATACCAAAACTATTAAGGTTTGGCTTAGGCAGAGTTTAATTGATTTTTTAAAATTAACCGACTCCACTTGTAAATTGTAGTCTTAGTTCAATAAATACAAATACGTATAACTGGCCTACCTCCACCCTTCGCCACTGTATTACAATAATTGTAAATATGTGTTTGTATTTGAAAATTGGCTCCTATGGACAGATCTCACGAATTTCAGAAACATGCATTATGTAGTTCCGCCACTGGTATAGAAACAACGCACATTTTTAAATAAACGAGCGCGAAATTTAATAATACATTTCGCATGATTCATTTAATTTTCAAATACATAAGTACCTAAACGCCAAATTTCGCATTAGCGCTTTTTCATTTATGCCAATTGAATAAGCAATCAGCCTCGCTGCGATCCAAATAAAACATTCATAAACATTTTTTAATTGGCAACCCGTTCCCGTGGCAGCGCATGCCATGTAATTTTTTTGGTAAAAACTATAATCAAGGGTAAATATGATGGTCGGCGGTTGTCTCCAGCTAACAGTTGGTGGTCCTGCGCGCGGGGGGGCCAGCCCCACCCTGCTCAGACTCCAAGTTTCGAGGTTTGAGACCGATATAATATGCAGAGTAGGATCAGACATTAGAGGGAATATAACTGTGTGGATTCTTTATACTTTATACTAATATCTGATTATGGATTATATATTATTTTACGGATAATGATTACTAACTATTCATCTAATCCATTGGAAGTGTACTTTGGATCAATGACACATTAAAAAATGTAGTAACGGTTTCGGAGACGAGCATGCTGGCACAATGGCGAAGGGTACTACTGTTGAAGGTATGTGATCTGTACTAGTTTATTGAAAGAAAGTTTTAGGGCAGCTATTTTTCAGGACTTGAATTAAAATTTTGTTATCTTCAGTATTTTACTGAACAAAAAATATTATATTTAACCTTTTTATAATATGTAAATATTTAACAAAAAAATATAACAGGTACATACTAAATAGATACTTAATATAAAAAAAGTAATACCCAACCGAAATTTGAATTCGGGTTAGAACATCATTTTGTTGAAGGGACCGTTTTGCATCAAACTCTTAACCATCGAAGGTTTTTATACACCTACCTATTGTCTTATGTTTTGACATTGTAAGAGTGTATTTTTTTTAAAATACGTGTGTAATCGTTTGTATGTGTTGTATGCGTGAAATGTACCAAATTAGTTGAAGCCTTTGTGTGATGTGTTTGCGTTATAGCTTTACGTATTAGTGAAATTGCTACGTTCCGTCTGGTTGACCAAGTCCACAATCAATTTTTAATACATGCATACAGACATCGCAAAATATATTTGTTTGTAGAATATAATATAATAAAGTAATTATTTAAATATGTACGTTAATAGACAATTTAAAAACATTTTTATTAAGAAGGGAGGCTTTACATAATCGCCTAGTATGGAGTATTTGCCACTGCTCCACCGCTAGTTTAATATCCATACATAAATGCTTTTAAATATGACATGTCCCCCTGACTCACTGTTTTGCTCATTATCAATTATTACTCTATAAAGTACTTTACCTGGTGATATCTTAACATCAACTCTCAATGTAGTTATTTGCGATCAATATGTTAAAATAATTACAAGATAAAAGAACTTTTTATATACAACGTTTTTAAATTCTGTTGAACCATATAAACTTGAATTGACTAGCTTAAACGATCAAAAAAACTTGTACTTACATGTCATATTGATTTCCATAGTAACGCACGTATATATTAATAATTTAGTTGCTAGAACGCCAGACCCCTAGCAACCAATAATGGCGTCGAAATAACTTTTCATACAAAACAGAATTAACTGAAAATGAATTCAATTCTAGTTAAAGATGGCTAAAAGTATTAAAAGAATGCATTGGAATCGTGTTATGATATATTCTAAAAGTTTCAAATGTCTAGCTAGTCGGGAAGTTAGTTAAAAATTGATTGCAAGATTTGTACCGGACAAAGAACCACCGGACAAATAAGAATATGAGCTAAGAAAAACGTTGTAATAAAATGTACAGTTCTAGGAGGTTCTTATCTTTATTATAATAGCTCTCCATACATTATTCTTCTTCTTATTGTGCCATCCCCTAGCGGAGGTTGGCCACCATCAAGGCGATCTTAGATTTCTCATCTGGTATCCGGAACAGTTCAGTTGAGCTGGACTCGTCCCAATCACGAAGGTACTTAAGCCAAGAAATGCGGCGTCGTCCTCTACTTCGCTTTCCATTGATCTTTCCTTGAATGAGAAGTTGGATAATATTGTACTTTTGTCTTCTCATGATGTACCCCTACTGTAGATTCCTGGTTTTTATAATACGAAGAACTTCTCGGTCCTTTCCAATTCGATTGATCCATAGGTACATAAACTCAGTTAAAAATGATAAACTATATGAATGCAGTAAGTATTTATTTTGTTCTTATAGAAAAAATACGTGTCATCTTTGAATATTTTAAGTAATTATTATTAATACATACAGCTGCACATTATTTTGTTATTTCGTTTGAGATAACTAAACTTAGCAAGAGGTTTGTTTGGATGAAGGTTGCTAATACCGCCCTGGAGGCTCCATACGACATATAAATTGGCCGTCACCGTACCTCGCGTGCGGCAATAATTTTCATACAACCCTTTACTTATTAAATAATATGCACATATTGTATAGCCTTTAATAATAATAATAATATATGAGCCTCGAAAATAAAACGAAACCTACCTCCAAGTGGTCTTGTTAGACGATTTATATTTGAACTCAATTAAGATATGTATCCTTGGAGAGACCTTTCTGGCCTAATGCTTCCGGTTATTCTCAAAAACACAAAACCACAGAACAGATAATAAATAGGTATAATTCCGATAGGCAATATTCAATTCACTACATTTTGATGCAGGGTTTTGAATGTGTGTGTCGTACGAAAATGAAACACGCATTATACACGTGTAGGTAATATGTACGTATACCAAAATTAAATGAGCGTCAATGCATAAACCGAGAGCAGTTGTCAGTATTCGACGTACCTATGACGTATTCTTGACACATGTTTAAATTTATCCCGTATTCTTACTTACTTGGGATCGGTTGCCTGCTTCTCCTTACCCTTTAGGTGTTTCTGTTCCTATTATTTCTGAGTTCCCTGATCGCGGCAATTTATGATGAGAGCATTTTTTTATCATTATAATGTAAGTGTAAGGCGAAAAAACTATTTTTGAAAAAATCATAGTTTTAGGTAGGTACCTATCTTGTTTCTAATTTAAAAAAATATAAACAAAAAAATGACTAGAATAAACTAACTGTAAATACTTCTTTATTTATATCGATTCGAGCTTTGATATTGTGACCGCACCGCATCAATGTTTGATTCGATATAAATAAAAAATCAAGTTATGAGCATTTTTATTTTTAAATTAATACAAAGTGTACTTTTTTAAATTGGCTCTTCAATCCTATATGGATTTAGACCGTTTCACGAAGATGTTTGTATTACGAGAAATGTACACTAATTGCTTAAGACGATACTTCAGTGAAACGGCAAATAGTTTTCAACTATAGGTGCCACGAAATTTCGGACTGGCTGGCAATCGGAGAGCGAAAGTCGAGCTGTGAACACGTCAATTTGTTTTGTGATGGCGACGGGGGAATTAAATGTTAAATCGTGTAAAGATGACTAAAAAACGTTACCCATTTACATGAAAAAGAAAACATGCCAATGAATATATTATTATTGTTAGTACCTAATAGAACAATAAGCATAACATTAAATGGACGCATGTTTACTTTTTATTACAAATTATATTTTGTTCTGCACGCGTCATTTGCACAATCTACGCGTCGCGTAGTCACGATCGTTTTAGACCGTGCCTCAGCTGAAGTATAGCCTTAACGACACGTAAGGTCTGTGGCCACTGGAAGACCCGTGGCATTCATGAATTGGTGCAACCATCTGGGGCACCCAATGTTCGTTTATGTTGGTGCGGCGTGTCTGAACGATAAAACAAAAACGGACGACACAAGGAGACACTAACGATCCTAATAATTATGACCGTTAAGCCACTCACATTATATAGCTAGATTCAAAGTGAGAAGTGTCTGGGAATGGGGAATGTACTCGGAAAAGTCATCGGTTAATGTCAAAGAATCAATGATAAAGAATTACGGGTATTTTTTTGAAATTGACCTCCCTCAAATTATTTTTTTTGTGCGTACGCCTGAACCGGTACGATATCTACTAATCACGCCGGAAACAATGACGAGTCTGAGAACTTGTCCAGACGGTGCGTATCCCTCCGCGCTTTAGACTCGAATACCAAAAATATGCTTTGTCCATATAGCGCGTTCCATTAGGCAGTGAACAAACGAGGCGACGTAATTCATTTTTGAATCGGCATAGAGAACAAAGTGAGTGCAAGAAAAAAGCCCGAAAACTCAATTATTGTAATAACTCTGTTTCTATGAGATTTTGTATTTCGCGATTACTTGCAATATGGCATTATGAGAATACATTGTATTCCCGGTACTTTACAAGCAAGGTGACATAATTTATTAAGGAGTAGCCATAAAAATTTTCGTGCTCGGATTCATTTTGGAATGTCTATAAACGTCACGTTCTCGAGAGTCTCGCTTTTCCTTGCGCTTGTCGCGTGACAGACGTCACGCCATCAGTGAATTTAGACGGGAGTAGCGAAGGGTGGCGGTAGGCTGTTAAGATCCGCCATGAATAATGCACATTACACTTTGTTAGTCATATCTACGTATTTGTTTTTATTGAACTAACACTACAATTTACAGATGGTAAGTATTGGATAGTTTTTAAAAATCATTTAAACCCGGCCTATATTTGTTTTCATTGGAATATTATACATATTGTTGATTCATTTTTTAAATTCATTAAGCCATGCCTAAGCCAAATTATCATAGATAAAAATATTATTCTATCTATAAAATTTTAATATTCAAAGTTATGTATGATTGAATTGCATAATTTTTAGATATTTTATAGATAGACGAGTATTTATGACTATTATGTATTATGGCTTGGTTTCGCAGGGATTAATTGAATTTTAAAAACTAGCCAGCACCATCTGTAAATTGTAGTCTCATTTCAATGAAAACAAATACGGATGACTGACAAAGTTCAGTGTGCACCATTTATGGCGGATCTTAACAGCCTACCCCCACTGGAGACGGCTCAATGAGGATACATGTCACATGTACCTGGAGAACGCGCGAGTTAAATCGCGTCATCTGGACAAGACCTGACGAGAAACTGTCTAGATAGAAGTCTTCTAGTGCTTAAAAGTAAACCACCACTGCCAATGATGATGATGCTGTTAATACTACCCAGCAAACGGTCCTCTCACCTCTTCGACTAAGTGGCTAGTAAACTTGGCTCGTTCTCAAATAACATCGTGCTGGTCGACGGTAGTTTTTATTTATTGCATTTAATTAATAAAATGTTAACTTATCTCTCGCGTTGGATTTAAAACTGGTAGCCGGTGGTTGGTGGCTCACAGCTATTCTAATAATTTAATAAGTTGGTGGTTATTTAATCCAATTTGTTCGTGTCTAGATCACTATCTTGTTCGTGAGCATTGCCGGCACGTGAGCATGTTTTTGTTGTGATAAAAATAAAACCCTGAAATTAACCATACGGTAGCATGAAATAACGATAATTTCTGTATAATAATATTACGAATATAGGTATGTAGTGAACATTATAAATATGTGAACATTAAAATTGTGATTAGGTATGATTATAATGATTGATGGAAAATGAGTACCGTATCAAAATTGACCGACTGGCCAAAACTTTCCATCTTTTATTAGAGTTGAGACTTGGGACCGTAAAGAAGAAGGTTATATGTAAATTGTACCTAAGTAAAACATTTCACCGTGGAGCAATTCGCCATGAGCTTTCTATCGGAAAGAGATGACCGTATAGTATATTATTAGATTCAATATGAACATTAATTTAATTTTCATTGCTGATTTTGACAAAATTCATGAATTCAAGAATGAAATCCCAACCTAACCTAACAAATCGAGTGCTTAAAGTCAGACAACGTTATCTACAAAAAAGTGTTTTTTTTTTGTTGAGATAACGTTATTTTACATTTACGGCTACATGATAGTCAAACAACGTTATTTCAATCTTTTCTAATTTCTTATTAAATCGTCAGTAAATTTTAACGCTAACTACATAAGTTACCCTTGTTTTCATATTTTTTAAAAACTATTCCTATAAATTTTAACATCATCATAAGCAAGATAAATGTACAATACACAATAAATTATAAAATATTAACATTAGGTTTTAAATAAACATTTTTCTTGTTGAGTTACAAGAATCTAAAATAACGATTTTTGGCTCTCCTGTAAAGTTGCACTTTTGTAGATAGTGTTGTTTGACACTAAGCCATCGAAATAATCCAGTATATCGGCTATTTTCAATTTTTTTTTGCTGCTAGCTTCCTGTAAAGTATAAAGTGTAAACCGACAAGAACCGTGTTTTATTTAGACACTATTTTATGTCAGTGCTATGCGACCCAAAGAGGTTGGACGGTCTTTAATATACGGCCATATATTTCCGAAACAACATTTCACGATGAAGTGTAATACGGCGAACTGCATACGTACAGGTTTCCGGACACGAAAGAAGAACGGCATAAACTTGATGCTTTTATAATGAAGTGTTAGAGTCGTATGCCAATGCATAGTCTTAGAGCGCATGCAGAACCATAGTTAACGCGACTAACTTTAAGCCGGCTCTCACATCAAAAATCGTCTCGCCTAAAACGTGTCGAATACGTCAATGTGTCGTCATCGTTATTCCCAAAACACACGTTTCCAAATTGAGCACCGCAGATTGGGGTCGAATGCAACTGTTTCGTTTGAAAAAAACATCTGCTGTTGCAATCGTCAAGTTGCACGCTTCTCAGACTGTAAGTCGATGACGCCAGGATGCATACATACTACTATACTACAAATTGGTCATTCGTATACCGGCTCGCCGATCACCGCATTCAAATATCTATATGTTTCGAAGGCTACGCGTGACTGTCGCTAAGTAGATGTGCGCGGTCTTCACAAGCAACACTGGATCTCAGTTCTCGGAAGGTTTGTTTTATGGCTGTGCGGCACAGGAGACGAACAACATAGATAAATCTTATTAGAACGCTTATGTGTAAGAGAGAAAGAACATGTGACGTGTTTTTCTTGTTAGAACGGCTGCTTAACGTCAATGATTCTGCATCGTGCCTTAGCATTTACGATTTTTTATAACCTTTTTAACCAATTTTTTATATAATTTTTTAAATTCATTTCTCGATAAAAAAAAAACAGCCAAATTGTATGTGGGAAGAATATTACTATCACTTGATTAAGGGTTAATAGTCAAAAGCGCTTCAGAGAGTATTAAGAGCCATTAGATAAAATTTGCTGCAATTAAGTATGACGCCTTTAGCATAGTAGTCTATGTGCATGGGCGCGAATCCCGAGAGATGCAGGTTTGATTCCTGCCTTACTTTTTCAAAAAAGGTTTTTTTCTCTTGGTTATATTATTTTCTCAGAAGTGTTTTCAAAGTTATGTATGTTCAATCATTAGAATGTTACTTTCATATCTTGTGAATTATTCGTTGAATAAAAAAAATAGTTAATTATTTTAGTTATCTGAAGTGATTGAAAACCATAGTAGACTTTGTTTGCCAGAGTTATAATTATTGCTCACAAGTCATAACTATTTTTATATCCATACCTAACATGTCAGATTGTACGTCAGTAAATTTATTATTTTAGTAGAAAAACTAATTTAATAATATTTAAGTATTACATTCATGTGCCGCTAATGAAAAAGCTAACTCCGGTAGCTGTGAGGTCGATATTTAATGCCTGTGTTCTTAGATACCCGTGTTTTCAGTTTATTCGTGGCCAAAGGGCCCAAAGGGGTCTGTAGAAGAGGCCGGGGATTCCCGGTGGGCGGATATGGACCCTCTGCGCTGCGAAAGGACCATAAACAATAACGATTTTGAAGATCTTTTTGATTTTTGACTGTAAACGATTAATAAAACTAACATTTTACTATTTTTCGAGATAGAAGATAGGGCTAGACAAATAAGTAGCTACTTTCGGTGGTTTTGTGAAACTCAATATTTTGATACAAATATTAACTATGATAAACATATGGAAATATAAAGTAGATACTTATTTAGTGTTAGTTACTTGGCAAGCAAGTACCTAAATAGTTTATAAAGATTAGATTTACTGTTAAACGATTTTTTTTTGTTCCAAGTTCAATTCGCAATTTGTAAAATTATTAATTTTGCAGATTTGACCTTTAGGATTGAGATCATCAAACCTTTCCTAGGATTGAATTAATTGTGAACATAACAAATCAAAATTCAGGACGTTCATAACATGAGATTTAGATTATAACAAATATCTCTCACAAGAAGAGAAAAAGAAAAAAATAAAAAATAATTAATTTTATACAATAAGTAAAATAAAGTTTCAAAAACAAAATGCAAAGTACATCATTGAAAATATCTACCCATGTCTTTCGGGAGCGCATTAACTAGTCTTGCACCCCTCACTAATGGTGCATGATAGACTTGAATCGAGGAAACAGTTCTGATCTAGACCTAGTGATGGCTGCGATCAAATTCTTTTGGACGACATGATTGGAAACCATCCCTCGTATATGAATGTGAACATGTTTTTGAGAGAGATTTTTTGGATAAACAACAATGACGTAGGTACTGTCCAACAAGAACCAATTGGCTACGTGTTAAAACTGTGAACTAACGAGCTCCTCTCATTTTCAACCGCACTTCCATTATAAACTAACCAGCTCCTCCCATTTTGTCGACGACAGTGCCTTTGGCTTGTGCCTAAATCTTCTTGTTGGACAGTAATATTTCATTTATATTAGGTACAAAAAACGCTTACATGGAAATAATTATTTTAAAGGTGTGACGTTCAATATTATGCATAGTGCTAATACACAGAAAGATTAATAAAATATAATTCCGATAGGCTATACCCCAAAACACTACATTTTGACACAGGGTTTTGAATGTATGAGCGTCCTACGAAAATGAACCACAAATTATAGACGTGCAACAAGTATTGTGTATTACTACCTTGGAATACACCAATATTGAATGAGCGTCAGTGCATAAACCATGAGCAGTTGTCAGAAAGGAGGATTCTTGACACGTGTTAAAGTTTATCTCACATTCTTCCACACTTGAGATCGGTTGCCAGTTACTCCACACCCGTTATTTCTGAATTCCCTGTAGGTATATGTAATGTAAAATTTAAATAAATAAAAAACAAAAGAAAACCAAAAAATACAACCAAAAGTATGTACAAGCCGTAATTGGGCTTACCATCTTCCAAAATAGCGACCACAACACAATAATATAATAAGTGTGACGTTATCTATGTATTTTGAAAATTATTCAAAGCCTCCTCTTTAAATAAATTAATTCTCTAAAAGTAAAACCATATTACACTATCAATCAGTAATTAGTAGGAGGTTCTTTTAGTTGTATTTCGTAGGTTTTATTTGCATTTGGTTTTTCGTCGCTATTTTTTTAGATTTCCTCAGTACGGTTTTTATCCATTCTGAGATATTTAAATATATAAAAATAATTATAAGATAAAAAGAACTTTTTGTACTTATACTTACCACGTTTTTAAATTTTCTGCTGAATCATATAAACTTGACAATTCTATGTATTAATATTTTAGGACAAATTGGCAATTGTCAACAAATCATTTTTTTTGCTATTTTGCAACAAACACACCGAAATGTCATTTTAATTTCCATAGTAACGCACGTATATATTATTAATTTAGTTGCTAGTAGATACCACCCCCTTAGCAACCAATAATAGTGGATTGGATTACGGATTTCTTCCGAAATAACTTTTCATACAAAACAGAATTAACTGAAAATGAATTCAATTCTACTTGAAGATGGCTAAAAGTATTAAAAAAATGCATTGGCATCGTGTTCTGATATATTCTAAAAGTTTCAAATGTCTAGCTAGTCGGGAAGTTAGTTAAAAATCGATTGTAAGATTTGTACTGGATAAACAACCACCGGACAAACAAGAATACGAGCTAAGAAAAACGTGGTAAAAAGTCAAGACGGTATTGCCATTATGAAACCGAATAATTAATTGATGAAGCATTAACTAGTAACACTGTGTATGTCTAACGTTTTTAATTTACCACGCATGCGCAGTTAATCAGAGTACCAAAAATATGACTAATCTGAATGAAACAAAAAATATAAGAAAACCGGGCGCTGCGATGAAGATTTGCGATAGTGAGAGATACAAGCGAAAACAAATGGGAGCTGTACTACATGGACTGATGGGAGGAAGATAGTCAGTGGCCAGCTACCGAACCCCAAAGTATGACATTGGAATCTGGCTGTACGGACACCAGTCACAGACATGAATAAGTTTCAACGCAGAGGCGAAACGATTCGACGAACTTATATTATGACGTATAATCGTTTATTACAACGTTTTTATTAGCTCATATTCTTGTTTGTCCGGTAGTTGTTTTTTATCAATCGATTTTTAACTAACTTCCTATTAACTATTATTGGTTGCTAAGTGGGTCTTAGCAACTAAATTATTAATGTTAATATATGACGTATACGTGCGTTACTATGGAAATCAAAATGACATTTTAGTATTCTATATTTGTTTGTTTGTTTGTTTTTTATTTACTTCATATCAAGTACCTACAAGTTTGAGCATATTGAGCATAATAATTCATCAGAAAATTTAAAAACGTTGCATATAAAAAGTTCTTTGAATTTGGAATAAAAGAATTTTGAGTTTTTTTTTATATAATTGCTGTAAATGAGTAGGTATTGAAAAAAGCCAAACTTTAACGTGTATGTTGTGAAGAAAGCAGCCAGTCACAATTTGGGAAAAAATGAGTTATCGTGCTGTAACACTATGTAATTTTATGTTTTTCTGGTTAGGTTGTACGTATAAATTGTACGTATGGAGTTCGCCCACAGAACAGATAATAAATAGAATGCCGATAGGCTATATAACAATGACATTATTAATGGACAACGCACTCAATACAGTAGCTAGTAAGTAAATTCGCGCATAGCGATATTCGCACATGTATAGGTAGACGTCACGCAATTTCCATTATGCGATATCACGCACTGGGAATTTATAGCAATATGACATTTATTGTAATGGCGTTAGAACAGTGTTTCTAGTGTCAATGTTCATTCGAGCGAACCCGTTCGAACCGAACCTTTCGGCAGACCCGACAAAAAGCATCGGGAATTTATATCAATATCACCTTTATTGTAATGGCGTTAGAACAGATTATGCCATTCGGCAGACCCGACAAAAAAGTGAGCGTCATTTTTTTCCAGATGCTTCGTCCATATTAATGTCATTGTATGTATATACCAACACAGTACATTTTGACGCAGGGTTTTGAATGTGTGAGTGTCCTACGAAAATGAAACACGCATTATTGATTAATTTAATAAAATTATAATTTTTTGGTACTTATTCCACTTTTAATAAATAAATCTGGATCGGTTTCGTCCGCCTCAGAGGGACATTTTCAACTGAGGCGGCGAAACCGGTCCAGATTTATTTATTAAAAGTGGAATAAGTACCAAGAAATTTTGAGTTTTATTAAATTAATTAGTTCCACAATGAATTTACAGTTAACACAATAAAAGAAAATAATCTTAAACATTTAAAGAATAATAGGTACGTCAATTTAATTATTTACGTCTGTATCACAATACGCAATATGTTTGTAAACGAAACGCGCATTCAATATTGGTATCTAGTGTTTGAGGACACTCAGCTGGATTTTTATTTCTTGAGTTTTATGATCCGACCGTCATTAGGTCATAAACCAAAACTGGCTTTACAGCCTTTCGCATTTCTATCCTATTAATTTGTTCTGTGGGCAACTTCCTCGGATCTTCTGTTAAAATTCTTATTCATTTTCCACGAACAGTGTAGATTTATTTAACTAACATAATTAATATTATCAACAGAAAATATTTCACAAAAAGGCGTACGGTACGTAATATCTACTTTAATAGTATAAAAAAACGAAAGATATTGATTAGTATTAAACACAAAAAGTATGTAATACTCATTCCACATGATGTAATATCGATCAGAAAGTTTCGTCCGCTTTAATGGCACATTCTCAAATGAGTTGAATAAGTATTATAAGTGTATTTTTTTTATTTTTTTTAATAAAAAGTCAATTCCAATGTTTTTCTTGTAAGACATGACGTAAAAAAAGTCATAAGAAATGTCGAGATGCTGAGGAAACCCTACACCTGCGCGTGGTGCGGTGCGCAGGTCTAATAAATTAGTCGAGGCGTTAGTTCGACGGGACGCCGCTAGGGGACCCGGCCTCCCGCACCGACAGGTTTCCGCCTCATTCCTAGCTAATTTATTGGTCACATTCCTGTCAAATTTATACGTAATGAACGGAGAGGGATATTAAAAAGTGTCCAACACGGGTTTATTATCATTTATTTTATACTCCCCGTGTATTCATTCACTTTTTAATTCCAATTATAAGTAAAAAAAATCGATTAATTTGAAAAGGCTGTAGGTACCTACTTAAGTATTTTTTAAGTGATTTTCTTTGATCGTTATTATAGTATACATCAGAGGTCGGTTGTGGCGTAGGGTGGAGGAAGTCTATTAAGATCCGCTATAAATAGTGCACATTAAACTTTGTAAGTCATGCGTAATGTTTTTATTGAACTAAGACTACAATTTACAGCTTAGTTTTTAAAAATAAATTAAGCTCTGCCTAACCAAACCATAATAGTTTCGGTATATTTTGAACGATCCAACAAAATTGTGCACACTTTTTTACTCATACTTATTTGTTTTTGTTAAATTAGAAATATTACACATACCTATTGTTAGTTTTTTTTTTCAATTTATTAAGCCAAACTATAATAGATAAAAAATATTATTCTATCTATAAAATATGTATGATTTAATGCGCAATTTTATAGATAGAGAAGTATTTTGTGACTATTATCGATTATGGTTTAGTTTTCGTGGGGTTTAATTGAATTTTAAAAACTAACTAAGAGCATCTCGTCACTGAAGAGACACTAATTCGAGAAATTGACATATTGAGTTAGTTATACCAAAATGTTCCTTATTTCAAACTTTACCATCTGGAAACCTTCTTAATAAATAAACAGTTTTTATTTTAAAGTCATCCTTTTACGATTACTTAATAAACTCACATGATAGACCATTTCAAACATTTTAACAACTTCAAAGTCAAATTACTCAAAACTAGTATTCTCCAGTTAGTGTGTTCTGCCAGAACAGAGACGATCTGTAAATTGTAAATGAAAACAAATACGTATGACTGACAAAGTATAGTGTCCACTATTTATGGCAACGGAAGTTTTTTCCATTTTCTCTGTTCAATGATTTAAGGCTAAAACGTTAAAAGGCTAAAACGTGTTTCTGTCAATCTTAATAATTTCAATAATCCATTTTAAACAGACGCGTATTTAATATTAAAATTAATTCATTACACATATTATGGTAACTATTACAAATTACAAATTTTAGACCTTCATAGCATGCCAAAAAAGTGGTTTTCATAATTTCCTATCCCCAATAAAATACTGTAGTAAGTCAAAAAATGGCATTTTACAATAGAGTTTTTTGAAGTTTTCTTCTTATTGTGCCATTCCCTAGCGGAGGTCGGCCACCATCAAGGCGATCTTAGCTTTCTCATCTGCTACCCGAAACAGTTCAGTGGAGCTGCTCTCGTACCAATCACGGAGGTTCTTAAGCCACGAAATGCGGCGTCGTCCTCTGCTACGCTTACCATTGATCTTTCTTTAAATCAAAAGTTGGGGGATGCTGTATTTTTGTCCTCTCACAATGTGACCGAGGTACTGTAGTTTTCTGGTTTTGATACTGCACAGAACTTCTCGGTCTTTTCCCATTCGATTGAGAACTTCAACATTTGTCACCCGTTCAGTCCAAGGAATTTTGAGGATGCGTCTATACCTACAGCCACATCTTGAAAGCTTCAACTCGCCGTGACTTGAAATTTAAAATCTTTCAAATATTCACTATACATACAGGAAAATCTCATTGTATATATCTCAGTTTTAATTAAAACATAAAAAAATGGAATATATTTTATTTTAATATTTCTGAGTTACCAAATAATTTTATTAGGATGTTTGACATTAATTAAAACCATTGTTTCGGTTGTTTAGAAAGCTTTTGTTGTCGTTAGTATTTAGTGACAGTATTTTACTATATTAAATAGTTTTCAATCATAGTGATAAAGTGGTTAAAATATTAAAATAATTTTAATAATATTTACAAGATCAAAAGAACTTTTTATATACTTACAACGTTTTTAAATTTTCTGTTGAATTATTATTCTCAATATGCTCAAACTTGTACTTGATATGAAGTAAATAAAAAACAAACAAATATAGAATACTGAAATGTTATTATGACATTTCATTTTCCATAGTAACGCACGTATATATTAAAAAATTAGTTGCTAGAACCCACTTAGCAACCAATAATAGTCTTTTACTTTTCACGGATTTTTCTGAAATAACTTTCCATACAAAACAGAATTAACTGAAAATTAATTCAATTCTGCCTAAAGATGTCTAAAAGAATTAAAAGAATGCATTGGCATCGTGTTTTGATATATTCTAAAAGTTTCAAATGTCTAGCTAGTCGGGAAGTTAGTTAAAAATCGATTGCAAGATTTGTACTGGACAAACAACCACCGGACAAACAAGAATACGAGCTAATAAAAACGTTGTAAAATAGCAGAAAAACACAAATCAAACTAGGTATGTCCATACTTAACTCTAAAAAGGCCATTTCTGATTCAAGACAGTATTTTACTAGGGATGTAAATTAAGTATAAAAGTGAAATCATAGAAATCCATTAAAATATAATTACTTATTGCAATATTTTCAATAAAATTTTTCCACTATGGAGTCTTGAGAAGGCCTCAAACTTTTTCAATGCCTTGAGCCTCTTTGTAGATAGCTAGAACCGCTGCTAGTAAGATATGATTTTAAAATAGTTTGATTTCAAATGATTTCAGTTGATAGTATTGCCTACTGAGATAATACCAAAATCTGACATTTAGTTTTGAAGAGCATTTAAAAATCATCTCACGAACTGTACTAAATCGCTAAGTATAGTCATAATAGGCAGATGTTAAATTATTTTCCCAATTAACTCGGTTTAAATACCAAGGCTGTTACCAACTCCGGTCAAAACATAATTATATAAATACACATTTTTTCATTGATTTACTCCGGTTCCGTGTGAAACCAAATACCTGGCACCTTCCTCTGGCGACTCGCGGAAGCTGTAAGTCAGTAGATGACGTTCCACGGTCGGTGACATGGCATACCAGAGATGCATTGAGGCATTTGAATGCCGCAGATGCTTGAGGTTGAATCAAAAAGTATCGGAAATTTATTTAAGCGTCGCAGGCAAAATTTCTTGGTGTTTGTTTGATTATGGGTGTATTAAGCCGGCTCTCACATCAAAACACGTCTCGCCTGCAACGTGTCGAATTCGTCGACGTGACGTCATCGTTATTCATAAAATACAAGTTGTCAAATAGAGCTCCGCAGACTGGTCGAATGCGACCGTTTAGTTTGAAAGAAACATCTGCTGTTGCAGTCGACAAGTTGCACGCTTCCCGCTTCTCAGGCTGCGAGTCGAAGACGTCAGGACTCATACAAATACATACGAATTGGTCATTCCTATACCGCCTTGCTGATCGCTGCATCCAACTATCTATACGTTTCGAAAGTTACGTGTGACTGTCGCTAGGCAGATCAGCGCGGTCTTCATTCGCAACACCGGATCGACGTTTTTGGAAGGTTTGATTTATGGCTGTGCTCGTAAGTATCAAGTCGTACCTACCTATCAAATTAATGTTCTTATTGAATCTAATAACATTGGAACATTACCGTCTGCAAACAAGTGTTGCATTTAAATGGTTTTGAAACATACGTAAAACTTACTTCACGGCGAAATTCTTTACAATAACATTTTTTCTATCCAATGCTATTCGGCCATCTCTTTCCAATACTGAATTTATGCTACGACGACCTGCAAATATACATATAATAATTTTATCATTAAAATTATAAAGTTCTTTCGAATGTGTAAGAGGGATTTTTGAAATACGTATTCATAGTTTTAATGTATTTTTTATTTATTATAAAAACATAAATTTTTATAAACAATACAAATTTGTTTAACTTGATTTCATTTTTATTTATATTCTGTCAAGCTTCAATATTGTGTTGATTTAATTAACATAATATATTTTACATACTTAGCTTATGTAGGTACATATGTACTGAATTTTTAATCATATTGGTAATTATATTTTTATAGGTAGGTACTTACCAAAGTATGTTATTGTTACAACCAGGGGTTGATAGTTGCTTATTTTAAAATAAATGACGGAAAACTGCTCAGTTAATGAAGACGTTTTAATATTATTACTTTGAGAGCTTCGTGAAGCTTTAACTCCCCAAGCCTCAGCTAGGATAGTCCGCTACTGGAGACCAGATACATCTTTGACACTCGGTGTACATTTGTGACACCCAGTGTACGCTGGTGCCGGTAGCTCCTGGCGAGGTGGTGTGCAGTTTATGAGGGGGACACATCTTGGAGTCGCGAGACCACACACTACTGCTCGGGGAGTCGCGGGGGCCAGCTAGCCGCGGGGGGGTTCCTTGCCGCATAACACCGAAGCCGCGGGGGGCGGAGGCTGCGCTGACTATACCTGAGAAGAAACATTCATACAATTAATAAAATATATATATTTCTATACTTAAATCATATTATTAAAAACTGAATTATTGGGAATGTTTTTTCTATCATTTAGAAAGAGTGACTGACTGATTAAAATTATAATAAATAGTCTTCATATTATGTACGCAAACACTTAATTAAATAGTGTTCAATCAAATAAATAGTTCAGATGCAGAACTAACCTGGCGATAGAATTACATTTATTCAACCAAATCACTACATATTGATATATTTTTTTCTACACAAAGATAAGTATAGTTCGACTAAGCTTTTAATCTGCTCATGTAGGTTTTTACTCTTTATACTATTTTTCTAATACTACTTATATTTTTATTTCTATGTATGTACTTTAATACTGTTTATTACATTTTCTTGGATTTTTATGTCATGTTATGAACGTCTTGAATTTGTAATTTGTAAAGTAATCGACGATGGCCGCGCGGCGTTAGCGTCGCCCTATAAAGTCGTGGATCCCAGATTCGAATCCTGGGTCTGGCAAATACACATAATGTTTTTTTCAATTTGTGTATGAATCAGAGTATGGACCTAATAGGTTGAGCAAGTGGCTGACATTTATTTCTCGTAAAAAACAAAAATCTGTTAATACAAACCTTCACTATCTGGAGGCCCATATGATCTTATTGGGATCGGATATGGTCGAAAAAAAGTAATCATAAAAAAGATTGAATAAGTAAGTATAAAATTCGTTATTATTGTGATTTACTGTCAACTTTAATTATTTAAAATATTGAAGTAGAAGTATAAGTTATATTAAATGAATAATATGTACTGGGAAGGAGTTGTGTTTATATTATATGAAAAACAGCAATACAACCATAATATAATATTATATGCTGTCGTCAAAGTGTTGATCTATAGCAACTGGCATTTTGCATTTGTATCTTATTAATCTGTTTCGTGGTTTACTGCCAAACTTTTATGAAACGATATTTTTCGAATGCTAAGAAATTTAATCAGGGAAGCAATTTATAAGGATTGATCAGAGAACTCAGAAATAATTGGAACTGAAATACCTAACGGGTGTGGAGAAACAGGCGACCGATCTCGAGTGTGGAAGAATATGGGACAAACTTAAACACGTGTGAAGAATACGCTTGTATTTCGTATTGCCAACTACTCTTGTTTTATGCACTATTGCACGTATATGAGAGGACAATAATACAGCATTCCCCAACTCGTCATTCAAGGAAAGATCAATGGGAAGCGTAGTAGAGGACGGCGCCGCATTTTGTGGCTTAAGAACCTCCGTGATTGGTACGAGTGCAGCTCCACCGAACAGTTCCGGGTAGCAGACGACAAAGATAAGATCGCCTTGATGGTGGCCGACCTCCGCTAGGGGATGGCACAATAAGAAGAAGAAGCACGTATATAATGCGTGGCTTATTTTCGTAGGACACTCACACATTCAAAACCTTGCGTCAAAATGTAGTGTATTGGGATATAGCTTATCGGAATAATATTTATTAATCTGTTCTGTGAGATAGACAATTAATGTGTAATATAATATAATTAATCAACGCACGTGTCTCTAAAACGCGTAGGTTTAAGAAGATAATTTAGTGGTTTGCCGTCGAAACGGAGGCGGTGGGTCTGGCATGACTTATCAGCTCGCTTGCGTCTCGTCGAGTAGGTCGCGTTTCCAGCACTGGATGGGAATGGGACGATTTGACACCGCGAACTGGCCTCCGCCGATTGGCCTCCGGTAATTGGCCGCCGGTACAATCGGACGCCGGCCCAATTGGACGCCGACCCAATTCGACGCCGACCCAACTGGCCTCCGGGAGATTGGACGCCGCACAGTTGAATTAAATGCGCAAAGGAATAGACGTACGTTACGATTTGTTGGAGTAAATAAGCAAGTCAGTTTAATATGCTTCTATCTTCTCAGTAGGTGTACCTTATACATTTCGCGCTTGACACATTTTTAATATAGATTGAGAATAATTATTATGCCTGTAGATGTTTATTAAAAGAAAATAATTCTTCCCTCGCTAAAACTTAAAGATGTGCATAATCAATTAATTTATTGTCTATACATGGGTACTTATTTATATTTACAACAAATATTTAAAGTAATGTTAGATGTTAGAATGAAAATTACATTATATTTCAGCGTTTTATCGACTTAATATTATAATAAAGCTTAAATATGTATATTATTATGCATAAATGCGTATTTTAAGATAGTATGAAATTACAAACAAAATATTAAGTAAGTTATCTGCTAAGTATAAATGTTTCAGTAGTTTGATTGATAAACTACTTAGGTACTGGGTGCCGGACGAAATCCCGAAGGCCGAAATCCCGAATGCTGAAATCCCGAATGGCCGTAATCCCGAAAAATGAAAAAATACAAACATCAATAATTGCGCAATTTTTGTAAGAGAGACAAATATGGGTTTTTCTGATTGCGCAATTTTTTTTCAGGAGAGACCATTTTGTAGAACGAATGGATTTTGTGCATCTTGCAAAAATTGCGCAATCCACGATTGCGCAATTGTTGATGTTTGTATTTTACATTTTTTTTATATTTACACAAAAAATGGGTTTTTGTGTCTCTTGCAAAAATTGCGCAATTATTGATGTTTGTATTTTTTTTATTTTTCGGGATTTCGGCCTTCGGGATTCCGGCCATTCGGGATTTCAGCGTTCGGGATTTCGATATTCGAGATTTCGGCTTTCGGGATTTAGGCTTTCGGGATTTCGGCCTTCGAGATTTCGTCCGGCACCCAGTACCTAAGTAGTTTATCAATCAAACTACTAAAACATTTATACTTAGCAGATAACTTACTTAATATTTTGTTTGTAATTTCATACTATCTTAAAATACGCATGTATGCATAATAATATATATGTTTAAGCTTTATTATAATATTAAGTCGATAAAACGCTGAAATATAATGTAATTTTCATTCTAACATCTAACATTATTTTTAATATTTGTTGTAAATATAAATAAGTACCCATGTATAGACAATAAATTAATTGATTATGCACATCTTTAAGTTTTAGCGAGGGAAGAATTATTTTCTTTTAATAAACATCATAAGGCATAATAATTTTTCTCAATCTATATTAAAAATGTGTCAAGCGCGAAATGTATAAGGTACGACTACTGAGAAGATAGAAGCATATTAAACTGACTTGCTTATTTACTCCAACAAATCGTAACGTACGTCTATTCCTTTGCGCATTTAATTCAACTGTGCGGCGTCCAATCTCCCGGAGGCCAGTTGGGTCGGCGTCGAATTGGGTCGGCGTCCAATTGGGCCGGCGTCCGATTGTACCGGCGGCCAATTACCGGAGGCCAATCGGCGGAGGCCAGTTCGCGGTGCCAAATCGTCCTAGACCCGCACTGGATTACTTGTGACCACGGAATCAAGAAATTATGTGACCCTGCCTACAAAATAATATTATTCATACTGATAAGGGTGTATCAAAACTATATTTTTGTTCAACATTCGTACTAAGTACCTACTTACGGCAAAATATTCGTAGGTTTCAAAACTCATTGATATTTTTTTTTATTAGGCAAACGAGGTTATAACTTCGTGAATGAAATTCAAATCCAGTTGACATATTATATCAAGATTTTATAGCCAAGTTTTGTTTATGACTGAAATGCTTGAAATACAAAGGCTTCGGAACGTCCTTAAATATTACCAATACCTATTGAACCCTTAGTACCTATATGATTAATTTTTTTGCAATTTTTACTACATTGATACGAATCTCTGCCTGATTACTTCGCATAAAATTAGATCAAATGATTATTTATCCCTTGTATTAATATATTATGTAGTAATAAATAAATAAATAAAAAGAGAGATAATAATATGTATAGGTATGAAAAAATATTTTTAGAATATACCTATTACTTACATCATTTTCATCTTAGAGCCAGAGTGTACAGTTATGAAGCGTATACTCCACATTTATAGGTACCGACGTAACTATTAATTATTCAACACGTGTTTACGTGTATCCCATATTTTTCCACACTCTACAATTAAACCTTGTTACTGTGATACTCAGAAGAAGGTAACGCTCTGAACATTATTAAACGTCTGTGTTCCCTGGCATTACAAAAACGTGCGTATTTTTCAAAATTTGAGACTAAAAAATTCTAAACCAATTAATTCAATTACGGTTTATCCTGTAGGCAACATTTTCTAGGGGTCTCCGAATCTGTGAGTGCCTCTGATAGCCTCGTACCCAATGTCCTTGACATATTGAGATATTGAGAAGATACAAACAATATTATCAGTATCAATCCAAAACGCAAAAGTATTGATTAGGTATTTACTTGATAGTTTTTTTTCTTCAATCTTATAATTCGGTATAGGACTGTAGATCTTGGTCGCTTTATATGGAGACGTTTTATGAAGAGTCTTAAAGCAGTTGCCAAATTCATTGTGCTTCTTTTCAACACACACATTGAAAAAACGTTACATATTATGATATTATTATTTAAAAGAAAAAACTTCTGCAAAGAATAATTCGCCGAAGCCGTTATGCCGATTTACAAATGGCAGAAAAGCCTCCAAACTAAATAGAATGATCATCAATCAGGTGTTTGATGAAGTGTTAATTTGAAAGGGACGTTTCACTAATAGGTTTTTGTTTTAGGAAAAATGGATGGTAGCCATTTGACATGCTCTCGGTTAAAACACACATTGCAAAATAACATTATGAATTTGACGAACCTGGGGTTTGAATCCAATCTAACGTTTGTAAATACTATCTGAGTTTTATTTAAATATAATATACACACTGACTGCGCTGAAATGCACGTGCATAGAATACCGGAGGATATACCGGCGAGGTATGCCCCGAAGGCAAGAGAAGACCTGGATGCCCGAAATTGAGATGGTTGGACTGTGCCACAGGAGATTTAAAAATGCTCGGTCAAAACAATTGGAGAGTGTCGGCGCTGGATCGTCCAGGATAGAGGAAATTTTTGAAGAAGGCCAAGACTTACCAAGGGTTGCAGTGCCATAAATGATGATAATATTATATCACAATTTCTGCTCCATTATAAATATCTGATAATATCAGATATTTCTTTTTTCGCTAAGAAAATTGATCGTTAGAAATTTTATTATTACAATAATTGTTTTTGGGATTCCTAATAATTTATGTATTTTACAACGTTTTTATTAGGTCGTATTCTTGTTTGTCCGGTGGTTGTCTATCCAGTACAAATCTTGCAATCGATTTTTAACTAACTTCCCGACTAGCTAGACATTTGAAACTTTTAGAATATATCATAACACGATGCCAATGCATTCTTTTAATACTTTTAGCCATCTTTAAGTAGAATTGAATTAATTTTAAGTTAATTCTGTTTTGTATGAAAAGTAATTTCGGAAGAAATCCGTAAAAAGTAAAACACTATTATTGGTTGCTAGGGGTCTGGGGTCCTAGCAACTAAATTATTAATATCTACGTGCGTTACTATGGAAATCAATATGAAATGTCAAAATGACATTTCAGTATTCTATATTTATTCAGTATTCTATATTTATTCAGTATTTATATCAAATACATTTTTTTTGATCGTTTATGCTAGTCAAGTTTATATGATTCAACAGAAAATTTAAAAACGTCGTATATAAAAAGTTCTTTTTATCTTGTAATTATTTATAATTAGTGTAGAAAAATAGTAATTAGCATATTTGCGGAAATGCTTTGCTATAATACGACTCTAAAGTCTAAAGGTTAATGTTATAGCCTGGAGTTATTAGTTTAGCGAATAAACAACATAATATGAGACCCTTTCTAAAACAATTAAACGTATGACTGGCATTGAATATTTTTAAAATCGACACATGTTCATTATTGGTTCCATTTAAGGATCGAAATTCGGAATAGAATAATATTCGATTCCGTGGTTATTGACCACATAGTGTCGATCATTAAGAGCGTACATACGTGAAACGGCAAATAATTTTCAACACTATGTGGGACGTAATTTCGGCCGCGTTGCCATTCGGAGAGCGATCGTGGACTTGTGAGCACGTCAATTTATTTTGTGATGGCGTCGGAGGAATATATTCTTAAATCATGTAAAGATGACTAAAAAACGTTCCGCATGTACTTGAAAAAGAAAACATGTAAATAAATATACTATTATTATCAGTAATATAACAATAAACATAACATTAAATGGACGCATGTTGGATTTTTTTGACAAATTATATTTCGTTCGGCTCGCGTCATTTGCACAATCCGCGCATCGCCTAGTCACGATCTTTTTAGACCATGCCTCAGCTGAGGTATAGCCTTAAATAATTGTATTTTTGTTAATAATTCAAGAGAGAGTTTGATAATACTTAATTGAAGATTTATACAAAACGTGAAGCTGTTAGGTTACTTAGGTTTGGAGTTACTCAATAATACGATTAAGTAAATTAAGTACCTACATAATATATAAGAATGTAATATTCTTATTAATGACAATAATATCTATATTATTTTGAAAAACTTCAGAAACATACCTTTTAGAAAAAAAATATATAAAAAGAAATCAAATCTTTTACTCCCGAGGTGAGTGATCTTATCCTTTAAGCTACCAATCCGCTTAAGAGTCATAGATATTTTGTCATAATAACTAATTTGCATGACTCATAGATGTGCCGGGTAATTTAAATGTTAAAAGCACTTATGCGGACAGTATATCTATCCATTTTACCACGTTTTTCTTAGCTCGTATTCTTGTTTATCCTGTACAAATCTTGCAATCGATTTTTAACTAACTTACCGACTAGCTAGACATTTGAAACTTTTAGAATATATTATCAGAACACGATGCCAATGCATTCTTTTAATACTTTTAGCCATCTTTAAGTAGAATTGAATTCATTTTCTGTTAATTCTGTTTTGTATGAAAAGATATTTCGGAGGAAATCCGTAATCCAATCCACTATTATTGGTTGCTAAGGGGGTGGTCCTAGCAACTAAATTATTAATATATACGTGCGATACTATGGAAATAAAAATGACATTTCAGTATTCTATATTTGTTTGTTTGTTGCAAAATAGCAAAAAAATGATTTGTTGAGAATTGTCTTATTTGTCCTAAATTATTAATACTTACATAGAATTGTCAAGTTTATAAATGATTCAACAGAAAATTTAAAAACGTGCTATATAAAAAGTTCTTTTTATCTTGTTATTATTTTCTATGATTTCTTTTAATTAAATTGTTTAGGAAGTTTTTCAAAATTATATACCTTAGAAAATTGTTTACACTTCATTTTGTTAGAATAATATAATATGAGAATGTTGAAAATAGCGACTACATTTTTAAACATACTGCCTTTCTTTTTTTGGCCATGTCTGATCCTAATATGATCATATGGGCCTCGACAGTGTGGAGGCTTGTGTTAACAGATTTTTGTTTTGACGAGATTTAATGTTAGCCACTTAATTCTTTCAGAATTATTAATAACCATATACTTGCTTTTTCGTAAAAGGTGGTTGTTAGTAATTTTGAACAATCACAAACACCAAGAATATGAGAAAAACACATACAAATATTGCGTCCTCACCGGGATCGAACCCAGAACTCTCGGGTGGAAGGCCAGCGCCTTACGCACTGCACCACAAGAGCTGTCCTGACTCCAAAATCAAATTGAAAAACAATATATTTTTATTTATTGCCACGGGACCAGGAACGGTAACCAGGGACCCACGACATTATAAGCTGACACGTCCTAGCCCATCGTGGGCGACAGATTTATGTACAATAGTACAATATAGCGTTTTCAATGTTAGGCGTACTATGCGAAAAATAAAATTTCAATGTAACCCACTACTCTCTCTATCTACTAATTACAATAATTCTACACATTATTGAAATGTACAAATATAAATTATAGTAGGTACCCAGATTATATCAGAGGGTAGGGAGGCAATTTTAATTTATGTTACAAAAAAAATATTCCTTGTTCGCAATCCTACTTAAAAATCTCATTGCTTTACAAAATATCGTGCTAAATATTATTATAGAACGATTTTCTTTAATCATACTTTTGAGTATAGTCTAGAAGGATGAGAAATATTGTTTAATATACTACTTACTGAAGAGGATCAACCATATTCAACGATCAATAATGAATCATTTAAGAATAGCGTAATGCGGCACGTGCTATCGATTATTCATTATTCCGAAACAATCACTAAAATTGACAAAAACTAGCATTCATATTTTCTTTAAAGAGAGGGCTCGGTATTTAGATTAAGGCTATACTTCAGTAGTTGAGGCATGGTCTAAAAAGATCGTCGGTAGGCGATGCACGGATTGTGCAAATGACGTATGCCGAACGAAATACAATTTTTCATAAAAATCCAACATGCGTCCATTAATGTTATGTTTATGGTTATATTACTAATAATAATAGTACTTATATTCATTGATGTGTTTTCTTTTTTAAGTACATACGTAAAGTTTTTTAGTCATCTTTACACGATTTAAGAATATTTTCATCCGACGCCATGACAAAACAAATCGACGTGCGGACACCTCGACTATCGGTCTCCGATTGGCGACTAGTGAGAAATTTCGTCGCACCTACTGTTGAAAATTATTTGCCGTTTCACTGAAGTACGCTCTTAAAGGCTCGGTAATATCGGTTGGTCCGGGTCTTACGTTCTCCATGAAAGGCAATGTTTATAACCTACCTTAAAAACTAAAATAAATTCGAGAATTCTCAATTCCGGAATTACAAGACCAAAATATTAAGTAGTATCCTGGGATAATGGATTTTGTAATACCGAGATTGTAAACAGTAGTTTAACTACCTACGTAATATGAAAAAAATGTCTCACTACGCCGATATCCACAACCAGTATTTGACAGAACAATACACATGTCAGCATTGCTTCCGTGGGTGGCGAGCAATAGAATATTCATTACAAGCCAATAGTTTATTGATTAGTAAAACAATCAACGATTAAAACCATACAGATTAAAAGCAATCGCTTGATAATGCTTGTTCATTTGTTTCTAAATATGGACGATAATTTTTTTGCCGGAATAAATTAATTAAATTTGAATTGGTCTCTATATGAAAAACGAATTAAGTAATTTGAATTTTGATTAATTCTGATAGATTCAGTTTTTATGCCTGTCTTATTACGAAAGGTAAAAAAAAAACTAATTACATGAATACGTATCCCACAGCTTCTCAAAACTGTTTGAAACTAAACCTCCAATAATTTATCTTTACCTTACTTACTTTCCAAAAATGATAACAACTGTTTGTACGACTTTGTTTTTTCTTTAATTTTCAACAATAGGTGGAATGAAATTTCGCACTCGTTGCCAATCGGAGAGAGGTAGGTAGTCGAGATGTGAGCACGTCAATTTGTTTTGTGATGGCGTCGGAGGAATATATTTTTAATCATGTAAAGACGACTAAAAAACGTCACGCATGTATTCGAAAAAGAAAACATTTCAATGGATATATTATTATTACTAATATAACAATAAACATAAAATTAAATGGACTCATGTTGAATTTTCATGACAAATTATGTTTTGTTCCGCACGCGTTGTTTGCACAATCTGCGCGTCGCGTATTCACGATCTTTTTAGACCATGCCCCAGCTGAAGTATAGCCCTAATCTTTGTTAGTGTGAATTAAAATACATCATTTTTATAATTGAATTTAAAAAATCTATATAATTATTTTTTTTAAATTGAAATAAAAATGTATTTTAGTCCGTAAGTACTTACCTACTAACCGACTTCCGGGTATATTTCCAGACACTTTGCACGTTGAGTATATCATCAACAAGCAACTGGCATGTACCTAGCTATAATTACGGGTGGATGGTCACTTACGAATTACTGCGTCCTGTCGCCTTTAATGGATCCGGAAATCCAGATGAAGAAGAGGTGATATTACATTCACATAAATATTTTGTATTTTGTCGTTCCTGGGAGAGCAGGGTCCGGACCCGAAAAGTCTCGCCTTATGTGCTCGCTTAATTTGATCCATAAGGCTATACGAGTTGAAAGATAGCTTGCGTAAACGCGGTGCAAATGCAAACTCTGCCATTCATGGTAGTGACTTGTCCCCTCGACTTACTTCTTTTTAGGTATGCATACATATTCTAGCTAAAAATTGAGAAGGGATCTTTATTTAGCTACATATTTTTGTTCGACTTATATGCAGCGTAAATGGAAACTCTGCCATTCTTGATAGTATTAATTGACTTCTGTGTCTCTGATAAATATCTTAGAAATCGGCAGCATTTATTTGTAGTTTGTTCTACCAAGCTACATTGGTGATGAAAATTGGGAGAGCGATGACACTGTTTAACCAAATCGCATCAAATATTGATATATTCCACTCACGTGAGATGAGTTTACTGTTTAGGTGGAGGTTGTTTTATAAATTCTTACATTGGGGTCATCCGGCGTACTTCCAATTATCTACTTTATATTTTTTCTCTTTATACCTACTGCTTATATTTTTTTGGTTTTTAATGTCATATTGTGAACGTGTTGAATTTATAATTTTTTGTAAAGTTTACTAACTTATGTAAATAAATATATTTGAAAATGACTAAATTTAATAAGAAATGTTAAATATAATATTATGCTTTTATTCGTAAGTACAGGCACAAAGTTTGAGAAACTCTACTCAAGACGGCAGGGAGTTTTTAATTAGTTTCCGTTATATGGTTACCCACCCATCTATGGATTTCCATATATTGAGCAAATTCGTAATAATTAATGTTTGATTATGGTTTCCCAGAAATTTAATCGCATAGATAGCCGAAAAACTACAATAAAAACCAAACAACGTGATTAATGTGAATAAACGATAGAATCAGCTGGTTTTTTTACTACCATAGTGATTATGCAAGGAAAACAAAAGAAACATAATATAGCTATGTGAAAAAATGATGAATGTAATCGGATACCTACTGCAATTATTTGTAAATCTCTATTATTTGCTCAGTAATAACTTTTTATAAGACAAAGAACTTATTGGATAATAAATGGATATAAGAACTTTGGGAATAATGTTAACTTAAAACTTAGCGTAAAACTCTTATTTCATAAATAATTACAAGATAAAAAGAACTTTTTATATACAACGTTTTAAAATTTTCTGTTGAATCATATAAACTTGACTTGACTAGGTTAAACGATCAAAAAAATTGTACTTGACATGTCATATTGATTTCCATAGAATAATTTAGTTGCTAAGACCACCCCTAACAACCAATAATGGTGTCGAAATAACTTTTCATATAAAACAGAATTAACTGAAAATGAATTCAATTCTACTTAAAGACGGCTTAAAGTATAAAAAAATGCATTGGCATCGTGTTCTGATATATTCTAAAAGTTTCAAATGTCTTGCTAGTTGGGAAGTTAGTTAAAAATCGATTGCAAGATTTGTACCGGACAAAGAACCACCAGACAAATAAGAATACGAGCTAAGAAAATCGTTGTAAAAAATAGGAGTGGTTTATGGACACGTACCTTTTAAAAATATATAACCAAATAAATAAATTAGGGTTAGAAAGGTAAAAATTCCCGAGATTGGGAATAGGTTATCCGAATTTTCAACTTTAGTCATAGTCGACCTTCTTGAAGATAGGTTTATAGCCCGAAATAGCTGTCAATGTAAATGATTTGAGAATGTAACATTCTACATATTATATAACAATATATCAGTGGCGAAAGGTGGAGGTAGGCTGTTAAGATCAGCCTTAATTAGTGCACACTAAGCATTAAATGTAATGAATAAATAAACAAAGTTTAATGTGCACTATTTATGGCGGATCTTGACAGCTTACCTCCACCTTTCGCTACTGCAATATATAGAATGTTATATAAGTACCTACTCAAATCTTGTTTCTTATTCGTTGAATAAAAGAAATAGTTGATTAAATATTAACAAGTTCAAGGATGTAATATAATAAATATTAAAAATTAATTAGTGATCTGCGACGTCGGTTAGTAATTAAGGAAATAATAATTAATACCTACCTTAATTTAATATACTTACTAAAACCGATAGCCAACATTATAACGCATTTCATATAACAACTACTAGTTTAAACCGTCGTTATTTAGTAAGATCCCCGTAGCTTAATTGGAAAAGCATACTGGCGCGAATCCAGCAGATACGGCTTCAAGTCCCGTCAGGTGTCATATTTTTTGTTCTACAAACTGATTTTTTTTAGTGTGTATATATTATATGCATGAGTTGTTTACAAAATAATTGTGTAGATGATTCAATTAAAGCAGAATTGAAAAAATTAATTTCGTTTCAAAACCATTATAACGGAGTTATACTACGTAAATTATTAATTAATAAAAAATAAAAGTGCTACGAAGTATAGAAATATGCATGACACAAATAAAATAAATCAATATGATATAAGAATAAATTTAAACAAGAGTAGGTACCAGCTTAATGTAAAATGCCAATAGGCTTTACCTACCTATCAATCCTGTCATTCATGATAGTGTATAAGCACTGTAAAAATGTGCTCAGTTCGTCGTAAATAACGAGACGTTGTACAATGTACCTGGTTGTATTGATAACTGCGTTGTTATCAGATATTTATATTCATTCATACATTTTATATTAATATAGAATATAATATAAAAAACATACACATTCTTTATAACACTATAACAGGCCGAGATACCCAATGACAGCAGTGTAGTTTATTTAGTGTATTTAGTAACAGAAGAGAAACACTCACAAACACCCAGGCTTTGACAAAATCACGCAAATATATGATATACGGAGCTCCCGGATGAAAAGCCAGCGCCTTACGCACTGCACCACGAATCAATACCAGTCAATATCAAATTCTTGTTCATATTACAACTAACAAACTTTACTTTACTACATACTTTACTACAGTCTGCACTGCTTTACGAAAAATGCGTCATTATTTGATCTCTACTATCTCTACTACTAATATCACATTATTTGATCTGAACTATACGGCCATTTCTTACTCGTACAGCACGGTGAACTGTGATACGGTGAAATGTAATTTGAACGTAGTTATGCAGAATGTAGCTAGATCACAATAATGTCGAGCTGAGATAATGGCAACAACATCGAAAAATGTATGTAAAATGTCGAATGTCAAATTGTAAATAGTATTTTATTTCAAGAATATTTTTTTTGCGGCTTGGCTATTTTCAGCAGAATGTAGAGAAAACCTTCTCGCATCCGATCTATATCATATCTCATTTTTTTATTTGTCGTGGACTGGCTACTTTCTGCATAACTAATGTCCATTTGTGACTCTGCTTGATTGCGATTTGTCATTTTTCAAAAAAAACAAACAGTAAATTGTCAGCCAACGCGTTAGGTAATCAACCTATATTGAATCCTTTCGGTTGAGCGTTGAAACATTTGCTGTATTTTTAAAGTGGTCGTAAATTAGTCGGAAACTAGATGAGCAGGGAAGGGGGCCACTTGGCGAGGTGCCCCCAGAGGGCGGCCGCTGATGATAATTTTAATTGAAGCAGGCATTCCCGCCACAGTCTTCGCGGAGCCCCCCGTCGCGCGAGATTTCGATCTGTTCAATGGCGTGCCCTGTGAGTTATTAGTTTTTTATCCTTGCATTTTGAGGATATTTTACGAGTACTAAAGGAATCTAACTTTATAAAGCAGATTTTATTAAGTACATAATTAAAATTATATTGTGAAAATTTTATTTGGTGAAATTATAATAACGCAGATTTTATATATATCTGCATTATTGTTCCAATCGTATATTATTTTTTTCGATGCCGAAGAAAACCATCTTTAAGATATCCATAAGCACTGAATGCTACTATCATTGCAATAAGGGTGGTATATATTGGGATTTTATTGTGCATACTTTTACCGCACTAAGCCCATAAAAATATATAAAAAAATAGCAGGTTATCTGTAAAATAGAGAGAGAGCGATAGCGATGATCACTGATGATGTTGCACTGATTTTCTGATGTTAAAATTGTCCACTTTCACAATATTGAAAAATGTAGTGGAATTAATTGCTCTGTAGGTACATATAATTCATACATATACTACTCACAAATCCAGCGTCGAGTTTCTTTGAAGTAGATGACGCAATCGATTCGTCAGAAGATTTGAAAGGGGGCCTCAAAATATACCATAATCTAAAGTAGATTCGTATTTCTCATAAACTGAGTATATAAAAAATTACAAGATAAAAAGAACTTTTTATATACCACGTTTTTAAATTTTCTGTTGAATTATATAAACTTGACAATTCTATGTAATAATAATTTAGGACAAATAAGGCAATTGTCAACAAATCATTTTTTAGCTATTTTGCAACAAACAAACAAATATAGAATAGTGAAATGTCATTTTGATTTCCATAGTAACGCACGTATATATTATTAATAATTTAGTTGCTAGGACCACCCCTTAGCAACCAATAATAGTGGATTGGATTACGGATTTCTTCCGAAATAATTTTTCATACAAAACAGAATTAAGTGAAAATGAATTCAATTCTACTTAAAGATGGCTAAAAGTATTAATGCATTGGCATCGTGTATATTCAAAAGTTTCAAATGTCTAGCTAGTCGGGAAGTTAGTTAAAAATAGATTGCTAGGTTTATACTGGATAAACAACCACCGGACAAACAAGAATACGAGCTAAGAAAAACGTGGTAAAATAGCCAAAACATAACAAAACCCTGGCAACTAACATCAAAGGGGATAATAACATAATCACTCAAACAGATACGTACTTGTACCCAAAAAAATATATAAACCACTAATAGTATGTGTCAGCATTGTCATTTTCAATACTAATAACTATTTTTAGTTACAGGATGTGATTCTTGGAAAGAGATTTTTTACTGGGTAGGTACGTTGGTAAGTTGGTATTTATGGTTTTTATTTGATTTTGTTATCGTGCGGGGCCTTAAAATCAGTCAGTGCCCCCTTAAATCTGCCATTACATATATCGTAAATCTAAGTGAAAACAATGTTAGTACGTATATTTGGTAAATGTATAGTGTTATAATTTTTATGTTGTTATTTTTTGCTGGAAAATCATGATATTAAGGCCCGTGTAGTCTAGTGCATAAGGCGCTGGCCGTTCATACTCCAGGTGCGATCACGATGAGGTCACAATACATTTATGTAATTTGTTCAATGCCATGGTGTTTGTTTCACTTATTACTACTGTCATTAACAGGCTCAATTTGAGCCTCATGGCCTATCTTTCATTCGGAAACTTAAATTCAAAAGAAGTTTTCAAAATGTTTCTCATGTAAGGACAAAGTTATGAATGAAATACCAAATAAATACTCAAATAAGTCCTAATTAGAAAGCTTGCATACTTCGGCTATATTATACGATATAGCTACTTACCTACGACAAAAATTTTTTTTTTTACAATTTATCATTCAAAAATCGAATCACAAAATCATCGTCGACCTCCGATAATGAATATGGCACAGAACGAATGGAAATACCCACCCTTTCCCCATTTAATGGTGAGACCAGTTTCGTATTATACCATTCGTGTCCGGAAACTTGTAAGTATGCAGTTCACCGTGAAATTTTGTATCGGGAATATATGGCACGGAAATATATAAATATGTAAATATAAATATATAAATATATTATAATATATATATATATATATATATAAATATATGAATATATATTAAAAACCGTCCAACCTCTTTGGGTCGTATAGTGCTGACATAAAATTCATATCTTAATAAAACACGGTTCTTGTCAATTTACACTTTACAGAAAGCTAGCAGCAATTAAATTTTGAAATTAGCCGATATACTGAATTATTTGTTAGATTAGGTTAGGTTTTGATTCTTGAATAAATTCATGATTTTTGCCAAAATCAGCTATGAAAATTTAATTATTGTTCTTATTGAATCTAGTAAAACTGGAGACCGTATAGTATATGGTTATTTCTTTCCGATAGAAAGGTCACGTCGAACTGTGCCACGGTGAAATGTTTTACGTACAATCTTCATGTAACCTATAACATTAACACATTTTTCTCCAGCACAACGACGCGACGTCCCTAGGCAAAGTGCCACTCTTAGGCAAACTAAGAGTGCCGTCAGGGAATTTCCACGAAAACTACTAAATAGCAGTTGCTTTAGGTACATGAAGGTCTGAGGTGCTGAAAAGTGTGGAGCCCTCTTATGAGGTTTTTAAACTAAGATTTTGGTAGGTACTTTGTAACGAAGCGACCGCATTGTCCACTTTATTAAAAACCGCCGCTGCTTCCAAAAATTGTAATGATCGTATTCGTCCCTTCATTTGCCGCCCCTAAGCAACGCATGACCTGGCTACCCCCACAGGACGGCACAGTTCCAACAAAACGTGAAAATAACTTAAATATAAAACTAATTCTATTTTTTAAATAAAAAAAAAATAGATACGCCATTGTATAACTACTATTGTGGTGTAGAAACCAGCGCCCATAGGCCAAAAAAGCGTTAAGCAGCTGACAGTGTTTAATTGATGGCTACGCCCGATGAGACGAGATAGCTGCCGCGATATTAATCGCACTTTCCTCTTCTTCTTCTAGTTACAAAAATATGCGACCAAGCTTTTGTGTGATGCCGCAATAGACAAATTTATTACTTAAAAAATCAGAGACAATTTAAAAAAAAGTAAGTATCTTGTCACTATTCAGTTTCCATTTAATTTTATTACAATAAAATAAGCACCATGTCAAATAATTCTTTACCCTTCAATCACAGTTTATTTACTATTTATTGACAGTTGTTATTTTAAAAATAATCAGAAAATTAGAACCCAAATCTTCTGAACTAGATTTTAATTCAATTCGGTTTTATGACAGAGGAAAATAACTCTAGTAAAAAAGTACTAAACTAAAAATAGCTATCGACAATCTTTTTCATTGAATTAGTCACATTTAATTTGGACTTTTGTATGTTTATCTTTATCAGATGGGAGCTTTCTCTCATCCCCAATTTTGTCCTCAATATTGGCAGCGTATGAAAACGCTAAGGAGTCAATCGCGAATGTTTTGATCGTTAGTACTGCTAGTAGTAAATATTTTATATATTTTCTTTGGCATCCGCGACACTATTGGCATCCAATGAGTCTGATATAAGCTACAGTTTTACAGGTGTATAAATTGACCATTTATCAGAACATTTGCGATTAAAAATCGTGCTTCATGGAAGTATACAAGATTGTTTAAAACAACAGAAGCGACGATCAATTTTGTTTTATTTTTTAACCATCCCAATAGGCCAAGAAGACCAATTATTGCAATAAGGATCTTATCACAGTCACACAGTCTTGCAAAAATAACATAATATGTAACAATACATTAGATTAGAGGATAAACCACGGAAGTCACGTTTGGACTTTTGTTCAGGAGAGTGATTTTTGCGTAAGTTAAATGTTTGAAACTCTATAACTTTTTTAATAACTATAATAATTAAGGTCTGTAAACGGTATCATTCATAATTAAATTTATTGTTGACCATATTATAGAAAGATAGAAAGACCAAATCATTAGAAGTAAGTCCTTATAAGTATATATTATTTTTATTTCCTGTGCATCATATTATTAATAATTATTTTATTATAAATACACGAAATATTTCAGTAAGTCTAAATATGAAAAGGAATTCTATTTTTTTTCTAAATTTACATAAGTACAAGATTTTTAATTTGAAATTTATTATTGCTCTAGAAAAAAATCAACGCAATGAGAATTATAAGTTTATATGGTAGGCCTCACTGGAAATCAAATTAAGAAACTCCAATATGAGAAAACAATGATTTACGCATTGGATTAAGAGGGTAACCATCTAGGATAATAGAGAACGAATATACATTGATAGTCTAGGTCCTAGGAAAATGATTTGAGTTACTCTATCTCCACCTGTCATGTATATGCTGCCAACTTACATGATGCTATAAACGTGTCAGAATGAAAAGATTTTAGTGCCACACTTCTTTAGTGGCATACAATGTCCTCTGTACCCGTGTACTGAAACTCTGCCGAAACAGATTAGGCAGAAGTATTCGGCGCCGTGGACAACTTGGCGATGGGACAAGTTTACGACGGACGACTGAGCGCCACATAGATGAGTGAAATGCGTGAAGAAATATAGGTACGTTACAGTTGAAAAACAAGTCTAATAATATAAAGTATATAATATCAATCTACCTATAGTAAAACAATATTCCCCAATATTATAAGTAATTTGTGCCAATTAAAGTTTAGTCGTTACTCGATATATTGAAAGTTTTGGGCCGTATAGTACTTACATAAAATTCATGTCTAAAGAAAACACGCTTCTTGTCGGTTTACAGGAAGCCAGCAGCAAACAAATGATGAAAATAGCCGATATACCTACTGTATTATTATTTGTTAAGTTTTTGAGTTGTGTTGATTGTATTGAAGTAAAGCCTTTCAGCTGTGGTGTTGGCGCTGAATGCTTCGCATTTCTTCGACGGAGCACAGGACGAACCAGTCAATCATCCAGAGACTGAAGATAAAGGAACGGCTCTCGACGATATGTCTGCGAAGAATTCTGCAATTTTTATGACATATTGTCAGGCGCGGACCGGACAACCCGAAGAGACTGGTAGTTTTGGGTAGCCTCCAGGGAAGGCGAAGCAGAGGAAGAGCGTCTGCGCGATGGAGCGACCAAGTGAAAGAGCTGACTGGGGGGCACCATCCATTCTGCCCTGAGAGAAGCGGAAGATCGAGAAGGATGGGAAGTCTTGGTCGCTCAAAGGATGGCGAAATTTAAATGTGGTCACGATCCTCAGCCATGAGTGCACGACCAAGAAGAGAGAGAAGTTAGGTTAGGTTTTCATTCTTGAATTCATGAGTATTACCAAAGTCAGCTATGAAAATTGAATCAATGTTCATATTGAATCTAATAAAATTGGAGACCGTATAGTATACAGTCATCTCTTTCCGATAGAAAGCTCACGGCGACTCTGCTACTGTGAAATGTTTTACGTACAATTTACATGTAACCCAGATGATGGCATCCATTCTATGGCGCCGAATTGTCCCGTTCCCTACCTTAAAGGAAAATAGTTGAAAAATACGTGTTTAAAGAATTTTCGAAAGTAACTGCACAAAAAACTAGCACAATCCATCAATAATGTCCCCAGTCATCACAATTTGCGCATTACGATACCAAAACATAATCATTCCACTTTTCACAAGTCGTAAAAAATTACAGTGATTTTATCCAAATGTAATAATATGTTTAAATAAATTATATACCGTTACGGTAAACTCTAAATAGCGTGACGCTAATTAATGCGAGTAGGTGCGCTTGTGTCATACCTGTCGGAGGCATACCTGGCGGCCGCAAAGCGCAACGGAAGCGGCGGTGCGTGAAGCCTCCGCGGGGATGTGACGTCACTTCCTTTTTAGCGGATGCTCTTCCGATCGGATCTCACGCCAGCTTCCGGTGTGTTTTTTTCCATCCTAATGCGACGTCGTTTATAGGATTGGCAGATTGGTTAAAAAAATACGCAGTAAGTAGTTTGAAACGCTTTTTCAGAAGTAATGACTACACTAGTTATTGCTTTTAAATGACTATCTTTTATTAAGACATTGCCCAGTTTCAAGTCCTGGGTCTGGCAAGTACACATATTATTTTTTAATTAATTTGTGTATGAGTCAGAGTATGGACCTAATAGGTTGAGCAAGTGGCTGACATCCATTTTTCGTAAAAAATATCTGTTAATACAAATCTCCATTCTGTGGAGGCCCATATGATCCTATTAGGATCGGACATGGTCGGAAAAAATAATCGATTTTTAAGTTTGTGGCCCTCCCACAAACTCTAGCAGTTCATAATTGCCACTGTCTTCAAAATTTACCCCGTTTACTACTTATAGCTTTTCTTCGCTTGAATTGGGGATCCTCCCACGCTTTTCCGGGTACACTCCACATACCCAGATACTCTACACTTTTAGTGTAGCGATAAACATCTGACCTGCAAATATAACGAAGGGTTGCTGCGCACCACAGAACAGATTAATAAATAGAATTCCGATTGGCTATTCCCTAATACACTACATTTTGACGCAGGGTTTTTAATCTGTGAGTGTCCTACAAAAATGAAGCACACATTATATACGTGCAATAGTGTGTTCAACCTTTAAATACACCAATATTGAATGAGCGTCAGGGTATAAACGAGAGCAGTTGTCAGAACGAAGGACAAGCGTATTTTTTACACGTGTTTAAGTGTATTCTATATTTTTTCACACTCGAGATCAATTATTGTCTGTTACACCCGTTAGGTATTTCAGTTCCCATTATTTTTGAATTCCTGGTAGTTACGCATGGCCTAACACTAACAGTATTATAATTAAGAACTTTAGAGTCCTTTTGTGTCTTCCGCGCTGTTTTGTCTTTTAGACTTGCCTTATCAGATTATCAAAGCAAATATTGCATGCCCGAAATGCCCCAAATGGTTCCTCCAATAAATTATACATGAAAGGATTCCAGTGGGACCAACCCATTGAGAAGGCTGTTCGACAGCCGGATCAGCTCCGGATCACGATTCTCAGTCATGAGGTTATTCTATTGACTTTAAGAGCATACTTTAGTGAAACGATTAATAATTTTCAACAATAGGTGGGACGACATTTCGGACTCGTTGCTAATCGGAGAGCGATAGTCGAGCTGTAAGCACGTCAATTTGTTTTGTGATGGCGTCGGAGGAATAGATTCTTAAATCGTGTAAAGATTACTAAAAAACGTAACTCATTTACTCGAAAAAGAAAACATGTTAATGGATAAATTATTATTATTACTAATATAACAATAAACATAACATTAAATGGACGCATGTTGAATTTATATGATAAATTATGTTTTGTTCTGCACGCGTCTTTTGCACAATCTGCGTGTCGCGTAGTCATGATTTTTTTAGACCATGCCTCAGCTGAAGTATAGCCTTCATAATTAATATTTTTCTTTACAAGCATAGGTCACCGCACGCGGTAGTGCGGCATCACTGCATCTACTCAAACAATATCCCCATGTCCAAACCGTCCTAGGATTATGACTTGCAGTAGCGTCTAGTGGTTGTCGTGTGTGTCGTGACTAAGTGTGTCACACAGTAGATGCCACCATCCATTGACCTAAGATGCACCATTTTTTTCAACTAACTACCGCATTCTTGCTCGCATTCGTTACTGTGGAGCACTCTGAACCGTACTTTTACAAAAAAATGATGGGATGAATTTTGAGTATGAGAGTAGATACGACGTTTTGTTTTCCTGACGATAATTATGTAAACAATATTTTGACGGTACCTACCGTTTCGTAGTTGTGTGAATAAACGGGCGATAAATGAATATCTCTTTGTATGATAATCTCTCTTAAAAAAAGTGTTGCCATCAACAACAGACTGGCGACATCTCGCAGTTATTTAAATGAAGTAATCCCCTTTCCTATTGCAGGTCGGAAAGTACAACACTAATGACCGTATATTGTGGCAAGAGCGGCAGATAGGTGCAGGTTACGGGCAGGGACTTCCGGTTGGCGGATATCCCATCCGGCGACCTCTCCCGCCAAACAAACGGAACCGACGGCCATTTCGATTCTCGAATTAATTAAGATGGCCGACCGGAAGGCGATGACACGGAAATGGGATCGGGCCGCGGGAGCGTTTCCGAAAATCGTAATCATTATAATTAAATTAAAATATTACGGTGGTGTCTGCAAATAACCATTAATTAGTTTGTTATTATAGGTACCTACGTTTTATAAGTATACTTATATGTAAATGAATCCTTGCTCGACTAATATTATCATCCATTAAGTAGCTATTTTTCTATGTTACAAATATTGAGAGGCAGTAAACACTACGTTAATAAATCTTCAAATTTTGTGGTGTTACATGCCGATATGAAAATTGGCTTACATGAGTGAAATACAAAACATTGTACGTTTTAGAAACACTTGTATTCATAATAAACAAACATCATTTGAATAAACCTATATCTGATTCATTAAAAACACACATGTATTTATGTGAATTTTAATTATTTATATAATACGTATAATTATCAAATTCACAAACAAGACATAAAAAATTTTGGTCGATCCTATATCGGAAAAATAAAAGCGGTAATTGTAGGTTTAATATTGTTGTTTTACCACTTATAAGGCTATTTGGTTTTTTTGGTTTATTTTGAAAGTCGATCGCTAAATAATATAAATTATTGCACATGTCGGGACTATTTACAAATAAAATATTACTCCGTGAGACATCTGCCCAATCGTGTATCAGATTCGTCAGACGTGTCACGCTTTGCTAAGTGACATTATGTAGAATCTGCGGTAGACATTTTCACGCGCCGGATTTTTAACTCAACCAACTACGAGTATCATTTGACTGTAGAATGGAAAAAGGACGTAAACCCTCAGTTTTAATTACATTTTTTGGGATAAATTTAGCTGGCAATTTCAAAAAAAAGAAGGAAGTGACATAGGGAAAAAACGACTTAACCATAATTTTTGTTGGTTTTTCTTTAATTAACCCAATAATTATTATCTGATTAGGAATATAAAAACCAAATTATTAATTATCATGCACTTCACAGCTATGTCTATTTTACAACGTTTTTCTTAAGTCGTATTCTTATTTGTCCGGTACAAATCTTGCAATCGATTTTTAAGTAACTTCCCGACTAGCTAGACATTTGAAACTTTTAGAATATATCAGAACACGATGCCAATGCATTTTTTATACTTTTAGCCATCTTTAAGTAGAATTGAATTCATTTCTAGTTAATTCTGTTTTTTATGAAAAGTTATTTCGATACCATTATTGGTTGCTAGGGGGTCCTAGCAACTAAATTATTAAATAATATATACGTGCGTTACTATGGAAATTAATATGAAAAGACATTTCATTATTCAGTATTTCTATCAAGTACATTTTTTTTGATCGTTTAAGCTAGTCAAGTCAAGTTTATATGATTCAATAGAAAATTTAAAAACGTTGTAGGATAAAAAGTTTTTTTATCTTGTAATTATTATACATTATATATATTACGTCCTTTTTCCTTTCTACAGCCGATATAATTTGTGATCGACAGTGATTATGTGAGAAATTAAACATACTCACGTAAGGATGGCGTACCTACATCATACATGAATGGTTTATCATTGTTAAATATTTGAAATGTGAAATTAATTCGATAAACATTGGAGTCATACATATCGATCCAATCAAATAACAAAGATTTTTCTTAGTTTATAAACTTTTAACTTTATAGTATCTTATTTACATTTATTTAAATAAATAAAGATTGTGAATGAATAATGCTTACGTGATTGTTTGCTATTACAACCCCTTATAGTAATACTACCCCCTCAAATTGCATCGTTAACTTGTTACCTATGATCGTTTACAAAAAAAAAATAAGCTGATACCAAGCCGCACTTGTATCATTGACAATTACGTTGATTGGCTTCTCAACCATAGAGATGCGGTGAGGATGGTAATCCACCTCCTACACCCTCATTTGAGGGTGCCTAGCAACCCCCTTGTTAAGATCCCCACGTCTACGGGCGGGTGATATTACCAAATAAATAATTAGCCAGATTTTTGGGCATACAATGATTGATTTGTTGTGAGGCACGACGCATAAATTTATAATTATTAGGTAATATGTTTTACTCCGTAAAATTGTTTATATTGCGGCATTGTTGGCCAAAGCGCCACTTGTTACAATGAAAATTGAAAAACAATGAACAACATAAATTATGAAAACCTGTTTAATATTGAAAAAAATATAACGATCTATTTATTAATTCTATTATATTTAATGATGACTATAATATATAAATAATTACAAGATTTAAGAATGTAAGATTCTTTAATTAAAAATATAATTAATCTTAGAAAAAAAATCTATTCCCTTAAGGGCGGACGTGCTCAGCGTGGGTAAAAATGGAACTTTTATTCTATTTTCAAAGCATGATCCTGGACATTCCTTTAACGTTGTAGATAATCTATTTATATAATTTTGAAGCCTTATTATCCTTTATATTTATTTTAAACATTTGATGACTGCATAAAGTATTTTTATTACATAAAATAGTATTCTTTTAAACCTCTCGCTCTAATGTTTTAGAATATTATAGTCATGTTTCAGTACATGCATGTGCAGTGGTGTTAAGATTTTTTGCATTTATTAATTTTTAAACGCATTTATAAAACCATCAGTAAAATTTATGTCGACACTATTATAGTGAAATATTTACGATAAAAAATTATATTGATAATCTCTGTGATCCCAAATTTGACAAGAATTAGGCATTTTATTATTCAAAAAATGGCCAAGATTAACACATTTGAAGATAATACTAAAGATACTAATTATAAGCTATGTTTTTTACCATTCAAGTGTGATAAACATCTTACGAATAATGATTGCTTTATAATAATTATTGACCTAAGAATAAGGTAGTGTTTTTTTGAAATACGCCATTTCTTTTGGCATTCCCCAGTGGTTAAGCTACAACATACGGCAGTAGCCATAAATTGACAAACTAAAACTGAAGGAGGGAGTAAGAACATGTTAACGCGCGTGTTTAAACATGTACCTAACCGAAAAAAAAAATCTTTTTTTTAAAACGGTAATTGACTAATCCCTTCTCTCGCCCTGAATAAATTTGCGAAATGTATACCTTCGCAATATTATAATGAGGACTCACCACAGCGAAAGCGGCGGGGTGATCACTGAAGCCTTAATCTGACAAACGACCAATTATCTAATGAGGCTGGCCGCCCGATCAAAATATTTTCAATTTTTTGCTTAGGGCGCAATTGATATTGATACAGGTGAACAATAGCATGGTAATTAGTTACATACAACATGTGTGTTATTATTAATAAATATAGTTGATGTAAACAATAAACAAAATAATTTTGTTTTTTTTTTAAATATCGAACTGTTTAAACCTCCATTGTAATAGGTTTGTCAATTTAATATTTTATGTTTCCTGTTATATTATATAACGTAGTAAAATCCTTAATATGTAAATAACATATTACAGCAGAATGGCATTGGATATCATATGCTTAATATAATCTAACTGTTTTTAAAATGCGTGCAAATTACGGTTACTTGTAAATTGTACGTACTTATTACATTTCACCGTAGCACAGTTCGCCGTGAGCTTTCTTATCATAATTATAGTGTAAAAATCGTAAAACTCTTCATAATATATATTTAATTATAAAGGGAAAAACAGTGATTCTTAAACATTACATATGTACAATTATCCAGCCGAAAGACTCAGCCGGCTCTCACATCAAAACTCGTCCGCCTGCAACGTGTCGAATACGTCGATGTGACGTCATCGTTGTTCACAAAACACACGTTAACAAATGGAGCTCCGCAGATTGGTCTAATGCGACTGGTTCGTTTGAAAAAAACATCTGCTGTTGCAATCGACGCATGCTTCTCGAGCTGTGAGTCGAAAACGCCAGGACGCATACAAACACCTACGAATTGGTCATTCCTATACCGGATCGCCGCATCTATTGATGTGCAGCAGCTATTGCTGTCAGCCAGTCCCCAGGTAACTATAACATTTAGTTATTTCTTCTATATCCATGTCTGCTTTTTTGGTGGTTTATATAGCTACCATCGTGCGCCTTCAAAAAACTCTGTCGCTCACCAATTACAATATTGAGTTTTTCCACATACCCCATATACACCCAGTGTGTAATATTTAGAAGGATTCTAGCACGCCGGAAACCGGTTGACTATATGCGCATACGCAATACGTTTTAAGTGTTTTATTGTATATAAGTAAGTGTCTCCATAATAATATATTGTAAATAATAAACGGAAAAAATGGTGATTCTTAAACATTACAAGTTAGGTACAATTATCCAGCCGAACGACTAAACATTACATAATTGAAAACATAATTGTGCGTATTAATTACATAAATACAGCTTTTTGACGATTTGCAATGCAGGTGATTTTTTACACATTACTTTTTATCATAATTGAAGATTCATTCCTCCATAATTTGGTGATTTTTGGATGAAAGTTCCTATTCATTTTTTAATTCTTACACTGTCAACGAAAGTCTGCGCTCCAAACTGAACAAGCCTGGGGCAGTCTGCCCTGCTTGCACACACCTTATTACACCGCTGCTCATGAACTACGTGAAATAATAGTATTCCAATACATAACCTGCGTATTTATTCTATACACAATACTGCTTTTGGCCGCTACGGCAGCTATCTAGGGTAGGTGTTTATATAAATATTAGCACTTATTGTAACAATTATAATAAGTCAGTTGTAATTAAAAGTGCTATGTTTCAACAGCACCTCTTTTGTCTATGCTAAATTTTAAAGCGAGATAGACAGTTTTGATTGTTTAGACGGCTAACTTATTATAATTGTTATAATAAGTGCCAATACTTCGATACAAACCTACACTAGATTGTCTTGAGTATAGAATAGATGCGCTGGTATGTTTAAATCACAATAGTGTCTCATATGCATCAATGATACAGTATTGTGTGGTAACAATAGGTATCTACCTAGTTGGATAAAAAAAATGCAATTTTCGTGTTGTTGGAAACTTTTGGTTTAAAAATATAAAATTTATCTTTAAGCTTTCCTGAAAACCAATCGTAATAGATTCTAAATCACGTTAAGTACTGAAGGTTTAACGGTATAAATGTTTTAAAGTACCTACTCGTTACCTATATGTCTTATTATCGACCCCACATGTAATGGCATTACTCGTTTTTCACTTCGTGAGACACCACTGCTTAAACACAATATTCTTTTTCGAAATTTACTCCTCAATCATTTAAATAGATTATTGATGGAAATGAAATTCAAAAAAAAATCTGGCAATCAACAATATCGCCAACATATTCTGTCAAAAACCGCAAGCAGTTCAACATATTTTAGTTTAGATTAACGCTAATAGTCAATAAGTAGGTAACATATTAAATCTACAGATATTGCTAAGATATGCCTTTAAATAAAATTTGTGATTTGCGAATGATATTGTTTTTTTTAACTACTACACATAGTTATATTGAGTATAACAAATCTAAATTCAAGACGTTCACAACATGAGATTTACATTATAACAATTAATATTACCCTCACAAGAGAGAAGAGAATATATATAATAATAATAAAAAAAACATACTTACGTACATTTTTTTACAGAAAAATAAAATTTTTAAGACAAAAAACGTACAATTTTACACAGAAAAATAAAATTTCGAATACAAATTAATATATACTTACCTAGTACGTCACAGAAAATGTCTACGTCTTTGGAGAGTGCATTGATTAGTCTTGCACCCTTCGCTAATGGTGCCTGATAGACTTGACACGAGGAAATGGTTCCGATCCAGAATAAATTATGGCTGCGACCACGTAGGTAATTTAGAGGCGCCTGTAAATATAAATTCTTTAGGATACTAGGATTGGAAACCATCCCTCGCGCAAACAGGCAGAAATGTTTCAAGAGAAGAAGTAGTGACCTACGAGATTCAAGAGAGTGAAAAGTATGCATGCCTTTTCTACAAGGCAGTCGGAAAATAATCATTTGATGAATTAACGCATTTCCTAAAAATTTCAAGGGAATCGTAAAATTTGTATAACATATGTAGGTATACGTGATGGCTATACCTAAACAATTTGTAGCCACCGTTTCTAATGAATATTAGGTTTTTGTATCTACCAATTCATCCATAAAGTCATGGAATACAAAAAATTCATGAAAATTGCTTTAGTCAGCAATGGTTTTTCATATTGAAAATAACTCAGATCTGTCAGAAAAAATCAAGTAGGTGAGTACCAAAATCTTAAAACTTTAAATTACGATTTATCACATAGTATTTTTATCGGAAGGGGTCTTTAAACTTATTACCTAGTCTCTCAAGAGGGCCTTGAAACTTGTACATAAAACAGCCAATGCCTCTAGTTATAATCAAAACACTTTTATTATTTATTTACTTATATTTTAATTAACAACAGTTTTACTACATCGATGTGCAGAATCAAATAAAAATAATGAAGGTAAATATGCACATAATTAATACTTATGCTACATTTTAGATCCGAAAAAGTGCATCGTGGGAAATTGGCTTAAATCCGTTGCCCGACGCCGTTCGATAGCGACGCCCGCTCAAGGCAACGGTTTAACGGCCGTCGTTATAAGGCTAATGTGGCAAATTTATTATGCCCTGGCAATTCTACGGGCAGCCAATGTTCTGCAGAAAAATACGCCAAGGTGGAAATAGGAAGAGTGAGGGTTCGCCCGGAAAATGGGCGGTCACGTGTTTTATCGGGGATAGGTTGGGGCAAACCAATCGTGAGGTGCTTGTAATAAGTAGATACCAACGTTTTATATTGGTAGAGTATAAATAAGCACGATGACTGAAATGATGCAGAGTAATAAAAGTAATGCATAGTTTCCCTTAAGGGGGGACATGCTCAGTGTACGTCAAAATGGAGCTTTTATGCTATTTTCAAAGCATGATCCTGCACATTCCTTAAACTTTGTAGATAATCTATTTACATAATTTTGAAGCCTTATTATCCTTTATATTTATTTTAAACATTTGATGACTGCATAAAGTATTTTTATTACATAAAATAGTATTCTTTTAAACTTTTCGCTCTAATGTTTTAGAATATTATAGTTATATTTCAGTACATGCATGTGCAGTGGTGTTAAGATTTTTTGCATTTATTAATTTTTAAACGCATTTATAAAACCATCAGTAAAATTTATGTCGACACTATTATAGTGAAATATTTACGATAAAAAATTATATTGATAATCTCTGTGATCCCAAATTTGACAAAAATTAGGCATTTTATTATTCAAAAAAAATTATTATAGTTTCTAGATTTTTTTTTTCTTCAAATCAATGAGATTTTGTGCTATACCTAATAGGTATAACAGAAATGAAGATCTTTAGAAATCGCAAACAAACGTTTTAATTTTATTAGTAGTAAGCATGGACCACAGAATAGATTAATAAATATAATCCAGATAGGCTATACACTACATTTTGAAGCAGAGTTTTGAATATGTGAGTGTCCCACGAAAAAGAAACACACATTATAGAAATGGAATTATGTATGTTGCAACCTTCAAATACACTTATATTGAATGGGCATCAGTGCAAAAACCGAGAGCAGTTATCAGAACGAAAAACAAGCTTAGAATGACCCATATTCTTCTTTACTCTAGATCGGTTGCATGTTTCTCCACACCCGTTAGGTATTTCAGTTTTCATTAATTCTGTTCCCTGGTATAGACTATAGATATATTAAAAAGCTTATATTATATAATGGTATTAAATGTCAGCAATTTATTAATGAATAAAGACACACATTAATGAAAACTTACACATGTCACAAAATCACATCGGTAAAACACGTTCGCTATTTTCCTATAGTCACATTTGTTTAATTTAAATAGGTAGATACTGTGTATTCTTATGTACGTTATTGAACTGGAAGATTTAATAATTCTTGGTTTCATTATTTGGTGGGATTTAGGTAATTACAGTTTTCTCAGTGAAAAATGATGTATGGTCAGTTTTCTAGCTTTATATATTACGTTATATTCACATAGAAAATACATATATTGAAAATCTTTCATGTAATATCTACGTGCGACAATGAACGATCAGATCAGACTTCGTTGCGGATTGAGTCGGGTTGTGTAGCTTGGTCACAGTAGATATGATACGAGATCTTGTATCAATAATAGTAATGTCTGCCTTCCCTTTCAATTTAAAACAACTTAAATGATTTTCTTGTGATAGTATCGTTTACAACCGTAAGGCACCGTTAGTGTCAACCGGAATTTGAATTTCATCCATAACATTTTGTAGTGGGGGTAATAAAATCGCGCCACAAAACCTTTGTACATTTCAATTCGCAGAACCCCGTCATCGGCCAGAGAACACCTGCAAAACATAAGCCAATCTTTAAAGTGAGAGTGTTGACCAATTTATTTGTACAATTTCAAAAAATAATTATCGATAATAATTAGTATTGATTTTTTTAAGGCGGAGAGAGAGGACAGGATGAACAGTAAGTCTCTCTCTGATGCCTCTGTATATATTATACTCCATACTCAAAAATTTCGCACTCTGAGCTTAGTGATAGCCACCAGGCCTGAAGCCTATAACTACGAGTGCTTACTACGAGTTCTTGCGAACTATCGCACTCACAAGTGGTTATCGAGATAGTTATTATGATTGTTAGTGTTTGTGTGTGTCTTTAAATCATGCTGCGTCAGAATATTAAAGCAAACATTGAATGCCACAGATAAATGCAGTAATCCATTCGATTAATGCACCAGTCACGAGGTCTTGACGACGATGAAGAAGAAGTAATATTGCATTATCTTAAATATTTTGTATTTTTTTTCGTTTCTGAGGGGGGGTCTAACCACACGTCTTCGGTGTCGTGGCTAGCGAGGCCACATCATTAAATCATTGACACGCTGATAATTTCAATACTATTCAAGGTTTCGCATTTTGTCAGATGGCGCTGTATAACTCTGTCTCAGTTTTTAAATTCACACAACCGTTGCAAACCAATGATTGCATTGATTCTTGAAGAATTATATTGCAAAACATATTACTTAATATAAATATAGATAGTGCCAGGGACCCCTATTCCTTCGTTCAAGTATTTTATATACATGGATTATTGATTCAAATTAAGTTAAATCAACAGACAATAGGCAATATAATAATATGTAAGTATACAAAATATTATCTATTAAATATTTAGCCATATAATTTTAGTCGATTTCAAGAATTGTTAATACTTAACACATTGCAATAGGTATCTGCTACTATATTTTTTTCAAAATGGACATGGCATGGTAAAAGTTATCGCTTTCTCAAGTGGACGTATTTCTGCAAACAAGATCCAATCCACACGTGTATCATGTTGAGTAAATTCAATATTTGAGGGATGATTGATTTAAAAAATATGATTTGTGATTATTTAATTTAAACATCTAATGGGATACTTTAATAAAATCAAATAATCACACATCATTTTAAATCAATCCTAACTCAAATATTGAATCTTCTCAACATGTTACACGTGTGGGTTGGATCTTTTTTGCAGAAATACGTCCAAGTGATCTATGGTCTCTATAATTATTATCAAGTAATTATTACCTGTTTAATTTTACGCTGTCTTTACCTCAATAAACAATACAATGTGTATGTGAGAGAAAGGTAAAACGGAAACTTAACATTCAAATTATTAAGGTAAAATGAATACTTATTCTGATTCTTCGTCAGGACCTCATGACTAAAGATTGTGACCGCATGAATCGGCTGTCTAACAGTCTTCTCCACGGATTGACCCCACTATTATAGACATTCTACGACACGTGAAATCTGACGCGGTCGAGACAAATGGATACGTTTGATCCTATTAATTATAACCGTTAAGCCACTCGAATTCTATAATAACTTGTGGATATGAAAACTGGCAAAAACTCGTCGGTGAACATATTTCATTATTATACCGCCAGATCACGTGTTGAATATCTGGGTATGGGGAATGTACATGAAAAAGTGCGATATTCTACGATTGAAGCGACTTGAATTTAATAGTAAACATAGGAGTCAGTGGCACTTGCTGGGGTTTGTTAACACATCCCCTCCTGTCGCTTCAATATCAATAAAAATAACAATTAATAAAAAAATATTATGGATTTTTTTTCAAAATGGATCCCCAAAACGATTTTTCTGTGTGCGCACTTGGTGGAAATAGTTATTATTATTTATTTCGACAAGGCGTCCAGTATAAATGTTCACCATTTTAGTGGAAGGAAAATAAGTAAGTACCTACCTATTATGAGAGGAAGTTATGGATGACAGGTTAGAGCTACTTAAAATTCTATAATAAGGGAATTTTTAAATATTGTAAACGTATCAAATACATTTAAGTCAATTTTTATTCAGGATTCTGAGTGCTTGAATAAATTTTACCCGTTTTGGTAACGACCTTATAAAAAATGTTTAAAATATAAAAGCATATAAACAAGCCCACATAAGAATATTGATGTAATAATTATGAAAGAATGGTTCCCATTTGAATAATAATGGCGATGCAGTTTGCAGGATTGCAGAAAAGGGTTGCCAATAAAATGAAATAAATAAATAATTCGGAGCTCGGCCATTAGCGATTGTGGCGTCGTCATGTCAGGCCGCATCAGCTTCGCCGGCCATCAAACTGCATGTTATTTATATGACACGAGATTATCAACAGAAAACCCCTTTAGCTTGTTTATCAAAAGCCAATACTATCGTAATTGTGGAAATGTAACACTGATTTGACAGGGTTTTTTGAGACGAGTTTTTTTATGGAATTATTTATTTAAAAATAATATTAGGGCCATAAAAATGCAGCGGTGATTTTATCTATCGCAGAAAATGACATTATTAATAGACGACGCACTCAATACAGTAGCTAGCAAGTAAATTCGCGCATTCGCATGTATAGGTAGACGTCACGCAATTTCCATTATGCGATATCACGCATCGGGAATTTATAGCAATATGACCTTTATTGTAAGAGCGTCAGAGCAGTGTTTCTAATGTCAATGTTCATTTGAGCGAACCCGTTCGAACCGAACCATTCGGTAGACCCAACAAAAAGCATCAGGAATTTATAGCAATATCACCTTTATTGTAATGGCGTTAGAACAGATTATGCCATTCGGCAGACCCGACAATAAAGTGAGTGTCATTTTCTTTTCCAGATGATTCGTCCATATTAATGTCATTGATCGCAGATAATTCAACGGATTCGCTAAAAAAAATTAAAGTAGACTTCGAAATATCTCAAACCTTTCCTACAAGTATTATTGCGGACGTGAAGATCTCTTCACAATGCCCATATTGTTTTAGCTTTGATTTTACATTTACCTTTCTTCTATAGGGAAATAACTCAAAATATCATGTTCTAAGATAATGGCGTTCGAAATGTTTCCACAATATCTCATTTCAATGTTAAAGCCTTGATTTATTAACTAAATGTGTTTATTTTTTTATTTAGTTCAAATGAACTAACAGTGCACAACGAAATTTTACAGTTTAACAAATAAACAACTCGGGCATTCCTTCTTCTTTTTTTTTCTTTCGACCATCTCCGATCCTAATAAAATCATATGGCCTCCACAGAATGGTGGTTTGTATTAACAGATTTTGTTTTTACGAGAAATGGACGTCACTCACTTGCCCAACCTACTAGGTTCATACTCTGACTCATACACAATTTTAAAAAACAATATGCGTACTTGTCAGACCCAGGGTTCGAACCTGGGACCCACTATGCTATAGGCCGACGCTTAAGCCGCGCGGCCATCGTAGGTTGCATTCTAGTATATTATAATTAATGCCAGAAAGGGTAATTCGATTTTATGACCCGTTGAAGAAATTTTTGTCAGCAAAACGATTAAAGTTAGGTCCAAAAACTTTAAAATTAACCAACGTAACGATGTAAATATACAAACTAAATGTAATCTTAATTATGATGAGATTAATGAGATATAGGTACCTAATAGTAATTTAAATAAAGGTTAAAATTAGGTAAAAGTAAAAAATTAATTCTCCATTTTTTAAATTCACAACAGTTAGGTACTCTTTGGAATGTTAAAATTGGACTAAATATCAAATTTACTATAAATTTAATCAATGGTGAAGGTAGTTCAGTACTTATCTTCTTCCATGGCGCTACATCCCGGGGTAGGAATTGGCCTCCTCCATCACCGCTCTCCACTCACTCCGGTCTCTCGCCACACTTTCCCAGTTACCGGGTCTTCCTATATGAAGCCAGTCCATTTCTACGGCGTCAGCCCATCTCCTTCTTGGTCGGCCTCTGGGTCTCTTCCGTTGGGGTAGCCACTTCATCATGATCCTTGGCGCCCTAACTTCAGGCATTCTCTCCACATGTCCCGCCCATCATAGTCTTTGGGACTTCTAGTATCTTATGATTGTTTGCTGTTCAATCAGCTCTTCCAACTTGTGGTTCATTTTTATTCTGTAGTACCCATTTTCCAATGTGGGTCCAAAGATTTTTCGGAGTATTTTGCGCTAGAAGACAGCTAATTTATTTTCCTCATTTTGAGTTAAGCACCAAGTCTCACAGCCATAAGTGACCACTGGCCTTATAATTGTTTTATTATTATTAGAAGTTTACTTCTTCGGCCTAGAATTTTTGAATTTTCGTTCAGTACTTATACTCAATTATAATAATATTATAATTGAATCTAAAACCCTGTCAGAACTACCAGTGTCTTTATTTTTATGCACAAATTAATATCAATGTGTAAGTGATGGAGAGAAGCCCTTTTGCTTTTAACCTACTTATATTAATTATGATTTAAAAATTCTATCCTTGCTCTTGGAAAATAAACACAATGAATATTTTTGTCCCAGCATGATGAAAAATCACGGTTAGGAAATCACTTAATATTATGTATTTTTACAATCTGTATGTTTGCATCGATGGATCACTTCGACACATACATGTACATTTAATAAATATATCAAATAAAGAGATAAAGACAGATTGAAAATTATTAGAAATATACAATAAAGTTCATTGAACATTTTAGGGTTAATGTGAGTAAAAGAAGCGGCGCGAAATATTAAGTAAAATCACTCCACAGGACAACAGGCCAGATGAAAAGATCGAATTGAGCACAATCAATTTCATAAGATGTGACACTCTGCCGTTTTGCATGTCTCCTAATATCATTTTGTTTAGTGATGTCCCACGAGTTGTTGGGAACGGTTCGCATGATCCAGTTAATAATATGAATGCGATATTGTTAAAATTTCTCACTACTATTTATTATTTTTTTTTAATCTCAATGTTAGGTTTATTAGATTTATATAACAGACATACATATACCATTTTGATTGCAAAAATAAAAAAAATAGTATGACAATTCCATTATAACTCAATTAAAATATAATAATCAGAAACCGATCAGCAGATAAATTATTAATAATAAAACTTCTGGAAATTTTGGAATGCAATAGTTATATACCTATTTAGTATATAATAGTGAGGAATCTGCCATTCCACCATTGCTAGAACAGATGATAATCATGGCTTCAGTGTTTTTGAAGAAAGAAGTACTGCTTTGACATCCATTCGATTTCTCTATTTCGTTTTTATTACTGACATTGCCGAAAAAGTCTTCTCACATGAATAGGTAGTTGAAAATGTAGAAGATAATTTAATGTACCTATTTGTAATTATTAAAATTGTTGTAATTTGAATGTCAAAAGGCAACTCGATCAGGTTTTTTTTATTCTAGAGTATTAATTTTGCATAGATTGGTGACTTCCATAAACGGATTACTTGTTTTGAATGAAGATTTGCTTGGAATTTTTGGTATAATACCCATGCATTTTAAAAAAGGGGGACAGCTGTCAGACAAAAATGCACGTGCATAATCTTTCGATCAATACTTAATGCATGCTCATACTTTTGAATTTGAATTAAATGTAGTTTGTGCCAGTGGCGCACCCAGGATTTAATATTGGGGGGGCCCAAGGAGGAAAATGTAAATTAGTCCTATAGGCTCTTTTCTTCTTCACAGCCTAATTTCTCGTTTATCGGTATTTTGTCTATTGCACTCGGTGTAACTACACAATGGTCCCCACATTCTGAAACGGGCCCTCAGTCTAGGATATTTGGCGGCCCCCTACCTACCGCCAAGATTAAAGGCAGTGTGAAACACTACATAAACGTTTTTCAAATTGTGTTTTAGTTTAAATTAAGGGTACTTATACAGTGAATTATTGGCAATTTTTAATACATCTACTTTAATAATGGAGCTGTCTAGTATCGACACATAATAATCAAAAAATATATTATACAATTATATTATAACTAATTGAAAATGTTCATGGCCATGAAGTATAATAGTGGACACCGAGAATTTTTTGACAGTTCCATTAGGGATTGGGTTTCTAAAAAACCTGACATTAGTGTTTCGAAATTTTTGTATTAGAAATTAAAATCTAAGAAATTTTTCTAAAAAGGGTGCTGGAGAATTATTACAAATCATTTTTTTGGCGTGTTTTTATTATATTTATATAAGCCCAAAGGTATAGTTTATTGGCTTTCAATTTCAATGTTTAAGACATTCTGATAATTTTCATTTTTGGGGGGTGCCAGGGCCCCTTGCCCCCCCCCCCCCTGGGTGTGCCACTGGTTTGTGCAGTCTACATCGTACAAATTTGCGCTCATTGATATATACAATATTCTATACGATCACAAGACGACACTTTCCATGAAAACGTAAACAATATAGTTACACGTTACACTTGGTTTTTAACCAGAACATTTCGTCAGATGAATAGGTACAATAAAAACATGGTAATTTGTCCAAGTTTGTGTAAGTATTTATTTATACTTATAAAAAATATGAAAAGATTTATTTTGGTCTTGACTGTGTATTTTAATGAAATATTGCAATGCACTATCTATACAGATTTCAATTTAAGCTACTTACCTTTCACTTTCTACAGCTTTTACTCACGTATATCATCATCAGCCTGAATCCATCTACTGCTGGACGAAAGTCTCTCCAAGCTGATTCCACTTATCTTGGTCCTATGCGTTGCGTTGCCACGTACTTCCGCAAAACTTTATCATTTCATCGATCCAGCAAGCTCTAGGTCTACCTTGCGGAAGTTTTGTACCTCTCGGGTACCACTGAATGACTACATTTGTCCAACGATTATCTCTTCTTCGAGCTATGTGTCCATTTGAGGCTTTTAACGAACTCTATCACATCGCAAACCCTTGTCTGCATCCTTATCCACTCATTCCTCTTTTTGTTCTTTCGCGTTATGCCCAGCATGCACCTCTGCATACCACGTTTTGCTACTCTAAGTTTCTATTTAATGTAAAGTTATTTATTACCTACAAATTATCGAAGTCGAATAATATGCTTTTTTTTTAAACTTCTGATTATTAAAATTTAAGATGATTGAACGAACCGGTTGATAGTGTATCTTAAAATACATCACTGTCGACCGGTAAACAATCGGCAAATGGCCCTCTCCGATCGCCGCAAAGACGCTCGCAAGGCGTTTTATGGGCCGTTCCGGCATTATTTACGGCTGTAAATGTCACCTGGATTGAGGATAAATTAAGGCCCAACGGCCGAAGACAGGGCAGGTGAGATTTCCGTGACGTCCTGCCATCTGTGGCCGCTTCAATTAAATATTTTGAAATCGACGTGAATTTATGAGCGAGTGTTATGACAGAGGTTCTTGGAATTGATCTCTTGATATCATCTGGGTGGTGTTATGTCGGTTTGTTATTCGAAAAAGATATTTGAATGCATGTAATATGTTATAAAGTTATATCTAATTAGACGTTTTTCGGCTATAGTAGATTAAACCGTAAACAACAACTTACAACACCTGCTAAATGATACCACAGTTAGAAAACCAGAAGAGTGATACAACATAATATTGTAGGTAGGTACGGTAACCATTTTTGAAATCAGAAATACGAAATATCTGCTATCTGAATATAATATATGATGAAAATGTCATAAACTTTCACTTAAAAAGGTAAAAATTTCAGAAAAATAGTGTTGTATTGTGTTTTCCTCCTAATTGAAAAAAATCCGTTTGGAAACAAATCGTTCACCTTCAAAAAAAAAATCTCATGGTTGCTCAACGTTTCCAACTCAAATTTTGAGAAATAAATAAAAATGTAAAATTGAATAACATATTAATTAACAACATAATATTAAATCATAATAATTATTGAGCACTATTTCTATTAAAAATTCTCATCTTCACTAGATACTAAATTAAAACATAAAATTATTAAGGCGATACATCAGTAAAACGGCAAATAATTTTCAACTAAGTATAAGCGCGACGAAATTTTGGTCTCGCTACCATTCGAAGAGAGAATGTCGAGTTGGGAACACGTAAATTTGTTTCGTGATGGCGACGGGGTATTAATTCTTAATCGTGTAATGATGACTAAAAACGTTACCCATTTACTTTAAGAAAAAAACATGTCGATGAATGTATTATTATTGTTACTAATAGAACAATAAATAGAATATTAAATGGACGCATGTTGGATTTATACGACAAATTATATTTCTTTTGGCATGCGTCATTTGCACCCGCAAACCACAATCCGCGCATCGCCTAGCCACGATCTTTTTAGACCGTGCCTCAACTGAGATATAGCCTTAATGTTATCAATAATAATTATTATAAGATTACAGTTTAAACTCAAACCAACATTTCGGTAATCATACTTAATGATGCACAACACGTGTGCGAGACACCTATCGTGAATCAATATTTCTATGAAGTAGCACACATTGTCATTTTATTTTCTGACGTTCAAACAATGTAATGTAAGTAAAGACTGTATAGTTTGATGACCGTACTATTCTGTTGATATGATTTACTTATTTACTTTTCCCTGTTACGCTCCAGCTTTGGAGTATTGGGCATGCACAAGGTCGCACTACTTCCCTTGGTCTATCGTCACGTCTTGCATTATGTGATACCTGCAGCACCTAGGTTGATTTTGTAGCACAGCTAAAATTTAATCCTGTGCGACCATTTCATTTTTATTTTATTCGTTAATTTTCATATGAAAATAACTCCAGTAGCGGATTCGAAAGCTATTTTTGCCACGTTTTTCTCAGCTCGTATTCTTGTTTGTCCGGTGGTTGTTTATCCAGTACAAATCTTGCAATCGATTTTTAACTAACTTCCCGACTAGCTAGACATTTGAAATTTTAGAATATATCAGAACACGATGCCAATGCATTTTTTTAGAAATACTTTTAGCCATCTTTAAGTAGAATTGAATTCATTTTCAGTTAATTCTATTTTGTATGAAAAGTTATTTCGGAAGAAATCCGTAATCCAATCCACTATTATTGGTTGCTAAGGGAATGGTCCTAGCATTAAAATTATTAATATATACGTGCGTTACTATAGAAATCAAAATGAGATTTCAGTATTCTATATTTGTTTGTTTGTTGCAAAATAGCAAAAAAATGATTTGTTGACAATTGCCTTATTTGTCCTAAATTATTAATACATAGAATTATTAAGTTTATATGATTCAACAGAAAATTTAAAAACGTGGTATATAAAAGTTATTTTTATCTTCTAATTATTATCTTTTATTCTAATCAATTGTTTGGGTATTCTTTCTGGTTTGACAAAAAAAGTTCGGACTTCTAAATGTCCCTTGTTCTCGAAAATAACAGATGGATGGTCACCATACTTATAACCGATGTGTAACTAAATCAAATCATGAATAGAAAATCTTTCTATAATCAGGTTTACTAATTACGTACCTACATTCGTACATAACATGTTATCTTTAAAACAATCACACTGAACTGCCCAACATTAATTATATAATTTCAGGTAGATATGAGATATAATTATAATTTTGCATTGTTTACTGGTTCGTATCGTGATAGTGAGCGATTCTGAGGTAAGGTCCATCGGGCGAGGATACAGAGGATACGCCAAGAGACACGCTTCACGGTACAACCTCCACGCGTAACAGAATTCGATTCATATAATGATTTTGGTTATTCTTCAAGTATTTTATCTATATTATGTATATCTGTACGTTTATAATTAATTAAAAATAATATAAACTATAATTGTTGTAATATCATATGTATTTATATAAAATAAAGTAGTATTTATTCATTTAAAAAGGTAAGAAATTCGTATTAATGTTTGTGTTATATGAATTATTATGTGAAAAGGTTTTTAGATGCCTAACATGACGTGACACGTAGTGTGCCGCTTGCGGCTATGCCACAGCGTCAAATCCATTTCCGGCCTGCTCCTGATCAGGTTGGCCAACCTGGTAATGATAATCAACGTGTCATAAAACGGAAGTTATGACTGTCGCTCGCGTTTGAATTATTTTAATGTTGGCAAGTCGTCGGGCATCGGTGGGTTGTTTCCTGTTTGTACCTAGTAATACTTTGTCTAGGTATTTTTTTATATTTTTGGATTGTGATTTGGAGATTTTGATATTACTGTAGGTACGAAAATACAACGAACGGGATAACAAATTATTAAATTTATTTACTTATTAGAAATTCCAGTTTTATTAAATAGGTTGAATCAAATGATTCTTCTGCTTCGGCCATATCCGCTCATTAGTTGGAGCATATGGACACCACGCGTCGCCTCCAAGAATCTCTGTCGCTCGCCAGTCTTCTTGCGCCGTTCCAGGTCATTCCCGTAGCTCTGCCGTATATACTCTATAGATAGTATTTAGCAGCCTTCCAGGAGGCTGGAATCCGGTCGGCTTGAAGAACAGGCAAGCTAAGTTGGGGTTCTCTCCTGGCATCCGCAGCACGTGACCGAGCCAATTCCGCCGTCGCCTCTTCACTCTTAGCGTAATGAGAGGCTGCTTGAAGCGTTCTCTTATACTTATACCATATTACCGCCAATAAAATTGTCCATTTAAATTTAGAATTTTTTGATCATTTAACCCTTACCTTGTGAGAATAGTTGATTTAATACAGGGTGGAAAACTTGATATGCCTAGATGCAAGATGCAATCGTAATAATTAAAAATTCGGAACAGCATTTTTATCTTTGACCAAGTATTTTTTCTCTTCTTCACCCGAATTTTGCAAACTCTATCCAAAATGAAAAACGAGACCAATTTCCGATCGGCTTTTCCATATAATTGAAAATTAAATCCGAAATATATTTCTATAGTTTATTTAGGTTTTTGTGCCAAAGCTACATAGACCGGTACATTCAGAGCTCCATTGGTTGAGATGTTACATATATACTAATAGGTACTATATCAATAAATTCTAATGAATCGATGGCATCGTCTACTTCATGGAAAACCCCTATTGTTCTTAAAAATTCTAACATTTATTGTTCCTTCATTCGCCGCTCATTATAATTTACCACCCCTAAGCAACGCATGACCTGCATACTCGCACGGGAAGCGTGTCCGGAAACTTATTCGTATGCAATTCACCGTGATATGTTGTATCGAAAATATATGGCCGTATATTAAAGACCGTCCAACCTCTTATCGACATGAAAATCATGTCTAAATAAAACACGGTTCTAGTCGATTTACACTTTACAGGAAGCCAGCAGCGAACTTTGAAAACAGCCGATATACTGGATTATTTGTTAGGTTAGGTTAGGTTTTCATTTATGAATTCATGAATTTTACCAAAATCAGCTATGAAAATTGAATTATTGTTCATATTGAATCTAAAAAATTGGAGACCGTGTAATGTACGGTCATCTCTGTCCGATTCTCACGGCGAACTGTGCCACGGTGAAATGTTTTACGTACATTTACATGTAACCCATGAAAAGTTACTGAATTAACTCATATTCAAGAATAATTATTTTTCTGCATACGAATCGTCGTTTCAATGCTGGTAAATAACGTGGTTTAGCTTCGATTCCTTATCGATCTGTAGCTTTGATACGTCATATTTCCACAGTTCCACATCGAGTTCTACGTGATTTGTATAGTCAACGTGAATTTATAAAATATCTGTGTATTGACTGTTGTAATGTTCAATATATTATTTCCCTATCCAGTGACGTCCCTAGACAAAATACCGCCCCTAGGCAGCGCCAGACTGCCGCCTCATTTTTTCATCATCCTTTCATGACTCCAATATCTAAAAAATGTCTTGATTGGATACATTACCATCAATATATATACCGATAAACATATAAAATTAAATTTATAAATATTTTTTCCCCAAAGGTGGGAATTTTTATGACATTGGTAATACAGTGGCTTCTTACATGTCATTTTTGCGATACATTATTTTGCTCTGTCTTGAAGAATTGAGGGCGATCCGTGTCGATTTTCTTCTTCACAAAACTTGGCAACATTTGTAATCATATTTTTGGCCTGATACCGCAAAGTTCATTATTAAATCGATAATTGATATAATGACGGTGCAACGACTTGATACCGCCTAAAATCCTGGATCAGGAGCGGTAGGTGGGACGCTCTGTAAGAGGGGGGTGCATCTTTACTTTCGACGACAACTTCCGTCCGCACTGGTTAATCCAATTATTCGCAAATCTGCATGTCGTGTCGTTTCTAATTACCAAGAACGTCAAAGGACAATGGAAGTAGACTAGACATCGCGAACCCGACAAAAAATTACAAACCTGTTAAATCTTTTATGTTAATTAATGCATTCTGTTTCAAACCAGTGAGCTGAATTTCTAATTTAAGATAGTTTCGTTATTATGTACTAAGTTTAGGTAGGTAGCTGTTTCTATATATACCAAATGAATCTCCTCATTTGCCGCCCTTTGAGTAACTGCCGCCCCCAAGCGACGCTCAATTTGCCTACCCCCACGGGACGTCACTGTCCCTATCTGTAATAATTGCATAGTAATGCTCAGTCCAATATACCTATTCTGTTGTCAGTCTGGCGTTGGTATATTTTGCCAAAAATTTTGGTATATTTTACAGTTTTCACCAATTCTTGCCGATAGATAAGAAAGATTGACGGCGAATTTTCCCGCGCAATCTCTTCACGTAATGGCCGCCGCTACCGCCGGATGCGGAAGCGGATCTCGACCGCTTACCTGCTGGCGAAACGGCGGGAAGAAGAGAAAAGCGCGGGAGCAGCGGGAATGAAGGGTGACGGGTGTTTCCGCGCGACCGGAAGTAACGGCGCAAATTTCCTTAAAGAACCTTCAACGCATTGAAAGTTTTTCAGTGATTTTATTTAATTACAAAAATATGTTAGTGAAAGCTATGATATGGAATATGTATACATTTGAATTCGTTTGTTAAAATATTATCCTAAGTAATAAATAGTGTATAGATAGATAATACAAAAAATCTTATAAGTATATTTATATGTAAAACATGCAAGGTTAATGCTGTTTGCACAAAAAACTGTAGATAATCGGCTAATTGAGTTGCTTAGAGTCATAAATCACATACCTATTCTGAAAATCGAGTTTTGAGATAATCGCAAAAAACCACCAGAGCACTTTATTTTGTGATTAGAAGAAAAGTATTGAACTCCCTTGAATATAAACGAGTGAGTGAGTTAATTTACAATATTTTAATATATATATATTATAATACAAGGCTTCAGACACACAGTACCCTATGAGAAATATAGTTATGGCACCAACAGTCAACTTTGACGACGATTTACACATGGTTTAAAGTGACTTTTGATAGGTAACTATTTTACAACGTTTTTCTTAGCTCGTATTCTTATTTGTCCGGTGCTTCTTTATCCGGCAAAAATCTTGCAATCGATTTTTAACTGACTTCCCGACTAGTTAGACATTTGAAACTTTTAGAATATATCAGAACACGATGCCAATGCATTTTTTTAAAAATACTTTTAGCCATCTTTAAGTAGAATTGAATTCATTTTCAGTTAATTCTATTTTGTATGAAAAGTTATTTCGACACCATTATTGGTTGCTAGGGGTCTTGGGTAATAGCAACTAAATTATTAATATATACGTGCGTTACTATGGAAATCAATATGACATTTCAGTATTATTTCTATCAAGTAGATTTTTTTTTATCGTTTAAGCTATTCAAGTCAAGTTTATATGATTCAACAGAAAATTTACAAACGTTGTATATAAAAAGTTCTTTTTATCTTGTAATTATTTCTTTATAGATTACCTAAGGCATTTAGAATCACTTGGTAAGTTAGTATATTCAACTCAAAAATGACAAAATTGCAAAATATGAGTGTTTTTGATTGTGACATCACTGAGAATCGAACTAAGTCCCCCCGGTATACAAAACCAGTGCCAGACTACGTCGTTGGCCTCCAGTATATTATTATATTATTGCAAATTGCCCATGATGGCCGCGTGGCTTAAGCGTCGACTTATAGCATCGTGGGTCCCAGATTCGAATCCTGGATCTGGCAAGTAGGTCATATTGTTTTTCAATTTGTGTATGAGTCAGAGTATGGACCTAATAGGTTGAGCAAGTGGCTGACATCCATTTCTCATAATAATAGAATATTGCAAATTTGCTTTTCGAATTATTTCTTTCAATTTTTTGCTAACGTATCCTCTTTGATATCTTGTTTTTGTAGGTATCTAAGGCAGTGTCCATTTTGTTAGGCAATTATGACAATGATGCTTAATAAATCCGTTAACAATACACAAATATCTACCCATCAATTATCATTGTTTATGGTTAGTTTATTGCATGGAAATATAGGCTGTCAGATTATAATATTAAATTGTATTACTAATCAAGCATTCATAGATATGTACCAAAGCTCTCGCACATAGACAATATATCAATGTTTTTCATCATAAGTATAAGGTTGGATGACTGATAGAGATTGATTCTTGTACGATGAGGTCCAAAGATCACTCGGATAAGCCAACTTGGGTAATTAAAGAGATTAATATCGAATTAGTGTAAGACCAATCAAGCTTGAATGCTAGCTAACACTTTCACTTTTCTTCGAGCCTTTTACGTGAATCATAATAACGTATCCGGAAATTTGTACGTAAACAGTTCAACGTAGAACACTTATTCGTGTGCCGCAGTACGTGAAACATGAGTTCGTGCAACATTTAATCAAATGACGAGTTCTTCGTTGAACATTTCACCGTGGAATACATTTCACCGTGGAATGCGTATTCTACAACATGTGGCGCTGGTTTGCAGTTCCAATTAGATTCAATACGAATTTTATGAGATGTCTTTATTGGTTTTAAATAATTTAATGTTGAAACTACATACATATAATTACAATATGAAACTATTTCTAATTTAGTTACCTACTTATTTTCTTCCGTCTTTCCCATATACTCCGATGGTTTAAGTGTTATAATTTTACATGATTATTATACGTTACCAAAATAGCATTATTTTCTTCAAAATTGTAAGTAAATAATATTATATTTCTTTACCTTCGTAAAAGAAGTGGTTATGTCGATATGTCATTTTTTCCAGTACAAACGATTCTTTAATGCGTTTCAAAGTCATTAATTGATAATATAAATAATAATATGCACGATAGATTTTTATGTTGTTTTTAATACAAGTAAATAATTTGGAAAAGACCAAAAAATAAAGCAATTTTTGAACATTTTTAGGAACTTTTCAACACTTAACTTAGTATTGGCAAATTTTGATATTGGCACTTATTTTACCAAGATCCAGATTTATAATTCCTTGTGTAATATAGATATTATCGTGTAAGTATTAATAATTGATGATTTTTATAAGTACTTAATATTATGAAGTGCACTTAATGGTAACTATAAAAACAGCTATTTATTGGTTGGAATTAGGAAAACATTTTATTAGGTAGTTAATTAAAATAAAACACTAAAATAAGTAGTTAGTGTTTATTCCACAATTCACACATGGATATTATAGGTTAACCTATAATCCTGAGATATTGGTATCATTTCAGTACCGTTTATTATATATTGTACTTATAAGTAATAAGTAAAACTAATAATACACCCATGGTGGCTGAGTTGGTAAAGTGGTCGTCTATCAAGAAGTGGGATCGATCAATCCAGCATAAAGACCCAATGTGTCGTGCAGTGGCGCAACCAGGGGGGGGGGCAAGGGGCCCTGGCACCCCCCAAAAATGAAAATTATCAGAATGATTTTAAACATTTAAATTGAAAGCCAATAAACTATACCTTTGGGCTTAGACAAATAAAGACACAAAAAATGATTTGTAATAATTCTCCAGCACCCTTTTTAGAAAAATTTCGTAGATTTTAATTTTTAACACAAAAATTTCGAAACACTAATGTCAGGTTTTTTTAGAAACACAGTCCCTAATGGAAATGTCAAAAATTCTCGATGTCTACCCGAATTCCGGAGTAGTGTCGGTCATGGCTGGGGAGGGCTGACAGAGCTCTAGCCTGGGGGCCCGGGCTGTGGGGGGCCCGGCGTGTCGGGTTGACCAGATAAGTGAGATAAACACACATCATAAATTAGCTTTAATAGTAAAAAAAGTATACTTCATGGTCATGAACATTTTCAATTACTTATATAATTGTGCAATATAGTTTTTGATTATAATGTGTCGATACTCGACAGCTCCATTATTAAAGTATATGTATTAAAAATCGCCAATAATTCACTGTATAAGTACCTTTAATTTGAACTAAAACACAATTTGAAGAACGTTAATGTAGTGTTTCACACTGCCTTTAATCTAATATCGTAGCCTGAGGGCCCGTTTCAGGATGTGGGGGCCATGGTGTAGGTACACCGAGCGCAATAGACAAAAGACCGATAAACGAGAAATTAGGCTGTGAAGAAGAAATAGATCCTATGGGACTAATTTACATTTTCCTCCTTGCCCCCCCCCAATATTAAATCCTGGGTGCGCCACTGGTGTCGTGTCAAGTGATTATTTCTAGTGTGTCAATCAATATATAGAATGTTACATTCTCAAATCTAGGGTCTTATTGGTTGAAAAAAAATGGTTTATTATAATTTTTATAATACCTATGTATTTATTTAATAATACATTCAGTTTACTGTGGGAAACATGTCCTAAATATAATTAAAAAACCAATAACGAAATGTAGTAAGTGTTTTGAAATGATGCATTACCTAATTACAAATCCGTTTCATTTTGGTGGAATCTAGTAAGTGACACTGACTAAAGTCTAAACTAAACAATACATTCATTCAAGACAAATGTGTCCAGATGGTAGATTTTTTTTGTATTATGGTCAATTTATTGGGTTGGCTCTTTCTCGAGAGTTCCCTTGTTCATTATTGTGTGCACAAAAAAGACCGTTTTAGAAATTACTATTTAAAAAAAAACATTATTACGTACGATATGGTTGTAATTATAATATACTTATCTACCTATTTTCTGCTGTGTCCCTTGTATTATAATGGTTTTATTACGTACTTTTAAGTAAGTATTATATTTTTACATGAATATTTAAAATTTCATTATATATTGTAAATAAATAATATTATATTATGTTACTATGTTTATTGGTATTATGTATTGATAATGGGAGCTATTTATAAGTAATAACCATATACATAGTATATTTGTCTATGGTAATACCTACGTAATGCACATTAATGGTATTAACTATCAAGTTTAGTATTGATGAGAAAATATTAAGTATATCATTAATTTAAATACCTATAACACAACAATACTATTTAGGTAAGTACCTAATGTTTATTTCGCAATTTAGACAGGTATATAAATATATATGTACAGATAAGTTAACTGAAATTACAAATATACCTAATGCTAATTTAAATCTATTTCCGTTTTATCTATGAACGTACATTTTATATTATTTTTATAATAACTTAACTTGTGTACTCTATCATAATGCAGGAAATTAAGAAGGCATCAGAAGTGTAGATAGATAAAGATTGTCATGGCTACGGAACCAACGTGTGTTTCAAAACATACATTCTTGAAATTGACTACAATGTTCTTATAGCTATTTACCACGTGATAAAGAATATGTTATTTACATTACGTAAGTATCATAATATGTTTTAATTTGTTAACTGTCAATTCATGGTGGAACTGCATTTTTGTTATATTATTTCTGTCGCTTTGGAATTTGTTTGATAAATATTGTTTTAAAAAAATGTACTCAGTTGAAAATGTCCCTCTGAGGCGGACGAAACAGGTCCTAATTAAAAGTGGAATAACTAATACAAAAAATGCGTTTTATTAAATTAAAACAACAATATCATAATATGCATTAAAGTTTCTAACATAAATGAAACGCGCATTCAATATTGGCAATATTCGAAGACACTAAACGGGCTTAGTATTTCTTGCGTTGCTGGTTTCAAATTCTGGGTCGATGGTGACTGGCTTTAGCATTTCTATCTTAATAATCAGTTCTGTGGTATGACCTATAGATATTTAAAATGCACTATTATGCAACTGTAACAAACGTAACCTATAACGTAAGCGTATTAAACATTACATATTATTTATAAATCATGTATGTGTGAATACTTAGTAAACAGAATACAGTATGTACCTGGCTAAATAATTAACATTTTTGCTCCAAAGCGCAATACATTGAGCTGCATTGAATAGAAATTATATTAATAAATAAACGGCACTGTTCGGTTATACGGAATACAGCGGAAAACGCATTTTGAAAATAGCCGATAAACTGGATTATTTGTTAGGTTAACCTAACCAAACCTAACCTAAACTAACCCAAACTAACAAATAATCCAGTTTATCGCCTATTTTCAAAATGCGTTTTCCGCTGTATTCCGTATAACCGAACAGTACCAAATAAACTTTTTACGAAGAATGTTGTCACTTGTTAGCCATTCGCCAAACCCATTGGGTCTTTACGCTGTATTAACACACAATGGTTTCAAATGTTTTAATTAGATTATTATAATCTGAGTGGACTAATTGAATTAAAACTTATTGTAAGTAGGTATTATTGAAAATACAAAGATGGCAATACCTAATTTATTTAAAAAATAAATGTTTTTACCTAGATATATATATTTAATTCATTTAGGATATTATTGATCTTTATAATATATAAAGTAAGTACTTAAGTATCTTAATATATATATGTATTATACAAAAAATATAAAAATAATAATACTTAATTAATATTATATAAACTAGATAATAAGTAGATAATACAATCATAGATATAATCATAGGTTATACATTAGATATAGTCAATTCACTGTCATTTACTTTTTTTGTTTGTAAGAAATAAAAAGGTTTTTATATTTATACATATATGTATAAAGTACGCGTACCTATCAACATATCCTAAATATAATTAAAAAATCTTGAAATAAATCAATTACAAATCCGTTGTATTTTGCAGTTTATTGTGTAGGTAGGTCCTTTAACTTTCACGTGCTTCTAGTGCACAAAAAGCATTTGGCCACTGTAACATACCTAATATCCGGAGTTCTGATCAAATCTAAAAATTAATAAGTATTAATAAAAAGTCAACATTATTACGTACCTACCTTACTATAACAAAATTAACCTATAATGAAACGGAGTGTATTATACGAGTGTAGAATAGGTAATTAATATTTTTTCTGCAATCCGGAACATAAATTGGCTCCATAGAATGGAGATTATATTAACAGACTTTTTACGAATAACGGTTGTTACTTGTTAGCCAATCTTGGTCTCTCGTTGGATTAACACACATTTAAAAAACAACATGTATTTTTTATTAAGTCACAGGATTGAACCCACTTTCTATATGGAACCGCTCTGCCAGGTCGGATACCATGGCTGTATTATCAGGATATGCAAAAGTTAAAGTACCTACGTAGTAATACCTATGTTTAAAGTTGCAAAGATCAATCATATCCAAAATGAATTCAATAAATGCAGTTATCTATATAAGTAGGTATATTTATTTTTAAATTAAAGTATGCAGCTATTAACACGTTCGTATTTTCAATAATATCCATTTACAAAAAGTTTCAAATCAACATTGTCCATAATATTATTTTAAATAATAATAAGAACACACATTTTCTATAATACTACAATAAATTTTCAACATATTTGGTAGTTAATTAAAATAAAACGCAATAAGCCACAATAGACACATTTAAAAAACAACGTGTATTTTTGTATATCCGCGGGATCGAACTAACCCACTCTTCATAAACGACCGCTCCCCCAACTCGGGCACATCTATTTAAAAGTAAAGTAGGTACTACGTACTTATCTATAAAAATCAATAATATCCTAAATGAATTAAACAACAGCATTTACATATACCTATGTACCTATATACATTTATTTTTTTAAATTAAAAAAGGTAGGTATTGCCATCTTTTTATTTTCAATAATGCATACTTACAAAAGGTTTCAAATCAACTAGTCCATTGTCCACACCAAAACAACAAAATATTGCTATTTCTGTAAGTTGCAATATTAATGTCTAAATAAAACACTTAAAAATACGTAATAAAACCATCGTAATACAAGAAACACACATTAGAAAATAGGTAGGTAAGTAGATTATAAATACAATCACATCGTATAGGTATATTATTTATGTAGTTTCAACATTAAATTATTTAAAACCAATAAAGACATCTCATAAAATTCGTATTGAATCTAATTGGAAGAGCAAACTAGCGCCACATGTTGTAGAATACGTATTCCACGGTGAAATGTATTCCACGGTGAAATGTTCAACGAAGAACTCGTCATTTGATTAAATGTTGCACGAACTCATGTTTCACGTACTGCGGCACACGAATAAGTGTTCCACGAAGAACTGCATACGTACAAATTTCATGTAACCTCATAATAATATAAACATTTAGTTACGTATTTTAACTATTAATAATTTAAACACAGTGAAACCCCGATTCTACGGTTTTCAAGGAACCCTAAAAAACGATAACTGCGGGATATATATATATTTTTTTAAATATCTCTTTTTTCTCCTGGATTTTTTTCGACGTCTTTTCGAATTATTTTCAGTTTCTCAGTTAAAGTTCCAGTTTTCTTCATGGGGCTTCGCAATTTTAGTTGCGAGTTATAAAAATTCTGAAAGGTCTGTATGTATCATAAACAAATCTATGAGAGCGAAATGAAAAATATTCAACAAAAACAGTTAATCGGGATAATATTTGTGACGGGACCATAATATTTAGATTTAAAGTATTTAGACGATAGATCGAGGAAAACGATTTATGCTAAAACGGTAGATCGGGGTTCCACTGTACCTCTAGTCTATATCAACAAGATAGTGTGTAGCTATTAATAAATCTTTGAGACGAGGTCCTGAACCTATGTATTTCTTTAATTGAAAATAATTACAGTACTGCGTAATAAGTTTACAATATTCAAACAGATTTGAAATAGCCTAGTAGGGTATTAGCGATTGACGACGTACCTACTGTGCGCCTTCTATATATTGACATCTACGTCATGGCGGTATTTATTGCAATTGTTTTAGTTCCAGAAACGACTCCAGTGACATGTATGTCTCGATATAGCAGTCTATTAGCTCTCAACGTCGTCCTGCGTCCTGCCTACGTAGAATTTGGCCAGTATTACTACTACTATTTCACCCTGTCACGCCCCAGTATTCGAGCGTAGCACAAGTACAAGGTTACGCCTTTTTCGTTGGTCCATCGCCAAATCTCGCGCCTCTCGCCATGCGAGATCTGCTGCATGACGTGTCACTGCAGTAGGGTGATGGAGGGCCATGGAACTTTTGTGCCACAGGGTTACGGAGCGTCGCAATCTCTAATGGCATCCAGAACACATATTTTTTTCTCCCAAATAGCTTATTATCGTACCGTGTTTAGTATGTGTGTCAATGGGAGTTCGCAACACTGTCTAGTGGACGTCACTTGCGCTTTTTCTAGTTGCCTCCCATAATTTAAAGTACCTACTGCCTACCAGTTTGAATAATATTGATATCCAAGTATCCAACGCGTTATATTTCCAAAAAAATGATATTTGTGGATCAGTGTGATGGTTTGGTCTCATTTTTTTGTTGTAGGTATATTAATACACAATACCTTTAGGATATGGATTGTATGATTAACAATAGGGTGGTTCACAATAATTATGGACCAAGTCTAATTTTCACAAAATTCAATTATTTTGTTTCAGTGTCTGGTTGATAAAACAGATTTCTATATTGTGTGTTAATATTAAAATCGTAGCTCTACTACTAACATTAATTTGCTAATATAAATAAAACCTGAATATAGGTACTTTATGTTTCGTTTATTTATTTAAATTGATCGATGTGCTATCAACATATGCTAAGTGTGTATATATAATATGAAATAATGAAAGTAAAAAATATGAAAACATTCATGAATTTTACAAAAGGAGTTTTAACTTTAGGTCCAATTATATCAGGTTCCATTTTGATGGACTTAATATTTGTGAACCACCCAATTATCACACATTTACTAGCTGATATTAGACATAATATATTTTTAATATATTTACTCGAAACTCCAGCCGTAAACAATTTTGTTACATATTAAGTAGGTACATATTATAAGGAGACAAGTCTTTCTCTGGATTGTTTAAAAAAATATCTTACTTAGTGCAGCCATTAGCATTAAGCTTCTGGCTTACACATACATAAAAGTTCAGTATTTTATGATTACTATGTAGGTACCTACTACAAGGAGTCTCCTGCGCCTGTTTGATAGACCGCTACTGCCTCTTTAATATTATAACTCCCCATGAGTCGAACCTTTTCACGTGTCAATTAAAACCAAGGACTTATTAAACCGACCCTCCCCCTCCCCTCGACCACTTCCCCCTTCAAACTTATCACATCAGTCTACTCGCGAAATATCATATGAATCAAAAACGAAAGCTACACAGGAACACTCACTTAATCCATAAAATTATTAAACTTTCATAATATTATTAAAATTTCTATCCAGTATTTACTTAAAGTAGAACAAGATCAAGATAACTTTACTATTGAGTTAACTATTGAGACACTTGATAACTATTGAGATAGGTACCTACTACAGTACAATTTATTAATTACTTAGGTGTTATTCAACATTATAATAATTATGAACTTCTGTCATCCTAGTGTAGGACGTACGTTATGTTAATATTTTTTTACGAGAAATAGTTGTTAGCATCAAACATATTATATTGAAAGAGCAACATATTATATTTTTCTCAGCCGCGGATCGAACCCAATCATGTCGGGTGTTATTCTTTAGCCGGCTTTCACATCTAAACTCGCTTCTTTTGCAGCCGTACAGCCATAAATCAAATCTTTTAGGAACGTCGCTCAAATGTTGCTTGTTATGAAGACCGCGCACATCGTCTACCTAGCAACTGTTACGAATAACCTCTCGAAATGTAAATATTATATGAATGACCAATTTGTAGGTGTGCGTATGCATTCTGGCGTCTTCGACTCGCAGCCCGAGAGGCATGCAATTCGTTGATAGTAACACCAGGTGTTTTTTTTTAAACTAAAAAGTCGCATTCGACTAATCTGAGGAGTTCCATTTTCTCCATCAAATTTTGTGAATAACGATGACGTCACATCGACGTATTCGACATGTTGCAGACGAGACGAGTTTTGATGTGCGAGCCGGCTTAGAGTTTTGAATAATTTTAATTTATAACCATATTTTGAATGAGTATACCTAACAGTGAATTATATTACCTGGCCCAGAATTCTATGTGTGCAGGAAGTCCAGCTGGTTACAAATATGTTTCTGAGGTGTTCCATGTTCTCAATATCTAAATTATGTACTTTCCACAATCTGACGATTTTGAGTTTAAAAAATCTTTGCAGTACAAACTGTTGCTGTATTTTAATGCTCTGGCAGGTTATATTGCAGATGCCAAATGTCACAAGGGTGCCTTCAAAACTTACATAACACATTAACATACTACTTACATGAAATAGAGTCTTAAAATCAGACAATTTGTGTTGATTGGAAAATGTTGAAACATTAAATGTAAGAATTATCATAATAAGTATATATTATTGGTCTAAAATCTTTAATTTTGTTTATTGGGTTTTTTGAAAATAAATAATAAATATTATCCATATAACCTTAGACCTCTTGCGTCAACATAAGTAGCTGTAAAATTTATACATTTGTAGATATTAACGGATTAATTTATGAATAAAAATATATTTTTTTGAGCAAGCTAGCTTTGACACACGGAGTCAATTTCCGACATATTATATTTAAATGTTAACGGCTGACCACAGTGAAGTATGTTTTTATGTTTATTTGACAAAACAAATCAAAAATAATTTATACAATGGCTTGGGTGCATCTTATGTGTAGGTATTGTGATATATTGTATTATAAACAGACCACGTGCTTTAATGATAGTATATTGTATCTACTATAATAATATTATCTAACTAGGTATATGTAATACAATCGCATATTATAATATAAGATTAATAATTATCTATAAATATTCGTTCCAGAAAAAGGTATATATAATCAAAATGATTTTAGTATTCAGTCGAGTTATACTTATAATATTACAATAATTATTGATAAGACAATTACGTTCGAAAGGTTCTCAATATTTTTCGAGTCGCAATTCCCTTTTATAAATTATTAATAATTATTATCGCTGGTTACTTAACCAGCGACGTTCTCTCATTTTGTCTATGATTTAGATTTAGATGTCATTTCGTAAGAATTAAATTTAATTTCACGTTACCACTTTTCCTATAGATTATTTATCAATCATCACATTTTTATCCACAGTGATAATCTCTATTTGCTTAAGTACCTACTTACTCACATTATTATAATACTTCTTCTACTTTTGTGACTGTTTATTTGTGGATATAGGTATTATTGTTAATAGCATGCAGTGACAGTTATATATAACGCAAATGACACAATAAATTCGTCATAAGATTTAAAAGGAAGAATCTAACAGTCTAACTCTAACATATAGAATAAATTAATAATGTTAACCAAAATCTTAAATGTACCTATTTATTATTTAGTCAAATAAAAATATATCAATTAGATAGTAGTAGATTTGGTTTAACATTTATTTTATCAGACATTGAATACCTATGTAAACAGTGAAAAGTAATTTGATTATTTATTTATTCTGCGAATACAAACAAGAAGGAAGAAAGAGAATATATTTTTAATTATTTTTATGCAAAAAAAAATGTATTTATGTAGTTTAGTACCTATTTTAATATGTTCAATTTGTAAACAAGGTGCATATTTACGAAAAAGCAATGCAAATAAGACTAAATTTTATACAGATAAAAAATAGTTGAAATTTTATTTTTTTATCGTGGGAGCCTAAAAATCAGTTAGTGCGTTCGGCCAACACCACCTTAAATGGGTTACTGCTTGTAGGTATTTTTAATGATGCCATATTAAAACTATTATATCGGATGACGAGATTATTCTTATGTCACACAAATAATACGCAAACAGATAAATTGATTTTATAGAAAATAATAATATACTTATGTCAATATTAAATCCGGTCCGGGGAAGGTCCTATTTCGTCAGTTTGTTATCCGATTAAAAATGATTTTTTATAAATATTAAATTTTGCGTCATATTACAATATTTTTTTTAAATGTATTACATATTAAGTAGTTAGTGACCTACTTAACATTTTCAAACCCCTTGAAGGTCAATAGTCACTCATATTATTACAGTGCAGATAGAGTATTCACTTATATAAAAAAAATAATAGCAGACGCAGATATATACGAACAAGGTGGTTTACGAGTGTTCTTTAATTTTTACACACATACTGCATCAAATAAAATGTCAATGGTGACATAATTACCTTTACACTCTGTAAATTCGTAATATTTTCATCTTGAAGTTTTATCAGAGTTAGTAGGTACCTATTAAGTTTCTTTTAGTACATAATATTATATAATATGTATTAGTATCTATATCTATGCAATTTAATTTTTTTTCATGACTATCGTGGATTATTCGAATTTTAAATAAATGTCAACATGTTTCTATGTTCACAGATATACAGGTAAAGTGACATTTAGCTAAATAAAAAAAATGTGTTTCTATTCTAATAGTTTTTTCCTTATACATAATCTCTGGTTCATAATGTTGGCGCATGCCGTATGTCTTCAATGAGTTAGCTACTCGTAAAAACCAAGGATTAACTTAAACAATAGAAAAAAATCTGTCGATCTATAAACAGCTTTAAGTTACTTTTCTTCTGAGGCAATAAATTTATATAGCCGTATCAAGCTCTATAAATTTTAAGCTGCACACCAATACACGGCGTTGCATAGAATGGAACCATCCCACAAAAAACATAGTAGGTTTTGCAATATATATTTAGCACATTTTCTAAATATTATGAAGTATGCTTCAATATTTATGGGTATTTATAAATAATACTTTAGGCCAATTTGAATAATTTACAAACAATCTATTAGGTACATTTGAAATTAAAATATTACGTTAACAGTGTAAGTGTAAAACATCAAGCATAGCGGCCCTCGTAGTCCAATGCGTAAGACCTACCTATCTATTGGTTTGTCATCCGAGGGCTTCGGTTTTGATTCTCGGTGAGGTCACCATACATAAATATAATATATTGTTAATGTTATTAGGAAACCTAGAATGTCATCTTCAATCTCTGGAAAATACGTCGACAAGAGTTGTCATGTGGCGGTGTTATTTATAGTCAAAAATCAAAAACAAATCTTATTTTTAATTACTATCTTGTAAAGTAGAAACTTTGGTATACTTAAGTAGACTAGATAATTATTATATTATGAATAAAATTACATTCGTATGTGGTACTTATAATATAAATTCATTATTTATTGAAATTTATTTGCGTAGTGTCATGCCTAGTCTAAACAAAGATACTTTGTAAAATAAACTTTGTATAAAAATTGTTAAAAAGTTGTATAAAAGCTGTTTGAAAATATGTTATAAAAACAATTAAAATTTTCCTATATTTTTTTTTTGTATTCCGACGCGGAAGGATAACATTTTTAACCATATTATATATTATGACTGGTGGTACTACATAGTATTTTAACTTTAACTAATATAAGTAAAGCATAAATAAGAGCATAAATAATACTCAAATAGGTAGATAAATATTATGAGTACCTATGCTCAGTGACGACCCGTGGGGGTAGGCAGATTGAGCGTCGCTTGAAGGCGGCAGTTACTCGAAGGGCGGCAAATCAAGGAGAATCATTTGGTATATATAGAAATAGCTAAGTAAGCTGAGTATCTACTTAATAACGAAGATATTTTTTCCTTTTAAAAAATCAGCTCATTGGTTGGAATCAAAATGTATTAATTAACATAAAAGGTTTAACAGGACTTTTTCGTCGGGTTCGCGATGTCTAGTTTACTTCCGTTGCCCTTCGATGTTCTTGGTGACCAGAAACGACACGAGCACGGATGATAAAAAATATTGTAAGTATACAAAATAGGGCGGCATTATGACCCTGCGCAGGGGCGGTATTTTGTCTAGGGACGTCACTGCCTATGCTGTAATTGTAAATATTACCAACAGTAATCGTGATACTGGAAAATTCTCAATTTTAGAAACATAATTATTCAATTTTTGTGTATTTAACTAATTTTAAACAAAGTTTGGGTTGGTTCCTTCCTTCGTAACGAGATAAAATTTAAGTATAGAAAAACCAATAAGTATGTACGCTTTTCTAGCAAATCTGATTCTTAGTGTAATGTGCAGTAAAGGTGAAAGTTGTATGTCATTGCTGTCCGTTAATCGCATTTAATGGCCAGATTTGAGGCACAACGTGCAATAAAATAGCCCATAAAAAACATGTTTTAACATCCATCTGATAATCAATCCAACACATCATAATTTTAGCGTTCTCTCATTGATGTTTTATCAACTTGCCGAGAGATTTTGATCTTTACAGCATGTGTGATTAGAAACGTTTTTAGTTTGCGTTGTGGTGGCGGTGATTTAAGGATTTTACAGGCGATTCGGTTGAAAGTGTTACGCACGCTACTGTGAATTGTGCACTGCGCATTAAAATGTTTAAGTTATAAAAATTAAATCAATAAAACGCCTCAAAAATGTTTTTACTTATTAAATTTAATATTATATTATTTTCAGGAATATGCCTCCTTCAAGTTCATTAGGTACTCGTGATAAATGGTTGCAATTAGAAAAAGACGAAGAATTTATCTAGCTATACAAAACGACATCAGTCGAGAAGTATCTAAGTAAAATAATACAATTGTACAGTCAAACAAATTATAATACAGTTTACATAAGAAGACACTAGATCAAAACTCTTTTCAAAGAAAACAAAAATAAAACTCTACGGCGGCGCTCTTTATAGTGGACTGTAATTCTTGTATGATTGTGATGGTGGATGTGGATGCTGGGGGAGGGGGCGGGTTACACGGGAGTTAGTCCAGGCACTAACCTTATTGATGTTCAGCTGTCTGGCTGAAGCTGGTCCTTGGTGCATTAAATTCAATTAAACCCTGCGTAAACCAAGCCATAATAATAATTATTGTAAGCACTTGTACACTGTATTACATATTATTAATTTAGTTATCTAGGTATGTGAATTTAGTATTTAATAGTTTTACGTCATTTTAGGACAAACACAATTTGGGAGGAACGATTATTTAATTGCTGCTTGATTGAAAGATTTGATATCGACTAATCATGATAAATTCGAGTGATGAATGGATATTTAGTTATCGTCTGAGATCGTCAGTTCTGTGTTATGTTGATATATGTTAGTATAAGCATATAGGTAGATACTATGGAATAAATACATTTTTGAGATTTTGTATGTTTAAATCAATATTAAAAAAAAAATATTTATTATATTTAATTGTCTAACCTCTCTCTCCTCTCTTAATGATAATTGTGTGAGTAAAAATAGATTACTAAGTAAAAGTAAAAATGTGTAAAATTTAAATTCTAATCATGAAAATCACTTTATTTTAAGTATAATGGAATAATATTGTTGTGGGAAATTCATTAAAGAGGATGAATACTAAATTATAATACTTTAATCCTGAACCGCTCATAATATAATATTGATTGAATTTTGAAATATTCACACTATCAAAATGATAACAATAGAATACTCCATCAGTGGCGTTCACGCAAATATTACGATACTTTGTACGTTGCAAACCAGCGCTTCTCAAACTGTTACAAAACACGTATTATTTTACAAACAATAGGTATTTCTATATAGGTACTTGACTGTGTGCAAACAAGTAAAAAATCCAGAGCTTTCTACAGATTCTACAAGAAAATCAAGACAGGCACGTGATTTCTAGACCATTCTTGGAGAAGGAATACTAAAATATTAAAACGGAAGTAAATATGGTTAATTAGCCTGGCACAAAGAGAGAGACAAGATAATTTATATTAATATTTTACAAGAGAAGGGAAGGAATCAAAAAAATATGAAACAAAACTCTTTACAAAAGTTATTGCTATATATTAGTGATTTATAAAAGATGTTGTATAAAAACGCTTATCAATTTTAATAATATTCTAATATTATTACATGAGCCGTAGTCCAGGAGCTAAGACAATATCTCCTTATTACGTGGGTTGGTTCAAATCCCTTTGGTGGGTCAAATTATTTTATGGTTGTTTTTTTTAATCATTATATTTGTTTAAATGAGTAGTTGTTTAATAAGCAATTTTTGTAACAAAGCTTAATTATATTCACACTACGGAGGTCTAAATGCTTAGTCTTACATAAGACGTTGAGTTATCGTTCATTTGGCGTAATATTTCTTAAAATTAAAATATAAACTGTATTAACAGTGAAATTCAGTCAAAGATGTTAAAAAACTTTCTAGTATAGACACAAAGCTTAAACGTATGGAAGTGAGGCAGAAAAGAACCTATTAAAACTTAGATTTTTAATAAAAACTTAAAAAACAATCTACGGCCTAGTGTTAACTATTTTTTTTTGCATAAAATAGTGGCACTTACGTCGAACTGGAGCTTTTTTAAGCGATTTTCACAGAAGGCTCTATCATATTATTACATACTGTTTTTTAATGTGTGTTTCGTTCCAGAGTATGGACCTAATAGATTGAGCTAACATCCATTTCTAGTAAAAACAAAAATCTGTTAGCACAACTTCCACTCTATGGAGGCCCATATAATGGATCTTCTTAGTATCTGACATGGCTAAATAAACTAATTCACTATGCTCATGGTAGTTTTAGAGACGCTGCTACAAGCAATCCCGAATAGCCTCAGGCGCCTATCGCGGAGTATCAGTGATGCAAAACAATGCAAAAAACCCTGAACCGGAACGCGGAGGCAATTTTTTTCACTCGTCTGTCAATTGGAAAAAAGCGATTAACAATTCACGGAATCACTCGTGTCAATAGGTAAGTACTTACGACACTTCTACGATCGATTTGAATTTATTTTATGTGATTTATTTTTGAATTTTGTGGGTCAATCTGTTAACTTGGCGTGGTACTTACAGTATTTGGTATAGTAGAGAATAATAGTGTCGACTTGAATTTAACAGTGGCGTAAAAATGAGTGAGGTCTTATTAAATATATTCAAATGAGTGCACTACGTAATGTAGCATTTTTATTTGATAAAATTACAAAGGCCCCTTACGCACTGTCGACTGGTCTCCGCAACCATGGTTGCCAGCAACCAGAAAGTGTGACTGGTCACCGCAACCACGTGCGTAAATGCTAATTTCTTCTCTACGTGGTTACTGTTTACTTGATTGCCAGAGACTGGTCGACAGTGCGTAAGGGGGCTTAGATTATAAGCAACAAAATATTCTTAATCATTTATCTTTAAGTATTTAAATTATTTGTAGATTTGTAGATTTAAATTTTAATTTTAATCAAGGTATTAACAACATAGGTATATTTTATTCACCTCGATTTCTACGCGGCTCAAACAGGTCCCCAAATTTTAGGTTTAATGTACTTGCACGTGCAATTTTTTTTTATTAATGGCGACTGTACTCGTGCATGTATTTACTGGCATCAGTAGTGTATTTTTTTAAACTATTGCGATAATAACTGTTTACTTGTAGAAGTGCTGACCGTCTCTCCAATCTCATTCTAATCGTAAGCGAGACGCAATGTTGTCATTGTATGGTGCTATTTGACAGTTCAAGACAGGTCCGTGGTTAATCGGTAAACGTCAAAACGTTCTGTATGCTGTAGTTCATATTTCTTCCGGCAAGTTTACCACTATCGTTGTACCGCATATGCGCACCGCCATGAAAGTACCAATTATTGCGTGAACATTCAGAAGCTTCTGGACATTTTTGATCCGTGGATGCAATCTTGCAAAATGTACTATAATAATATTATGTACGTGTTTACACGTGCATATTCTTGTTATGGCCGTGTATTTTATTATAATGTTTGAGGCTTTCACGGTTGTTTTTTTATCGCAATAAATTTTTGGGTTTCCACCGTGTGTACTTATTCCTTCTTTCCTCGACGTATCGGGGTCGTTGCATGGGCCATTATCAAGAGATGATATGTTTTATGATGAAGTGTAGTGTATGTATATGAATGTAAACGTTGTTCTAAGAATGTCAAAAGGAATACGATTAGGTAAGAGCAAACATTGCTCAGAGTAATGTGTCAATCGTTACGACCAGAGATACCGGATCGAATATTGGATTTTGTTGATATTGCCGGAAGCCATGACGTTTTTAACCGTAATCCAACATCCCTATTAATATTTTCAAGGTTTCTATGGATTTCGATGGCCTCCTTTACCAATCGTGCAAAATATCCTTCATTCCGACCCAATATCTTAGTTTCAAAGTCAAATTTGTGTCCTGTATCCATCGAGTGCTCGGCAATTGCTGACATCGTGTAGCCGTGTATAATTTTACTAAATCTTGTATTTTATTGAGGTACATAAAACAGTAGTTTAATTAAATCTTACAGTATAATTGGCCGCTTTCATCAATTTTTATAATATATTAGATTTGTTCTTCATTTTAATTATTTTCTTGATTAAATATTTTAAATAGGTGTACGTTACTGTTTGAAAAAGTTCAAAAATGCGAAAAAGCTGTCACGCGTCGATCGGAATGAAAATTGGACGCGAAACGACGTTAAATGATACATAAGAAAAGTCAGAAGGTTGCTTAATACCAATCCATTGTCTGTGACAAACGTAACAGTAGCCAAAATAAAATGATTGCACTGGATGCCAAGAGTTTACGTTGGCTTACGACACTAAAAATTCGTATTATTTTTAATCGTTTCTTATAATATAATAACAAAAGTTCAGTTTTAATATTGTTTTGACACTGTTAAATAATGTAATAAATAAAAAATAAATAATTTAATTCTATTCTAATTCTAACTATTCTAACAGATGGAGAGTACAGTCATATTAGTGTTTTATCTGGAAATAATACTCTCAAAGAAGAGGCCGCCATCTTGGAAAACGGCATCTGAATTTTTGATCATTTAAAACAGAGAAGGTACAGAGTTAATTAAAATGTGGCTACCTCAGAACTGATTAGTAAATATAATTCCGATATGCTATATTTAATACGCTACATTTTGACGCAGGGTTTTGAATGTGCGAGTGTCCTACAAAATGAAGCACGCATTAAGGATGTGCAATAGTGTATGTAATACTTCAATATTAAATGAGCGTCAATGCATGTCAGTATTCGACGTATGACGTATTCTTGACACGTGTTTAAGCTTATTCCGTATTCTTCCGCACTCGAAATCGGTTGCCTGCTACTTCTTACCTGTTAGGTATTTCAGTTCCCAATATTTCTGAGTTCCCTGGTGGCTAAAATAATTAAAGTTACAACAATAAATTAAAATTAATATCCAAATTGAAAATTAAAAATTAATGTGCCGATATTGAGATATGGGTCTGCCATTTTCCAAGATGGTGGCCATGTCACATCATGTGCGAATGTTGGGCACTAGCAATATTATGCATTATGCGGAGCCTCCGTTTTAGGGATAAAATTTCAGGTAGGGGTTATTTTAAAATGGAAAATGAAGAAAATAAACAGCCCCATCTTAGTAATGATTTATCATGTTAAATATTTGGGTTTCCTTTATCATCATCATTAACCAGATTCGACCAACTGTTAAAACATAAATAAAAGTCTCTAACTATAGCCACTTGTTAGTAAAGTTCATAATTCTGCGGGTTTTAGGGCAGTCCTGTAGTAGGTAGTATGTGACGTTATTTGCATAGTGGTTATTCATTCGCCGATCGACATATTCGGCTCATTGCCAGCAAAGCGACTTCTGCAATAAGGTATTTTCAAAAGTATTATTTGTGGATTTATGTCCGTCCGTTATTGGCCGTCCAAGAAGGAGATGGGCTGACGCCGTAGAAGTGGACTGGCTTCGTATAGGAAGACCCGGTAACTGGAGAAGTGTCGCGAGAGACCGAAGTGAGTGGAGAGCGGTTGTGGAGGAGGCCAAATCCCACCCCGGGATGAAGCGCCTTGGAAGGAGGAAGATTTGTGGATTTATGCTATGCAGGCGTATATGGTCCTAAAGATTGCAATAATACATTAATAAGAAGCACAATAATAAATTTACAAACATTCTCTTGATAGACTAAGCCCACTTTAACCATTCAACGATCGCGAATTGATTCTGCACGAAAATGTTAAATCAACGTAGGTACAGATCGAAGAGTATACAGGTATCAACCTATAGGTATATTTTCTTGCTGTAAATCATGGCGTTTTATTAGCGTTGCGATAAATCTTTTTTTGAGTGTTCGCAGAACGATTGAAAATATTTCACGCCCTGGATGGTTGGTACTGGTTGATGGTTTGGATGCGATTAACATTTTGATTGCGTCATATTCTGATAATGCAGTGACCTATATTGACCTTTCGTCAGTATTATAAAATTACTATATAAATAGTTATATTATATCGTGTTATATTATATAGTTCGCCGTATCAAAATTCACCGTGAAATATTGTAACGGAAATATAATATGGCCGTATATTAAAGACCGTTCAACCTCCTTGGGTCGTATAGTACTGACATAAAATTGATGTCTAAATAAAACACGGTTCTTGTCGGTTTACAACTTACAGGAAGCCAGCAGCAAACAAATTTTGAAAATAGCCGATATACTGGATTATTTGTTGGATTATGTTTTCATGCTTGAATTAATGAATTATGCCAAAATCAGCTATGAAAATTGAATTAATGTTCATATTGAATTTAATAAAATTGGAGACCGTAGATTTAGTATACGCCATATGGTAATCTCTTTCAGATAAGAAAGCTTATGGCGAACTGTGCCACAGTGAAATGTTTTACGTACAATTTACACATTATATGGAATAAATTTAATGATCACGGGTAATTTGTACAAAATCACTTATACGAAAGAAAATAGGCCGAAACCATCAGACCGATTCACACATGGCAGAAACGATTTTTTAAAATTCGTAGAATCCATTGGTCTTTAATCTGAGCCATTGGTTTTGAATTATTTTCTACAAAATAGTCTAGCTAATTTCCTTTTGTGTTTTCATACAAATTGAACCACATGTCCATAAACGTGATGGTGATACAATTATATAATAATATCTATATTTGTCTTGATTTATATTTTTGTCTGTCTGTAACGCAACAGAAAATATATGTAAATGAGTAGGAAAGAGCGAGACATGGATAACATATAGGTACCTATTGAAAGCGATAAAATGAGAAAAGACATACACGTAAATGCAAATTTAAAATTTGAAAAATAAGCTGACACATATAAATAAATCGTTTTTTTTAATCGGGTCGTGAAAGAAAACAAAAATGAAAGGATTCTATCATAATAGTTGACTGGACTGTAAATAATTCTGTCATGACACTCTTTATGGTCATGACAAATGAAATTATTATCATTTATTTCAATATGCAACAATCATCATTTTCTACAAACAGTTTACCATATTGAATTTGAATTATTGCTAATAACTAGTACTAACTACATCAAAATTTACAGTTTCGTGTCACGGCCCGACTATCTTTTTCTATGGCATGGAATAAATGGAGCTAAACCAAGGGATGTCGCGGATAGTTGAGGCTTTTGATATATGGATATATAGGTATATCCTCAAAATTCCTTGAACTGACACATGTAGCATCTTCAAACGAATGAGTAGTTATACGTATGGTTAGTATCAAAACCAGAAAACGACATTACGTAACTTGACAAGCAGCGCTTGCCAAGTTGTTATCCAAGGAAAGATCAATGGTAAACGTAGCACCACATTTCGTGACGGTACCTACGAGAGTAGGTCCACTGTCCAATGAATTATTTCAGGTAGTTGGTGATAGAGCGAAGATCGTTTTGATAGTAGCCAAACTCCGATTACAAGGAAAATAAGACTTGATCTGATGCTACAGACGATTTAGGTATATAGACAAGTGCACAAACATCCTCCAGAAATTTCTAACTATTTCTATTCAGTCAGTCACACTCAACTTTGCTACGTCTTGTTTGACGTTTATCAATCATTTCCTCTAAGGGTGGCCTACGGGCCAGTGCCTACTAGAGTTTCTTGATAAATATTAGCTCTAGAATCTAGATCTATATCCGGGTACTCATTAGCGAGCCGTAACTGTGATCGTTGATGATACCGTAACTATAGATCCACCAGTATAAATTGTCCGCTGAGTGGGGGCGCCATATGCAAACATTTGACATATCATTCAATAAGTTTTATACAGTGATGAGTTTAATTCTAAATTAGAACACTGGACGATTTATGATAGTATATCTACAGTAGGTATGGACGCCAAATAATTAGTTCGCAAGCCTAATAAATAATTATTTCGCATCTAGAATTGGTTACAGTCAAGGCCTGAACAGAAACGATGCATAAGTCCGAGTGAGAAAGTATTCGGCACCCTTATTATCTCTGCGACACGCGCTAGAGTAAGATAAAAGGTTTACAGATTTGGAAGATGGTGTGTAGTCGCCAAATCTTAGCTTATTGCTTAATTATGCGTCGATAACCGTGTTGCTAAAATAGTTATTTTCGTGTTAAACATAAAGTCAGTGGTAAATATTTTTAGTTAATTAAGTAGAAAAGATGGTTCTGTGTGTTGTATTAAAATGTGGTAGCCATACTGATAAGCAAGAAGATGGTATTACGTTTCATAGGTAAGTTGATACATGTTCGTGATAATTTATTTGTATATGATTATATATTTTAATATCAAGTGACCGTGTTTCTTTAAAATAACTTAAATTATGAATATTTTTACCTAATGGTTGGATTTTGACCGCTTAAAAATACTATATAACGTAAAAAAATAGAAAAATATATTTTAATTTTGAGCGTATAGTGCGAGCACTTTGGGCGAGCACTAGCGAAATGGTCTATAGTCTCGAACATTTGAATACGAATGCGTTCGCTCGCCCACAAACCAAACGCACGGCGCGCAGCTTCATTTAGCAATGCAATGGGTGGCGTCTAGATGTATCTATAGTCTAAGGTTACAGTACTTATTAGGAAAGGTTACAGTTACGACTCGCTAATGAGTAGGTACTCAGCTTATTGCGTCGCATAACGCGACCGGTCCATCTGAGTTTTCGAAGATATTAACTATATTGGGCTTAAGCTGTTTGAAGAGCTCGGGCTTAGTACAGATGGGCCTTGGTTTTGTTTAACCGGTCCAAGTATTTTTCGGAGAATTTTATTTTAGATAGTACGTAGTGAAACCCAATAATATGCCCGCATGTAGACAAGGTGTTTCATATTTTGGCAACTCTTTGAAAAACGTACTCACTATAATTTTGTAATACCTATGTATATTATAAAATATGTCCCGTAAAATATAAAAAAGGTCTCAAGGGAATATATAATTTATTTCAAAACCGAAGACAAACATTCTCGAGACTCTCGAAAAACTACAATCTTGAATCCTTGAATTTGGGGAATTGAAAACAGGTCATAGGTTCAATTTTATTTCCCCAAATCCCAAGTACATAGTTACATTAAGATCCTGTGTGCTGTTAGTTACTCAAAAAATAGTCTGACTTACTCACCTTCAGAGAAAGTACATACAGATATACAGATAACTAGAAAGGTATTATTTTAACTGATATACTCACAGAACAGATAATAAATAGAATACCGATAGGCTATATTCAATACGCCGCACGTTGAAGCAGGGTTTTTGAATATGTGAGTGACCTACGAAAATGAAGCACGCATTATGCACGTGCAATAGTGTGTGTAATACACCAACATTAAATGAGCGTAAATGCATAAACCGAGAGCAGTTTTCAGTATTATACGTACAACGTATTCTTGACACGTGCGTAAGTTTAACCCGGATTCTTCCTTACTCGAGACGGTTACCTGCTATCGCCTTATCCGTTGGATATTTCAGTTCCCATTATATCTGAGTTCCCTGGATATAATAGTACAGTGGTCGGCAAACTCATTAGTCAACAGAGCCAAATATCAACAATTCAATGATTGCGATTTAATTTGAGAGCCAAATTTCTTAAACTGAAATTATATACCTATGTATCTACACTTTTTATTAACTTAATAAACTTTAGTTAATGATTTAAGTCTTAATTAAACTATAGGTACACAGAATAAAAATTGATATCATATTTAATAATGATCTTATTTACTGATAAAAATTTAATTGTAAGTAAGGTATCCATAAAATTAAATCATGACAATGACTGACAAACACTCAATGTGAATTATGACCTTGCATATCTTTGGAAAGTTTGGGTAATGTAGATGTTTTTAATTTTAAGTCCAGGTTCTCGTCAATAAGACGACTTCTCAATTTACACTTGATTTCCTCTCTTAAAAATCTCTTTACTAACCACAAAACATGCAATATTAACATTGTTGGAAGATTGTATTCAGTAATTAAATACAGAACTTGATTTTTCTTGACTCTTCTATAGTTCCTCAACTGCTTTCTTCCTTGCATCATCGATAGGATATTTAGTGCTAAATAACGTGTATTTAGTTGTAAAGTGTCCCTCCAAACTTATTATGCACCAATTCCATGTTATTCGACAAATAATACAGGTTGGTAGGCCATTTAAGTTTTGAATAAACGCGAACGTCTCGGTCCATTCAACCTTAAATTTACGGTTTTCGTCATCCGGTTTTCTTTGCTTCTTCTTTATAAGCAAATGCCCTATATTATTATAACATAGGGCATTTGTGGCAGAGCCGCACTCAAGGAGCCAAAGAGCCGCATGTGGCTCGCGAGCCGCGGTTTGCCGACCACTGTACTAGTACTATGGATCAAAGTAAAATAAAAAGTGTAAATATATAAACTAGCAACATATTGACTGCTTAATCTGCAAACCAGCTAACTCCACTTTTGACCAAAAATGAGATTTTAATGCCATTTTTTTATAAAGCATGTTTTCTATGCTCAGACAAAATTTCTAAACCATAAATACATGCGTTATCGTATGTATCACACAAAACAGCCGACTGCAGGTGCCAAATTTCCAATATTAAAGTATGAAGAGCGTACTTCAGTGAAACGGCAAATAATTTTCAACAGTAGGTGCGACGAAGTTTCTCACTAGTCGCCAATCGGAGACAGACAGTCGAGGTGTCCGCACGTCGATTTGTTTTGTCATGACGTCGGATGAAAATATTCTTAAATCATGTAAAGATGACTAAAAAACTTTACGTAAGTATGCACTTAAAAAAGAAAAGAAGTCAATGAATATAGTATTATTATTAGTAATATAACAATAAACATAACATTAAACGGACGCATGTTGGATTTTTATGACAAATTATATTTCGTTCAGCACGCGTCATTTGCACAATCCGCGCATCGCCTAGCCACGATCTTTTTAGACCATGCCTCAACTGAATAGCCTTATGCCGGGTCCACACTGGCAACATGTCGTCGGTAACCTCGTTAAATTTTACGATAATTATCATAATTGCTTAAGAAATTTTACTATAATTATTATCATACTTATCGTAAAATTTAACGAGGTTGCCGGCGACATGTTGCCAGTGTGGACCCGGCATTAAGTTTTTCTCCTTCCAGAACAATTTGTCCAAGTGGAGTTAGCCGGTTTGCAGATTAAGCAGTCGATATTATTTTTTATCTCATGGTTTAAACCGGTTAACCGGTTAAACATTCGCAAAAACCCAGTAACAGGGTCGAATTCCCCCCATCCGGTTAATTTGATTCCCTAAATGAGACGAGTCAACCATTAATCGTACCAAGCTACCCGTACCTCACCACTAGTACCTTAGTGTTAATTTTTTAATACGAATCGTTTATCCCCCTCCAACATAATAGGAAGTCTTCGCCGCTGTTATGTACATGAAAGAAATCATGTTAAACTATCTGATGATTCACTCTTGTCTTAGATGTGTATAAATATATGGATGTAATAGTGATTGTGAGAATGTTGTTGTTAATGATGATTGATGTTTGTGCCGATTTGATGTATTGCCCGGCCGTACTTTTGTTCAAAGACACAGGTTAATATTTATTCCGAACCACCTTTTAAGACCACCCTAAGTTTCGTAAATCTAATAATGTATTTAGATTGATTATATAAAATCTTCGTTAATTCTTGGAATTAAGATGTTATTGTTTTACGTGATATATATTCATGACAACATTGATATATTTACGTCATTTATTGTAATATGCAGGGGCGCACCAAGCGGGAGTATTAGGGGTTACAAAACACCCGGGCGTCAGGTTTTAAGGAAGGATTTAAGCGGTCACCACAAGGCCTGAACAAAAACGATGCATGAATGCAAGTGAGAAAGTATTCGGCACCGTTATAATCTCTGCGACACGCGCTAGATTAAGATAAAAGGTCTACATATGTGTGAGTTAGTTTCCAAAAGTGTCGCCGCAAATCGTGGTGGCGAATCGCTTCACTTAGCGTCGATAACCTGCGAGATCGTGTTGCTAAAATTGCTATTTTTTGTGTTAAACATAAAGTCAGTGGTAAATATTTTTAGTTAATTAAGTAGAAAAGATGGTTCTGTGTGTTGTATTAAAATATGGTAGCCGTACTGATAAGCAAGAAAATGGTATTACGTTTCATAGGTAAGTTAATACATGTTCGTGATAATTTATTTGTATATTATTATATATTTTAATATCAAGTGACCGTTTCTTTAAAATAACTTAAATTATGAATATTTTTACCTAATGGTTGCATTTTGACCGCTTAAAAATACTATATAACGTAAAAAAAATAGAATATTATATTTTAATTCTGAGCGTCTAGTGCGAGCACTAGCGAAATGGTCTATGATCTCGAACATTTGTAGACGAATGCGTTCGCTCACCCACAAACCAAACGCACGGCACGCGGCTTCATTTAGCAATGCAACGGGTGGCGTCTAGATGTATCTATAGTCTATGATGGGTCACCAGAAAATTAAACGAGTCACAAAGATACAATATTAAAAAAAAAACAATTTGTATTATGAGCTTATTTCACAGTTACTAAAATTTAGTCTTTCGAGCTCCATCGATACATATTGATCGTTCCAAGTCACTTTGTTTTATAATTCAGAATGTTATGTTATTTAATCAGTAAAATATGACATAATTTTCGTTATGTTATTTTATTTTTCAACTTTTCTTTAACTTTTTCCATATTACCGCTATAAAAATAGAAGGGCCGGCAATTTTTGGCTGGCACCCGAGCAGCAAACACCCTTAGCGCGTTCCTAGTAACACATCATACATAATATTATTATATTATACACTTGACCGTCAACAATATCGCTCTGGATTCTGTGGTTTATGCTAGAAACACATTAACATCACGTCATCAGTGACGTCCGTGGCGCCTTTAAGCAGAATGAGAATTTTCATTTTTAATTTCAAATTGTCTGTTGGCTCGTTAGGTACATAACTTACTTATCTTATTATTAATTTTCGGCTATCTTAAACAGACAAATACACCAAAAAATCTATAAATTTAAAAATACGCCATCTACTGAGAATTAGAACATTTCCAAGAAAACCTACTCTCAAACGATGGTGGTTTTAGGTACATAATCTGTGGTTCTGACTAGTTTGGAGACAACCTTGTAAAAATTGGCCTGTGTGATAAACTGCCATAATAATATGTGTTGAAATGGGTATTACAGTATAGCAACAGTGATGTTATCAGGACCTGCCTACCCACACGGGACGTCATTGCGTCATGTCAAGGAGTTTTCTCCAATGCCATCCAGAGTGCAAGCTAAGTATTTAATGAAATAATATGCTCTCTCTAAAAGTCTAAAGGCTTGTTTAAAAGAGTTTAGTGCTAATCATTGGTGATTATCAGTCACACTAATACCGCGACATGTAAACGGGTAGAAATAAGTATTAGTATTTAATGCATATTATTGCAAGTAGCTTTGGTCATTTTGCTGAATTTTTTGAACGATCACTATGTCTGTAAACTCAATGATAGAGAATGCAAACTATAATGTATTAGTATTTTGAATTATTATTCATTATTCATGCTAATTTCAATTAATTTTAACAGTTTCTACGTATGAATACATTAAAATTGCCATTGCGATATTGCATTCATAGATAATATTTTGAACAGAATCCAACCTGCGTAGAATAGATAATAGACAACATTCTTATAGAAAATACATAGTGACAACCACTAAAGTCGAAAATGTGTAGGCATGTAGATAATGATAAATAACGTTCATTAAGTCATGCGGGTGTCGATGAAGTGCGGTACGCGTGAGGTGACCTCATTGTTGTAATGGTGATTTGGGCAGATTTTCCAAACTAACTATGTTCGTTTAAAGTTTAAAGGTTCAAAACATGCTACGGGATGAGAGCATCAGTCTGATAACATTTTAAACACCGAGAAAAACGACATTACACATTTTCCCCGTAGTGGAAGCTTACTGTGACGTCACATGATAGACACGGCATAAGGCTACTCCATTTACTCCTTACGTTCTGTCGTTTGCTATTTAAATATGCATCTTCTCCAATATCATTCGCAGTTAATTAAATGCTAATATTGAACATACATAATTCTGAAAACACTCATGAGAAAATATAGCCAATAGAAAAAATCTTTTTTGAAAAAAGTGAGACATCCGGCAGGAATCGAACCTGTGTCTCTTGGGTATCGCGCCCTGTGCATTACCACTATGCCACGACTGCCATGCTTAATTGCGACAAATTGTAACTATTGGCCTTTTTAATACCTGCTCATAAGCGTTCTCCAAATTGAGTTACGGTAGGCGATCGGTTTTTGTATTCTAAAGTAAAGTATTTATTACTTTAATTACTAACCGACGTCACGGATCACTCCAATATATTCTGTTGTAACTTACTTGAACTTATAAATAATTTTAATTAACTATTTGTTTTATTCAACGAATAATTCACAAGATTTTAAGAATGCACCTACAGTGACGTCCCTAGATAAAATGCTACCCCTAGGCAGTGCCAAAATGCCGCTTAATTTTTTTACACATTATTTTTATCATCCTTTCATCAGTCAAATATCTAAGAAATGTGTTGTATGGATACATTACTAACAAAATCTCAGACTAATTATTCTAAAATCTGCACGTGTCGTTTCTGGTCATTAAGGACGTCGAAGGGCAACGGACGTAAACTAGATATCGCGAACCCGACAAAACCAGTGAATTGAATTTTGGTACTGTTCAGTTAAAGCGGATACAGCGGAAAACGCATTTTGAAAATAGCCGATAAACTGGATTATTTGTTAGGTTAACCTAACCAAACCTAACCTAACCTAACCTAACTTAACCTAAACTAACCCAAACTAACAAATAATCTAGTTTATCGGCTATTTTCAAAATGCGTTTTCCGCTGTATCCGCCTTAACCGAACAGTACCTGAATTTTTTAATGGAAAGATATTTTCGTTATTACTAAGTTTAGTTACCTATTTATGTATATTCCAAATGATTTCCCTCGATTTGCCGCCCTTCGAGTAAATGCCGTTCTCAAGCGACGCTCAATCTGCCTACCCCTACGGGACGTCACAGTGTACCTACCATTCTAATTATTGATTTACATTATTAAAATCTTGTGAATTATTCGTTGAATAAAATAAATGGTTATTTAAATGCTAATATAATAACTTTGTACGACAATCCAATCTAATTAATTCCTTAAATGTCATAATATGATCATGGGTGGCCCTGCAATTGCATTTTATGAAACAACAAAAAAATCACACCTTCGATATATAACGAAGTCGTATATACAAGATTAATGAGAGTCCATCAATTTCGTACAAGTCGGCATTTCGACTAGAGGAGTCGGAACGATTGATGGAAGTCTATGAGGAGAAAAAAATATTTGCTCTATCGGTAGGTATGGCTTTAAATTTAATTGCACCCTGAATATTATGATAATACGGTTCATCAGATATTTGCGACAATACTGGTAATAACATTTTCATGTAAATTGACAAATAATAATAAATAATGAAATAATTTTCGACCATGTCCAATCCTAATAAGATCATAATATGGGCCTCTACAGTGTGGAGGTTTGTATTAACAGATTTTGTTTACGTGAAATGGATATCAGCCACTTGCTCAACCTACTGTCATGATATGTCCATGTGGCGGAGGACTACAGGATGCAAACCACATCCTCTGGGAATGTCCGAGAATGTGCTCCGAGAGGGAAGAGATGCTTAAGTCGGTCCAACCAGCCGTTGGGCTCATCGGGCCGTCCGACCTGGTCGCCACAAAGGGCAATTATATTGCATTTAAAAATTTTGCGGACGTGAAGATATCTTCACATAATTTTGTCTGCCCGTATTGTTTTAGCTTTGTTTTTTTTTTGTATTTTACATATCATTAAATTCATTTATTTTATATATATAAAGTCTCCGTGCCTTTTTCTTGCATGTCACTTTTTATTAAATTACGTATTTCAGTGCGTAATTACGTACTCAGTCAAAGCTCACCTGAGAGCGTGGCGATCTCAGTCTTGGGAATCTGCTCCTGAGACATTCCCAGGCGTAAAAAAACTGCTGATGCTTCACATTCAAACGTAGGGTCTCGTGATACGCTTGATTAAGACTGAGTGTGGCGCGGGGCAGTTGGTTCGGAGGGGTGTCTATGTTTGTGTTGTTAACGTCACTGATTATGCATATTATGTATTATGGTGGTTTCTTAAAATATAGGGAAACATTTTGCAATACGTGGAAAAGATTTATTGGATGGTTTTATAAGACATTCTGGTCTTGAAATTATAAATTATACGCTCCTATTACAGATGGGAGCATAAATTTTTTAATTTTTAACAAGAATTTTAGGTACAGTTCGGTTATGAGGAATACAGCGGAAAACACATTTTGAAAATACCCGATATACTAGATTATTTTTAGTTTGGGTTAGTTTAGGTTAGATTAGATTAGGTTTGGTTAGGTTAAACTAACAAATAATCCAGTATATCGGGTATTTTCAAAATGTGTTTGCCGCTGTATTCCTCATAACCGAACTGTACCGAATTTTTATATCTGGATAGTTTGAATTCGAGAACACTATTGCTTGCAACGCACATAAAGGCTTACTGACAACAAATACCTACGTTCTGTCACTAATAGAGATTTAAGAGGATAGGCAGTTACCTTGAGCTGTGTTTAAAAGGTACAATACCGATAGATATAAAAAGCGAGTATGTACCTTGGTATATCGATATGATGATTCAGAAAAAAGTTAACCGACAGATGACCGCGACACCTCTTAACCGCTTTGACGAAACACCGAACGTTTGATTTTTTTATATTTTATATTTTCTTCGCGTCAAAAGATTGCGAGAAAAAAATGTACGGCGTAGCTATGGGTCCACGCCACTGAAACAGTGGGCCGTGTAAATAGTTATACATAGATAATAATTGCAATAAGACATGTATTATAAAATAGTGTTTTAAATAATATGGGTGATAATATTTATGTTTGTTTTTTGCAGTTGCGAAGGGTGTATGTACGCTGTTAAGATCTGACATAACTAGGGATTCCAATCCCGGGATCCCGAGCTATTTTAGATACCTATGAATCCAGGGATTGCTAAACATAATCCCGAAACTTTCGGAATTGATTTTTTTATCAATTTTTTATGGAAAATTAAATAAAAACGAAAATATTACAGAAAAAATACTTTTGATAACAAATAACTACATTGAAATAAACTGAGTTTGAATGAAGTTTGAATGTGTAAGTGGCCGATTCATTTTATTTTTTCACATAAATTAATAAAAATGAAAATGATTAGAAAAAAACTATGCTTCGCACTTTTAACAAAGTAATTCCAGCATGATCTCATACGTTTTATGGCAGTTTCATCTTTGGCTGACAAATTAGATTTATGAAGCGGAAAGGCCATAAGTACACCATGATTATTTGCTTTACTATTTTAAATTTCGCTAACCCATTCATTAAGTCTTTACTATGAGGAACAGCAATCTCATATTAAATTCACATTATTATTTATATTACAATATCATTTACTCCATTAAACTTATGTATTTCCAAGATTGAACGTATTCAATATTAACAATAAATGTCTTAAATAGTAGAAATAATAATAGATTTATTTTTGATCGATTTTATCAACGTTATTTGTAAATATAAAATTTTTATATTAACAATGGAAAAAATGCCAATCCCAGGACCAGTCTCGGGATCCCGGGATTGTCAAATTGTAATCCCGAAATCCCGGGATCAGAATTTTGGCTCGGGATTGGATTCCCTGGATATAAGTATGCAAACTAAATTTTGTCAGTCATACGTATTTGTTATCATTGAGCTAGGAGTAAAAATTGCAGACAGTTTTAATTAGTTTTTTTTGTATCAATTAAATCCTACGTCAACTAAGCCATAATAGATAATAATGGTCAAAAGATATTCGTCTATCATAATTTTAGATATCTATTATGGTTTTTTGTAGGCAGGGCTTAATGAATTTAAAAAAAAACTGACCAACACCAGAAGCGCCTAGTTTCAAAAGCCCCTAAAACGGTTTTTGAAAATATTTCAGTTAGATATGTATTTAGATGGATATTTTTATTACCTATATTATGGCCAAAAATTGAACTTTATAAAACGCCAAAAACCGTAAATACGTATGATCAAAAATTAGGGTAAATTTCAAAACCCGCTAAAATGGATGGATGTGCTTTTTAAATACACCTAAAATGCAAAACAAAAATATTCTTTAGAATGTAACGAATTAAAAAATAAATACATAAAGTTCACAGATTTAATAGATATGATTTTTTCTCATTTTCCTCAAAACTACTTAAAACCGTTTTTCTCATTTTTCTCAGAACTATCTAAAACCGTTTTAGGGGGTTTTGAAACTAGGCGCGTCTAAATACATTTTACAGTAAAATGTATTCGTAATTCTACGAAAAAATATAAGTACGACTGAAAAAGTGTGCATGATTTGCGTCGGATTGCGACATAGTATGTAACTATATATATATCGACATAGGTCTAACTAAACTATAAACTAATTCTTGAATATAGGTGGATATTCTGATGTCCTTATGAGGTTTCTTACAAGCTTATTTTTAGAGCGCGTCCATCAGAAATTTCTTCGATGTCTTTATTTTAAGACATATAACTATTTTCATTTCAATAATTCCTCAAATGATTATTTTCCTACTGTCTTTCTACAAGGCATGCTTATTTCTTACTCTCTTAAATCTCTTAGGTCACGTATGCTGTTGAGACATTTTTGCCTGTTATTGTGAGGGATGGTATCCAATCCTGGTGTCCTAAAAAAAATGAATTTACACGCGTCTATCAATTACCTAAGTGGTCGCAGTCATGATCTATTCTGGGTCGGAACCGTTTCCTCGTGTCAAGCCTATCAGGTACCATTAGCGGGAGGTGCCTACTACTAGTCAATGCACTACTCAAAGAAATATACATTGTCAGTGAGTGTATTTTGTTTTCGAAATTTTATTTTTCTGTATAAAACTGTACCTACTTATTTGTTTTTTTTTTCTTCTCTCTTGTGAGAGTAATATTTGTTATTATGTAAATCTCAGATTGTGAACGTCTCGAATTTAGATTTGTTATGTCCACAAGGTTTTGTTTTCTTAAATAAATAAACGGTTTTTGTGCATGTTTTTGGCAATGGTTTTATATCCCAAAAATTAAAAAAACATTTTTTTCGCTAAATGTATCTATTATAATATTATACGATCAGTTTTACGCAAAAAATTAAATTCCTAAATCCAAATAATGAATTGCCTTATTAGGTTTGACAGATTTCATTTATTTGTAGATATACAGTCAGGTTTTTTTTTGTTACGAGTATCAATCAGTTCATAATTATTAATTAACGCATTATTTTAATACTCGTATAAGAAATTAATATTTATTATGCCTAGTACAGAAAAATGGTTTAACAAATATAAAGTTTGAGAAGCTATCTTTGGCGCCATTAGTAAATGTCAAAATCAGAGTGTCTGCCTCGTCAAAAGTGTTTGAAATGAAAATTTTAATTTGTCTCCATCATTTAATTTAGACATTTCAATTGGGCCCACAATCATTTACGTAAATTACTGTCTCGATTAATAATAAAGAAAAAATCCCAAAAATAAATTTTATTTATGCCAATTACCAAACAAGATAAGCTATATATTATATTATTTTTCAAATCAACAAAATAGTAAACAAAGTAAACTTTTATTGGAATATGTATATGTTAGAATTTCCCAAATCTCTACACTGTTGATTTTGAAGTGAGAAAGTAAAATGATGTATAAAACATAATATTATATAAAACATACAGATTTATATTATTAAAACGTTTTTATTAGCTCATATTCTTATTTGTCCGGTGGTTTTTTGTCAGGTAAATCTTGCAATCGACTTTTAGCTAACTTCCCGACTAGCTAGACATTTTAAACTTTTAGAATATATCAGAACACGATGCCAATGCATTCTTTTAATATTTTTACCCATCTTTAAGTTTAATTGAATTCATTTTCAGTTAATTCTGTTTCGTATAAAAAGTTATTTCGGAAGAAATCCGTAATCCAATCCACTATTATTGGTTGCTAAGTGGGTGGTCCTAGCAACTAAATTAATAATATATACGTGCGTTACTATGGAAATCAAGATGACATTTCAGTATTCTATATTTGTTTGTTTGTTTGTTTTTTATTTACTTCATATCAAGTACAAGTTTGAGCATATTGAGCATAATAATTCAACAGAGAATTTAAAAACGTTGTATATAAAAGGTTCTTTTTTAAAAGAATTGGGTGAGATATTTAAATACAACAAATAGAAACAAAGAGTCAAAAATAAAGAATACATAATGAAACATTATGATATTAATTACATATATCTTTTCTACTAGTTATACAACTGGTCGAAATACATATTAAAAAATATTTCATGAGTGTGATGATGGTTAGGTACATTTCCGAATTCCAGTAGACATTCGGGCAGACATCAGCCTCGAACGCCTTTGATGTGGTAGGGAAGACGAGAGGAAGGCGAGAAGAGGTTGTTAAAGTGGAGGGGGGAGATAGTTTGGGATTCCAGAGGTTATCGCGAGTCATCGCAATTCAACCCTAATCAAACTTCCATCAATAAGTACCTACTTGCGCATGTCCGTATTGTACCGGGTGTTCATAATATTAACAAATCAGATTTTTGTAAATTATATTTTTTATAATCGGTATTTATATACTGCCTAAGCTCACACTCACACTATGTTGGTCGACCAAAAAATACACAAGACAAAGAATTAACTCTGGGAAATGATCGAGCTTTTGAAAGAAAAATCGCCCGTCATATTTTTCGACAAATCAGAGCAGAAACAATAATTATTGAAGGAAAAATACGACAATAGACTTGACTATCTGTATCACTCTTCCAGTGTAGTTTAATCAATCAAGAATAGGAAACTACGCAGGTTAGGTAAAGTGTGCCGTACGAATATCCTAAAGGGTAAAAAGAATAATATTCAAAGACTATAACGTCCCTAGGTCCCCTTTCAATTATAGTTTCAAATTATATGAAGATTTGTACCAATTACCTATTATTATTATTATTATTTATCTTTGGCTTTCTTAAACAGACAAATATACCATTATGATACTGATAACTATCTTAGAAATAGAGAGCATCAGTTGTTTATTCTCCCAATGTGCAGAACCAACCTGCCAATGGTAATGCCAATTGGGAGGGTGATAACTATGTTCAACCAAATTGCTTCGGGTGTCACGATATATTCCACTTGCGTGAGGTGAGTTTGGGTGGATGCTATTTTATAAATACTTAAAATAGGGTCTCCTTAACAAACTCGGTGTACTTCTTTGAATTTATATACCTATATGTAAAATTGTATTTTCACTGCTTTTGTATGTTTATATTGTGTTCTCATTTTATATTTCCATTTTACAACGTTTTTATTAGCTCGTATTCTTGTTTGTCCGGTGGTTGTTTGTCCAGTACAAATCTTGCAATCGATTTTTAACTAACTTCCCGACTAGCTAGACATTTGAAACTTTTAGAATATATCAGAACACGATGCCAATGTATTCTTTTAATACTTTTAGCCATCTTTAAGCAGAATTGAATTCATTTTCAGTTACTTCTGTTTTGTATGCAAAGTTATTTCAGAAAAAAATCCGTAAAAAGTAAGACTATTATTGGTTGATAAGGGGGTGGTCATAGCAACTAAATTATTAATATATACGTGCGTTACTATGGAAATCAAAATGAAATGTCAAAATGACATTTCAGTATTCTATATTTGTTTGTTTTTTATTTACTTCATATCATGTACAAGTTTGAGCATAATATTGATCATTATAATTCAATAGAAAATTTTAAAACGTTGTATATAAAAAGTTCTTTTTATCTTGTAATTATTTATCCTTTTATTACTTTTGTTTTTGTTTCTTCTTTATAATAATATTTTATGTCATGTTGTGAACGTCTTGAACTTGTATGTTATGTATGTACTTTATGTAAAAAATAATAAATTTAATTGAATTACAACCGTAAAAGAAATATTCTTTATTGGTTATGTTATTTATGAACCCCCGCGTAGATATATTAATAATAACACGAAGGCTGTATTTACCACTGCCTTCGGAATAGACGTTATGCGAGAATTATTATTTTTACATTTGTACATTCGACTAATGGTGATACTATAATATTATTCCAATCTCTTTCCACTAATGAGACCCGAGGTGGTTTAATGTTCAAAAATATATTACGTTTCCAATCAAACAATTACGAGCTTAGACCTACTTAGCTCATTTTTAGACACTAACGAGAGTATTTTAAATAAGTGACTTAACTATAAAATATACTATTGTTATTAGACGTTATCGATATCTTTTACATGTATTGATATAATCTAACTTCCAAATAAATATATTTCTGTACCCTACACAAAATTTCGCAAAAATTACTGAACCGATTTTGATGGTAGATGGCTTTAATGAAAGATATGGGTGCAAATATCGGGGAATTATAAAATGTATTTGTATTATAAATGCCAAGCAAACGAACAAGGTCAAGATAGTACATCTAGATTTCAGTGGCAAAGGGTGGAGATAGGCTGTCAAGATGCGACATAAATATTCCACAATAAACTTTGTCAGTCATACGTATTATTGTTTTCATTGAAATAAGTCTACAGTTTACACATGGTGTTGTTTAGTTTAAAAAAAATAATTAAACCATACCTAAACCAAACGATAATAGTTTTGGTATATTTTGGGCGATACGACAAAATTGTGTAAGTACACCTTTTCATTCAAACTGATTTGTTTTCGTTGGAATAAAAATACATACCTATTACACATATTGTTGGTTCTTTAAATTTATTAAGCCCTGCCTAAACCAAACTATATTAAATTGATGAAAAAATATTATTCTATCTATAAAATATCCAAAGTATGATTTAATTGCATAATTTTAGAAATATTATAGATATATAAGTATTTTTGACTATTAAGTATCTATTATGGCTTGGTACGCAGGGTTTAATTGAACTTTTAAAACTAACCAACAGCATCAGCTGTTAATTATTGTAGTCTTATTTCAATGAAAACAAATATGTATGACATACCAAGTTTAGTGTGTACCTACTATTTATAGCGGATCATAACAGCCTACTTCCACCCTTTGCCACTGCTAGATTGAGGATATTTTTCCAACAAGTCACAAGTATTAGATATATTATAATATAATTTGGAATAATTTTTTCAGATTTTTTTAGACAAATATTTGTATCGAATGGCAACCAGAACGAGAATTGAACCAACAGTTATCGAAATCTGGATGGTGCGTTTTATCAATAATCTTCCACTCTAGTCCAAAATCAGCAGGCTTGGTTTATTTGAATTTTAAAAACTAACAAACACTATCTACAGTCTACACGTTTAGTCATAGTTCAATGAAAACAAATACAAACATAATTTTAAAACATTTCTGAAAAAATATATTATAACCAATAGAAAAAATATTTTTTTGGAAAAAAAATACGACACCCAGCAGGAACCAAACCTGCATTTCTCGGGATTCGTGCCCATGCACATCGACCACCATGCTATCGTATCTTGTTGCGACAAACTTTAACTAAAATGGCTCTTACACTACTCTTGATGCGCTTTCCAAATTGAGTTATTATTGGCAATCGGCTTTCGTATTTTAAATCAAAGTAGGTATTAATTACTTTAATTACTAACCGACGTCACGGATCACTCCAAGATTTTTATGTTGTAACTTACTTGAACTTGCTTAATTTAATTAACTATTTTTTTATTCAACGAATTGCTGGGTGTTTTTTTTCTTATATATTCGCTCGAAAGTGTTTTCAAAATTATGAATGTTCAATATAAGGAATGTTACATTCTTAAATCTTGTGAATTATTCGTTGAATAATTATATTTTTTCAATTGAAAATAAATACGTTTGACTGATAAAGTTTGGTGAGCACTATTTATGTCGGATCTTAACAGCGTACTTCCACCCTTTGCCACCGTAGTATAGTTAGGTACCTATATAGTAGGTACCTACGGTTACATGTAAATTGTACGCAAAACATTTCACCGCTGCACAGTTCGCCATGAGCTTTCTTATCGGAAAAAGATAGCCATAAACTCCAATTTTATTAGATTCAATATGAACATTAATTCAATTTTCATAGCTGATTTTGGCCAAATTCATGAATTCAAGAATGAAAGCCTAACCTAACTTAACAAATAATCTAGTAGGTATATCGGCTATTTTCAAAATTTGTTTGCTCCTGGCTTCCTGTAAAGTGTAAACCGACAAGAACCGTGTTTTATTTAGACATAAATTTTATGTCAGTAATATACGACACAAAGAGGTTGGACGGTCTTTAATATAGGGCCATATATTATTTCCGATACAACATATCACGATGAAGTTTGATACGGTGAACTGCATACGTATAAGTTTCCGGACATGCTTCCCGTGGGAGTAGGCAGGTCATGGTTGCTTAGGGGTGGTAAATTATAATGGGCGGCGAATTAAGGAAAAATATTACAATTTTTAAGAACAATGGGGGTTTCCGTGAAGTAGACGATGCCATCGATTCATGTTATGAATGAATGATGATAAATGTTATGTCAGTAGGTACTATACGACCCAAAAAGGTTGGACGGTATTATTTTCGATACCACATTTAACGGTGAAGTCTGAAACGGTGAACTGCATACGCACAAGTTTCTGGACACGATATAGTAGAGTTGCTTCTTCATAACTTTGCACTCCCAGCTCTAGGATGAAAATGATGTAAAATATTATTCTAAGCATATTTTTTTTACATAAATTACTTACTAAATTTATTAATACAGGTGAATATCCTTTCATATAATTTGATGCGAGGTAATTAGGCAAAGAGGCGATTCAGTGTAGTAAAAAGTTCAAAAAAATTGCCAAGTTATAAAACGTATACTCTACTCTTCTGCAACATCTTCTTGGCTACGATTCTAGGCGCTGTTGTCTACTAAATGGGAGAAGCTTGTTAGTTTATAATGGAAGTGCGGTTAAAAATGGGCGGAGCATGTTAGTTCACAGTTTTAACACGTAGCCAAGAAGATGTTGGTGGTGAGTACATAAAGATGGTTTTTTCTATCATGTAGAATGTACAGCAGCTATGTAGTTTTGTTCCTCGCAGTTTGATGTTTAATTGAAATTTCTTGCTTCAATTATTACGCGTTTTGGTGCTATGGATATCAGCAGAATGGCGTGAAATATAAATTCATAATTTAAAACACGTCGTTTTATATCTTATTAAACGTGTTTGCGGCGGTGAAAAAAATAATAATTTATAAACAGTAATATTTCTTCGCATGTTTGTATTATTTTGTGTGAGAAAAAAAACGGAGGCGTGTTGATTTCGGCCGATGACAGTGCACTAAATGGAGACAGATAAAAAAAATGGACGAGAGGTGAAAAAAAATTGTACCATCAGTCCGGGTCCAGGTTGATTACAATTTCAAAAATTAATAGTCGATATTAAATTGAAAAATCTCCCACTCGTTTGGGGCTCGTTTATTGGCCATTCGACCACATTATAGCGTGAAATTAATTGAGGTGTTACGAATAACAATTTGACTAGATGTTTTCTGGTAAGAATAAATTAACCATCAATATTATAGGTATACCTAGTTAATATTAGTAAACAAATGAACAATAACCTCCCGATGGAGTAGTGCTTGAGCTCATCCATTTCAAAAGTATAATATGTGAATTCAAATCCCGTGTCTGCAAAAAACCACAATTTGATCCAGAGAAAATGTCCATTGGGATGGGAGAATAGCTGAAAAGTGAAAAGCTTTCCTCGTTAGAAGTATGTCACCAGTAGAAAATTACAGGCCGGTAGCTATTTTCTCTGGACCACCAAAGTTCTTGATATGATCATGCACAACATGATTTCTCCAAAAATTGAGTCACTTATAATAAACGAACAGCATTGATTTAAAGCAGGCCTGATGGTATTTCTGTTTCTATAATACTGTTTTAATAATAGTTCTTTGTTTCTAAATGTCATGTTGTGAACGTCTTAAATTAATAATTTGTAAGTGCCATTTTGTTTTGTTACTACCGCAAAGTAGTTATAGAATTCTATTTTCGGAAATAAATTTTAAGGTGATAGCCAGTATTTTTATTATACTTATCATTCACTTTTACGTAGGTATATCAAGTACTAAATTATAAGTATATTCAGTTGGGGATGATTTTATCCAGCAGTTGTGATGATGATCACTTTGCTTCTTCTTATAGAGAGAATACCTTAATATTCATTTGATGAAAAAATATTCTCGCAAAGTTTCCATGGAAACCGATTTAATAAAATGATAACATTAAATTTTTAAAAATGGCAATCAAGTGCAAACACCTTTGCTAATCTTTCTAGGAAAAATGATGACACAATTGAAAATATTAAGAAACTTAATGGATTTTTTTATATCTCAAGTTCTAGGAAATAAGAAATTGATGTTTGCATTTATTTTGTCGTGATTGTTACATGAATTTTAAGGCAAATCTGTATCATTTATTTAAAGAAAAGTGAAGGTATGCAGATACTAGATGATATTATGTAAGTAGGTATCTATATCAATAAAAAAAGTTGCTTCATGTAAAAGAGGTGTCCAAAACTACACAGTGTTGTACAGATTTAATTTAATACATCTATAGTTTTTAGTAGTTGCAAGTTTAGAGACGGAGAGACATATGGCAATGACTGATTTTGAGGTCCCCTAACGATTAAAAATAAAATAAAAACCAAACTACCAGTGTACCCATTACAATATGAATTTACCTATATATTTTTTCCTTAGAAACTTTAACTAAAAATATGTACCTACTTACTTATTAGCTTGAGTGACTTTGTTATTAGCCACTTTGATGTTAGTTGCAGGTATTTTGTTATGCTTTGCATAATATTCTATAGGTAATCTATTTGTGAGAAATACCTATACGTATTTTTAAGATTTTGGAAGATATTATTTAATAATTGTATGACTAGTTTGAACTGTTTCGAGGCCCCATTTAAATTTTATGATGAATCGACTGTATAATTTGCGTCAAAGAAGCTCCAGTTCAAAACTGATACGTATTAATAATTCATAAGATGAGTTTTAACCTTTCTCTCTGTATCTAATTGCAATGGTACATTTTGTGTTTTTATTATAAAACAATAAAAATGCGCGGTTGATAATCGAATCGAATATAAACTTATGTAGTTATTATTTAAATATATTAATTAATATGAAATTGAAAGTTATTTTTATTAAGAAGGTAGGCTTTAAATAATTGCCTAGTAAGGACTCTTTGCCACTGCAGAAAGGCGTAGAGTAGAGACATAATATTATATTATCTGTATATATATATCTATATATAAGCGTTTTCGTACAACTTACTTATATAGACGTTATATAGACGTTGTCAGTTGGGGTAATATACAAAGGTATTTAAATTATCATAGTTATATGTATATCGTATATATATATGTGTGGTAACGATTCGAAGAATTGTGGAATTTATCACTCGAAATGGTAGTGTCAAATCCTTAAAGCCCTCGCGTTGAGCGCGCGGACAGGCCACGGATTTATCAAGCGGATGACGCATGAATCAAAGAAAATACCATCAGTCAGTCGCTCGGGTTATCCGTCATGAGGTGAGAGGAGCACTAATGTTGGCGGCCATTAGTAGTAGGGTAAGGTGGAATTTGTGATGAGGAAGGAGCGCGTCACATTCACGATGGCGATGCTGAGGCGACTTCGCGGCTGCAGGAATTCGAGAGATCCTCCGAAGACATCAGACGTCACTATAAGAGTAGAAGCAGGTGGGAAATTACGTTATCCACCAGAAACGATATTGTTTATCAATAATAATTTAATTATTTAAAAAAAAATTTACTCGAGTAACATGAAAATTTTCGGCAGAGGAAAGACCGTCATTTTAATCGACAAACAAAATCAAAAGCAATGGGGAGAATTATTAATCTATTTATTTCGATTAGTAAATAGGGAATGCTACTCATAACACCATTCTGGCCATTGGGTTAGTAATATTTTTGTGTCTATATATAGATACCCTTATCGTGTGGTGCTGCCAAAAGTTGGTAAGTCGAAACTCAAACAATTGAAAGTCATCTGATATAGGTATTATAGAACATGCACATAAAGCACAAAGAAATAAGCATTCTGCCTGATTTTAGAGGGCATACCTTAAATTACAATTACTCACTACAACAACATGATTTCGAGACTTAAACCCCACGATATATAAAAAATAAAATTATAATTATGGATGAAAACAATAAGTAATAATATATTTTTGTTATGGCATTAAAAAAATGTCAATTTTTAGGTAAATATATTTAACGTATGAACAAAAATATGTTGGATTCAGAGATCTTTTGAAAATTAAGAAAATTAGATTTTAATTAAATATTTTATTTTGATAAAAAACCGATGCAAAAGTTTTGCAGATTAGGTAGAAGACATCTGACGATAATTTAGAAAAACACCCTTATTGCAATGTAGGTAGAGATACATTTTACCTACCTACTATAAGTGGGTATTTTTATAAAAACATTTTGTCCTTCACCCGTATACGTCGTTAGCAGAATATGACAATAATGATACTTATATATAAGTACATAATATATAAAAAGACTGGATCGCAAATTTGGAATAATGACTATTATTGCAAAGTAATTAGATTTAATTTTCAAACCACATTCATCAAAAAATAATGAAATTTGTGTGAGTGGGTTTTTGCAGACACAGAATTCTAAATGCAGACTATTTTATGAAGTTATTATTCACATTCAATTATTATATCAATGAATGTGTATATTAAAATATTACTTTTAACGTAAGTAACTGATTCTGTAGCTTGATAGATTAGGCACTCGCCCGGCAAGCGAAAGTCAAGTGGTTGAATCGGATAATCTGGGATATTTATAATTTGTGTGTTCATAGGGCTGTTCCAATGCTAACACTGTTTTAATTTAATCTTGCATATATTCAATATTACATAAAAATATTTAAATATAAAAGTATTATATTTTATATTGTACAAAGATATGTGGATAGTGTTATTTTGACAGTGATAGGTCATGGTAAATATGTACACAACTAATAGGTACTTACATGATTAATTAATATGTGCTCACTATAAAACTCATTATAAAATAATAAATTATTAAATATAGCTACTACTTAATATTTTTTCAATATCTATTTTACATGTTCACGTAGAATGTAGATAATGTAAATACACATCAGTGGACTTCTCAAGAAGGGCGGGGAATCTGCAAAGTCATGCCACATACGAGAAACGAAAGACGAGAGACGAGAGACGAAAGAGAGAAGAAGAATATTGCATTTCTGGGACTATACACGAATCAAATATGTTATACAATATTTACCATTAAATAATTTTACAAATGAAAACAAGAAAAAAGGTTTTGGTTATTTTTTCTTCTTCATCCATCTCTCCTTTAAAATGCATATAATATTAAATATGGTTTTTTAAGGCGACTGTTGGGTGTATGTATATTCAATTAAATATGTATATTATATCACCGAATGTATTTTTGAGAAATAATAATTCGTCACTGTTCTGGCAGAAGACACTAATTCGAAAAAATGACATATTGAGTTAATTATACCAAAATGTTCCTTATTTCAAATTTTACCGTCTGGAAACCTTCTTAATAAATAAACAGTCTTTATTTTAAAGTCATCCTTTTTACGAAATTTAACGTTTAATAAACTCACATGATAGACCATTTCAAACATTTTTACAACTTCAAAGTCAAATTACTAAAAACTAGTATTCTCCAGTTAGTGTGTTCTGCCAGAACAGAGACGATATTGTATCAACCTATTTTTTTTTTACTATTTTATGAATACATACGTGATGTAATTATTTATAACCATCAATAACCAATCGTAAACGATAACACATTTATAGCCAAGCATTACTTATATTGTTTTTTGAATATACATTTCTCAAGATTTTTTTGTTTGTATGGCAGAAAAATCCAAAAGAAAATTAATAGGTGGAATGCACCAATTTACTCCAAGATATTCCATCCCCTATGCTATTACCAGAATCTTGAATAAGCAGGTATGGTTTTCTCGTTAGAGGTAACTAATTATGCTTGAAATACATTATCATCATATTATGTATTGTAGCGCGATACGCGTGAGGTAACCTTACTGTTGTTCTGGTGATTTCGACAGATTTTGCTATGTGACAATGTTCATTTAAAGGTCCAAAATGTGCTACGGGATGGGAGCATCAGTCTGATAACATTGATATTGATTTCCATAGTAACGCACGTATATATTAATAATTTAGTTGCTAGGACCCCCTTAGCAACCAATAATAGTGTTTTACTTTTTATGATTTTTTTCCGAAATAACTTTCCATACAAAACAGAATTAACTGAAAATGAATTCAATTCTGCTTAAAGATGGCTAAAAGTATTAAATGAATGCATTGTAATCGTGTTCTGATATATTCTAAACGTTTCAAATGTCTAGCTAGTCGGGAAGTCGTCAATCGTCCAATACAAATCTTGAACAAACGAGAAAAAATTTGTACTGGACACACAAGAGAAAAATTGTACTGGACAAACAATAATACGAGCTAATAAAAAACGTGGTAATAAAATAACCATTTTACAGTAATCTAAAAAACCTAATATTATACTCCTTTCCGAGTCTAAATTTTAACAATATTATTTTTACTGTCTTATTTTATTATAAAATTGCCAGAGTACACATGGTCTGTGAAGCTGTAGGTTCGGGTTCGAATTTCTCACATAGCACACATCTAATGTCTAGTTTTCATAGTATATTTGATGCAGAGAAAATTAATTACTAACACCAATTTATTGTTAAAACACCTAACAAAAAATTTCCCTCCGATTCGGACGAAACCAGTCCAGATATTAATTAATTATTAATAAAAAGAGAATACGTACGATAAAAATTTGCGTTTTATTAAATTAAATAATTAATACAATGTATTTCCTCCATGAATTGTCGGTCAACACAATAAAAGCAACGTATTACCGATCGCTAAAAATACCAAAGACACCTTTTATTTTTTTAATAATAATCTTCCGACAGTATTCTGATATATTTATGAATAAACTCAGTTATGAAAATATCTTCACCAATATTGTACAGTGTGTGTTGTGCTTTACATTGCCGATCGTATTCTCGAGAGAAATAATTAAAAACTCTCCTTACCGAGAAAAAAAAATATTTTTAATTTTGTCGAGAGTGGAGAGACCGTCACGGAAGCTCTTCTGATTTGTTTTTATTAAAAATAGAAAATCCTATTAAATCTCGTGTGTTATTTAGTAGTAAATAAAAAAAACTAGCAATCATTAGTAAAGTGGAATTATGAAAGTTTGAAAATTCTTCAAATTTCGGTTTCTCACCAATTTTGATGATTTGGCAATTTATTTTTCTTTTAATTCGATAAAAATAGAACTGTTTTCATAAAGTGAAAGAAATAGAAAACATTCTAGGATAAATACGTAAATATAACAACTTCCAATTGGAATTTTGATTATCGACAATAATAATTGGGAGACTTGTTGCAAAGTCACTTGTTTCAATATGTTCCCAAAAACTAACTGACACACTTAAAATTGGAAAAAAAATGAGTTTCTTCAACAAATATATTATTAAATATTCATAAATACGAATATTTAAAATACATACCTAATACTTATTAGAAAACCATATTAATTTATAATTTAATATTAAAGTGTCAAAAATTATATCAATACGGATTTTGAAACCAACACATGTTCACACATTTTGATAGTGTGATAAATAAATTAATACAATCACTGCTGACCTGTTAACTAATATTTAATTATCATATTTAAATATCATTTTAATTATATCTAATGGCCAGGTAATGCAAACGCGTCAGTCGCGTTGTCAGCACTAAATGAGTTAATACACAATCATAGAAAAGTACTTAAAAAACAAATGTAAAAAAGTGTAGGTGACCTACATTAACCTATGCAACTTACATTAAACTTAATAGTTTCATATTTTCATGCATTTTTTTTAAATTCACGTCACTTTTGCTCGGTACCTACCTACCTGCTTAAAACTGACTTCAAATAATCGTTGATTTTAATAAAAAAAAAAAAAAAAATAATCGTTGAATTCTTTACCTACAACATATAACAATTAAGTTATAGGTATGTATAGTTAGGTAGATTCTATGGTGTAGATCTGTCTATGACCTATGTGTTAGAATAGGAGTTTCTACACTTAATAGTATAATAGCTAATAGCTATAGACTATAGTGTAGACTGTAACATTAAAAATGTGATAAATTAATATCCATGTTTTCACGGGTCTAGGATGATTTGGCGCCGGGAAAACTGGACGCCAAGCAATTCGAAATTAAATAGACGTTAAGTACTTATTGGTACTTTAAAAAACTTATAAAAATATCTAATATTATTATTTATATTTAAATTATTATATTATGATTTAATAGTTGGTGAGAATTTATATATACACACGTAAATAATGATTTAATCGTGCATATGTTTAAGTTCCAACGAAAAAATAGTTTTTCATTTTTATATAAAGCCTTAGGCATGGTATATCTCAATCCGAAATAAAAAAAGCGTTATCAATGAATTAAAATTACTAAGTATTAGATAGGAACTGATTAAAATTCATCGTCTACGTTCTGTTTACGTGTCTACAACAGTGCGGCGTCCAACTGTCCTGGCGTCCAGTTGTCCCATTCCCTACTATGTGAATATAAATATATTCATCTTTCCAAATGTTATTTATCGAAAGGTGGTGTGGGGGTAGGCAGATTATACGTTGCTTAGGGTCATCAAAATATAAAGGGTGGCAAATTTAGGAAAGCATACAACCATTATAGTTTATGAAAGCAGTGGCGGTTTTCCAAGAAGCGAGCGACGAGGACGCCTCGTTAGAAAGTGTGTGGCAAACAATAATATTAATAATGTCATTGGTGCCAAAGTAAAATCTCAAGGGGTATCCTTACTTGTTAGCACCTGAGACACTCCACGTACTTAATACCATCGCTATTTGAGATTAGATTTTATGAAAATGCTATAATCCTCAATAGATTATTGGCGTATTTCATCTTACTCAAGAATTTTGTTGCGTTTATATGTTTAGTTTAAAACGATAAAATAAGATAATATAAATAAAATAATAACCTAGGTAGATACAGACTTAAAATTTTCACATAAAATTTATGACTAAAAATGAAAGGGGGTAGCATATTATTATGTCTGCCTTAGGGCGGTGCTTTGCCTAGGGATGTTGCTGGCAAAACACATCATATTCACCGTCTTTTCAGATAAGAATTAATAAAACTTGGGTGCTTGGAAACAAAATCATCTTTATCTTATGTTTTCATTTTCCAAGATTCTAAAAAATCAGGTAAATATAAAACATGAAAATACGTGCGGTTTGATCGATAACAGCGGCGAAGGGTGACTTTTGGAAAGAGGTAGGCTGTGGAGATCTGAGATAAATAGCACACTTGTCAGGTATACTTACGAGATACAAGAAGATACGAGGGTGGGTCAATAAGTCCTTAGAAAAGCCGACAGGTGGCGCGACTAGTACTGCAAGCGGTTTGTTTTCATGCAGCGGCACTACCGATTCAGTATGCTGCGAAGTTTCAATCAGATTGGTCGGGTTGTTGTGTGTTTCTCGTACATTTAAAAAAAAAATTTGCTTGTGGAAAATGGAAAAATGGAAAATGGAGAAAATTGAGTTTAGAGTTGTTATTAAACATTTTAATATAAAAGGGTTAACAGCAAAGGAAATAAAAAATGAGTTGGATTTAGTTCACGGCATATCTGCTCCTTCACTTGCAACTATTTATAACTGGTTAAATGAATTTAAACGTGGTCGTACATCAACAAAGGATGAACCACGCTCAGAACGTCCTGTAGAGGTGACTACACCAGAAATGATCAATAAAATCCACGATATGGTGTTAAGTGACCGAAGATTAAAGTTGAGTGAGATAATTGAGGTTACAGGGATCTCAAAAGGTAGCGTCATTTCTATTTTACATGACAAATTGGGCATGAAAAATATTTCTGCAATATGGGTGCCGCGTTTGCTCACAGTCAACAATAAACGCAGTAGGGTGGTGGCCTCTAAAGCCCTGTTGTCGCTCATGCAACGCAATCCGGATGAATTTTTTCGTCGCTTTGTGACTGTAGATGAAACATGGATACACCACTATACTCCCGAGACGAAAGAACAGTCAAAGCAGTAGATTGCGAAGGCAAACCATATCCAAAGAAGGCGAAAACCGTAAAATCAGCTGGTAAGGTTATGGCTACTGTATTTTGGGATGCACGTGAAATTATTTTCGTTGACTATTTGGAAAAAGGAAAAACAATAACAGGGGATTATTATGCATCTTTATTGGACCAGCTAAAAAACAAAATTGAAGAAAAACGGCCTCATTTAAAAAGGAAAAAAAGTCATCGATCGGACAAATGCTTATTTTGAGGACCTTCCGAAAACTTATTTTTCTGACGGTTTAAAAAAATTGAGAAACGTCTAACCAAGTGTATTGAGCTCCAAGGAAATTATGTTGAGAAATAAAAAAAAATACAAAAATAAAACCTGTTTTAATGCTTTTTTCTAAGGAATTATTGACCCACCCTCGTAATATGATATTACTACTAATGAATAGGTAGGTACACACTAATTCAATAAAACCAAAAACTCACTGACGGCATAAAATTGTGTGATGAGCTTAAATTACCTACGTATTTTTCAAAATATTATTACACTTCAAAAATCATTAGATATATTTTTTTACTTTTAATAACAATCTAAGATATTTATCAATATGCAATTAAACGCCATAGAAGTTATTTTTTTTAAATTATCTACTTAATAATTATTAATTATTTTGGATAAAGTGCCGTTACGACAAAAATATTTTGCGTGAAGTTTTTAAGCTCTGCGATAGGAGCCTACCATATTTCATACATTCGATAGACTGACTGAGGTTACGTGACGTAAAGTCCATACGAAAAATATCACAATTCCTTTACAAATAATACGACATTTATTTAGGTCAAGACAGATGGCGCGCTGTGGTATATATATATATTTTAAACCTTTGCAGATTGTTTTGTAATCTGTATACATTCCTGCATATATGTCATTTGTCATTGGCCAATTAAATTATTTTTATAGAATATAAAATAATCAAGTGAGTATAAAAATATGTCAACATGCAATTAAAGTATATTTTAATTAAGAAAGTAGGCTTTAAATACTTACCTAATATGGAGTCTTCGCCACTGGTCGATAATAGATTTAGTAATAATATAACTCGGCTTTCGTGGTGCAGTGGGTAAGGCGCTGGCCTTCCGCCCGATAGTTCTGGGTTCGATGCCCGGTGAGGACACAATATTTATGTGTTTTTTCTCAAAGCCTGGGTGTTTGTGATTGTAAAAAATTACTAACAACCACCTTGTACGAAAAAGCAAGGGCATGGTTATTAATAATTCTAAAAAAAAAAGTCAGCGTATGTAAAGTAATTGTGGCATATGTTGAATAGGTAGAAGAATATTACTTACCTGTCACCTGATTTCCAAATGGGTTACTTTCCAGATCTACTTCTCTACTTGCAATTCTCACCATTCAAATTCAGTATGAAACGATGTCTCACTCGCGAGATGAACAAAAGATTCCTTATGTTCTTCAAAACGCCTCTGGACTACGGAATAACGCATGATCAGTGACGTAGCGTGGATAGTATACTACATGTATATTTATTATCAAATAGGTAAATATATAATTAGTTTGATTGGTGGTTATGATAATAATAATATAAACTTTCAATCTCATAATATTACGACTTTACGAATAAGAAGTGTCCATTATATAACCATTGAGTAAAGGCGATTTCGTCAAAAAATCGATTTTCGAATATTAAAATCATCACCATTTTTGGACAAAATATAATAAAAAAATGTAGATATTTTTAGTCAAAAGCGTTTGTATTTTCAGGCTTAAGCTGGTATCAGTGTCGAAGGGTGGGGTAGGCTGTTAAGATCTGCCATAAATAGTGCACACTAAACTTTGTCAGTCATACGTATTTGTTTTCATTGAAATAAGAGTACAATTATTTATAGACGGTGTTGGTTAGTTTTTACAACGTTTTCCTTAGCTCGTATTCTTATTTGTCCGGTGGTTCTTTGTCCGGTACAAATCTTGCAATCAATTTTTACCAGAACACGATGCCAATGCATTTTTTGAATACTTTTAGCCATCTTTAAGTAGAATTGAATTCATTTTCAGTTAATTCTGTTTTGTATGAAAAGTTATTTCGACACCATTATTGGTTGCTAGGGGTCTGGGCTCCTAGCAACTAAATTATTAATATATACCTACGTGCGTTACTATGGAAATCAATATGACATGTCAAAATGACATTTCAGTATTATTTATATCAAGTACATTTTTTTTTGATCGTTTAAGCTAGTCAAGTCAAGTGTATATGATTCAACAGAAAATTTAAAAACGTTGTATATAAAAAGTTCTTTTTATCTTGTAATTATTAATATTAAATTAAACCTTTCGAATCCAAGCCATAATAAATAATAGTCAAAAATACTCATCTATGTATTAAATATCTAAAATTATGCAATTAAATCATACTTACATAATTTTGGATTTTTATATATACAATAATATTTTTATCTATTATAGTATGGTTTGGGTAGGGCTCAATAAATTATGAAAACTGAAGCAACAATATGTGTAATATGTATTCCTAATCCAACGAAAACAAATAAGTATGAATGAAAAAGTGTGATAAATATTGTGTTTATTATGAGTTTGTTCTTTGAAGAACTTAGCATAAAAACTTGTAGAATGTAGAATAGCACAATATAAACTGCTACACTGCTGATACCTTAGAATACATCACCGGGTTTGGTCCAAATATTTGTTTTTATGAGAAATGGATATTTATTATTCATTTGTTCAACCGATTTTCTTCTTACTCTGGGTCCATGCAAATATTGAAAACAACATCTGAATTTATCAGACATTATAAGCCAACACGTCACCGCTTAACCAACGTGAGCTGCCAATACCTAATAGTAAATTAAGATAAAAACACGAGACACCACTGATGCTTTTAAAGAATAATTGACACTATCAGTCATTCAGCTGCACTGGGAATGTGTGTCTGTCCGTACGGTGTAACCACAGACATGGAACCTGAAGGCTATACAATCCAAAATTGTTGACAAACCCTTCGATTTGCATGTGAAATGTTCAAATTTGCACCCGTTTGGTCGTGTGCCGGTGGCTATAGTGTAATATCGTAATGTCTCTGTCAGTGGCGAGGCGTGAAACATGTGAAAATTGCCGCATTCCCCGTTTTGTTTTACTTTTATTATTTTTTTTTTCAAACCACCAGCCACATTAGACTTGTTGACGCCCGAAGGAAGAAAACGTTTATTTAGAGACACCATTCATTTTTGACTTCTGTTTATTTTTGAAGAGCGTTTAAAGTTCATTATCTGCGCCAAATGTTATGTATTTTCGTGTTTACAAGTAAACACTAGCCATAATCACTTAATAATTTTAATGTTGGCTTTCTTTTTGTCATAAAGAAATACGCATTTATTTATTTGGTACTGTTCGGTTATACAGAATACAGCGGAAAACGCATTTTGAAAATAGGCCGATAAATTGGATTATTTGTTAGTTTAGGTTAGGTTAGGTTGGGTTGGGTTAGGTTAGGTTGGGTTGGGTTAGGTTAGGTTTGGTTAGGTTAACCTAACAAATAATCCAGTTTATCGGCTATTTTCTAAATGTGTTTTCCGCTGTATTCCGTATAACCGAACAGTACCATTTATTTTATTATTTTTTTACTGTTATCTTCTTGCTAAAAGCCTATGACATTATTGAAATTGTTGACGAAATCGGTTGTGTAAAAATAAAAAATAAAAATAATCTAAAATGAAAATACCATACCAAATTAGTACCTATTTCTTACCATAAATTATTATTTTCTTATTTCGTTAGTAATATAACTGTTACTTGCCTGTTATAGGGTGATAGTTTACCACGACCTCGTGTTATTCTAATATTTCTAATCATATATTATATTATATAACAAAGAAATATAATGATTCTATTTTCCCAAGAAATAATTAAGATAGACAATGGTTGGATAGCGGTGCACGTGCCTCTTTCCATGCCCCACCTCACCATTCTATCGCTACTAATCGGCTACTTTACCGACTCATGATTTAATTGTTGGAAGTGCGTTAATTTTGAGAAGTTTTATCTCAACTCTAAAAACTTTTGAAATATCTAGACAAAGCTCTACCTAATTAGTACCAACAAAATACTCTACAAGCTGTGTAAGTTTCATCAATGTTATGTTTCGTAGTTTTTTAGTAACAACGGAAAAAATGTGGAGATAAAAATAATAAACAAAACTATTTTCTGTGCTTAGGTATCATGTCATCATGAACATAGTCAAAACACTAATTAAAAGGCAAACACTTAATACACAATAGTAAAAAAATATTCGTTTATCTATAAAATATCAGCTAATATTATGTTTGGTTTAATGGCATACTTTTGGAGATATAAACAAATATTTTTTTACTATTATCTACAATGGCTTTGATTAGGCAGGGCTTAATTGAATTTTAAAAATTAACAAACACTATTTTATACACATTTTAGTCAAATTCAATGAAAACAAATACCGATTGCCAAAGTAGCTTGATTTAGAAGAACGCTGATGAGTAGGTATTAAAAAAAAACCATTAGTTATAATTTGTCGCAATTAGTATGTCACTGCGTAGCATAGAAGTAAATGCGACGGATGGGGCGTAAACCCAGATGATGCAGGGTTCGATTCCCTGCCGGGATGGCTTAATTTTTTCAAAAAGATTTTTTCTATTGGTTATAATATATTTTCTCATAAAGTGTTTTTCAAAATTATGTATGTTCGAAAACAAATACGTTGACTGACGTTGACGAAGTATAGTGTGTACTATTTATGTTGAAATTTGACAGTCTTCACCACTGTTTCAAATTACAAATAAAAATTATCTCATATTTTTAACTGTACTAGGCATTTATTCCGATCTGATGAACAATAACTTCTAAGAACCTCACAGTTAAATATAATATCCCGCGAGAATTTACAAGCCGATGTAATGGACAGGTATGTTTGAGTGATGCACTGCACTAAAACAGAACACCTGGCAACTACTTTTCTTACCTTCGCCTCTTATTATTAAAATTTTCACACCTCTTTCTTTTCCGTGCTATATCGTATTAGAGGGTGGATGCAAAATGAATTAAATTAGGTGGAATTCCTATGCACAAACTAAAGGTTCATACGTAACTATAAATAATTAATTATCAGGTATAGTGTGGTAGGTAGGTATATTAAAAGAAGTAGATATAATACCCACAATCTATTATCAATGATATACAATATGTACTGATTTTGGCCAATTACCATGTGGTATAGTCATCACAGATTAAAATGATTAGATTTACCTATAAATAAGAAAATACCTAGAGCAAACATCTTCTCTGTTCTGGCAGAACACACTAACTGGAGAATACTAGTTTTGAGTAATTTGACTTTGAAGTTGTTAAAATGTTTGAAATAATGGTCTACCATGTGAGTTTATTAAGTAATCGTAAAAAGGATGAATTTAAAATAAAGACTGTTTATTTATTAAGAAGGTTTCCAGACGGTAAAGTTTGAAATAAGGAACATTTTGGTACTAACTAAATATGTCATTTTTTCGAATTAGTGTTTTCTGCCAGAACAGTGACGATATATTGATTTGCAATCAATACAAAAAACATCATATTATTTGTTGTTCAATAGGTAATTATAATTATCTTCACATTTATTATGTATCTCATTTTATTGAAGATATATAATTTGAAAATATCTCATATACCTACATACCTACTAGAAAAAGTCTTACTAAAATACGACGACGTTAAGCATCTCAAGATGTAAAAACTACTGGTTAATTTGCTCGTAATTCGATAGGACGTGCGTTGCTTAATTGACATTGGCAAAAATCCAGTGGATACTGGTTCGTGTCCCGTCGTGTGTCGTATTTTTTTCTAGAAAGTAGGTACTTATATAATATCTGAGGTGTTTTTTTTTTTAAATTATGTATATTCAATAAAGAATGTTACATTCTCAAATATTGTGAACTATTCGTTGAGTAAAATAGTTTATTATATCAGTTTTTTTTTTACAGTTGTTCCGTGTGCTCGGCGACCGTCGCACGTCACCAAACGAGATAGCGAGTGTTTACAAATTAATAATAACCAGTTGTGCGCGCGGCGTAACAATAAATTATTGTTACAAAGTTGTTTACATTTAAGTGTCTCTGACTACAGGGGCATTTATTAAAAATCAAAAATACAACGTTGCCAGCAATGGATCACCAAAAAGAAACCCAACAAACAATGTCTTATGCATCAGTTGCTCAAAAAATGCAATTTCCGAAGAAGGAGCAAGCCATCGTTTTAGATGCTATCGAGGGCATCTCTATACGAGAATATACACTGTCAATCGGGAATAAGGTAGGTCCATGTCATATAAGATATGTATCTAGGATTTCCCAGGGAAGAATATGTATATACTTGAGTAGTGAAGAACAAGCAGATAAATTAACAGTAAATAAAGAAACAGTTAAAATTGGAAACCACGTACTAGAAATCAGGCCGCTGATCACCAAATCAAAGAGGATAATAATATCAAACGTGTGTCCTATAATCCCACACAGCGTTCTGGAATCAAAACTCAACGAATTAAACATAAAAACTACTTCACGTATTACAAGCATCAGAGCTGGTATTAACGAACCGGGCTATGCACATATTTTAAGTTTCCGGAGACAGGTTTATGTAAACCCAGAAGACACTATTAAACTGCCAGAGTCAATGCAAATAAATTTTGATAATACCCTGTACTGGATTTACTTCTCCACCGAAAAATTGACATGCTTTATATGCAAAGAAGAGGGCCATCTGGCCAAATATTGTAAAACAACTGAAAATAATGAACCTCACACTGTACAATTGCCTGACTCTCTCAATGTACCAAAAGTGTTAACCTCTCTTTCGTTAGAGAGAAAAAATACACTCCAGGAGGATGAACTAGCCGCAGATATAGAGTCGGACAACTCTATTATCAACAAGGATACGCCAATCGGTTCAAAAAGGCCGTTGACCAGTCCAACTGATATCAGCAGCGTAGAATTTGAATTTGAAGATACAGTGAAAAATAATGCAATCTCACGCATTCCTGCACTCCAACAGACACCAAAAAAATCAAAAAAAGAAAGAAAAAAAGTATCCACTGAAGATACAAATGAACTTTTGTTACCTGCCAAGGAACATGTTGAAAGTAATCGTCATAGATTTCCAATCGATTATGAAACATTGCTCAGTTTCCTTGTGAAAACACATGGAAATCCCAATACCGAAATGATTGCTAATGAATTTACTACTGATATAGAAGCTCTTAATAACATGCTAACAGAAATCTATAGTCATTTAAAAGAACGCAGCATTAAAAGTCGCATAACAAAGATCAAGAAAAGACTCAGTAATCCACAATTAAAAGTTTCCAGTGAAGATATTAGTTCGTTGGAAGGACAAGAGGAACAATAACATAATGCATAATTCCAGCAACAAAGTTAACCAATTTATTCAATCTGATATACGTATTGTTTTCTGGAATACAAGAAGCATTCTTAATAGACTAGAGGAGCTTAGAGTGATGCTAGATGAAATTGATATTTTTATAGGCGTGGAAACATGGTTAAACGACACCATTCCTCACATAGTTATTAGCTTCCCAGGTTTTATGGTGCTTCGGCGAGACAGGACGTACGCCAGAGGAGGAGGTATAATTTTCATTATTAGAAATACTATAGCTTACAAAGCTATTAACAACCTCATCATTCCGAACATATCCACTGAAGTTTTGGGCATTACACTGACTAACCTTAAAGATAAAATTAATATCATTGCAGTTTATAGGCCCCCGAGCAATAGCGGAAATAATACAAATCTGTCGCTTCAGGAATGGGACCAAGTTTTTAGTAATACTCTATTAGATGATAAAACCATATTGGTGGGAGACTTCAATGCCCACAATGTCGCGTGGAATTGCAATAGAAATGATATAAATGGTTCTAGAATCATCTATACTTTAGCTGATTACGACTTAATTTTAATAAACAATAATACTAAAACCCGTTTTGATCTGCGACGAGGTACAAAATCAAATATTGATTTAGTTTTTTCTTCTCCTAATCTTCTACAACAGATTGTATTAAATATAGATGAAGACCCCCGGGGATCGGATCACTATCCAGTGCGTATTAATTTATCTGTACAAAAAGCAATTTATTTCAAAAAGACTTTCAAGTTGCAGACCAAAAAAACCAATTGGGTTAAATTTAAAAATACAATGGCTGAAAATATTAATGAATTCAAAACAGATTCTTTTCTCAGTTTAAGTTCAGTCTCGCAGTATAAATTCCTCATTAAAAAAATCACACAAGCAATCATAGATTGCACCCCAAAAAAAGGGAATAATCCCCAATTTCGCCATAGCAATCCAGTAGAATGGTGGGATTCAGAGTGTGATAAGGTAAAGAGAAAAAGAAAAGCTGCCTTAAAAAAATGGGAATTTACCTTAGATTTTAAAGACTTAATTGAATACAAAAAGAATGCTGCCATAGCTAAAAAAACTTTTAAAAAGAAAAAGAGTGACTGCTTTCGAAAATTTGCAGAGACCATCAATTTTAGCACAGACCTTAAGTATACATGGGAAAAAGCAAAAATTTTTAAAAACAAATGGATAAAAATTAGACCCGATAGTATTGAACATAATATGCAAAATAAAGAGAAAATTGAAGCTGCTCTTGAAAGACTATGCCCACCGTGGGTTCCAAGTAACCCTAACATTTTCCCTGTTACCAAAAATAACACGCTATTCGACACTCACTTTAGTTTCATAGAATTCAGCATAGCATTAAATTCTCGTCAACATAATTCCGCACCTGGAACGGACGGGATAACGTATGAAGTCATTAATATGCTTCCCACTCCAATAAAACATATATTCCTTGACATTTTTAACCTCATGTTTCATAGCATGGAATTCCCTGACGAATGGAAAAGCATATTTATACATTTTATTAATAAACCTAATTCGGATAGCTTAAGACCTATTGCACTGACCTCATGTGTCTGCAAAATCTTAGAAATCATGGTCGCAAATAGATTTCGCTGGTGGCTGGAAAGAGAAAAAATTATCCCAGATACACAAACCGGATTCAGGAAAGGTTTTTCCTGTGCGGATAACCTAACAAATGTTGCAATGTATATTGAAGAATCTTTTAATGAAAAAAAACATACGCTAGGTATTTTTTTGGACGTGATTGGAGCCTTCAATAACGTTCAATCAGATATTCTCGTTGAAATATTGGCACAAATAGGGTGCCCCTTTAAACTCGTTAAATTCTGTTTTTTTCTTGTCTACGAGAGATTAATCTATACTAATTCAAACATAGATCTCCCGAGAACACTGTATAAAGGCGTTCCTCAAGGAGGAATTTTAAGTCCGCTGTTTTACATTATATACGTTAGCCACATTGTTCGCAATATACCGAAAGCTATAACAGTCTCCCAATTTGCAGACGATATATCTTTGTTCCTTAAAACTAAAGACCCCAATCAGGATAAAAATATAATGGAATGTGCACTAGAAACAATTAGAAATAATCTTTTCAAACTGGGTTTGGATCTATCTCCGGAGAAAACGGTATTCGTACATTTCAACAAAAACAAAATACTGCCGGGAGAATTTCAAATTAAATTGAATGATATGATGATTAAATCAACTGAATCAGCCAAATTTCTAGGTATTTATTTTGACTTCAAGCTTTCTTTTGATAAACATGTCAATTACATTGCCCAGAAAGTCAATAGAGCCACCAACATTATAAAGTTCCTCAGAGGTACTTGGTGGGGATCACACCCTTCCACTCTAATAACTTTCTATAAAAGCTACATCAGATCCATAATGGACTATGGAAGCTATATTTACTTCCCAAAAAATAAAGGAGCAAAGCTACAGTTAGAACGACTACAGAACCAAGCTATCAGATTGGCTCTTGGCCTAAGAAAAAGTACACCTACTAACATACTACTTGCCGAAGCCAAGATAACATTACTAGAAGAAAGATCTAAATTTCTATGTAAAAACTTCTTGGTAAAATGTATGTCAAACCGTACTTCTAATACGAGATACAATGTCAACAGATTTCTACAAACAACTATAACGCGAGATCGTACTCCGAAGAGATTTCAAATTTTAAAAGAAAGTATCCAAGCTGTAAATTGTATTGATCATCTGATTTTAAAAAGAGACTTCTACAACTTTTTTAATTATACATATGAGGATATTATATATAACGTTTTAACTAATACAAAAATAGGAATGGAGCTATCGCACTCCGACTCTCCCGACTTATTATTCAAGTCCAAATTTAGCAATCAAAATGTAGTCCAAATTTTTACGGATGGAAGCAAAATTCCCGATTCACCTTCAGTAGGTGTAGCAGTGTTCTTCCCCCAATCCAACACGTCGGTTGCCAAAAGTGTCCACAGATTCACTTCCATCTATACAGCAGAGTGCTTAGCCTTATACGAAGCCACTAAAATTGCACTTAATTACAAAAATAAAAATATCAACATTTTCACTGACTCCTTAAGTCTGATTCACTCGCTCGAAAATCCAAATTTCAGCATCAAAACTAATGACTACATTCTTAATATTAGAACCAACATTTCCAAATTTAGCAATAGTAACGAACACGGTACAAATATACAGATATACTGGATTCCAGCACATAAAGGAATTAATGGCAATGAAATTGCGGATCAATTGGCAAAAAAATCTGTAAAATACCCATCAGAAAATATAAGAATTCCATACACAGATTTTAAAGCCCAGTTTAAACAAACAATGAGCGAAAATAACGGTAAATATTTAGAAAATCTTGGGAAAGAAAAGGGAACACACTACTATCAAAACTTTTATAGTAGATCTCCTAAAACTTGGTTTAGTAAACATTGTAAAATAAAGCGAGATGTAATAGTGACAATAGCTAGAAGCAGGTCAGGGCATTACAGTCTCAACGAATCATTGTACAAAATTAAAGTGGTAGATAGCCCTCAGTGTCAGTGTGGACATCCCACTCAAGATCTTAACCACATTGTCTGGCAATGTGATGCCTATGACCAAGAGAGAGAAGTGTTATTGAATAAGTTGGGGAAATGCAGGTTATACCCTCCTTTTACGATTAATTCGTTCCTGGCAAAACCAAATATTTCAGTTATGAAAATTGTACATGAATTTCTCCAAAAATGTAACGTAAATGTCTAGTGTATAGTGTAACAAAAATGTAATTCTGTATCATTAACAATGTAACTATTTATGCCTGTCGTTAAAAAAAAAAAATGTAAGTATACTTTTGTAAACCATTGTAAAGCAGAATAGCCTTCCATTCAGAGAAGAGCTCAATTGCTTCCAAATAAAGAAAAAAAAAAAAAAAAAAAATATCAGTTTTTATTTATAGTGTTACATATTTTTCATTCATTTATAAAAGGTTACATTGTACCTAGTAGGTACTTTAAAACTGTTTTTATTCAATGAAGAATACACAATAATTAAGAATGTGGCACATACCTACCTGTATAATAAATACTTAAAGGTATATATTTTCATGGTCACAACTGTCAACTATTGGTAGAAATACATTGTGTATTGTATTAATCCCACTTAATTTAATAATAATCAAGACCCATTTCATCCGCATCAAAGAGATATTGTCAATTGGTATTATGGCATTTTTACAACGTTTTTATTAGCTCGTATTTTTATTTGTCCGGTGGTTGTTTATCCAGTACAAATCTTGCAATCGATTTTTTACTAACTTTCCGACTAGCTAGACATTTGAAACTTTTAGAATATATCAAAACACGATGCCAATGCATTCTTTTATTACTTTTAGCCATCTTTAAGTAGAATTGAATTCATTTTCAGTTAATTCTGTTTTATATGAAAAGTTATTTCGGAAGAAATCCGTAATCCAATCTACTATTATTGGTTGCTAAGTGGGTGGTCCTAGCAATTAAATTATTAATATATACGTGCATTACTATGGAAATCAAAATGAAATTTTAGTATTCTATATTTGTTTGTTTGTTTTTTATTGTACAATTCAACAAAAAAATTAAAAACGTTGAACATTGAACAATGTAGAATTATAAGTACCTACTACATATGTGTTTTTAGTATTTTTATTTAAATTAATGATGGTGTATATAATTTCGAAAAACATATAGAGTCATATCTATTGGAAAAAAATATGTTTGAAAAATGTTTGAACCGAGCGAGACAAATATTTAGAAAAAAACATAATCTAATACTTAAGTTTTTGACGTGTTGAAAGTACTGTTTATGTAATAAATTATAATGGTCACTCATGTTAAAAATGATTTATATGAATTTTGATTGTTCTGTTTTAGATTAATATTTTAAGATTGATACTAATAAGAAAAAACCTTCATTCCAAGGTAAACTGACAACTGATATTTATAAATGATGACCATAGTAGGCATCTAGACTTTGAACATTTTTTTTCTACATTGAAATCTAGAATTATTTATCCACGTTTATCCTTGTATAGATGAATAGCCAAATGCCCCAAAGCCGGCCATTAGTAAAGGCGTCCACGACTCCGTCAATATTTCACGTTGGTAAGCCTTCCAGTTAGAAATCCGGTCATCTATCGTCTCCGTCTCTCGAAGAGTCAAGAGTACCATTCGGCAATAGATCACGGCTCCTCGGCATAAAGACATGGCTGATATAGACAAATGGTCTGGTTGGGATTCGAGCCCGCGCACTTCCCCCCGCATTCCATTCAACCGCTACGAATAGGTCGCGTCCATTTTTGGCAGTGGTGTGGTATATGTTTTTATTTGGGAGGGTAAAAAGAGGACTTTAGGTTTAAAATTAAATAATCCAATAGTGGGTAAAGGGTTCGTGTTCATATTAAATAATTACAAGATAAAAATAACTTTTTATTTACAACATTTTTAAATTTTCTGTTGAATCATATAAACTTGACTCGACTAGCTTAAACGATAAAAAAATGTACTTGATAGAAATACTGAATAATGAAATGTCATTTCATATTGATTTCCATAGTAATGCACGTATATATTATTTAATAATTAAGTTGTTAAGACCCCCTAGCAACCAATAAAGGTATCGAAATAACTTTTCATACAAAACAAAATTAACTAAAAATGAATTCAATTCTACTTAAAGATGGCTAAAAGTATTAAAAAATGCATTGGCAACGTGTTCAGATATCTATATTCTAAAAGTTTCAAATGTCTAGCTAGTCGGGAAGTTAGTTAAAAATTGATTGCAAGATTTGTATCTCACAAACAACCACCGGACAAATAAGAATACGACCTAAGAAAAACGTTGTAATAAAATACATATTACAATAAGATGAACTATTTTTTCATTTGACGAATAATTCACAAAATTTTAACATTCTATATTTAAATACAATATGGTGCTGGATAAGCATCCATCGGTTTCTGGCTAATGTACTTTACCAAACTAACTACCTGCACCATATTATTTACAATGAAATCAGTGTTAATAGTCATGCAATTGAAGCATTTCTTTCACTTCTTGACTTCGCAACTTTTGAAGTTTTTCCAAATTGTGTTAACGGCAATAATACCCCGTTTTTACGTAGATGTATTTACTGCTGACAGTACATGATAAGAAAATACACGTGTGAACACGTAATAATTATCGTGTAAATTGTAAGATTGCATGCATGTATCGAAAAAGTTCAGAAGCTTTTCACGTGACAGTTGCATTTGTGCAATAATAGCGCCTGCGCAATAGAACGGTAGTGGCAAACCAGCTGAAAGAAATACGAACTGCGACAAATAGAACATTTTGACGTTTCCCGATTATCTATAAAATTGTCCAAACCTATCAAACCAGTGACAGCATCGCGTCTCGCTTACGTTTGAAGAGTGAAATTGGAGAGCGTGTCCTGAAACTTGTACGTATGCGGTTTGCCGTGAAATGTTGTATCGGAAATATATAGTCGTATATTAAAGACCGTCCGACCTCTTTGAGTGGTATAGTACCTACCTACTGACATAAAATTCATGTCTTAATAAAACTTGGCTCTTGTCGGTTTACACTTTACAGGAAACCAGCAACAAACAAATTTCGAAAATAGCCGATATAAGTACTGGATTATTTGTTAGGTTAGGTTAGGTTTTCATTCTTGAATTCTTGAATACTTTAAATTGTGTTCAAAATTCGTCCTTACATCATATTACCTATTATTAATGATAAATATTTTTTAAAGAATACCTATAAGCTTTTATGATTTAAATAATAAATGGTGACATGTAATGATGATCCATGCCTTTCAGATCCAGTGACTGCAGTCATATAAGATAGGATAAGTATATGGTCAGAATATCAGTCCTATGCAATGTCATTGGTCCTATGCGACATTTCTTTTACCACGGAAAAAAAAACTCGGCTACAAATCGCAGTTCTTAGTTCCCAATGAATACGTCAAAATATTCATCAGAATCACCACCGCCTTGCACTACAAAGAATTTTCCAAGGTTTTTGCAAGGCGGTTTCATAGGCCCTGGCTGAATTCAAATTAGCAATACCCAATGCGGGTAGAAGAATAGTTTTCAATAAGGCATATTCTCTCAGCCGGCACAATTTTCATTTGACTGGCATCAAGTAGAGTAGTTTGCGTGCCAAAGCTCTTAAAGAAACCTCGATAGTAAATGCGAGGTATCCATAAAGACATCTAGAAAAAAAAAATCGCTGTAGGTATATATATATATATACTTTTTTTGTTGGTGTTAGGATATTTTTACTGCCTGCAGAGCCGCCACCACTGCATAAAAATGTGATTAATCTCACAGGTGATTCGTCGAAATTGAGACCAAAGACTTGGAGAAATGATTCGACAATGTTGTTAGGGTAATTTGTTAAGTGTGTGGGAGGAATGCGTTTAAGTGAAACGGATCAAATAAGGGAAGAAGGACTTCATTTGGGGCGCTATGACAGGTCATGCATAATATTTTCAAGGTTTCGTAAATACTTTGTTAATAAAAATCTAAGTTTATTTATTTTATTCCCATGAGTAAATAAATATACTTATTTTATATTACTTATCCTTAAAATGAGTTAGAAGAGTGGATTTTTCTTTTGATCAATAATTCCTGAACAATTGAAGCAACCATAAAATAAAAAATATCCTAGAAATAGTGTGTAGGTATTTAATCTAAATATTATTCGTATATTTTGATGATTGGATCCGGGTAATGGGTAAACTCAAATTCAAATTCAAATTTATTTATTTTATATATTATAATGAACATAACAAATTATAAATTTAAAGGCTAAAGCGTTCACGGCATGACATAAAATAAGTGTTGAGTAACAATTTTTCAAATAAAAATACAGAGCAATGTGAGTTAATAATACAATAAGTAATAAAATAAGAAAAGAAATAAAATAAAATAAAATAACAAAAATAAAAATACGTGAAAGCACATAGTGTGAACTATTGATAGTTGATAGGCTCTATCTAAAAACTTATAAAACAACGTCCACCTAAATTGACCCTCACGTAAGTGGAATATATCGATATCCGAAGTGATTTCAATAAACATGGTTACCTATTGCCCTCCCAATTGGCATTACTAATGGTAGGTTAGTTCTGCATCTTGGGAGAACAAACAACGGATGTCCTCGATTTCTCAGATAATTATCAGAAACACACGAGAGAACACCACCAAGAATGGCAGAGTTTCCATTTACGCCGCGTATAAGTCGGAAAAAATATGTAGCTAAATGAAGATCCCTTTTAAATTTTTATCTAAAGTATGTCAGTAAACCTAAGAGAAAGTCAGTCGGTTAGAGCCACGGATAATATCCATACAGCCGAAAGTAAAGAAGTCTCAACAATTTCTTTTGGACCCTCACCACCATAAGGCCGTACTTCAACTGATGTAACACCCAAACGATAGACCCACTCTCAAGTCTGCTTCTAACTAAGGGGTTATAAGGAATTTTTAGAACCGTAACTTCCGAAAAGACTAGGGAAGTACGCAAGGCAGAGCCCAACATTTTTAGCGCCTTTTTACAAATTGTATCCATATGACCACTAAACGTCAGTTTACTGTCAAATGTAATGCCAAGATCCCTTACAGATGATATTTGCGAGAGAGCTCTGCCATGCATCGAATACTAGAAAAACAATACTCATGAGGCTTTAGTAAACGATAAAACATTGCATTTATCAATATTGAAGCCCAGTTTATTACGCCTGTCCCAATCTAATATATCATCTGTATCAAATTGGAGCTGACGACAATCGTCCAAGGTGACATCTTCTATGAAGAATTTCAAGTCATCAGCAAACAGCAAAAACATAGCATTTTTATTTAAGTATTTGTTCACATTCCATAATCCATATAGTTTTACCATCGCGTGAATATAATACACCCCACGTCTGGATTGGAAAATGTAAATAAAAACCCAGAAAAAACACTACAATTTTTAGATATTTATTTATTTATACTTTTAAGAGATTCGATGGTTGCAATTGATCACCTGTAAAATTTATGCGTAGGGTGTTAAAAGGTTTTCATACTAATAATATTTTCCGCGAGTGACGATGTCTCAATGATAATTTATCACCGCTTAAAACGGTGGTAGGCATAGCCAGAACAATTATAAACAGGTGTGAATTAAGGATTTAAAATATTATCACTTAGAAACAATTTTGCTCCAAAGTAATATTCATCATTTGAACCGGGTGATAATGGTAGTTGGGTATAGATAATATGAAGGATGTAATTTTTTTTGTGATCCGTATACCTGAGACAATACGATAGTATATGCAAGCTATGGTGAAAGCCCCAGAAGTGGTGGATCCCACTCCTCACCTCCTAACTTGGAATTTGAAAGGCACCTGGTGAGCGCCTCACTTTCGTATGCGTACTATTAATTATTATGATATAGGTACCTACGCACAGTACCGGGCTTAAAAACATGGGTCTAAGGCAACGTTCCGTCTAATTTTTCTATTGTGTGTGCGGTTCATCAACGCATCTAGGGTTGGTGTCACCCGGTGTGATAAATTAGTACCCCTCCCTTCACAAACACACATATACAATTTTCCATTAAAACTTATATTTTTAAGGTATTTATTGATTTCACTGATTTAAGTGAGTGACGGGGCGGATATAGTGATCCCGCTCAACGTAAAATTTCACTTGCGTGCTCGCGTTAGTCGCACTTGACCTTTGTCTTCCGATAAATGAGTTGAAGAATAATTGTGCATGTGGTGGTTTCGCGCATTCGAGCAAACCTAAAATCTGTCAAAGGAAATTTTTTTACAATATTTTTGTACGAGGACTGTGCGGGGGATGAAAACATGTGTGCGGACACATTATAGATAATACCCCCACTATAAATAATAAAATTAAAATCACATATTCCAACTACCCACATACCTAAAACTAACAATGTATATTTTTCCTGTTCAAATATTATAGTAGACGAAAGTGATGACATAATATAATAGCGTTAGTCACTTATTTTATTTATGTATACTGTTTGAGTGATTATGTTATAGGCCCTTTTGATCTTAGTTGGAGGGATGTTGTTATGATTTGTAATATTATTTAAAACTTCAAATCAGTAGAAACCCGTGTGGCACTCTCTTCTGCCTCTTCCACTTCAGCTTACGTTTGGTTTGTGGGCGAGCGAACGCATTCGTATTCAAATGGTCGAGACCATAGACCATTTTGCTAGTGCTCGCCCAAAGTGCTCGCACTAGACGCTCAGAATTAAAATATATTTTTCTATTTTTTTTACGTTATATAGTATTTTTAAGCGGTCAAAATGCAACAATTAGGTAAAAATATCCATAATTTAAGTTATTTTAAAGAAACACGGTCACTTGATATTAAAATATATAATAATATACAAATAAATTATCACGAACATGTATCAACTTACATATGAAACGTAATACCATCGTCTCGCTTATCAGTACGGCTACCACATTTTAATACAACACACAGAACCATTTTTTTAATTAATTAACGGTAAAAAATATTTACCACTAACTTTATGTTTAACACAAAAAATAGCAATTTTAGCAACACGGTTATCGACGCTTAGTTAAGAATAAAGTAAGATTTGGCGGCTACACCGTAGCAAACCATCTCCCACATCTATAAACATTTATCTTACTCTAGCGCGTGTCGCAGAGATTATAAGGGTGCCGAATACTTTCTCACTCGCACTTATGCATCGTTTTTGTTCAGGCTTTGTATTATAGAGTGTTTAATTAAAAAATTACCGACTTATATACAAATAGACAGTATTATCTATTCAGTTTCAAAGTTTGGATGCGGGTTAGCGTCCCACCCGACAACTATATATTATTTTTCTAATGTGTATATTTCTGAGGAGTCAGCGAATTATGGATGTTCAATAACAATATACCTAACTTATAGATAAATTGGTTTAGGTATATAAATATAATATTATGTAATATCATAAAAAATACGTAAGGCTAAAAATTGTCCAAATACAGCCCATTCTTACCAGTCTTAGAATACCAGCATTGGTAGTGTTACAGGTTTTAAGCGAACAATGCTGCGTTAGACAATTATCCGGATAAGTGTGACGTGTTGAAGATTGCATTTTACAGCGTGTAATATATGCACGCGTTCAATTTTCCTCGAAATGCTAAGCATATGTCTACCTATATGTCATCAAGCATAAAGATCTATACATTTATTAGACACGGTAGCATTTCATGACAACTATAAAATATTAAATACTAGGGAAATAGTCCACCCAAGGACATACGAAAAAAATAATAATAAAAAGTATCTATCTAATAATAAAATGTAAGTATCTGTCTGCACAATATTGATATACCTAACTGATACAACTCGTTGAAGTAAATCAGAATACAATTATTATTATAGTACTTACATATTATATTTTGGCAACCATCTATGCCTATGGGGATGACCAACTCAATCCGTGTCAACCAATGACATTATTAATGGACAACGCACTCACTATAGTACCTAGCAAGTAAATTCGCGCATAGCGACATTCGCAAATGTATAGGTAGGTAGACGTCACGTGACAAAATTTCGCAATTTCCATTATGCGATATCACGCATCGGGAATTTATAGCAATATCACCTTTATTATAATGGCGTTAGAACAGTGTTTCTAGTGTCAATGTTCATTTGAGCGAGCGATATTGATATTAAAATATGAATTATGCCATTCGGCAGACCCGACAAAAAGCATCGGTAATTTATAGCAATATCACCTTTATTGCAATGGCGTTAGAACAGATTATACCATTCGGCAGACCCGACGAAAAAGTGAGTGTCATTTTTTTCCAGATGCCTCGTCCATATTAATGTCATTGGTGTCAGCATATTGATCGGTGATATTAAATAACCGACTTCAATTATAAATTATTTAATATCCATTTCTCGTAGAGTCCAATTATGGCAAACTCAGTAAACAGTTTTTCCACATAGTCAGCCATATCCAATGCCGTAAACTCTAGAAGAGTAGCTGACTCAATAATTATTATAATAATTATTTCCTAAATATTCTTTTCAAGATATTAGTTTCATTTTGAGTACGTCAATAAATAGCGGATCATAATTCATTGGACATGTCAATCGAATATAAGTTCCCAGTCTGTTAGTATCTCAGTCTCTGTGTCGCTCCGCACAACATCTCAATCTATCGAAACTCGGACCTCGGAAAACTAGCTAAGTATTGTAACATAAACTACTGTAACATACTCTTGTACCGACTGTTTAAGCTGCAAAATAAAACTCGCTCATCCATCCACCAGAACAACCACTAAATCTCGACCTCCTCATCCACAACACTATGAAACCCACACATAGGTATAATTAGGCATTTTATCAGGCTCGAATTATTGCAAAATATCAACTTTAATTTGATAATTTAGTAGGTAGGTATCTAGTAATAATCAATATTTTAGAGCATTGACATTTTCTCCGCCGTCTTGGTATTTTATCTATTTTCAAATTACAAATTTGTGTGAAAACTGAAAATTAATGAATTCAGATGACAATTAATTATTATAAAAGTAAAACGTTATATCTGTCAAGTTTCACTTTTTGGTGAATATAAAATTATGATATAGGTAGAGGGATAGGTTGGGTCAATAAGTCCTTAGAAAAGCCGACAGGTGGCGCGACTAGTACTGTAAGCGGTTTGTTTTCATGCAGCGGCACTACCGATTCAGTATGCTGCGAAGTTTCAATCAGATTGGTCGGGTTGTTGTGTGTTTCTCGTATATTTAAAAAAAAAATTGCTTGTTTACAAAAATGGAGAAAATTGAGTTTAGAGCTGTTATTAAACATTTTAATATAAAAGGGTTAACAGCAAAGGAAATAAAAAATGAGTTGGATTTAGTTCACGGCACATCTGCTCCTTCACTTGCAACTATTTATAACTGGTTAAATGAATTTAAACGTGGTCGTACATCAACAAAGGATGAACCACGCTCAGGACGTCCTGTAGAGGTGACTACACCAGAAATGATCAATAAAATCCACGATATGGTGTTAAGTGACCGAAGATTAAAGTTGAGTGAGATAATTGAGGTTACAGGGATCTCAAAAGGTAGCGTCATTTCTATTTTACATGACAAATTGGGCATGAAAAAAAATTCTGCAAGATGGGTGCCGCGTTTGCTCACAGTCGACAATGAACACAATAGGGTGGTGGCCTCTAAAGCCCTGTTGTCGCTCATGCAACGCAATCCGGATGAATTTTTTCGTCGCTTTGTGACTGTAGATGAAACATGGATACACCACTATACTCCCGAGACGAAAGAACAGTCAAAGCAGTGGATTGCGGAAGGCGAACCATGTCCAAAGAAGGCGAAAACCGTAAAATCAGCTGGTAAGGTTATGGCTACTGTATTTTGGGATGCACGTGGAATTATTTTCGTTGACTATTTGGAAAAAGGAAAAACAATAACAGGGGATTATTATGCATCTTTATTGGACCAGCTAAAAAACAAAATTGAAGAAAAACGGCCTCATTTAAACAGGAAAAAAATCCTCTTTCATCAGGACAATGCCCGTGTTCACACATGTTTACGATCAATGGCTAAAATTGAAGAATTGAAGTTCGAATTGGTCGACCACCCACCGTATTCGCCAGATTTAGCCCCCAGTGACTTTTTCTTTTTCCCAAACTTAAAAAAATGGCTAAGTGGACAACATTTTTTTTCAAATGAAGAAGTCATCGATAGGACAAATGCTTATATTGAGGACCTTCCGAAAACTTATTTTTCTGACGGTTTAAAAAAAATTGAGAAACGTCTAACCAAGTGTATTGAGCTCCAAGGAGATTATGTTGAGAAAAAAAAAATTAAAATAAAAACTGTTTTAATGCTTTTTTCTAAGGAATTATTGACCCACCCTCGTATCATGGCCCCCTGCTACTAAATTGGCCCCCCTTTCGTATTACTGATAATGCCATCTAGCGGTGTATCATGACATATAGTTCTCCTATGTACTGCGTGTCTAGGGAATCACGATTACTCCGCGTGAAGCGTATGCGTCGTCAGTGTCGGGCATTCTTGTCACAACGTGTGAAGTGAAAGTCTATCGTTCTGCACAAAAAAAATATTTTCTCAGAACTTTTTAGGATTCAGAGATTTTTGAAGTGATTTTGTTTACATCGAAGGAACGTGAAATCAATATTTTCAAGTAAGTTCGCTCAGTCTTCAATATTTTTAATTACAATTAAAAACAAATACCGTGACAGTGTTTGTTGATATAATGGCCCCCCATGGTGGTATGTAATTTGGCACCGGGGGCCATATTGCAACCATTTTACCTCGAGTAAAAACTATTATTTTTATTATTTTACAGGCATGCCGCGAATGAATCTTTTTCCGAGAAACAAGCATAAACTAAAATTATGGAGCGAGGAGAATATGATGAGTGGAGTAGTTGCAGTGCGGGAGAAGAAGATGGGCTACAAAAAAGCGGTGAAGGAGTTTGGAGTACCAAGAACCCATACAGGGGGCCATATTATCCTCATATTTTCCATAAATAGGAAAACTTGGTTTTTAGAAATACATGTTTAATATAATTCAATTGTTTTCTTTTTGGTTCCATGTTTAAGCATACACAAACTTAGTAGTTTATCTTCACTTTAAGTAAAAATTTAGAGCAGTTAGAATATAAACTCGTATTTTATGAAGAACAAACAAACTGGGGGGGAACGATACCACCTCTTCCTCTACTTACCTAATATGCGTATACGTAAACATTTCTAAGTTAAGAAATCCGGCTTAGTGGCTTACATATTAGGAATGTAATGAAAGTTTTATCTTATTGAAACTGTCAAGAGAAGATTGACTTATGCATTTCAAGTTGACTTGTCATAATATTATATAGGTAGGTACTCAATAACATTTAATGTTATTTTTAAGTAGAATAATATGTAACGTAGAATACGTATAATTATAAGATCTATTTTAATACATTTTTTGTTCATCTATTTTACAAATAAAATAATTTTATTAGGCAACATGCGGATTCATTTTATTGCCATTAAGATTGCCAGTGGCTTACACTACCAGTACGCCATTGCCGTATATTGCGCTACAAAAAAAATCATTTAGATATTATTAAGTAACTTAATGATTTTTTGACGTCTTACGAATTCGATTCGCTGTTAAAATTTTTCTTTATAATACATTCATACTTTCCTACATATACCACAGATGTCGTTGGCAAATTACTTATTTTTTATAAAATAAAGTGACATAGGTACGCCAATATGCAATTAAAAATATTTCACTTAAGAAGTTAGGCTTTAAATAATCACCTAGTATGGAGCCTTCGCCACTGCTATGTAGTAAATACTTTACCAATTTGTTTTTGGGCATGCTCCGCATCTACAAACAGCACGCCACTGGATATATTCGACTTATCAACTTTTGGCGGTAAATGTTACTGTGTTTTACATAATATTATGTAGGTACAATTTTTTTATATTTTTTTGAATGTCATACTATTGTTAGTCGTTGACAATATATTATAGAAAAAAAAACAGTTAGATACTTACATATTTGTCTTATTTTACTATTAAGGCGACACTTCAGGGAAACGGCAAATAATTTTCAACTATAGGCGCGACGAAATTTTGGACTCGCTGGCAGTCTGAGAGCGAACGTGGAAGTGTGAATACGTCAATTTGTTTCGTGATGGCGACGGGGATATTAATTCTTAAATCGTGTAAAGATGACTAAAACGCTACCCATTTACTTGAAAAAGAAAACATGTCAATGAATATATTATTATTGTTACTAATAGAACAATAAACAGAACATTAAATAGACGCATGTTTGATTGATATGACAAATTATATTTCGTTCGGCATGCGTCATTTGCACCCGCGACCCGCAATCCGCGCATCGCATAGCCACGATCTTTTTAAGCCATGCCTCAACTGAGGTATAACCTTAAAACAAAAAAAGTAGGTACTTATTCTACGAATGATATTTTCATGAAAGACGTGTTTACTGTTTGACATTCTTAGGTGAACGTTAAATACCTACCCAATCGTTTAATATCAAATAGTCGCCACTGATAGGTATGTGAGTACTTAGGTTTTAAAACTTAATAATAATCATAAGCCATGAGTAACCAAAGTTTATATTATTCTCTTACAGTATTTTTTGTTATAACAACATAACTTTAGTTTAAAGCCCATAAATATATTTTAATGGAAGAAGGCATACTTCACGTTTTAAGACTTTTAAACATTGGTTCCAAGATAAGCATAGGTAATCAAAAAAAAAAAAACGTAAATACATTGGCGTGGGTGGTCGGAATTAAAATGAAGAAATTTAAATAAAGTGGCTGAGTAATTGAATGAAAAAAAAATATCCGACCAATTTTCTGTCGGCGCCGTCATTTAATTAACAACTAGGTAAGAGCTTTATAATTTTTTCAAGAGTTTTAAATAATAATTTTATTCCTCTATTCACGTTGAGTGGATTTTAGCATTGGTCAATATGAACGGTGAATCTTAAATCATACTTTTATAAATTCAACGATAATATTGTAAGATTTTACTATTTGAAGTAGGTACCTACCTACCAGTATACAACTTGTAAAAGGCTGTATTCTGTGAGGACCAAATGTCGTTTGTTTAACGCATGCGTGCTACCTGTGCTCCCGTATGGCTGTGAGACATGGCATCTTACTAAGCTTCAAGAGTCTCGGCTTTTGAGCTTTGAGAATCGATGTCTCCGCCGAATCTTAGGGGTACATTGGTACGACCGCGTTACAAACACCCGAGTTCGTGAGCAGACACAACAGCCTTCGGTGATTGAAGTTATCACGAAGAGAAGATTTACGTGGCTGGGACATGTATTCCAGATGCCGCCAAAGAGTGCGGCACTTCGTACCCTTGTGGCACAGCCTCAAGGGTTCCGTCGCCGTGGCCGGCCCTCCCTCACCCTGCAGCGATGCTACAAAAGTGACCTACGTGCTGCAGGTCTGACATGGCGGGAGGCGCAGGAGTTGGCGATGGACCGAGGGAAGTGGCGCCAACTTGTGCTTGCCCTATGCCCCAACGTTGGGACGTGACAGGGCGAAAGAAGAAGACCTACCAGTAGCGAAGGGTGAGGTAGGCTGATCCGCCATAAAAAGTGGACATTAAACTTTGTTAGTCATACGTATTTGTTTTTGTTGAACTAGACTACAATAATTTACAGATGGTGATGGTTAGTTTTTAAAAAATCGATTAAACCCTGCCTAAACCAAACCGTAATAGTTTTGGTATGTTAAGGGCGATTCGACAAGTTGTTGGTTTGTTTCTAAGCCAAAACACAGTAGATACAAAATATTATTCTATCTATACAATATCCAAAATTATAAATATTTAATGCAATGACATTATTAATGGACAACTCACTCAATACAGTAGCTAGCAAGTAAATTCGCACATAGCGATATTCGCACATGTATAGGTAGACGTCACGCAATTTCCATTATGCGATACCACGCATCGGGAATTTATAGCAATATAATGGCATTAGAACACATTATGCCATTCGGCACACCCGACATAATAGTGAGTGTCATTTTTTTTCCAAATGCTTCGTCCATATTAATGTCATTGATTTAATTGCATAATTTTTGATATTTTATAGATAAATGAAGATTCTTCTACTATGGCTTGCATAAGGCAAGGTTTAATTATTGAATTTTAAAAACTAAGAAACACCATTTACAAATTGTAATCTTAGTTCAATGGCAACAATTACGTTTGAGTGACAAAGTTTAGTGTGCACTATTTACGTCGGATCTTAACAGCCGGCCTCCATCCTTCGCCACTGGTACCTACCTACATTTTGTAATTTTTCATAAATAAATGTAAGTAGGCACTCTTTTTGCGATCAAGATTTTATCTATGTAGGTAGTTGCATAATGGTAAGTAAGTCAGCTATATCTATACTATATCACTAAGCCGGCTATCACATCTAAACTCTTTTAGTCTGCCGCACAGCCATAAATTAAACCTTCTAGGAACGTCGATCCGATGTTGTAATTGAAGACCGCGCGCATCCACCTAGCGACAGTCGCACGTAACCCGTCGAAACGTATAAATATTTGGATGCGCCGATATAGGAATGACTCATTCGTAGGTGTGTGTATGCGTTCTGGCGTCTTCGACACGCAGCCCGACATGCATGCGATTTGTAGCACTAAAAGTTTTTTTCAAACTAACAAGGCAACGTGTGTTTTGTGAATAACGATGACGTTACATCGACGTATTTGACACGTTGCAGAGGAGACGAAGCTTGATGTGCGAGTCGGCTAAACTTTATTTGTGATGAAATAAACTAAATAAAGGGTCCAATACACAAAATATGATGGCAGTAGGTAACTAAATGTCAATCTTCGTCACTATTGTGGTGAATATGTAACTACGCTTATATTCCATCGTTGCAAATACGTCCATTTCCTTCTGATCGGCCTACCAATTTAATGGCACTCTTTGTCGGAAACTTTTAAAACTCCATTGGATATCTAGAATTTAGATCAGGGGTAGTCAACCTGGTCCCTTTCATGGTTGGCGGTAGGGGTTTTAAAAACATTTTCATTATGTTTTCATAAAATTTCCCGTGACAATTTAAATTTCAGAAAATATACTATTTGTATTCACGTTACGTAAGTGAAACTAAATAGCGCTATACATATTTTATAAATTTTATGAAGTGAAGTTACTTCCTTCCTTTATAAATCATTATTACTGTGGAACCGGTGGGCGGTTAGAACATTTTACTACTAACAGAGATACAAAAGTGGGTGGTAGGTATTGTGACACCCCCGTATGGTCCCCATTTGGGGATGTCTTTGTGTATCTGGAGACGCCCGAATCGGTATCAAAGCCAACAAATAATAAAGCGCTGATTACGAAAATTAAATAATAATAACAGAGCCGAGCCGGCAATGCCTTAGAGTAGATTATAATATGTTGAATGGCAACAATGCCATAATATAACCGTTGACGATTTGCAACGTCGCCTTCTTTCGCCAACGGCTTTCGTTGGAAAAAATCACAAGATGGCGCGCAGATCGCGACAAGCAGCAAAACCGCGAGCACGCCGATTTCGTAGAGATAAAATAAAATATTCAAAATGTAACCATATAGTATAATATTAACGTAAATAAACTCGTCGTCTTCCATCATAATTCCGGTGTGTCAATTATCCACCTCCAAATCCCGAACCCAGACGATAAAAAAGAAAACAAAACACAAAGTGACAGTTGATAAATTTTCTCATACCAAAATGGAGGGAAGTGATAGTATGTTGACTACCTCTGCTCTAGAGGCTCAGGAGCACTTCTATTCTGTCCACCAGGCCTGGGCAGGTATCTACTATCTAGTATCTACTTATAAAAGATTTGGGATTGTCTAAAGAATAATTGTCAACATGATTTAAAATTATGTAATTTGGTAATTAAAGCAAAAGATTATTTTCAGAAACACGTGGGTTTCTTAATTGGACAGTCAATTATTTAGAAATGTTGAAGCAGGTAGGTATTTTAAGTAAGGATAGCTTTATTATCAAATACACACTTACATAATAATATTACATATGTACCTATAATATTTATTTTCTTCCTTCGGTATAAGAATTAAAAAAAAAAAATTATGTTATTACCTAATATCTACGTGTAGAGATAGCTTAGAATATAAATAAAAAGACTATTATTCACTTTATTGAAAAATATTCTATAATCTATAGCAAGTTTCCAACCTTTCTTGTTTGGCAAAACTTTTGGCTCCATAAAGACGAATAACGTTTTCTTCGGTATCTTTGGTAATTTGCGTTTTTAAATCATCGTCACCATCATCAGTCAAAGTCAATCCACTGCTAAATGAAGACCTCCCCTAGCCTCTTCCACCTTTCACGGTCCCTAGTTCTTTGCAGCCACATACATCCACCGAACTTTATGAGTATCTCTGGCCAGCGGGTTTTAGAGCTTCCCTGCGGGCGTTTAGTGCCTCTTCGGTACCACTGTATGACTACGTTTATCCAGCGGTTGTCCACTCTCCGAGCGACATATTCGGTCCATTGCCATTATATTTGCTTAGCGACTTTTATCACATCGCGTACTATTGTCTGTTCCCTTATCCACTGGTCATTATGTGATCTTTATGCGTTATGCCCAACATGCACATTTTCATAACACGTTCGCTACACGTATTTTTTGTTATATAATAAATCATAAATAGTCGGGTTACTGCCAAAAGTAGGTATGTCTCAAAATCATGTTATGGAGAATACCTAAATCTATGGGAGAATTACAATTTGAAAGTTTGTCATGCCCTATAAAATCAGGCATAATATTAATTTCTTTATGCTTTATGTGCATGCCTTACATTTTTTTTCTAAATTTTATATATAGATATATGTTACGCCGAATGTGCGAAATTGACTATTACATGAAATGGGCAAAATTTTGCCTAATTCATGTATTAGTCAAGCTCGTTGCCTTATTCATAAATTAGGTATATTATCTGCCGAGTACGTGAATTCGCCAGGGTATGGAATTCTTAAACTGTCAACATGACAGTAGAAAGAGTAAATTTAATACGGATGGTTTTATTAGTTATAATTGGACATAATATAATATTATTATTATTAGGTTAGGTTAGGTTAGGTTTTGTAATTCTGAATTCAACTGAATGTCCATTTTGAGGTTAGTTAACAAGTGTTAACAAACTATCAAATCATACTATCACAAACAAACAATGGACCATTTCACGATTGATACCCAAGCACGAATCAAATTGCGAAAATACCTTTTAATAAAATTCTTCCGTTATCATATTATGGTTCTAGGTTTTTTTTGGGCATAGTAAATGGATATGATCGTCATTGTAGTCATTGATTGGTATATTTTTATATAATCAATGACATTTGACACATTTTGTTATTTTGATTTGATGAGTTGCAAAAAACACCACCGGAGCGCCACCATCTATTTTGACCAATGCATGAGCATTTGACACATTTGGTTGAGTTGCAAAAAAACACCACCGTAGCTATCTAATTAGCCCAATGCATGAACTAGGCAGAGAAATTACTGCCGAATTCACGCAATTGGCAGATATTTTGCCTAATTCATGAATAAGGCAACGGGCTTGCATTTTTCATGATTTAGGCAAAATTTTTCCCATTTCATGTAATAGTCAATTTCGCACATTCGGCGTAACATATAGGTACACCTAATCCGTTAACTCGAAATACCTAAATTATTGACTTACCAACTTTTGCCAGTAACTCCACTATAATATTATCTATGTATTAAAACATTTAAAATGTTAAGTAAGATTTAATTTCATTCTGAATAAAAAAAATAGCTCAGAAAAAGTTTTGTCGTTATCGGTGTTTAACGTTATTTTATTTCGATGCTTAAAATTACCAGTCATATTTTAGTACTGAAGATATTTAAAAGCTCTATCTAAAAAAAGTTTGCAGTTATTGCCAACTATTAAATTTCGCGTGCGTGCGCTTTTATTGCATTACGACTGAGAATTTTTAATGTTTCTGCAGTTAAAGAGAAAACGCTTAAATATTTTACACGAGGTATGTCATGTCATATAAGTTATGACGCTTTCGAGATTGATTGAAATGTGCCTATTAATAAAACGAAATGGCGTTTACATTGTGAATGTTTCATGATGTCATAAAATGTGTGTGTTTTTTTTTTTTAAATAATGTTATTAGATATTATAATATTTATTATCTACCGCAAATAAAATTTATGCCTACATTCAACTCTATTTCTACTGTGTGTTTAGGGTTTAATATCGTTTTGAGCGACCAAAACTTTCCACCCCTCTCGATCCCCTGCTTCTCTCAGGCCATATTAAATGCCCCCAGTCAGCTCCTTCCCTTGGTCATTCCAGTCCGCCAATGCTCTACCTCTGCTTCGCCTTCCCTGAAGGCCATCCAAAACCACCAGTCTCTCCATATTGTCCGGTCCGCCCTGAACAATATGTCGAAAAAACTGCAGAATGCGTCTCAGACATATTGTCGAGAGCCGTTCCTTCATCTGTCTCTCGATGATTGACTGGTTTGTACTGTGCTCTGTCTAAGAAATACCAAGCATTTGGCACCAATACCACTTTTCGAAGGCATCGTTTTCCGCTCCCTTGCCTTCAGGGTCCATGACTCGATACCTAAGCTATAATCTATAATCTAAGCTCGATACTAATAAAATATGGAGAACACTAAAGTTGGCACAAGCATCATTTTTGTAGCAATTGAAATTCCCCGATCTTTCCATAATATGGAATTACGTCTTTTATTACCACTAACTAATCACTATATTATAGTGAGTGGTAATAACGGCATATGTGTGCGCCTTCTTATCTCTACACAGGGAACACAAAATGAATGGGAACTGGCTTACCGTTACCCTATTGGTTGTGGCATAACAAGCTAAATGTCTTGAGTGTGTAAAAATATGGAATCAACTTAAAAACGTGTTAAAGAATATGCTATTTTCAATAGGTAGTTAATAATATACCTACTTTAGTTTGTCACGCTAATGTAACGTGCTTTCAATCTTTGGGGACAGTCGAGGCGGTTTTTTTTACTTGTGGTTTATGGCGGTCAGGCCATAAGCTACCCTGCTTCATAACTTTGGTCCATGGCGATGGCTTTTACATTTATCCATTGATATACTACATCAATGACTACATCAATGGTTGTATCCTTAGATCCTCTAGCTATCCCTTTAGATATCACATACCTACATACTACGCTAGCTACATAGGTACTACGCTACTTTATCAGATCAGATACTATATCAACCGTTCGTCTAGTCTAGGCCCTTGGCCTAAGGCTTTGGCCCTAGAGTAACAGAATAAAGTAGATACATATATAAAACAATTAGTGACTTTTTATGTATTTTTTCAACAGCGACAACAGCATCCCTAGAATAAAAAGTATTCTTTGCATGTCACTGATATAGGATAGGTACCTACCTATATAATAATATATTATATGTCCACCTCGTATTTACACCCAAATACATTTTTATATTAATATAAGTACCTAAGATATAATATACCTACATGACATTAATATTTTCTTATGATTAAGGTACTTATATCTATGTTTTGTGTATCATGGTTATATTAATAATATGTGGGAATAATTGATATTATTATTAAACGAGTAAGTATTTCATTTTAAGTGATCTTTAGTTAGAGGTTATAACTCTGTAACAGATATTCCATAGGTACATACTCAGCTGTATACTACAGTGTTTCTTAAACTTTATTATGTAATTAATATGTATGTGAAGTAGATCGATTGAAAATGCAACCTTTGATATGCCATTGTCCAGTTAGTAGCACGGTTTTGTATATAATAATATTACTTACAGCCGTATAGGCATTGCCAACTCTTGGATTTTGCTTAAATTCTCAGGAAAACTATTTAATAGTATTTTGTATAGAAATACTCCATCTGTTAATTAAAATTAATCTGAAGCATCTTACTTTTTAGCTGTAAAGTCAAATACGGAAAATAAATACAGAAAAACCATTCTATCGTAGCAGCGAATGTATTAGCGGTGATTTGCTCACTTCAAAATCGCGACGCTATTAATTTCACGTCGTGTTTGGAAATTCGAACACATCCAGTTGGTAGTATCATAGATCACCGTGAGATATTGTATTGAAATATATGGTCGTATAGCATTGATATAAAAAAAATTACATGACGTAACTGTTGGCTGTATTGCCAAGCCATTTAAACAAGAGAGAGCAATTTGAAATATAATTGTAGGAATCGGTTTCGTCATTTAATTGCCCCAAATCTACTTAGGTATAATCAATGTTTCTAAAAATTATTTTATTCATTTTTTTGACCAAATTGAACATTTTTTTTAAAATATGAATTATTTTTTTGTTCAATTAATTTTTATCTAAGTACTTAATTATAACTTGTTTTAGAATTATTAATAACTACGTCCTTGCTTTTTCGTACAAGGTGGTTGTTAGTAATTTTTAAACAATCACAAACACCCAGGCTTTGAGAAAAACATATAAATATTTTGTCCTCACCGGGAATCGAACACAAAATTTTCGAGTGGAAGGCCAGCGCCTTATGCATTGGACCACGAGAGCTGCCTTATATAACTTGTATTATAACCATGACCCCCACATTTTGAAACGGGCCCCCAGGGTTGAATCTTTGGCGGCCCCCCCTGCCGTAGCATTTCCACGCGGTAAAATTAATGTGTATGTTTAGTGTTTTTTGTATAGGTTTTTGATTCCATTTATTTGAATTATGGAGTTGTCGAGTATCGATACACAATTAAAAATCGTACCGTTTGACCACATAATTTTAAATAAGTATTAACATTATTGAAGAAAATAGAAATATTTATACTATTAGAGCAAATTTGTGATGTGTGTTTATCTCACTTATTTAGTCGACTCGCCACGCCGGGCCCCTCCTGAGCCCGGGCCCATAAACTGTCAACCTCCCTCCCCTTGTGGGGGCCATGATTATAACTATCAAACCTCACACATAATGCAGCACAATTTATTATAATTGGTACTTAGGTAACTAGCGATAATGGGAGTTATTTTTCCGACAACAAATTAATTAGTGAAATTTATATATCAACATTTGTAGAGTAACTAACCTAATGTTTTTTTAAATTTGAGATCTAGTCTGGAAAGCTAAGGAATTTTGCAAGGTTTTGCAAGGCAAAGTTTGAGAAACAATGAATATAGAAACCTACATTTGACCTTCGAAAATAAAATGTAATGGATGTTTTAGTGACGGATCGTAAAAGCTTCGGCTAAGATGACCATCGCTGTAAATAATCTTGGACTGCTGAAAAAAGCTCAAAGCTCAACCAGCCATAAATCAAGGGTGCGTTTATGCTGAAAGGTTCTGTATAATTCCAGGGGTCCTTATTATTGTTATAGGCATTTTTAGCAATTTCGTGAAACAATCACATTGTACCTTGACATGCTACATCAATACATTGTACCTACGTATTGTTATGTTCAATTTATTATCTCTGAATGTATTCTGACTGTAAATAATTACGTATTTGCCTGCTATGTTTTTATTTATGTGTAATAATATAAAACAGTACCTACAAGGATTTAAGATGTTTCAATATTATCAAGAAGTCATAATATATTTATATTAAGTACGAGTATTACGATTGTAACATTATTAGCAAATACTTGGATAGATAAGAAAATATAAATACCTATGTACTTAAGTCTTGATTCAGATGGAGCAAAAATACATACCAATAGGATTGTGGGTCTAGGACGATTTGGCACCGCGAACTGGCCTCCGCCGATTGGCCTCCGGTAATTGGCCGCCGGTACAATCGGACGCCGGCCCAATTAGACGCCGACCCAATTCGACGCCGACCCAATTGGCCTCCGGGAGGATTGGACGCCGCACAGTTGAATTAAATGCGCAAAGGAAAAGACGTACGTTACGATTTGTTGGAGTAAGTAAGCAAGTCAGTTTAATATGCTTCTATCTTCTCAGTAGTTGTACCTTATACATTTCGCGCTTTACACATTTTTAATATAGATTGAGAATAATTATTATGCCTTATGATGTTTATTAAAAGAAAATAAGTCTTCCCTCGTGTCTCCCCTGGATTTCGTCCAGCACCCAGTACCTAAGTAGTTTATCAATCAAACTACTGAAACATTTATACTTAGCAGATAACTTACTTAATATTTTGTTTTTAATTTCATACTATCTTAAAATACGCATTTATGCATAATAATATACATGTTTAAGCTTTATTATAATACTAAGTCGATAAAACGCTGAAATATAATGTAATTTTCATTCTAACATCTAACATTATTTTTAATATTTGTTGTAAATATAAATAAGTACCCGTGTATAGACAATAAATTAATTGATTATGCACATCTTTAAGTTTTAGCGAGGGAAGACTTATTTTCTTTTAATAAACATCATAAGGCATAATAATTATTCTCAATCTATATTAAAAATGTGTCAAGCGCGAAATGTATAAGGTACAACTACTGAGAAGATAGAAGCATATTAAACTGACTTGCTTACTTACTCCAACAAATCGTAACGTACGTCTATTCCTTTGCGCATTTAATTCAACTGTGCGGCGTCCAATCCTCCCGGAGGCCAATTGGGTCGGTGTCGAATTGGGTCGGCGTCCAATTGGGCCGGCGTCCGATTGTACCGGCGGCCAATTACCGGAGGCCAATCGGCGGAGGCCAGTTCGCGGTGTCAAATCGTCCCATTCCCTAGGATTGTGGTCTTAGATTGTGGTACAATAATATACTTGTGTAGTGTGTCCATTTGTACGTATGCAGTTCATCGTATACCTACTTCACCGTGAAATGTTGTATCGGAAATAATATATGGTCGTATATTAAAGACCGTCCAACCTCTTTGGGTTGTACCTACTAACAGTATTGAGATAAAATTCATGTCTAAGTAAAACATGGTTCTTGTCGGTTTACAGGAAACCAGCGGCAAACAAATTTTGAAAATAGCTGATATACTTACTGGATTATTTGTTAGGTTAGGTTAGTTTAGGTTAGTCTGCCATATAAACTTCTGAGGATTTTTACAAAGTGCATGTTATACCTACATCACATGCGGACCATCAAATACCTATGCATCTTATGAACAATATTTAGTATAGTTTGGAATTGAAAATAGTGTGTCCTCTGGCGGGCTTGTGCAGCTACTGTGGCCGCATATAGAGAACTACTGGTATAGATATATTCTACAGCCTAAAAAATAACGATTTAAATACACAATCTCACAATAATGGGGGAAATTTTTTTTTACTACCAATCTGAACAAGACAAAATCAGACATCAGCTGACAAAATTGCAATAACATTGTGATGGCAAAAAGGGCCAATTCACATTTTCATTATATTGTCAAATATCTCGGTTAACCCGAATATGATTTTCTTCCTTAAACTAAACAACCTAACACCCCAACAGGTTAAACAATACTAAAATTTTATGTACCTATATCACTCAATTATTTTGTTTACTAGAGTAAATTGAAATCTTATTTTTGCTCTCCTGACCGTTCTCGAAAATGACAGATGGTCCCTTCTGCCATATGATTACCGCTATATAGTATACGGTCATCTCTTTCAGATAAGAAAGCTTACGGCGAACTGTGCTTCGGTAAAATGTTATACGTACAATTTACATGTACTAACCTAACTTGTAGTTGTCAAGTAACCAGCGACCCCTCCCTCCGCCCCCCATTTTAATAGTGAAAAAAAAACACATAAAAATAATATTTGACTGGGTTGGGATTGTTGGGAACCCGTAAGGCAAGTAACAGATTAATAAGATAAGAATGTGTAAGCCAATCGCTATGTACCAAGGATTTAAAGACTTATTCCGTTTAAAATGGAAAAACTAAAGCCGAGTGCCCTCAAATACCTAGGTATAACAAATAGTATTGGATGCCTGTTTCGTTTACGTGATATTATTAAATGTATATATACACGGACGTGCATCACTAGTGATAAGTTGGCAGGTTTTCAAAATATTTGCCTCCAGAATGTAATAAGTATGTGGTGCGGTTAATTGGTATCTACAGCTAAAATTCATTAAAATTAAATGTTCGTAATTTAAACTGTTTTAAATTTGGAACATATTTTCGAGCGGCAATTCATAATAAGGACACAATGGTTCCCCAAATAAATTTATTGCTGTCGCGAGGCCACAAACTCTAAATCTGCAGTCTCAATCGCACGAAATTCCAGCAATTACGGAAAACTTTACAAATTCATACATTTTACAATCGTAAATTTGGCGGCAATGCAGCGTAATGGCCGCCGGCCACAATAAGAATTCCGATTTGGATATTCCGAATTCAAATTTGGATTCGATCGGACTGCGGGACATACCTACCTGCACCCATGAAAACATACGACAAGGGCCGCATTTAGGGTGCGTTTTAAAATTTGTGATTGCTTTTTGCCGCTTTGAATAACAATGTATCATTATTGTCATTAACCTTCAACCACAGATGTCTCTAAACAAACGTAGAAAGTAGTAGTTTTAAGTCGTTCTCGCAACTCTTTTAGTTCATGCCCTAAATCTAAATTTATATTGACGATATGGGTTACTAATATTTAAAAAAAAATAATAGTGCTGTCATAAAGACTACTTGTCATATTTATAATCTGTGATGACACAAAGTCTGTGCGAGTTGTGCTGATGACTAGAGTTTCATTAAATGTCCTGAATAAGTATTTTTTATGGCAAGAATCACTGAAAAATTACTTAAAAAATGCTGAAAGTAATTCTAGAAAATCAAAATTAATTGAGGAGTACCGTATGTCATTAATAAAGGGGCATCCAATTGATATGGAGGTAAATCATCAATAGAATAGGTACTCAATTGTTGAACTCGAATTTAAGTGAATTTGTGAAATACCAGATAGAAAGATAAGATAAGACGAAATGTAGAAAAGTCCCAAGTCATGTGTTAGTTTACATATATTTTAAGATAAGAACCATATTATAAAATATAAATTATAGGTAGGTTATATGTAGTTGGAAATAAAATTATTGGTTACTGAAATATGTCCTGCGTCTTGTGTGTTACTTTTTTCAAAAAGATTTTTTCTATTGGTTATAATATAATATATTTTCTCAGAAGTGTTTAAGTAAGTTACAACAAAAGATCTTGGAGTGATCCGTGACGTCGGTTAGTAATAAAATTAATAACTACTTTGATTTAAACTATACAAGCCGATCGCCAATAGTAGCTCAATTTGGAAAGCGCTTCAGAGAGTATAAAAGCCATTAGTTAAAATTTGTCGCAATTAAGTATGACACCATAGTGGTCTATGTGCATGGGCGCGAAGCGGTTGCAGGTTCGATCCTGTGGGGTGTGTCTAACTTTTTTCATAAATATTTTTTCTATTGGTTATAAAATATTTTCTCAAAAGTGTACAGAAGGAAATTACAGTAAGTACATAATATGTTCAATAATTAGAATGTTACATTCTTAAATCTTGTGAATTATTTGTTCAATAAAAAAATAGTTAATAATGAAATATGTAAGTATATAAATATAACGGTCCGTAGGTATTTAGTATTCCGCTGCCAACCGTAATCGAAAAAAAATATAACAATAATAACCGTTGCGACTTGTAGGTGTTGTAGACATTGTAGGATAATATATTTTTTAATTTGAATAATGCTTTCAGTAAATTAATCCAGATTTATTATTATTTTTTAGATGCGGCCCTGGTATCACGTGAATATTTTCTAAAACTAAAAAGAGAAGAATACGTGAAACTTTTTAGTGTAAGCGAGAGGAATGAGAGGAAAGAGAATTATTTGGATGCTATTACGTGTTTTGAAATCCGAATGCAATCAAACGGAATCTATCGTTGCGGGTTCAAGGAAAATAACAGTTTTAGAAGCCACCCGTATCTACCTATGGAGTTTTCCGATTGGTGGAGAATATTTTTCTTTCGATTGGACAGGAGATATCCGGTATAATTCTTATGGGATATATACATTCATAGGTACTCCTCGTAGGTATAAGTATATTATATATTATTATCTACGTAGGTACCTATAAGTAATAGACTTGCAGATCATTTTCAATATTATTAGGTAAGTACTTATTTCGATTCGAATTTGGAACACAATTTAAAGTATTCGTGAATTCAAGAATGAAAACCTAACCTAACCTAACAAATAATCCAGTACATATATCGGCTATTTTCAAAAATTGTTTGCTGCTGGTTTCCTGTAAAGTGTAAGCCGACAAGAGCCGTGTTTTATTAAGACATGAATTTTATGTCAGTAGGTACCTACTATACCACTCAAAGAGTTTAGACGGTCTTTAATATACTTACAGCCATATATTTCCGATACAAAAATTTCACGGCGAAGTGTGATACGGCGAACTGCATACGTACAAGTTTCCGGACACGGAATCCCAGATCGTGAAAATTCAAATTTTGTTTTTCACTGTGGGTTTAGACCCAAAGCATGGATTTAATGGGTTGCACAAGGGACTACCATCCAATTTACTTGTAAACAAATTTGTTGAGAAATTTGTAGACTCTATAATAAAAATACAATCTAATTATCCAACATCTTTGCAAACACGATGAATTATGTTGTCACCTAACTAGAACTAAGTAATGTATCTAATACCTATAAATTATTTGTATTGGTTGTCAATAAAATTACTTATTTAGCCTTCACAGTTTTGAAAGAAAAATATTCACCAAAAACAATTAAAATTATCCAAAAAGACAGCCCCCGCAGTGTTTCCATTTAAACGGTGAGCGTAAACATTCAAAATCTTCGTTGTTTTATGATCGCCGTTCGCGGAAAACGAGGCCGGGGGGTCGCTCGGGTGTTCGGCCCCCCTAAAGTCCGCAGCCCCCTCTGGTGGACGCATCTTTCGTGCCATAAACCACATCTCGGGCCGGCTCCAAGATTTACCGGATTTCAAGATTTATCATCTCTCTTTGCTACATTGGTCGCAAAATAATGTTTAACCTTTTACGACTGATGATTTTTGAATTGTTTCTAATTGAAATATTATATTACTGACTAAAAAGTAAAACGTGTCATTGTTATTTAAAAGAAAACAATATGTTTAGTTACATAATATTAAGACACAATAGAAACGAAGTGCAGTACCTAATAAAAGTATAGTATTAGCAGCATGGCCCTCACATCCTAAAGCGCCCCCCTACCTATCGCTAAGTTTAATGGCACGTGTGACGCTCAAGAGAAGCGTTTTCAAAATTGTGTTAGAGGTAAAAGTAAGGGCCTATTTTTAGCGATTTTTTTTTAGTTTTGATAGATCTCTTGAAATATGGAGATGTTGAGCATCAACACTAAACAGTCAACTTTTTTTATTGTTAGAGCGAATTCTTGATGTGTGTTTATCTCACATATCTGATCTACCCACCACGCCTGGCCCTTAGGCTAGAGCCCTGTCAGTCCCCTCTTCTTTGTGGTGATCATGATTAGCAGATGTAAAAGTTGAATAGAGAGCAGTATGGTGGATTTATTCAGATTAGAAATGAAATGAAATAAAACATTTGCACCACATGCGACCTTTAATATACGTGGAAATAAATTTGACTTATTATAATGATAAGATTTATGTAAAAAGGAAAATCGTTACATCTTTACGTATAATCAATATAAAAAAAACGTTGTTAAGAAAATTAATGATTATTAAATTAAATGATTATATTTAATATTAAATAATTATATAAAACCTGCTTTAAAATTAATACTCATTGAAGGTTTTCCAATTATGTACAATATTTTATAAAATTATATATAAATTGATACGTTCTTTTGAATATTCTTCTTCTTAGTCAATCCTTCATGACTGAGAAATTCTGAATATTGAAACTCTGAAACTGAAACTGAAGAACATTGAAATTCTGTCATATTTTGAGCGTCCAAAACTATCCACCCTTTTCGATCCTCTGCCTCTCTCAGGGCGGAGTGAAGGCTGACTCCAGTCAGCTGTTTCACTTGGTCGCTCCAGTGCGCCGATGGTGTTCCTCTGCTTCGTCTTCCCTGGAAGCTACCCAAAACCATCACTCTCTCCAGGAAAAACTGCAGAATGTCTCTCAAATAATATATAGTTGAGAAACGTTACTTTATCTGTAGTCTATGGATGATTGACTAGTTCGTCTTGTACTTTGCCAAGAAATACGAAGCATTTGGCGCCGACACCATGTAATTTCAGAGGCATCCATTGCCTTCCGCACCCTTGCCCTCAGAGCACATGATTCGACACCGTACAAAAAAGATTTTCTTTATTTATTAAAAAAATGATTTTTAATTAAGTGAAAATGTGTTAATATTAAAGCCTGAACAAAAACAAACTACAACTGTGAATGAGAAAGCATTCGGCACGCTTATATTCTCCGCAATATGCGTTAGAGTAAGAGTAAGCATTTCTATGGTTGAATTAATAATTTTTTGTAAACGACGCCGGTAAATATTGGTTTCAATGACTTCATTCATTAAAAAACTGCGAGAACGTGATGCTGAAATTTATTATTTTTGTGTTAAATATAAAGTTACCTAGCTGTAATTATTTTTAGTTAATTTAGTATAAAAATTTGGTTAACTATGTTGTTGTTTAAATATGGTAGCCGTAGGTACTGAGAAGCAACGTGATGGGATAATGTGTCATAGTTAAAGTTAATAATAAAATTATAGGTATACGTTATACGCAAGAAACACGGTTTCATATAGTTGAAAAAAACACTCTCTCTTTATATTATTACTCTGAGGTAGATACCTTTTTATTTATATCAAATCGAAATTTGGTAGTGTGTTCGTAACGACCATAGTGACTCTGATGAAGTATAATATTTTAAGCGTTTTTATTGGATGGATTAGATTAGGTAAGGTATCTATTAATTAGGTATTAGAACAGTTTCAGTAATTGTTTTATTATCAGTCTATAATTTTAAATACGTACGCTTTACGTTTAAAAAGTTTACCAATCGTCCTGAAAGGTTAAAAATCTGCACCTGTAATAGAAAAAACTTTTCTGTTGAGCAATAACTTACGCACTTGTCAAACAGGTCAATTACCAACCAAAGGAAAAAAAATATTTGTTTTACTTGGACAGGGGGAAATGAATAATAAGATTTATTGCAGACAACATACAACACATAATTTGTGAAAGCTTTGCATCTTCGAGCCCAGTTTTTTTTGGTTCTGTTTATGACTTTGAGTAATAAATTATTATTACTTGGAATAGCTGGAATGTACACTTAAAATCTTGTTAAAATATATTATATTTAACAAAAACTTAAACACTTACTACTACTTATACAAACGTATAAGTAGGTACCTACCTTCATGTTTTTCTACTTATCATTCCAATGGCTTCTTCGAGCAATTGTTCGCGATCATCATAACTTTGTAGGCAAGCCCTCCGCAATAGCCGATTTTAGTGAGTAATGTTTTACCAAGTGCATAGCCAACACGCCAGTGTTGCCATAATATAATTTATAAAAACATTGCTTGTAAAATTAAAACATTGGAATAAATATTCGATATCTTGCAACACTAGACACGCACACTGTCACACATATTTTCGAATAACCCAGGAAAGGGTCGCGGTGGAAGCGTGAAGGGGGCGAGGCCAGTGCGTGAAAAAGTTCGTCATGTTTTGAAGGACAAACACATGCAATAACTCCATCTATACTTTTCTATAATCTAAGTTTGTAGGTTACATGTACATTTTACGTATTAAATTTGAACATATCACAGTTCACCGGAAAAAGATGGTCGTATATCTTAAATTGATTAGTAGGTATCAAATATCTTATAAATAACGATCTTATTAGGTAATATCAGATAAGTATTGATAAGCACTATTTGATACTTACTACCTTACGAGCATCTACAGAAATTGTAATTAAGTATATAGATATAGATGTTATACGATTTTATATAATCTATGGTCTCCAGTCTATTTATGCTCAGTTTCTTTAATGTTCAAGCAATACATCTATGGTTCAGGCTTTGATGATAGTTATAGGTATAATGTTTGAGGCTTTCACGGTTGTTTTTTATCATAGTAGATTTTTGGATTTCCACCGTGTGTCCTTCTTCTTTCTTTCCTCTACGATTCGGGCTCGTTGCAGAGGCCATTATCAAGATGATGATGATTTGATGATAGTATTGATATGTATGTACAAGTAACTAAATGACCTAGTATTCTGCCCTGCTAAGTAAATAGACAGTAAGTATTTTGGTTTTAGTGCAGTAGAACAACCCGAGTTTTAAACTACCTTTTTTCTTATATCATGTAAAATTATTTGATAATTTTGATATTAGTAATAAATAAATAGACAAGTCGATTGCTTAATCTGTAAACCGACTAACTCCATTTTGGCAAATTTTCCAGGAAGGAGAAAAAACATATTAATTTAACTATCGAGCGGAATATAACAATTCCAAAAATACACTTCGATTTTTTTACAAATAAGCTGCACAATGAATTATTAATATAGGTATCTATTATTTTAGCTTCCCTTTTATATGTAAAGACATTTTACATAAATAGCGGAGTTGTTCCATTTACGATATTGAAAATTTGGCATCTGCAGTTGGCTGTTTTGTTTGAATAACGATAACGCATTTATTTATATGTTTAAAAGTTAGAAAGTTTGTGTGAGCATAGAAAACATGCTTTATAACAAAATGCTATCAAAATCTTATTTTTGGTCAAAAGTACAGCAGGCTGGTTTGCAAATTAAGCAGTCAAAGTGTCTATTTAAACTATTTAGAGATTATGTCAAAACAATCCTATATTTTTTTAATATAATAATAATATAAGAGGAAAGGTAGTTTAAAACTTGTGTTATTCTACTTCACTAAAACTAAAACACTGTCTTTTTACTTAGCAGGGAAGTATTAATTGATACCTAATCTACTAAAAGTGATATAGGTATCTGATCAATTATTGACAATGACAATTGAGTGGTTATGATAACAGGTAGGTATGTATATCTTCTTCTTATTGTGCCATCCCCTAGCGGAGGTCGGCCACCATCAAGGCGATCTTATCTTTGTCGTCTGCTACCCGGAACAGTTCAGTGGAGCTGCACTCGTACCAATCACGGAGGTTCTTAAGCCACAAAATGTGGCGCCGTCCTTTGCTATGCTACCCATTGATCTTTCCTTGAATGACAAGTTGGGGAATGCTGTATTTTTGTCCTCTCATAATGTGGCCGAGGTACTGTAGTTTCCTGGTTTTGATACTACGTAGAACTTCTCGGTCCTTCCCATTCAATTGAGAACTTCAACATTAGTCACCCGGTCAGTCCAAGGAATTTTGAAGATGCGTCTATACAGCCACATCTCGAAAGCTTCAAGTCTCCGTGATATCTCTTGGTTTAGCGTCTATACTTCCATACCATAGAAAAGAATTGAGAGCACATAACAACGTACCATACGCAGTCTCAGACCTAGGTTAAGATCTCGATTGCTAAGGAGGCGTCTCATTTTGAGAAAGGCGCTCCTTGCGATCTCAATTCTAGTTTTTATTTCCTGAGACTGGTCCCATTTCTCATTGACCCATGTAGGTACCTAAATATTTATAATGGGTCACACGTTCGATTGGTTCGCTGTTAATGACAAAATTTGTGTTGGTATCTGGTGTCGCTGTTTTTGATACTAGTAATAGTTTTGTTTTCCTGAGGTTCATTTTTAAACCATAGGAATTACTGACCCCATTAACCTTTTCTACCAGTTGATCTAAACTCTTTAAACTATCAGCAATCAGCACAGTATTATCGGCATATCGTATATATATATATATAATATGTTTGCCATTAACCATAATACCCACCAGTGGCGCACCCAGGGGGGGGGGAAGGGGCCCTGGCACCCCCCAAAATTGAAAATTATCAGAATGATTTTTAACATTGAAATTCAAAGCCAATAGAATATACCTTTGGGCTTAGTCAAATAAAAACACTGCAAAGAAATGATTTATAATTCTCCAGCACCCTTTTAAGAAAAATTTCTTAGATTTTAATTTCTAACACAAAAATTTCGAAACAAAACTGTCAAAAAATTCTCGATGTCTACTCGAATTCTGGAGTGGTGTAGGTCATGGCTGGGGAGGGCTGACAGGTCTCTAGCCTGGGGCCCGGCGTGTCGGGTTGACCAGATAAGTGAGATAAAAATACATCATAAACTACCTTTAATAGCAAAAAAAGTCGCCTGCGGCGCTATTATACTTTATGGCCATGGACATTTTCAATTATATAATTGTGCAATATATTTTTTGATTATTATATGTCGATACTCGACAGCTCCATTATTAAAGTAGATGTATTAAAAATCGCCAATAATTCACTGTATGCGTACCCTTAATTTGAACTAAAACACAATTTGAAAGACGTTAATGAAGTGTTTCACACTGCCTTTAATATTAGCGGTAGGTAGGGGGCCCGCCAAATAGCCTATCCTCAGGGTCCGTTTCAGGATGTGGGGACCGTGGTGTAGGTACACCGAGTGCAATAGACAAAAGGCCGATAAACGATAAATTAAGCTGTCAAGAAGAAAAAGAGCCTATTGGAGTAATTAACATTCTCCTCCTTGCCCCCCCCCCCCAATATTAAATCCTGGGTGCGCCACTGATACCCAACGATTCATCTTGTAAGGCTTCCTTGAAAATAGCTTCTGAGTACATGTTAAATAGCTCTTATTGTTAAATCGTTCTTAAATTAAGTAAACTAATTAGGTAGGTGTATCTATCTAAGATTATTACCTAATCTGGATGTATGGTACCTACTTATATATAACGATTCTGACACATGTGAAAATCGAATCCAGATTGAGGGAAAGTTATTATTGACAACGGGCCACTGCAGTCAATATAATTAATTCAAATAAATACCTAGTAGGCAATCAAAAATATAATGTTTACAATACGTAGTACCCACCTGAGGCTAATTTATATAATCGATTACTTCGTCATAGAGTTAAATATTAGAATACAAACGAACGCGGCGCTGTTAATTTGGACAACAATTTAATTTTCGGATTATTGCGTCCCGGACAAAGGACTTGAAATACTTAATTATCATAAAATCTCCGACAGGAAATTAGAGTACATAGGTACGCAACTAAAACGGTTTATTTTGGATGAAAACAGACCGCGAGGATTGGACGCCGTCACTCGGATAACTCAACTAATGCGCTGTAGGTCAGGGATGGCGAACCTTTTTACGTACGCGTGCCAAAATTTCCCAAATATTATTTTTCGACTGTCTGACGTGCCGAGCAGTTTTCATAGGGAAAAATGAAAAATATACATTTTTAAGATGGAAAATTACAATTGAGTTCTTGAGATTCTATCTTTCGCCGTATTTCTAGACTTTTTATATATTTTATTTTTTGAATATTTGTTTCCATGTTTAAAGAGATCGTGAAAGCATTTTAACCACGCTTCCTTCATATATTTTCCACTTTTAGCGGTAATGTTTGAGGCAAAATAGCAAATCAGCTGTTTCTCAAACATTGTAAATCGATCAAAATCAGGGGTTCGGGAGACGGTTTCTTTCGCCGCCTAATGAGTTCAGTGCGATAATATTATGTGTGACGCATAAAACCTAAGGACCGACTTATAAATTTATATATTTACATTAATTTTACAAACGTAATGCTTGTTCTTGAAATTTGTAGTATTTGCATACTATTTTTTATACAATGCGATCTGTCATTTACGCATTTAGTTGTTTCCGTTTGTGCATCGATAGGTAAATATTATTTGTAAAAATATGATTAAAAACCGAAGAAAATAGGCATGGCTATGTCGTCATTATTTTTAAATTTATTTGTAAAACTCTTCTGTATTTTTTAAATATGTCATTTTTCCCATTCAAAATAAAACATTGGAGTGCCATGCAAAATTATCTCGCGTGCCATAGGTTCGCCATCCCTGCTATAGGTACTTCTGTTGATTGTATTCTCAAATATTTTTTTTCAGTATTGCCATCGTATGTGTATTGGCCAGTGTGTATTGGCTTTAATTTTCTCAACGCAACGGATTGTCTTATCATACGCGCTGTAAATTAACAAATAAAATCTCACAGTTGAAGTATGAAATTCTCTTCAAATGTATCTGCAATGCAGAGTCACTTCTTATATGTTGAAGCCTAATTAGTTGACCAGAAGTCTATTTTTGTTTTATTTTCATATAATTATTATGTGTATCACGTAGATCAGTGTTTCCCAAAATTTCGACATCTGTGTACCGCTACTATAATTTCGTAACACTGAGTACCCTCGTCAAAAAAAATGCATATAGGTACTTTAATAATAATCAAAATATTTTATTTTTTCCTTTTTTATTAAAACGAAAAATAAAATTCATTCATAATAAAATATAAATAAAAGTTATATTATAAATAACATGCATTATAATCAATGAGAAGGATGAAATTGTTTATGTTGAGATAGATCATCATAATTACCTACGTGGTCGCAGCCATGATTTATTCTGGATTGGAACCGTTTCCTCGTGTCAAGCCTATCAGGCACCAGCTATTGAGCTAGGGGTGCAAGATTACTAAATGCGCTCTCTAAAGACTTATACATTTTCAATGATGTACTTTGCATTTGATACTGTATTTTTCTGTATAAAATTGTATTTTTTTTTTGTTATTATTATTATTGTTATTATATTTTTTTTATATTATTCTCTTCTTCTCTCTTGTGAGGGTAATGTTTGACTTATAATGTAAATCTCATGTTGTGTACGTCTTGAATTTAGATTTGTTATGTCCACAATGTTTTGTATTCTTAAATAAATAAATAATTTGGTACCCTAGTTGTTAATTTTAATCTGAGATGCGGTTCCACATCCAAAAGCCTCTTCCTTTTTTTGACTTAATGTCTACAAATGCTGAAAAAGCAACTTCACATAGATACGAAGTTGGAAAAGGCAACATGTATTTCAGGACTTTCTCTGTTAAAACTGGATACACAACCAGAATGATGTAAAAGTACACTCCATATATTTATTTTAAACAATTAATTGGTCTTCTTCCGCATGCGACAAATTTTTTAGCATAGACGTTTTATTGATGTCATATTAATGCTTGTTGCACCGGGCGCAGCCAATGTCCCGTTCAGCGCGTATCCCTACCAAACTCTTCCCGTACCCCAGGGGGTACGCGTACCACACTTTGGGAAACACTGACGTAGATGAAAAATATTATAATATAAGTAGGTAGATTCTTTAAATCTCATTGTCACGCGTGTCAAAGATGTTGAAGAAAGCATTATAATATGAAAATAGAGCTTATATAATAAACATACTTACCTATTCTTCAATTCATGTGTTTATTTACTTATAATTCTAATCTAAGAAAATTAACAGGTTGGTATACTTATAAGTAATTTAATATTAATTAAGTATAAAAATAAATATTCTAGCAAAATGAAAAAAAGTACTTACTTACTTAGATAATATTTTCCAAATCTTGAATTTAATTTTTTTAATACAATTCTATACTAGAATCAAAGTAACATTAGATTTGTTTAGAGCCATGCTTTAGGAGGATGTGGAGTATTGATTGATATGGTTGTGTATTTGTATGGAGAGGTTTGCCGGAAATTGAATGGTGAGGTGTAGCTACTGCCTTAATCTACCTATCACCGCAATCGTCAACCGGTGTGCCCAAACCATTATAGGTATTACGAGGAATCGTAGCGAAAATTTATGTAGTGGAACTAAACTTATTAAACAGGATTACAATAATTAAATGATAGCATTAATCTAGTTATATTATAAACTGCTCCAAAGAAAATCGTGGACGTGAAGTGTGATGTAAGTATAATATTTCTTATGCCCAAACATGCATCACTAGTTGCGGTAACGTGTGATGGTAGACTGCAGAAAATTGAATTGGACACCGTAAGGTACCACAAGCTACCGCATTTTAATTCAAAATACTCAGTAACTTGCGGTTCATGTGTGGGCCAAGTATCGAACTCCTGTATCGATCCTGGCCGCCTCTCAAAAAGATTTCCCAACCCGATTTTTTTACAAGAAGTGTTAGTCACTAATTGTTCAACCCCAGGGAACACAGAATTAATGTGAACTGAAATATTTAACGGATGTGGAGTAACAGGCAACCAGCATGAGTGTAGAAGAATAATATGGGATAAACTTAAAGGCTTGTAAAGAATACGCTTGTCCTTCGTTATACCGTAGATTTAATATAACTGTTATGACAACTGCTTTTGGCTTATACGCTGACGCTCTTTCAATGTTGGTATAGGTATTTGAATGTTGCAACACACACTATGCACGTTTAAAATATGTGGTACATTTTTGTAGTAGTTGTAAGTAATTGAAAACATTCACCATCTAAGCCCAGTTGCACATAGACGATCGTCTCGAGGCGGATGTTAAGGTTATAAATCAATAAATATATGACCATGTCGGCCTGGTTGGGACAATGACGTCATTCGACTGTCCAAAACGAATGGAAAAGCAGCATCTGCTGGTTACATTTTGATATTTTACCTGTGCCCCATATCGAGTGACATTAATTATTGTTATATATGCAACAAGATGTTTTTTCTCTACCAATAAGGGTGCAACGACGCTATGTGCGGTAGTACATTACGCACAAGACCACAGTGGCAGCGTTTTGTAGTGCGGAGCGTGCATCGTGCATATTGTCAATAGGTACCTACTTGTTTATTTCATGCAAGCCCCGCTCTTAAAAACGCTACCGCTGAGGCCTAAAGTTACTTAGTTAGATGTGTTTTATGAATGACAACAAAATCAGATATACAAATTCGATGTATTAATAGTCAAGACGAGTTTATATGTGCGACAGAATGTCACTCGGTATTCTTCACACTACAAATTATTTAATAATACCCTTGTTTTGTTCTCATAGCAAACTTTATCTTGATAAAGTTTACTTTTTCAATTAAACACATTGTAGGTATATATGTATAATTATATATTTACGAACATATACGTTTACTGAGGTAGCTGGCTTTTTATAATGACATTAATCCGGTATTACGCCTGAAGAAAATACTAATGAATAGTCCACGAACCTTAAAAAAATATTTGAAAAAATATTTTATTACACCTCTGACACTAGTTCAACACTTGCAAGCAAATAATATACGTTGATTATAAATACGAGTTAATAAATATAACACAACGGTTCCTTGTGTATGTTTGGGTGAAAACGGCTTCACTAGAAGGTGAAGTCGGGAAATTGTAATTTATCAATATTCCTTTCAGTCAATGTAAACACCAAACATATTGACGCAGAGAGGTACAACTGTGTACCTATTACCAATGCCTTTGATAGTGTTTCATAAATACAATTAAGGTCAGATGTAAACATTTGTTTTCAAATACAGGTTTGTGATGAACTAGTAGGTAGGTATATAATTTATTTCATGAAAAAATAAATTGATTAATGATAATTAAAACTATTTTTATACGTAGATATTAATTATTTATAACATTATACCTATATTATGAATTTATAACAATGATCATCAGCATTTTGCAAACACCTGTTGAAAAACTTTAAAACGTTTCGAATAGAAAAATCTTAGAAAATATATATACGTAGATACATAGTGGAATTTCAACATCTACCATTTACTTTGTCAATGAAAGATACATCATACATCTCTTCACTTACATACTTTAGACTTAACCTCTCTTGCACCGTCATGCTCATATTAGCATAGCTAGAATAAAATTATTACCCCCAATGTAAAAATCATGTGCCTTAGCTCAGTCGCACATATAAAATCGTCCCGGCTGGGATAAAACGCCGGCAATGTTGCAACTCTCTTCCAAGCACACAAGCGGGGTATGCTGAAATAGTGATGTCACGCGACCAGTCGAAACGATTAAAAAAGTAGTTTCTGCACATGCGCCGATACAATATTTTGTATCGCCACCATTCGTGTTGAGTGAAGTTTGTTACATGCGACAAGCAGATGTTATTTTCTAACAAAAATTTTGCTCAGACGGTGTATGCGGCATTACAATAAGAGGCCATCCCTAGACTAAGATCGTATGCGGTTTAGAACCGTGTGCCATACTAAATTTATTGTAAATTAGGTATAAGCACAAAGCATATAAGCATCTGAGCTTACAAACTTAGTGAACATATATTTTCACGAACAGAAATCATAAACTTTAGTATGACACGGTTCTAAGCCGCATACGGTTTCAGTTTATGGATGGCCTTTAAGTTACATATTGTGTTTAGTGAATGACTAAAAATCACAATCGAGACCAGTTTATATGTGCAACTGGCTCTAGTGTTTTCAAAAAAATCCGTCTAAAATCATTTCAATTCAGTTTTTTACCCTTACGTAAAAACAGAATTCAAATTTTACTACGATTTTTTTTCATCATTTCATGTAAACGGTTCTTTCAAATAATATAATATGACAGTAGCGAAGGGTAGAGGTAGGCTGTTAAAATTCGCCATAAATAGTGCACATTAAACTTTGTAAGTTATACATATTTGTTTTTATTGAACTAAGACTAAACTTTACATATGGTGTTGGTTAGTTTTTAAAAATCAAATAAATCCTGCCCCAACCAAACCATAATCGTATATCTATTATATAATATATCGTTACTGTTCTAGCAGAAGACACTAATTCTAAAAAAATTACATATTGAGTTAGTTATACCAAAATGTTCCTTATTTCAAACTTTACCGTCTGGAAACCTTCTTAATAAGTAAACAGTCTTTATTTTAAAGTCATCCTTTTTAAGATTACTTAATAAACTCACATGATAGACCATTTTAAACATTTTAACAACTTCAAAGTCAAATTACTCAAAACTAGTATTCTCCAGTTAGTGTGTTCTGCCAGAGCAGAGACGATATAATATGATGTGCCTTGCAGATTAATTAACATTATAAATCAAATCATATTTTTAGTGACAAAGACTAACTTACAAAACACGAATAATGTACCTATTCTAGTTTGCATTTACATACACTGTCACAAAAAATATACATAAAACCAAAACTAGTAGTTAACTTATTTTTAAAATTTTATGACCACGATTGATTTTTAGTTCGTATATGTTATAGTTTCAATGTACACCCTATATGCGGTATCCTTTCTTTAATGAGTGTGGGTGCGAGGTCGCAGAATTCGATTAACGGTGCCCTGCAGGAGGTAAGCGATTGTGGTCGCCCTCGCCTGACAAATAATATCTCAAACACACCTGAATCTGAATTACGATGCTTGATCTCGGGATATTACATGTCATTTTACAGGTCGGCATATTTGGAAATACATATACATGCCTATAACCACCTAAGCATAACTTATAGTGGTGGGAAGATTTTTACGGGGAAGAATTTGAAATTTTGCTACTAGGTACCTTCATAGTTACCAACATCCTACTAACTATTTTACTGTTTAATTATAACATAAATACAATGCTCGGTGACGCCTCTTGGCTAAGCCTTAAGGGCATACTTAGAGTGTAGTCCCCTTATTTAATTTTAAAACTTCTGCAGCTACCCTCTTAAGTACAATACACCAAAAATATTTCAATTGACATGCACACCCATCTACTGAAAATTAGTAAACCACGAAACCTACAAATAAATAAAAAGAATTTCAAGTTAGGTATAGGTACCTACACATTTATATTTTTATGAAAATCGATGTTTTTTTTAAAATAAATATAAAAATATTAAAACTATGAATTAGTCAAAAATCTGTTGGGTAGGTACAACATAGAAAACTTAATAAACTAAATTTTAATAATAAATATGACCATAAAATATGTGTCATAATAAGATGGGATCCTTTTAAAAAAATCACATTTTTTATACTTACCTAATTGTAAGTTTATCTTTGACTTAAATAAAAAATATTTTTCTTTTTAATGTTTTCGGATACATAACACATTTATTAATTAAAAGATACAGTTGAAATTGTAAATTATCAAACAAAAATGTATAAAATTGCGAGGTACCTCTGAGATCTGTGGCGCTGACAGGTTTGGAGGCACCTTTGTGAAAAATTTGCAATACACCGCAATTATAACACCTACGGTGTATTACAAAACAATGTTACCTACCAGTTGTGTTGTCGGCATTTTTATTTTTTGATTATTTTTAAACTAAGATGTCAATACTTTCTAATGAAGCGACCGCGTCGTCTACTTCATGGAAAACCACTACTTCTCACCAAAGTTGTAATATTTCAAATATTTGTAGTCGTTCCTTCATTCGCCGCCCTTTATAGTGTGCCGCTTCTATGTAACGCATGACCTGCCCACCTCCATGGGACGTCAGTGGTGATGTTATATCTAATTTCCCCCCTATATCTATAATTTTATGGATAATCCGAGCTCACTGTCAAGGTTTCTTTAAGGCCTTTGGCGCGCAAACTGCACTAGGTGTCTACTTCATGATAATTCAAGGGTAAAATTAATATGCTTTTATTAAACCAATTTGTCCATCCATATCGCCCGTTTTGGGCCCATATTGCCCACTGAAGAAGGAAGCCGATACATTACACGACTGGTCCTACTTTTCGCCCCTCCCGTTGTCTATGGATGACCTGTCATTGTCTGTAGAGTGCTCATACTGACGCGTCTGTTGTGTTCACTTGTCGGAGTATTCTTAGTTTCAGATTTCTTTCAGATTATTTTAACGTATCTTGGAGACCTTGGACTTCATCTGATTTCATGGTTATGTGTTATTAATAATTGGAAGTGAAGATAAAAGTATGTAAACTTCTTCTGTGTATAATAATATCATAATACACTCGGACGTTTGTCAATATGACAGTCGATTCTAAACGACAATAACTAATAACTAATGTATACTCTTCAGTCATTATAGAATACCAAACTCTGCTTGCAAGTACGTTATCAACAAATAGTATGGCAGTGGACCACTCGTTGCTTGCGCAAAAAGTTATGCTTAGGCTTTATTATTCTAAAGATGGCGGTGGTATTACTGATTTGGTGAGAGACAATGAAACTGCAAAGGAAAACCCCTGAAAAAATTGTGTGTTGATTCTGTTGAATATTTTGTCATACCCATAGGAATATTAGAACTGTTTTCTCCATACTTCGATTAAAGTCGCATTGTTCGTAGTTTTCCATATAAGAAGATGTCATAATGTAAGAACTGAACTTTTTGGCATAATATTATGATGTCGCAAATTTATTTAAATACATTTATCCTACCTGAAATGGCTGCAATCACTTCATCTGAAAGACATGAATCAATTTAATTTGTCACTCGTATACTTATCTACTAGAAAATTCTCTGACGTACACCATTTCAATGGTAAAGTAAACAGTTTCACTTTAAAAAAAACTTGATTAAATGATGTATTAATATTAAACAAAATAAAACATATTTCATGATACTTATAGCGCCTGTACACGTGCATGGATTTACTTGCACTAATAATGTGTATTTTAAACTATCACAATAATAACTGTTTACACGTAATAAAAGTGTCTGACTCTCTCTCCAATCTCATTTTTCAAGCGTAAGCGAGACGCGATGTTGTCATCGTATTATTGTTATTAATTGACAGGTTAAGACAGGTTTGGAGAAGTTCGTAGATAATTATTGGTAGACCTCAAAATATTTTGTGCGGTGTAGTTTGTATTTCTTCCAACAGGTTCACCATTATCGTTATACTGCGCATGCGCACCGCCATCAATCATTGCGTGAAAATTCAGAAGCTTCTGAACTTTTTTTATACATGCATGCAATCTTGAACGTTAATACGAGTATCCACGTGCATTCTATTATTATGGCTGCGATAATACATACTATCAGGTAAATTCATCCATGTGTAAACGGGGTATTATAATATTAAATTCACATATTATTATGTGGTCATATACAAATAATTATCAAATCAGCATTCGTTCGCTAAAATGGGCAATATTATGCTAACATAATGCACTTAAAGCGATTGAAAATTTCAACACCATTTTAATAAAGTTGTCCCTAAAACAAAAATCCGCTCAGTTCACCTTTTGTTTTTAATTCCCCATTGTTTTGCCGTTTAAATATTGAACAATTAGATTGTTTATTAATTAAAATTTAAAATAAAATGGCGAACACAATCCCGCCTACGAAAAGTCTTGACAGATTGCAATCAAAACTATTATTACATCCTTTCAAAGACAAAATAAAAATGCTCAGTGGATTAATAAAGCCGAGAGAAAAATATTTAATTAATATGTACCCAGCCAGCAATGAAAGCTCACCCTATCGCGACGCGACATGGTGGAGTTTTTTTTTTTGATGAATAAGGTTTTTACTTCCTGTGACACCCTATTATTGTCAAATTAACGTTGTGATTTTGTAAAGACCTTTTTCGATGATTAGGAAGTGCATAAGCGATTTTTTTCTTTATATATAATAAATTGTATAGAACAAAAAAAAATACTATTTTAATTGCTGAACAGACAAGAAATAAAAACATATCGATTATATATATTTTTTTTAATATTGACAAATTACAACCATCTTTAAGGCTCCTCAGTTGAGGCATGGTCTAAAAAGATCGTGGCTAGGCGATGCGCGGATTGTGCAAATGGCGCGTGCCAAACAAAATATAATTTTGCATAATATAAATCCAACATACGTCCATTTAATGTTCTGTTTATTGTTCTATTAGTAACAATAATAATATGTTTATTGACATGTTTTCTTTTTCAAGTAAATGGGTAACGTTTTTAAGTCATCTTTACACGATTTAAGAATTAATACCCCTGTCGCCATCACGAAACAAATTGACGTGTTCACAACTCGACGTTCACTCTCCGATTGCCAGCGAGTCCAAAATTTCGTCGCACCTATAGTTGAAAATTATTTGCCGTTTCACTGAAGTATCGTCTTAATAAATTTACTCGAGCTGATTTTTAACTAATATATCCACGATAAAATCAAGTCGCTAAATATCTGACCTTTTTATTACTCTTGACTGTAATCTTTCACTGTTCCGAGGTCTTGATTACGATCTAAATTTTATGTTTCCACTTGATTTAAAAAAATGTGACATTATATTACATGTTATTTTTTTAAAGTCAAACTTTTCAATGCATTTTTCAATACCTACAATGAATTTATTTCATTTCTAATGGTTAGTCTGTCGACATGTTCAATGCATCCATTAAAGTATTTCTACAGTAAATTATTTGTTGTTTTCAGTATTTAACTTATGTTTTAGGTTATTCCATGATGGAACTATATGTTCATAATAAAAGTTCATCTATATTTACTTTAATTTACCGTACTATTTCTACAATAATAATTAAGTAGGTAACAAATCAATATTTCGAGAATTTCTGTTGACAACATACCTACAACTTTTATTGTAATGAATGCCGTGTCCACATTGGCAACAAGTTGCTGGCAACCGCATTAAATTTCACGATAATTATCATAATTTATATGACCATAAATTATTTAAATCGAAATTTAATGAGGTTGCCAGCAACTTGTCGCCAATGTGGACACCGCTTAATCCTCCTACCAATAATATATCAAGTATCATATCGATGTTATCATATTCAAAGTATAAATATGTTTTTATTACATACGTAATCAAATTTAGTTTTTTAACCCTTAATTCCATAAAATTAATAATACATACCCACAAATCCATCTAAAAGTGATCAGTTCAACCCTCAATCGTCCCAAAGTAATATATGTGATTATTTCAGAGCTTTTGTTTGACTTGAAGTCAATGATTGAAATAAAATTACACCCCATCTGCGAATTAAGTTAGTCCGGGGGCTTCCGGGGGCGGATCGGCAGTCGAGAGTGTGTAATTTGTAATGAAATGTGATGCACCTAGAAAGCAGCTTTGTTTGGGCATCTGTGATTATTTGTTTGCTTGATTTAGGAGACCTGTAATGACATAGTTAGTAATCTATTATTTGTATTATGAATAACTGCTACCGGATAGATTCAGGGTTGAGGTCACTGTGAGAACTAATAGTTTATACTAATTTCAAAATTATTTATGGTGGTAACTAGGGATTCCAATCCTGGGATTCCGAGCTATTTTCGATACCTATGAATACCTATGAAATGGATTGATAAACATAATCCCGAAACGTTCGGGATTGATTTTTTATCAATTTTTATGGAAAATAAAATAAAAACGAAAATATAACAGAAAAAATACTTTTAATAACAAATAACTACATTAGAAATAAACTGAGTTTGAATGAAGTTTGATTTATACCCATGTGTAAGTTGCCGATTCATTTTATTTTTTCACATAGATTAATAAAAATGAGAAAGATTGGAAAAAACAATGCTTTGCACTATAAACAAAGTAATTCCACAATGATCTCATACGTTTTACGGCAGTTTCGTAATTGGTTGACTAATTAGATTTATGAAGCGGAAAGGCCATAAGTAAACCATGATTTGCTTTACTATTTTAAATCTCGCTAACCCATTCATTAATTCTTTATTATCAGAAACAACAATCTCATATTAAATTCACATTATTATTTATATTAAAATACCATTTACTCCATTAAACTTATGTATTTCCAAGATTGAACGTATACAATATTAACAATAAATGTCTTGAATAGTATAAATTATACTAGATTTATTTATGACCGATTTTATCAATGTTATTTGTAAATATAAAAAAATTCTATTAACAATAGAAAAATTGCCAATCCCGGGATTGTCAAATTGTAATCCCGAAATCCCGGGATCAGAATTTTGGCTCGGGATTGGATTCCCTAGCGGTAACATTATTATTAAAGATATACCATCATAAATCGTCTGGTATTCGAATTTCGAACTAAGATCATCACAGTATAAAAATTATATATTGAAATATATTATGTCAAATGTTTGCATGTAGCACCCACACTCATTAGACCAGTGGTTTCCAAACTTTATGTTACTACGCCTCCCTTTTAAAAAAATCTCCCAAAAAAGCCTCCCCCCTTTATTAATGACTTTTTTACCATTAATAAAATACTTAATGTGAAAAGTGCATTAGCAAACTAACCAAGAACTTTGTTTGCTTCAATATATCTGGCGCAGAAATCACTTAAAAGTGGAAACATGGCGAACTTATTTTTTGTAATTTTGATTTCCAAAGCTAAGCTCCAATTTTTTATGAATGCCTTCACTTTGTCTTTTTAAATCAGTGAATGCATTAGTGGTCCTTGCATTGATTTATTTACTCATTTTCTTAATTTCAACCAAATTGACAAGTTTAACAACAAAATTATTGTTCCTCAACAAATTTGCCTCAAATTTCAACATTATGATGTGACCCTTTTTATTTTTTTCACGAGATAGCCAGCGCGCTTCACAATAGTATAGAAGTGAGGTATTATAAAATTTGTCTCAATATTTTCAGACAGGTTTGCAAACAACCTTTTATAGGACTGTTTTTTATGTAGTTTATAACTAGCGGCCGTTTTATTAACTATGCATTCGCAAACTGCAAACCTGTGGCTACATTAATTGTGTTAAACTTATCGCGCCGTCCTTTGCAACACTCCGCGCCTCCTCAGTTTGGAAATCGCTGCATTAGACAACTTAAAACAAACTTGTGCACCTATATCTATAGTTAGTAAAATCATTCACAGGGATGCGTCAAAGATGGCTGCCGCCCAGGTGCTAGCCCAAAATTTCCCCTTTCTCATATTTATCTACTTTATTAAGCGAAAATATTACAGAAATAAAAAAAGTTGAAACAATTATTTTATTGTCATCGAAATATAATTATATAAGTACTTAAAAAATATATGATATTTTATTAAATAAATTACATTCTGAACTATAATGTAATATGGTCTTAAATCGATGTAGCACAGGACCATAATGTATAAAAGAATATTGCGCCGCAAAACCTGTTTTCCATAATATTTTAAATTAATTTTTTTATAATTTATTTTAATTATTTTAAAATAAAACTCAATATTTTAATATGGATATAATTTATTGGCTGCAGTGAGAAATACACAGATTAACCAAGTGTTCACAATATGTAGGTTTAAGTAAAATGAAATTATTGTATCAATTTTGATCGTATATGATATGGTTGAAAGTAGGTATCTAGTTATTTACAATTTTAATTAAAATGATACTGAAAACTCCAAAATAAGTTAGGTTGAGGAAATCAAAAAATCAACAAGAGCCAAATATTAATCTGTATTCATTAAATTTATAGTTTTCAAATCAATATTGAAAATACCCTAGGTACAAGATTTAAGAATGTTAAATTATTATTGATAAACATAAATAATAATTTTTAAATTTTAAGATTTTTTAAAAAGAAATTGTAATTATTTTTTATGTTATGTCGATATTTAGGTACTTACCTCTTATTTCTATCGGTGAATATTTTTAGTTCAACATAATTCTATTTCATTGTGATTAGTTTAATATTTCTGTTAGGTAGTTTATATTAGTCAATTATTTTGTTGTTTGTAGTTATAACCAAGTAAGCAGTAGTATTATTAATAGGTGTAATATTAAGCATATTATATTTGCATATAAAGTAAAGACTTGGCTACCGTTGTACAATAAATTTAATGAGCTGTCGACATCATTAAATCAGTCACAAAAATACTATGATGCATGAGATTGTTACGAATAAAATAATAAAACACTTTCTCTTAAAACATATGCTCAAATTACACGACGTGATCCAAATCCCGTCACTAGTCTGAATAGATCGTCTACATCACAAACTGTAACGTTAAATATATACTGTTTTAATAGTCTGGAGAAAACGGAAAAGTTTATTGAACATACATAATTTGAAAATATCTTATGCATATAATACCCATTAAAAAAAATATTTTTTAGGAAAAATATGACATCTGAGCTGGGTTCGCACCAGTGTGATTTTCCAATTAAGCTTTAAACATAATCAAAAATAGCAAATTAAACATCATCTAAAATAGTCTGCAGTGACAGTTGAAATAACAGAATGTGAAAGTGTATAGTTAAATGTGTATAATTAAAAGGTTGGGTAGCAACAAAAAAAGAATTTAACGTATTTATTGAAATTGTTATTGATGATTGACGAATCTGTAAGTTGTCGAGACTATTCGTGTAATTTACCCATTAGATTATTAAAAGAGAACTTGAATTGAAAAACAAGTTTCGTCCTTATAAAGTAACAATGACTCTCAATACGTACGTAATATTATTATATTAAATAAACTTTTCATTATTTAATAATAATATTGGTAAATTGAGGTAATTGATGACAAAGAAAATATTCCGGTGTTGATTTGCTCTTTCACTCTTGAAATCGCTAGGTTTGGTACGATGGTGACGAGTGGTTTTGCCGCATCACTTCCGGCGGCGCTTGCAGTGCATTCCCGCCATTCGCGCAGTTCCCGCGCTTCCTGCGTTTCCCGCGCTTTCTCTCGCCCGGAAGCCGATCGCGAGACGTCGCCGCGTGGCGCTGAACCGGGATCACGGCTGCAAAAAAAAAACTAATTATGTTCGAGCTATAAACGTGTCTGGCGCAATAAATGTATTTCGTCAACATTATTATATACTGAGCTGTAAATTTCATTCCATAGACAAGCAGAAGAAGCGTCTTAATTAAATGCGTTATTTTGATAATCATAGTGCAAAAACGCAGATAAAAATAATAGCTCATTTTTGATAATGTTGTGGCAACAGAAATAGGATTAGATTAATAAACCAGCCTGTAGAAATTAATATAACGTATATTGTGACCATGGTCCCCACAAGGGGGGGGGGCTGTCAGGGCTCTAACCTGGGTGCCCGGGCTCAGGAAGGGCCCGGCATGACTAGTCGCCCAGATAAGTGAGATAAACACAGTTCACAAATTTGCTCTAATAGTAAAAAAAGTCGCCTGCGGCGCTATTTTCCTAAAATGATTTTATTAATAATTAAAAATATTTGTTTGTACGGTGAAATTTTTAACTGTGTACCGATACTCGCAAACTCCATAATTCAAATTGATGTACATATTAAAAATACAAAAAAATACACCTTAATTTTACCGCGTATACAATTTGGAAAACGCTACTGCAGCGCGTCACACTGCCTTTACCCTTTGCGACAAGTAGGGGGCCCACCAAACACCATAGCCTGAGGGCCCGCTTCAGGATGTGGGGGCCATGATTGTCACATTATTTAAACTGTTTAAAGAATGGAATTAAATTATTAATGAATGACAAAAAGATGTTGAAGTAAACCATTTTTTAATGGAAATTACTATTAATCTTTTACACAATAAAAATATAGCTAAGGCCAATGATTAAACTACATATTTTGAAATCATATCACATTACAGATTTATTTGTAGCAATCTTCAATACTTGATAATCCGCACATAGATAAAAACATCTTACAATAAAGCAATAATACCTAATTTAAAATTAATGAGAATGTCTTATTTGCATTTTACAACGTTTTTCTTAGCTCGTATTCTTATTTGTCCGGTACAAATATTGCAATCGATTTTAACTAACTTCCCGACTAGCTAGTGTGTTTAAGTCTAAATGTTTGAAACTTTTAGAATATATCAGAACACGATGCCAATACATTTTTTAAATACTTTTAGCCATCTTTAAGTAGAATTGATTTCATTTTCAGTTAATTCTGTTTTGTATTTCGGAAGAAATCCGTAAAAAGTAAAACTTTTATCGGTTGCTAAGTGGTTCCTAGCAACTAAATTATTAATATTAATATATACGTGCGTTACTATGGAAATAAATTGACATTTAAGTATTATTTCTATCAGGTACAATTTTTTTTGATCGTTTAAGCTAGTCAAGTCAAGTTTATATGATTCAACAGAAAATTTAAAAACGTTGTATTTAAAAAGTTCTTTTTATCTTGTAATTATTTTGCTTACATGTGACAAAATCTATGATATAGGTATTTACACAAAAAAGAGCACAATTCTTCACACAAATTGGTACTAAAATCATAATATCGTAAAAAACGCGACATAAGAACTTTACCCCCCACTTTCAAGAGTCACGAATCAGCACTGAATTGTGGGGCACATACCTACTTACTATTAAAAAAATAAACAATACCAAATTGGATACGAAATTGAGATCATAGTAATTATCACTATGTGAGTATTTAACTAAGCCTAGCATTTTTTATGTATTAAGTATACAAATATAATAATATTATTATAATATAAAATTACCAGTAGCTGAGCGTTTGCAAATCCATTAAAGCAATTAAGGTAATCACAAACAATATTAATCTCCATTAGCGGTCATTAGCGAAGACTTTGAGTACACTATTTGTATGAATACAATAAATCATTTATTTATTTCTTCCGCTATTCCGAATAACTGAAGCTGTCTTAACGCTTTGCGGAAAACTATTGGAGTGATTACATAACAGGGCATGCGTGGCATTTTTTACAGTCAAGGTATTTATGTAATTTGTTTAAAGTGCTTAGACCAGGGAACTCAAAAATAATGGGAACTGAAATACCTATCGGGTAAGAAGAAGCAGGCAACCATAGAGGTATTAATAAAAAGTGGGGCAAGGAATCAGCTTTCTCGTACAACTGAATAAAGCAGGCCAACAATAGCTGACAAAATTTACGAGAAATAGCGACGCGATAAAAAAAAATCAAGGCATCACGGAGGATTTACTTTGGTCATTATAACGTACCCATATAATATAATGTTAACGTGGAAATTTTTCCACAAATTGATTACCAGCCCAGCCCGCCTCACCATACTTTTTCACCATACTAGCCTGCTTCACCATACTTTCATTATAACCTGCAGCCCCTAGCAGGCAACCGATCTCGAGTAAGGAAAAATACGGGATAAGTTTAAACACGTGTCAAGAATACGTCATACGTCCAATACTGACAACTGCTCTAGGTTTATGCATTGACATAGACGCTCATTTAAAATTGGTGTATTATACACACTATTTATTTGCATGTCGATAATGAGTGGTTCATTTTCTTAGGACACTCACACATTCAAAACCCTCCGTCAAAATTTACTGTATTAGTATATAACCTATCGGAATTCTATTTATTAATACATTCCATACTAAGAACACGCCTGACGTGTGGCCATTAGATACTTATACATTCACTGCCGACCAGTTAATTACCACATTTAATTATCATGCTAATTGCTACACGCCAGGCGTGTCTTTAGCATTGATCGAGTTGTGATAATTAACTGGTCAACAGTGAATGAGTTTTAATCTGTTCTGCGCAATAATAGGTAGGAATTTATATAATAATTACATTACTTACTTAATATTATATTTTATTTACCCTTAAAGTTTAAAGAAACCCTGAGCTAATACATAACATATTTATTTACTAGTGGCGAGGGGTGGTATGCTGTTTAGATTCGACATAAATAGTGCACACTTTGTGCAAACCTTGTTAGTTATACTTATTTGTTTTCAATGAACTAAGAATACAATTTCCAGATGGAGCTGTTAATTTTTAAAATCCAATTAAAACCTGCCTAAGCCAAATCATAATAAATATAGTGTAAGTATGCTATGGGCGATCCGACAAAAATAGTGTGTCATACTTATTTCTTTCGTTGAATTAATAATAAGCTTATTATTATATGTGGTGATTGTCGGTTTTTTTTAATTCATTAAGCCCTCCCACCAAACCATAATCGATTAAAATATTCTTCTACATAATTATATAAAATATTGAAAATTATGTAGGTATGGTTTAATGGCATAATTTCAGATATTTTATAAATAAACTAATATTTTTTACTATTATCTACTATGGCTTGGATTAGGCAGGGTTTAATTGAAATTTAAAAAACTGACAAACACTATCCAAATATTGTAGTCTTAGTTCAATGAAAATAAATAAGTTTGACTGACAAAGTTTAGTGTGCACTCTTTATGATCTTTACCCTTCGCCACTGTTATTTACCTATTTACACTTAAAAACATTGGATATTTGGTTGTCAAATTTAACTACAGTTAAACTTTTCTCATAAAATAACTTAATTGGATGTAGGTATTTATCTACCTGTGAGATGCACTGGTACTTTTAAAAACATTTCAGGGTTGGTTACAGTTCCCGCAATCAAATACTTATTATATAATGTTTGAGGCTTTCACGGTTGTATTTTATCGTCGTAGATTTTTGGGTTTCCACCGTGTGTCCTTCTTCCTTTTTTACTCGACGTTTCGGGCTCGTTGCAGAGGCCATTATAAATCCTTAGAAACCCTGAAATATATTAATAGGGATGATGGATTACGGTTAAAAACGTCATGATTTCCGTCACTATCAGCAAAATCCAATATTCGAGCCTGTATCTCTGGTCGTAACGATTGACAGATTAATCTGAGCAACGTTTGCTCTTAGCTAATCGGATTCCATTTGACATTCTTAGAGCAACGTTTACATTCATATATCTACACTACATTTTCATCAATAAAACATATCATCTCTTGATAATGCCCTCTGCAACAATCCCGAAACGTCGAGTAAAGAAGGAAGAAGGACACACGGTGGAAACCCAAAAATCTACTAAAATACTTATTATGGTGTAAAAGAGGCATTTTTGCCAGAAGGTTGTTAAATTCTCTAGTATTTTCTATGATCTATGACATTTCCATTTAGTACCTTTTCCTTGAACAAAGACAGTCTACAGTGTTGGGATCTACCAGTCAAAAAATATAGGATCCAAAGGACTTCGGAGTATTGTAGATTAAAAGAGGTTATTGGCAATGTGTATAATTTAAATGATCATACTAATATTCAGTAATAAGAATATGAAACCGAAGAATATGAAGTAATAATGTTTTTTTTTTAAATAATAATTTTCTTACTCGAAAAATCACATAAACATTATTTAAATAAAATCTTATAAAACATACATAATTTTGAAAAATATTTTCTGAGAAAATATATTATAACCAATAGAAAAAATATTTTTGAAAAAAGTAAGCCACCCCGGCAGGGAATCGAACCCTGCATCTCCCGGGTTTACGTCCCATCCGCGCATTACCTCTATGCTACGCAGTGACATACTAATGGCGACAATTTTTAACTATTGGTCACTTTTAATACCCACTCATCAGCGCTCTTCTAAATCAAGCTACAATCTTATAAATTTAACTTTTCAGATTCGTTTAACAGTGGGAAAAGTAAACAAAATCAGCGTTGGTCAATGCTATACATAATTTATAGTTCATGGCAGTCTGGAAAAATATTTTTTGTCGTTTCTTCTGCAAGTTGTGATTTATAGCTATGTATTAGATTATACGTAGATTTTATCTTTATGGGTTATGAAAATAAATAAGAAATATAACACTTGTGGTTTCTTCTACAATTATTTTAGAATATACTTCAATATGAAAATCTAATAATTATATAAATTAATGTTTATAGCTTTTGCGAAAGCAATATTAGTCTCATACCAGTGGTTTATATATTATAATAATTGTAATGCTTTTTCCTCACCTCTCTGTTTGTATTGAGTGAGCTGTCGCCAAGCAAAAACTGGAAATTGCATTCCTAACTAAGTACATACCTACATTGTATGATACTTGCTTACCTAACTACGTAGACACCTAATAAGTAATACCTAATGATAGTTGAATTATTATCGCAATTATAAATTATAACCGAAACAAATGATTACGTTGACGATGTTTATTTATTTATTTAAGAAAACAAACCATTGTGGACATAACAAATCAAAATTAAAGACGTTCACAACATGAAATTTACATTATAACAACAGTTACTCTCACAAGAGAGAATAAGAAAAAGTTAAAAAAACACAACCATTTTATACAGTAAAATAAAGTTTCAAAAATGAAATGTACATATAGATGAAAATGTCTACGTTTTTAGGAAGCGCATTTACTAGGCTTGCACCCCTCGCTAATAGTGCCTGATAGGCTTGACTCGAGAAAAGAGCTCTGATCCAGAATACTGCCCCCATAAGCAAAAACACAGCTAATGGGAAAAAATGAAAAATTAAAGTAAGTATGAGGTGACATACTAGATAAAATTCTGAACATAATTGCATAACAAAATAAACTGCAAATCATTTTTTTTCATATAGAAATCATCATAATGTGTTCATTACTTTTGCAAAAATGTTAGGCTTTTCGATGCAACAAAACAGTAAATAATGATTCATAAACAAAAACACAGCACATCTATCGATTTGCTGTGTTTTTTGCTTAAAAACGCTGGCCTACTGTTTTCTTGTTTATGATTCTAGAATTTTTACATAAACGTAATACCGCATGTAACTGGTAATAATGAGATAACCTCAAATTAATCATTCACTAACTTCATATCGCCCTACATTTTTAATGATATTTTAAGACTCAAAGGTGATTAAGTTCTAAATTGGACTAAGAATCGTGAAAAAAAGATTCTCAACCTTTTTTTGGAGAGTATGCAATTGGATAAACTTGATCAAAATGCTGCAAAATCCAATGAAATTATAATGGCAAATAAAATATTAATGACCAGTTAATCACTTTTAAATTACCACATTTAAATATCATGTTAATTATATCTAATGGCCAACTACTGAAAACGCTCCAGCCCGTTGTTAGCACTAAATGAGATTTATTAATTTTAATCTTAATCTATCATAAAACACATTTCTAACTAACTAGTTTTATTAAATTATGATATGTGTACTTATGTCTCTGAACATTTGATATTTAAAAATAATGCAAAACGAAATTCATCAATATTCCTTTTTTCCAATGCGAGCCGCATGGCTGCTTCTAAGTTTAAATTTGTCAACTGGCTTCGATATTTGTTTTTTATGAAGTGCATTTCACTGAATAATCTTTCACAGTATACAGTAGTAGGAAAAATTGACAATATTAACTCATTTAGTGATGACACTGCGACAAGCGCGTTTGGCGCGACTGGCCATTAGATATAATTAACATGATATTTAAATGTGGTAATTAAATATTAATTAACAGGTCAGCAGTTTATGGATCATTTTTGAGCGTGGAAAGAAATTTAAGACAAGTCATGTGTAATCAACCAATTTCATAATTTTAAAAATACATTTTTGAAATATTATCATGTGTAGACCCTACATGAAGGACATGATGATTGTCAAAGCCGTCAGAGGCAATACATTTAAAATACAAAACTTCGTTTGATATCGCTTCTGCGTAGCACGATATGAGGATTTTGACTAAAACTTCTCTCCTTAATATACCAAAACCTCAAGTGTACGTTGCACCATGTGGAGTAACAAAGGAAAATAAGAAATGCATAATTCAAAAATAAGGAAGAGTATTGCCTACAAATATGATGACGTTTTGGGAGTCTTCCCACCAAAACTGACGAATTTTTGTATATTTAAAAATATATATTGTCATTCCAATATAATTTAATAAATAAAATACCATTACATTAAAAAATTAGTATTTAATTTTTTAAAAATATCCATTACAATTTCAATTATAAGCAAAAAAACATATTTACTGTTTTTTTCCTTATGAAACTGACAATATTCCATTCAAAATCATAAATAAAAAAACAATAGTGAAGTTTTATAATCAATATTTTTGTAATTTTGCTATTTTTATGTAATCAAAATATCAATTTTTAAATAATCTATTATAAACCGAAACATTTATTAAAATTGATTAACTTTTAATGAAGCAGCAATGAAAAACATGATAACCTCTCTTTTCTCAAAATTGACTTTTTCCCATTAGCTATGTTTTTGCTTATGGGGGCAGAATAGGTCATAGACTCCTTTACTAGAGGTTGTATGGATACTATCCGTGGCTTTATCCAACTGACTTTCTCTTAGGTATGCTTACATACTGCAGTCTGCAATTTAGAAGAAATCTTTATTTAGCTACGTATTTTTTTCGACTTATACGAGGTATAAATGAGAACTCTGCCATTCTGGGCAGTGTTGACCTGTGTGTCCCTGATAACTATCTTAGAAATAGAGAGCATCAGTTGTTTATTCTTCCAAGGTGCAGAACCAACCTGCCACTGGTAATCCCTATTGGGAGGGCGATAACTTTGTTCAACGAAATTGCTTCGGGTGTTGATATATTCCACCTACGTGAGGATGAGTATAGGTGGACGTTGTTTTATAAATTCTTAAAATAGGGTCTGCTTAACTCATCCGGTGTACTTCCTTGTACCTATCTAATTTATATTTTTTGTATGTACACATTTCTACTTTTTAATAACTTACTATATAATATGTCTATTCTGATCTATCTCTTTTTTACGTAATACTATTTTATATTTCTTTGTTTATAAATGTCATGTTGTGAACGTCTTAAACTTATAATTTCTAATGTCCACAATATGTTAAAAATAAATAAATTGAATTGAAATAAATTGAATAGCTGCGACCACGTAGGTAATTGATATGCGCATATAAAATTTAATTCTTTAGATTGCCAGGATTTGAAACCCTGGAAAACCTATCCATAATTATAACTGTAAAATAAATAAAGACATTGTAAAAATGTTTTTCGTGAAATCAGTTACCAAAATGGTTTAGTATATACCTACCATAAACCTCGTGTAGGCTTTTATATGCCAGCAGAGGAACATTTAATTAGAACGATCGAACGATGTGATTTTCAAACGTACCTACTGCATGAAATGAAAAACGATGGACGTGTTTTCTCGCATTTTCACAAGCCTATGGCGTAGGTAGCCAATCAAACGATTCCTGGAATTGTGAGAATTCAAAGTGGCACCACGTGACATCGAAAGAACATTATTCTATCAAAAGCGATACGTACAATATTATCATAAGAGGCTTTGGCCAATTATTTCATGTATTACAAAGAAAACTTTATACATCGTCATGTTGGAAAATAGCAACTAAAATTTACGCAGATGCAAACTGGCAACACGTTGTTGATCTGTGTTACCTATTAATGATTATTATTTCTACATTGTATCACAATAGTTAGCAATTATTAAAATTTATAAATTATTTTTTATTCAACTAATGTGAAGCGCTTCGGATATATGAATACTTATTAATTTCGTCATAATTATGTGGGATGCAGGTGTGTCAATTAATTAGTATAATCAAGGAATACGCAAATAAGGAAAACTGAAATACCTAACGGATGTGGAGTAATATGCAACCGATCTCGAGTGTAGAAAAATTTGGGATAAACTTAAACACGTGGCAAGAATACGTCATTCTAAACTTGTCCTTCGTTCTGACAACTGATCTCGGTTTATGCGCTGACAGTATATTTATACACTATTATCACTGACTATTGGTGTATTTGAAGTTGCAACACCAATGTATGTGAGTTCGAGTCCCGCCCGGCCACGTATTTTAAAGATTTTTTCTAATAGATTAGTTTTAATAAATTTATTAAATTATACATGAGCAATAATATTGTTTAAATATTAATTAATAAACTAGCTAGTAGCTGCCCGGTACAGCTCCTTATGTCAGTATCTGTGTTGTGGTGTGAGAATTGATATTATTTCGAAGTGAATTTAATTTAAGATAAAGATGGAGTATTATTATCATAATTTTTAAAATCTATATTATTAGTAGGTTTATAACTGCTACTGACATTCAGATAGGTGGGAAGTAAAATGAAGACTTGGTTAGCTACGTAAAAGATGAAGCGATAGTGTCAAGTGAAAAGGCAGCATGTGAGTAACAAAAGTGTTACCCACATAATATATTCCTGAATATAACCAAAATAAGCTACTAGTGCTCACGCATGCATTTGAAATATGGACCCAAAATGTAGCAGAATTCTAAAGAGTAGCACAACATGGTATGGGAAGGTGCATGTTGGGTATAACGCGGAAAAACCACAAAGTTAACCAATGTATAACGCGGTAAGCTAAGTGGAAGTTGTATTATTTGACTTTTAACGACAAATGGTTGTCAGATAATTCGCCCAACCCTTTGGATTCTTGCTCTGGATTAAACATATTGAATAAATAAATATACGTGATTTATATTTGACGCAGTATTGCAACCCGTGTTCGCGGCTTCAGAACTTTGAAAAAGAAGACAATATTTCGTCAGCTGAATGCAGAACTATTCTAACTCACATTTGAAATATTTTGCAGAAGATTTTTTTGAAACAGCCTACTTCAGTTATTTATTATTTATATAGACAAGTGTATGTACCGATTTTCTCACCAATAATCTTTCTAAAATATGATGCGTACATATTTTATCCATAAAGATAATAAATAATTTCAGTAAGTGGTTTGAAAAAACTCTCTCTTGAAAAATTTCAAATGTAAGTTAGATTAGTTCTGCATTGAGCTGACGATTTGTAACTGCAAGGACGTCATTAATGGATTTCGTTTATTAAAACCTGGCACACATCTTGTCATCATCTCTAATCTTGTCAGTAATATAATCAATCTGATCAATTACGAAGTTAGTCACCTTTCCATTGTCAGATTTTGAAACACTGCAGATAACGTAGATACCTAAAAGTATTAATTTTCATGCTAAGCGGATGGATAGCTTAACGGACTTAGCTTAAGGACTTATGGAAAAGCACATGTGACTTCGCATCCTACTCAGTTGCAATTTTTGAAGTTGTACTTCTTTTGGGGCGTTTGGTAGAGAATGAAATTGAGAGCTGCGCGCGCACACCGTTACGACAGTGCGACTCTATGAAGTTAGCTGCGAATCAGTCAGCTGTATACAAACGCAAGTGTGATAGTAGAATTGTTCCGTTAACGAATTTATTATTGTCAGTCATTTGCAATTCCTTACGTGAACAAACGATTAAACGTCAGAGTGACAGTTCTTACTTTAAAAATAAAAACAACGAGAAATATTTATATAATTTAGTAATATAAGTTAAAGTTTATAGAAATAAACCAACAGCGCTCCAATAAGCAGCCCTTTATCTTGAGTGTGTAATTTAACAAGATAATTAAGAGCTAGTCGAAGAATCTAGGTTATCACAAGTTTTATTAAGCCAAATAAGTAAAACTTCTAACGCGCATACATAAGTAGGTATCTACACACACCGATTTTTTTCTCTAGATTTTTACGTTTTTTAAAATTAGGTTTTTTTCATAAATCAACTGCAATTTAAATAATAATGTAATTGAAGATTATTTTCATAAAGTTATGTTGTCACTTTAAAAAATATGCGACTCTTAATAAGGAAAGTAACTAAATTTTATGTTTCTAATATTAATAACAGCAATCTCTTCAAATGCATGCATGTTGATTAATAAGGTTTCATCATCATTTTTTTGTTTCAGAGCGTCTACTGCGTAGAAAAAAACGATTAAAAAAACACCTTATTTTGAATTAGTTGGTACCTCATCAGAACAGGTTGACGCACCGCCACTGCTCGTAGCAATTACGCGCGGTGACTGGATGAAAAATAGTTATAGCGGGCGCACGCCGCCCCCCCTGCCTTCTCCAAAGCCCTACGCCTCTGCCCTTCCATACGATTTCAACTACGAGTATGTATTAATTTACTTCAATAATCATTGTAATTATAAACAGAGAAAACCTCCTTCTAGTCATTCAATAAAGTGTGCCTATGTGGCACAGTGGTAAAACTAATAATAATATGTACCTATTCCAAATATCTTATATTTTGCCCAGTAAGTAAGTATCGACCAGGGAACATATAAATAATGGATGCATTACTTACCAGTTTTAAATTTAGAGTGTGGAAAACATGGAATATGTTAAAAAAATCATGTTAATGAATATGTCATTTTCAATAGTTTTCGTGTCTGGAAGATTGTACGTATGGAGTTGGTTGTATCACAGTTCACCGTGAGCTGTTGTATCGGAAACAGATAACCGTATAATATTGATATCAAATCATGTCTAAATAACACAGTTAAAAATATGTACCAGATAATAAAAACCACCGGACTACTAGGGAAAGACAAATAAATAGGGTCTAGGAGAATTCGGCTGCGGGACAACTGGGTGCCACATAATTTAATGAAAGTTGAAAATAAATAGACGTTCGTGAATTATAAGTAATTATTATTAAAACAGAACTGTAACTGTAATAAATTAAACTTACAATATTAAAACAGAACAAAGATAAATATAACTATGACCTTTCAGGACAAATATAAATGTAATATTGAAATTGTCCTATCTTTATTATGTTGATAGATTTTTTATAGCACGGATTTTCAATACGCCATAATAAATCAAATTATATACTTACCTAATTTCTGTGTTTCGAGTGTTGCCGACAAGCTTAGGATATCTCAAGTTATTCAATAATATGTTCAAAATGATTGGGTGACTAGGTTAAACGAAATAATGACCTAATCTAACCTAACCTAATCTAACCTAACCTAACCTAACCTAAATAGATTCCACAAAAAATAATGTTTCATTTTTCCCCTGGCAGTTCTGTATTGTCACAGTTCTGTTTTTTCATGTTCTGTTTTGTCATGTTCTGTTTTGTCATGTTCTGTTTTATCATGTTCTGTTTTGTCATGTTCTGTTATGTTCTGTTTTGTCATGTTCTGTCATGTCATGCATTTTATCAGATATTTGATACCTCAATATTAAAGTTTATAAATTGGAACATTATTGACTGAAATGCCAGCAAGTGTCGTATCCAATGTTTTTAAATAATACGTCTTTAAATAATAAACGTCATGGATAGTGTAAGTAATAAATCACGTGAAAAGACAGAAAAATCATAGAATGGATAGTAAGGAATAGGGATCCCGAACTATTTTCGATACCTATGAATCCCGGGATTGGTAAACATAATCCCGAAACTTTTGGGATTGATTTTTTTATCAATTTTTATAGAAAATAAAATAAAAACGAAAATTTAACAGAAAAAATATTTTTAATAACATACAACTAACTACATTAGAAATAAACTGAGTTTGAATGAAGTTTGATTTATTACCCATGTGTTGCCAATTCATTTTAATTTTTCACATAAATTAATAAAATGAGAAAGATTGGAAAAACAATGCTTATCACTTTTAATAAAGTGAGTCCACCATGATTTTCAATGCATTTGTCGTCAATAAAAACGTTATTTATTATCTCGTTTTAAAATACTTAATAACAATTGAAATTTGAAAATATGACGAATCAACAAAAAATCACAAGCTGCCTGGGTATCAAAATTAGATCTAGATTAAATGACGAAATACTTGATGCTTTGGTACTACTTCGGGCATATTATTCTGAATAGTGTTTTAATTACTTAAATCGTATTTTTTTTTAATTGTATTTATTGTCAACACAATAGGTTATTTTTTATTTTAATTGAACTTGTATTTGTTTACTTTTCATAAATAAATAAAACTGTTTTACTTTCACATTGTTATTAATTATATTACAATATTATTTACTCCATTAAACCTAGGTATGTATACCAAGATTTAACGTACACAATATTAACAATAAATGTCTTAACTAGTATAAATTATAGGTACCTACTAGATTTGTTTTTGGGTGATCTTATCAACGTTATTTGTATATATAAAATTTTTATATTAACTATTGAAAAAATGCCATTCCCGGGATCGTCAAATTGTAATCCCGAAATCCCGGGATCAAGATTTTCGCTCGGATTGGATTTCCTAGTAAGGAATCAAATAAATGAGAGAATGCGGCGTAGTTAAGTATACCAAAACACGTAAATTTAGATAGGCGCACATAAACGATGGCAGTGGCGAAAGGTGTATATTATTGAAGGAAGATAGGTTGTTATAGGTAACTGGAAAAAAATCCTAGGACAGTTTTATTTACGGAACCTGAATTATTTGAATTCGGTTTCATCTTCAGTGTCTTGGTGGTACAATTTACTGAACATAAAATATTGTACATTATTTATAAACTATTGACATTTATCTAAAAAAGACAATATGTACTATGAAAATCTACTATCTCATTAGTCAAGCTTCTTATCCAATATACTGTTAGAATAGGTGTCGCTACATTTCAAAATAAGCCAAGTCCACCTTTAGGTATTTTTTACTTTTTTGTGAATTGCTGAAGAACTACTGCTTTCTAACATTTCTGCATTATCAAAATGTGGAATTTATTAATTTTAAATATTCTATACTCGAAATGATATAAACTTTCACCCTTGTGACTGTATTTTAGAAAACAAAAAGCTGTTTTTCTCCTATTCATCTATTATGGACTTGGCTGATTTCGGAATCTAGTGACACAATGTCCACCGCACGTAAAATAACGAAGTAATAGATAATATAACGCAAACGTGGTTTTAATTAGAACCATAACTCATTTCATAATATAGTGAACAAGACAGGAGAAATCTTGGCGAACTTTTTTTTTGATGATGTCCGATCCTAATAAGATCATATTATGGGTGTCATATGGGCTTCCACAGAGTGAAAGTTTATATTAACACATTTTTTTTACGAGAAATGGATGTTAGTTAGGTACTTGTTAACCTTTCACAAAATTTTAAAATATTTAATAACATGTAAAACGTATTAAATAATCCAGAGTTGAAAATTAATATATGAGACCTTATTGCATATATTATGTAGGTACTTAATAAAATTACAGTTACATTGAAATAGAAAAGTAGCGTCATGATACCCAATTGCAGTTATTTCGTGCAGCTACAGTAGCAAGCAGTGGAAAGGTGTGAAGTGTGAACATGAACGTTCGCCTCCGTTTCGAATTATGCAAATTATTGAGTGAGTGACTCGTGACGACTATTCTAGGTATGTAGGTACTGCATACATTTTTCGATAAGAAAATATGATTTTCATTCGGACTAATTTACCCTCTTTCTCAGAATTGCGTCTTTTATTCGAGCAAAAGTGTTTACTATTCATATTTATTTGAATGTCAACGGCTAACTTTGTGCATTTTGATGACGTAATTGAGAGGGTGTTATAATTTATTTAATATCCATATATGAATAAATTTATTTTTCAATAAATTTAAATTGGTGTGGAGGCACCTGCTGATTCCATGGATGGCAAGGAGGTGGAGCATATCCGTTCTGAATGAAATAGGTAAATGTGAAGGAGCGACGATATATATAGGTACCCAATATGTATTGATATAGAAGGGTTTGTTTTACTATAGGTAAAACAATGGATTCGAAGAAATTAAATATTAAGCATATTTTGCTTTCTCACGAGATACAAGACAAATAATATATAATACCTGGTTGGGCCATTTATGTTCCCATTCCACTCCTTATCTCCTCACCCACCTCCTAATCCCCAGTGTTATTGTCACCAGATAATCAATAAGCAATTACGGGTCTGGAGAGACGGTGTTACAAAGAACAGGTAGTTGCATCTCGACAGCGGGCGCGTGCGGGCATCTAATAGCTTTCCGTCGCTTAAGTGATTGACTCAATAGATACAGATTCATTCAGAATCTATCATCATCATTCTTACACCCTCACATATAATCCATAAAACTGTATCACAAAGTGCGTTTAATACGTTAAAGCGTTTAATAAGTTTATACCAACCCAATGGAATAAAAACACTTTGGTGAAAATATTCATTTATTGGCAATCATTTGCAAGACTTGTTTATTTGCATTTGTTAGTTAACTAAGTGGAATAAGTGCTACATATTCCACTAAAAATTAACCGTTAACACGATAATATTTCATAATATATTATTATATAATATCTACTTATATAAATTTATGAATATTTTTAGTTAGGTACCTACAGGATATTATCATATTATGATTCTAGGAGAGAGATACATTGATATTTTTACTTTGTACGATGATAATTGGTATTTATAGTTTTTATTTATTTTTTGATCGTACAAGGCCTCAAATCAGTCAGTGTCTCAGGCCTCCCCACCGCGAACCCACCACCGATGCTAAGCCAAAAATTCGTAACAGTGTATTTTGGCAGAAGTGTGTTATTTATGGAGTTAGATTGTTTAGGCTTAGAATTTCGTGACGAAGCAATAACTATTTTTGATAGGTTAGTTACTCGTACTTAATGAAAAATAAAATTCTTATTTTAAAATTGTAATCTACATTATTTTATCGTAGCAACATAGATATTATAATGTTAATATCTCGTAAATTAGTACCTACCTTAGTTCTAAAGACTTAATTAACAATATTTAAATACGTCACTTCCTACAGTACTTCTCAAACTGGGAGGCGCGGCCCCCTAGGGGGCCCTGGAGCTCCTGCCAGGAGTCGTAAAATATATCAGTATTTGAAAAAAAATCATAAAAACGTGATCACTGGACGATAATAATATATCCCAGACTTGAATGAAGACCAAAGTACAATTTGATAAGAAAAACATTTGCTAAATCCTTAAAATATTATCATATTACGTGGGTAGATCAAGAAGAATTGATTGATATTTGTTCAGATAATTCCTTTGAAGTCGAATTTAATGAAAAAAGTCTTGCAGAATTTTGGATAAGGCGACTGCAAGAATATTAGTCAATCGCAAAAGCAGCATTGTTAATCATAATTCCTTTTGCGACAACATACCTATGCAAAACAGCATTTTCATCATTGGATACTGGTAATAAAAAAATAAAAACAAGCTGTGTCTTTCAACGGAGACTTTGGAGCAAACTCTGCGAATTAGCATTTCAAACATTTTACCGGATATATGATTTTTTATGTGAAAGTATGCAATCACACCCCTCCCATTAAATTTTTATTGTAGGTTGTAGCTGTAATAAATTTGAATGTAATTTTTGTTGGTTAAATAAAATAAAATTGCACCTATAATAATAATAATTAACGGTAAATAAAGTATTGTTGGTCACTAAAGGCTAAAATTTTTGGGGAGGGGAACCTTGGATTTTTTTTCTGATTTCGGGGGCCGTGGTATAAAAAGTTTGAGAAGCACTGCTCTACTAAGACTAGGTCTAATTTAACCCAAGAAATGATTCAGTAAATCTGTATAATTGTAATAATTTGACAGCTACTTTTATAAAATACATTACTAAGTCATTTCAAGAGTTAATTAACAAAATCATGTAACCATAATTATTTTTGTTTTTTTAAATGTCATTCACCGGGCATTTGTCGCGCGGTTGTTTTGACGAATACTTCACCAGCGCAAAAAAAACGAGCATCACAACAGGGTATTCTTGTGCAAAATAAAACTTTGAGGACTATCACGTGCGAAACAAAACGCGGCGCCTCTTCACACGTGTCGGGCGGAGTGGTTCGTCAGGCGACGCCGATGTCACCGACGCCGGCAAGTGGCGACGCCGAGTGACGCAGCTTTTTGTTGGCCAAATAAGTGCACTTGTTACCGGTGACGATTGTGTTCATCAAAAAAATACTAAAGTAAAATAAACCATTTGTTCCATTACTATCAAAACAGATAGCGATGCCAGTCTAAAATTTTACACTAATCGGTGAAAAGTTATTACACTCAAAACTAACTGTAGTTGGTCAGTGGAACAGGGTGGAGGTAGGCTGTTAATGTCCGCCATAAATGGTGCACACTAAACTTTTTCAGTCATACATATTTGTTTTCATTGAAATAAGACAACAATTTTCAAAATTCAATTAAACCCTACGACAACCAACCCATAATAGATACCTAATAGTCAAAAAATTCTCATCTATCTATAAAATATCTAAAGTTATGCAATTGAATCATACATAACTTTGAACATTTTATAGATAGAAAAGTATTTTGCATCTTTATAGTTTGGTTTACGCAAGGCTTAAGGCTATACTTCAGCTGAGACATGGTCTAAAAAGATCGTGACTAGGCGATCGCGAATTGTGCAAATGACGCGAGCCGAACGAAATATAATTTGTCATAAAAAATCAACATGCGTCCTTTTAATGTTATGTTTATGATTATATTCGTAATAATAATAGTATATTCATTGACATGTTTTCTTTTCCAAGTACATGCAGAACGTTTTTTGTCATCTTTACACGATTTAAGAATATACTACTCCGACGCCATCACAAAACAAATTGACGTGCGAACAGGTCGACTATCGCTCTCCGACTGGCAACGCAGCCGAAATTTCGTTCCACATACTATTGAAAATTATTTGCCGTTTTACTTAATATGTACGCTCTTAATGAAATTTAAAAAAATAACCAACAATATAATATATTATTGTGTAATACCTATATATTCTTAATGCATCGAAAAAAGTATGAATGAAAAAGTGGGCACATTTTAGTCGTATCGCCCAAAATATACGAAAATATTATAGTTTGGCTTAGGCAGGGTGTAATTGATTTTTAAAAAATAACCGATGGGTACTATCTGTAAATTATTGTAGTCTTAGTTCAATAAAAACAAATACATAATATGACCAACAAAGTTTAATGTGCAAATTTTATAGCAGACCTACCTCCACCCTTCGCTACTGATATAGACCAGCCACCAGAGGAGTATCGATAAGACCTGACAGTTTTAAATATGCCGCCATCTTAGACTGGTGTAACTTTGTCATTTCAAATTTGACATACTTAGTCTATTGTTGTGTATAATTAATTATGTAAAATGATAGTACGTTAGGAATAACGGGTTAAGTCGTATATAATATTATAAAAATAATGGTTTAATTTATTACAAATTGTGCAGCGAAAATTACGTGATATTTTTGGATAAAACCAAGCAGTATCAATCAAACAAAATTGTCACATTCATCATTAAAACTGTCAAGTTTGATAGTTTTCCCACTCAATTTATGAGAAATCAACACAATATCTTAAAAAATTTACTGCTTAGTGTTGTTTCTGGAAGGTGTCATCGTGTCTTATTAAATGCAATTTGAATAATTGCTCTAATGGTAGATGTTAACCATTATCATGACATGACTACATTTTTTGCGTGAATTGGACGAAATTGATGTAGAAATAATTACAAGATAAAAAGAACTTTTTATATACCACGTTTTTAAATTTTCTGTTGAATCATATAAGCTTGACAATTCTATGTATTAATAATTTCGGACAAATAAGGCAATTGTCAACAAATCACCTTTTTTGCTATTTTGCAACAAACAAACAAATATAGAATACTGCATTGTCATTTTGATTTCCATAGTAACGCACGTATATATTAATAATTTAGTTGTTAGGACCACCCCTTTAGCAACCAATAATAGTGGATTGGATTACGGATTTCTTTCTAAATAACTTTTCATACAAAACAAAATTAACTGAAAATGAATTCAATTCTACTTACAGATGGCTAAAAGTATTAAAAGAATGCATTGGTATCGTGTTCTGATATATTCTAAAAGTTTCAAATTAATGTCTAGCTAGTGGGGAAAATAAAAATCGATTGCAAGATTTGTATTGGATAAACAACCACCGGACAAACAAGAATACGAGCTAAGAAAAACGAGGTAAATTATCAGGATGGCACCATCTGACATACTGTATGCGAAACATGGGAGTTATTGAGTTATCGCAGGCCATGTTTAATTGTCATGTTATATGTTATTTCCCACTATTTAAGCTCATACATCTAAACTCACCTCGTCTGCCGCACAGCCATAAATCACACCTTCCAAGAACGTCAATCCGGTGTCGCATATGAAGACCGCGCACATCTACATAGCGACAGTCGCACGTAACCTTTGAAACGTATAGATATTTGGATGCGGCGATCGGTGAGCCGGTATAGGAATGACCAATTCGCAGGTGTTTGTATGCGTGCTGGCGTCTTCGACTCGCAGCCCGAGAAGCATGCAACTTGTCGATTGCAACAGTATCTAGATGTTTTTTTCAAACTGAAAAGTTGCATTCGACCAATCTGCGGAGTTTCATTTGGCAAAGTCTGTTTGTGAATAACGATAACGTATTCGAGACGTTGCAGGCGGACAAGTTTTGATGTGAGAGCCGGTTAATAGTGTTGGACTTCTTCCTTTCATGATTTTTTTGAATTAGAGTCGACGTTATTAATCCAGAAATGATTTCTAATCTCCAAAATAATATCCGGCCCTTCATCTGCGATCTATGTGCAAAAGTCATCACATGTCAGAGAAGCTAAGGCAGCTATTTGAGTAATGTTACATAGGAATTGTTCATAATTCTCATGCATCAGTATTAATTACAATAGACAAAATAATCCGAAATATATCTGTTACGTACTTTACTTTTTGTCGAAAAAAACAACAAAGTCAGTTCTTATTGGAACATCCTTTAGTAGCGTATGTAATTCATGTAATGTGCATGGCAAAATAATATCTAATAAAACGTTTGTTTTTCCATAAAAAAATAATGCTTACCTACCTATTTGTTTTCAACTCTGTCACGTTTCAATGACAATTAAATATTATTTTAACTCAGAGAGTACAATAGCACTGTAAATGTTATTTTATTTTCTTGAAATAAAAAGCAATATTATATTACATACTACCTTAATATAATGTATGCAGATAGGTCGGTATATATGTTACGCCTAATGTGCGAAATTGACTATTACATGAAATCGGCAAAATTTTGCCTAAATCATGAAAAATGCAAGCTCGTTGCCTTATTCATGAATTAGGCAAAATATCTGCCAAGTGCGTGAATAGTGCAGTAATTTTTCTGCCCAGTTCATGCATTGGGCAAATTAGATAGTAGCGCTACAGTGGTGTTTTTTGCAACTAAACCAAATGTGTCAAATGCTCATGCATTGGTCAAAATAGATGGTCACGCCCCGGTGGTGTTTTTTGCAAGTAATCAAACTAACCAAATGTGTCAAATGTCATTGATTATATAAAAATATACCAATCAATAACTACAATGACGTTCATATCCATTTACTATGCCCAAAAAAATCTTGAACTATAATAAATGATAGCGGAAGAATTTTATTAAAGAAATTTTCGCGATTTGATTCGTGCTTGGGTACCAATCGTGCAATGGTCGATTGTTTGTTTGTATAGTATGATTTGATAGTTTGTTGACACTTGTTAGCTAACCTCAAAATGGACATTCAGTTGAATAATTCAGAATTACAAAACCTAACCTAACCTAGCCTATCCTAACATAACCTAATAATAATAATATTATATTATGTCCAATTATAACTAATAAAACCATCCGTATTAAATTTACTTTTTCTACTGTCATGTTGACAGTTTAAGAATTCCATGCCCTGGCGAATTCACGCACTCAGCAGATAATTTACCTAATTCATGAATTAGGCAAAATTTTGCCCATTTGATGTAATAGTCAATTTGGCACATTCGGCATAACAGTATGAAGGAGTATGAAGATTCGCAGATGATACCACGCTAATCGCTGCTGATCAAAGATAATCTCTCAGAACTGACACACTCGGTAGAGGGAGAGAAATGCAAATACGGCCTCCTTATTAATATGAATATACTAACAACATTAATATTGAACAACATAATTTGAAAACACTTTTAAGAAATACATAACCTATACAAGTTTACTTATAAATGAATGATACACCTACGTATTCAAAAATCTAGTATTAAAAGTAGTAATCTAGTATTAAAAAACTAAGTGCCAGTGCAAGTCTGACACCGGTTAGTAGGTAATTAAGATAATTATAAAATACAAAAGTCGATTGCCAATAAGTAACAAAATGTAGAAAGCGCTTCAGAGACTATTGTAAAAAACCATTGGTTAACGTCTTCGCAATTAGATAGGACACATATAGTTTAGTGGTGCACATGAGCACGAATTCCGGGGGCGCAGGTTCGAATTCTGCTGGGTGTAGTAACGTCAGCTGAATTCAGAACTATTCTACCTCACATTTTAAATATGGTCAAAGTGTTCTTTGAAACACCCTATTTAAGTTATTTATTATTTATATAGCCAGATTTATGTAGGTATCTACTATTATTTTTATCAATAGTCCTACTAAAATATGATGGTTATAGGACGATTCGGCGCCGGGACAACTGTACGAATGAAATTCGAAAATAAATAGACGTTCGTCAATTATAGGTTATACCTTTAAAATAAATATTTAATACTTAGCGAGAATTAAATATGCACTCGTAAATAAAGATTTAATTGTGCATAATATGTTTAAATTCCAACGAGAAGAGAGTTCTTTTATTTTTTACCACGTTTTTATTAGCTCGTATTCTTGTTTGTCCAAGATTTGTATTGGACGATTGAAGATTTTTAACTAACTTCCCGACTAGCTAGACATTTGAAACTTTTAGAACATATCAGAACACGACGACAATGCATTCTTTTAATACTTTTAGCCATTTTTAAGCAGAATTGTGTTCATTTTCAGATTAATTCTGTTTTGTATGGAAAGTTATTATTGTTGGTTGCTAAGGGGGTCCTAGCAACTAAATTATTAATATATACGTGCCTTATTATGGAAATTAATATGAAATGTCAAAGTGACATTTCAGTATTCTCTATTTATTCAGTATTTCTATCGAGTACAATAAAAAGTTTTTATTAATACTTACATAGAATTGTCAAGTTTATATGATTCAAAAGAAAATTTAAAAACGTGGTATATAAAAAGTTCTTTTTATCTTGTAATTATTTATAAGAAGCTTCGGGCATAGATAATAATTATCGATCTGCAATAATTGTCACAAAAATGTTTGTTGTATAATTACGTTGGCTGGAGATTAAGGGTCGTATGCATGAGATTCCCAAAAACCTTATAGGCTATATACTGCACGTTTGTATGCATGAGTACAAACGTAATTAGCTGTTAAATGACGTCACGAATGTGACATCTCATGTGTCATGGTGTTCTTATTATAAAATTTCATACCCCGATAAATAATTTGAAATTGTAAATGCGTCTGAAAGTGTGCGAACGGTACCATATAAATTTAATATTTATACATGAATAATTATTATGAACTTTAAATTATTTATCAGCTATTTTATCACATGTATTTTATAATTATTCTACTGTACGAAAGGATAAAGTATTACAGTAAACTTTTCCATTTGGTGGCAACACTGAATACATTTGGTGGCAATACTGAATATTATTATGACTAACTCCACTTCAATTATTATGAGATGTCAAAACAGAATAAGAATAAATAACAGAAAATGCAAATGATTTAGATAATAATATGTAATGATTTCTGTATAATATTATCATTTATACCAATCACCGTATGACACTATTGATGTTTCCAGTGTATTTGAGAGTTGTGCCTTGTTAATTACAGTTATCTTACAATAATTAACTAGGTAGGTAGGTACGATAATATTTTGAAGAACGCAAAATGCTTCCAATTGTATATTTTAATACCAGATACAGCAGTAGGTACATATTTTTGCGGTGGTTTAGCGGAGATATTTTATCGTAATCTTACGTCAGTCCATCATATGTCTCCCCTTAGTTTTTTATGGTATGTTATAACTTAATAGACTGAATTTTTTAAAAAATAAAAATATTGACGAAGTATGTACAATTATTATTATTATATCAAACAATGCCTATTTCTGGTGCTTATTACTTAAGTTCTAAAATAGGTTTTTTCACTTGAAAGAGTAATAATTTGCCGACAATAATATAATAAATAGGTTTCTGTCTTTAATTTGACGTGTATTATACTTAATAAAATTGATTACGTAAAAATGTATACAAATACTAAAGTATTTAGTAGGTATTATTAATCAATAACATACAATAAATCTAATGTAGTATGTTTCATCGTTATACTTTCAAAAAATTATTAAACAATTAATTTAAAATCTTTTATTAAAAGTTATTTCCGAATTGATTGATGACATTATAGTGCAAATATAAAATAATATGTCAATGTGTCACAAAATGCAATCAAAGCATCGACAGGTATTTGTTTGGTTAGTGCCGACAAAAGCGCATGTTTCATGAAATACTTACAAAATATTTAAACAGGCAAAACAGCTGTTTGAAAAATGTATGCATTTTATTTTAAATTTATAATATATTTTTTAAAAGTCGTTCAACTAGGTTTTATTTGATTTGAATAAATTAATTTATTAAATAAACACTTGGAGTGTTTACGGTAAGGCGAGTTGATTGACATATGAACTCATAACAATCTACTGCAGGTTTTTTTTTGTTAAATAAATAATAATAAAAGGAAGCAGACAATAAAATATCATACGATCTGATAGATGTCGTTAAGCTGATGCAATGGCAATAATTAATAATTTTTATTACACGTTGGTTTAGTAGGTGTAGCATAATATTAATAATATTTAGTTTACACTTCCCTATACTCAATTGTTTTGTGTTAATTTCTATTTATTTTTAAATGATTAATAATAGAGATACTAATAATAAACACGAGCTCCGCCTCATTTTTTAAGAAATAATGTCCGATGATGCCGCCAACGTGTAAACCGCACCAAACGGTGAATTTTTGAGGATGTAATAGAGTCTGCATGATCTCTTCTGGATTCGTTTCACTTCATAATTTTATGTGGCAATTTTGCAATAAAGCAGCGGGTCAGTTTCCAATTATTGCTCCAGAGCCCAATCGGCAAAATAATTATGCAAATGATGGTCTCGTGGTTATAATTCTTGCAGCAGTTGGATCTTATACGGGTGTAGGGAAATATATGTGTGCAATTTTTTCCAGGTAATGAACGGATATAGCCCAAATTGCTGCGACCAACGACAAATTGATAAATTTTGATTTTCTTCCTCATTTTCGTTTACTGCTGTACCTAATATTTTGAAGTTATACTTCTTTTAGCGCGTTTGGGAAAACAGATCAGAGAGTATTTTTGACGTGTGACGAAGTTGTGCGCGCCGATGCAACCTAATTTATTATTATGATGATATTCATTTCGTTCTCGAGGGTAAATGCGCATGCAAATAGTGTCATTTAGTTAGTCGTTCAATACAACCAAGTAAACAGCACGTGTTGTAAACATAACCAATATTTTTAGACTGCTAATGTACATTCATAAAACTTTATTTATGTTGGAGTGTATATTTATTTTTTCATTGTAAAGATTGTGTATCAAGATTTGAGGCTATATTGATGTATTATTTATGAATAAAATTATATATCAATAAATAAATAAATATTGTGAATGTTGAGTTGGTAAATAATTTAAAATATATTAAATTATTTACCAACCTTACGCATTGGATAACGAGAGTTGATATTATTATTCCATGTATTTAAGTACTGTAAGTAAACGGTCCTCTTATATGGAGTAGAGGCTTGTACGCTCACAGAAACGATAAAACTTGAAGCTTTTGAAATGTGGGTGTAGGTATAGGCGCATGTTTCGTATCAGCTGGAAGGACAAAGTTACAAATGTCGAGGTGATGTCAAGGGTGAAAAAGACCAAAGAAATAGTCAAACTAATAAAAACCAGGAAACTGGCATACTTTGACCACATCATGCGGCATCCCGAGAAGTATCGCCTTCTACATCTCATTATTCAAGGGAAGATCTCCGGTAAGCGAGGCCCTGGTAGAAGAAGAACGTCCTGGCTCAAAAACCTCAGGGACTGGTTTGAGCTCAGCACTCCATCCCTATTCAGAGCAGCGACGAACAGGGGCCAAATGGCCAAATTCATCGCCGACGTCTGATAATGGATATGGCACACAAAGAAGAAGTAAAGTGTAAAGTGTAAGCCCAGGGAAGTCAGAAATAATGGAAACTGAAATACCTAACGGCTAAGGCAGGTAACCGATCTCGAGTGCGGAAGAATTCGGGATAAACTTAAGCACATGTCAAGAATACGTCATAGGTACGTCGAATACTAAAACCTTTTCTCGGTTTATGCATTGACGCTCATTTAATATTGGCGTATTAGACACACTATTGCACGTCCATAATGCGTGATTCATTTTTGTAGGACACTCACACATCTAAAACCTTGCGTTAAAATGTCGTGTATTGAATATAGCCTACGTTTAAGTTCCCACCACCACCCGTCTTATATGCACAGTCGTAGATATGCACGGCCGCTTTCTATGACGCTTTAAACGTGTCTGAAAGAAGTGATTTTATGTGCTATCGGAATTCAATTTATTAATCTGTTCTGTGTGTAGGACATTGAGATCAGTGGACAGAGAGGGGAATCCTTTTTCAAAAAGTGTGGCCTCAATAATGATGAATTAACAATAAATCTATTACAATGAATTATCAAACATTATTTTAGTTTTAGAGTTATTATAGGTGGGATACTTTTTTATAGTGTGAGGGTGGAAAAAACGAATGTATTACATGAGCGCAGGCGGCTAATGAAAACAGGAACTAGCCTCTAATCAAGGTCCGGTAATTAGTTACGTCATTCCAAATGTAATAGTTTGTTTCCAAGTCATAAATTATAGCCTTTGTCCGAGCTACGCACTGTGTTATATGGTGGCAAAGCAATTCAAATTACCAACCTATAATAATGATTGCATTCGAATCAAAAAAGTTGAACGATACGAAAAAAGGTATTATATTATCTTATATAGATACATATATAATTTGACATTATTCAAAAAGTGAAACCCGACATGCCCAACTGGTCTTTTTTAAATAATGGGAACATTTTGCAAAGTACGAAAAAGATTTATAGGGCGGATTTTGCCCATTTGGACTTCATTAATAATTATTAAAGGATTGCAATACAAATATTTTAAAACCAGTTTTCAATTATTTATCAATACCGAAATACCGGTTTCAAAAATCCAATATACCGGTATTTTCGGTATTAAGAAAGCATAGGTAACTACACATTTATATTTTTTCAAAAATGGATTTAATGTTTTTTTTCATTATTACACTATATTGGATATTAAATTTGTTGTACCTACTTGTTTTATGCTACCAAAACGCAAATATAAACTGAAACCTACAAAAGTTAAATACAACCAAAACAAGATTCTTCAAATAGGTATAAGTATAGAATTATCGCAATGAATTAACATATTTCAAAAAAGAAAACGTTCATGGCAAATATTTACAATTATTTTATAACTATTGATCCAACGTTGATAGTACATCCAACAAACGTTGAATTTGAGAGTGATTTTCTATAATATAGATATAGATATATTATTCATTCAGTACTACAATCCCTAGTAGGGAATCCAATCCCGAGCCAAAATTCTGACCCCGGGATTTCGGGATTACAATTTGATAATTGTTAATATTGTATACGTTCAATCTTCGAAATACGTAAGTTTAATGGAGTAAATAATTTATTGTAATATAAATAATAATGTGAATTTAATATGGCATTGCTGTTTCTGATAGTAAAGACTTAATGAATGGATTATCGAGATTTAAAATTGTAAAGCAAATCATGGTGTACTTATGGCCTTTCCGCTTCATAAATCTAATTAGTCAGCCAAATATGAAACTGCCGTAAAAGGTGATCATGGTGGAATTATTTTATCAATAGTGCGAAGTCAGTTTATTTTTAATGTAGTCATTTGTTATTAAAAGTATTTTTCTGTTATATTTTCGTTTTTATTTTATTTTCCATAACAATTGATAACGAAATCCCGAAAGTTTCGGGATTATGTTTATCAATTCCGGGATTCATAGGTATTGAAAATAGCTCGAGATCCCGGGATCCTGGGATTGGAATCCCTAATCCCTAGTATATAGGTACCAATTTTATAAGGGTGCTTTGGGCAATCGTTTCCTGATATTTTGCAGTGTTCTTAAATTTGTATGCCTGCATAAAGTTCTTAATAAATAACAAACATTTGAATATTTTTTCGTACATCCTTGGATGTATTCTCCAGCTAGTTTCAAATAAAAATGTTTGTCAAGAAAACTAATATTAGAGAATAAAAACAATCTTTGAATCGTACTAGTGGCGAAGACTACCTACTTAAAAAAGCGTTTGTATCGAAAAAGTTTCTGTTATTATGAGCATTGTCCATAAATATAAATTTAAAAGAAACGACTTTCAAAAAATATATTGATCACTCTCTTATCTGAATTAAACCACAAAATTACTAGGCGACTAATAAATACATGAGAATTATTGTCATCAAAAATTCACCTGTTTTTTCTATGCATGGTCTATGTATGTTTTGATTTTCATATCGTATTTTCATATGTTGTGTATGTAAGGAGGAGTATCAATTTAATGGTTTGAAACAAAGTTTCTTTTATTTAAATCATTTTTAAATATATTTATTTTAAGATTACAGGTAGGTACTTATAATGCTTTATTAAAAATATATAAGATGAAAGTACTTTTACCAAGATACACAAATGTTCGTGAAAAAATGAACATTGTATAAAAACTGTTATTTTATTAAAACGTTTTTCTTAGCTCGTATTCTTATTTGTCCGGTACAAATCTTGCAATCGACTTTTAACTAACTTCCCGACTAGTTAGACATTTGAAACTTTTAGAATATATCAGAACACGATACCAATGCATTTTTTAATACTTTTAGCCATCTTTACGTAGAATTAATTTCATTTTCAGTTAATTCTGTTTTGTATGAAAAGTTATTTCGGAAGAAATACGTAAAAAGTAAAACTATTATTGGTTGCTAAGTGGGTCCTAGCAACTATATTGTTAATATTAATATATACGTGCGTTACTATGGAAATCTATTATTAGTATTATTTCTATCAAGTACAAATTTTTTTGATCGTTTAAGCTTGTCAAGTCAAGTCAAGTTTGTCCATTAATCGAAAATCCTTCCTGAGGATAATTTCAAATACTTAGGTAATTGATAATGGATTTAACTTTATCGCTTGCTGAATCAAACTGTCATGGAGCGCATTTGAATGCCTGGATAGTATCATCGTGGTCCCCACAAGGGGGGGGGGGGCTGACAGGGCTCTAGCCTGGGGGCCCGGCGAGACGAGTCGACCAGATAATTGAGATAAACACACATCACAAATTTGCTTTACTAGTAAAAAAAAGTCGCCTGGCGCTATTTTTATTTTATAATATTAATATTTAAAATTATGGGGTTATACAATACAATTTTCAATAAGTAATTCAAATGGATATATTGAAATATACAATAAAAAATTAATTTTTACCGCGTACGCCATTTTGAAAACGCTAGTGTAGAGCGTCACACTACCTTTATCTTTAGCGATAGGTAGGGGGGGGCCGCCAAAAATCCTAGCCTGGGGGCCCGCTCCAGGATGTGGGGGCAATGAGTATCATTTCAAAGTGTTCAACTAATGTGTGTTATCAGAACTAACGTGCATGTACGTGGCTTGTAAAATAAGTCGAGAACTTATAAGTAGGGCATGAAAATCATCATGTTGGGCATATCGCGGGAATACAACAAAATAACCAAGTGGATAAGGAGGCAGGCAAAGTAGATGGTGGTTACCAAGCTGATGAAGTAGCCGAAAATATAGATAAGCGACTGGAGAATTTCTGGAAAATTGTAATTGGGTACCTACACCCAAGGGGTACTAAAAACCACAAGGGTGCATTAAACCCACTGGATAGACGAACTCATCAAGTTCAGCGGATTTACATGGCAGCAAAGAACTAGAAACCAAAAGAGTGTATGGAGCAAGAGAATGTCAATTATATAGGAGTAAATTTTTTTTTTTAAATTACATAATGAATGTAGTATTCATTATTGAGCATAAATTATTCGGGCTTTCCAGTCAATATGCTATACCAATTTAGTTAAGTACCTAAAAGTTATAATTATTAAAGCACTCTGACCAGAATCCGATGTACCTATACGGATCTAGCCCGGCAACATTTTTTTTCTAATAGATGCCTACTCAGTGACGTCTCGTGGGAGTAGGCAGGTCATGCGATGCAAAGGGGTGGCACAATATAAAGAGTGGCGAATGAGGAAACTAATACAAATAAATCAACTATTAATGGCAGTGACGGTTTTCAAATAAGCAGACGATGCGATCGCTTCAATATAAATAATTGACATTTTAGTTTAAAAATAACCGAAGCATAAAAATCATGACAACATAAATATTTAATGTTAATGACAGTTTATCGCACAGGAAAATATCTCCAAGCCTATCAGCGCCACAGACCACCAGTATTTGGGAGAAGGTTTTGTGAAAATGCTCTCATTCTCAGTAGATGGTGTGTTTGTGAATTTAAAATTTTGGTGCATTTGTCTGATAGCCGAAAATACATAATAACTAAGATACCTAAGTAGGTAGGTATCTAATAATTAGTCAGATAATTTGAAACTAAAAATGAAAAGGGGTGGTATTCTAAGCTGGGACAACTGGGGCACCAGGACAATTGGGCGCCTCTCGATTGAAATAAATAGACGTTCGTTACGATTTTATACATAAATTAGACGAGGAGATTATCTACTACTTAGTAGTCTTAATTAATTTTGCTCTTAAGATAATGTTTTTTATTGCGGATTGAGAATTATTATGCCTGAGGCTTTATATAAAAATAAAACAACTCTCTTCTCATTGGAACTTAAACACATACACACTTAAATCATTATTTACGTTTGCATATTTAAATTCTCACCGTGTAGGTATTACATAATAATATATTAATTTATATATATATAATAATATTAAATAGGTTTAAGTATATTTTAAAAGTATGAACTTATAATTATTCACCAACATCTATTTATTGACGAATTTCATTCAATTACGTGGCGCCCAGTTGTCCGGGCGCCGAATCATCTTAGAGACCCTCTAAGCCTGCTGAAGGGTAGCTGTTTGCCAATGGACATCAAGTTATTGTACTAACTTACTTTTTTATCAGGTGGTTGTGTTCTTTTGAATGTAGGTACCTTATTAATCAAATTTAAATTTGAATACATTAAAATAATCATTTTCAATGAAAAAATCCTCATATTTCAACCACCCTTAAATTAATAGCTATCACGAAAGTCACCTACAGGTGGGGAGTGAACTAAAACGACAATTTGCGGTCAAAAATCACACACACGATCGGAAAAAGGGGGCCCCGGTTCGAGAGGGGGGCACCACGGGCTCACCCGAGCGTGAGGTTCCCACGGGGGCATGGTCTGACCCCGCACACCGGAAGAATCGACCTCAAAGTTATGATTTTAACTCATTTTTAGTTTATTAACGTGTCATTTGTGTTGTGATTGTATGTTTTTGCTGTGCCTATTTCGTTTCGTAAGTACAGGTGTCTCAGGTATATATTATACCTATGCTCCGTCATTAATGTTCATACATTTTTTGTTTTTCTTGATCCATTTTGGATGAAATGTTTATTTTAATGTTCTTAGTCCACTTTTGATATCGCCACAAATAAATTTGCATACATTTAGATCTCACGCATATAATACGGTGAAAAAAATGGTGCTACCGTTTGAGACTCACGCGTATGCTGGCGCTTGTGGCGTTTCTATAAAACGTATATATGTAAGACAATTAATAGTCGTAAAGAGAAATAGTTGTTATTAATAAAATTTTAGGAATGACCAATAAATAATACTATCAACCAGTAAATGATATTTAAAAAAAAGATAGTACGAAAATTTTAAATTAAGGCATCACATAATATATTAATATAAGATAATACAGTGGTGCGTTTAGTGACGTAGAGGCCCGACGCATTGACCCTGATAGAGCCTAAACTTTCGACATATTCTGTGTACCCCTTCTATAATTTTCGTAACACTGAGTACCTATCCCTCGTCAAAAAAAAATGCATATACTTTAATAATAATTAAAATATATTTATTTTTTCTTTGTAGTGGTACCTACATAAACAAAATAATAATAAACGAAACATAAAATTCAGTCGTAATAAAATAAATAAAAGTTATACTATAAATAACATTCATTATAATCCATTGATTTCAATCCTTCTCATTAGGAGGATGGAATTGTTTATGTTGAGACAGATACTCATAATTTGGTTCCCTGGTTGTTAATTTTAATCTGAGATGCAGTTCCACATCCAAAAGCCTATTTTTTTTTTGACCTAATGTCTACAAATGCTTAAAAAACAACTTCACATAGATATGAAGTTGGAAAAGGCAATATGTGTTTCAGGACTTTCTCTGTTAAAACTGGATATACATGTTGCATTTGCAACCAGAATGGTGTTAAAGAACACTCCTTATATTTATTTTTCATGAATCCGTCTGAAGCTAATTCCAACAAGTTTCCCCATATCCACCCGCCATGTATATGCAGCCGCGGTTTGTGCACAGCCGCCTTCCATGATACTAAAAACGTGTCAGAATGAAAAGATTTTAGTGTCACACTTCCTTGTCCTCTTGCTCTGCCGTCATTTATCTTTAATGATATGAAGTGTGCATGTGACATGAGGAGTTAGGAGTTGAAAATGATGAATCTAAGGAGGGATCGGAATAATTATTCCGTAATCCATATGAAGTTGGCTTTCTTGAGTGTGTAATTTAACAAGATAATTAAGAGCTAGTCGATGAATCTAGGTTATCATAAGTTTTGTTTTTGTTTTGTTACGCTAAAGAAGTATAACTTCTAACGCGCGTACATAAGTATCAACACACACCGTTTATTTTTTTAAACTTAAATATAATTAAATGACTCCGTGACTAGTTTTACTCTTCGAAGGCTCATGTTAAAATTTTCTTACGAATTAGTTACCAGTTAGGTATATCTTATTCACAATTCACGGATTGCCTCGGTCAATGACTGTAGTAAGTTTTAAGCAGGATAGTGATATATGAGTACTCACAATTGGATATCGAGATGGTGATCATCAAACAGCCGGTGATAAGGTCGGCTGGACACGTCATCTGTTTCCCCTCACCCTCATGTCATTTCACTCCCGTCCTTCATCACCTGATTCGATAAAATATTGAAGGTGATATTTTTCACGGTATGAGCATCTGGAATAAAAAAATATTGACTTTTTGAAAATTGACAAAAATTGAAATGCTATTTCATAATAGGTAATAGTTTTGTTTTTTTTAGATGTCGTCACCCCAGTTCTAACTAGTTGTAAGTGAGATTTAATAGTTTTAAATTAATCGAATTTGAATTTTGAATTCAAATAATATAGGTAGGTAGGTACCTACAAAATATAATTCTGTGTAGTGCATTACCCGTCTATTGGCAATACATAAAACAAAGTCATTTTCGCGATATTAATACAAGTTAGGTTAGGTGGTGATGTTTTCGTTTTTTTTTTAAATTGATTAATAAAGACACTAATTCGAAAAAATGACATACTGAGTTCGTTATACCAAAACGTTCCTTATTTCAAACTTTACCGTCTGGAAACCCTCTTAATAAATAAACAGTCTTCATTTTAAAGGCATCCTTTTTACGATTACTTAATAAACTCACATGATAGACCATTTTAAACATTTTAACAACTTCAAATTCAAATTACTCAAAACTAGTATTCTCCAGTTAGTGTGTTCTGCCAGAGCATAGACGATATATTTTTTTTTAAATAAAGATTATTATTTTAACCCCTATGTATTATTATTATACAACCTGGCGTGATTGTTCATCTCTCATAGACTCTGATCTTAACCGAGTAGGTAGCTGACAACTTTTTTAAAATTCTAGTTCACTTCAAAACACGTAGAGTAGGTACACCCGTGAACAGCGGCGATTTTCTTTGACGCATCTTAGCCAAGTCGCACATCGAAAATCGTCTCGACTGGGATAATAGTCATAAATCAAAACTGAGCGCAACATGCAACTTTCTTATGTGCGTACAGCAAGGCTGTGCGAGGACAGTGACGTCACTCCGCACTCGGCAAACCAAAATGAATGACAAAGTGTCTAGATGTTTTTTTATTCTAGCAGTGTGAGAAGGTTCATAAGATAACGTGTGTTTTATGAATAACGATGAAGTCACATCGACGTAGTCGACCCTTTGCAGGCGAGACGAGTTTTGATGCGAGAGCCGGCTTATGATGCAACTGATTTGTCAAAAATATTAAAAGGGAGCTTCGAAACAGTTCAGATAAGTATAAAAAAATCTCTACAATTAACATCAAAATAATGAGTTTATAACATATCTACTCAAACAGGTACGTAGGTATTTGAAAAAAGGCACTAATACTCGTATTATAATGTGAAGCGCCTAGTTTCAAATCCCCCTAAAACGGTTTTTGAAAATTTTTGAGTTAGATATATTGTATTTAGATGGATATTTTTGTTACCTGTATGATGGCCAAAGATTGAACTTTAAGAAACTCTAAAAACCGTCAATACGTATGATCAAAAATTAGGGAAAATTTCAAAACCCGCTAAAATGGTTGGGTGTGCTTTTCAAATACCCCTAAAATTGAAAGCCAAAGTACTCTTTAGAATGTTACGATTTAAAAAATAAATAAGTAAGTACATAAAGTTCACAGATTTAATAGATATGAGTTTTTCTCATTTTTCTCAAAACTACCTAAAATCGTTTTAGAGGCTTTTGAAACTAAGCGCTTCATGTGTCGTCTTTGTCATTCTTCGGTGTAAGATATTTTTAGTTACCTAAACGATATAATTCTAAATAAGAGATATATTGATATTTTTATAAGGTACCTACCTATATTGGTAGATGGAATAAATGATTTTTATTTTATTTTTTATCGAGAGGAGGCTCAAAATTACTCAGCATCTTAGTACATAAACCTTAAGTTCTAAGTTCCCAGTAAACGATTGGAAAAACTACAATAAAATTAAATTTCTGTTGCAATTTTTTATGAACGATAATTCACTCACGAATGAAAAAATATTTATGATTCATAAAATAAAATAAAATAAAATAGTGTTTACTTATTGCATGTCAATTTCTCCTCATGCGTAGTACCGTTTGGGTTCAAATCCCACAGCAGTGTGATACGCGTATACGTTGTCCGATGTAATAATTGTTTTATTGTCCGTACCACAATCGGATGTGGTCATATCAATTTACGTCTGAAGTCAAACGAGTATGTGAAAACGTGCAGGTATCTACCTGTTTGGTAATCTATATGTATACAGCGGTAAAATAAACTAACTACAACATAGCGCTAATTAACCAAGCATCACCCCTTTACAGGTGAATTTTTTTTGTTAATCAAATATATAATAGCTTACTTACCGTTACTTGTTTTATTTTGCGAAACATTATCACCTACTCATGTTACTGTTCTTTAAATTACGATTTTCTATGATTGCGACAAGCCATCCAATATTTCCTTTAATTTATAATAATATGAATTGGCATTTAAGGTGAAGCCTTTACTCAGCCTTTCTACAAGAGGCACTTAGTGGAAAAATACGAAGCTTGCAATTTGAAACATTTTTTTGATAATTAACAATCTAAAGTGTATTAATTAATAAATATGTATCTGAAAACATTAAAAAGAAAAATATTTTTTATTTTAAGTCAAAGATAAACCTACAATTTAAAAAAAATGTTATAAAATGTCAATTTGGTGCAGGGTCTCACGTTATTATTGCATATTATTTTATGGTCATATTTATTATTAAATTTAGTTTATTAAGTTTTCTATTTTTTGTAGATTTTTGACTAATTCATAGTTTTAATATTTTTACATTCATTTTAAAAAACATCGATTTTTATAACAACATTTTTATTTTATTTAAGTATATCAAATCGAGCTTCAATATTGGGACCATACCTAAATAAGATTTCATACAAATAAAAAGGATTTCAAGTTATATAATCAAAGCAGCGGTACAATTTCAGCTATAGTCATCGTAACCCAGTAGCGAAGGCTGGAGGTAGGCTGTGATCCACCGTAAAAAGGTGCACATTAAACTGTGTTAGTCGTACGTAAGTATTTCTTTTTATTGAACTAAGACTATACTTAATTTACAGATGGTGTTGGTTAGTTTTTAAAAATCAATTAAACCCTGCCTAAACCAAACCATAATACCTACATAGTTTAGGTTTATTTTGAGCGATACAACAAAATTGTGCATGATTTTTCATTTAAACTTATTTGTTTTCGTTGGATTAGGAATAGGTACATATTATTACACAAGTTATGTTGTTATATAATAGTTTTTAAAATTCATAAGGCCCTGCTTAACCAAACTATAGTAGATAAAAAATATTATATCTATAAAATATCAAAAAATATGTACGGTTTAATGGCATAATTTTAGATATTTTATAAATATACCTACGATTATTTTTTGACTATGAATTATCTATTATGGCATGGTTTTCGCAGTGTTTAATTGAATTTAAAAAAATAACCTACACAATCTGATAATTGTAGACTTAGTTCAAAGAAAACAAATACGTATAACAGACAAAGTTTATTGTGGTCTATTAATGTCAGATCTTAACAGCCTACCTCCATCCTTCGCCAATACTATATACCTACATGGGTACGTAATTGCTCTGTCGATAGTTATCAAAATTGCCAAAGTTATTGACAGCAAGATCAGTGCTACAATATCAGCGATAGTTATCGCAACCTTTGATTATTATAATTAATTAAGAGAAATTATTGAAAGAAAGTAAAATTGATCCACAATATTAATAATATCAACCATTACCTAGGTCCATGAGACCTCATTATTTTTATAAATATCTACTACACAATGAAACTGAACAACAAAGCAATTACGCGATCAAATATTGAAACAAAAATTGAATTATATGTGTGTAAAACAAATTTAATGTTGCCAGACTGACAAACAGACCTAGAAAATAATTGATTGTCCTCGATTAACTTGATCAAACAATAAAATAATTGACGAAACTGTTTCATTGTGTACTTATTTGAAACTGGGCAGGTAAAATATTAACAAAATGTTTGTTAAAAAATCGTTTTTTTTTTATATGTAGTCATAAATCATTGAATTTACATTTGCAGCTGAGCTATTGTTTCAATGGCAATAAATAAAGTACAGGCGGTTTTGAATAGAGCGATTGGCATCCAGCGAGTGCATATATCATGCCACTGTAGTGCACTTGTTGCTCGATGCAAAAATAATGCACGTCATTTGATTTGAGTGCATCGGAATGCGGTTTATCATTGCAGAAATGATCTAAAGTGCAATTATTAGTTTCTATAAATCTATTCGTACTCACATACAAAAGACGGGTAATTTTCTCAATAATCATTAACCGGAGTAGGTATAAAATTCTTATAGGTTGTTAGATACCTAGTCCACTAAATTAACGTCCCTTCGGGTATTAGATCGGAACTGACTTCTGACGTTCTTATAACTAGGAGTGGTTACAATATTTAAATAAAATTCCTATTAAGATAATATAATTGTATTGTATCTGCACAAATTTAATTAGTTGTTAGTTAGTAACATATGTTTACTTGAATGTTCTGCAATTCTCTTCCATGCCAATAGGCAAGACTATGCCGGAACGGTAACGTCACACGGCTAGCCGAAACGAATAAAAAGGCAGCTCCTGCACATGTGCCGATGCGACATTTCGGCATTACACATGTGCCCCATGTCGAGTGAAATTTGTTACTACTCAAATTAAAATGTCACGTTTCAGCTGTGTGCGGAGCTACATTAGGTTAAATGTGTTTTGTGAATACCAACAAAATCACTTCGACATATTCAACGTGATACAATCGAGACGAGCTTAGATGTGACTTAGTCATGCATTTGACCTTTTAGGACATTTATGTCATTTAGGTCATTAGGTTATCAAACATATATTGGAAAAAACAATACCTAAGTATCTATATATTTTTCAATTTAATGGATCAACTATGTGGAGGCTCAAGATACTGTCAGGTTTAAAGGTACCTAGGTGCACTTGCAAAAAGAAATCCCGCACTTAGGTGTTAAAAATACTTACCTACTTTCTTACTTAGAGTATTGTACGACAACATCTTCTTGGCTACGTGAAGGATCGCGCTGTTATCGACTAAATGGGAGGAGCTTGTTAGTTTATAATGGAAGTGTGGTTAAAAATGGGAGGAGCATGTTAGTTCCCAGTTTTAACACGTAGCCAAGAAGATGTTGTCATAGAGTAGGTGCCTACACGTTTTATAACTTTGCACTTTTTACTACACTGATACGCCTATTTGCCTGATTACCTCGCATAAAATTAGATCAAATGATATTCACTTGTATTAATATACCTAAAAAATAGATAGATAATATATGTAAAAAAAATATTTTTAGAATATATTACATCATTTTCATCCTAGAGCCGGAGTGAAAAGTTATGAAATGCATACTCTACATGGAAATTATCTTTTTCTTAAGATTTTTACTTTCGCGACCACCTTATCTACTTCTTGTAAAAATCGCATCTCCCCGGAACCCATAGCTACCAACTAAGCACAGATAATAAATACTTACCGAAAAAAATCTGTTATCTAAATACGCAAATCTATAAGTAAGTATTATTGTAGGTAGGTGTCTATAGTTGACAGATGATTTTAAAAATGGAACTAAAAACATGTGGTTATTTGAATCAAAATTTCGTGGGAATTTTACGAACATTTCCGAAAAAATCACATGCATTCCAGTGGTATCAGTCGAAACGTATCATACCGTAAAACAGAATGTGGTAGGAATATCGTGATTAGATCGATTAGTAGCGCTGGTGTAGAGGAAGCAGGAAGTAGCAGTGCTTGCAGAGGTGGATATGAAATCGTGTCCATGGCTCTCGGTTATGCATGACACTTAATATTTGTTGTGGAATATTATAGATAGCATTATATCATTATTCAGTAATTATAATAATAGGTACAGAACCACTGCAGACTACATAAAGTGGCATGTTTAGTGACGTAGGGTAGTCGATGAAAATATTAATAATCTTATTATAATTTTCCAAATAAATCTATGCATTCAAACAATTTACCATTTTTATTTTGTAAAATTATAGAAACATAGCTTAATCGAAACATACAGCACTATATTAAAGTACAAATTTAATATGTATAAAATAGTATTCACGAATATGTTAAAACACGAATAGAATGGTAGTAACCCGGTTTAATTTAACCCGCGGGCTCTGGGTTCAACCCGGTGAGGTCACAATATAACTATATCTCTTTCTCAAAGCCTTTTTTTAATATTTGTGATTGTTTCACTTCTATTACTAAATAAACTACTGTTATTAGGTCGCATGGCCTGTTGAAGCATTAAAATAATAATAAGTAGGTACCTAGGTATACAAGTATTATTGTAAATATTAAAAAAATAATAAAAAAATAATAAAAAAATAATCTTAACCTTTTTAAAAAAGTAAGTAAGTATATATATTTTTACAACGTTTTTATTAGGTCGTATTCTTATTTGTCCGGTACAAATCTTGCAATCGATTTTCAACTAACTTCCCGACTAGCTAGACATTTGAAACTTTGAGAATATATCAGAACACGATGCCAATGCATTCTTTTAATACTTTTAGCCATTTTTAGGTAGAATTAAATTCATTTTCAGTTAATTCTGTTTTGTATGAAAAGTTATTTCGGAAGAAATCCGTAATCCAATCCACTATTATTGGTTGGTAGGGTCCTAACAACTAAATATTAATGTATACGTGCGTTACTATGGAAATCAATATGAGTGTCAAAATGACATTTCAGTAAGTATTATTTCTATCAAATACAGTTTTTTTTTTTTGATCGTTTAAACTAGTCAAGTCAAGTTTATATGATTCAACAAAAAATTTAAAAATGCTGTAATTATATAAAAAGTTCTTTTTATCTTGTAATTATTATTAATGTGTACGTTAAAGTGCCCACCACCACCCGTCATATATGCACAACCGTGGATATGCACGGCCGCTTTCTATGACGCTTTAAACGTGTCTGAAAGAAGTGATTTTAAGTGCTCATTCCGTCCCGAGACGGAGCCGCACGGGACTGATGCTGCAACCATGCACCGTAGTGCTCAAAGAAGAAAGTTGTGTAGTCGGAAAAAATCTTACAACCACGGAATCCGAATCGAAGATGTGTGTAATTAATTTATGCCTTAATTTCGTGCCTTTAAGCAACGCATGACCTACCCATTCTCACGTCACAGGCTTTAGTGTTAATCGTCTGTTTTTTAAAATCTATTATTATGTCTATATAATATACCTATCCATAATCATTTTAATGGCTAATTAACTGACATATTTCGTAAGTAAAATTTGGTTAGGTACCTACTCCATATCGTCAAAATGGGTTATTTCATTATTTTTACTCCACCGAGTCCACACCAAGTAGCCAAAAAAGGTTACACAAAAAATTATATTATATTTGCAACATTAAATAACAATTTATTAATTGTCGAAACGAAAAAGTCTTGTGTCTTATAAACATTCCTTTCTTTAACGATATGGAATACTGTATATTTCGAGGACCATGTCCGATCCTGATCATATGGGCCCCCACAGAGTGGAAGTTTGTATTAAAATACCTATATCCATTATGCTATAATTTTTTCATAATCTGTAATCAATTATTGCATTGTTTAATAAAGCCGATGAATGAATGACATTAACTACATTATTGGAAAATCGCATCACAAATGCATCAAAGCGGTCAATTTAAGACAGTTTAGCATTTCACGACAATCTCGCGTATGAAATAATTATTACAACAATGAACAAAAACATCGCTAATTCATTGGAAAGTGTCAAATCACGAATTTTATTGTAAAACAAATGAACCGTAAACAAAACAAAGTCGCGACGATTAAACAAAAAAAGAGAATTTTCTTCGACGCGACTTGCGACGAGTGACTTGCATTATCTTATTGTAATAGAGGTTTTTTTTTTAATTTGACAATTAGCAATTGAAAGACTTTGGAATGTTGTGATAGGTTAGTCTGCACGAATTTGAAATAATGAATGCGGAAAAAAGAAAACCAAAGTTGATTTAATTACACGGTGAATGGGGATTTAGATAAAGATTTTCAAGCAGTGGCGAAGGCTCCATACCAGGCGATTATTAAAAGAAAACTATATCTTCCAAGTATTTAATTTAAATTTAAATATTCAATCATATATAAATATTGATTGTTGTTAAAAATAAAAAATAGTTTATCTCGTGATTTTTATTTATCACTTGGTTGAGTCATAGACTAAGATAATTTATTCAGTCAGTTATGTCAGTTGAGATCTGATATTGTACCTTATTGTACCATTGCCATTAGTCAGTGTTTTTAAATACTTATAAAATAATTACAAGATAAAAAGAAATTTTTATATGCAACGTTTTTAAATTTCCTGTTGAATCATAATATAAACTTGACTTGACTAGCTTATGGGCTTGCGCAGACAGAGCGCGGTCAGGCGGTCTGCGTTCCGCGTTCGGAGTTCGGCGTTCTTTGTACTGTATGGACTTCATACTGTATGGGTACACAAACGGCGGTCAGACCGCGCCGGTCAATTGGAACGCTAGAGTTCTAGAGTTCTATGCCCGGAATTACAAAGAACGCCGTACCTCCCGTCCAGTCCCGTCATAGGAATTTGAGAAGTCACACAACATAGAGCGAAACCACACGGGGGAGTGAGTACGCAACAGCGGTGCTTTCTCACTTCCACTCGCAGTCGGAATATAGCGGTGTCGCATTATGCAGCGCTTGTGTCAGTACAACGTTTGTAAACAAATGGAACGCTTATTGTTGACCGCCACCTGTCTGCTGTCCCTGAACGTTAGCGGTCAACGGTCGGTTGAACGCAGAACTCCGACCGCTCTCTGTCTGCGCAAGCCCTAAACGATCAAAAAAAATGTACTTGATAGAAATAATACTGAAATGTCATATTGATTTCCATAGTAACGCACGTAGGTATATATTAATAATTTAGTTGCTAGGAGCCCAGACCCCTAGCAACCAATAATGGTGTCGAAATAACTTTTCATACAAAGCAGAATTAACTGAAAATGAATTCAATTCTACTTAAAGATGGCTAAAAGTATTTAAAAAATGCATTGGCATCGTGTTCTGGTATATTCTAAAAGTTTCAAATGTCTAGCTAGTCGGGAAGTTAGTTAAAATTCGATTGCAAGATTTGTACCGGACAAAAAACCACCGGACAAATAAGAATACGAGGTAAGAAAAACGTTGTAATTATTTTAAAATGTTTAGTTTTACGGGTGTGATTATAAACTGTTGTGGAACATCTGTATCTACACAACAACGGATTTTTTCAAAGATTAAAAGAAAGTTACGTTTATAAATGTTAAGGATAATACATAATTCAAACGGATTGCTTACTTTTATATCGTCAGTGAGTTTTTGAAATTTCATCGATTTAGTGTGTCGTTGTCATTAGTGTGTACATATTCATAAGTAGTACCTAATATCGGATTATCTTCTTATTTCCCGTAAGTATTTACCTGCCAAGTATGCTCTCTCCACAGCCTAACTCTTTCCAAAAGTCACCCTACGCCACTGTTTTCAAGAATACTTATTTATTATATATATATTATTTTTGTATTATCATAAATCAAACCTTCCAATAACGTAGATCCAGTGTTGCATATGAAGACTACGCACATCTACCTAGTAACAGTTGCACGTAACCTTCGAAACGTAAATATATTTGGATGAGGCAATCGGTGAGCTGGTATAGGAATGACCAGTTCATAGGTGTACGTATGCGTCCTGGCGTCTTCGACTCGCAGACCGAGGAGCATGCAATTTGTTGATCGCAACAGTAGCTAGATTTTTTTTTTCAAACTATAAAGTCGCAGTCGACCAATCTGCGGAGCTCTATTTGGCAACGTGTATTTTTTTAATAACGATGACGTCATATCGACGTATTCGACACGTTGCAGGCGGACGGGTTTTGATGTGAGAGCCGGCTAACGCTTACTTTCAATTGGGGTAAAATATCTTAATTTTCCTTTACCTATTAGGTAATTTAATATGAAAATATTAACAATCATCTCACTGTATGAGAGAGTTTTGAAGTTAATAATGAATGCGGGACATGAATAATTCACAAAAACAGGTAGATACGTTGGAATAATTATTTTCATTGTACTACCCCTTCAAATATTTACTTCATTTCCTCTCCCCTCTATGGCGAAGGCTTTCGCTGGCTTTCACCGGTCACGTAGCGCCAACTAAATGTATTGGAAAGTAATTTCGAACGAGCCAAATCTACCTACATGTTTTTTGGTCGGTAACCACAGGGGCGGCGTGCGAATTTATTTTACTGTACCTCGACGAATGTAATATTATCGAATTCGTGCTATTACTTTTAAGAGCGGCTTATACTAAATACTGTTGCATATTACAATTTTATACGGCACAGTTCGGTTATGAGGAATACAGCGGAAAACACGTTTTGAAAAAAGACGATAGGTATACTGAATTATTTTTTAGGTTAACCTAACCAAACCTAACCTAACCTAAACTTACCCAAACTAACAAATAATCCAGTATATCGGGTATTTTCAAAATGTTTTTTCCGCTCTAGGTATTCCTCATAACCGAACTGTACCTTTTATACTCGTACTTAAGTATAATATTCTGCAAATTTTAAACAAATATATTGATTAGGTACACAATAACTATCTATTAGCCGGGTCGTACATACAAATTCCTGTCGACTGTATCACGTCGATTTTTTCAATAATATGATTTTGTTGGCATTCACAAAACACAATATGTGACTTAACCACCACATTGCGTGATTGTAACATTTTGAATGTAAACATGCCTGATGTCACATGTAACATATTTTGAAGTAGGTACGCATAAAAATTAATGTCGCTTGTGTGTAGTTCAAAAAGTCGCCGGTACTGCACATAGAGTCCATACTATTTTACAAAGTGCGAGCCGGTAGTATAGTAGTACACATGATCGCCGAACGACTGCGAAGGGCCTATCAGTTGTATATATTATCATTAGAGAGAAAAAATGGCAGTGATCGCAATGAAATGACATTTCAGCTTCAGAAATATCTTTCAAACAAATTAGCTAATAATGAATGTTCCCAATATTTTTGCCAATACAAAACGTACCTTGACGTTTAACCCTTTTTGACAGGAGTTTGCGTCGCATCTCTATCGGGGCTGTATATAAACCTACAAACTGTCATGTTGTTGTCTATTGTCATTGATAGACCATAGACAACTACGCAAAAACGGAAAAGGAAACGGTTGCATCTCGGCCGTCTCAACGTCGTTAAACAATTTAGTCGACAACGCGTCCTTGTTACGCGTCTCACTTAATTTAAATTCCAAATTATAATGTAAATTATCCAACTCAACCTAAAATCAATAAGACAATCGTGTTTATACTAAATTTATTACCAATATATAAAACTATGAAAATACCATCTCTGTGTGTTATTCATCACGTCCCGAAATACTCATGTCATACGAAATGTCATGCACACATCCGCAACCTTCAGAATAGATATTCATAATATCGGGGACTACCAAGCATCTTCTTATTGCGCCCGATAGTGCGCGGGAGAGACTTGCAATAGTACGGACTATATGATTTATGACTATATTTGTGTCTAGTCGAATTTCAATGTGCATTGCGCTTTAATATTTAAAAGAAAAATAAACATCTCAGTAGGTAGGTACATACGTCAAATTGCAGCCAATATAAAAATGGAACAACCACCCTCATCTTACAACTTAAAATAACCATATTTTTTTGGTTTTTTACGATAAATTCAGAAATAATATGTAAAAGAAATAAGTAGGTACGAGGGTGGGTCAATAATTCCTTAGAAAAAAGCATTAAAACAGTTTTTATTTTTGTATTTTTTTTTTATTTCTCAACATAATCTCCTTGGAGCTCAATACACTTGGTTAGACGTTTCTCAATTTTTTTTAAACCGTCAGAAAAATAAGTTTTCGAAAGGTCCTCAAAATAAGCATTTGTCCGATCGATGACTTCTTCATTTGAAAAAAAAAACGTTGTCCACTTAGCCATTTTTTTAAGTTTGGGAAAAGGAAAAAGTCACTGGGGGCTAAATCTGGCGAATACGGTGGGTGGTCGACCAATTCGAACTTCAATTCTTCAATTTTAGCCATTGATTGTAAACATGTGTGAACACGGGCATTGTCCTGATGAAAGAGGATTTTTTTCCTGTTTAAATGAGGCCGTTTTTCTTCAATTTTGTTTTTTAGCTGGTCCAATAAAGATGCATAATAATCCCCTGTTATTGTTTTTCCTTTTTCCAAATAGTCAACGAAAATAATTTCACGTGCATCCCAAAATACAGTAGCCATAACCTTACCAGCTGATTTTACGGTTTTCGCCTTCTTTGGACATGGTTTGCCTTCGCAATCCACTGCTTTGACTGTTCCTTCGTCTCGGGAGTATAGTGGTGTATCCATGTTTCATCTACAGTCACAAAGCGACGAAAAAATTCATCCGGATTGCGTTGCATGAGCGACAACAGGGCTTTAGAGGCCACCACCCTATTGCGTTTATTGTCGACTGTGAGCAAACGCGGCACCCATCTTGCAGAAATATTTTTCATGCCCAATTTGTCATGTAAAATAGAAATGACGCTACCTTTTGAGATCCCTGTAACCTCAATTATCTCACTCAACTTTAATCTTCGGTCACTTAACACCATATCGTGGATTTTATTGATCATTTCTGGTGTAGTCACCTCTACAGGACGTCCTGAGCGTGGTTCATCCTTTGTTGATGTACGACCACGTTTAAATTCATTTAACCAGTTATAAATAGTTGCAAGTGAAGGAGCAGATATGCCGTGAACTAAATCCAACTCATTTTTTATTTCCTTTGCAGTTAACCCTTTTATATTAAATGTTTAATAACAAGTCTAAACTCAATTTTCTCCATTTTCCATTTTTCCATTTTTCACAAGCAAATTTTTTTTTTAAATGTACGAGAAACACACAACAACCTGACCAATCTGATTGAAACTTCGCAGCATACTGAATCGGTAGTGCCGCTGCATGAAAACAAACCGCTTACAGTACTAGTCGCGCCACCTATCGGCTTTTCTAAGGACTTATTGACCCACCCTCGTATCTACTATGTTTTATAACTTTATGCAGATCACTACAAAAACTATTTTTGATCAGTGACTAAATATTATATAATATATACATATAGGTATATAAGTTCGTCCTTGATCCAGCACTGTGCGTATGTGCTGCGGCGGACGTGCTCTCACCTCGCCTCGACACGCGGCGACGCGACATTTCGATTTATTTGTCGATTGGACGCGCCCCCCTCCCCTCCTACGCGACGTCTTTGCAGTGCGGTACGCCTGCCCCAACGTCGAGAAGATTCCAACGCCGCTACTGACCAACTATACCTACTCATTAGAAGAAGAAAATTGTATTACTTACGTCTAAAAATATCTCAAAGACGATTGCAATACTACATATTTATTATAAACGGTTACAATATGTAAGTTGTACGTAAAACATTTCTCAGTGGCACAGTTCGTCGTGGGCTTTCTTATCCGAAAGATATGACCGTTTCATGAATTCATGAATTCAATAATGAAAACCTAACCTAACCTAACAAATAGTCCAGTAGCTATTTTCAAAATTTGTTTGCTACTGGCTTCCTGTAAAGTGTAAATCGACATGAACCGTGTTTTATTTAAACATGAATTTTATGTCAGTACCTACTATACGACCCAAAGATGTTGGGCGGTCTTTAATATACGGCCATATATTTCCGATACAACATTTTACGGTGAAGTGTGATATGGCGAACTGCATACATACAAGTTTCTGGACACGATTATAAACAGCGTTCGATATCTAAATTTTAAAAAATATGTAAACTTAAAGTAAAGCAAATCATTATCAGACTTGCCGATTGAACAATTACGCCGAATTGTCTGTCCCGATCGTGAAATGTCATTTTGAATCGTTACTCGTAATCGTGGTTAAATTAGAATAATTATTATTTTTAGAACACGACTCAGTCAAAGATCAGTGACAGTTGGGTCAACGGTTAGGTTCTGTACAAATAATTGGTATGACAACAATCTGCCAGTATTATTTCAGTTTTATCTAAAAGAAAGAAACACTACTTAGACTGACTTATAGAACATGAATAAACGGGCTAACCGAGATCACTGTCAAAACTGGTACTCACTTGCTCCTTAATGATCAAATTACATTGGCAGATTGCGTCTAGCCCGATCGTCTGCCACGTTAGTCAAAATTTATTATCTATGGTTTTCCGGGATCGTGAACGATCGTGAGCAAATTGGAACCAATCCTTTTTCCGTCTGCCACGATTCACGAAGATTTAAGCGAAGATTGCCGAGAACGTACGAAAATATCCGAAGCTACCGCCTGCTTGCGAGGATAGGTTTAACAGCTGAGTTTTGACGTAAAATTTCGAGGGAAAACTATTCAATGTACCCACCAATCTAACGAAAAAATAGTTTTCGGTCAACCAATATTTTTAATAATAGCAACACTATGTTTATTTAAAATTAATCAAAAGCAAGGACCAACGCAATCGAATCGTTGCGTGTAATTGCTAATAGTGTAAATACGTTGTTCACGTCAGTTGGTGTGGATCGTTGGATCTGCTTGGGTCTACGCGTCTAATGTACCTAATTTAACCTTAATGCCCTCTTGTAGGTCCTGAGGGCTGCTAACCCTCCCTGCAGATTTCCCTACCACCTAATTTGAGAAACCGTAGTGCCAAAGCGAGTTTTTGGCAAGTAGGTATTAGCAAACTTAGGTAGAGACCATCATTAATAAAGCTTTTCGGTAATGTTCGGTTATCAGGAATAAAGCGGAAAACACATTTTAAAAATAGCCGAGAAACTAGATTATTTGTTAGGTTAACCTAACCTAACCTAACCTAACCCAACCTAACGTAACCTAAACTAACCCAAACTAACAAATAATCCAGTATATCGGGTATTTTCAAATTGTGTTTTCCGCTGTATTCCTGATAACCGAACAGTACCAGCTTTTCTTTTGGAAAAAAAGGAAAACACAAATTAGTACCTAATTTACACAGTAAGATATCGATAAGCGTAGTTTTACAAATGGCGTAAGTATATGTCTTGGTAAGTTGACACATCACTAGGGGGCACGATGAATATTGAACGCGAGTAAATAAATGAAAAAAAAAACATGGTCGATTTGTTTTTCCTCACGGCGAGAAACGCGACATTGTCATTCAAATGACATTTAAATTTTTGCCACACGTCCGTCCTACGCCTCGAATACTGATCACTTTAATATTCATGATGTGATGATGACAATTCACCGTGAAATAATTACTTATACCTAACTTATAGGCCTCGCAGGGCTGGATCAACCGGAGCGCTAAATGGGTCTGAATAATAGGCAATATTAATAAATTTATTGATAACCAGGGATGGTTCTACTTTGGGGTACAATAGGATAGTACCCGGTCCAAATGAGTGAAAAAGTGTGAAATAAAAGTTAAGTTGGTACATTAATAATTATTGAACTAATTTTGTGTGGGAAAGGAAAATGATGACCAGTCTAATAGCAGTTATTTTAGTAAAATAAAATCCAGTTTGCATGGTGTTAATTATTGTAAATAATATACCTACCTGGTGGTTTCAAAAAAGGTTTTTTCAATTGGTTGTATATTTTCTCAGAAGTGTTTTCAAAATTGTTATGCATGTTCAATTAAAAGAATGGTAAATTCTAAAATCTTGTGAATTATTTGTGGAATAAAAAAATGGTTACGTATATTCAGAATTAAAAATATATAGATATATTTGCATGCAAAATAATATCAATAGTAAACTTTAGACAACCGATGCCATGTATTAATTTGTAAGTAGGTAATAGACAGATACCATGGGTATTTTTTTATTCAATACTTCATAATATACACGAAAATTAGATGATTTATTATATTATAATAATATACATCGATTGAAAAAAAACCTAGTGGGACTCGAAGTCACATCATTAACCCTCCGGGCGACTGATAAAGCTTTTTTTATAGTATGTAGGTAGAGTTTTAAAACATTTTATTTTCTATAAGTATTAATATTTGTACACCCACGATGGCCGCGTGGCTTAAACGCCGGCCTGCAGAGTCAAGGGTCCCAGGTTCGAATCCTGGGTCTGGCAAGTACACATATTGTTTTTCAATTTGTGTATGAGTCAGACCATGGTCCTATTAGGTTGAGCAAGTGGCTGACATCCATTTCTCGTACAAATAAAATCTGTTAATACAAACCTCCACTCTGTGGAGGCCCATATGATCCTATCAGGATCGGACATGGTCGAAAGAAAATTAATATTTGTTATAATACCTTGTAATTAGAATGAAATTCAAGGTATTTTATTTTAACAAATTATTTAAATACGACCTCCAAGTGAGCTTTTAATATTCTGATTCTGTCCTGATTTTCTTTAAAAGGTAGATATTACTTTACTACACGTATATATGCCATATTATTATTATGGTTAGGTTTATCAACATCAGACAATATTGACTATTACCTTCTTAGTATTCTGGTCATAACAATTTAAGATTGTTTCATCGTCTTCTTCATCTTGACTCGTTTAACATGGCACAGTGCTCATAAATGAGACATGTTTTTTATAAGACGTATTTCAGTACATATTGAAAAGGTAAGTACTGTTAACTACCTACTTGTAGGTACTTCATACAGAAAATTGAAGAAGAAAAAAACACTTAGTAATATACAGGTAGGTATATTTTATTTAAATGACATTTTAAAATACTTATCAATTTTGTGATTAGTGTTATCCAAAAAAGAGATTAATATATTGAATATTATGGAAAAACCAGTTGCCATAGGTCAAGATTTTTACAAGCATTTTGTTTTACGACTTAATGAGAGCAAGTCATTAAACATAATAAATACAAAACCTCTTGAATGTCCTCAAATATAAAATGCAGGTTGTGTTGACGTGTCAAACTTCAATCCATACCTACTTATCATGATACCAACATAAATATTAAAAATAATTAAGTCAAGTCAAGATAAAAAGAACTTTTTATATACCACGTTTTTAAATTTCATTTAAATTAAAATCATATAAACTTGACAATTCTATGTACTTAGTAATAAAAACATTTTATTGTACTTCATAGAAATACTGAATAAATATAGAATACTGAAATGTTATTTTGACATTTCATATTGATTTCCATAGTAACGCACGTATATATATTAATAATTTAGTTGCTAGGACCCCCTTAGCAACCAATAATAGCGTTTTACTTTTTACGATTTTTTTTCCGAAATAACTTTCCATACAAAACAGAATTAACTGAAAATGAATTCAATTCTAAAACTAAAACTATTAAAAGAATGCATTGTCGTCGTGTTCTGATATATTCTTGAGGTTTCAAATGTCTAGCTAGTCGGGAAGTTAGTTAAAAATCTTCAATCGTCCAATACAAATCTTGGACAAACAAGAAAAAAAAATTGTGCTGGACAAACAAGAATACGAGCTAATGAAAACGTAGTAAAATAACATATTCTTTAATCCTTGTTTAAGTTTATCCCATATTTCTCTACACCGATAATTGTACTTTCTTACAACCACACCCAGAAGGTTACGAACTTCTTATTTTTTTGTGTTTTCTGGTGTTATAATATATTTACTGATTCTATCTTTAAAAAAAGCCTGTGTCATTTACATTTTCACTGTGTCATAAGTTCAGTGAATACAAAAATAAGGGAAGAGTTAACTTCTGGATGAGTCTGTAAAAAGGTATCATTCTCGAGTGTGGATAAAAATAAAATAAGCTTAGTCACGTGTTCACCTACGTATGTGTATTTAAGTTTTGTAACATAAACGAATCGCACATTTTTCTGTAATATTTGAAGACACTCGGCGGAATTTGTATTTTTTATATTTTATGACCTGACCTATTAAGCAATAACCTAAAACTGACATCAAAGCCATGGCTGCGGCCGGCTTTTGCATTTCTATCATATTAATCTGTTCCTTGGGTAAATCGATGCCTTCAGAGCGTATGAAATTGTAGATCTGAATCGAAACGAAATTGTGTGGACCTACGTAATGATGGTTGAGCGACATGTATTGGTTTATAGTGTCTTGGGTCTCAGATTTGAATCCCGGGCTTAAAAAAAATACATGTTGTTTTTCCATGTGTGCATTTCTTATAAACAAAAAATGGGTAGGTACTGTTCGGTTATGAGGAATACAGCGGAAAACACATTTTGAAAATACCCGATATACTGGATTATTTTTTAGTTTGGGTTAGTTTAGGTTAGGTTAGGTTGGGTTAGGTAAGGTTAGGTTAGGTTAGGTTTGGTTAGGTTTGGTTAGGTTAACCTAACAAATAATCCAGTATATCGGGTGTTTTAAAAATGTGTTTTCCGCTGTATTCCTCATAAGTGAACAGTACCAAAAAATGTTGTTAAACCTCTTTGTGACACGGCCAAAATCAACATCAGATTGTAGGAATTCCATTGCAAAAATATGATATTGTTTTATTTGACTTAATCTACTTTTTACCTTTGTATATTGAATACACCTACAATAACTGTCAAAAGTTAAATACTTTGAGATTGAAGAAAAGCTTCTGTAAAGGTAAATTTCAATAAAAATTGATCGCTCATTTACCTACTTAGAAACTCGATAACTGATCGCGGGAAATAATTAAGCATGTCACATACATTAATAGGAAAAGGCGGTACGAGCCTGTTCACTGGAAGCGAGACGGAAACAGCGGCAATTTTCATAGCCGATTTCAGCAAAATTCATGAATTCAATAATAATAACCTAATCTAACCTAGATAACAAATAATCCAGTATACCTATCGCCTATTTTCAAAATTTGTTTTCCGTTGGCTTCCACTAAACCTAAACAGACAAGAACCAAAAAGGTTTTCGTTAAAACAATAATAAATAAGAATTGAAATATTTCACAAATATAGACGTATCATATCGAAAGAACTTATCGATACCAAAGTATCGTTCAAAAAGTTTCGATCTCTAGTCACGAAGCGAAAACAGTTAGCAATCGATAAACCTAAGTAAATCTATCGACGGATCGGCGATGACATGTGTAAAATAAGTTGGTACCTAGATGACATGACACAGACTAGTCTCTCGTTCGGCCTCTTCAATTATTTAATGGCCGAAACGGTCGTTCATTTTACAAACTTGGCCATCTACGTTTTTAAATTTCTTAAAAAAGAAAAAAATATAGTTTTGACAAAGCTCATAAACATAGATCCATAACAGAAAAAAATCCTTAAACCAAAGGGTTAGGTACATGTAAATTATACGTAAAATATTTCACCGTGGCACAGTTAGCCGTGAACTTTCTTATTGGAAAGAGATGGCCATATGGCGAATACTATACAGTCTCCAATTCTATTAGATTTAATATGAACATTAATTCAATTTTCATAGCTGATTTTGACAAAATTCATGAATTCAAGAATGAAAACCTAACCTAACCTAACCTAACAAAGAATCCAATATATCGGCTATTTAAAAAATGTTTGCAGCTGGCTTCCTGTAAACCGACAAGAACCGTGTTTTATTTAGACATGAATTTTATGTCAGTACTATACGACCCAAAGATGTTGGATGGTCTTTAATATACGGCCATATATTTCTAATACAACATTTCACGGTAAAGTGTGATACGGCGAACTGCATACGTACAAGTTTCCGGACACAAAATGAAAGATGGTCCAAGTATGACTATTCGAGTGAGTGCTTTCGCCTTTAAACTATCAACCTTTCTCATGCAAATTATTTCTAATAACTAAGTGTTATCTGAGATAGATATTTCACAACAGGTATATTATGTTTAAAATGTATGTTTCTGAGGTTTTTCAAGAAAAAAGTCTATAGATAGCTGATAAGTACTGATAAAGAATAAGTATAACAATTTTTACTTTTGTGCGTATGGATTCAGTACTTACCTAATATTTTTTTTTTTAATTGTCTATCTATGTTGTTAAGTTAGTTCAACTATAGTATGCCGAATATAAAACAATTGTTTGCGACGCATGTTTCAAAAACATTACTTCACGGTTAAGGCTATACTCCAGCTGAGGCATGGTCTTAAAAGATCGTGACTAGGCGCGGATTGTGCAAATGACGCGAGCCGAACGAAATATAATTTGTCATAAAAATTCAACATGCGTCCATTTAATGTTATGTTTATTGTTATATTAGTAATAATAATAGTATATTCATTGACATGTTTTCTTTTTAAAGTACATGCGTAACGTTTTTTAGTCATCTTTACACGATTTAAGAATATATTCCTCCGACGCCATCACAAAACAAATTGACGTGCTCACACCTCGACTACCGCTCGCCGATTGGCGACGAGTGCGAAATTTCGTCCCACCTATTGTTTAAAATTATTTGCCATTTCACTCATGTAAATATGCTTTTAAATAATGATAACATTTAAAAAGAAATGCCAAGTTTTGAAATTGGATGACACTTAGGTACCTACCAGCCAAAAATCACAAATCAGTTTACACCGTGAGCGAGTTTATTTATTTTTTCGGAAATTTGTTCCGCATGATGAGACGTCGTGTCGGGAAATAAAAATGAGACGATGGCGGTCACACATGTCAACATAGCTATAACAATTTTACAGGTATTTAGTAGGCAGGTATCTGCAGTAATAATATGTACTATAATACTATTATTATTAATAATATTAATGGCGTTACAGACCGGATAAAAGAAAATTCATAAATCATGTCATCAAGGCTTTGGATTTTGAGCTCCAACCCAATGTCTCAAACAAGTTATTATTATTTACCTATGTAAGATGTAGGTATTAGTTTTTCTCAGAGCGTTGGAACTCGGAGCAGGAGCGGAGCCGCAGCACCGAAAATTTGTAGTGCTCCAGTGCTCCAGATGTTTTATTTTTTGTTATTAAAATTTCGTCCTAAAATCCAATGAAAATATGTAGTATATTTTGACACTTTGCAACACTGGTATTATTTGAAATATGGCAACACTGCCGAGTGATAGATAACCTCACTTTGACAGAAGACAATTTTGTTTAATATAATTAATAATGAAAAGACGACTATTTTAAAACTACTAATTTTTTCTTTAACATTTGTATACATATAATACTTTTACCCGGAGCGGAGTCGGAGCAAGTATTAGAACCCGGAGAAACCAGAAAAAATGGTCCGCTCCGACGCTCTGGTTTTTCTATACCGAGCTCGATGGCCCCCACATCCTGAAGCGGGCCCCCAGGCCACGGTGTTTGGCGCCCCCCCAACTTATAGCTAAGGTTCAGGGCAGTGTAATGTTCCACAAAAGTGTACTCCAAGTATTGGTGTCGAACTGCAGGTTCCGTGTAAAATAAAAGGTATTCAGTGTATTTTTCGCGATTTTTGGTATTTTTAAATAAATCCACTTGGATTGTTGGCACTCGGTATCATATCATGAAGCACTGGTCGTGACCTCCTTTTGTGATAGCCAAGCAACATGCGACCCTTCGCCATATTGAATAAATATTAATTTGTATTAATCAGAGGTAGGCTGTGAAAATCTGAGAAAAATAGCACACTTGTCACTCTTGTCAGGTATACTTACGAAAAATAAGAAGATAATACAATATTACTACACACTAATGTACACTATCTAGGTACACACTAATAATAACGACACACTATTTCAATGAATTTTCAAAAATTTACTGACTAGATATTTTTCAAAACATTTCTTAAAAATCAAAAATCATTACTTACATAATTTTTTTATTTTATTTTTAAAAACAATCTAAATTCATTAATATGCGATTAAACGCCGTAGAAATATATTTTTTTAATTAAGGGGGGACATGCTCGTCGAAGGTCAAAATTGAGTTTTTATTGTATATTCAAACCATGATCCTGGACACTCCTTAAACGTTGTAGATGATCTATTTATATAATTTTGAAGCCTTATTATCCTTTATAATTATTTTAAACATTTGATGACTGCATGAAGTATTTTTGTTACATAAAATAGTATTCTTTTAAACCTCTCGCTCTAATGTTTTAGAATATAGTCATATTTCGGTACAGAACTGTGCAGTGGTGTTAAGATTTTTTACATTTATTAATTTTTAAACGCATTTATAAAACCATTAGCATAATTTATTACGAGATAATTTTTGTAAAATATTCACGATAAAAAATTATATGGATAATCTCTGTGATCCCAAATTTGACAAGAATTAGGCATTTTATTATTCAAAAAATCGGCAAGATTAACACATTTCAAGATGATTCTAAAGATATTTATTATAAGCTATGTTTTTGACCATTCAAGTGTGATAAACATCTTATGAATAATGATTGCTTTATAATAATTATTGACCTAAGAATAAGGTAGTGTTTTTTTGAAATACGCCATTTCTTTTGTCATTCCTCAGTGGTTAGGCTACATCATACGGCCGTAGCAATAAATTGACAAACTAAAATTGAAGTAGGGAGTAAAATGATATTGACGCGCGTGTTTGAACATGTACCGTTTAAAAAAAAATAAAAAAAAATTCGGTTAGGTACATGTTCAAACACGCGCGTTAACATAATTTTACTCCCTACTTTAATTATAGTTTGTCATTTTAAGGCTATGGCCGTATGTTGTAGCTTAACCACTAGGGAATGACAAAAGAAATGGCGTATTTCAAAAAAACACTACCTTATTCTTAGGTCAATAATTATTATAAAGCAATCATTATTCAAAAGATTTTTATCACACTTGAATGGTCAAAAACATAGCTTATAATAAGTATCTTTAGATTCATCTTCAAATGTGTTAATCTTGCCGATTTTTTGAATAATAAAATGTCTAATTCTTGTCAAATTTGGGATCACAGAGATTATCAATATAATTTTTTATCGTGAATATTTTACAAAAATTATCTCGTAATAAATTATACTAATGGTTTTATAAATGCGTTTAAAAATTAATAAATGTAAAAAATCTTAACACCACTGCACAGTTATGTACCGAAATATGACTATATTCTAAAACATTAGAGCGAGAGGTTTAAAAGAATACTATTTTATGTATCAAAAATACTTCATGCAGTCATCAAATGTTTAAAATAACTATAAAGGATAATAAGGCTTCAAAATTATATAAATAGATCATCTACAACGTTTAAGGAGTGTCCAGGATCATGGTTTGAAAATACAATAAAAACTCAATTTTGACCTTCGACGAGCATGTCCCCCCTTAAGTATCTAATTATTTTGGACAAAGTGCAGTCATGGCAACAATATTATGCGCGATAGGTTTTAGGCTCTGCAATAGATATATATATTTCATACAATTCGATAGACTAACTGAGGTTACGTGACAAAGTCCATACGAAAAAATATCACAATTCCTACACAAATAATCTGACACTTATTTACATCAAGACAGATGGCGCGCTGTGGTATATATTTTTTTAAAACCTTTGCCGATTGTTTTGTAATCTGTATAATACATATGGGTACTCATTGACGACATCTGTCGTTGGCAAACTAAATTATTCTTATAGAATATGAAAATATAATCAAGTAGGTACTTATACCTTCATATGTCAATATGCAATAAAAAAATATTTTTCTTAAGGGGGGACATGCTCGTCGAAGGTCAAAATTGAGTTTTTATTGTATTTTCAAACCGTGATCCTGGACACTCCTTAAACGTTGTAGATAATCTATTTATATATTTTTGAAGCCTTATTATCCTTTATAGTTATTTTAAACATTTGATGACTGCATAAAGTATTTTTGTTACATTAAATAGTATTCTTTTAAACCTCTCGCTCTAATGTTTTAGAATATAGTCATATTTCGGTACATAACTGTGCAGTGGTGTTAAAATTTTTTACATTTTTTAATTTTTAAACGCATTTATAAAACCATTAGCATAATTTTTTATAATATAATTTTTGTAAAATATTCACGATAAAAAATTATATTGATAATCTCTGTGATCCCAAATTTGACAAGAATTAGGCATTTTATTATTCAAAAAATCGGCAAGATTAACACATTTGAAGATGATTCTAAAGATACTTATTATAAGCTATGTTTTTGACCATTCAAGTTTGATAAACATCTTATGAATAATGATTGCTTTATAATAATTATTGACCTAAGAATAAGGTAATGTTTTTTTGAAATACGCCATTTCTTTTGTCATTCCCTAGTAGTTAAGCTAAAACATACGGCCGTAGCCATAAATTGACAAACTATAATTAAAGTAGGGAGTAAAATTATGTTAACGCGCGTGTTTGAACATGTATCTAACCGAATTTTTTTTATTTTTTTTTTAAACGGTAATACCAAGTAGTGGGATTAGGAAACTACCCGGCTGAAAAGAAAAAAATTGCATTGTGGCCTCGTTAAAAGATCCCGTACAATATGCGTCATTTGTGAAAAAGGTCTTCATGGTGTTTGTTTATTGAAACATTTAAAATATGTATTGCAAATGATTTTATTTCATTATTTTTTTATAAATGAAACTGTTTTTATATAGCACAAATCCACTCTACCTTAAACACTGAGTTAAGTAAAAGTCTTTCCCATTATTTCAAATGCATAAAATAAAATAAAACATTGTCCTTCCACCAAGAATTTGACTGTAAACAAATTTTTATATATGGTAAACTGAAATTTGTATTTGGAATTGTTTTTATTGTAAAAAGGGTGATGCCATGAAAAAAAATACAATAGTTATAAGTTCTAAACCCACCCAGTCACAAAACATATATGAATCGGGTTATATTACACATCAATGAAACTAAATAGATAAAACAATATTTCATACCACTGGTGCAGTAGTATGTTCCCAAATTAACTTAACATTTCAGGCATCAAAAGAAAAACGATGATCGTTGTTAGTATTTCTGGCCATTATCAAAAACAACGATATATCGTTGCGTAGCATTCTAAGGGTTAATATACGGCCATACTTATATTTCCGATACAACATTTCTCGGTGAAATGTAATACGGCGAACTGCATACGTGCAAGTTTCTGGACACGCCGGTACGTAGATCATATTATTAAATAAATGTCAGTAGAAAAGCCGTAGAAATCTTGAATTCACATTTTATGACTAGCTCAAAATAATTACTTTCAAACCCAAAAGTCCAATTTTTATTGTACGTCATAAATAAAATTATCACCAGTGTTGTCCCTATTTTAGAAGATAAGAATTTTGTCAAAAAAAACTGGAAACTTTTTTTTCTGTGAGCCTAGCCTACGTACTAGTTAAAACAAAACAGTATTATTTTTAAATAAATCTCACTTACGTTGTCAACTTTGCGTTGGTATTATGGGCACACAGTGATTGTCAAAATGTTGTAATATAATCAGTTTTATCGCACATGTAGGTAACTAACCATTACACTTTAATGTATTTTCCCCACTTTTAATATCAAAATAGATTACAGTATGCACGTAATCGTGTAGTAGGTACTTACCTACCTACTAGCAGTGAAGAATCACAGAAACATTCAGATTTCAGAAAATCACAAATATATCGTCACTGTTCTGGCAGAAGACACTTATTCGAAAAAATGTCATATTGAGTTAGTTATAACAAAATGTTCCTTATTTCAAACTTTGCCGTCTGGAAACCTTATTAATAAATAAACAATCTTTATTTTAAAGTCATCCTTTTTACGATTACTTAATTAATAAACTCACATGATACTGATAGACCATTTCAAACACTTTAACAACTTCAAAGTCAAATTACTCAAAACTAGTATTCTCCAGTTAGTGTGTTCTGCCAGAACAGAGACGATATATTATTGTAGTACCTAGTATTAAAATTAGTCATTAATAAATATATTATTTAAAACATATGGGTACCTACATATCTGCATGCAAAAGGAGTATGGATATAAATCTTAAAAATCTGAAATTTAATTAATTATGCTGAATTAACTATAATGCATACATGTCTATAGTAGTTAATAAATGAGAAAAATGACAAGTAGAATTGACTCGACGTAGATAGTAAAATTTCACACAAAAACATAGAAGTTCCCATTCAAAGTCATTCAAAAATTAATCTTCTTTTGTTTCTCCTGAAAAGGATTAATTTTCGATTAACCTCTTTTTTCGTATCGTATACTCCTATACAGATATATTCCACCATGAGTCAATAGTAAAAAAAAACGTATACCAATACTTATTTAATATTATAATATAATAGGTAGCAGAAACTTTCATCTAGCCAGTGACTTATCCATGGTGCATCACTAGAATTTAACAGTAAATATCACACTTTGTGTAGGTACTATTAATTTTTATGGATATTGTAGTAGGTAACGTGTTTAGAAAATGATCAACTGATATTGTTATTCTAACTATTTTTTATACTAAACTCCTAACATGCATAAAAAATAAAGCATGTCCTATTATTTAGCAATATTCTTTTATCTAATCTAATGTATCAACTTACCATTTTAAAACCTGTTATTTTATTTTTGGAAAATATAATCATGTAACTATTATAAAACCAGACGTTACAAATATGTTAAGTGGTTGAAATTATAGAAAATAAAAATAATGTATTATTTTTCTGGCACAAAATAATATATTTCATATCCTTAAACTCCAAAGATCTAGACTTAATTAAAAAATGTTTAATAGTCTAGTAATCATGTCATAGTCATTTATCACAATTCTTACGGTAAGTATACTATTTTGTTATAAATTTAATATAATCAATCTCTTTTTTATATTATTTGTCTATTTACTGAAAATCGCTAAAATTACAGGTTTTGCCAACAACCTCCTTCCGATCTTGCACTGATTCTGCCGCTTTTTTATGGTGTCGCTCCATCTAGAAATCGAACGCCATCGCAACTTCCTCTCTTGACGCCTCCAGAGATTTTTTCTCCATGCTACTAGGATTTATTCTTACCACCTGGCCGAATAATTGAAGAACGAATCTCTAGTAGTTGTCTGAGAGATTTTGAGATGTCAAGCTCTTCCAGTAGGTACAGAGAAATTTGTACGCCTGACTGTCTATTGAATTCTTCCACTGTATAAATTGAAGACCATTGCGTGTAATTACTATTATTTAAGGATAATGATCACTCCCGACCATTGACATCAGTCGCAAAAGCTTTAAAAAAATGTTCTTCTGGTTTGTAAATATTGCGACCCTCAGCATTGTCTAACTATAACGGCTACGACGAAGAATTCGACCGCATTTTTTTGCACGACCTCATTTATAGTAGATATTGTAAAATATAGTGAAAAATGATTTTTATAAAAAAAATCGTAGGTATCTACAGTCTGAGAAACAGTGAGCTCCCTTTGCTTTCGAAATTACTTTTGAATATTTCTTGTAGAAAAAAATAAACAAGTAAATTGTTTTAAGAGGTAGGTAAGCGTAAATATTAATAATCACTGATTCGTGGAAGTGAGCCAACCATTTAAGTGCTCAAGAAATAATTTACGATTTGCCTGAAGGATATTTTTTCAGACTAATCTTGCTGTGACAAGGGGTGGTAAGCTATTCGATATACCTGCCGTATCATATTATTGGAAATACTAACTTTCTATTTTTTTAAACGATCTCACATAGGTATCTACTTTATATACATACTTACATCTTTATTTTAAAATTTCCTTATATATTATAATATTTCATAACATAATTTGGCGCATGTAATACTTATGTATGTATGTATGAGCATGAAATTATAAGGATTCAACTGTAATATTTTAAAAATAAAGTATTTGGTCAGGGAACACAAAATTAATGGGTACTAGCTTATCCCACTGGTTGTCGATATAGAGACTGCGATACAAGCTACGGATCTCTAATTTGAAAAAAATATGGGATTTACTGAAACACATGTTCAAGAATATGATAATTAGTCATGAAAATGTACATCCCACTCAATATTTAAGTAGGTACAAACAGTAAACGCCATATGTTTTATTTAGGTTTTGGTACATTCTTTCTGTCCTTCTTACGAGTAATATTATGTTATGTGACATTTTGACATCTGTTTTGGGCTATAAACTCATCTTTAGAACTACCTTTATTACCTTTTAAACTTACGATATCATCAACAAAACAACTAAACTAGAATAATAATTATTATGTATGAACCAACAAAATTCTTTGTTTAAAGATTATTATAAATAAAATTTATATTAAACCGTCATATATAAAAACTAGAATTTTATAACCTCAGATTTGGTTAACACGAAAAAAAACATTTTTTTTTGATTATGTTGGTAGGTATTTAAAATATAGAGTAGTTACTATAGACATGTTAACCATCATCATCAGTCGGGCTCAATTCACTGCTGTGGGCCTCCTCCAGCTCCTTTCACTCTTCTTGATCCACCTAAATGTAAGACTTATCCCTGTGCTAATTTGTGCCAGTAGTTTTTCACTTGCCGAGCGGCATGTCCAGCCTATTGCCATTTCATATGCTTGGTGACTGCTATCGTTCTGTTACAACATGTCGGCCTCCTTATACATTGGTTTCTTTTGTGATCTTTCCGCGTTATGTCTTACATGCACCTTTCTATGCCACGTTTGCTCTTCTCACTTTCACATTTAGGGTTTATCTTAAATAACTGGGTGGGCATATTAGTTGAACACTTTATGCTTAGAACACATTGGGAGACGACTTTTAAAGATACTATTCAGGCGCTCAAACGTGTTCAGGTACATACCTACCTCCCGTCCACAGAACAGATTAATAAATAGAATTCCGATAGGATATATACCTACCAATACAGTAAATTTTGACGCATGGATTTGAATGTGTGAGTGTCCTACGAAAATGAAACACGCATTATAGACGTGCAATAGTGTGTGTAATACACCAATATTAAATGAGCGTCAACGCATCAACCGAGAGGAGTTGTCAGTATTCGACGTTTGACGTATTCTTGACACGTGTTTAAATTTATCCCGTAGTTTTCTTTACTCGAGATCGGTTGCCTGCTTCTCCTTACCCGTTAGGTATTTCAGTTCCCATTATTTCTGAGTTCCCTGCCCCGTCAATTGCTATTTGGAGAAAGACGTAGTTGTTGATCCGCTCAATGTGAGTACCATTTATGAGGATTTCTTTTGGTTCAGCAATGCAGTCTTATCAATTACAATAAAAAGTAAGTAGGTAGGTAGGTACCCTTTTCCGTATATTTTAATAAAGATGAAGACCGGTTTGTTGATTAAGTACGTAGTATTACTTAATACATTTTTTCCATTAAAATTTATAGTCAACACAATAATTAAAGCGAGTAGGTGGGTACCTACCTACCTGTGTAAATTGTTTATTTCTGAGTGTTCGTTGAAATTTCAGCATTAATAAATTGCTATGTTATTTAATTGTTTCTGAATACTACAGTAGGTACCTTCATATTAACAAAAAAAATACTAGATATCAAAATGAAAATACATAGGTTAGTAGTTTTGTAAAACATCAGACATATACTAGGATATTATCTAATATCTAGAAATAGAGAACATCAGTTGTTTATTCTCCCAAGGTGCAGAACCAACCTGCCACTGGTAATGCTAATTGGGAGGGCGATAACTATGTTCAACGAAATTGCTTACTTCTTTGTTTCTATATGTCATGTTGTGAACGTCTTAAACTTATAATTTGTAATGTCCACAATATGTGGAAAAAAAATTAAATTGAAAAATCTATCTTAAATAGAAAATAAAATACAAACCTACATAATTAATATACTTAATATATCAAATTAAAACTACATTACTAATCTTCAACTACATGATAGCGGTTCGTAGATTTGTGTGCATTATCATCCCATATTATACCTATTCCCGTGAATCTACGGATTAATAAAAATATATTTCTTTGTTTTAGCAAGGAATATTCCAACGCATGGGTAAGACAGAAAACTTGAAACTCTACACAATAATGACGTAGAACCCTATAGTCTAAGCGTAGAACGTTATTCTACCTACAACAAGCATATTATTGTCATGGCTTCGATTTTTTAAACTATGTACCTATCAAGTGTAAAAGATGAAAGTAAGGGTCGGGTATGAATGATAATTATGTAGATACGTAACATAATTTCTTTGTTTTTTCTTGAGTTGTCTTGAGTGCATAATGTGTAATGTTCAGTGTTTACTAATACCTAGGTACTTATATTATATAAAACAAAAAAAACATGATTTTTTAAATACTTGGTAGTCTCACTGATCTCCAGTCAGCAGCCATGATTTATTATTGATTGTAAGGCTACACTTTTATCACTGTTTTTATTATCTATTATTAGTTAGTTTATCCGCATTCACAATCAAAACTAAGTACCTATCTACACGTGTTCGAGTATAATGTATTATTTTCAATAGATATGTAAGCATGACAAAATAATAATCCGAAATTAACGTTTGTCACGCAAACGAAACGCGTTTTCAATATTAATAATATTTGAAGACACTCGGCAGGCTTTGTATTACTTACGTTTTATAGACTGTCATTAGTTAATACACTGAAATTGGTCTCTAAGCCGTGGCGATTGGCCTTAGAATTTTTATCTTATTAATCTGTTCTGTGATCAGATGACTGAGAATGTAAAAGATTAAATGTATGTCTTAATAAAATAAGTTGGTAAGTAAATTAGAAATAAAATCATATCACTTATAAGTATTTATATAGGTAAGTAAGTATATAATTATTCTGAATCATTCAAAAGTAGGTTAACAAGTTGGTGCTCGTAAGCATTGATAGGTATAGACAGGTACTTGTAAGTATCTACTAGTAAATATCTATCAAATATCAAATTATAGGTAGGTAGTTTTTAATGAATCTAATAAAATTCGCCAATGCTCTACAAACAACGCGTCATTTTTTGATCCCTATACTGTACAGATATCTCTTGTAAACTGTGATACGGAGAAATGCAATACGAACAATTTACACGTAACCCATTATTAGGTAGGTACACTAATGTTATACATATATTGATCTAATATTTTTATTAATTACCTACCTATAACTCGATTAAAATAATTATTGATCATATACAATATACACACATAAGCAATTATAAACAAAGAATAAATCGCGAAAGTAATATTTAATAATTTATCAAAACGGAGCAACCTTAAGCCGGGTACTTATTAGCTTTGACCGTTGCAGATACAGTAGGTAACTAGTATGGACGCCAAATAATTTTATTATTACGCAAGCCTAATAAATAATTAGTTTGTATCTAAAGATAGTTACAGTATCTGGAACGGTTACAGTTACGATTCGCGGTACTGTTCGGTTATACGGAATACAGCGGAAAACGCATTTTGAAAATACCCGATATACTGGATTATTTGTTAGTTTGGGTTAGGTTAGGTTGGGTTAGGTTGGGTTAGGTTAGGTTAGGTTAGGTTAAGTTAGGTTAGGTTAGGTTCGGTTAGGTTAACCTAACAAATAATCCAGTTTATCGGCTATTTTCAAAATGTGTTTTCTGCTGTATTCCGTATAACCGAACAGTACCCGATTCGCTAATGAGTACCCGGCTTTAGAGCAATGTAATCTATGTTCAATAACATTTGTATTTTCATTGTTATTGTGTTTTGTTAATATTTACGGTAAATACGATTAGCATTGAAATATTATTATGCAAGGGTTTGAATTTGTTTAAAAATTGCCACCACAATAGAAAGTATAATGTCCTATTGTATGAATACTTAACTATATTTTATGGTGAGTGGTAAACTTGTCATACAAAACGAGCCAGTGCAAACCATAATACTTATCTATTCATAACTATTTGAATGCACTTTGGATTAAAAAAATATATTCTTTCCAGTAGGTACCCAGTTAGTTTTAATTAGGTAGATATCTACTACTTATTTAATTAATTGGTTGGGTATTAATTGTTATTATGATTATCTCATAATTTCAGTGATTAGTAAAGGTTATCATACCGATATCTATGTTTTTTTAAAGATACATTCATATTGTAAATTAAATAAAAATTACAAATGCAATTCATTTATAAGTAGATGCACTAGCGAAGGGTGGAGGTAGGCTGTTAAAATCCGTCATAAATAGTGCACATTAAACTTTGTCAGTCAATTTGTCAAATTTAGATATTTTATAGACAGGCGAGTATTTTTTGAGTATTATCTATTATGACATGGTTTTCGCAGGGTTTAATTGAATTTTAAGAACAAACCAACACTGTCTGTAAATTGTAGTATTAGTTCAATAAAAACAAATACGTATGACTAAAAAAGTTTAATATGCACTATTTATGGCGGATCTTAACAGCCTACCTCCACTTTTCGCTACTGGTAGATAGTACCTAGATACCTATATCGTGTATATTTTTATTATTTATTTTCTTAACCAGATTACGTGAAAGTAGTTTTCAAAATAAACATGAGAAACCTCGCGTTACTTTGATGTAGGTAACATTCGATTCGTATTGCATCAACCACAGCATACCGCAAAAATTAAGAGAAAGAGAAGACACAAATACCAGAGCTTTAAACTAACGTGTAATTTCCATTGCCGTCAAGCGGTAGGATAATGATATGTACCTAGGTACAATGAGTGCCCACACAAAACCCATAAAATTACCATTTCATGACGTGTTGTTTTTAATTTAAATATTGTCAGCCAAATATAATGCGATTGTTTATGGTCCCCATTTTTCTCGAATTGACATTTTGACAATTTAAAACACAATACATGTTAATTATTAGTAAAATATATTAAATTGTGTCCTAAGTATATTGTTATTTAACCCACACTATAGCTTATCGCTTTACTAATACGAATAGGTATTATTATTGATTCTCTCCGTGGATTGTTAAAGGAAAGTGAAACGGCAAATAATTTTCAGCTATAGGTGGGACGTAATTTCGCAAGCGTTGCCAATCGGAGAGCGATAGTCGACCTGTGAGCATGTCAATTTGTTTTGTGATGGCGTCGGAGGAATTAATTCTTAAATCGTGTAAATATGACTAAAAAACGTTACGTATTTACTCGAAAAACAAAACATCTCAATGAATATATTATTATTATTAAGTACTTAAATAACAATACACATAACATTAAATGGACGCATGTTAAATTTTTATGAAACATTATATTTTGTTTATCATGCGTCGTTTGCACAATCTGCGCGTCGCGTAGTCACGATCATTTTAGACCATGCCTCAGCTGAAGTATAGCCTTATCATTTACAACATAACATTTTAATATTATGAGTTTATGGACGTAAACATAGGATTGGTTATTATTTGAAAGAACCAATAGTATTTTATTATTTCTAGACGCTCACATCATGAATGAGAGATATAACCAATTGGATAGAACACTCGTTTCGGTAAGTGACCTGCTATAAAAAAATTACTATATGTGGGCACTGGATCCCTCTAATAAATTTAGAATGACACTGCATTTCGCCCTAGTTATCAAAATAACCGTTTAATATGTATTATCAAAAATTAATCTGAAAACAACATTGTACTTTTAAAAATACAGGTAAATAATTAAAATAACTCGCACATATCAGACGCGGTAGATAGATAATATGCAATCCTGACCGGAAAGTAAAATAATATTACTTTCTTGGTCGTTCAATTCATAAGGGTAGGTTCCCAATAGGAATCAACCCTCGCCCATCGAGCCCCGGTCGGCCGATGCATTTTGCCTTGAGAGGGGTGGACTTTGGGGGGTTCGTTGGTAGTGCACGCAAAACTTGTCAATTATTATTATTATTGAAACCACTTCAAAATTAAAGCTCACGCTTGAAACAAACTGCAACCGCCAACGGTTCATTTTAAATAACTCGATAACAACTGCGTCGTGATTTATTGTGTGGCGTACGAGCTTAATTAGATAGAGTAGCTATGTAAGTAAGTATTAAACATTTTTTCTATTAATATATTATACAAAAACTATAGGTAGAGTATACGTTTTCTAACTTTGCACTTTTTACTACACTGATACGCCTCTTTGCCTGATTACCTCGCATAAAATTAAATCAAACGATATTCACTTGTATTAATATAATAATATTATACTTACATAGAAATATTATGTAGTATCTAATAAATAAATAAATAAATAATATATGTAAAAAATACATTTTTAGAATATATTATAATAATTATTACTTACATCATTTCCATCTTAGTTACAGAGTGCAAATTTAAGCAGCGTATACTCTACCTATTTACAATTTTATTTTATTGATAATTTTATCATTTTATGATACATTATATGTATTATTATTTAACGTGGTAGGTACTTATATCGTGGGGTTGCTCGAAATAGTAGATATGTCGATAATTTAGATATTTTGAAAAACGGATTATATGTCAATATGTAAATAAATAACGACTGTGTTTAGGAAAAAGGGCTTAAAGGATTCGAAAAGTGCTTTTATTAGATATTAACAATGTATACAACTAAATACACGTTCTGTAAAAGAGAAGTCAGCTGCAAATGCCGATTTATTATCTAAATTCAGGTTTTAATTGAGGTTTAATTAAGTTTTATTTTAAGAAAAAAAGCATTTACCCTCAATTTTAATGATTTTCTGCAATAACTTCTTTAATTATTAGTAGATCGAAAAGATATTACACCAAATTATCAATCATCATGCACCCAATGTCTATGCCTATTTTTTTATTAATATTAAACCAAAATCATTCAAAAAACGTTTTTTACCTCTCCTGTAAAATTTGTTCTGTGTGGGTAACGCCCTTTTTTCTAAACACGGTCGATATGTATACTTAGTAGAAAAAAAGGTCGTTCAAAATATAGAACATACGCATAAACTATAAAGCACAAAGAAATCAGCATTAATTAAAATTGCATTTACTCACAGAACAGATAATTATTTCTGAGCCCCTGCATTTACTCCATACGAGTTCATAGCATGATTTAGAGACTTGCCAACTTTTAGTAGTAACCCAACGAATAGGACTAGTTTGCCTTTGATGTATCAGTTTTTAGTACTTACAGTATGTGAACTTTTAAAATTGAATCAATTTTCTATTGTATTCGTCAATATTATATTAATATTATGTTTTTTTTCAGTTGGATAAATGATAGTAGGTATTCAAATTGTGTGTCACGACACACTTCCCAGGTCATAAGCTATTTGACAAAAAATCATTCAGCAGTTTTATATCTCCCCACAGGAACTGAAAAAAATACATATTATAAGTAAGTATTTTTAACATCACAAAACAAATTAGTTACCTAATTGATAAGTATTACTTAGTTTTCTTAGTTTCTCATAACTTGTGACTTTCTTCACAACCGTCGTAAACGTTTGTTTACTTTTACGATGTGATCGGAGAAGTTATTTAAAGTACCTAAACATATTTAATATATATATATATATATACTTAATATAGGTGAGTAGGTACCTACCCATTTTGTTTCTAGAATAAGTATAATATTTTAATGGGTTGTTCGGCGGTCTCATTGTCCCGCGGCTCGAGTACCCGCCTCTGCCGGTCCAGCGGCGGAAAGGGGGTTCAGTTACAAAGGGGGGTCTCGTGAGGAGGGGTGGAGGGAGACATGGGGTGAAAGCACACCTGGGTTTGCAGCTGCGGGAAGCTTCTCGTAAATGATTCCTGATAATTCGTCTACGGACTTTGATTTTGATTTCAATGTTTGAAAGTTATTTTAGTATTGTAAACTTGGTAAAAATATAAAATAATTTAAAAAGAAAATTCTGGTATGTCAGACGTTTTGTTTTAGTTACATACGGACGTTATGATTGTTCATACGGTACATTAGTAAAAAAAATACTCTTGAAAGATTGGATTAAAATAGGAAGGTACCTCATTTAATTGACTTTGAACATGACTTATTAAAAATTGTTCAAATCATACTCAATCAATATTATTAAAATGTTTTTTCTAGTGAAACTAAGTGATCATATTTATATTGTATTTTGCCAGTATCATTGTTATTATAATATATATTCAATTTCGAAGTGATTAATTAGCTAGGTAGGTACTCGTTTTTAAATAAACTTGAGCATATGTACCTCTATCTACGCATGCGATACATTTTTCACGTGGTCAATTTTTCGGAAACATTAAAGTTTATTAAGTATATAATATTTTATTGCATTTACATGGAATGCATGGATGACTAATGGATATAATTATTACTAGTTGAACGGATAAAATCAATGATATTGAAGAAATTTTTCTTGTAGTGGAGACTAAAAGTATGAATGTGGAGCAAAAAATGGATTTATGGGAGAGGGGCAATTTCCATACTAAATTATTCCTAATATTCCACATAATGTTATTTATTTAGTCTTAGTCCATCAAAAAATGGCACCAGTGACGTCTATAGACAAAATGCCGCCCCTAGGCAGTGCCAAAATGCGCCACATTTTTTTTATACAGTAATTTTTATCATCCTTTGATGACTCCAATATCTAACTAATGTATTGTGTGGATACATTACTAACAAGATTTATACCACTAAATCTAATTTAAATGCCATCTCTGCTTCTGCTGACAGATTAGGTATGCACGTGTCATTGCTGTTCACCAAGAACGTGACGTCCAAGAACAATGGAAGTAAACTAGACATCGCGAACCCGACAAAAAGAAAGAAAGTCCTGTTAAAACTGTTATAGTAGGTACCTACCTAATTAATACATTTTCGTTCCATCCAGTGAGCTGATTTTTTTAATGGAAAGATATTTCCGTTGTTACAAAGTTTAAGTAGCTATTTCTATATATACCTAATGATTCTCCTCGATTTTCCACTCTTTGTGTAACTACCCCCACGGTACGTCACTGAATGGCACTAGTCAAATTGAAACTCGCTTCAGAGTTTTGATAAAAAAATAACTAAACACTATTATGTTCTTTTTTCTATGCCTAATACGTATCTATGTTATCGGCGATTATTTTTCCCGATTTTACCTGTCTTTTGCTGCTCTAAACATGGAAAAAAAATTGATCTTTCCAGTTTGTGACATTCCTGAAGCAGGATGTTCAGGATCTTGCTTACAGGAAGTTCCCTTGAATGATAAGATGCGGTGGTTGATATTTCCCAGAACGTCCCATAATATGGCCAATGAGTGCTTTTCCGTAGATTTAGTACCTGGTATATGACTTATTATTATGTATAAACGACGCAATCTAAGTTGCCGGTATTGGCTTCATAAAGATAGTGGCATATGTAAGGGACTTACGCTCATAAGTATTTTCTGCATTGCGTTCCTAGCATTTTACCATTACAGTTGTGATTACCATGGTAAGATCTAAATTATTACGTTTTACTTATTATTATTACTTTAGTTTCTTATTATTAATTTAGCTTATTAAATTTGATAATTTTGTAAATCTATATGAAGTAGAGGTAGACAAACAATTTCATTCAATCATTATATAATACCATTGCAGTCCGTTATTAATATTGATGTAATAGTAAAATTATATTAGGTATACAACTTAAATTTACGAATATTCAATAAAATAGATACCTACATCTAGATTTTAATATTTCCATTTTTAAAAATACTAAGTACGGTGATAAATTGTTTACTTACAAATCACACGTTGCCCAACGTGTGTGATCGCAGATTTTGATTTTGTAACTGCGCACATAGGAAAAATTTAGAAGATACTTAGGTAGGTACTCACTGTACTTGAAGCTTTTTACGCCATGAGAATAATATTATGTAAATTCATACAAATAATCATTAGGTTTTTTTAAAAGAAAGGTACATTTAAATTATACACAGTGTCCGATAGATAAACGCATCTTATAATCAGTAGTTTAATTTTAGTATCGTGTAGTAGTTTCAGTTTATTATTATGTTCCAATGTTGTGCGGTTAAAATTAACGGTAGGTAGGTAGAAGTCGGTTATGGGGAAGCCAGCGGTAAACATAATATTTTGAAAATAGCCGATATACTGGATTATTTGTAAGGTTAGGTTAGTTTAGGCTAGGTTAAGTTAGGTTAGGTTAGGTTTTCATTCTTGAATTCATGAATTTTGCCAAAATCAATTAATCAACAATTAGTGCGGTTCCTGCATGGCTTCCCTATAACCAACTTGTACCAAATTAACTTATATTATTGTCACCTTCTTATTTTGGAGCTTTTATATTTAAAACGAAGACTGTTTTTTATTAGGCTAAGGGTACTTTTGAAACTTTTTACATAACATGATAAGATATAAGTAATAATTTGCAAGCAATCTTTATATTGTTTTTGTCACTATAAACCCTGGTTAAAACCTCGTCTACCTTGGATTCAGTGATGCCTTTTTCCAGTTTCTGAGAAACAATCCATCTTTTAAATATAAACTTTTGTCAAATGTATTATAAGTTATTATTAAATAAATCACCCATTGAACAGTTATAAAAGCTCACAACATATGAATAGGTATCACGTGTTTGCATGTTCCAGAAGCCTAGAATCAGCTAAAGCAGTTCTTCATTCAGCAATGGATTAATTCAAATCAGTGATGACAACTACATTAATAAAGTGTATGCCCAAAAACTATGACTGATTAAATTAAACTGTAGCATTTATTTACCACATAAGACTATCTTGAGTGTCAGCTTTTTTTTAATAGAATATCTAAAATAGAAAATACAAATTACATACACTGGTTTGAGTAATCTCTTATCTTTTATCGAATATTAATTCAACACGTAGTATATACATAATATATCTATCTACGTATCACAGGAAGCGGTGTGTGGGTGGTATTCAACGAGAAGAAAAAGGGACAATAGATTCACGATTATCCTTTTTCATAGGCAGCAATGGATTTGGCAGACATACTGACGACCCTTATGTGGGATCTTGATCAGGTAATACCATGGAATGTCATATTATTTATCGACGAATGACACCATGTTCTTTTCCATAAAGAGTATAATTTGAAGATAGTTTATCAATTAAACTGTATTTAAATCGATTGAAATTAAATTAAATAGCTAGACTGTATAAGACGTATCCGTAAAATACATTAGATTGACAGTGTGATAAATATTGACATCATCAAACGAATAAGAAAGGATCGTAAAGTTGTATTTAACATTACCTTAACCATGTTAACCAAGAGAAAAAATGTTGAGCATTTTCATGTTCATTATTGAAAGAGAGAGCATTGGTATTATGAAGCAAACAAGGAACATAAAAATAATATAAAGTAGGTTGTTTTCTTGGTGAGGTTGTAACAAGGTTTAGATGTCGAGTGTGAAAAAATATGGCATAAACTTCATGTTAAAAAATATATTATTTTTAATAGCTACTTTTGTATAATAATATGCATTAAAATTAGGTCAAGTAAACGAAATCCACTCGTATAAAATATTAGGAATATATTTGAGGATACTCGGTGGAGTTTCTTGGGATCAATGACATTATTAATGGACGACGCATTTAATACAGTAGCTAGCAAGTAAATTCGCGCATTCGCATGTATAGGTAGACGTCACGCAATTTCCATTATGCGATATCACGCATCGGGAATTTATAGCAATATGACCTTTATTGTAATGGCGTTAGAGCAGTGTTTTTAATGTCAATGTTCATTTGAGCGAACCCGTTTGAACCGAACCATTCGGCAGACCCAACAAAAAGCATCAGGAATTTATAGCAATATCACCTTTATTGTAATGGCGTTAGAACAGATTATGCCATTCGGCAGACCCGACAATAAAGTGAGTGTCATTTTTTTTCCAAATGATTCGTCCATATTAATGTCATTGCTTGGGATTAACTGTCTGACCGTAGATAAAAAATGACATAGTGTAGAGTAGACTGTAGATTGACGTAGGTACTAGTGGCCAACGGAAGATGGTATAAGAAGAAACCGATGATGGACTATAAGGATTTTTTCTTAACTGATTCTAATTTTTCTATAGAATAGAATGAACAGTATGTATATTATACAAAGACATACAAAATGATTGAATCAATTGTACATTGATCGATTCATTGTCAATAATAAAAGTTAAATTCAATCGTTTAGATAGAAAAGCACTATATAATATGTAAGATGTAAGTATATGTAGAAATTATTTTTGTTTTTAAGTCCTAGCCAAGTTGGTAATCCAACAGAAAACACTACTGAAGAAGTACACTAATTGCTAATTGCAAGAAAGATGAGGAGAACGCATTGATATACTGAATATGGATAAGTATATGAACGAGAGAGATTCGATGGAAGCTAGAAAATATTTGAGGATATTAGTAGAAGATCAATTATTATTACTGCAAGTGTAATTACCTACTAGGACAGAGCACCGAGAAAGAAGAATTTTTACCAGGATTTGTGAAAGCAGCGATTGGTTATTAGGTATACATTATAATATCATATTATTGTTCACAAAATGTGGTTATATTTTTGGCTAGATTTGATTATCAAAGTTAACCTATATTTTATTCAAACTACAAGGTCACTAAATTTAGAAAGGGAGCCCGAAAACGATGTTCCTAAGTAAAAAAAAAAAAAACTCATTTCTATGCACTAAAAAGCTCCTCGTCTGACAACTAAGATATTAATTTTATTTATTTACAATATTTACGCGCAATCCAAAATGAAGGGTGACTGGAAAATTGGCATCGCTTAAAAAATACTATTTTCTTTTCAACACTTATTTTTTCCATAAAACTTCATAGAAATAAATTAGTTATATTTTTTAAATTAAAGTAGGTATGTTTAAAAAAAGTATGTTATAACAATGTTATATGAAGGAATATAATAATAAGTAATTTCAAGTATTTACATAAGTCATTATCATTACGGGTCGATCAACTGCTGGAGAAAAGCCTCCCCTAGCTCCTTTCACTGTTATCTGTTTCTAGTTTTTGCCACGTACACCCCCAGAACTTTATGAATTCGTCTATCCAGTAGGTTTTTGGTTGTCTTTTTGGTAGTTTAGTACCCCTTGAGTGATTTTTTCAGATGTTCATGTCTAGCTCAATGCCATTGAATGGTTAGCGACCTATATCATATTACGTACTTAATATTGTCTGTTTTCTTATCTATTGGTGTTTTTGTGGTCTTTTTGCGTTACGCCCAATACACATACATAAGTATATAATATATTATAATATTACCTATCAGTTAATTTTCTTCAAGATGTGTCGTATATTGAGTTTTCCACTATAAGTAATTTACTATTCCATACATTTACATCATCGCGGACAATTGCGGAGTAAATAATTAATTTATTTTAGGATCACAAGGGCCTAACTACAAAAATGAATTTGCGTTAAATTAACCCCGATTTTGATAATGTCGTACCGAACTGTACCGATGATTTTTATCAGTAATGTACTCATGATTAAATCAAATTTTCAAAATAAATCAAAAAAAAACTGTTAGGCGGGAATAGCAACAATATCTCGCAATCCGGTGTACGCGGCCCGTATAAGTAAAGCTTACTTCACATACGCCCGGTAGATATATCTACATCGCATCCGGGTCGCGGGAAAACACAGAAAATGTCAAACCCATAAAATTAACCCTTTGTGCCGAAATATCGAGATATTTTTTGTGTGTTGTGCGTATCTCTCCAACCCTTTGCGAGCGGGCGCAATTATTGCGCGCAGATTTATTGCCGTTCCGCGTTTGTTCGGCCGGGTGTAACACCCTGCTTCAGTGGCGAATAAATAAAAAAATATGCCCTCAAAAATAGTAAATTATTTACCTATATAATATATAAATATAAAGTATTTTTGGTACAAGTCGGTTATGGGGAAGCCAGGCGGGAACCTCGCTAATTGTGATGGCCGATTTTGGCGAAATTCATGAATTCAAGAATGACAACCTAACCTTACCTAACCTAAACTAACCCAAACTAACAAATAATCCAGTATATCGGCTATTTTCAAATTTTGCTGGCCGCTGGCTTCCTCATAACCGAATTGTACCTACCATTTTGGTATTTTTTTTTACATTTATATACACTTACATCATTGTAATAAATCTGGTCATGCAAATTATAATACACTACTTACCTAATTTGATCATTTTAATGCGAATTCGTATTATGGTAAATAGCATCTTTCTCAAAACGACAAAATTCCTTATTAATAAAAACCTCAATTTAGATTTATATTATTTTATTGTTATATCCTTTCATTTATATTGCGTGGAGGCATTAATTAAAGTATGAATGATTATCAAAGATATATCATGAAGAGTTGGGGTCTTCAAGATGTGTAGAAGTATTCTCAAAATTACTTGGAGTCTTCAAAGTCTTCAAAAGAATGGCAAAGGATCTAAAAGTTCTGCATAGCATAACAACTAAAAAAACTACAGTAAGAGCCGCACCAAGCGGGAGTTACGGGGTGTCAAACAGCCGGGCGGCAGGATTCGGGGGGCGGGAATGATATTATTAAATACATAAAATGAGCTTTGCGATAAAAAAATCATTAAATATTCTTTTAAAAATCCTGCTTCAGTTCTTCATTCGATATATAAGTATATTTTATCGATTTAAGTCAAACTGTTATATCAGCGCTGTCCAACTGGCGGCCCGCCAAATTTGTTTTGCGACCCGCGAGCTGTACAGTAAATTTTGCATCAAACATTGGGGAGAGAATTACCCATCATACATTATAATATGAAAACATTTCATTATAATACTAAATATCAATTGAAATTATGCGATCTTCGGGCAGACCCATTTATTGCATCTAGTGGAGCAACTGGAATAGAAGTGTTGAAACTCTTGGATATAGAAAAATACCCAAAAATGAGAGATTTTGGACATCAAATCATTTCTATGTTCGGAAGTACATATATATATCTGCGAGCGTGCTTCTCTGACATGAAAAACAAAAAATCAAAATATAGAAACAGCTTGAAGGACTCCACGCTTGAAAATATAATTAGGACTTGCCACAACTGTTGTGAATTGAGATTACCTGACTTTTCATTTATCAATGCTCTTTGGCCCCGGAATGTTTGCTAAAGAAAAAATGGTCCGCGGCCTAAAAGAAGTTGGACAGCGCTGCGTTATATTATTAATGGGTAAAATATGTCTTAATTTTAAAAATATTTTTTGATGACAATGAAATAATTGTTTAAAATATTTTTGGTTTTCTGTAATATTTCCACTATAGTTATATTTGGGGGGGGGGATTTTAAACTGGCACCCTGGTTGCAGCCACCTTTTGCGCGACTCAGTTTTCTTCCTCTGTCACTTCTCCACCACAATAAAGATCTAGCAAATAGTTAACTTCAATAACATAACCATGTAAACATTGTAAATTAATATAACGTATGTCTATATGCTGAGATAACCCGTAGATAGATATTACTCAAATAATTACTTGCGATTAAATATGACGAGCCGACACTGCGAAAAATGATACACGGCTCGTACGGTAGCGGAGTTAGGGAACACCGTTCGCGGCGTTTTTTTTATCATTTATTTAATGGTGTATACTACGCTTAATTTATATCCTCCCGATTCTGTGAAAAGCATAAAAATCGCTTCGGCATAAATCAATATGGCGCACGTCAAAGTGAACACTAGATTACAATCAATCTTTCGGCGACATTAGTACCTACCTACCTACGTTCAGACGCGGAACACAGTTTAAGACAGGGTGACCATGTAATCAGAGATACGAATACATCACATAGAAGAAAATCATATTTATCATATTATTAACTATCATCCAACTTTCATGTAGGTTAATCGGTACTGTTCGGTTATCAGGAATACCTACAGCGGAAAACACATTTTGAAAATACCCGATATAGGTACTGGATTATTTGTTAGTTTGGGTTAGTTTAGGTTAGGTTAGGTTAGGTTGGGTTAGGTTAGGTTAGGTTAGGTTAGGTTTGGTTGGATTAACCTAACAAATAATCCAGTTTATCGGCTATTTTCAAAATGTGTATTCCGCTGTATTCCTGATAACCGAACAGTATTATAATAGTTAAATTTTGAATAATTTATTTTACGGAGGACGAAATGTGCGTGTTTATTGTTTGGCTGTTTACCGCGTATTATCCGCCATCTTGTGTTTTGCTTTCAACGAGAGCGTTATCGAAAAACGGCGACGTTGCAAATATTTTTCAACGGTCGTAATCTACGGCATTGCCGGCTCTATTATTATTTACTTTCGTAATCAGCCATTACTATTTGTTGGATTTGATACCGACTCGGGCCTCTCCAGATACACAGAGACATCCCCAAATGGGGACCATTCGGGGGTGTAACAGTACCTATATAATATTCTTTTGACCTGTGATATAGAACTGGTGATTAAAAAAAAACAATGCATATCATTAAATTTGTTTTCGAAAAAGTAAATGTACCTATCTGCTTTTTTTAATAACGAAACTACCGGTATTTTCTATATTTAAAACTGGTATTTCGGTATCGATAAATACTGGAATACCGGTTTTGAAATCCCGGTATTGCAATTCCTAATTAGAATGACTCATGTATTTATTACCCTTTTCAAAGTTTATCGGATATTTCTCCATACTTGAGATTTAAAAATTGTTACTACCACACCCAGAAGGTCTGAGTCTGAAAACGCCAAAAGACAAAAAAAATGTGTCACTAAAAACAATTCCTATGGAATAATATAAAAAATTTATTGATTATAATAATATGTACTTAACTACTTATGCTAATTGTATTAAAATATTGAAATGGTTCCTATGCTATTTTTAATACAATTTTATTTTTTTGCTGTACTGTTTCAGTTATGTAATAATTTATTAAGCTACCTGATGTAACAATATTATATAAGTCACATAAATGAAATTTTAATTAAGAAAAAACGTGATTCAAGTAAACCCTGTAGGTATGAACCAACACACTCATAGAGTTTCAAAAAATGTCGATATTCACGACACCTTCAAACATTTTTGACGTAGGTACGCATACACTAATTATCTTTTTATTTAGTACTGGATGAAGTCTATCATATTAACTCTTCCGTAATATGCTCCGAATAAAATTGAGATCAATTTTGATAATAGTCAGAATGCAATATATTTATATTTGTATGATATGGTTATCCCGCGTGAAATTGTTAGCATATTTTTTAACAATTTTAGACGAATGGTAAGTTTCAATGGTGTATCGTATCATTCATCATTAAGATTTTGTGAAGATTAATGTAATAAATTGCTAATTGAATATTACTAGACGAAAGCCTCCCAATGACTTGTCCAATTCACGACTTTTCATTTTTATGTCACATATTTCCAGCAAGTTTTATAGCAGATCTGTGGCCAAATTATGACGGAGTTTTATCAGTGGCTATCAGTGTTTATAATACACACCTACAATATATTGAACGACATTGTGACATAAGGGCAATAATTTGAGTTGCCCCGGCTCCATCCGCCATGTATAGAGTTGGGTATTTCCCGAGAAAGTCTCAATCTCGAGATTCGGGATTTCCAGAAAAGAATTCTCGAAATATCGGGAAATTTAAAAAAACCTATAAAAATCCGAAAATCAATGTAAAACAGGCAAAACCCAAAAAAATACGATTTTTTTTTATATTTATGTAAGAAGACAAACAAAATAGAAGTAGAAAAACAAAAATAAGTAATTCGAAACATTACTTATTAAAATGGAATTTCAAAAAACACAGACTGTCAATCGCTGTCTCTGACAATCGCGTACGCTTTTGAGACACAAAATTCCATGTTGCAAAAATTGCGCACATTTTGAATCGACGCTGTCTTAATTGTGTTAAATGCCCCGATCAGTCTTTGAACTTTTTGTGTTTTCTGTCCACTTTCCGAAATCCCGAATCCCGAGAAAAGATTCTCGAGATCCGGGATTTCCTGAAATGTTAAAAATTTCAATTCTCGAGATTCGGGATTAAAAATCTCGAAAATTCCCGTTGGGAAATTCCCGAAACCCAACACTAGCCATGTATATGTCCGCCTTCCATGACCCTATAAACGTGTCAGAATGAAAAGATTTTAGTGCCACACTTCCTTGTCCCGAAGCGATGCACCTTAGTGCTTAAAGAAAGAGTTTTAGAAAATAAAAAGATGATACCTATACCTAACGGCAAAGGTATCCTGTAGGAAGATAGTACCTATTTATTAGATAACTGAAACGGACAGGCATATTTACGGCACTTGAATTGGAATATTGTTTCAGCATTCAGTAGTTTACTGTTTTATAAAATATGCAATAAAATACACACTACTCTATGACAACATCTTCTTGGCTACGTGTTAAAACTGTGAACTAACATGCTTCTCCCTTTTTTAACCGCACTTCCATTATAAACTAACAAGCTCCTCCCATTTAGTAGACATCAGCGCCTTCCTTCACGTAGCCAAAAATATGTTATCGTACAATACCTACGTTGGGCTTATTGTCTGGCAGGCCATCCAGAGTTTGTCTAATGTGTGTAAAATACCATAGTCATCACCAATGACATTGGTCATTACACAATAATATACGCAAAGGTAGGTGGGCGTTGTCGTAAAAGCATTTATTAGTCATTTCAAATAATGAAGTAGACATTTCTCAAATATCAAGAACAAATACTATGAAACTTTATAAAACTTTGGATTAAACTGAGGTTTAGTTTGCTATGTTAGTAGAAAATTCGATAGACTTAAATACTGTATACATAATATGTGTATGTGCACTCTAAATTCAATATTTAGAGACTTCAATTTCAATTTATTTATTTTCAAGATATTGTGGACATTACAAATTATAAGTTTAAGACGTTCACAACATGACATTTAGAAACAAAGAAATACTTATAAAAAAAAGTATTACTTACATAAAAAAGAGATAGATCAGTATAGAGATAGATAGTATGTTATTAAACAGTAGAAATATGTAAATACAAAAAAATATAAATTAGATAGGTACAAGGAAGTACACCGGATGAGTTAAGCAGACCCTATTTTAAGAATTTATAAAACAACGTCCACCTATACTCACCCTCACGTAGGTGGAATATATCAACACCCGAAGAAATTTCGTTGAACATAGTTATCGCCCTCCCAATTGGCATTACCAGTGGCAGGTTGGTTCTGCACTAGGGGCGGCATGGTATATGAAAGTATGGTGAAGCTGGCAAGTATGGCGAAAAAGTATGGTGAAATAGGCTGATAATCAATTTGCGGCAAAATTTCCACGTTAACATTATATTATATGGGTACGTTATAATGACAAAAGTAAATCCTCCGTTTATCACGTCGTTATTTCTCGTGAGTTATCGGCTGTTGTTAGCATGCTTCATTCAGTTCTATGAGGAAGCCAAATTGTTGCCTATCTCTACTTTTAATACATCTATGGTTCTGCACCTTGGGAGAATAAACAACTGATGTCCTCTATTTCTAAGATAGTTATCAGGGACAAACAGGTCAACACTGCCCAGAATGGCAGAGTTCTCATTTATACCTCGTATAAGTAAGATAGATGGCTCTGTTTGATACTGTATTATTGTTAGGTATGTTAACTATCTGCCTCTTGGGTCCTTGTTAAAGACACGTGTTCAATGTTTAATTCACTCAGTTCGGATGATATTTTGATACGGAATATTTTTGACAAAGCATTGTGAATTTTTAAAATTTAAGAGTAAATTATATTTTGAAAAAAATCTTTTATCCATTCGCAGAAAGAAAAATAATCATGTGCAAGCAGTGTAAATATGAAACGGCAAGAATTAGCCGAAGTAAAAAAAGAGATTACGTATTTTGTAATTAAGGAAATGTGATCGATGACTTTGGAAGATAGTTTGAAGTAAAATAAATAATTTGAAGTAAAATAAACAATGATATAATATCGACGATGTGTAGCGTTTTTGATTCAGACCATAGACTATAGATACATCTAGACGCCACCCGTTGCATTGCTAAATGAAGCCGCATGCCATGCGTTTGGTTTGTGGGCGAGCGAGCGCATATTCGTCTACAAATGTTCGAGACCATAAACCATTTCGCTAGTGCTCGCCCAAAGTGCTCGCACTAGACGCTCAGAATAAAAATATAATTTTCTATTTTTTTACGTTATATAGTATTTTTAAGCGGTCAAAATGCAACCATTAGGTAAAGATATCCATAATTTAAGTTATTTTAAAGAAACACTACGTCACTGATATTAAAATATATAATAATATACAAAAAAAATATCACGAACATGTATCAACTTACTTATGAAACGTTATACCATCTTCTTGCTTATCAGTACGGCTACCATATTTTAATACAACACACAAAACCATCTTTTCTACTTAATTAACTAAAAATGTTTACCATTGACTTTATGTTTAACACAAAAAATAGCAATTTTAGCAACACGAGTTCGCAGGTTATCAACGCTAAGTAAAGCAATTCCCCACGAATTGCCGTCGACACTTTTGGAAACTAACTCACACATATGTAGACCTTTTATCTTACTCTAGCGCGTGTCGCAGAGATTATAAGGGTGCCGAATACTTTCTCACTCGCACTTATGCATCGTTTTTGTTCAGGCCTTGCTCTGAAGCGTTTTCTAAATTGAGCTACTATTGGCTATCGTCTTTTGTATTATAAATCAAAGTAGGTATTACTTTAATTACTAACCGACGTCACGGATCACTCCAAGATATTTTATTGCCATTAGTTAAAATTTGTCGTAATTAAGTATGGCAACTTTAGCATAGTGGTCTATGTGCGTGGGAGCGAAACCCGAGAGATGCAGGTTCGGTTTCTGCGGGTCTTATTTTTCTCAAAAATATTTTTTCTATTGGTTTTAATATATTTTCTCAGAAGTTTTTTCAAAAATTATGTATGTTCAATAATTATTAGGAGGTTACATTATTAAATCTTGTGAATTATTCATTGAATAAAAAAGTAATTAATTAAATATAAATATATTTTCACAAAAAATCAAATTCATCAACACAAAATCAAGAGATAGTGATTATAGACTATAGACAAACCGTTGAAGTTACAATTCATGCCTGTGTTGCGTCATTAATATAGAAAAGTAAATAATAACACCATTTTAAAAAGAATTATACAATTTATTCTGAAAATAATCGCATATCTTTCGGGTAGCGATGTATAAAAAGTGCGCTATTTGTATACCTGGCCTTTCGGTGTTCGGCTTCAATAATATTAAATCTCACGTCAATCATTTTGTGCCTTACAGATTCTCTGCTCCGCTGTGGATTATTTCCACGAAAACTGGAGTACATTTATTATAAGGGATGCTGGATCACACGAACCAGGAATTGCCAATATAACACTAGCATTTTTGATAAATTAATCGTAATAATATGGTCATAGCGAATAAAAGTTATCGGGTAAGTAATTTACAATACAGTTCGATTGGTTGCTATAGGTTATGTAGGTATTTGTTTACCTATATATTGATATGAATATTGTTTTCCTATTCACGGAAGAAATATCTAGGCACTGAATTAGAATAGTAGATGTGAGGTATCTCACCTGAATCAAGCCTATGAGCTGACATTTCAGTCATCGGTGACAGACTTAATTAGGAAGAAGCTTTTATTATGACTTGGTGTCTTGGATATTTGCCCCCCCCCCATCCTGCAGCGGTACTATAAAAATAATATACGCACTGCCAGAACTAATATGGAAAATGGCGCGAAATATGGAAATGAACCGAGGGAAGTCGTGCGATCTTGTGCTTGCCTCATACTCAGATCCTGAAGCGTAAACACGGTGCAGAAATATGGATATTTTTGACATTGAGATTAAATTTGATATCGAATGATATTTTAAAACCTCTATTTGAGTATAGTATTGGATAGTAAGTGACTTAAGAACATCTGTGATTGGTAGGAGTGCAGCTCAACTAAACTATTCCTATTAGCAGACGACAAATCTAAGTTCGCATTAATGGTGACCGACCTCTGCTAGGGGATGGCACAATAAGAAGAAGATAGGATAGCAACGACAATACATAATATGAGAAAGAGACTTAGCCGGCTCGCACATCACAGCTCGCCTTGTGTGCCTGACGGCCATAAATCAAAGACTTCTGAGACTGCCGGCGAATGTTGCATGCTACAACCTCGCACATCTGCCTAGCGGCAAACGTCAAACGCGAAAAAGGAGAAGTCTCTCGTCTGCCATTTTTATTGTGTTGATTGTGTGAACAAACGTCAAACGCGGTGACCAGCGATGAGCGAGCAATGACAGTGTAGACAGAGACAGAGACAGAAATGGCCGATGGCCGCAAGCTGTGCGCTTGACGAATGACGAATGTCGCAGGGTTGCAGAGTTGCAATTGCATCGGCCAATCTGCGAAGCTCTATTTGATAACGTTTGTTTCTTGGTTTACGATGACGTCACATCGACGAATTTGTCGTAAGACGCATGCGGCGAGTTCTGATCTGCGAGCCCACTAATGCCGATGGCCCTACTACCTACACTAAGTTTGTACTTGGATTTAGAAAACATAAGTTTTTATTTGAGTTAGTAACAACAATTTTCTATTTTTTCAACACTAAACTTCCTATATATAGACAAAACTTGGTAAATTAATGAGTATAGCACTCGCCCGGCAAGTGAAAGTTTTTCGAGAATAACTTTCTATTGGAACTCATTTTTTGGACCACTATAGCGTTCACACTTTTTATTAGATTGTTTTATCAGTGTTTCACCATCTTAGCACATGTTTATATGTAAATTAGGGAAAAGGCGTTGGTAATTTAAAAACAGATACCTATAGGTGTGCATATCAGTTTGTTAAGCTAAAACTGCGTAAAGTACACTTTGCCGAAGATGAGTTATTTTTGGGATTAAATTGTTTTTAACGTCATACGCTCTAGCAGTTTGTTTGATAGAGTTATGCGTGACGAAGTTACTACCCACTATTTGCTGGTAGGGTTAGTGAAAAACATTATTGTTGATTTAGAGGAAGTCAGCGGAAAATAAATTTTGAAAATCGCTGATATACTGGATTATTTATTAGGTTAGGTTAGGTTAGATTTTCATTCTTGAATTCATGAATTTTGCCAAAATCCGCTATGGAAATTAGCGTGGTTCCCGCCTGGCTTCCTGTAAACCGACTAGTACTTATTATTAATATTTATTAAGTGATTAATATTATTAACAAGCTGAAGTACCCGGCTTTGCACAGGGTCGCTTCGTGGATACATTTATCTTAGATATTTAATAAATAATAATAAGTAATTATCTTTTTAAGATTAAAATATCTGTGTAATACAATATGGCAATATGAAAGTAATTCTAATAGGTGTAAAGGTCTAACAAATGAACACTAAATTAAAATCGAATCCAAAATATGCAAACGTTATTAATAGTATTAATATGTAGTAAAAAATTCAAAATTGGACGGAACAAACAAACAACAAACATTTTATGTTATATAATACTAATTTAGAAACCTTTGTATGTGTGCGCACAACAACTGACAAAAGTTTCATCGCATTCGGATGAATGGTATAGGAACGCACACGAATAGAAGATGGTTTTCTAATTCAGAAATCTTTGCGGGCGTGCGCACGACAACTCACAAAAGTTTCATTGCAATCGGATGAATGGTATATGAAAGCATACGAATAGAAGAAGAAGAAGATAGTTGTATTAATTCAGAAACCTTCGCGGGCGTGCGCACAACAACTGGTCAAAATTTAATCATAATCGGATGGATGGTATAAGAACGCATACGTATAGAAGGAGGTAGAATAGAAGATAGAATAGAAGAAGAAGAAGCAGAAGATGGTTGTATTAATTCAGAAACCTTCGGGGGTGTTGGCACAATTACTGACGAAAGTTTAATCGCAATCGGATGAATAGTATAGGAACGCATAGGAGAGACAGACAGACAGACAGACAGGCATTCATTTTTATATATAAGATATAGCCTATATATTATAGATAATCTTCGTGCAAGTGCAAGCAATAAGTTGACAAAGTTTTATTGCAATCGGATGAACGGTATGGCAGCGCATAAAATACGAACAAACAAACAAACAAAATATATTGATTTTATATTATAGATTACACTGAGTAAAGTTGCAATTGGCACGTGAGGCATAGAAAATAAATAATTGTTTTCAAGCGAGAATTGATCTCCCCTGCCAGGTAAAAGTTCTCAGGATTCGCGAAAATATGTAGGGGAGCTGAGTGAAAAAAAATCGTGTAACCAAAGACTGTTCGTCCAATGAGACCTTCGGGACCCTACCAGACCCAATGACGCCGACAAACGCAAAAAATAAACAACTCCAAAATGTACGCACCAGGTAAAAGAATCTATCTCCAGATTAACCTAACTCAAACAAAACACGGCCTCAAAATGGATTTATTTTCGCCAGGAAACGGGGTACGGGGATTATCCGCTTGATTTTGCTGATTTTTTTTTTGTATTTTGGATTACTATTTGTATTATATTTTTTGTAATATTCTCATACTTACATATTATAAAAATATAAGTATAGATAGAAACGTTCGGTTCTACTAAAATAATGTAATTCAAACGTACATTTATTCAATATCTCCTAAAATGTAGTTAATAATTAGACACACCCTAATCTTGCATTCCATGGTTAAAATTTTATTGTCGTAATGAAAGTGTTTGAGTAAAAGTAAAGTAAAACAATATGCTTACTGATCAAATTCATGTGTTTTTAATGATATATAATATTAAAAAATTACGTTTCTAGGAAAAATTAGACTGACACCCATTCCATTAATTATTTACTATTATTTTATTATGTCTTTTCCAACCGTCTTAGTTGGACAAATTCAATAAAAATATCTACAATTTAGTTTATAGCTACATTTTGTGATGTAGGTACCTACACATGTTTATTTCAGAGAAAACACAGTCAATTAGAACGAAATTGATATCGAAACAAGAGTATATTGTTGTATAGGTATTATTCTTGTGTATATTTAATAAGTAGGTAGGTATACTATTTGCAGTCGCGAAGGGTAGAGGTAGACTGCTAAGATCCGACATAAATAGTCCACAATAAACTTTGTCAGTCATGCGTATTTATTTTCATTGAATTAATTCTACAATTTACAGATGGTGTTGGTAAGTTTTTTAAAATTTTATTTGTAAAAATTTAACATCACTGTAAATTATTACAAATACATATGACTGACAAAGTTTACCGTGCACTATTTATGGCGGATCTTAACAGCCTACCTCCACCATTCGCAACTGCTATTTTCATACGTTTAATTAGGTACATAGTGTTGATGTCAGTATATATATTTAACCACTTCTCTTTAACTGATATATTATTAAAAAATTGCAGAAGGTTCAAAATATTACATCAAAGATAACTTACTTATATTGACTAGGGCGGTTTAGAATATTATGGTTATTTATATATTATGTAAGTACCTATTGTGAAGTATAATTTCTTCGTCAGGTGTTTTATTCAAAAGATGATTTCCGATACAATCAATTACAGTGTAAAGGCAAAGGTGTTTAATCCGAATTGTCAAAAAACCCTTCGGATAAATGCGCGAATCTAATAAAGGTATCCCCGCTTATATTACAATAATGCAAATACAAGGCATTCGCGCAATAAATATTCAGGTAAACATTTATGAATTCTCGTTGTATAGCGAAAAATAGCAGTGTTGTTGGCACACGCACCGAAATAAATGCATAATTCATTAAAAGGGGAATGCCGGACTTCCCTGGGTCACCTTTGTGCGAAGATTCTGATTTCGGAGGTTTTATTTTTATTCTGTAATTAGTGATGGCGTTTTTGAGGATCCGATGCGAGCCGATTGATAACGCAAAACAGCATTAGGAATAATATGTTTGTAATAATCAGTTATTTATGTGGTTAAATCGTTTTGAATGGCACGCCAGCAAGAGTTATTCTCAGATGAAGTTAAGAAATAGTTGGGGCCCCACATCATGAAGCGGGCCCTCCTACCTATCGCTAAGGATAAAGGCAGTGTGACGCTCTACAGTAGCGTTTTCCAAATGGTGTACGCGGTAAATTTAATGTGTATCCTTAGTGTTTTATTGTATAGTTTAAATACATCCATTTGAATTATGAAGATGTCGAGTATTGATACCTACACAATTCAAAAATTTATCATACAACCACATAACTATAAATAATAGTATTGTAATAAAATTCTTTTTTTTACTATTAAAGCAAATTTGTGATGTGTGTTTATCTCGTTTATATGGTCGACTCGCTTCGCTCGGGAGCTCGGGCCCCCAGGCTAGAGCTCTGTCAGCTTCCCCCCTTGTGGGGGTCCATGGTTATAATCGTCTACCCAATTGTCACCGATGCTCGATTGAGTTAGGCGAGATAAATAGGAATTATTATACTTTGGCCACGACTCTCGGGAATGGTCTAAAATGACATTTCACGATCGAGAACAATCTGCGCAGATGATTGGCTTGGCAATTTGACGGTGTAATTTGATGCTAAATTTTAAGCAAAAAAAATGTTGCCATCAACAATAATTATTTTTCTAAAAAGTCAATGATAATAATATATGTATTAATGTAGGTATAGTATTCTGGTTCGGCAAAGGATAGGTATTGGAGGATGGAGGAGACGAGAATTTATTAACTTTTTCAGATAACCACAAGGGTATAATCGATGCAATATAATAAATATAACGGTAATTCGGTGCGATGTGTCTTCAACGGAAACTTGTAATCGAGTGAGATGTTCAATTGATTTTGACCCGCTATTTATTAACCGGCGCATTAAGAAATAATATATTGAAATTATTATGAAATAATATTAATTCGTAATGTGACAAAATTGCAGATCCACTATCTCATAATATTACGAATTCATATTATATATAGGTACTGACTGTATGTGAAAAATAAATATTTATAAAATAATATTATAATTGAGCTGGTTTACAGGAATCCGATGACAGCCACAAATGTTATGTACATTTTGATATTTAAATACCTTCTTATTTCTGAAAGTATGTGACTGAATACATTTTTGATATTACAAAATGAAGGCCTCTCAAATCAGCTTCAATATTGAAATTGATGCAATAACTAATATCATGCATTTTAGAAAAATATTTTAAGCTACCTACCATTTTTCTTTAACCTTTTTTGGTCTATGTTCATGTGCGTTCGGTAGGTGAATTTTTAGCAATGTCCTTGATTTTTCGTATTAAGTGGTTGTTAGTAATTTTGAACAATCACAAACACCCATGCTTTGCAAACCTAGAGCTCCCGGACGGAAGGCCAGCGCCTTACGCACTGCACTACCAGAGCCGCCGATAGGTGGGTATTATTGATACCATGTGCTGCTTGTCAGTTTTATTCAAGTTACACCATTATTCAGTAGCTTCGTCGAATCTAATATAAAAACTCATCAAGCGATTGCCATGACTCTGAACTGACTGTAAAACAGCACCATAATTTAGTGGATGTATTCAAAATCTAGAACCTAGAACGAGGCAACAAGACTGGCGAGGAACAGCGATTCTTAGAGGCACAGCGTGGTGTCCATATGTGTCCATACGGCCGAAGATTCAAAAATACAAAAACATTACTAAAATACTACACTGAATACTCTTAATTTTACGTCGAACACCATTTGGAAAATCTTACTGTAGAGCGTCACGCTGTCTTCAACATTAGCGATATGAATTTTATGTGTTATTAATGGAGTATTTTAAAGCGCTTGTCTCCGTAGCCGTAGGTGTGGGATCAAATCTTGTGTTTATAAAATTTTCATTCACGTGTCTCTAAAGGCTTAATTACATTGGCAGACGCGCAGACCCAACCTGATCCAATAACCGTCGTGGCCAACGTTTAAACACTTTCTGCAATTATACGCAATGATTCAATCGCGTTGGTCCTTGCTTTTGATTGGTTTAAAATAAACATAGTGTTGCTATTATTAAAAATATAGGTTGACCGAAAACTAGATATTTCTTAGATTTGTGGCTATACTGAACGTATTCCCGCGCAATTTTACGTCAAAAAAACTGAGCTGTCAAACCTAGCGAGCCTCTGTTGAAATTTGCGCAACCGTTTGACATTTTTCTACGAGGACTGTGTCCTCAGCGCTAGTCCATACATTTTTTTGAGATTTCGCCATCTTGTAGTTGTTGAAATCGAGCAGTAGAATGAACGACCATTTGGGTGGCTCGCGAATGGGCGCGCATTCGGCTATTTTTGTACGCTTTCGGCAATCTCTGCTTGCTAATGAATGGATCGCACGACGGAATAATAGAAAATTTTCCACTTTTGTCCCGATCGCTCACGATCCTTGAAAACCATAGAGAATAGAGTTTGACAGTCGTGGCAAACGATCGGGCCAGACGAAATCTGCCAATGTAATTTGAGCTTAATACAGAGCAAGGACACAATCTTATTGTTTGAGCGACTAATATTAAAGGTTTATTTCAGGGAACCGGTTGTTAAAATTTTCATGGGGCATTACTACTCCAAAATACGCGGAAATTATGATAGCATAGGACTAGGGGGGCGGTTTTTGTGCAAGGCGGGATTCGCATGAGAGCTGCTGAAATAAGAGGGCGGGCAGGTTTACCTTTGGAATTAGCATTAATGATATTCATCGTAAGTTATTGCTGGTCGACAATGGTTTTTATGTTCAATCGATAACAGTCCGGGCGATTATCTTCTAGACGTATCTATATAGAGTAAAGCATGCGTGGACAAAATACATTTGTAGAAATCCAAATAAAATTGGGCATTTAATTGATGAAGTATTTCATATCTCTCCGTTTCACAATAGTGTAATATTATTATTATCAGTTTTTTAGTTGCGAGACTGATTTTTTTTAAAGATATCTAATTTTATTGAGCTACCTTCTACTTAGTATTGCCACATATTACATAGTGGAAATAGTACTTACGTTAAATAAATATATTTACAAAATTGAAGGAGTTATTGCAAGACAATGATACTTTTGGAGATATGAGCAATTTAATGTTATTGTTCGTTATTCACATATTCTTGATCAACATCACAATTGAAACAGGAAATAATTACAAGATAAAAAGAACTTTTTATATACTTACCACGTTTTTAAATTTTCTGTTGAATCATATAAACTTGATAATTCTATGTATTAATAATTTAGGACAAATAAGGCAATTGTCAACAAATATTTTTTTGCTATTTTGCAACAAATATAGAATACTGAAATGTAATTTTGATTTCCATAATAGCGCACGTATATATTAATAATTTAGTTGCTAGGACCACCTCCTTAGCAACCAATAATAGTGGATTGGATTACGGATTTCTTCCGAAATAACTTCTCATACAAAACAGAATTAACTGAAAATGAATTCAATTCTACTTAAAGATGGCTAAAAGTATTAAAAGAATGCATCGGCATCGTGTTTTGATATATTCTAAAAGTTTCAAATGTCTAGCTAGTCGGGAAGTTAGTTAAAAATCGATTGCAAGATTTGTACTGGATAAACAACCACCGGACAAACAAGAATACGAGCGAAGAAAAACGTGGTAAAATCACTATCCTCATTTAAAATGTTCGATATATCGCACATATAATTATTTTGTTTGGAACAAGAAGGCGTAGATGACTGACCGCTGTTTATTTTGACTACTGTGGCATATCATGTTATAACCATTTTAAAGCAAAATTTGAATTTTTAAGAACTACACATAGATCATATTGAGACATATATATATATATTTTTTAAAGTGTCTAGTTAAACGTGAGTATGTGCCCTAAGAATTGGTTTTAATCAAAATCAACAAATTCATAATTATGTGGCATATCATTCATTGTCTTGCGATAATCTCTTCAATTAGTGTTTCGTATTTCGTTCATGATCATGCCTTTAGTTTTTTTTTGTTGAGCTAGATCTTTACATATAGGTTGTCTTAAGGCGAAGTTTTCACTGAGCCTTTTTTAAAGAGGCACCTAGCGGAAAAATACGAAGCTTGCAATTTGAGACCTTTTTTTGATAATTTACAATTTCAACTGTATTAATGAATAAATATGTATCTGAAAACTTTAAAAAGAAAAATATTTTTTATGTTTAGTCAAAGATAAACTGACAATTGTAAAAAATGTAATAAAATGTGAATTTGTTGAATCGGACCGCACCCTATTATTACATATATTTTATGGTCATATTTATTATTAAAATTTAGTTTATTAAGTTTTCTAAGCATCATTTAAGAGATTTTTGACTAATTCATAGTTTTAACATTTTTTATATCTATTTTAAAAAACATCGATTTTTATAAAAAATATAAATGTGTATAACTTGAAATCCTTTTTATTTATATCAAATCAAGCTTCAATATTAGGACCATACATAAATAAAATTAGATACCTACATTGCCTGTCCGACGCTTGGGGCAATGAGCTATCTGCAGAAGTTGTGTAGTCAAAAAAATCTCTTTCTGCCTATGCCTCTGCTTCCCTCTTCTTTTCTTTTCATTATGGGTTTGAGTAAATCATATTTATCGTTGTGGAAAAAATATATCTGAAATATATAGTTTTCTGCGTTTGGTGTTAGTTTTAATTTTCATTGGATTATTGAGTTGTCTTAAAACTTACTCATTGGTGATGTGATCAGTCCGGGAAGTCATGATTGTCTCGAATGTTTTTTTTGTTTGATAACGTGTATATGGGGATAAATCCGTGTCAGCATATTGTTCGGCGATATTAGATCAATTACCGCAATTACAACGTCTTTAATATCCATTTCCCGTAGTGTCCAATTATGGCATAATAACAATTAATAATAGCTTACTGGAATTATAATTTCCGAATATCCGTTTTTCCACGAAGTCGGCTATATACTGAGTTTGCCATAATAGGACACTACAGGAAATGGATATTAAAGAATTTGTAATTGCGGTAATGTATTTAATATCGCCGATCAATATGCCGAAACGGATTGAGTTGTTTATCCCCATATGTGTAAAACATAAAATAATTATCAATGACTAAAGTAGTTACCTGATTCATTTTTGTTACACATTACAAATAAATGGGGCTAATGTCAGTCACGGTCGTTTACTTAGGGATAAGAAACTATATCAAGGTAGTTACAATAAAATTCAGAATAAGTACATACTGAGTTATGTATTTCTGTATGGACAAACAGCCCTTCGCTACAAAAGCACGCCAAAGAATAATTATTGTATTTGTTCAAATGATTAATTGACATTTTTTTAAGTTAACGGAAATTTCACGCCTGACATTCAAGGAAAAGTTAACTTGAGAATTATTCTCGTAAAAGTTGCACGAGCGTGTAATGCTAAATCGATATTTTATTGATGGTAAAACATTATGAATTACATAAATTCACCGTTTCAAATACTTACCTACATATTATGTAAGTATTGAAAAAATATATTAACAAAAAAAATTACACAGATACAAGGGGTAGGTACGAGTATATTTTTACCGCTTAAACTGTAGAAAATGTTTCTCTAAGTAAACAAAATCGATCCTAGTCATTGTGCAGCTTAGAAGCTTCATCTAATAATTATTTTTATGCTGTTTAGGAATATTCATAGATAAACTAAGGTATTCATAATATACATTGAAGTTACATTTTTTATAACTGGGAATGTCTCAGTGCATCTATATTATACACAAGACTGCTATCAGCTGCTATCGAGGGTAATTTATAATATTTATGTATTGAAATATTTAAATTGTTACAATAAGTTAGCCGCCTAAATTGTCAAAACTGTCTATCTCGCTCTGAAAGTTAACACAGCTGAGAGATGCTGTTAAAACATAGCAATTTTTGACAGTTCAGACAGTTAACTTATTGTAACAAATATAACAGGTACCTTCCTCAATCATGGCCCTCACAAAAGGGGGCTGGCAGGGCTCTAGGCTGGGGGCCTGGGCTCAGGAAGGGCCCGGCGTGGCGAGTCGACCAGATAAGTGATATAAACACACATCACAAATTCTCTCTAATAGTAAAAAAAAGTAGGCGCTATTGGTAGTGTTTAAAATTATGTGGTTATACGATTTAATTTTTAATTGTGTATCGATACTTGACAACTCCAAAATTCAAATGGACATATCAAAATATATAGAGAAAAACACTAAATATACACATTATTTTATCGCGTACACCATTCTGTACACCTACTGTAGAGCATCACACTTCCTTTATCTTTAGCGATAGGTATGGAGGCCCGCTTCAGGATGTGGGGGCCATGACCTCAATACATAAATATGCCAAATTACCACCGATAGTCGTCGATAGCAGCTTTGTGTATAGAATAGATGCGCAGTTACACAAAACTGAGATTGCAACAGAGAACATAGTTACTACAACTGTCATTCATTACCAATATAGCAGGTTATTTCTGCACCTTGACAGAACAAACCGATCTCTGAGATAATTGTCTGAGATACACAAGTCAATACTACTAAGAATAGCAGAGTTCTGATAAATATGCATCATTATAAAAAAAATCACAGTAACGATGTCTAGATTAGAATTATTATCAATCGAAATACATTTATAGAGTAGTTATTAATTATCCGAAGTTTCTATCTGTGTTAAACTTATACATATCGACCAAAATCATACCACAAGCAATAGTGGCAATGCACAACAATATTGCTTCTAATAACTTTTCAAAATATACGCAGAGCATTTAGTGAATTGAGAAAAAGTGTGATTTTTCCGTGTCGTATTTTGAGTTTTGAAACACGCACACATAAGCACATGGCGTCGTTTAAGGAAACGACGTCGATTTGTTGCGTTTTCATTATTCGAGAGGCGTAACCCATTTGGTGCTTGTTTTGGCATAAGCAAAAAATCTGTGTAAATATTACTAATAATAATTTAAGTCAGAAATATGGTTTAATTTTAATTTGATTATTTATTATAAGTAGTTTTTATTTTGAATATATTATGTAAATAGAGAACTTGTGCTGGTAACTTGAAGTAATTGAATAATATACGTTATCGAGAAATTTATTATAGCTGAAGTTTAGTGTCGTCCAGATTGCACCACCAAATAAATCCATTTGCTGAGCATAATATTGGATCCAGGGAACTCAAAAATAATGGTAACTGAAATACCTAACGGGTGATGCGATAGCAAGTAACCGACTCGAGTAAGGAAGAATTCGGGTTAAACTTACACACGTGTCAAGAATACGTTGTACGTCGAATACTGAAAACTGCTCTTAGTTTATGCATTTACGCTCATTTAATGTTGGTGTATTACACACACTATTGCACGTGCATAATGCGTGCTTCGTTTTCGTAGGACATTCACACATTCAAAAACCCTGCATCAACATGCGCCGTATTGAATATAGCCTATCGGTATTCTATTTATTATCTGTTCTGTGATTGGATCATAATGACTATATAATTAAAATCTGACTACGTTAATTACTTAATCATACAAATTTATTTCAAGATTATGGGATCCGTTTAATGTGTTTAAAAAGCTCTATAAATATTATATTCAATTATGAGTTGGAATTGGCTTCCCTGGCAGGCTTTATGAACTTGGTCTTATTCCCCGTTCAACATGTCCATGTGCGTATCCGGAAATTTGTACGTAAATAGTTCACCGCAGGACACTTATTCGTGCGCCGCAGTACGTGAAACATGAGTTCGTGTAACATTTAATCAAATGATGAGTTCTTCGTTGAACATTTCTCCGTGGAGTATATTTGTACATATCCTACAACATGTGGCAAATTTTATGAGATGTATTTACTGGGTTAGGTTAGGTTAGGTTAGGTTAGGTTAGGGTTAATCTAATTGGAACAGTACTATTTGCAAACTATCGCCGCATTTTGTAAGATACGTACAAATGTATTACACAGTGAAATGTTCAACGAAGAACTCGTCATTTCATAAAATGTTATACGAACTCATGTTTCACGTACTGCGGCGCACGAATAAGTGTCTCACGATGAACTGCATACGTACAACTTACGTGTAACCATCCAAGTGGTGGAGAAATAAAGGATGCAAACCGCATCCTTTGGGAATGTCCTAAAATCTGTATGGAAAGGAAAAAGCTGCTGTAGTTGGTTTAACCAATTGTTGGGATTGTTGGGCTGTCCGAATTGGTCGCCACAAAGGCTAATTTTGTTGCATTTAGATAATTTTTCGTTGTCATATTGCCAACGTGTTCACTTAGATTGTTCGGCAGTTTTGTATTAGCTTTGGTTACTTACTACAATTTCTAATTTTGCCTCTACGTGTTCCTCTCTCCTACGAGTAGAGTCATGTAAATTCAGTCAAGCATATTTGAGTGCGTGGCGACCTCAGTGACCTGAGATATTTCCAGTATTAAAAAAGATGTTTGACATCCAAAATTAAGGTCCGGTGATACGCCTGTTAAAGACCCGGTGTGGTGTGGTGCGGGGCGTGTTTTGTTTGGTGAGGCCATTAACTTTAATGTCTCGTCTTTTGGACATGTCGCATCAACATATGAATGCAAATATTTGATGCCCCAGATCGTTGGACCAATTTATCAATGTCATGAGTCTTCCAGCAACTACAGGAATTGCGTAGGTAGGTATCATATAATGCCAGGGGTTTAACAAGGCAGTTTAATAGCTAAATCATCCGGCTTACAATCTTTAGTCTTGAGATGATGAGGAACAAGGAGAAGAAGTAATAGTTAATTTATCTGAATAAAATGTATATTTTCTGTCCGAAAACCCTTTTATATGTGCACTTGACTACGTATGATAATTTTATTAATAATTTAAGAAAAAATATTTAGTTACTATTCAGTGCATAGATAAAATTGTCTTCGTTAAAGACTTTCTATACATATACGAGTATAATAGTGTCAATAAATCTTGCATTTTTGTTTTACAATGAAGTTTCCACTTAACTACGTTTTCGCACTTGACGGGTCAACAAAGCGCCGCCAAATCGCCGCATTTTCATTACGTCCGCGAGTGTTAAGAACTAAACAGATTACCGGGAAAGCCCAGCTAGTGAGTATAAAACAGAACCGCCTAATAGTCCGGCCCGAGACAGCGGCCGGTAATTCCACGAGTCATGCGAAGCGCACATTATTAAATTATCTTGCGTGTAATTTGGGAAATGTTGTTCCCGATCGGGACGCATTCACGCATTTTCCCCCTAATTTTATCCGGGAACCCCGGCGGCAAGATTGCCGACACGGATAATGCCGGCCGGGCGCGGAAAGGCGTGCAAGATTTTCCCCGGATATGGCTGTTCTTAAATGCCTTCGCATTAAGCGTTTTGTTTGTTTTTTTTAATGATGGTATATACGTAATATGTTGAAGGTAGTTTATTTTGACAGTTTGAGGACATTTTTTTTGTTACGGAACACAATTCGATATCGAACGTATTGTTGACAGTGAGAATGTGGTCAAATTAGGAAGATAACGAATGCACATATAGAAATAATTGGCGAAACTAGGATGCATACATCATATTGTATGGAAGACCCACTGCCCATCTGCCACTGGTAGATCACACAACCTTAAAAAAATCTAATTAAAAAAATACCACAACACAATGAAAAGTCGGTACCTACCTACCTACATATTTTCACAAATACCTATACACTAAACTGTGAAAAATACATAATTCGACGTTGACCCGTTCAATAACTAACATGATTTCTGTAAACGCGCCATTTCTAATATATTTTACAATCGATCCTTACCACAATTCGGTATGTTTTCTCTCTTTGTAATTCTTTATCTATAAATATTGGTACAAGACTGTTTACTGGAAGTCAGGTGGGAACAGTGGCAATTTTCATAGCTGCAGAATTCATGAATAAAATTCAATAATGATAACCTAACCTAACTTAAACTAAACTAAGCTAACCTAAAAAATAATCCAGTATATGTGATAATGATATGGTGCTGGCTTCCATTAAATATTCAAGAGCCTAAATTTTAATAAAACCACCAATATATAATAATATGTAGATAGACTACATATTAATTTATATTAGTATAAAAAAGTTAGCTGATCCATTAAATACCTAATTAATATTCTTTTTCATTTTTCTTTTCTGTTTTTTTCTGGCTCTAACGTTTACTATCAAAACTTTAGTGGTTGCAACATTTTCGCTTTAACTGTTTATTAATTATTCTCCTTAATAAAATAAATGTTAAATATAAATATCGATTAAGCACATAAATATTAATATTTTCCTAAGTATAATAATATGTATTGTTGCATTTACCATGGTGATCATAATATATTAGGTATGTTGGTACATGTCAATATTTAAACAAAACATGTCACATCTACATTTAGTAGTCACCAGAAAAGCTTCGATTCACTTGCTTAACTAAATATTTTCAGTAATTAAAGTTTTCCAGTGTCTAGTTGCATATAAAAAATCCTCAGCAATAGGTAATAATAAATTCTGTGATTTATCCTAGAGCTTTCATAGAGAACATTTTGAATTATTAATTTCATTTTATTTACACAGACTCCGAGCAAGAGTAATAGAAAGAAAACCCCTTTCGTTCACAAAATGCAATTAATGTGACAAATAGCCTCCCTCGTTCAGTAGTGCCCTTTCCTCACCCTTTGCTTGGACTCGGACCATCTAGGAAAGGGCTATAGTAAAATATTATTAATACAGTAACACGTCTAGAGCACCAAACAAAAGATTATTGTATTATATAAAGTAATTGAATTAAATAAAGGTATAGGATAAAAATTATTCATTAAGTATCTAGACAGGTGTCTACCAAAATACCAGAGCAACGTTGCTGGTAAATCGGTAACAATATTAAATAAAGACCGGTATCGCGGTAATTTACTCAAAAATAATAGAATATTATAAGGTTATAAAGTAGTTATTATGACATTTAAGGGCCCACATGCCCTATGTAGGTCAAAATGGTGGTTTTATGGTATTTTCAGAGCACAACCCTGGACATTCCTTAAACTTTGTAGATAATCTATTTATATAATTTTGAAGCCTTATTATCCTTTATATTTATATTTTAAACATTTGATGACTGCATAAAGTCTTTTTATTACATAAAATAGTATTCTTTTAAACCTCTTGATCTAATGTTTTAGAATATAGTCATATTTCAGTACATCTGTGTGCAGTAGTGTTAAGATTTTTTAAATTTATTAATTTTTAAACGCATTTATAAAACCATTAGTAAAAATTATGTGACATTATTATAGTGAAATATATACGATTGATAATCTCTGTAATCCCAAATTTGACGAGAATTAGGCAATTTATTATTCAAAAATGGGCACGATTAACACATTTCAAGACAATTTTAAAGATACTGATTATTAGCTATGTCTTTGACCATTCAATTCTGATAAAATATCTTACGAATAATGATTGTTGTATAATAATTATTGACCTAAGAATAAGGCAGTATTTTTTTGAAATACGTCATTTCTATTGGCATTTCTCAGTGGTTAAGCTACAACATACGGCCGTAACCATAAATTGACAAACGATAAATTAAGTAGGGAGTAAGATCATGTTAACGCGCGTGTTTGAACATGTACCAAACCGAAAAAAACAATCGGTCTGGTGACAATAGCACTGGGATTTAAGGGAAGTGGTAAGTAAGGATGGAATGCGAATATAAATGGCCCAACCACAAACACAGTCATTTAGTAATGTGTTCTCTCCTTACAATATTAATTTGCTAAACCACGTATTAAGCTTAGCTTTCTAATTATATAGTTATGTTTTTGTTTTATTACTAGCTGGAATTATGGTCATTCATAATACCCATCGATAGTGTGAATAATAAATCCTCGTTCATATTGTACACTCTAATTTATTTATCTCGTATAAATAATTGTGAATGTCGTAGTTAATGGCTAAATTTGACTTTTATGATTTACCCATATTATTTTGCATGACAGTTTATAAATGGACAACATTGATTGGTGATATCCTTGTTTTATTAAGGGAAACAAACATACTGAGTTGTTATAGATTATAACTAGGGAATCCAATCCCGAGTCAAAATTCTGATCCCGGGATTTTGGGATTACAATTTGACAATCCCGGGATTGGCATTTTTTCCATTGATATAACATAACATTGATAAAATCGGTCAAAAATAAATCTACTATAATTTATACTATTTAGTACACTTATTGTTAATATTGTATACGTTCAATCTAAATAATATTGTAATATAAATAATAATGCGAATTTAACATGAGATTGCTGTTTCTGATAGTAAATACTTAATGAATGGGTTAGCGAGATTTAAAATAGTAAAGCAAACCATGGTGTACTTATGTCCTTTCCACTTTATAAATTTAATTAGTAAGCCAAATATGAAACTACCGTAAAACGTATGAGATCATGGTGGAATTACTTTGTTAATAGTGCGAAGCATTGTTTTTTTCCAATCTTTCTCATTTTTATTAATTTATGTGAAAAAATAAAATGAATCGGCAACTTACACATAAGTATAAATCAAACTTCATACAAACTCAGTTTATTTCTAATGTAGTGATTTGTTATTAAAAGTATTTTTTCTGTTATATTTTCGTTTTTATTTTATTTTCTATAAAAATTGATAAAAAAAATCAATCCCGAAAGTTACGAGATTATGTTTATCAATCCCGGGATTCATAGGTATCGAAAATTGCTCGGGATCCCGGGATTGGAATCACTAATTATAACAAAGACTAATTTTATTATAAATGATAACATGCGAATTAGAGCCATCTTCGGGACTGAAATCAAACGACAAAGACAATCTAACTACTCAACGATGAGATGCATAAAAAAAAGTCTTTTAAATTAAAAAAAAAATAATACTTTTAGTGGCGAAAGTGTTAAGTCCACCCCGTACAATCCGGGCGGGGGGACATCTCGGGTCCGCACCGCGCCGGCGGAAACACCTCGGCGCCGGGTATGGTAATTAACCCAGCACGCACACTCGTTTTGTCTAATGAACGTTCATGAATTATGAATATTCGAGAGCGGGGTATTATTGTCGCTATCGGGCCGCGGATCGGTCACGGTTGACGGCCACTGGCCCTAAGGCTGAGAGTTTTATTTTACAAATCTACAAGTCGACACTTGGGACGTGCATGATATATTGACATGCCCTGATTTTGACTTGCCTTCATGTATAATCTCACTCACAACTTAAACCTGAATTAATTACAAGAGTTAGTTCATGTAAAGTTTCTTGTAAGTACCTATATATTCTGTAATAACCAGAGCGTTGGAGCGGACCCGATTTTTGAGTTGCTCCGCTCCGAGACCTAATACTTGCTCCGGCTCCGCTCCAGGGTCTGCTCCGCTCCGGGTAAAAAGGTTTAATAAGTATCATAATTATGTACTTATACAAATGTTAAAAAAATAAGTAGTTTTAAAATAATCGTCATTTTCATAATTTCACAAAACCGATAGCAAATCGTCTCTCACTATTTGCCTCTTCTGTCAAAAAGGTGAGGTTATTTATCACTCGGCAGTGTTGTCATATTTAAAATAATTCCAGTGTTGCAAAGTGTCAAAATATACTGTTTTAATTGGTTTTTGGAAGAAAATTTAATAATAAAATAAATCATCCGGAGCAATGGAGCACTACAAATTTTCGGTACTCCTGCTCCGGGTAAAATCCCATTGCTCCAGTGCTCCGTGCTCCTGCTCCGAGCTCGTTCCAACGGTCTGATAATTACCTTCCATCGTAGGTAAACAATATTTATATTTAGGTACAAGCTGACTAAAAAAAATATTATTTATAATTCTCTGCAATATTGAACAAAATTAATAATAAAAAATCGGTAATTTTGTATTGACCAAAAAATATTGTTTAATAATTATGCGTTTCATAATGACTTTCAAAAAATTCGAGCATGCAGTCAATTAAATAATTTATAGGTACTAGTGGATGGATGCTTGTTTTTATCTCATAATAAATAAATAGCCATAAAATAAACGGTTAGGTACATGTAAATTGTACGTATTACATTTTACCATAGCACAGTTCGCCTAGTAGGTACTACGGTCATCTCTGATCTTGGCAAAATTCATGAATTCAAGAATGAAAACCTAACCTAACCTAAAAAATGATCCAGTATATCGGCTATTCTCAAAATTTTTTTGCCGTGACTTCCTGAAAATCGACAAGAACCGTGTTTTAGTTTGACATGAATTTTATCTCAGCACTATACCACTATATATTTCCGATACAACATTTCACGATGAAGTGTGATACGGCGAACTACATAATTATGTACGAATGGTACCAACTTAAAAATTGACAATGTATTTTTTTGTCAAGGTGATCAATTTTCCGTTAACCCTTTTCACATGTTTTTTATACGTAGCACATCTGTACTTATAACATTTATTAAAAAATTTAAATAGAAAAAATATTTATAATTATGATAACATAATATTGTTTAATTGTTTGCAGGCGGATATAATGTCGTTTAAATATATACACATATGTCCTCTTTCTTTAATTTGGATTAAAATTAGTTCATTTGTATAATATATTTAAAAATAAAAAAAAATCACTTTGTTTAAGCTCGCCATAGGAACTTATTATTGTTACGTATTTATTATGTGATAATTTTAACGTCAATTTCAACCTTGTCAACTTGGAGTCCAGCATTTTTGTATAGACATCTAGCTTGCAAAATCTCCATCTGGCGTATGGCGTTAAGCTTAGCGTTTTTCGACACCGCAAACACTTCAACCTTCCCATAATAAAGCTAAAATATTACACCAGATTTGCTCGAAAATCAACATCTTGGTCTGAGGTACTTAATATCTTACTAGAAAAAATACTTGGTGGCAGCGTCACCTGTCAACATTTTTGTCGATGCGCTCAATGCGTTCAGCGTATTCAGTACGCAGCAGATATAGATAATGTGTGTGCGTCTGTGTGAGTCTTGCGCTGCGTTACAGACAGATACAATATGACAAATATATAATACTTATACACCTTATAATTATGCAATACCTACACTAAAAAATGTTAAATACAAAATGACGACCAAATTTATTACCTGCTTTAATTTTTAATTTTATGACCTATTCTAAGAATTAGGTACCTACTTGTAAAATACTAAATTATTTTTCGATCTTTGTTCTTGTGAAAACGATGTTTATAATAGTAACACATTTTTTTTGAAATGATAGTTTGTACACTTTGAAGAAAATGACAGTTTGTACACTTTTTCTATTTTGAAAAAATCTAGCATTTTATTAAGTCATTTGGCTTATTTTATTATCCTATATGCAGTGACGCCCCGTGGGGGTAGGCATGTTGAGCGTCGCTTGGGGGCGGCAGTTACTCGAAGGGCGGCAAATCGAAGAGAATCATTTGGAATATATAAAAATAGTTACCTAAACTTAGTAATAATGAAAATATCTTTCCATTGAAAAAAATCAGCTCACTGGTTTTATCGCGTTTGCGATATCTAGTTTACTTCCATTGCCCTTCGACGTCCTTGATGGCCAGAAACGACACGTGCAGATTTGCGAATAATTAGTCTGATATTTTGTTAGTAATGACATTTCTTAGATATTGGACTCATAAAAGGATGATACAAATAATATATAAAAAAATGAGGCGGCATTTTGGCGCTGGCTAAGGGCGGAATTTTATCTAGGGACGTCACTGCCTATCTGGCATATTTTTGTGAATTTGTTGGCAACACTGGTCAATTTGCAACCATTACTTTCAAATACTTAATTCCATCACTGGAAAAGGATACCAACATACTCTTATATCGTACTGATATAGCGAGACAGTGCTACGGTAAAATAATGATTAAATTTCTCGTGAATTATATAAATTAGTAAATATTTATATACTTGACCGCCAAAATTCTGAATACAGATCTGCTCAGCAAGAACCAAGCATATGGATTACCTGAATTACCTCACTCCCTAAATCTTGAAACACATTACTTTGAGTAGTAAATAGTAGCAGTGTCGGACTTAGAACTAAGGCCCCACTCACGAGGCGCACACCCGCGGCGAAATTAGCCGCCCTCCGCGGGAGGCACACGAATAAATAATACTTAGTGGAAATTATAGGTGACACTTTCTTCATCTTACCTGAGGTCGGTTCGAAGCCGGTTTCAGAGGAGATTTTTGATGTCGCCTGTTGACTGGGTGCGTGTGCCAGAAGGTCAGGATTGCTCTTGGGTCAACTGAGAAAAAAACAGGAAAAAAATATGTTACGAGTAAAATCGAGATTCCGTTTGTTATTATTTGTAAACTAGCAAACTAGCATATGAAATACTTAAGAAGAGAGGCCAGCTGTAATTTAGTCAGTGAAAGTTTTATTGTCATATAATATTATTCATTATAATTGTCATAATAAAATAGTTTTATTCAGAGTGTTGTATTCAAAATGATTGTTTCTTCTGTGAGTAATTATATAATACAAATAATATATAAAATACGTTATGTATGTTAATTAATAAAACGATAAATAATTAGGAACCGTATGCACAGTGAAGTTGAAAGCTACGAAAAACAATAAATTATGTGGTTATGTTTCTTTGGCGATCGAAAGTTATGTTATTTTGTCACTACATACAAAGCAATTAAATGATTACAAATTAATATAATATTATTCAAGATGAAAAGTGTCCTGATGGTATCGCGATGATTTCATGGAGGGAAAGGACGTGTATGGTTTAGGATGCCACTGAGGTGGATACACTTGTCAAATTCATTTTTTTTTTTACATATAGTGAAAATTACAAATTAATAATACAAGACGTTCAGGACATGGCATTATTAGAAGCAAAGAAATATTAATAAAACAGTGTTATATAAAAAATGAAATAGATCAGCATTATGTAAACGTAAACAGTAGAAAATTGTAAATACAAAAGAAATATCAATTAAATACAAGGAAGTACACCGAATGAGCTAAACAGACCCTATTTTAAGAATTTATAAAACGTCCACCATACTCATCCTCACGCAGGTGGATTATGTCAATATCCGAAGTGATTTGGTTGAACAGAGTTATTGCCCTCCCTATTGGCATTGCCAATGGTAGGTTAGTTCCGCTCCTTGGGAGAACAAGCAACGGATGCCCTCGATTCCTAAGATAATTATCAGAGACACACAAACCAACACCACCAGTAGGGGAGCGTGGGGTAATGGGAGCCGGCGGGTAATGGGAGCGACTGCAAAACAGGTACCATCTAACACTAAAATGACTCGGAAATAATCAAAACATCTTCGTCAATCGTCGGCTAAGCCCGTCGATCGCTAGTGGCACGTGCACGCGCGTGGCGAGTGGAAGTGTGTTTTGGGCTAGGTGGTTATATAAATTTACAATACATAAACATCAACGTAAGTACTTAAAAATTTACTTATTTTATCATGTTTGTGTCCATTGTATAGCCAGATACATGTATTTTTGTTTAGTAGTATCAGAATCAAGGTTTAAAATGGTTTGGTTACGTTATTTATCAACCTTCAAAGTAGTTGACATTCGGGTAATTGGAGCCTAGGTGACTCCCATTACCCCTATATAAATATCACACCTCTTTTACTAGTAGACTAAATTTTAATTGTTCCAGATGCCCAGAAATAGAAAGCTGACGACTTTCAAGGCTGGTTGGACGGTGACTTCGTTGGAAAATGCCCTCCAAAACCAGAAAGATTATATTTGTGTTTTTTGCTTAGTTCCATAACATAACGTGTTGATTTTTTTGATATTTTTAGTACTAGAGCATATTTTTGTTGAATTACATTAGTAAATATTTAACATTTTATTGTACCTATGTCTGTTATAATGTGTATAAGTGTTTGTAAGCATATTAAAATATGAAGCTCCCATTACATATTTGGTAATTTTTTGGCTCTCATTACCCTACATGTGGGGTAATTGGAGCCAAATGTGTTTTTTGGGAAAAAGTTTTTTTTCTACCTTAGTTATAGAATTTTTGAGTGGAAATTGCAGTAATATTATTACTATGTAACCAAAGGACTCATTTCAAGTCTTAATAATAAACGATTAGAACATTTTGTTACTTTTTTCAACAATTTCCTTTGTAGGCTGCAATTTCCCCATGCTTCCTTAATGGCAGAGTACGCCGCGCATAAGTCGGAAAATCTTGTGGCATCTCACCTGAATAAATCAGCTCAATCGTCAGATTTAGCACCATAATTATTTTGTACAGAGCTGCAGTCATACACAATAATATTATACGTAAAGATGTTAAGCTTATGCATCAGAGCCTATCGTTTTACATACATTACGATAGACATGCTGAGGTCACCTGACATAAAGTCCATACAACAAAAAAGTCATCAGCATTCCCGGTGAATAATCCGATAAATACGTTAAAGATAGATGGCGCGCTGTGGCATATTTTTTTAAAACCTTTATAATGGTTCTGTAATCTGTATTTATTTATAATACGTTCCTACATATACGATAGATGTCCTTGGCAAATTAAATATTTATTTGGTACGAGTCGGTTATTGGAAAGCCAGCGGCAAATACGTTTTGAAAATAGCCAAAATACTGAATTAATTGTTAGGTTGGGTTAGGTTTCATTCTTGAATTTTGCCAAAACCGGCTATGAAAGTTGGCGCGGTTCCCGCCTGGTTTCCTGTAAACCGACTTGTATCTAAAATACGTAATAAAAACTACCGAAATAGAAAGGAAAGACAGTAGAAAATATGTATGTATCTACCTAATTAAATTAGAAAATGCAGAACAACGCGTAATTTTTTTCATCTCGAGGTGACCATATAGTAAATACTTATACGGTCATCTCTTTCCGATAAGAAAGCTCACGGCGAACTGTACAGTGAAATGTAACCACCTTATATAAATTACATCCCCATAACCGACTTGTATCTACCAATTGCATAGTCTGGAGTCTTGGCCACTGCACTATACGTATTTAAGATATTAGCAAAACAAAACAACATCGAATGTCTGATACAAAATGATCTTGTATTTTTTTCTGGCATTGTAATTTAGTTATTTCCACGAATCGACAACCATCCGATTCTTGTGATTTTTTTTTTCTCACAATCGTAATGCGGCTAGCGATTAAATCGATCGACAGCTAATCCGGAGATCAAATGATGATCATTCGAAATGTGGACTGGCGACTGGTCAATAAATCAACGCGGGCCCGATCACAACATCACAAGCCGCGTGAAAATAACACTCAGATGTTTATTTGATTAGGTATATAGATTAACTCGTGGTACACCGGGCAAAAGGTTAACCTTCAACCAGATTTAGATGTGTGTAACTAATTAATTTAAAGAAAAAAATGACTTCTGAAAATTCTAAATGTGAACTGTTTGCATACATATCCTGGTGGCTAAATGCTATGTCTTGTCTAGTCACTTAGATGAAGTCATGGATTATCACTCACTTTTGTGTCCGGAAACTTGTACGTATGCAGTTCGCCGTATCATGAGATGATAGAGACGTGTTTATAGCCTTATTCACTCATGGCCTGAACACATTACCTATCTTGCTACATTATGTGCTGTTACATTGAGATAAAGATAGTGATTTACTATCTCTATTTCAACGTTTCTCTCTATATCTCAGCGTGACATCACGTGACGTGGTGGTAATGTATTTGGCAATTCAGAGTGATCACGAGCCTCAGCCATGTGAGAATGTAAGAATTGACATTTGAGAGTTTGACATTTGCCTCTCAAATCAGGCATAGTGCCTATTTTTTGTGCTCTATGTGCATGTTCTATAATATATATCTACTTATAATATTTCGGAGGACCTTGAATTTTTTTTCAAGCGTAGGTATTTATTTAAGTACCTATATACAGACACATAATAGTTCTAAAAACATACCTTAATTATCGACATACCAAGTTTTGGCACGTGTCCGGAAACTTGTACTGTGTAGTTCGCCGTATCACACTTCACCGTGAAATGTTGTCTGGGAAATATAATATATTATGGCCGTATATTTCCGATAAAATTTACAGGAAGCCAGCAGCAAACAAATTTTGAAAATAGCCGATATACTGGATTATTTGATAGATTAGGTTAGGTTTTCATTCTTGAATTCATGAATTTTGAAATCAGCTATGAAAATTGAATTAATGTTCATATTGAATCTAATAAAATTGGAGACCGTATGTATAATATAGGATTATCTCTCTCCGATAAGAAAGCTCACGGGGAACTGCGCCACGGTGAACTATTTTACGTACAATCTACGCATAAACCCTTAAAATCAGTCAATTGTTTAAATCAAAATACTGTCACTCAGTAAAAGAATTATATTTATTTCCATTGGTATTAAAAACATTTTCCGACCATGTCCGATCCTAATAAGATCATACGGGCCTCCACAGAGTAGAGGTTTGTATTAACAGATTTTATTTTTTACGAGAAATGGATGTTAGCCACTTGCTCAACCTATTAGGTCCATACCCTGACTCACACACAAATTGAAAAACAATATGTGTACCTGCCAGACCCAGGATTCGAACCTGAGACCCACGGCTTGATAGTCCAACGCTTAAGCCGCGCGGCCACCGTAGGGGTAAAAACATAATATCAGATAATAATTTATCGCGGTTCCTAAGTATTCATTCGAGAAACTGATTGGGAATGACTTCTCAAGTCAGTATTACGCTGTCCGATGTGTCGGCGCGTCGCTGCATCATTCAATGCCGTATCAGAGCAATGCATAGACCCATAGGAGATCAGAAAACGCCAGTCATGTGGAGATCATTCCTAATTAAATCGAACATTTATTTCCTACCGCTTCGATTAATCTTCATTAGCCAGACAGAGCGTTTTCAAATGAACCGAGCGGGGGACTCCAAAGAGTGGACCTTCAGAAGCACCATATCTAGGCAGCGGCACGACATAATAATAATTATTAAGTATTCATTTTATTTTAAATATGGCAAGGTATCTGTATGTGTCTATCATTATGGCAACATGTTTTTTTCAACCATATAATTTACAATTAAAACTCTTATACGCTGGTATTTTTTTAACGTTCAATTATTATTCATTACTCACTTGAGTAAACAAAAAATGATCTAGAAATCTTAGTTAATAAATAGTTATGGATATTGCAGATGCGTGATACAAATAAACCATTATATTGTGTCTTACAAAAGTATTATATAAATTACTGTTATTTACAATATATATCAATACAAGAAAGTGAAGCTACTGATATGCAATCAAAATGGGTTTGGGTCGAAATCACGAAGGCCGAAATCCCGAATGCTGAAATCCCGAATGGCCGAAATCCCAAAAGCCTTAATCCCGAAAGCCAAAATCTTGAAAGCCGAAATCCCGAATACCGAAATCCTGAATGCTGAAATCCCGAATGGCCGAAATCCCGACTGGCCGGATTCCCGAAGGCCGAAATCCCGAAAAATTAAAAATACAAACATCAATAATTGCGCAATTTTACAAGAGAGACAATTTTGTAGAACAAATGGATTTTGTCTCTCTTGCAAAAATTTCCACAAAAATGGGTTTTGTTTCTCTTTTAAAAAAATGCGCAATTCGAGATTGCGCAATTAATGATGTTTGCATTTTTTATTTTTCGGGATTTCGGCCTTCGGGATTCCGGCCATTCGGGATTTTGGCCATTCGGGATTTCAGCGTTCGGGATTTCGGTATTCGGGATTTCGGCCATTCGGGATTTCAGCATTCGGGATTTCGGCCTTCGGGATTTCGGCCTTCGGGATTTCGTCCGGCACCCAGTCAAAATCCACGCCTTATTTTGAGCCAATGATGATAAAAATGTATTAATAATAATACCTACGTCATAATGTAAATAATTACAAGATAAAAGAAATTTTTATATACCACGTTTTTAAATTTTCTGTTGAGTCATATAAACTTGACAATTCTATGTATTAATAATTTAGGACAAATAAGGCAATTGTCAACAAATCATTTTTTTGCCATTTTGCACCAAACAAACAAATAATGTAGAATGCTGAAATGTCATTTTGATTTCCATAGTAACGCACGTATATATTAATAATTTAGTTGCTAGGACCACCCCCTTAACAACCAATAATAGTGGATTGGATTACGGATTTCTTCCGAAATAACTTTCCAAACAAAACAGAATTGAAAATGAATTCAATTCTACTTACAGATGGCTAAAAGTACTTAGTTGAAAGAATGCATTGGCATCGTGTTCTGATATATTCTAAAAGTTTCAAATGTCTAGCTAGTCGGGAAGTTAGTTACAAATTGATTGCAAGATTTGTACTGCCTAAACAACCACCGGACAAACAAGAATACGAGCTAAGGAAAACGTGGTAAAATAGTGAATACTTAACTCAGGCGCACTCGCAGAAAAATGGTATGGGGGGTCCATTTAGAAAAAAATATCCAGATTGAAGATAATGACCCCACCAAAAAAACACCCACCCTGTACCAAACCCGGTCTTAATCGGGCGTATCACGGGACCCTACGTTAGATGTGAAGCATATATTTTTATGTCTGGGATTGTCTCACAAGTAGTTACCGAAAATTGAGGTCGCCATGCACTCAATGTGTTTTGACTGAAATTACATGATTATAAGGAGAGAGATTATCATGGGAGAGGGAAGCACGCAAAAAAAAGCCCAACATTTGTGGCACATTTTTAAAAATGGTATTCATATAACAACTAAACGTCAGTTTACTGTCAAACTTAATGAAAAAATCCCTTACAGAAAATATTCGTGAGAAAACTCTTCCATGCATCGAATACTGGAAAATCAATACTCGCGAGGCTTTAACAAACGATAAAATATTGCATTTCTCAATATTGAAGTCCAGTTTGTTACGCCTGCTCTAATCTAATAATAAAATATTATCTAAAATCTATATCAAGTTAGAGTTGACGACAATCATCCAAATAAATACACTACGTTATAATTTGAACTAGTATGTAGAGTGTAGACAGGCAAGTCTGATATTATCTTCCTCATCGTAACCCCCCGTGAATGAGGAACTTGATCACTATGTACTGTGACGTTTTGGATCAGTTTTTTCCAGTTTACCTTATCTACTGTAAGCCATGTGGACAGAAAAATTAAAAGATGCGTCTCATAGCTGGCTCTCACACCTAAATTCGCTTCGTTTGCCGCCAGCCATAAATCAAACCTTCTAGAAACGTCGATCCGGCGTTGCATATGAATACTGCGCACATCTACCAACGACAGTTGCACGTAACCTCTTGAAACATATATATATTTGGATGCGGCGATGGGCGATCTGGTATAGGAATGACCAATTCATAGGTGTTCGTATGCATTCTGGCGTCTTCGACTCGCAGCCCGGGAAGCATGCGATTTGTTGAGAGCAGCACTAGATGTTTTTTTCAAACTAAAAAGTCGCATTCGACCTATTTGGTAACGGGGTCTAGGACGATTTGGCGCCTGGAAAACTGGACGCCACGCAATTCGAAATTAAATAGACGTTAGGTACTTATAGGTACTTTAAAAAAATATTTAATATTATTATGTATATTTATATTATTATATTATGATTTAATAGTTGGTGAGAATTTCAATATGCACACGTAAATAATGATTTAATCGTGCATATGTTTAAGTTCCAACGAAAAAAAAGTTTTTTATTTTATATAAAGCCTTAGGAATGGTAATTCTCAATCCGCAATAAAAAAAACATTATGTTAAGAGTAAAATGAATTAAAACTAAGTAGTAGATAGAAACTGATTAAAATTCCTCGTCTACGTTCTATATACGTGTCTATGTGGCGTCCAATTGCCCTGGCGTCCAGTTGTCCCATTCCCTTGGCAACGTGTGTTTTGTGAATAACAATGACGTCATATCGACTTACTCGACACGTTGCAGATGAGGCGAGTTTAGCTGAGGAGCCGAGAGCCGGCTTACAGTTCTCTGAGAAAAATTCTTTGATTTCAAGCTCTTCTAGTATAGAGACATTAATTGTACATCTGGCCGTCCATGGAATGTGAAGCATCCTCTAAGAATGTTTTAGCCATAATACATTCTTAAATCTGACATGCTTTCATTTTAAATTACAAAATAAATTGATATAGCTACTATTTCGTTAAATTCGTATTGTTTTGTATGGATTTTGTAGGTGTCGGGCAGTTTAAAAAATGGTAATTAATTATACAAAGTTCACACGTTTTATTTATAAGTAAGTAGGTACCTAACGTAGAAATTCGAAGTGATGTAGGTACTAACGTGTATACTAGCATTAAACAAATCGAAGCAAGTGAGAACCAAACTTGAAACTTGTCGAATTAATTACAACGATCTTGCACGAATAATTCTATACGATTAATTAAACGTTGTGAATGAGAATTTGATTTTCAAAATCGCTTCTCACAATCTATTCAATTACAACTGTTTTTCACCTCCTTTTATAAATGCAAATTAGTGATGGGCTATGATTCTCACACTACGCTTGGTTATAATACTTGAGAACTGCAAAAGCCATGAATGTAAAATGTAAGTACATATTCACTTTTTGTACATTATGTACCTCAGTACCGAAGGGTGGAGGTAGGCTGTTAAGATCCGCCATAAAAAGTGCAAATTAAGCTTTGTTAGTCATACGTATTTGTTTTTACTGAACTAAGACTACAATTTACAGATGTAATTGGTTAATTTTTAAAAATCAATTAAACCCTGTCTAAACTAAACCGTAATAGTTTTGGTATATTTTGGGCGATACGATAAAATTTTGCTCACTTTTTTATTCATTCTTATTTGTTTTCGTTGGATTAAGAATACATATCACACATATTGTTGGTTCATTTTTTTGAATTCAATAAGCCCTACTTAACCAAACTATAATAAAATATTACCTATTTTATCCGCAAAATATTCACAGTTATAGGTATATGATTTAATTGCATCATTTTAGACGATATTTTTTCACTATTATCTATTTTGGCATGGTTTTCGCAGGGTTTGATTGAATTTTAAAAACTAAACAACACCATTTCTAATTGTGGTCTTATTTTAATGAAAACAAATACATATGACTGACAAAGTTTAGTGTGCACCATTTATGGCGGATCTCAACAGCCTATCTCCTCCTATCACCACTGGTACCTATTACTATTCAGGCGCGCTCACAAGAGGCGGGTGGGGGCTGGGTAGTCGGGTCCGGACCAGCCCTAGAAAAGAAAAAAATACAAATTATTATTTAGGGGAATAGGAGTAGGTAATACTTCTTTTCAGGATCTCATGACTGAGGATCGTTGCCGGAATAATTTGGCTGTCGAAAAGCCTTCTCAAAGACGGGTATCCCTACTCCTCGCGGCATTATACCTACTGCACGCAAGGCCGTATCTGTGGAAGACCCGTAACACTCATGAATCGATGCAATCATCAGGGTTTGCTTTAGTATTTTGAAGCGACATGTTCAAACAGGGAACTCAGAAATAATGGGAACTGAAATACCTAACAGGTAAGAAGTAGCAAGCAACCGACCCGGGATAAACTTAAACACGTGTCAAAAATACATCAAACGTTGAATACTGACAGTGACAACTGCTCTCGGTTTATGCATTGACGCTCATTTAATATTGGTGTATTACACACACTATTGTGGGTGCATAATGCATACTTCATTTTCGTAGGACACTCACATAGTGACGTCCCGTGGGGGTAGACAGATTGAGCGTCGCTTGGGGGCGGCAGTTAGTCAAAGGGCGGCAAATCAAGGAGAATAATTTGGTACATACCTACTTACATATAGAAATACCTATCTAAACTTAGTAATAACAAAAATATCTTCCCATTTCCATCCAAAATTCAGCTTACTGGTTGGAAACAAAATGTATTAATTAACATAAGAGGTTTAACAGGATTGTATTTTTTGTCGAGTTCGCGATGTCTAGTTTACTTCCGTTGCCCTTCGACGTCCATGCTGAAACGATACGTGCACCGATGATACAAAATACTGTATAAAGAAATGGGGCGACATTTTGGCGCTGCCCAGGGGCGGCATTTTGTCTAAGGACGTCACGGCACTCACACATTCAAAACCCTGCATCAAAATGTAGTGTATTGAATATAGCCTATCGGGATTCTATTTATTAATCTGTTCTGTATGTTCAAAAGACAAGCATTTTTAGATAGCTTGATAGCACTCAGGACTGTTCAATTGAAGGTAAATTTAAAACAGATTACGTGGAGGTAGGTAGTTTTTATTTAAACCTTTTAAATTATCTGTGTAAGTACGAGAACTTGTTTAAGTATATGAAATAAAATAAAAAATACAAAAAGACTGTCTTCGCTTCAAAAGTTCTTAGGATATCTCATTAAATATTCACATTATATAAGTAACGTCAGCACCCAGTGCAGTCGTTAGGTTTTTAAAAAGTGAACTTAGGTACCACCAGTTTGGAGACATGCTGTTCTTAGGGCTTTGAAGGCCATAATAACGGTAAATAAAGCCAGTAACTTGCGGAAAATCGTCGTTAGGACACGTTTTATTGTATACAGAGAAGAATAAAAGATTAGATTACGTATTAGAAAAATAGTCAATAATGTCAAATTTAATGAAATTGCGAAGGTTTAGTTATATGTAATAAAAGAAAATTAATCGAAGAATTGCGATGTTCAAGATCGCCATGAGCCGTATTATAAAGATAAGGAAAAACTGTAACATCAGAGACATCACTAAAAAGTCTCGTTGGCTCGTTGATATTTTCCATTTTCTTATACGTTATTAAAACCTGGACTCATAGAAAAATTGCCAAGAATAAGACTAACGTAATCGAAATGTGTCTGTATTAGGCCCCCATAGACGGACAGTTCTCGTAGCAGTTTGAACATGGCACAGACAATAACTGTTCAATAACTGTACGTTAGTGGACACACCACAGATCAGTTTAACTACCCCATTTAAATCTGTCGAACTGTCAACAGACGTGCCCATATACGTACAGTTATTGTCTGTGGCAGATCAAGTGTCAAAAACTATGGAGGTTATGTTCGCCGAGATCATACACAGGGGTACCATGTGTTAAATTAGTTTAAAGTAGGGTATACTTGAACGAACGATTGATCTACGAATATTTTTACTTTGTTAGATTTATTATGATTACAATTTATTGTTTGTGTAAATATATGTCCAGATTCTTTTATTTTGAATAAATTATTCATAGTATACTTATTGTTGTTTTAATAAAATTTAATTAAGATAAAATACATACGTATTGTTTTATTTAAATCAGGGTTATATACATTAAATTTATGTAATGTAATGTAATATGTTTTATTCAATCACCAAAACAATTTACTTATTGGTTTTGAATAATATCTATTAATTTGGTACATATTATAACATTAACTTAATACTAAATTTACGTAAGTACATATTTCTTTTGTCTAGATTTATTTTACATCAACAAGAACATCATATTTTGTTACATCCAAAATTTATTTATTTTTATTATTGCCATTTTTCATCGTAAGGGCAACTATAAAAAAAAACTGGCAACACTGAATTACTAACTAAGTAGTGGAAAATATTGTTTGCGGTACCTAGTTGACACCACAATATTCGTAATTATATAATATGAGTATCTCGCAAAAGAACTAACACGCAACAAAAATAATATACTTCTTACGAACGAACTATGACAGAACTGTCAAAATTTGCCGCCAAATCGCGCCAGCTACTCCTACTTTACGTTACCAGCATCTAACGTCAAACGAGAACTTTCGGCTAGTTGAAATTCCAACAGTTTTACAAAAACACGGGAGTGGGGGGTCGCTGGCAGTTTGAACATGGCACATATCTGAAAGGTCGAAAAGTGTCCGTCTATGGGCGCCGCAGATTATCTACCAAAGATAACTGTATAGTTATTAACTGGCATGTTCAACCTGTTACGAGAACTGTCCGTCTGTGGCCGGCAATTGGAAGAGTTTAGCATCAAAGAAAGCCTTTCGTTATTCGTAGCCGGCTCGCACATCAAAACTCGTCCGTCTGAAACGTGTCGAATACGTCAATGTGACGTCATCGATATTCACAAAACACACGTTGCCAAACGGAGCTCCGCAGATTGGTCGAATGTAACTTTTTAGTTTGAAAAAATATTTAGTGAAGCTATCAATAAATCGCATGCATCTCGGACTGCGAGTAGAAGACGTCAGACTGCATATACACCAACGAATTGGTCATTTGGCATTAAAATATCTATACGTTTCGAGAGGCTACGTGCGATTGATGCTTGGTACATATGCGCAGTATTCATATGTAACATCGGATTGACATTTGAAAAGGTTTGATTTATGGCTGTGCGGCAGACGAGGAGAGTTTAGATGTGAGAGCTGGCGTATACATGCAAGAGACGCGTTATTCAATTCTTTTCTTACGTAAATAAAAGAGACCAGAGCATCCTGAATAGAAGGGTGATACTCGGGGGCCTCGGGGCGTCAGTTGAAATGACATCGTCAAGAAAGTAACTAAATTAAGAATGATGAGAGCAAAACTATCACCACAGGATTGTTAGAAACGCTTGCAACTTTAGTGATCACAATCTTTAGTACTGAGGTATAAGAAAACAAATTTTCAAAAAACTTGGCGGGAAAATATAAATTTATAAAATTAGACAGTGATACATAAGTGGACAAATCTAGTCATCCAGTGGTACACAAGAGGTACAAAACATCCGCAAAGTAGACCTAGATGCCGCTGGATCGATGAAATGATAAAGTTCTGCGGAAATACGTGGCAACGCAACGCACGGGACCGATAGAAGTAAAATCTGCTCAGAGAGGCCTTCATCCAGCAGTGGATAAATTTAGGCTGATGATGATGACATAAGTGGTTCATTTTTTATGCATACTTATGCATTTGTCTGTGTTTATACTATAGTTCCCTTTGATATTAGTTGCAGGAGTTTTGGTATAATTTAATAAAAATGTATGACTGATTTGAATCGATTGCTTCATCTGTGTCAAAAAAAGTCGTAATTGCCTAAAACCTACCATATTATAATATATATCAGTGGTTTCCAAACTTTATGTAAATACGCCTCCCTTTAAATAAAATCTAATCTTGGCGCCTCCACCCCTTTATGTTATTAAATAATATAGACAGCTTTTTAAAAAGTCAAAGCCCCACATCCTGAAGCGGGCCCCCAGGCCAGGATCTTTGGCGGGCTGCCGGTGCTCTAAAGTAGTGTTTCCTAAATTATACACGGGAATTATCATCTAAGTATATCAATCATCATATACCTACCTACCTAGGTATCACATGAAATTACAACGCACAACCATATATTTAAAATAATTAATAGCCCTGAAACAAAGTAGCGCTTACTATTGATAAAATAATGAGAAAGGTGCATTTGAAAACTAACCAAGAACTCAGTAAATAGATTTTTGTTTGGTTCAATATATCTGGCGCAGAAATCATTTAAAAGTGAAAACATGGCGAACATTTATTTTGTAATTTTGATTTCCAAAGCTTCAATTTTTTATGAATGCCTTCAGTTTGTTTTTTTAAATCAATGAGTGCATTAGTGGTCCTTGAATTGATTTATTCACATTTTCAACCAAATAGACAAGTTTAACAACAAAATTATCGTTCCTAAACAAATTTGCCTCAAATTTAAACATTATGATTTGACCCTTTTATTTCATTTTTTCACGAGGTATTATAAAATTCGACTCCATGTTTTCAGACATATTTGCAAACAACCTTTTATATGACTGTTTTTTATGTAGTTTATAACTAGTGGCCGTTTTATTAACTATGCATTTGGTTTGAAATTAATTCTCCATTAATTGTGTTAAACTTTTCGCCCCTCCAGTTTGGAAATCGCTGATATATAATGTGTTTTATTTTAATTAATAAGTCAGAATTTATCGGTATGAATACAAAATTCAAAGTTTGTACATTACATATTTTATGAAGCGACTAGTTTCAAAAGCCCCTAAAACGTTTTCTGAAGATTTTTGAGTTAGATAATTATTTAGATGGATATTTTTGTTACCTATATGATGGCCAAAGATTGAACTTTAAAAAACGCTAAAAACCATCAATACGCATGATCAAAAATTAGGGTAAATTTCAAAACCCGCTAAAATGGTTGGGTGTGCTTTTCAAAAACCCCTAAAATGGAAAGCAAAAATACTCATTAGAATGTAACAAATTAAAATATAAATACATAAAGTTCACAGAAATAAAAAAATATGATTCTTTCTCATTTTTCTCAGAACTACCAACAATCGTTTTAGGGGCTTTTGAAACTAGGCGCTTCATATTATCACAATGTTAAATAGAATTATTTGTCTATTGAACATCGAGGTGCAAAAATGTCTAGAAGAGATTGACTGAAACACACTGTCCTGTTGACCGAGTATTTGCTCGGCTATGAAAACATTGGATCAGCGAATACCGGTAGTAAATCGTAGTCATGGCTTTCAAGCTCTCATCATGTTTGCCTTCGCTAACTCAATATTTATTTATGCAATGCGTCAGTCAATCGCTGCCACCTGAATATAGGTTGACGAGGCATAGAGATTTAAATTACAGAGTTAAATAACTTAGGACTACAATAAAATTATTAATAAAATCATAACGATGTACTTATTTTATCATAATTGGGTAATCACTGTTTGTGTGCAATAATATTGATGACTCAGTTCTATAGTAGGTACCTACTATTATACGACCTCCCAAGTTTCAGAGTATTAGAGGTGAGTTGGAAATACTGTCACCAGTTTATGTACTCAAGTTTCGGATGAAACTACCCATACTCAGTATGTGTGGCCCAATAAACTTATTCCAAAAAACTTGTGATGATATCACGGCTAGTCGCTGTTCTGTGCACTCACCAGTTGGTAGACTTTCAACACTATTGATATTAAATGCGCGCGAACGAGATAGCACTTAAATATAGGTATATTTTAATTTATTAGTCTATTGCGTTCGCATGTATGCATAATAGGTCATAAATTTTGTGTCGCAGCACAGTGGTGAGATCACACACAGGCTTAGGCTTGTTATATGACCGCTCAAAACATGTTTAAAATAAAAAAAATCACTGTTAACCTAACCTAACCTAACCTAACCTAACCTAACAAAAAAACAAGTCATAAATTTAAAATGTGTTTAAAATTTTATAATAAATGAGACTTTTCGACAAGCGGAGCGCAGCGTATTTTTAGCGATTCTATTGAAGCCGATACACAGTCTGAGTTCCCTGAGCCGATACGTATTTCAAATACTAATATTTAGTTTCAGTTGAGTATGAAACTTTTGTCGCATACGCACGCCAAACGCTCTATATAGTATTCCAAATACTAGTAAGTACGTTGAAACAAGTTTCTATACTAAGTATTTTTTTATACTGGTAGTTAGTATACTTAGTCTTCAAAATTGACCAGTTTTCCCATCTCTACAGAGTATGTCGCACCCCCAGTAAAATACTGTCGTAAGTCTGAAATGGGCGTTTTTGAGTTATGGATGTGGTTGGATTCGTATTTTTTTTTGCTATTTTAATAAAATACTATCGTATCTCAAACTCAAATAGTGTCGGAGAGAAAGCACTTAATACAGTACATTACTTTCCGAAAACTGTTGAATAGATAATAAAATAGTGTTGTAACTAAGTTACGACAGTATTTTACAAGAAGCTTTCTAAAAAACTAAAACAATACTTTTCAAAAAAATACTGTTGTAACTCTGTTACTACAGGAAAATCTTGAGATACAGCGTAATTTTCTCACTAATTGCATGGATATTATTGTTCTAAAGTATTCAAACAAAAAAAACTGGAAGCAGCAGAGGCAACAATTTTTGTTATCAACAATTAAATGGAAGTAAAATACAAGAAGTATGCAAAAAATACTTTATCAACACATTTGGGGTGAGTGAAAGGTACTGCTTTACTGCATGGAAAACAAGAGATCTTCTTTCCGGAACGCCAATTCCAGAACAAAGAGATCACAAAAATCACAAAAAAATTAGTGATGTTTAAAAAAATGATATAAGAGCTCACATTAAGTCTTTCCCAGTGATCGAGTAACATTATTTGCGTGCACAGACGTCCAAATTGTATTTAGATGGTAAATTAACAATTGCTGAAATGTATCGGTTATACAAAAAACAACAAGCTGACAGCAATATGCCATTTGGAAAAGAACACTATTATACGCATCTATATTTAATGACGAATTTAATATTGGCTTCTTTAAGCCTAAAAAAAGATTTGTGCGTTGAATGCGACCTATACAATAATTCTTCACCACATGATGAAAAAAAACAACTTCAAGAAAAATATGAGACACATCAACCTGGAAAAAAGAGGCAAGGGATGAAAAGATCAAAGACGTAGCAGAGTCCCGAACTAATGGCCAAAATAGCGTCATTAATGTAGCTGTATATGATTTGCAGGCTGTTTTACCGCTTCCTTGCGGAAATGTGTCAAATTTCTATTATAAACGAAAGTTTGGCAATGTACAATCGTACAGTCTATAATATCACTGAAAATATTGCAAACTGATACATGTGGGACGAGAGTCAAGCTGCATGAGGATCCAATAAAATTGGTAGCTGTGTACTCGATTACAATGCATGTAAAAAATATCACCACAATAAGCATTTTATTTTTTACAGTGACAATTGTGCCGGGCAGAAAAAAAAAATACATTGCTGCAATGTATTTATATGCCACCGGGAATTCACAAAAAAATACAACGATCTCTCATAAGTTTTTGGTCACCGGGCATAAACAAAATGAAGGCGATATCGTCCATTCTATAATTGAGCAGCAGAAAACCAGGGCTCTATAAAGTGGACCAATATTTGTGCCCAGCCAAATGATTACCATTGTACAAACAAGTAAGAAAACAGGACAACCATACATAGTTAAACCCATGACGACAAATAATTTTCTCAACATGAAAAAACTAGCAGATGAAATCGGTAAAAATTACAACACGGATGAAAATGGAGAAAAGGTTTTGTGGCAGAAGATTAAAGTTATAAAAGTAGACAGAGACTATCCATACATTATTTTTTTTAAAACCAGTTATCATGAAGAATGTAGGAAATTGAATGTTCGACAACAGCAAATAGGCAAACCGTTACCAATGGATGGTCTCAATATATCCAAAGCATATCAAGAGTGGCCAAAAATAACGACAATTAAAAAGAAGGATTTGCTTTCCTCTGCACCGCTAAACATCGTGAATTTTATTATGATTTTTTGCTTCTCTTCCAAGTGATGTTTAAAAATTAAAAATCGTATGTAAAAAAAATATTTTTCCATTAAATTAAATAATTAAGTATTTTTTTGTTGTTTTGAACTAATAATTGTATTTTTCTTTTTTTTTTCAATAAATCTTTAAAGATTGTACCATAACTTAATATTTTGAAAACCTTCCTTTACAGTGCCCAACAAATTAGTTGAAATTATTAGAGTGATGGTAGGGAAATTTACATAGAAAGTATTGAGTTGATTCAAATTTTAACATGAAATTGTCAAATATCCTAATAAAATACAGTCGTAACTCAGAAATATTCAAATATCTCCGTTTGTATATGTTTTAGAGAAAAATGATGAATACAGTTGAAAATAGATCATGTTTTTCCATAAAAATGAGTAATAATTTTTACATTCAGACTTTTCCTGTATTTACAAAGAATATTTGAAACTTCAAATGGCTCTCCTGCAAAATGCCAATTTTTGACTTACTACAGTATTTTACTGGGGGTGCGATGTTATACCTACCAAACTTTGCAAGTTAATAAGGGTTGATAAACAATAGCCATGTTATATGATGCAATACCTACAGAAGTACTCTATCTTGGTAAACACAAATGTGGAGTATCAGACGGTTATACGACTATGGACCTACGCCGGATATCCCACACAAGACGTCAATAAACTAATTAAAATGATATCACCAAAAATGTATAAAAAGGGACACGCACCTCGCGCCCTTCGCCTAATATTTTTAAATCTTTGTACGCATAGGTATATCTTGTCCGCTGTTGGAAAATAAAATCAAAAGGACACCTCCAAACAGTTCAAACAAGTTAAACAAAATATTAAATTATACCAAAATCTATAAAATATGCGTAGGTATTGCTCTGTTATTGACGTCCTGTGAGAGTAGGCAGATCGTGCGTTGCTAAGAAACAGCAAATATAATCATGAATTGCGAGTATTATATACTTACATCTTTTATAGTAATTTTCGTGAACGTGAACGATTTTTTTTTTAATTGTAGAGGACTTCAAAATCAGTCTGTATGTGTCAGTGGCAAAGGGTGGAGGTAGACCGTGGAGATCCGACATAAATAGTGCACACTAAACTTTTTCAATAATACTCATTTGTTTTCATTGAACTAAGAAATGAATACAAATTGCAGATGGTGCTAGTTAGTTTTTAAAATTCAATTTAACAGTGCCTAAACTACTTAAATAATAATAATTTAGGTATGCTATGGGCGACACTTCAAAATTAGTGCACGCATTTTCAGTCATACTTATTTGTTTTCATTGAATTAAAAATAAGCATCTGCATCATGGCCCCCACAAAGGGGGGGCTGACAGGGCTCTAGCCTGGGGGCCCGGGCTTTGGGGGGGCCCGGCATGGTGGGTTGACCTGATAATTGAGATAAACACACATGACAAATTTACCTTAATGCGGAAAAAAGTCGTCTGCGGCGCTATTTTATTTGTAAAGTTTTAACATTTTAAAATGTCTGATTTGATGCAATTTTTGATTATTGTGTGTCGATATTCGACAACTCCGTGGTTCAAATGAATTTATTCAACAATACAAAAAAAATCGCTGAAAATACACGGAATATGTACCTTTAATTTTACCTGAAACAACATTTAGAAAACGATTTTGTAAAAAGTCCCACAGCCTTTAACCCTAGCGATAGGTAGGGGGACCCGCCAAAGATCCCGGTCTGGAGGCCCGCTTCAAGATGTGGGGGTCATGATCTGCATATTAGGTACAGATGGTGTTGGTTAGTTTTTTTTTAATTCATTAAGCCCTGCCTATACCAAATCATGATCGAGAAAAATAAGTACTTACCTATTTTTAGACTGTTATCTATTATTGCATGGTTTACGCAGGGTTTAATTGAATTTTAAAAAGTAACCAACATTGTACTATTAATTCAATTAAAACAAATAAGTATGACTGACAAATTTTAGTGTGCACCTCGTGTGTAACCTCTACATTACTAAATGTATGTTTTAAAATACGTAAGCATAGTATTTTTGCTATCAATAACCTAACATGCAACATTGGCTGATCTAATGCGCCAAATAAATTTGCATCTCACTTTACATTGAATTTTAATTATAAAACGTAACAGCAAAAAACTAATACTTACTTAATCAAAGCTATGAAAGTAATTAACAACGAAATTGCTTCAGCTAAAATTAAGCAATATGTTAGACTCAACTGAAGGTGATGGCATATGCACATTATTGAGAGATGCATAAATCACAAGTAGGTATATGCCCGTTGCCTTTCTAAAGGTCAGTAGGCAATGACAGTACTCACTAACTAATGTAAGCACTCAATAAGTATATAGGTACTTGTAAATGCTTACTTTATTTGTTGAGATTCCTGCTAATGCAGCTCGTGTAAAGTACGTGCATCGTTAGTAGGTAGGTATTAGGGTTTTGCGGAATATTAAATCACTTTTTGTCATTTTGTTAAGATTTAGTTTTCAAACATACTACCTACCAATATATCGTGGTGTTGCTGTCAAAAGTTAGTATGTCGATAATTTAGATATGTTTTTAGAGCAAGCATAGGAATATGAGTGTTTATATATATAAATATGTAGGGGAGACCGAGGTGGGCTGACCCAATTTTTACATTTTTGATCATAATTTGCTCAGTTTCACTACTAAGCTATGAAAATGTACTTTTTGGATAGCATATTTCATCTTTTACTTGCATTGTAGCAATTAATTACTTATTAGTGAAAAACACATTTTAAGGGAAGCGTTCCAACTGTTTCAATCCAGTACCGAGGTAAGTTGAAACGGCAAGTAAGATGGGTTGAAACATTAAATTTTATATAGATTTAGATAATAATGCAAGGCTTTTTAACGAAAAAACTGTTTCAATTATTTTTTGCACTTCTTTTGACATCCATTAACGTAGTACATACATAAATCAATTAACATAACAGTCAAATATGCGATCAATAAATTCAAAAAAAAAAAATTTAATCAAAATTTATTTCTAAATCAAATAAAAATCTAGTCTAGGGTCTACTAGTTCAGTGGTTCTCACGTGTGGCCACCAGAGGATTTTGCTGCGGCCACCAGCGCTTTACAGAATATTATTATTTCAAAAATTTATTTATAAAATTATGAATTTGGTTGAATACACATGACTTTTCATGCTCAAATGTGCTCATGTGTGAAATAGTCCGTTTCTGAGCATAAAGTCAATTCAATGAATTGGCAACAATTTATTGCTTTATTAATATTGTCGATTTTTCCTACTGCTGTATACTGTGAAAGATCATTCAGTGTAATGCACTTCATAAAAAACAAATATCGAAGGCAGTTGACAGATGTAAACTTAGAAGCAGCCATGCGGCACGCATTGGAAAAAATGAGTATTGAGGAATTTCCATTTGCATTATTTTTAAATTAATAGATATGTACTAAAATCTTCAAATGTCTTTTATTAAATGAATTTGTCTATAAATAAATTGATTCATTTTTTTAGTAAATACAATTTAGCTTTAATTTTTTCAATCACAACAAAAGTGAAATTTGGTACGGCCACCAGACGTTTCCATAGAACTGTCAATGTCAATTGTGCGGCCACAGTTAAATTTTACGTGGGAACCACTGGTCTAGTCATAGTATACCAACACCTAAATGAGTCGCCTGCACTACCACAAAAATCTGACCGAGGTGAGTTGAAACAAAGTTTTTCAAAAAAGAACACGCACATAGAGCACAAAGAAATTTGCATTATGCCTGATTTTAGAGAACATGTCAAACTATTACATTGCAAATACTACATGGCTGAGGATCGTGATCACTCTGAATTGCAGTAATCTGCTGATGGTTCAAACACATTATCACCACGTCATGTGCTTCACGGTGAGATAAAGATAGAAACGTTGAAATAGAGATAGTAAATCACTATCTTTACCTCAACGTGACAGCACATAATGTAGCAAGATAGGTAATGACGTGTTCAGGCCATGAGTGAATTAGGCTATAAACACGTCTCCATCATCTCATATGAGCTCATATGCTAGAATCATCAGAGCATTTAATAGTAAAAACTGTCAACCTACAAAAGCAATGTCAATAATCTGTCATTTTGTAGCTTTCTTCCAAACAAGTAAAATCAAAGATATCTGAGAACATGTGAAAATTTGTTAAATTTCTGAAAATAAAATACGTTCTTACATATTGTGTGGTGACCTCACTGTGGTGGACACATTTTGGCAGATTATGCTAACTGAGTTGGCTGAATTGCTGAATTGCGTACTTACTGTTTTGATCTTTTGTTTTATTATAGGTATGTGCGTCTCGCTGTTATTTGCTATTTTTTGTGATTGAGTATCTAAATAATAATACTTAGTTCATTTTATAAAAAACATAAAATTGTTAAACATTTTTTACCTCAGAAGGTAGCAGTGACGAAGGGCGGAGGTAGGCTGTTAAGATACGAGATAAATAGTGCACACTAAACTTTGTCAGTCATACGTATTAATTTGTTTTCATTTAAATAAGGCTACAATTTTATTTACAGATGGTGTTGGTTTTGGTTACTTTTTAAAATTCAGTTAAACCCTGCGTAAACCAAGCCATAATATTTCTTTTTCTATATTCTCTTCTCTCTTGTGAGGGTAATGTTTGACTTATAATGTAAATCTCATGTTGTGTACGTCTTGAATTTAGATTTGTTATGTCCACAATGTTTTGTATTCTTAAATAAATAAATAAATAAATAAATAAATAATAGTCAAAAAATACTCGGATATAGATATCCGAAAATATCTAAAATTATTATGCAATTAAATCATACATAACTTTGGATATTTTATAGATAGAATAATATTTGTTATCTATTATAGTTTCGTTTAAACAGTTCGAATATTATGTGTAATATGAAACGAAAACGAATAAATATGAATGAAAAGGTGTGCATAATATTGTCGTATCGCCAAAAATATACCAAACTATTATGGTTTGTTATAGACAGGGTTTAATTGATTTTAAAAAACTAACCAATACCATCTGTAATTGAAGTCATAGTTCAATAAAAACAAATTCATATGACTGACATAGTTTAATGTGCACTATTTATGGCGAATCTTAACAGCCTACATCCACCTTTCGCTACTGGTAGGTAGGTATAGCTCTGAAAGATTAATATCAGATCACAATAAGTGAACTTGCTGTACATAAATTCGCATTGATAAACGATTTAAAATATAATTATTGGCCAAAGACCTTAGTAATATTTTTTGAGATTCTCTTTATTAATATAATAAATAATATGTATATATGCGACTTCCACGTAATTATGTATATATTAAGGGTGTCATCAACATCTTTCGTTATGTCCCATATTATGTATAAGAATATTTAGATTTGCGAACTTAAAATGTAATATATTAACGCCGATAGAAGGTTTTGAATGAGTTATGCATTACGAATAAGATGACAGCAACTGCATCAATCATCGCATTAAAACTTAAAACATATTATGGAAAACCTGCAGGCTTTTGTCTATATTGCGACGTGCCGACATATTTAAATATGATTTATTTACTGCTGGTAAGTAAACGTGGCCAAAACAAAATTATTTGTAAAAAAATTTGAACGTTCAATGATAAATATATTTATGGTAATAAAATGACAAAATGACTCATCCGGTAGAATTTTTACTTATCGTGTATGAAACATTTTATGAGACATTTTGTGGCATATAAAATGTATTCAATTAAGAGTTGTTATTTTATTAAAGTAATATGTTACCTATATCAAAATATGAATTAATCATAGAAATATAAAAACTATATAAAGGTTTTAAAAATAAACTTACCTAAAGTAACCTGACTATTTATATTGACAGCCGTTTCGGGCTATACATATATATCTACTCATTTTCAGAACAGCTGTAATAAGATAACTAATTTTCAAAAATTGTAATTGTTTGTTCGCAGTTTTCAGTTAATTACATCGTGTTAATGGTTAATATAATATGTTCTTAGCCGGCTCGCACATCTAAACCCGTCACGTCTGCAACGTGTCGAATACGTCCATGTGACGTCATCGTTATTCATAGAACACGTTGCTGAATGGAGCTTTGCACATTGGTTGAATGCGACTTTTTAGTTTGAAAATAACATTGCTGCTAGCAACAAATCGCATGCGTTTTGGGCTGCGAGTCGAAGCCGCCAGTACGCATATTTCATACGTATACGCTATGAATTAGTCATTTACAATACTGGCTCACCGATAGCCGCATACCATACATATTATTGTATATGTTTCGAGAGTTTACGTGTGACTGTCACTGGGTGGATATGTGCGCGATCTTCATATGCAACATCGATGTGACGTTCCTATAAAGTTTCATTTATGGTTGTGCGGCAGACGAGGCGAGTTTAGATGTGAGAGCCGACTTTCTTTCGCACAACAGTGGCGTAGTTCAGTAATTTTTAAATTCATTTTTAATTAATATGTATTTCACGAGATATGACGTCATTTTAGTTAAGGTTAGTTAGGTTTCATTTTAAATAAATATTAAATTACTATTTTTATTTCAAGGTTTAAAATGTTATTTATCAATTTATTTTTTTACGAGAAATGATTGTTGAACATTCGCTAAACTTTTTGGACCCAACACACATATATTTTTAATGGAGGCTGTTTTCACGCTACCCATAGACATTTTAGAAAATAATTATTTTTCAGAAATCATTATCGTGAAAACGTACCATCGCACCTACATATAAGTACATTCTTGTTTTATAGTTATGTAAAGATATGTGTATGTTTATTTAAATGAAAGTTATTTAATAAAATATAAATTATTTGCTAATGCACATGAACAATAAGAATGGATTTAGCTTGTAGGAGCATTTTTATCTATTGGTGGTTTTATTAAAAAAAATGATGACTTACAATTAAATAAAATACAGGCAAAGCTTTCTTGTCGTCTTTTAACATAATGTAATTTATGACTAAGTCTATTGAATTGAAAACATTGTATTGACAAATCAAGTTGATGTGGATACTGGATAGTTTGTACTTCACTCCTCCAATCTCGTATAAATAATTGGTTTTCTCAGAAATGCACCTACGATTATCCATAAGAAGGTTTCAATATTTTGCAATTATCTGGCAACAGAAGCATTGCACATACCTACCTATATACTCTTCCTTATTTAAGGAAAATAAGTCGTTCATATTAATTTGAAATAGAGTTTACATGAAAAAACTAAATCAGAATTCTACTTTTTTTAGAGTCAAGAATCAAAACCACTACCATATGATTTATGTTATCAATTATTTTTGATTTCGTTTTAGAATTCTGAAAATGATAGACAGAGGCGGTATTACATAAAACATATTTCGGAATTTAATCAAAAACACAACTTGATACTCTGGTTCTATAAACAAACCTTAAAAATGTATAGTAAAGACATAAGACAATCAAAATTTATATCAAATGTAGAGAGATTGTATAGTGACCAAACCTAGGTACTTATATAGTATATATACATACCTACCGAGGAATAAAAAAATAAGGGAATTGTGTTACCATCTGAATATGCCTGTAATATGATACAATACTTGTGTGTGGAGAAATGTGGAATAAACTTAAACGCGTGTTAAAGAAAATTTTCAATACGTAGTTCGGTACGTCCGTTTCATAATATGCATTAAGGCTCTACTTCAGCTGAGGCATGGTCTAAATCTAAAACGATAGTGACTACGCGACGCGCAAATTGTGTAAACGACGCGTGACGAACAAAACATAATTTGTCATAAAAATTCAACATGCGTCCATTTAATGTTATGTTTATTATTATTTAAGTAATAATAATAATAGATATATTCATTGACATGTTTTATTTTTCGAGTAAATACGTAACGTTTTTTAGTCATCTTTATACGATTTAAGAATTATTTCCTCCGACGCCATCACAAAACAAATTGACGTGCTCACAGGTCGACTATCACTCTCCGAATGGCAACGCGGGTGAAATTACGTCACACCTATTGCTGAAAACTATTTGCCGTTTCACTGAAGTTTGTCAAATAAATGGAACGCTAATTCAATATTGGTACGCATGAGGCTTATAAAGTCGTAACTCCCTGATCTGGAAAATTCAGATGTTGTTTTTCAATGAGTGGACCTAATAGGTTAAGGAAGTGGCTAACATACATTTATAGTAAAAATAAAAATATTTTAATACAACCTCCACACTTTGGAAGCCAAAACTATTATCTTCTTTGAATCAAAAATGAGGATATTCAGAGTGTTTTGTATTTTTTATGGCGTGTCATGGCTTGACCATTATTAAGTCAATTACCAAAACTGAATTTAAAATATTGGTCTATCTCTATGGCATGCCATATGGATGGGGACTGAGTTTTGCATTTATATCTTATTAATCTGTCTTGTACTAGGTATATAGGTTTTTATATTAAATAATAATATAATGAAAAAGTCGTTTTTTATCTTATATGTACAGTGGAACCCCGATCTACCGTTCTCGCATAAATCGTTTTCCCGCACGGATCGTTCCTTTTTGAAAATCCCATAAGAACAATGTTAAATAATCCCGCATTAACCGTTACCCGATTTATCGTTTTCCTCGATCTATATATTATGGTCCCATAACAAATATTATCCCGATTGACCGTTTTTGTTGAATACTTTTCATTTCGCTTTCGTAGAATTGTTAATTATACATACTATTACAGACCTTTCAGTCACGTCGCTTGGTTTGTACAGGTCGGTCGACGTTCAGGCTTGCCTCGCATCTAAAATCCCCCCACGAAGAAAACTAGAACTCTAGCTGAGAAACTAATAATTACAAGATAAAAATAACTTTTTATATACAACGTTTTTAAAATTTCTGTTGAATCATATAAACTTGACTTGACTAGCTTAAACGATCAAAAAAAATGTACTTGATAGAAATACTGAATAATGAAATGTCATTCCATATTGATTTCCATAGTAACGCACTTATATATTATTAATAATTTGGTTACTAGGACCCCCTAGCAAACAATAATGGTATCGAAATAACTTTTCATACAAAACAGAATTAACTAAAAATGAATTCAATTCTACTTAAAGATGGCTAAAAGTATTTAAAAAAAATGCATTGGCATCGTGTTCTGATATATTCTAAAAGTTTCAAATGTCTAGCTAGTCGGGAAGTTAGTTAAAAATCAATTGCAATATTTGTACCGGACAAATAAGAATACGACCTCAGAAAAACGTTGTAAAAATACTTCAAGACGTCGAAAAAATCCCGGATGAAAACAAGTTTTTTTTTTAAAAAAATATATATATCCCGCATTTATCGTTTTATTCTAGGGTCCATAGAAAATTGTAGAATCGGGGTTTCACTGTACAAGCTATAAATGAAGTGGCGATGTGTAGTTACGTAAATACACTTTATGTCGAAGTTAAGATTCTGTTAACATAAACACAATACATTGATAACGATCTTGTAATAATTGGTTTTTAGGTCTCTAAAGTCTTTAGTTTTAAGTAGAAAAAATCGAATTAATATCACGAACTGTGTTTTTTGCGATGGCGTTGTTAAATTTAAATGTTTAACTATCCGTCTATAATCAGCGCGCAAAAAGTTTTTCGAAAAAATAAACATTTGGACGTGTCATTCGCTGTACTAAGCCGAGAGATATTTGTGTACGGCTTGCGTTGTTTTTATTGTTTTGATTCTGAGATTGCACGTCGAGTGTGACCTTGAGCTGGATGCATTTGCGGACAGATAACAAACACTTTGATAACCCCAAATTTAAATATTATAGAATCGATTTAAAGACATTTTAAGTAACGTAACGTCATTCGAATGCAGAACTATTATTAGTCACATTAACAATGATAGCTATATATGTATATCATATTATTATTTTCATAGGAGAGATCTTTGAACTACAGTTATTATTTTTTTGTAAACAAAACTATATTTACTTATCGTACATAATTTGGACTACAGGATTAGCGTCCATATGCCCTGACCACTAAGCTATAGCTATTATACGTATCATCTAATTGCGATGAAGTTAACTAATGGTTTTTAACAAATAGGCTGCCATCTTGGTATTTTATGTGCTTCCAATTGGAAAATATCAACTTAAGCTTTGAATGAGCATTTAGCGCCCTAAAATTAATATATGACGTTTAAACTGAAAATTAATCAAATTAGACATTGAATATAGAAAAAATATTTTTTTGCACATTCTCCCTTTATCTATGGTCAAATAAACATAACATATAATTATTCACACATATATAAACATAACGGTACTGTTCGGTTATCAGGAATACAGCGGAAAACACATTTTGAAAATACCCGATATACTGGATTATTTGTTAGTTTGGGTTAGTTTAGGTTACGTTAGGTTGAGTTAGGTTAGGATAGGTTAGGTTAGGTTACGTTTGGTTTGGTTAGGGTAACCTAACAAATAATCCAGTTTATCGGCTATTTTCAAAATGTGTTTTCCGCTATATCCTGATAACCGAACAGTACCATATGTGTATATTATTAGATAATATTTAATTTTATAGCTCAAACTCTAGCCGAAACTCAATGTTAGGCACTGATCGTTTTTAGTTATAATACGAGTATTATTACAGTTAAAAGAACTAAGGTTCTCAAAGTGTTCGTACCGTTCGTTTGAAACGTTCGTTGTAGTGCAAAAAAATGACAAATGCATTATTGCTGACAGCAACCATTTGACGCCAACATTAATCAAAAATAAAAATTACAAACGCGCTCTCAAGTGCAGCTCAGTGCAAAAATAATGCACTCGACAGGTGTGCTGGCATCATTAGCGACGATATTTTTTGATCCGAAGATCAAAAATTACTTGAATCAATAAAGTAACATGCAAATAGGTTATAACAACCAATAAATGATTATTATTTCAATCACCGTTATAAGCCAAGGTCGATCCACTGCTAGATGAAGGCTTCCCACAGCTCCCTTCCATTATTGTTGGTCCTTATTTTTCTGCGCTAAGATTTTACACCTCATGAGTGTAGTGTTTTTATTGTTTATAATTACTAATTATCTATTATTAGGTTTTGACGATTTATACGCTTATCGAGTGTATTATTAGTGATATGTTAGGGTTTTTTTACGAACACTTCAACTATTCATAATTTGTTTGTTATATTTTTATTGTGATCCTTGACTTAATAGGTAGGTGATAAAGTGATAAACTGTATTCGTTGTCAGTGTGTATCTATTTATCTTTTGGTGAGTGCACATAGTGCCTGAAGATGCCGAAAGGCGAAACCCGAGTTGTAAAAAACTACTCAAATGGAATACTACAAAACTTAAATCCATTAGAATTCAAATTCAAATTCTATCAAGTATCTTCGGTCGATAATATTAATATATAATTTAATGACTTAGTTGATTCGGCATATATATGGGCGTTTAGTGTCCATTGGGTACCAGTTTATGCAACGGCGATTTTCTTTGACGCGGATAAAGCAATCGATTTAGCAGATGATTTGAAAGGGGGCCTCAAAATAGTGGAAACCAGGCATAACTAAATAGCGCTTAAATCTTAAAAATATGCGTATTAATATTATTATGACTGCATTTTACCAGTGGCTGTACACTCTTGGTCCCTACTTGGTCTGGCCCCATTTCATCAGCTTTGCGACCTACATTGTCGGCCTCCTATTCACTGGTTTCGTTTGTAGTATTTTCGCAGTGTGCCTAACATGCATCTTCCTATGCCACGTTGAACTATTTATGATTTTTAATTATTTTAAAGCATATATTGGTTGAATACTTTAAGCACAATATGGGAAGTTACTTTTGGATATACTATTCAGGCGCCAAATGCACTCCGTGCCAGTTTGATTCTGCAAACAATCTTGTCATGCATACATATCCGTCAATTGATAATGGTTTCCTAAGTTAGACGTAGTTGTTGACCCACTTAATTAGCGTGCTATTTATGGGGTCAGCAAAGCAGTTTATCATTTGATTATCAATGTTTTTTCACAGCCATTTAATAAAATCATAAAATGTTTTCAGTTCATTAGTTAGATATTATTTTAACTTATCATTCTTTAATCAAACATAAGTTTGCAGTTATTGATATACCTAGGTAATTTCTATATATTTTAAATTCATTAAAGCATACTAAACAAAGAAGTACTTAGTTACTTAGTAAAATAAAAATTCTCCGCCGTATATATGGACCGATCAGGGATGGCACCAATTGGAGGATATATAATGCTGAGCTCTACTGGCTGTACGAAGATTGCAGCACAGTTCAATCAATTAAGATTGGGAGACTGCGATGGCTAGGTCATGTGCACTGTACGAACGACAATGAACCGGCAAAGAGAGTGATGTCCAGCAATCCAATAGGACGTAGAAGAAGAGGGAGGCCAAAGATTCGCTGGTTGGATGTAGCTGCCAGTGACTGCCGTATTCTGGGGGTACCAAATTGGAAAGCGGCCACACTGGATAGGGACAGTTGGAGGGAGCTGTTGGAGGAGGCCAGGACCCACACCTGGTTGTCGCGCCCCTGATGATGGTGATGAAACTAAGAAGTACGGTTTCTTATTATCGAAATGTTTCAAATAAAAAGAGAAATATTTTATTTTAAAATGAAATATATTAACATAAATCATCTACTTATTTGGATACTTAATTTACATCCTTAAGTTAGGATGAGTTATACTACTGGAAGTTGAGAAGTGGAGATTAATTGCTGAATGGGCATTGTAAAATGAAGCAACGACAGGTACAACATATGGAAAGATTCTTACTTGGTCAAGATTCTGATATTGTCCATCTTTCTTTATGGTGCTGACACTTTTAATAAACAAAAAAATAGACGTAAGATTAACGCCCTTAAGACGTTGTGTTGGACGCGTATGCTAATTCCGTCACAAATAAATAATATCTAGTTTAGAAATAAATAAATTGAGGAATAGTCTTTCTAAAAAAATATAATTTCACCACAGGGCATTACTAGAAAAGGGGAAATGGAGTAAGTCCATTGTACCTTCCCCACGTTCGGTGCGCTGGTTTGTGGAGTCTCCTATTACGAGAAATGAGCTTAAGCTGACACTGAGGCTAAGAACAGGATACACTATGGGTAAAAGATTTGATGTCCTCATGGGAAGGAGCAATTTGCAGCTCTGCGATGAAGGTGGTTTTAGAGGACATTGTACACATAGCGATACAATGCCCTAAATATGAACGATACAGAGTACAGCTGCAAATTGCGGATATCTTTGAGAAAGTCGATGAATTGAAAGGTGCTCTGGTGGTGGGTAGAATGGAAGAGCTCGGTATAATTGTAAAGTTCTTTAACAAAATTGGAGTGAGGACCTGATCGGCGGATCTTCTTCCAGGTGAGAAGAGGCGATATGACAGCGAGTCAAAACAGAACAGCCAGGGGAAAAATGAAACATTAATTTTTGTGGAATCTATTTAGGTTAGGTTAGGTTAGGTCATTATTTCGTCGTACCTAGTCAGCCAATCATTTTGAACATATTATTGATTAAGATGAGATATCCTAAGCTTACCGGCAACACCGAGTTAGGTCCCGTTTATTTGAGGCTTTCTAGCGATTAGGAATGCAGAAATTAGGTATATAATTTGAATTATGGCGTATTGAAAATCTGTGCTATTAAATAATAGAGATAGGATAATTTCAATATTAATATATATAATATATTAATATTTTTCCTGAAAGGTCATAGTTATATTTATCGTTGTTCTGTTTTGTCAACCATATAATACGTTTAGTCAACAGTATTTCAATACAAATGAACACGATGGTAAATTTAAATAGATATTAACACTTATAAAAAATAATATTAACCTACGTCGGTCCCTCCCCAGCCCTCCACGTTTTTTTTACCTCCACAGGGATAGGATTGCGGGATACCCTCATTTGCCGGACAGCTCGGCCCATAAATCATATTGTTTCCAACTATAGCGGTTGCCGCTGCATTTTATTATGAATTCACTGGTTGTAATACTAAAAGGTTGGTAGGTAGGTATTATAGCAAAGATTGCTTAACTTTTGGATAAAATAAAATGCGCTAACATCAGTTTTATAATATAAATATTTCCAGAGAAGTGCATATTATTAAATGATAATGTTTTTATAGAACAATTATTGAGGTACAACTGAGGTATAGCCTTAAATAAAAACAAATTAATACTATCAATCAATCAAAAATCTCTTATATACATCTACCTATGTGAGAATGCACATTGGTTGGAACCCAATGTATGTGGGTTCGAGTCTACAGGCACTAGGTATATATTTTTTTAAGATTTTTTCTAATGTATTTTGTGTCTAGGGTGTTTTTGAGGTGGTTCAAAATTTTGCATGAAAAATGAATAGTTCTACTTATATTAAGGTGTATGTATTGGTTAAACTGTTAAATAATTTGTTTTGCTTAACACCATGGATCGAGAAAGTCTAAACTCATTATTATTGTGTTAATAAATAAAAAAGTAGTATAATTACACATAATTCCAGCCTTCAATGTCATAATAGTTATAGACGTTTTTACCAGCAAAAACAATGCCGAATAGATATTTTATTTAAAAGGTTATCACTTTTTAGTGCACTGCTAAAGAAAAAAACCGCCGGTCGCCACTGGTATCCATATTATATTTATAGTGGAACGAATATATTTTTTGTAGATTCATATACAAAAAATATATTATAATACGACGATATGAATATACGCATTAAAACACGTTAAAGTTGAAATATCACTGTAATACTCAGATATAGCATTTGCTGCATGATGCTATGGAAGCTGCAGTGTTGGTTGTCGGTATATTTCGGTTAATTTGAGGAACCATGAAAACAGGTGGCCCTCCATTAGCCACCGCACCTCATCATCACACCTCGTCGTCGAATAAAAACGCGATGAAAGATTTCTACAGAATGCAATAATTAATGGTCTCTGGACTGTTTTGTTTTGCTAATATTAATTTTGAGGTGTTAGAGAGCAGACAATACGTTATATATTTTCTAGGTACCTACATAGTTTGGTAAATGATACAATTACAAAAATATACAGAATCAACCATAGACAAAAGACAAAATGAGATAAACACGTTTCACTAAACAACTAATTTAAATCAGTCTAGTGGGTAACTGGAAAGGCATAAGTCTTAGTATTTATCAGAGTGAAAATGACACGCATAATAAATACCTAATATGTAGGGATTTTTTGCAAGTATATAAACAAATATTTTATATATGTACCTATTTTATGGTTACTGTATTTTTTAGGAATCTACAAGTATATTATAAAATACACTGAGATAACTTATGCAGTTTGCTGTAATCTCAGATTATTCAAAATTCTAAAAAAAATTGTGGTAAAACAAAGTGGATATTATGTTATGTTATGTTTTTAATATCATAATAATATAATTCATTTATTCCGACCATGTCCGATCCTGATAGGATCATAATATGGGCCTCCGCAAAGTGGAGGTTTGTATTAACACATTATTTTCTTTACGAGAAATTGATATCAGCCACTTGCTCAACCTATTAGGATTATACTCTGACTCATACACAAATTGAAAAATAATATGTGTACTTGCCGGACTCAGGATTCGAACCTGGGACCCACGACGCCATAGGCCGACGCTTAAACCACGCGGCCATCGTGGGTGTACAATATATTGTGATTAATATTCTTCTATATTATCATAATATCAGCATTATACTTTTTTAAATATGTACTCTTGTTAATTTGTCCGCAAGAAGTAAATGTTCTGGTATCAACGTCATACTGAAGAGAATTGAAGGTTTCTTCTTCACTTAGGCCACGTCAATCTTATTGGCATGCAGTAGCACTCAAGGCTTTTAATTGGGTCTATCCACTTGGAGATGACTATCCTTCATCATATTCGATAGTTATCGAAAAATAGATAAGTAATAGGTAGAATAGCTACATTTAGTCCCTGCATCCAGGAGTTTTTCTCAATAGGTAGTGAATGAGTGAACAAATAATCAAATCAATTTGTTTCACTATCCATACCATAATACACAAAATATATTTCTACCAAAATTATTGATAGATGGTTTTTGAATGAATCTCTGTTTCCACCAAATCGCCTGAACACCGTACGAGCTCTACCTGCATTACAATTTTGTAATTCTATACTAGTACCCGTGCGATGGAAAGCTATAATATGCTGTCAATATAGACTAGGTATAGAGGTTTTCAAAGAAGTTTATGAAGGAACTTCAGTAGGCAATCGGCCCCTGTGCCATCTATGAAGGGGACGGCGTTAACGTGGATGCAGATACGTGGGTGTAGACGACTAGTGAGAGAACCAAGGCCTGAACAAAAACGATGTATAAGTGCGAGTGATAAAGTATTCGACACCCTTATAATCTCTGCGACACGCGCTAGAGTAAGATAAAGGGTTTACAGATGTGTAAAATGATTTGCTGTGGTGTCGCCGCCAAATCTTAGTTTGTTGCATAGCTAAGCGTCGATAGCCTGCGAGCGCGTGTTGCTAAAATTGATATTTTTTGTGTTAAAGATAAAGTCAGTGGTAAATATTTTTAGTAAATTAAATAGAAACGATGGTTCTGTGTGTTGTATTAAAATATGGTAACCGTACTGATAAGCAAGAAGTATTACGTTTCATATGTAAGCTGATACATGTTCGTGATAATTTATTTGTAGATTATTATATATTTTAATATCAGTGACCTAGTGTTTCTTAAATAACTTAAATTATGTATATCTTTACCTAATGGTTGCATTTTGACCGCTTAAAAATACTATATAACGTAAAAAAAAAAAAAAAATTTAATTCTGAGCGTCTAGTGCGAGCACTTTGGGCGAGCACTAGCAAAATGGTCTATGGTCTCAAAAATTTGTGTACGAATACGTTCGCTCGCCCACAAACCAAACGCACGGCACGCAGCTTCATTTAGCAATGCAATGGGTGGTGTCTAGATGTATCTATAGTCTAAGGAGAGAACCCTTATTAGAGAAGACAATATTAATTATGTAATCAGTCATAGACTTGAACGATCTATAATGCCAGACTAAGTAAATAATATACAATGCAGTAGATTGCACATCTAGTATCTACATAATATAATACAAGAGATGTTATTTATAGTCGTGGTACCTACCTAACCATAATTATAAATTATTAGTAGATAATATAATATTAATTTTATTGAAATCACATAAATTTTAAGTACCCATCTAAGACACGAGCCTAACATAATATTATTAATAGTGACACGTGTTACTTAATAAATGTAAGTATAAAATAATTCTCTGTTAAAAACATTTTTTTTTAATTTTCGTAAAATATTTATGTTTATAAAAACTAGTGACAAAATTACTTACCTACTTATTGCATTCTTGCTAAAAGTATGCACATTTTTAAAACGAAACACGTTTATGAATCGTTTTGGCGACATTCCAATTATCTTTTTAATGTTTATCGAATTTTTATTGGCTTATCAAAATTATTCTTATTATTACCTTATCAAAAATTAAAAATAAGCATAGCTTCAAAAGCCCACCCAAGTCCCCTTCGGCGTACACATTTATTAATAATAATTTGACATTTGAGAAAAAAAGTGGGGATTGCAATATTTCATATGAAGAAACATGTGAATATGTGTCCATTTAGGCATAGTGAAGATAAATCATAACCACGTTAAATCATCGAGTGATGATGTTATTAATGACGGCATTAAACGATAGAAGGCCAAATGTTATGTTTTTCAAAATTAATTTAGTATTACAAATTAATTACTTTATCTAATACATATAAACATGTTTTATGAGAAACATTATTATTAATCAAATTAAAATATATATTTATTAATTAAGACAGCATTTCAACACTTTGTAGAATTATGTAATTTTCTTCTTCTTCTTCCGACCATGTCCGATCCTAATAAGATCATATGGGCCTCCACAGAGTAGAGGTTTGTATTAACAGATTTTGTTTTTTACGAGAAATAGATGTCAGCCACTTGCTCAACCTATTAGGTCCATACCCTGACTTACACACAAATTGAAAAACAATATGTGTACTTCCCAGACCCAGGGATTCGAACCTGGGACCCACTGCGTGATAGTGTTTACTATTTAATTACCACATTTAAATAACATGCTAATTATATCGAATGGCCAATTAATGAGTGCACAACAGGTGTGCCGTCTGCGTGGAAAGGATTAAAACAGTACAGCCAAAAACTGATTTAATTATTTGTTCTATATTATTAATTAATTAATGAAGTTTCAAAAGTATTTTAAAACCAATCTTCATTTAAAAAAATAATAATTTAATTGATTTCAGCAATAAGACAGATTTTACAACATCAATAATATTGAATTTTACATACTAAGTTTTTATTTTATATAGATTTTAGTGTACAAGTCGGTTTACGGGAAGCCAGGTGGGAACCGCGCTAATTTTCATAGCCGATTTTGGCAAAATTCATGAATAATTCAAGAATGAAAACCTAACTTACTCGTAACCTAACAAATAATCCAGTATATGAGCTATTTTCAAAATGTGTTTGCCGCTGGCTTCCCTTAAGGTGATGCATCAGTGAAACGGAAAATAATTTTCAACTATAGGCGCGACAAAATTTTGGACTCGCTGCCATTCAGAGAGAGAACGTCGAGCTGGAAATACGTCAATATGTTTCGTGATGGCGACGGGCGTATTAATTCTTAAATCGTGTAAAGATGACTAAAAACGTTACCCATTTACTTTAAAAAGAAAACATGAACCGATTTTAGTTGTAGGTACGAACGAGGCGTTACATTATTGAAACAATCAATATTATATTTGATATACGGATGTCAGAAGATATCAGAAGAGTCTCCGGATTAAGTCAGATGCAGAAGACCCAAGACCGAATTCAATGGAGATAAATAATATAATAGGCATAGGTACACCAGTAGATATTATGCAGATTGAAGAAGAAGAATCATTCAAATGTAAACGGTGGTATTTAAATAGAATTGGTTTGAATGATCACATTTTTTGTTCTGTCAGATATGGCTCCTACTTATTTGGCGGATAATGATACATTGTAAGTTTTCCAGACTCGGGGCAATAAAATTTAAAATAAGCGTACATTCTTCAGGTGTCTTGCAACACTTTCACGCTGTTCTTATAATTGATGGAACCAATCCCGCGAAGGTCAGAACCGACATTCCCGACCAAATCAATGTTATACCACTAACTTATACATTACGCCAATTCGGATAATTACTCTAATAAATTCTATGATAGAGGTAAACTATCGTAGTCCATCTTGATAATCTCATATGAAAAAAATAGTATTTTTCTGCACTTTAAAAATCCGGGATTTGTTGAAGACACCTATCTATGTTTATTTTTTTAATATATTATCTATATTAGCAAGTAGGTACGCCAAAAAATGATTTCGGGGTAACAATTTTAGTATACATTATCCATACTCAGATACTCCACACTTTGCGTCTAGCAATAAACACCTGGCATGCATGTATCACTAAGGGTTTATATTATAACCTACGAGTGATTCCCGCGCATGTATATTAGGTATGTTTTATTATTTGATTAATTATTTGTAAATAAATGAAATACAATTTTATAATACTTATTCCACTTTTTTATTAAATTCTCTACTGGTTTCTTCCTCTTCAAGGGGACATTATCAACTTGATACTTGGATACTATCAGTTGATAATGTACCCTTGAAGAGCACGAAACCGGTACAGAATTTAATTAAAAAGTGGAATAAGTATTATAAAATTGTGTTTCATTGAATTAGAAAAAATTAATCAAATAATACAATGCAGTTCCACCACGAATCGACAGTTAACACTATAAAAAAATATGTATGTTTTGTTGTCAAAACAAAACAATATAGCGATAATATTCATCAACATTTCTTCAATCATAACGAGATCAGTAGGGTCTGTTATGATTGGTAACTGTGACAATATCTCTTGTAATAATGTACTGATTTTGTATAAATTGGAGAGACAATGCAGGAGTCCTCACTCAACTCATCGAGTCCGTCACGAGTCCTTCACTAATCACTTGTCATAGTCAACGTCATGCCACTCGAATCAAGTCTCTCAATTCATTAATACCTATAGTCCAGCTCTTGATCACATCGATCTCGTCTCATCAGTACATCATTACGATCATGGCGATTAAAATCGCACGTTATCATCTTCATCATCTTTATAAAAGTACTACCTACTGTATTATTGTATCGGTCAATAAACTCTCTCCCCGACGCCTACAAGCAACAACGACTTTATCTCCACCAGTGTCATCATCCCTAAATTATTAAAAACATTATCGTGGTATAGAGCGCGAAAAAATTAATTTTAGCATATTTAACATAATTTCATGAAATTTGGACTTTCCGTAATTTACCTCTTGGCTACAGATACCATTAGCCTTGCAGTTTTATAAATAAATGCGCTATTATCTGTTATTCAATCAGCCACACAAAAATAATTTTCTGCAAAACAATTAATATATACCTACATGACCTAACATAGCTCAGTGGCTGTTTATGACAACAGTTGCAGGAGGCGTTTGACTCAATAATTTGTCAGAAGGGTCATATTATGCTAAATCAATATTAAGTAAGAATATAAATGATTGCGAAATTACATTATTTATAGTTAAAGAAATTAAAAAGTGTTACAGTAAAACATACCAATTTTTTTGTTACATTCTTAAGTAGGTAATTACGAAACTGTAAGGGGAATTCCGTATCTCGAAACGATTCATTTGAAGTATCTAGTGTAAAACTTTCATTCATTTTTGAATTTAATCACAAATTTCAAATGCTCTTCAATTGATAGATATACCTACCTAGTATATATTTTTTTTTACTATATTCCTATTTCTTATAGTATTTAGTATCCACGAATTGGTAGGTCCTACAGAGTATCATTGACGTTAAACACATGTCAATAAATATTTTATTGTTTTAGAGAATACTAAGTAAGTACCAATGTATTCTGCCTTGACCAACCGTTGAAATCTTCCATCACGTCACTTCCCTGATAGATAATACGACAAACGATGAGATGTTATGCATTAATTTCCAGACCCACACCCGCGAGTAAATATAATAAATGAAAAACATAATATAATTTAATTATTAAAATCACATTTTAAGTGAGTAGCTATAGATCTACTAGTGCAAGTTCTCCGCTGAGTTATGGCGCCACATGCTAACATTTGACCTTCATTTGACATATTATAATTTCATACTTTTTATACTGAGATGACTTTAGTTCTAAATTCGAACACCTGTCGATTTATGATGGTAAATATACCTATTTAGTTTTTAACAGAGCCGTTATCAAATATAGCGGTCAAAGTGTGCTTTAAATTAATCTCACGGGCGCCGGAGGCGGTAACATGTAATGTTGTAAATTGTACATTTGCAGTCCACGGTAGCACACTTCACCGTAAACTATTTTATCGGAAAGAGGTGGCCGTATAGCATTGAGATAAAAAAACAAGCATTGAGGATCATTGCAAACAGTAATGATTTAATGTTATTAGATTCATTAAGAACATTGATTGGTATCAAATATTCAAAAGTATGACTTGATACTAACGAGCACTTACTTGCTAACTTTATTTTGAATAATTCAGAATTCTATAAAAAATTAATACTTATATAGGTACCTACTTTATGATTGTATTTCAAATTTATTTACATACATATTGTCTTCTGTTTTTCCCAAGTATTCCAGTGGTTTTAATTACGTATTTTTAAGTGTTTTATTTGTACATGAATTTGATCTCATTGATATACGGCCATCTATTTCGAATACATTTTTTTTTCAATTTTTCGGACACGATTTTTATACACTAACTGAAAATAATAACATAATATAAATTACCTACTCTAACCACCTCACTATTGTGAAAACTCTGTATTGAAATCATCATTAATTCATATTTTATTTAAGACAATCGTTCTGTATTTTAGTTGTGTGTCTTTGAAATTTAGTTTTTCTTAGAAACTTTACATTTTTCCTACAGTTTGTAGAAATACTGAGCAAAAACGGAAAGGTAATGAAAGGTAAGTTGCTCATTAACCTCTTATCTATGATTTAATTAACAGAGATACTTTTGATTGGCATCTAGAAAGAGTTTAAAAATACTTTAATTACGATTCTGATGTGATTTTGTTTATTATCTGCTCAGAATATACATTTGTTTTGAGGTGCCGTCAGAGAATCTTTTTATACTAAGGCCTCGAGATACAAAAATGTTTGAAAACCATTGATCTAATTCGAATAATCGATAGACTAATAAGAATATTAAATCATATTCATATGTATCTAAGTGTGTAGTTATCTACTACATACTCATTATAATATACCTACATAAATATATATAGATATGTATGTAATATGGAATACCACTACTCATTGCCGACTCAAGTAGAAAGCCGATACATTCACAACGACTGGTCCTACTTTTTTCGCCCCTCCCGTTGTTTTTTATGTATGAACTGTCATTGCCTGTCATTGTTCTATAAAGTACTCATATTGACGCGTCTGTCGTATTCACACAGGGAATGGTTTGATTTGAATAGATAAGTCACATGATAAATAATACACTAGCATTAAACACACCTTCTACAAATGTAATGCATAGATCAATGCTACATATTTTTTGGAAATCGATATAACCACCGGTTTTTGTGTGAAGGACTTGTCTGATTTTGACAGTGCTGATGAATAACAGGAATGTATATTAATTATTAATAACACTGATAGTTAATATATTTGATTTGAGATTTTTTTATAATTCAATTTGAAACGAGAAAGGGTGAATCAATATGTCAAGCAATCTGGGATCTGAAAAGTGGACCACTCATTGTTTGTGCAAAAAGTTATGCACAGGCTTTATTAATCTAAAGATGGCGGTGCACAACTACATAGATAAGGTAAGTAATTCTCTATAATTTATATTTTCATCATGTAGGTATGATTTATTATTACTGATGTCGACATTTGATTTTTGAAATGTTATTGGATAGATATGCTTCTGCGAATTAAAATTATTCACACCTTTTGAGGTCATATTTTTATGTAGTGTCACAGGTAAATTACCGGACAAGCACCAACACTGATTGCATAGTTGCAAGTTGCAACATATGTTGTAAATTTACAACATAATATACTATGTAACAAAGTGCCCAACTAACATTAAATTTAATCTTTAGTAGTTTCATATTGTGAATATTATAAAATTAAAAAATTGTACTAAGTAGATATGTAATTAACAATAATTGTAACTATTTGTGTCCACATCTAGCAGTTCTGCATCTAAAACTATCTCTGCCAAGTATCATTAGATGTGTTGCATGTATTTTGTACGTAAGCAGTTATACGTATATAATACGACCGAGAACATTTATTCTTAATAGTAGATGGCAGAATAGCATTGAGTCCGGATGACACGTCCTTCGGAAATATTTCAGCGGAATTATATAGCAGCAATCAAGAAGCGTGGAAAAATCTTAAGAAGGCCTTCATCTACTGAATTGTGAATTGAAATAGTCTGACTAATGACTTTGTTTTTGTAAGATATGATTTAAAAAAATTATACCTACTTACCATAATTTAAAATATGTGAAAGAAGTTGCAGTGCATCTATTCTATACACAAGACTGGTTGCGGTCCGTTACAGCAGCTAAATAGGGTAGGAAAGTATCGAATTATTAATACTTATTGTAACAATAACAATAATTTAGTTATAATTGTTACAATAAGTGCTATGTTTTAATAGCACCTCTCTTGAATGTGATAAATTTTAGACTGATATAGACAGTTTTGACAGTTCAGACGGCTAATTTATTGTAATTGTTACAATAAGTGTTAATAATTCGATAATTTCTTACTCTATTTAGCTGCCGTAAAGGCCGAAAGCCTTATGTATAGAATAGATGCGCAGGAATATTTTTTTGATCTATAAATTCGATGAACAAACAATTCGTGTTGACCCAAAATTGCATATTAGGTTGTCAATGTTCACAAAACTAAATTAAGTAGCTACGTGTACATACTTGTATCGCTTTCGGTGGGTCTATTCTATACTTATCGATCGCTAAAGTGATAAAGTAATAAATATTGTTAAACTTAGGGTAGGTTTGTATCAAAGTATTAGCACTTATTGTAACAATTACAATAAGATGTTTGTAATTGTTGCAATAAATGCTATATTTTAACAGCACCTCTCTTGCTGCTGTTAAAATTTAGCACTATATTATTTAGATATATTATACAGTTTGCCATTTAAAATCTAATACTAACTATTTTTTTAAAATACCTATATTAAAATCTGCAAATCAAATTATTTTTTAAATTAGATGCTAACCTACGTATTTTACCAAGAAAAACGCCTGGAGTCAAATTTAATTACTTATCTCTGACCATGCGTAAATGTGAAACGTATGTGGGTAGAATAGCAAAATATAACTATAAGTATAATACTACTTTATTAAAATTTTATTGTACTCATAACGTTAGTTTAATGCTTATGAATGAAATTATTACTTACGCATTTTAATAATCAACTACTTTTTGCTAAAGTAGATCAAAATTTTCATTTGTGTTTTTTTTTATGAATGAATCCGGTTTTAACTGCTGTATGTGTAGGTATTATAATATGCCTATCTACCTGTCTATTTTATACCATAAGTGATTTTTTGATTTGTCTACCTTCTATTGGCTAATTTGAAATTGTATAGGAGATAATAACCACGCCGTAAATTGAATGTGTCTACATGCCTCCAAGGAAGTCAAAGTGTCTGATTATTTACATGGGTCGATTTAAAGATATTAAAATATTTCATTTATATTAAATATAAGCACGTAGTATGGTTATAAAAAATACTTTTAACTAGACCAAATACCAGTGGCAAAAACTTCATACTAGGCGAATATTATTCAAGCTTAACTTCTTAAGAAAAATATATTTTTAATGCCTATTTAAATAATAACTTCATTATTTTATTTAACTACTACAATAATATTATATTTTTCCAACGGCATCTATGTAAATATATGTATTATAAATCGATTGCCCTCTTGCATAACCAGGCCAAAACGTAAAGGTAGGTATGTCACTGATGGACTCTTTCACTAAAATAATCAAAAAACGGTAAGGTAAGGCAAATGATTTCGAACCTACACGTTGTCACATTTCACGCCTACAACACATCTATACGATTACACACGTATTGTAAAAACTCACACTATAAAAATTATGTCATACTATCACGTGATCTGAAGCTGTAGGTATTTAAGCCTAACAGGCTCGTCGGTGCTTGCAGAAAAGTATTTTTTGTAAATATATTTTTTTAAGCACGCTGGATTCAATGCTCAATGGTTCAAAATGCCCAACCATTGTGACTAAAATTTTCTAGCTTGAGTTCGAACCGCGGCTTGGGATTACATATTTTTAATATCTATTTTAGTGTCTGTTGTATTTTTTTTCGCATAATGTGTATTATAAAAAGGTAAAATACAATATTTTCCTTCAGTAAAATACTGAATATGAACAATATTAAAATTCAAGTCGGTATGTAGGTACTGTAAATATGACCACCCTATGACTTTTTTTCAGTTATCTACCATAGCTTTCTTACTTTCAACAGGCACCCTTCGCTTCTGCCAGATACAGTATTTTGATACGGATGTAGTTATATACGAGAAAGCAATGACATTAATATGGACGAAGCATCTGAAAAAAAAATGACACTCTCTATTTTGGCGGGTCTGCCGAATGGCATAATCTGTTCTAACGACATTACAATAAAAGTGATATTGCTATAAATTCTCGATGCTTCTTGTCGGGTCTGCCGAATGGTTCGGTTCGAACGGGTTCGCTCAAACGAACATTGATACTAGAAACACTGTTCTAACGTCATTACAATAAAGGTGATATTGCTATAAATTCCCGATGCCTGATATCGCATAATGGATATTGCGTGACGTCTATCTATGCAGTGCAAATTTTACGTTTGAATTTACTTGCTAGCTACTGTACTGAGTGCGTCGTCCATTAATAATGTCATTGCGAGAAAGGGATTTACACTCTCCGCAGCCCCACCATTAATTCCTCGCATACATTTTCCCTGCATAAAATCACCATGTACAAACCGTCTTTGCATCTATTTAATACACAAGGCTGCTATCAGCGGTTATCAAGGGTAGTTTATCATATCTACGGTAAATTAGGTTAGGTTAGGTGAGGTAAGATTATCAATCTTGAATTCATGAATTTTGCCGAAATCGGCTATGAATATTGTTGCTGTTCTCACCTGGCTTCCAGTAAACCGACTTGTCCCTAAAACACTTACAAAATACGTAATAAAAACTACCGAAATATAAGTGAAAGACAATAGAAAATAAGTATGTAATTAAATTAGAAATACAGAACAACACGTATTTTTTAACAAATTACCAAATTTTCTGACAATTTGAAACTAAGAATAAAAGAAGCTAGCATTCTAAGCCTGCTTTAGGGCAGCACTTTGCATAGTGACATCACTGGGTTGAGATTAACATTCTTGCCAAATTTCAACTCTCTACCTCGGATGTCCACCACGCCTGTACATTTTTGTAAAACTTGTCTCTAGCTTAAAATGGAGAATGCTTTTCGTTAACTCATCGTTTACGAGTACAATGTTTACAGTTTACATCCATTGAAAGGGTAAAACGAATGGAGTATGTTCTCTATACATAAGAATACGAGTAACTTTATTAAGTAATATTGTTAAGGCTATACTTCAGCTGAGGCATGGTCTAAAAATATCGTGACTACGCGTCGCGCAGATTGTGCAAATGACGCGTGCTGATGAAAACATAATTTGTCATAAAAATTCAACATGCGTCCATTTTATGTTATGTTTATTGTTGTATAGTAATAATAATGATAATATATTCATTGACATGTTTTCTTTTTCGTTTTTTAGATCTTTACCCTTAGTAAAAGAGAGATCCTGAAACTTTGAGTAGCACAACGTGGTATGGAGAGGTGCATGCTGGGCATAACGCGAAAGGACAAAAAGAGGAATGAGTGGACAAGGGTTTGCGATGTAATAGAGTTTATTAAAAGCCTTAAATGAAGATGGGCTGGACACATAGCTCGAAGAAGAGACAATTGTTGGACAAATATAGTCATCCAGTGGTATCCAATAAGTACAAAACGTCCGCAAGGTAGACCTAGAGTCCGCTGGATCGATGAAATGATAAAGTTCTGCGGAAGTACGTGGCAACGCAATGCACAGGACCGAGGGAAGTGGAAGCAGCTTGAAGAGGCCTTCATTCAGCAGTTGATAGATTCAGGCTGATGATGATGATGAGATCTTTACGCGATTTAAGAATATATTTCTCCGACGCCCTCACAAAATAAATTGACGTGCTCACAGCACGACTATCGCTCTCCGATTGGCAACGCGTGCGAAATTTCGTCCTACCTATTGTTGAAAATTATTTGCCGTTTCACTGATATATTATGCTCTTAAACATTCACTGACCATAATAATATATAGGAAATAGTTTATTAAAATAAATAAATGAAAGTGGTAACTAATGAAGACTGTGGATTGCTTGTAAGGGATGACATTTCGAAAGATTAATTTAAGATATAATTTGTGATACGGTCATGTTAGTTAAATGTATCTATTTGGTTGGTGAACGTGTATGTGTGTGGCCGCCATTCTTGGAAAAATAATTATCGACCATGTCAAATGAATCATCTGTGTTGATGGGCCGCGACGAGAACACTTCAACCGTTATTCGCATACGGAAGGAAAATATCAAGCAAAACCTTAACACAGCCTTCACACTTTCTATATTATAATCAAATGGATTACAGCTATCTGAATAGGTATACGGATTAATATGTTTTATATACATTGACGCATTAATAAATGAACGTGTGAGACAAATAAATTTCAATTCTGGCTAGAATATTCTCATTATTTTTTTATTATTCTTCCGTAATAAACAGATATATACAATTTACGAAAGAATTAACTATACCTACATTGTATTAATATAGATATCGACATCATTGCCATATCAGAATTGGCGCTGAAAAAGGCATTCACAGCACTAGAAGCCTCTGCCAAAAGAATGGGTTTACAAATAAACGAGGCAAAAACTAAATACATGCCTGTCTATGTCACACCACGAGAAGTCGCACCAAAGTTAGATATTGGTGCATACAAGTTTGATACGGTCGACAGTTTCATATACCTTGGATCTCTTGTAACTCGACATAATGATATTACAGAAGAAATCAATAAGAGAATCATGTCTGCGAATAAATGCTACTTTGGTCTGTTAAGACATTTTAAGTCCCGCTTACTATCTCGCCGAACTAAAAGTACTCTTTACAAGACACTAAACTTGTAAAGCCAGTGCTCACCTACGCATCGGAAACCTGGACATTAACTCTGCGAAATGAACGAGCGTTGAACATCTTTGAAAGAAAAATTCTCCGCCGTATATATGGACCGATCAGGGATGGCACCAATTGGAGGAGATTGCAGCGCAGTTCAATCAATTAAGATTGGGAGACTGCGATGGCTAGGTCATGTGCACCGTATGAATGACAATGAACCGGCAAAGAGAGTGATGTCCAGCAATCCAATATGACGTAGAAGAAGAGGGAGGCCAAAGATTCGCTGGTTGGATGTAGCTGCCAGTGACTGCCGTATTCTGGGAGTACCAAATTGGAAAGCGGCCACACTGGATAGGGACAGGTGGAGGGAGCTGTAAGAGGAGGCCAGGACCCACACCGGGTTGTCGCGCCCCTGATGATGATGATGACATTGTATTAAGGGTCAATTTCTATAAGTACGTCATAATAGTATTTTTTATTCCTAATGCGTAGATATGTATCTCAACGCCTATGTTTATTTTATATGTCCATATAGAAACATAATATTATGTTTTTGAGATTTTCCAAAATTGTGTTTTTCTATAACAAAACTCTAACACTCTTAAAACCTTGAAATTGAAGAAAAGAATTGAAATAAGGGTGGTTCTTATTATAAAACCTTTTCTGGAAAAGGTGCTCATTTTCATGTTCAGCGCATCTATTCTATACACAAGACTGCTATCAGCCGCTACCGGCCGCTATCGACGGTAGTTCTTCATATTATGTTTGTATTGAGGTATCATAATTTTTACAGTAAGTTAGTTGTAATTGTTACAATAATTACTATGTTTTAACATCACCTCTCTTGGCTGTGCAAACTTTTAGAGCGAGATAGTCAGTTTTAACTGTTTAGACGGCCAACTTATTGTAACAATTATAATACCATAAAGAACTACCCTTGATAGCGACCGATACCGGCCGATAGCAGTCTTGTATAGAATAGATATGCAGGTATTGTATTAAATAGTGTATAGTATATTTTAAAAACTAATCAATACAATCTGAAATTTGGATTCTTGAATGAAAACATTCATTACAAGAAAGTAAACAAATTTCAATTTCAATCTCAATTAATTTTTTTAAACATATTGTGGACATTACAAATTATAAGTTTAAGACGTTCACAACATGACATATAGAAACAAAGAAGTATACAGTATACAGTAAGTGTTACATAAAAAAGAGATATATAGTATGTTACCGTAGAAATATGTACATACAAAAATATTAATTAGATAGGTACAAGGAAGAACACTGGATGAGTTAAGCAGACCCTATTTTAAGAATTTATAAAACAACGTCCACCTATACTCATCCTCACGTAGGTGGAATATATCAACACCCGAAGCAATTTCGTTGAACATAGTTATCGCCCTCCCAATTGGCATCACCAGTGGCAGGTTGGTTCTGCACCTTGGGAGAATAAACAACTGATGTTCTCTATTTCTAAGATAGTTATCAGGGACACACAGATCAACACTGCCCAGAATGGCAGAGTTCTCATTTATACCTCGTATAAGTCGAATAATTATGTCGAATCTCTACAGCCTACATCCATATATATATATATATATATATATCTAGGCGGGGATGATAGGGTTCTAGCCTGGAGGCCATAATGACCTAAGTGAGATAAACACACACATATGTACCTATATCTTGAATTTTCTCCGATGTACCTATAATGATTGATATAATTAAATCACAATTAATGTATAGATTTTTATTTTAGTGTGTTACCTGTTAGCTATTTATCCAATCTGGTGAGGTTCGCATGTTACTTAGCAACCACAAAAGTGGGTCAGTGCTTCGCATGATGTCAAGTGCCGATTACTCAATAATTTAAGTAGATTGATTTAATAATACAATACTATAATACACATAATATAATACAAATACCTACTTATTACGATATAGTTTTACTTCGCAGAACCCTGGGAATCCGCAGAATGCCATTTGGAAAACGCTGCCCTTGGTAGGTAGGTAAAGAGGTCTATAAAAATTAAATATTCATATTCTTTATAGGTCAAAATTATTCGTTTATCCATATAATATCTAAAATTATTCCATTAAACCATACGAAATTTTAGACTAACTAAACTAAAAAATTAACCAACAACACCATATGTAATAATATGTATTCTTAATTATTCAACGAAAATAAATAAGTACCTATGACTGAAAAAAGTGTACACTATTTTTGTCGGATTGCCCATAGCATATTAAATTAAATTTAAACTATGATACGAGGGTGGGTCAATAATTCCTTAGAAAAAAGCATTAAAACAGTTTTTATTTTTGTATTTTTTTTTATTTCTCAACATAATCTCCTTGGAGCTCAATACACTTGGTTAGACGTTTCTCAATTTTTTTTAAACCGTCAGAAAAATAAGTTTTCGGAAGGTCCTCAAAATAAGCATTTGTCCGATCGATGACTTCTTCATTTGCAAAAAAACCTTGTCCACTTAGCCATTTTTTTAAGTTTGAGAAAAAGAAAAAGTCACTGGGGGCTAAATCTGGCGAATACGGTGGGTGGTCGACCAATTTGAACTTCAATTCTTCAATTTTAGCCATTGATCGTAAACATGTGTGAACACGGGCATTGTCCTGATGAAAGAGGATTTTTTTCCTGTTTAAATGAGGCCGTTTTTCTTCAATTTTGTTTTTTAGCTGGTCCAATAAAGATGCATAATAATCCCTTGTTATTGTTTTTCCTTTTTCTAAATAGTTAACGAAAATAATTCCACGTGCATCCCAAAATACAGTAGCCATAACCTTACCAGCTGATTTTACGGTTTTCGCCTTCTTTGGACATGGTTCGCCTTTCGCAATCCACTGCTTTGACTGTTCTTTCGTCTCGGGAGTATAGTGGTGTATCCATGTTTCATCTACAGTCACAAAGCGACGAAAAAATTCATCCGGATTGCGTTGCATGAGCGACAACAGGGCTTTAGAGGCCACCACCCTATTGCGTTTATTGTCGACTGTGAGCAAACGCGGCACCCATCTTGCAGAAATTTTTTTCATGCCCAATTTGTCATGTAAAATAGAAATGACGCTACCTTTTGAGATCCTTGTAACCTCAATTATCTCACTCAACTTAAATCTTCGGTCACTTAACACCATATCGTGGATTTTATTGATCATTTCTGGTGTAGTCACCTCTACAGGACGTCCTGAGCGTGGTTCATCCTTTGTTGATGTACGACCACGTTTAAATTCATTTAACCAGTTATAAATAGTTGCAAGTGAAGGAGCAGATGTGCCGTGAACTAAATCCAACTCATTTTTTATTTCCTTTGCTGTTAACCCTTTTATATTAAAATGTTTAATAACAGCTCTAAACTCAATTTTCTCCATTTTTGTAAACAAGCAAATTTTTTTTTAAATGTACGAGAAACACACAACAACCCGACCAATCTGATTGAAACTTCGCAGCATACTGAATCGGTAGTGCCGCTGCATGAAAACAAACCGCTTACAGTACTAGTCGCGCCACCTGTCGGCTTTTCTAAGGACTTATTGACCCACCCTTGTAGTTTTGTTTAGGCAGTGTTTAATTTAATTTCGAAAACTATCCAGTAATTACCTGCAAATTATATTTTTAATTCAATAAATACACATAAGTACCTACTTACGCCTGACAAAGTTTACTGTGTACTATTTATGTCGAATCATAACAGCCCATCGCCACTGCCATGATGATTATGGTTTGAAAGTAGTATTGAAATCATGTCTAAAATCACTAAAAAGGAAGTTCTCATCTCTTTTTGACTGCTTGAGTATCTTCTCAAGCAGAGAAACATTAATAATAATTGTTTGTAGTCTTAATGCTTGTGTGACAGTTGAAATAAAAAACAAATTGTAGTTACAGGATTAATGTTATAGTGATGTAAACTGTCAAGAATTATACAATATGTAATAAATTCAACCTGGACATTTATTTCCACCAACCATAATTTTAAATATTTTTTTGTTTATATACACCTCTTACTAGGTATTAATTTGGTCGCATCTTTAGCCCTTAGAATGCTACGCAACGATGTATCGTTGTTTTTGATAATGGCCAAAAATGCTTACAACGATCGTCGTTTTGCTTTTGATGCCTGAAATGTTAAGTTAATTTGGGAACATACTACGGCACCAGTGGTACGAAACATTTTTTAATCTATTTAGTTTTATTGTTGTGTAATATAACCCGATTCATATAATGTTTTGTGACTGGGTAGGCTTAGAACTTATAACTATTGTATTTTTTTCATGGCATCACCCTTTTTATAATAAAAACAATTCCAAATACAAATTTCAGTTTACCATATAAAATTTTATTTACAGTCAAATTCTTGGTAGAAAGACAATGTTTTATTTTATTTTATGCATTTGAAACAATGGAAAAGACTTTTATTAAACTCAGTGTTTAAAGTAAAGTGGATTTGTTCTATATAAAAACAGTTTCATTTCTAAAAATAGAATGAAATAAAATCATTTGCAATACATATTTTAAATGTTCCAATAAACAAACACCATGAAGACCTTTTTCACAAATCACGCATATTGTACGCGAGTTTTTAACGAGGCCACCATGCAATTTTTTTCTTTTCGGCCGGGTAGTTTCCTAATTTCACTACTTTGTATTATCCCCCGTGTCGGATAACTGATTGTTTCCAATAACTGGTAAAAATCAAAACTCTGTGCGCGGATCGTGCATTTCGCTCGCTCTTGCGATCGCCCGTATTATAGAGCGAGAAAGAGATATTACAATTACTTTTAACAGTAAATGCAGGGCGGGATATCTAATTGCCTCATTATCTATTCCAAACGACAAATTAATTACGAAATGTGTTTTCACAATATTCCGATTTCGCAGAATCAATTAGAGTGGTAAGGTGTCTAAAAATAATACAATCCTTTCATTTATCGACAATTATTGGTAGCAATCCTCATCCGGATTTTGAAAAACATCGTAGCAGCCAAATACTATTAAAAATGCTGTTTCTGGAGTATGCAAAAACTTATTTATGAAAGATATTTAATGACTTTATGATTCATTTACGTATTTTGGAGAAAATTATTGGAATTGATTTGTAAATAAAAATAATCTATTACGATCAGTGGTAAATAATTAAACTCATGTAATATTATGTTTAGCAATAAATGATAATATGGATAATCGAGCAACTGTATTGTATATGCCGGTTCTCACGCAGGGGTTGTGAAACATTTTTTTAAAAGTTAAATTTAATTCAACAATCGTAATAAATGCACTGTATTCCAGAAATTTTGATCGTCGATTCTATTGATTACATGAATGATAATATTGATCCAACTACACACATCTTATATATTTATTCATGTAGGCCGAATTAATTATTTATGAACAACGTGTTCACCTAATCGTGTATTTTGAATTGTCGAATGTTTAACTATATCTAATAACATAAATTTTAATGGATTTAAGTTTTGTACTATTCCATTTGAGTCTTTTTTTACGACCCGCGTTTCGTCTTTCGGCATCTTCGTGCACTATGTGCACTCACCAAAACGTACTCACTGACAGTGACAACAAATACAATTAATTATAATTTATATAATAAATTAATACAATAAAGTATGTAAAAACTTTATTATCAACCTATTAAGTTAAGGACCACAATAAAAAAATATAACAAACAAATTATGAAAAGGTAGTCGAACTGTTTGTAAAAACACCCACCTTATCACTAATAATACACTTGATAAACATATAAATCGTCAAAACCTAATAATGGATCATTAGTAATTGTAAACAATACAAATACTACACTCACGAGGTGTAAAATCGTCAATACTGGAAACAATAGCAACATATTGTGAATTTAATGGAGTTAACTAATAATATATTATATGCCTATCAATAATATCAGTCTTTAAAAAGTTATTATTTAAACAAATTAATATTCAACAATATTCTTACATGTTACTCAAGTAATATACTCGATATTAGATAATATATACCTAGGATATTTTATAACTATTATAATAGCATAACTTTTTGAAACAATATTTTAACTGGCGAAACCAATAATCTAAACAATTTATTATATGTAAATTCATTGACCGTAACTTTTGAAACGAGGATATTTTTTTAGCTTCACTTAAATACAACAATATTATTCCTACTAACATATGAATGCAAAAACACAGCCTCGTTATTGTTGATCAAGTAAAATTTTATTTGACTTAATCAATCAAAATATAATATGACTTATGAGGTCGCTATATTATAGTAATGAAATAATACAATTAATAATAACGGGCAAAGAATGCATAATATTTATTTTTATAATGCAGAAATGGATTTATTTAACACACATAATATTTTTTAATTGAAAAAAACCCTTTTTATCTATGGGTAAAACCTCATATTATTACAACAGAATATGTCATACATAATATGAAAGCAAATTTGAAAAAAGCAGTTAATACCTGTAGTTACATTTTCAATAGTAGGTACCTACCTACCAAATTGTGACCATACCAAGGCCTGAACAAAAACGATGCATGAGTGCGAGTGAGAAAGTATTCGGCACCCTTCTAATCTCTGCGACACGCGCTAGAGTAAGATAAAAGGTCTACATATGTGTGAGTTAGTTTCCAAAAGTGTCGCCGGCAAACGTCGCGAATCGCTTCACGTAGCGTCGATAACCAGCAAGCTCGTGTTGTTAAAATTGATATTTTTTGTGTTAAACATAAAGTCAGTGGTAAATATTTTTAGTTAATTAAGTATAAAAGATGGTTCTGTGTGTTATATTAAAATATGGTAGCCGTACTGATAAGCAAGAAGATGGTATTACGTTTCATAGGTAAGTTGATACATGTTCGTGATAATTTATTTGTAAGTATATTATTATATATTTTAATATCAGTGACCTAGTGTTTCTTTAAAATAACTTAAATTATGGATATCTTTACCTAATGGTTGCATTTTGAAATGCCGCTTAAAAATACCATATAACATAAAACAATCGAAAATTATATTTTAATTCTGAGCGTCTAGTGCGAGCACTTTGGGCGAGCACTAGCGACATGGTCTATGGTCTCGAACATTTGTAGACGAATATGCGTTCGCTCGCCCACAAACCAAACGCATGGCATGCGGCTTCATTTAGCAATGCAACGGATGGCGTCTAGATGTATCTATAGTCTAAGGACCATACCAAAATTCGATTTTACATCACAGATATTTTCATTTTATATAAAATAATAAGAAGTACCTAGGTACAAACCTATAAATTGTTCAAAAATGTCACCAGGATATCCAAAAAGAATTTATTAAACTATATTTTCATTATAATAATTACAAGATAAAAAGAACTTTTTATACACAACGTTTTTAAATTTTCTGATGAATCATATAAACTTGACTTGACTAGCTTAAACGATCAAAAAAAATGTACTTTATAGAAATAATACTGAAATGTCATTTTGTCATTACATATTGATTTCCATAGTAACGCACGTTTATATTAATAATTTAGTTGCTAGGATCTCAGACCCCTGGCAACCAATAATAGTGGATTGGATTATGGATATCTTCCGAAATAACTTTTCATACAAAACAGAATTAACTGAAAATGAATTCAATTCTACTCAAAGATAGCTAAAAGTATTAAAAGAATGCATTGGCACGTGTTCTGATATCTATTATAAAAGTTTCAAATGTCTAGCTAGTCGGGAAGTTAATTAAAAATCGATTGCAAGATTTGTACTGGATAAACAACCACCGGACAAATAAGAATACGACATAATAAAAACGTTGTAAAAATAAGCATAAAACACTATCCAATAATCACAAGAAATTTCTTATTGAATGCACTTTTCTTTTAAATTAAATAAGATTTTTTAAAAATGTTTAGAATGTTTAAATAACTGGGTATATGTATATTGATAGATAATAAAAACAAAACAGTAACAATGTAAGTACTTACATATATTTAAAAAAAAAATCAACTTTTGTATTCTGCCAGTGCTTGTCCTTGGTAGAATTACACTCCTCTTTAAAACCTTTTCACAAAGAGAAAAAAATCGGTGCGTGTACTTATGTACGCGCGTTAGAAGTTATACTTCTTTGGCGTGCAAAAACAAAACTTGTGATAAACTAGATTTTTTGACTAGCTCTTAATTATCTTGTTAAATTGCACACTCAAGAAAAAGGACCGCTTATTCGAACGCCGTTGGTTTATTTCTATACAATTCAACTTATATTACTAAATTATAAAATGGTTTCTCGTTGTTTTTATTATTAAAGTACCAACTCTGACGTTTAATCGTTTGTTTACGTAATGAATTGCAAATGGCCGACAATAATAAATTCGCTGCCTAGGCAACGGAATAATTCTAAACTATAATATTATACTGTACAATCGTCACGATTGCAGTATCATACTGTGGCGTTCGGCTGAAAATCGAAAAATCGGTGGTTTGAATCCAATCGAGTGCGCTATTCTTCGTGTGGTCGTTTCGTTTCGATTTCTCAAACGCGCCAAAAGAAGACAGTATAACTTCAAAAAAATATTGATAAAAAAATATAATTATTAATATTTTTTGATGGCATACCTATTTGTAATGGGTTCATTGTAAATATTATTATAGAGTATTGAAATTGGTTTTTTTTTACATTTACTGAACTCGGCAATCAACGCGCTTGTGTCTTCAGCTCCATAATTATAAAATATAGGAAAGTTGCAAATAAAAAATATTCAGCACTAAAAAATAGTCTATAATAAAAACCACAAAGTCTAACATGTACCTATCAACTACCTATGAAATGTAATACCATCTTCTTGCTTATCAGTACGGCTACCACATTTTAATACAACACACAGGAACATCTTTTCTACTTAATTAACTAAAAATATTTACCACTAACTTTATGTTTAACACAAAAATATCAATTTTAGCAACACGCACTCGCAGGTTATCGACGCTTAGTTAATAAACAAACTAAGATTTGGCGGCGACACCACAGCAAATCATCTCACACATCTGTAAACCTTGCATCTTACTCTAGCGCGTATCGCAGAGATTATAAGGGTGCCGAATACTTTCTCACTCGCACTTATGCATCGTTTTTGTTCAGGCCTTGCTATAGATACATTTCAGCACTGAAAAATAGTATATAATAAAAAACACAAAATCTGTGCAGAAAATTGGTTGATACAATACTTTTGCCCTCGAATCTCGGTTTAATACACCATTTACACACATTCGAGTCACGCTAATGAAAAGATCGCGTGATTTTTTCATATTTGGATTCGTTCCGTGAGATTAGACAGAAATATTATTACGACGGGGGGCGAAATCTGCGTTCGCTCTAATCTCAACTAATTTCATAACACCCCCCCCCCCGCACAAAATGTTATCTTCTAATTTCGAAAATGATTCAAAAAATTACTTAATTATTTATTCGTATCTACTGTCTACATAATAACTTTTTACTATTAGAATTTTTACTATAAGTATATCTATTATATTTTGGGTTGTGTAGTATACCTCGAACTCTTGCACTTTACAACAATAAATCACCAAGCTTTTAGAATTCATCATGCGACAATCAAAACTATTCAAGAATACTCGTCGTATACTCTACGTCTCATTAGTGCGTAGCATTCTTGAATATGGGTCGAATATCTGGTGTCCTTATGAGGTTTCTTATAAGCTTATTTTAGAACGCGTCCAGAAGAAATTTCTTCGATGTATTTATTTTAAGACATTTAACTATTTTCCTTTCGATGATTGTTTTCCGACTGCCTTTCTTACAAGGCATGCTTACTTTTCACTCTCTTGAATCTCGTTGGTCTCTTCTGCTCTTGAAACACTTTTGCCTGTTATCGCGAGGGATGGTTTCCAATCCTGGTGTCCTAATGAATTTGAATTTACATGCGCCTGTCAATTACCTACGTCAGTCGTAGCCATGATTTATTCTGGATCGGAACCGTTTCCTCGTGTCAAGCCTATCAGGCACCATTAGCGAGGGGTGCAAGATTAGTAAATGCGCTTCCTAAAGACATAGACATTTTCAATGATGTACTTTTCATTTTGTTTTTGAAACTGTATTTTTCTGTATAAAATTGTATATTTATTGTTTTCAAAAATTATATTTTTCTCTATTAAATTGTACTTAAGTATGTTTTAATTTTTTTCTGTTATTATTATTATTATTATATTTTTTTTCTACATTGTCTTCTCTCTTGTGAGGGTAATGTTCATTATAATGTCAATCTCATGTTGTGTACGTCTTGAATTTAGATTTGTTATGTCCACAATGTTTTGTATTCTTAAATAAATAAATAAATGTCATTCCAAGTATAGGTAAATCAGTATACAGTGACTCCAAAAGCGGTTTGAAGTTGTAGTGGTATTGTTTGCTAGCATTGAAATAAGTATTGCAGCAAACGATTCCAATGCACTCGTGAATCGCCTATTGTGCCATTATTGTGACAATTAGGGATTCCAATCCCGGGATCCCGAGCTATTTTCGATACCTATGAATCCCGGGATTGATAAACATAATCCCGGGATTTCGGGATTGATTTTTATCAATCTTTATGGAAAGTAAAATAAAAGCGAAAATATAACAGAAAAAATACTTTTGATAAAATTAATAATAATATTTTTAATAATAACTACATTAAAAATAAACTGAGTTTGAATGAAGATTGATTTATACCCATGTGTAAGTTGCCGATTCATTTTATTTTTTTCACATAAATTATTAAAAATGGAAAGATTGGAAAAAACAATGCTTCGCACTTTTAACAAAGTAATTCCACCATGATATCATACGTTTTACGGCAGTTTCATATTTGGCTGACTACTTAGATTTATGAAGCGGAAAGGCCATAAGTACGCCATGATTATTTGCTTTACTATATTGTATGTCGCTAATCCATTCATTACGTCTTTACTATCAGAAACAGCAATCTCCTATTAAATTCACATTATTATTTTTATTAAAATATTATTTACTCCGTTAAACTTGTGTATTTCCAAGATTGAACGTATACAATATTAACAATAAATGTCTTAAATAATATAAATTATACTAGATTTATTTTTGACCGATTTTATCAATATTATTTGTAAATATGAAAATTTTGTATTAACAATGGAAAAAATGCCAATCCCGGGACCAGTCCCGGGATCCCGGGATTGTCAAATTGTAATCCCGTAATCCCGGGATCAGAATTTTGGCTCGGGATTGGATTCCCTAGTGACAATGTATCTTGTTACCTTATTGCCAGCCCCTACTCGGGTAGCACCTTTAACAGCTACTTATATATTATATTATGTGATATAATCATAATGTGAATGCTTCATTACCGGTACAAGTCAATATAAAATGCATTTTTATAGTACTTTTTCCACTTTTAATAAATAAATCTGGACCAGTTTCGTCACCCTCAGAGTTGAAAATGTCCCTTTGAGGCGGACAAAACTGGCCCAAATTTATTTATTAAAAATGGAAAACGTACTATAAAAAAATTGCATTTTATAAAATTAAATTAATAATACAATGCATTTCCACGACGAATTGACAGTAAACACAATAAAAGAAAATAAAAAAGTGTGTAATGATTGCTGTGTTTGATATATGCAGTCAATAATATTGTGAAGCTTGCTACAAATGAAAGTGTAATGCAATGACTTACAAAAAATCATTTAATTATTACCAGTCTGACGAATCTTTTATTCAGATTCACTTTAAAATAATAAATAATTAACTATTTCTTTTATTCAACGAATAATTCACAAGATTTTAAGAATGTAACATTCTAATTATTGAACATACATAATTTTGAAAAACACTTTCTGAGAAAATATATTATTAACAATAGAAAAAAATCTTTTTGAAAAAAGTAAGCCACCCTGGCAGGGAATTGAACCCTGCATCTCCTGGGTTTACGCCCCGTCCGCGCATTACCTCTATGCTACAAGTCGGCGTACTAATTGCGACAAATTTTAACTATTGGCCTTTTTATCTTCTCTTTTTTTTTCTTTTATTTTCTCGACTTAGAAGAACGCTGATGAGTGGGTATTAAAAAGGCCAATAGTTAAAATTTATCGCAATTAGTACGTCGCCTTGTAGCATAGAGGTAATGCGCGGACGGGGTGTAAACACAGAAGATGCAGGGTTCAATTCTCTGCCGGGGTGGCTTACTTTTTTCAAAAGATTTTTTTCTATTAGTTATAATATATTTACTCAGAAAGTGTTTTTTTAAATTATGTATGTTTGAAATAATAAAATAAAGAAAAGTCTTTGATCTGCATTTCTGGTTGATGTAAACGTAAATTTATATTCTTGTCGAAACACAACACTTACGAAAAACAAACATTGCACGATACGTCAGCAAACAAACGTCACACTGCATAATCATTTTTTATGTACATAAATTGGTTTGTAAATTCTATTATCGGATTTTAATTTGCAGAGATTCGTCAAGGCATGATAAACCGTGATAGATAATAATGTGTAAGTATATAGGTACTACCAGTTACCACAACAAATCGATTGTACAACTGAGCGGTTCTCAAACATAAATAAGTATTAAGTATTAGATACTATGTACGAGTACATACTTTAATGGAATTTGAATTAAGCACTATAACATTTGAATCGATTTTTGGCGACCCTGGTTTCGCCTTTATGTATAATAATGTCGACATGAAAAATGAGTAATCCCGTAATTATAACCCAATGGCGGAGGGTGATTTTTGTAATAAGGTAGGCTGTGTCAATAGCATTAATATGGACGAAGCATCTGGAAAAAAATGACACTCACTTTTTTGTCGGGTCAGCCGAATGGCATAATCTGTTCTAACGCCATTTACAATAAAGGTGATATTGCTATAAATTTCGAATGCTTTTTGTTGGGTCTGCCGAATGGTTCGGTTCGAACGGGTTCGTTCAAATGAATATTGACACTTGAAACACTGTTCTAACGCCATTACAATAAAGGTGATATTTAGGGATTCCAATCCCGGGATCCCGAGCTATTTTCGATACCTATGAATCCCGGGATTGATAAACCTAATCCCGGGATTTCGGGATTGATTTTTTTATCAATTTTTATGGAAAATAAAATAAAAGCGAAAATATAACAGAAAAAATACTTTTAATACAAAATAACTACATTAGAAATAAACTGAGTTTGAATGAAGTTTGATTTATACCCATGTGTAGGTTGCCGATTCATTTGATTTTTTCACATAAATTATTAACAATGAGAAAGATTGGAACAAAACAATGCTTCGCACTATTAACAAAGTAATTCCACCATGATATCATACGTTTTACGGCAGTTTCATATTTGGCTGACTAATTAGATTTATGAAGAGGAAAGGCCATAAGTACGCCATGATTATTTGCTTTACTATTTTAAATCTCGCTAACCCATTCATTAAGTCTTTACTATCAGAAACAGCAATCTCATATTAAATTCACATTATTATTTATATTACAATATTATTTACTCCATTAAACTTATGTTCGTCCGAGATTGAACGTATACAATATTAACAATAAATGTCTAAAATGGTATAAATTATACTAGATTTATTTTTGACCGATTTTATCAATGTTATTTGTAAATATAAAAATTTTATAATAACAATGGAAAAAAATGTCAATCCCGGGACCAGTCCCGGGATCCCGGGATTGTCAAATTGTAATCCCGAAATCCCGGGATCAGAATTTTGGCTCGGGATTGGATTCCCTAGTGATATTGTTATAAATTCCCGATGCGTGATATCGCATAATGGAAATTGTGTGACGTCTACCTATACATGTGCGAATGTCACTATGCGCGAATTTACTTGCTAGCTACTGTACTGAGTGCGTTGTTCATTAATAATGTCATTGGGCTGTGGAGATCTGGGAAAACGAGCACACTTGTCAGGTATAGTTATGAGAAATAAAAAGATACCACGATATTAGGTACTACTAATGAACAGTGGCGAAGGGTGACTTTTGGAAAGAAGTAGGCTGTGGAGATCAAAGAAAAAGAGCACACTTGTCATGCATACTGCCGGGAAATAAGAAGATAATACGATATTTCTACTTATGAATAGGTAGGTACACACTAATGTCAACGTCACACTAAATCGATGAAATTTCAATAGCTCACTGACGATATAGAATTGAGCAATGAATATAAATTATGTATTTTCCTATACCTACACGTAACATACTACTAAAAATCATCGGTAAATATAGCGGTATCAACAACCCAATATGACAAACGACTAAACAAAAAAATAATATACTTTTATATTAGTCTATGACTGAATTAAATTGTAAATAATAATCACGAGATAAAATTGTTAATAATTATTAAAAAAAATATTATATCTTTATATTATGACGTGTTGAACAAATAGATTTTTATTTTTTAATTATCGCATTATTATTAATTATTATTTGAATAAAGCGACAGTCCTCGACACTAAATATATAAGCTTTGCCTTGTAAGCTTATAGATTTATATGAATAAAACGAGACTTTCCCGATTCCCTTGAGACTCAGTTCATACAATAAGCTCGGCAAATTATTCTCGAGTGAATCGATATTTCAATACTCGCTAGAGGCCCTGCTTTGTCACTTATTATTTATCTATTCTACATTATCCTGACATTAGATGGCTCTCATTTATATTTTTTAAATATTAATTATTTTGACGATATATTCAATTGGTTCCCGCACATTGTTTTATTTAAATACTTTCTATCTATTTTTCTTAGAAGATATGCTTCAAATAATTGCCTAATATCGAGCCTTCGCCACTGCTAATGAATAGGTACACACTAAATCAATGAAACTTCAAAAACTCATGGACGATAGAAAATTGAGCGATTAGTATAAATTACTTACGTATGCGATTAAACGCCATAAAAATATGTTTTTCAATTATCTAATTAATTAGTTTGGACAAAGTGCAGTCACGACAACAATATAAGCAGCCTATCTCCACCCTTCGCCACTGGTGAATACTTACCAAGCTACAACATATTTTATAAAAAACTTTTAAAAATGAGTATGCACCGATAACCAAATTGTTTGAGATGCACTTTACTCGTAGACAGCAGAGTTGAATAAATCGTAGTGCAAATTTATAAAATGTTATGGACTGATATTTTTTTAAGTGAATTCGCAATAATTCATGATACGTAATTATATATCAATAAGCAGCACGTATGTCAGTTTAACTGGACCTCAAAATGAACTCACATGATGTTTTGACACTATTCAATTTAAAATATTAAACAATATATTTTACAGTTGTTGTAAACCATGTCAAAATGCACGTAAGTAGTTACCTACTTAATGCTGTAATTAGGTCTAGTGTTGCCAACTGCTATTCACAAAAATATGACAAATAGGGTGAGAAAATAAGCAAATAAGGTATAGGTTTTGCCAGATTTTCACAAAATAAAATTTGGCTTATTATCATGGGAAAATATTAATCAAGATAAAAAGAACTTTTTATATACAACGTTTTTAAATTTTCTGTTGAATTATCATGCTCAATATGCTCAAACTTGTACTTGATATGAAGTAAATAAAAAACAAACAAACAAACAAATATAGTATACTGAAATGTCATTTTGACATTTCATTTTGATTTCCATAGTAACGCACGTATATATTAATAATAAAGTTGCTCAGACCACCCCCTTGGCAACCAATAATATTCTTTTACTTTTTACGGATTTTTTTGAAATAACTTTCCATACAAAACAGAATTAACTGAAAATGAATTCAATTCTGCTATATTCTAAAAGTTTCAAATGTCTAGCTAGTCGAGAAGTTAGTTAAAAATCGATTGCAAGATTTGTACTGGACAAACAACCACCGGACAAACAAGAATACGAGCTAATAAAAACGTTGTAAAAATGATCTTACAGCTAAAAACTATCGCATATATAATTACTTAATATTTTCAGGTTAATTTACCATCATTTTACACAAAAAAAAATAATTTTCATGTAGGTAACCACAAACACCACAATAGATTTTTCAGCATTTTAAGATATTCCATGGCATAACGATACGTTGTTATCATCATCAGCCGGGGTCAATCCACTGCTGGATGAAGGCCTCCCCAAGCTTTATCCAACTCTCTCGGTCCTGTGTCGTTCGCTGCCACGTATTTCCACGTATAAGTATAGTGAAACAACTCAAAATACCTTGTTCTAAAATAATGGCGATTGAAAATTTTGCACAAATTATCATTTCAATGTTAAAGCCTTGATTTTTTAAGTAGGTAAATGTGTTTATTAGCAATGCCTACCAATCCATTTATTCCCATTTATAATTGAATAATGATTAATCCCAGAAATAGTTATTTGATTTTATGACTCGTTGAAGAAAATTTTGATTATATTTTTAATTGAATTATAAAAAAATTAATTTTCTACGTCGAATGGCATTATTAACTAAAATCCTTTAAATTTTGGGTTAATTCCCTATATAGCTAGGGTGTTACACCATGATGATGCGTATCGTGCGGTTGACCTATCTGGTAGAACTATCAATTTTTTTATACAAACTATTACATATTATGTGATTAAGTTTTATTATGTTGCATTGGAATTATTTTTGGTTGTTTTTGGTAAATTGTTTTACGTTATTTTCTTGGTATTTATTTCTAAAAACTCTTTATATTTACAGTATAGGTATGTAAATTGTGGTGCATTGATGTATCAAGGCCTGAACAAAAACGATGCATAAGTGCGAGTGAGAAAGTATTCGGTACCCTTATATTCTCTGCGAAACGCGCTAGAGTAAGATAAAAGGTTTACAGATCTGGGAGATGTTTTGCTACGGTATAGCCGGCAAATATTCGCTTATTGCATAACTAAGCGTCGTTAACCGTGTTGCTAAAATTGCTATTTTTTGTGTTAAACATAAAGTCAGTGGTAAATATTTTTAGTTAATTAAGTGGAAAAGATGGTTCTGTGTGTTGTAATAAAATATGGTAGCCGTACTGATAAGCAAGAAGATGGTATTACGTTTCATAGGTAAGTTGATACATGTTCGTGATAATTTATTTGTATATTATTATATATTTTAATATCAGTGATCTAGTAATTCTTTAAAATAACTTAAATTATGGAATATCTTTACCTAATGGTTGCATCTTGACTGCTTAAAAATACTATATAACGTAAAAAAATAGAAAATTGTATTTTAATTCTGAGCGTCTAGTGCGAGCACTTTGGGCGAGCACTAGCGAAATGGTCTATGGTCTCGAACATTTGTAGACGAATGCGCCCGCTCGCCCACAAACCAAACGCACGGCACACGTCTTCATTTAGCAATGCAACGGGTGGCGTCGAGATGTATCTATAGTCTATGGTTGCATTGAATATTATAGTTGTAGACAAAAAATTGGGTTAGCTAACAAAAATTGCCTCATAACAACAATGTCAAAAGTCACAAGTTGGCCACAACTGTAATTTCGCAACTAGTAGGCCGCAGATAGACCGAGAGCGTTGCTAGGTGCGATAACGGTGCAGCAACGAGCGACCGGCGACTGGCGAGCCGACATTGCGACAATGCAAGCGATATCATTAGATGACTCAGCTTATTCTTGCATGGGCGAAATGCAGCAAAATAATGCAACTCATAGTTATTGCAAGTTGCAACTGTTGAGTGACAGGCGGAACTTGGTTTACAACCATCATCAATTACATTATTATATTAATGTTACCCATAAACTTGCATATATACTAATTAATAAGAAGACAACTAGATACATACTATGATTATAGTTAAATTACGTACATAATATAAATAAGTTTTCACCAGTTTTTTTTGGACCGTGGCATTGGGGCTTTCTTAGCCCGGTTGCACATTTAAACTCGTATCGACGGCAATACGTTGAATTCGGCCTCCACAAAAAAAAATACGAGGAATTTATTGTTAGTTATTAAGTTCAACACATTTGGTCGTTGTATTCGATCAAATGCAAACTGAATAAATAACATGTAATTTTTGACCAGCCATATGTTCAAACCCGTCACCTACGACATCTTATTTATTAAGAAAATGCAACTTTAACACTAGGTTAAATTAATATTTTTTTTTACTTAAATTGTATAATTCTTTAGAGACTAATTGTCCGTCCAATGTGTAATTTTCTTGATCTTTTATTTTTTTTTAATTTTGATAAAAACGTTGCCTTTGATCAAACCTGTGAGGTAGGTCCTATTTTTATTGTAATCCTTGACTTAATAGATGGGAAATAAAGCTTTTACCTACTTTATTAATATATTATATATATATATACAATACTTTGGACGCTGAAGACGCACCTGGCGCGTAATTACACGGCGGCTGATCGATGTAATTAACGTGAATTTTAAAGGTGGTAATTAAAAAATCATTATCTAGTCAGCATCGAATAAGTTAAGTTAGAATTAACTGTATTCGTTATCAGTGTGTAGGTATTCACCATTGGTGTGTGCGTATAGTGTTTTAAGATGCCGATAGGCGAAACCCGGGCTGCAAAAAAATTACTCAAATAGAATAGTACAAAACTTAAATCCATTACAATTCAAATTAAAATTCCATCAACCACCCTCGGTCGACAGTATTAATATAATAACCTTTTAAGTAGGTGTAATATTGACGATTATACGAATAGCCGAAATATGAAGTTGACAAAGTGCATTTTAACTGAAATATTTGAATGAACTGAGTAACCTAAGTACAGTTACGGGAGTGTTAATATGGTAATATCTATCATACTAAAAATTAAAAGATTTTCTAGGGTTAACACCATTAACACGATTATCTTATTAATACATTGGTATGTAGTTATGTGTTTTTTGCAGTATCACCTTGTCCTTATTTACTCCATCAAGACTCTTGGCTTATTCTATTTGTCTGTACTTATTTCCAAGTGCTGTAAGTACTAGATAGTAAATACCATACTACTTGCATAGCCTGCATTGCTTACGGTAAACCATAATGATTTACTGAAGAGTTGAAGGGATTCTGCGTCGCTATAAAAGGCATCACATAACGAGGTATACAGTGTCGTAAGTGCTTTGGCATTAACAAACAATGTAACTATTTATATTATTTACTCAATCGTGGTATACTTTATTAAAATAACGTTTTTTACTTAATATCCTAATATAGGTATCTACTTATAATTGAAAATATATAATTTATGGATGTAATAAAATTTGTAAGAATCTAATTTTTTAAGTGTTTCTGACCCACCTAGGTATTAATTTTTCGCTTCTAATTATATGGTAAGTATAAATATGCAAGAATAGGAAGTATCTTATTAAAAGTATTTTATAAAACTTAACGTTCGGAATAATTTAATACCAGCAGTAAGTATAAATGCTCATTGGTAAGTATTCAAATAATACATATATTATTAGAAAGCAAGTATTTAAATAAGCACAGGAAAATATTAAAGTGCTTAATGGCAAGTAGGATAAATATTTGTGTGTCAGAATCAGGGAACTCAGAAATAATGGGAACTGAAATATCTAACAGGTAAGGCGATAGCAGGTAACCGACTCGAGTAAGGAAGATTCTGGGTTAAACTTACACACGTGTCAAGAATGCGTTGTACGTCGAATACTGAAAACTGCTGTCGGTTTATGCATTTACGCTCATTTAATGTTGGTGTATTACACACACTATTGCACGTGCATAATGCGTGCTTCATTTTCGTAGGACACTAACACATTCAAAAACCTTGCATCGATATGCGACGTATTGAAGCCTATCGGTTTTCTATTTATTATCTGTTCTGTGGTCAGAATAGATTACAATTTGGGATGAAATAATTACGTTTTTGATAATAATTTTTGCCGTGTCCATGGGTTACATGTAAATTGTACGTATTACATTTCACTTTAACATAGTTTGCCGTGAGCTTTCTTATCGGAGAGAGATAACCGTATATCTATAAAATTGTATTAGATTAAAAATATGAGCATTAATTTGATATTGATTGATTTCAAACATCTGATAATAGCGCTATCATTATATAATAATATCGTCTTTGTTCTGACAGAACACACTAACTGGAGAATACTAGTTTTGAGTAATTTGACTTTGAAGTTGTTAAAATGTTTGAAATGGTCTATCATGTGAGTTTATTAAGTAGTCGTCAAAAGGATGACTTTAAAATAAAGACTGTTTATTTATTAATAAGGTTTCCAGACGATAAAGTTTGAAATAAGGAACATTTTGGTATAACTAACTCAATATGTCATTTTTTCTAATCAGTGTCTTCTGCCAGAACAGTGACAATATGTTTGAATTGATATTTTAACTAACCTAACCTAACCTAAAAAATAATCCAGTATATTGGCTATTTTAAAAAATTGTTTATCGCTGGTTTCCTGTAAAGTAAGCCGACAAGAACCGTGTTTTATTTAGACAATAATTTTATCTCAGTACTATACGACCCAAAGAGGTTTGACGGTCTTCATTACACGACCATATTATATTTCCAATATAACATTTCACTGTGAAGTGTGATACGGCGAACTGCATACGTGCAAATTTTCGGACACGGTGTCCATGAAATAGTTTATTTAGGTATCAACTTTGTAGGGGGGCTTTATGCACTTTTTTTGTTGTTTTAATTTGCATATTCCTGAATTAAAGCTGCCAGCATAAATTTGCTTATAAATAATATGATTTTAGATATTTTTTCGTTCATGTTTGGATTATTTAATATTATGAATGGTTGCAACGGTAGTAATACATGAATCACAATTAATTAAAGGATTATTTTTGGGTGTGAATTAATCGCACATCGCGTTAGTCAAAATTCACATAAACAAAAAATATTTAAACATTCATAAAATAGTTTTCACATAAAACTAAATAATACCAAACAAAAGTGATGTAGCTATCAGATTTTTAAAATATAAATAAATGAACTTTGTTTTGACTAACTAGTCACATAGAAAAAGAAGGAAATTCACAAACGTAACAAGATTTTACCAAGTTACTTATCGGCTATGGTCACGTCATTGCGCGAGACGTTATAATATTTCAGATCTCATAAAGTAAGATAATATTATGTACTGTAGACTGTAGAGATTGTCGTTTTAGCCACACTATTAAGTATACACATGTTAAAATATTTGTTTAATTAATTTAACCGCAAAGAAGAGCAATATATATTTTTCGTCGATACACCTATCTATTCATTTTTGAGTGTTACAATAATAATATATTGTCAAGTGAAAATTATTTATTTCCATAGTGAAATTCACCTCTTTAAATGATGTTTGAACATAATGAAAACAGTCTATTTTAATTGTGCGAATATATTATATTCTCCATTATTTTTTTGCCACACAAATAATATTTTTATATTGGTTTTATTTTTCAGTTTCCATTACTTAGTAATATTTTTTTTATTTTTTTTCTAGTTTTAGATAATATGTTTTTCCTGGCATAATGAAAAATACTTATTATTGCTCGCATGAAAATGTATCCAATTCAGTAAAATATTGCCATACTGGGTGTTGAATTCCAAAAGTGTACTTTTCTGGAGTCTTCCCACAGGATCCATTGGGTCGATAGGTGGCTGTTCCAGGGGACCTCGCTGATCTACCAGGTTTATCCAATCGACTGGCAATAGTAAATTTGTATTGTCTGCGCTTGTCTGCATCTATATATCTTTGGTAGTATGATACTGGTTTTGGAGATAAGCATGTCGTTATTGGACCAGTCATAGCGCCGAGGTTGGCATTCTCCATTTAAATTGATTTTTAATTGTGTCTTTGGATTTTATCATTGCTAAATAGATTTTCTTTAAAGCAAATATGCAATTTTATGCAAACAGCAGATTTTGATTCAGAAAAAAAAAATACAATATATTGTCAATTGACTCCAATTGCAGTGGACGAAATCGGTCCTGATGATTATTAAAGGTACCTAGATACATATTCTATTTTATTTTAATTAATATAATCTCTCTATCAAGGATTGACAGTTAACAGTTTAACACCATTAAATAAAAAGACATGTGGAGGCAACGTATTTTTAGCCTTCTTAATATGCTGCTAGAAGTATGAAACATACAGTAATTGAGTTGTGCCACATTGTTTATTTTTACTTTCCAAAACCTAAAAAGCATATGTCAACTGCTTAATCTGCAAACCGGCTAACTCCGTTTTGGCAAATTGTTCAGGAATGAGAAAAAAAACTTAATAATCTAACTCTAACTATCAAGCGGAATTTAACAATTCCAAAAATACACTTCGATTTTTTTTAAATAAGTTGCACTATGAATTATTACACTATTTTAGCTTCCATTTTATATATTATTATATAAAGAAACTTTATATAAAGAACGAAGTTGTTCCATATACGATTTTGAAAAATTGGCACCTGCAGTTGGCTGTTTGGTGTGAATAACGATAACGCATTTATTTATAAGTTTACGAGTTTTAAATTTTGTGTGAACATATTAATAAAATATGGTTTATAACAAAATGCCATCAACATCTCATTTTTGGTCAAAAGTACAATTAGCTGGTTTGTAGATTAAGCAGTCGTTATCTGTGAATATTACTATTTTGTTACATACCTATTTATTTTTCGCTTCTTCCATATTATAATTCACTCATGGCTGAGAATCATAAAGGTACCTATACTTCCTAATACAGTAATATTGTGCCCAACTATCACTCTCTATCCCTTGTATTTCCTCGCTTTTCTCATGGAAAGCAGATTCAGTACGTTCGTTCACATGGGTAGTTCATCTGGATAATTAACTAACTATCTTTATGTGGTTCGCCCATCCTATAAGAAATTTTGGTACAAGTCGGTTATGAGGCAGCCAGCGGCAAACACATTTTGAAAATAGCCTATATATTGGAATATTTGTTAGGTTGGGTTAGTTTAGGTTAGGTTAGGTTAGATCGGGTTTTCATTCTTGAATTCATGAATTTTGTCAACATCGGCTATGACAATTAGCGCAGTTCCCGCCTGGCTTCCCCATAACCGACTTGTACCGAAATTGTATTGCCATTTTATTAGAATTTATTAGCATTTATCATTTTTGGTCAGAAGTGCAGTTAGCTGATTTGCAGATTAAACAGTCGATATATTCAATTTTCTAACGAAGCGAACGCCGCTTGAAAAATTTAATACGTAGTTAAATTCTTTTTTTTCCGACAGTCCAATTAACACATATTATAATAGCTATCTTACTACCTGCGCAGTGATTTGATAGCTGGCTACTTACTCACCGAGCGAGTAATCCACGGCAGGTTGTCGTTTTCCAGTGGAAAGACACGAGGGTCCAGCGTATCCATTTATAACTTGTAATGCCTGAAATTGATATGGTGCGCGAGTGGATGGAAGGAAGTATCACTTTTGACTTGATAGTTGATACGCGGCCGCTCCTGCGAGGGACGCCCAATGCTACTGCTATACGAATATTATAATTTACCAAACAAACAGGTATATTACGACATACATATTTATTACATAATAGTTTTCAAATAAATTATTTACACGACTCAATGCAAAAAAAAAAAAAAACATACAAACATCTCAAGCACAGTTGCGGTCTCAGCATGCTCTAGTGATCTACCCACAGAACAGTTTAATAAATAGAATTCCCATAGGCTATATCACAATACACTACATTTTGATGCAGGGTTTTAAATGTGTGAGTGTCCTAAGAAAATGGGTACCTACTTCGCCGCTACTGTGGGAAGTCTATAGAAGTGTTGTATTTTTTATGATTTTAATTAATTATACAGACATGAATGTATATTATGTACTTACCTATATGTCAATCAACTATTCTTCTTGAAGTGAGAATCGGTTATTTTAACCCTCTTTCCAATTCTGTTAAAGAATTTTAGAAGTCTACAGAATTCTTCCGTCCTTTTAAATGCAGGGTCCACGAACAGAATAATACATAAATAATTCCGATAGGCTATATCCCAATACAGTACGTTTTGTTGTTACAGTACGATGCAGGGTTTTGATTGTGTAAGTGTCATACGAAAATGAACCACGCATTATAGACGTGCATTATTGTGTGTAATACACCAATATGATCGTCAATGCATAAACCGAGAGCAGTTGTCCGTATTCGATGTATGAGGTACTCTTGGCACGTGTTTAAATTAATCCCGTATTATTCCTTCCACGAGATAGGTTGATTGCTTCTCCTTACCCGTTAAGGCTATACCTCAGCTGAGGCATGGTCTAAAAAGATCGTGACTAGGCGATGCGCGGATTGTGGGTCGCGGGTACAAATGACGCAAGCCGAACAAAATATAATTTGTCATAAAAGTTCAACATGCGTCCTTTTTATGTTATGTCTATTATTATATTCGTAATAATAATAGTATATTCATTGACATGTTTTCGTTTTCAAGTGCCTACATGCAGAACGTTTTTTTAGTCATTTTTACACGATTTAAGAATATATTCCTCCGACTCCATCACAAAAGAAATTGACGTGCGAACAGGTTGACTATCCTCTCCGAATGGCAACGCGGCCAAAATTTCGTTCCACATAGTGTTGAAAATTATTTGCCGTTTCACTTATGTACGCTCTTAAGTGTTTCAGCTCCCATTATTCCTGAGCTCCTTGGCTCTGGGGGTGAGACGTTTTGTTGGCCTTATTCATTTTTAGAGACTCCTACAGCCAAATTTGCTTCCGATTCGGACGGTTAGTCCTCTTTAGGTGAATTTGTCAGAGGTTTGGTTTAACATTGACTCACCCTGGATAAAACAGTAATTAATATATGCAACTAAGAATTACAAAATCTACTTTAATATTTACAAGAGAGATATTGAAGGAAACTGATGTTGTTAATAGTTATGCTTAAAAATAAAAAATAAAATGTTATACACATGTACTTAGGTAATATATTGAAACACCTGTGAATATTTTTTTATTAAAACGTCTTACACATGTTTATCAATAATTTTATTTCTGAGTGTCAAAACTCATACCATGTAGTAGAGAAAACAAATCAATAAATTAAAACACCATTTCGTATGTCCGGCGATCTTTAGCGGAGATAAGAGAAATATGTGAAATGAAAAATATTGTTTCACACTTTAAAAAAATATTAAGACTTCACAGCGAGATTTTTAAAATAACACAAGAGGAAAAAAGCTGCCATCCATACAAAACAAAACACCAACAGGTATTTATTTTATTAATAATTTTATGATCATCATTGATTTTAAATTGGTACTTAATAATTTAAAACTATGCTTGTTAAATTAGGGAATCAAAAATCATAAAACCAGTTGTTGGAATATATCTTGTTGGATTTTTTTTTATTTAGTAATAAACAATCAGGAAAGTATGATTTCTTTTTGATTAACCTCCTGGTAGGAACGCGCCGCTGATAATGATCATTTTATGGAATGTCGAAACGAAACTTAAGAAGGTGAGTGGAAATATTATTATATATTGTCAAACTTAAACGCAAAAGATTAGTATCATAAATTCACATTAGAATCACAATATTTGATCGTTATTTTTCTGCTACTTTACAATTAAATATTATTTATTTAGTGATAGAAACTTTTTATTATCACGTATTTTATTTTCATTTCGAAAATTTATTGGAAACTATTGGATATTGATTGGGAATGAAACGATTTAGTAGCACCGATTTAATTTCAATCAAGGCAACTGGCTGACATCTAAGCGCCGTACAGTTAAAATAAAATGTAACAATAAAATATATAATATATTTTGTTGATATATTAAAGGTTTGTACAATATATTATTATATCGATTGTTGAAGGACAAGTGACGTAATCCCTCATTTTTTTCAAAATAGGTTTTATTTGATAATAAACGCTGTACATGACCAAATACACGTTGTGTCCAAAGGATATAAGTTGCATTGTCAATTTAATATTTAAATTTAGCTACATAGCATTTTTTTTTTAAAAGTGAATTGGGAAAAACGACTTAACCATCATTTTTGTTGGCTTTTCTTTAAATAACTCAATAATTAATATCAGATTAGGAATATAATAATCAAATTAATATTTATCTGTTATGTTATGTCTATTTTGTATTTTAACTTTGACCGAAAACCATAATAAAAACGTTTTTGCGCTTCCTGTAAAATTTGATTTGTATAGATTACGTCTTTTTTCCTTTCTATAGTCGATATTATCAAATGTCAATCGAAAGTTTGCTAGAGTACATTGCGCATTTTCGGAATATTATATGAAAGTGAACTTTGTGTCTTTACATTTTTACAATAACCATAAACTTCAGTTTATTCATTTTTAAATACTATACTTTTTGCTGTATAGGTACTAGCTGGTTTAAGCTGTTATGTGCGTGTACTAGTTTGATTGCGGATTTCATTCATATGTGTGGTACCCAGATGTCCATTGTTGAATAATTGCACTGTTTTCTAGTTGTATTGGCATCCAGGCGATGCTCTTCAAGGAACAGGATAGACGAACAACTTCAACTGTGGCTGTTGGATTACGTAGCCTGTAAGCAAACTTTGTAGCATACAGAGTGTAATTTAAACGTATCGTAGGGGTGCCAAAGATCAATTTTGGGTTATAGTACCTACATTGATTTTACTTCCACCACCCGCCACATCTCCACACCTGTATAAAGATGTATACCGTGGCGTAACAAACCTTAGGCTCCATTCGTTGTGCTGAAAGTTTCCCAGCAGCAACTTTCCAAGACCTTGGTTGGCGTGCGTGATTACGACTTCGATATAATGTATTGCGGTCAATTTTCGATGAGAAAATACCTTCTCGCTCACCGTAAAATGCTGAAATTTTTTCTAAAACTGAGAAATTGCACAATAGCCGACCTGTACAACTGAGGGTCGGACCAACTTGAGAAAATCTTCCCTATCAACCTTACTACCTACCGATAATGGTGATATCATTTCTTCCTAACACGAATCGTAAGTTAGGTACGTTTTAGTCAGTTTTTGTATGCGAATTTGGTCTCAGCTTTCTATTGAGAAGTAGGTATTAGTTACGCATATCTTTAGACATTCATTTTTACTACGTTTCCACAGATTTTCAATATGTAGGTAGGTACCTACCTATATAAAATTATGCTTTTACGATAAACCCTAATTAAAAAAAAATACCGGTATTTATCCATGATATACTATGTACCTAAGGATAAACAAAATATGACAATTATTTATTGTTCATTTAGGAATTTGAAAAAATGAATATTCTTTCCTATGTCATATGACCAACACACCTGATTTGAATAGTGTGACACTGGTCTTCGAATATATCTAATGTTTTCTATCTGTCTTTCTAAGATTGTGATCATGTTTGTAAAAAAATCAGTTGGGTACCGACGAGTAGAGTTGGGTTTCGGGAATTTCCCGACGGGAATTCTCGAGAAATTTGCGAGATTTTCCATCCCGAATCTCGAGAATTGAAATTATTAAAATTTCGGGAAATCCCGGATTTCGAGAATCTTTTCTCGGGATTCGGGATTTCTTTATTATCAAATAATAATTGAAAAAACGATTTTCTATATGAAAAAAGTGGTCAGAAAACACAAAACGTTCAAAGACTGTTCGGAGCATTTAACACAATTTAGTCAACGTAGACTCAACTCAACAGCAGAGAATTTTGTGTCTCAAAAGCGTACGCGATTGTCAGACGCAGCGATTGACAGTCTGCGTTTTTTGAAATTCTATTTTAATAAGTAATGTTTTGAATTATTTTTGTTTCCGAAATTCTATTTTGTTTGTCTTCTTACATAAATAAAAAAAAATATTTTTTTAGAATTTGTCTGTTTTTACACTGGTTTTAGGATTTTTACAGGTTTTTTAAAATTTCCCGATATCTCGAGAATTCTCGAGAATTCTTTTCTGGAAATCCCGAATCTCGAGATTGAGATTTTCTGGGGAAATATCCAACTCTACCTACGAGAATGTATCCGAAATTTAAGTATATAAGATAAGAGTTTTAATTAACTTTTAATAAAGTAACAGTATTTTATATTGCTGGAGATTCATGGTTTTGAATGTCTTAATTATTTCAGACACATTTTCCATATATACTGATACCTACTTACCTATTTGAAAATGTAGTATCGCAAGCACATAAGAGAGACTGGGCGAACGTACATTTTTATTATAGAAATAAAAAACATGGATAGATTTTAGGTACAGCGACCCCGTGGTCCTCAAAAAATATTATAAGTAGTTTACACTTATATCATAGCTAAACAGTTTTAATTTCGTGATTTTTATTACAACGTTTTTCTTAGCTCGTATTCTTATTTGTCCGGTGGTTCTTTGTCGGGTACAAATCTTGCAATCGATTTTTAACTAAAGTCCCAATTAGCTAGATATTTGAAACTTTTATAATATATCAGAACACGATGCCAATGCATTTTTTTAAAACTCTTAGTCATCTTTAAGCAGAATTAAATTCATTTTCAGTTAATTCTGATTTGTATGAAAAGTTATTTCGACACCATTATCGGTTGCTAGGGGTCTGGGGTCCTAGCAACTAAATTATTAATATATACGTGCATTACTACGGAAATCAAAATGACATGTCAAGTACACATTTTTTGATCGTTTAAGCTAGTCAAGTCATGTTTATATGGTTCAATAGAATTTAAAAACGTTGTACTTATATAAAAAGTTCTTTTTATCTTGTAATTATTTTTAATTACCACGGCACAACGTTTTTATTAATTATATATCGACCAATACATAACAGTAGAGAATTATTTTATTTGAAAAAAAGTAGGCCAAACTGACATAATATCAAGTCATCGGAGAGATAAGGGTGGGTTTGTCATAATCACGTAATTATTCAATAGGGGGTGAACTGATATCTTCATTTGATGACAGTGCCTACTTACATATTACATACCTATACTATTCTTTTTAAATATAAGAATAAGAATAGAAGAATAGAATAAAGAGCAGTAGGGGCGCGTGTATAGCTGGAGGTTTTCTTGGCTACGCAAACTGAGGTATTAGTTATTGTGATATGTTCGAAATGATGGAAAATTGATCTTACACCACTCTGAAAATTACGACAGTTGTAGCTTTGACAGAAAACATCTGCCAACATTTTACAAAAACAACAATGGTCAACATATTATATTCTGACATTTAAATACAAAATAAAATTTAATTAATAATATTCTTTAGTGTTAATTAATAAAAAATAAAATTTATAATCCACATGATTAAAATAAATATAACATCAGTATCACTTTTATTCATTCACATTGATTGAAGCCAGTCTTCGTGCACAGTTTTCTAGGAGTAAGAATTTTAGACATTTTTCCGTATAACAGTTTAACCTGAACTGTCTTGCCGGAAAAATATTGTTCGTAGAGTATTGCAGACAGTAATGTCCCAATTTTATTAGCTTTAATTATATTATTGATTTGGTAGGTAGGTACGACTTAATACTTATGAGCACCTATTTGCCAACCTACTTTTAAATTATTCAGAATTTCTTTAAATTTATACGATAACGATATGATTGTACTTCTAATTCTCTTCCTTATCTATTTTATTTTGCCTTTTCCTTGTATGTATTCCGGTGGTTTTCATTACAAATTTTGAAAGTGTTTTATTTAGACATGGATTCGATCACAATGTTATGAGATCGTATATATACAATATAACATCTTGCGGTAAACTGTGATATGGTTAACTACATACCTACGGACCAGTGACGTCCCTAGATAAAATGCCGCCCCTAAGCAGCGCTAAAATGCCACCCCATTTTTTTATACTTACAATATTTTTTATCATCCTTCCATGACTCCAATATCTAAGAAATGTGTTGTATTGATACAATACTAACAAAATATATAGGTCTTATTTAAATCCCATCTCTACTTCAAAAGACAATATTGCGAGTCCACGGTTTTCAGATACAATTCAATATAGGTACACCTGACAACTTTCAAAACTCTCGAGTGACTGGAAAAAAAAATATTTGGATAAATTAATTAGGTAAGTACGAGTATGTACCTACCTATAATTCAAAGATAATTCTCAAATCTGCACGTGTCATTGCTCGTCATCAAAGATGTGACGTTCAAAGACAACGGAAGTAAACTAGACATCGCAAACCCAACAAAAAAAACACTCCAGTTAAACATTCCATGTCAATTAATACATTTTGTTTCCAACCAGTGAGCTGTATTTTTTAATGGAGAGATATTTCCGTAATTACTAAGTTAGGTACATATTTCTATATATACCTAATGATTCTTCTCGATTTGCCGCTCTTCGAGTAACTGCCGCCCCCAAGCAACGCTCAATCTGCCTACCTTCATGGAACGTCACTGCTACGGACACATTTCCGGACATGCAAAAGTGTACCTAACCCAAGTTGTCTTTTGCACCTTTTAATCGGCTAATACCTACAAAGTAAAAAAATATTCCACATATATAAAAATAATTACATAATTTCATATGAAAAAATCATGGCGATACTATCAAAGATAGGTATTCTGCAACAGTTTTAACAAAACTCCTTTGCCCTGTTCCGTGTCCCTGTCCATAATATTTTTTATTGATTTTTTTAAAGCTGTGGAAGGGGGCAGGGTTATCAAAATTTAGCTGGTGGCACTGACTTCCACATTTACCTTGCATTGGTACTACTTATAGCTTCTCGTCGCTTCCATCGCGCAATAATGCACTTTTCCATATAGGTACATCCTACATACCCAGACATAACAGACATACATGGCAAACTGTCGCATCCACAAGTAGTTATCAAATGCGCTTGGGTAAACGGTGTTATAAATATTACGATCGTTAGTGTCCGTTTGTGTCGTCCACTCAGTCTTGTCGGTTAGACACGCCGCATGGGAATAATAGAGCAAACATTGAATGTCACAGATAATATCACCAATTTATCAGTGCCACGGTTCTTAAATCATTGCATGTCGTAGAATACCGACAGGAGTGGGGCTAGTCCGTTGAGAAGGATGTTCGGCAGCAAATCATTCGGGTCCCAATTCTCAGTCATGATGAAAAATAAGAAATATTAATATTCTATTTACTTAAATAATTTGTATTTATTCTGGTACTGGGAGGGATTCGGAACCGAAACCCCCCTCCCACCTTTACTTGAGATTGTATGGATACTATCCGTGGCTTTATCAGACTGGTTTCCTCTTAAATATGCTTATATACAGTAACTGAAACACTAGACGATATTTATATTTGGCCAGGTATTTTTTCCGACTTAGGTATAGATAGGTACGCGCTGAAAATGAGTATTGACCTTTGTGTCCCTCATAATTATCTTAAAAATCGGGAGCATCAGTTGTTTGTTCTCCCAAGGTGCAGAACTAACCTGCTGGTAATGCCAATGGGAAGGGCAATAACTCTGTTCAACCAAATCACTTCGGATATTGACATATTCCACCTGCGTGAGGATGAGTATACTAATAGGAAGGCATTGTTTTATAAATTATTCTTAAAATAGGTTCTGCTTAACTCATTCGGTGCAGGTACTGCCTTGTGTTCTATAGTTTAATATTTTTTTCTTTGTTGTTTGATTTAATGAAACGCATTTTTTTTTGTAGTACTTATTCCACTTTAATAAATAATTTGGACCGGTTTCGTCCGCCTCAGAGGGATATTTTCAGTTGAGTTTTCAGTACTACAAAAAAAAATTGCGTTTTATTAAATCAAACAACAATACAATGCAGTTCCACCATGAATTGACAGATAACTCAATAAAATATTTTTTTTCTTTATTTCTAAATGTCAGGTTGTGAACGTCTTAAATTAATAATTTATAATATTCAATATATGTAAAAAATAAATAAAATTTGAAATAGCTATATATAATTTGGAATAACGTTAGAAGCATTCCTACTAGTAGTATTGAAGTTGAATAAAAAATACTGCAATACTAAATCTTATATAATATGTATTGAATAAGTAATAAAAAATATATTTAATTGAAAAACATAGCTAACGTATGATATATAATATTTATTGTCTTCTAGTTTAAATAATATAATGTCTTTTTAACGAGAATTGACAGTTGAATACCATTAAAGTCAGAACATGTGTTTTATATTTTTGTATATACTTCATACGCCCTCTTGTCGTCTAGTTAGTGACAAGTCATCTACAAAAGGTGGGTGACCCGACCGTAATAAAGTATTATGTAAAGATTTTACTACAATTTTATTGACCAGCAGACTCATTGGGTTTCAAAAATAATTAAACCCATAAAAAGACACGTGTTTAATAAAAATGAAACGCAGTTAAAACCCAAACATCACATGCGCCCGTTTTAATCGGAGATATCCATCTGTCCTGCGCGTGATTGCGCGTAATTTATTAATAGTGAGGCGGCAGCATGCGCAGGCATTCCTCTCGGTATGAAATACCGGTGACATCTTATTTATGGAGACATCCGGGCCAAGCAGCCTGATTTGAATATTGGAATTGAAGCGAGATGGCTGAGATGGCTTTGAACCCTGACCCGCGGGAGATAAAACCGACTGACGAACGAGCGGGCCACAGCGTTAATTTTAGACTCAGGCTTGTATACAAAGATTCTTATGAGGCGATAGTCTATGCTAAGTAACAGATGTATTCAAATTATCCTGTTTTTTTTTGATAATTTAATGTAATCTTGCGATGTTATGTCATGTAGATACATGTAGCTATCAAGTTTACTTTTGAACTTAAAAAGACAATTTCAAATCAATATTAATTAGCCAATCATATTTCATTACTACCTAGGTATATTCCTTTCTTGTCTCCTTTCCAGGTCCAAAGAATTATATTTAATATAAATAAACGCAACATTGAAGTTAATGGCCCCACTAAATCACACCCACCCCGCACCACACCCGGTCTTAATCGGGCGTATGACGGCAACCTACGTTTGGTGTAAATCATCATTTTTTATTACTGGGAATGTCTCAGGAGCAGTTACCCAAGACTAAGCTCGCCATGCACTCAAATGTGCTTTGACTGAATTTACATGACTTTAAGTTAAAGTAGATGGGAGAGATGAGCACGTAGAGGCAATATTAAGAATTGTAGTAGATAAGTAACAAATTAAAGCTAATACAAAACTGCCGAACGTTCTAAGTGAAGAGATCTTCACGATAAATGCAATAAAATTGGCCTTTGTGGAGACCAGGTCGGACAGTCCGATGGGCCCAATAGATGGTTGAACCGGCTTGAGAAGCTCTTCTCTTTCCGTACACATTTTAAGACATTCCCAGAGGGTGTGGTTTGCATTCTGTACCTATTTCTCCGCCACATGGACATGTTGAACGGGTTACAAGACCAAGCTCAAAGAGCATGCCAGCGAAACCACCATGTCCGGTCAAGAATTGACTGGTGTAATGATAATGAATAATGATAAATAACAAGATTTAAGAATGTATCATTTTTTTTGAACATGAAAAACGCGGTGGTGTTTCAACGTTATATTTGTGAATCTTGAAAATTCTCTCAAAAATTCTTATGTAAACTGTTATCATATGCATGATCGAGAGATCCTGACTTGGAATTAAGGTAATTAACTAGGTACCTAATAATGGTACTTTGATCCAGACCATAAAACCCGGTCGCCAATATTAATGAAATTTAAGAAACGCTTCAGTCGCATGACTATTAGGTAGTTAATTTCGACGATACAGGTTCGAGTCCCGTACGGCACTATGTTTGATGTTTGTTGATTATTATTTTTTTCTAATATTATTATGTATGTTTCTGGGATATTTAAAAAAATTTTATAATATATTTTGTCGATTTGGTCAGTTGGTCATTGAAATAATATGGGTTTAAAAGATATCCTAAGGCAAGCAATAAAATTTCTTTTTATCTTCTTATTAGTCTTTTTCTTCATCAATGAAGCTGCACACCAGATCTCATATAGGTATATGATACTCGGTCTTTCGCTTTCCTATTCTAGTTATTCACCTCTCAATCTCGAGTCTCTTTCAATACCTTAGTTTCAAATCATTTTTTTTAACCATGTATAAGTAGATGTCATAATATAATGTATTTACAATATACATACATACATATTCTTTGTCAAATTTGTATTTTTTATACAATGTTTGATCCTAAGATCGTACGGACCGCCACAGAGTGGAGGTTGTATTAAAAGATTTTTGTTTTGTACAAGATGTTAGAATGGATGGATGTTAGCCACTTGCTCAACCTATTAGGTCCATACTGTGGGTCTAAGCTCAAATCGAAAAACAATATGTGAATTTTGCCAGACCTGTGATTCGAACCCGGGATCGTCGACATTATAAGCCGGCACGGTAACCGCTCGGCCATCATGGGTGTTTTGTAAATTAGTATAAAAATAAATCTGTTTGGTCGTTTCTGTCCATAATTTTATTAAAGTATTTATTATCAATTAAAATATAACCAACTTGGCACGAAACCATGACAAGTTTTGCCGTTTACAGTAAAATAACATTGTATAATAAGTAGATCCTAGTTAGGTAGTATGTAGATACATGGTTTCTGCTTTTGTTTGCATTTAAACTCATCACTTTGTGAGGTCTATACCTTCGTGCCACGTTGGACCAAATTCTTATCATATTTTTTGGGCTGTTTTTATCTTGCTTCGAGAATCTATCGCTATTATGTTTGTGTGTGATACACGTCATGTTTTAAGGTTCAATTACACATGCAAACTTGCAGACTCAATCACATCCAACGATTTACAGCAATCGTCGTCAGCAATCGTTGATTTATATAGGTAGCAATTACACGGAACAATTCCGTTACTAACCCCATCGTGTTGACGTTTAATTTGATTGGTTCATAATAACGCTCATCTCCTATTGTTCACTATTATAAGTAATCCAAAATATATCTATTGGTTAGCATCACCAGTCTTCCCTCATATGTTGTCACTTTAAATACTTTAAATGCTAATGGAAACTATTAGGGATTACATTTAGACAAGTAACAGGTTATTGGTTATATTTAGGAGCAAATTATTTTAATTTAACACAATGAATACAGCCAAGCAACATTCATTATATTATGATAAACGTCAAATTTGCGTTAGGTATGTCAAAATTAAGACAGGACACGCCACATGTGGCACTTATTGGAAGCTCGGTAATCATAGACCCAACTGTCATCAATTGGCGTATGAATCGGGAACTACAAAGAGAAATTATTTTATTTGTTACCTACGACTCCAAGGAACGATTCAAAGCAATAGTTTCGTGGCGATTATGGGAGGTGGTCGGGGCAGACGATCGTCGTAATAATCTGCCAATGTAATTTGAGCTTATACGCTTAAGGCACCATGAGCTGATGACATATCGATAAATACAATAAAAACTGCCGAAATTAAATTTGATAAGCAATTTACGATTTACGATTAAAAAAAGACTTTTAGTATTATTAAGCCTCATTGACATGTCTCATAAAAATGTAAATGTTTAAAAATCAATTAATACTATCGCTCGAGGGTACTTAATGGAAATTAAATTTAAATTTAAATTGATAAGAATTTAGTACCTACTATTCCAGCGTGAAAGTACAAAACTCTCATAAAATACAATGCAAATGTTTAAATTATACTGATATAAGATGTTTCTACTAATATAAAACAATAGATTCTGCATTACGATGAAATTCAACACCGCATTTTATTTATATTTTTGATTGAAAAACTCTGTCAAATAGTATTAGGAAAATATAATTCCTAATAAGTGAACTATGTCCGCGAAATAATGTTGAAATATTCACCACTTTTATCCGTCTGCCTATCTATAGGATTAGGAGGATAAACAAGAGATTTTTAGAAAATATTTTTTCAAAGTAGGTAGGTACCCATTCATCCCACATACGAAACCCATCCGACTGTAATACGTCGAATTTGTAGATGTCAATATTGCTGTCATTCACAAAATATATATTTTTTATTCGTTTCGGAAAGCCCCGTGACGTCACTATCGCGGAATAGCCGCGTGTGTGTGCGCGAAAGAGTGTTGCAACATTGCTGGTAGTTTTGATTTATGACCATATCCCAGTCAAGACGATTTTATATGTGCACCTGGACTAATGACGAAGTGAAGTGCTATGAATCAAATGTTGGTGTGGTAATAAAAGCGAGACTGGATTTGTTATACATAATAAAGATTTAAAGTTATTCCTCACATTTTGGTTTTCCATAAACAACGATTGTTTTATATTTAAAAATTAAAGTGAAATGCAGTGAAATAGTAGCGTGGTAGCCGCATGGGAGTCAGTAGGTTAATGGTTGAATCACACGATAGTCAAATTAATCCAAGTTTATAAATTTACAATGTCAGTACTATTTGGTACATTCTTACAAATGGGGCATAATATGAATTCTCCAATCGTTACTCTTTAAAAAAAATGTTGAAAAATCTCTTCAGGAAGTGTTCAAGATCCACACCACACTGTCGTGAAAATTTAAAGAAAAATCACAGATTGTTTATATTCTACAACATTTTTTTTCAAACAGCACAGTTTTCCGTATAAATATAACCTAAATATTATAAAAGCATAATATAATATATGTCATGGGTACCACTGGTCTATGACATTTATCCAGTAATGATCCGTTCTAAGAACGATATATCCTGTCTATCTACATTTCAAAGTATTTAAACTTTGTATAACTTTAAACTTTTGCAGCAATTTATACATACAAATAATGATATGAAAAATAATTTAATTCCGTATTCAGTAATATACTATGTTGAAATCAATTTACCTCCGTGTCCGGAAACTTGTAAGTATGCAGTTCACCGTATCACACTTTACCGTGAAATGTTGTATCGGAAATATTATATAGTCGTATATTAAAGACCGTCCAACCCAGGGAACTCAGAAATAATGGGAACTGAAATACATAACGGGTAAGGCAAAGCAGGTAACCGACTCGAGTAAAGAAGAATCCGGGTTAAACTTACACACGCGTTAATAATACGTTTTATGTCGAATACTAAAAACTGATCTCGGTTTATGAATTTACGTTCATTTAATGTTGGTGTATTATACACACTATTGCACGTGAATAATGCGTGCTTCATTTTCGTAGGACACTCACACATTCAAAAGCCTGCATCAAGATGCGGCGTATTGAATATAGCCTATCGGTATTCTATTTATTATCTGTTCTGTGGTCCAACCTCTTTGGTTCGTAAAATATGTACTGACATAAAGTTCATATCTAAATAAAATACGGTTCTTGTCGGTTTACACTTTACAGGAAGCCAGCAGCAAACAAATTTTGAAAATAGCCGATGTACCAACTGGATTATTTCTTAGGTTAGGTAAGGTTTTCATTCTTGAATTCATGAATTTTGCCAAAATCAGCTATGAAAATTGAATTAATGTTCATATTGAATCTCATATAATTGGAGACCGTATAGTATCCGGTCATCTCTTTCCGATAAGAAAGCTCACGGTGAACTGTGCCATTGTAAAATGTTTTACGTACAATTAACATGTAACCATTTACCTCGACTCATAAAATGCAATAATATTACGTAATACTAATAAGTACTACATTCGAAATATCAGACAACAGTATCTGAAAGGTTTGTAAAAAAAATAAAATAAAATAAAAAAATATTCGATGCAGGTTTCTGAATTGTACTATAAGGTTAAGCTATATGACTTCTTCGGTGCAAAGTTCTGAGAGAAATGAACTTTAGAAGTGTAGGTTGTAAGATTTTAGCATTTCAAAAAAAAAAACAACTATAATATGGAAAAACACGTCTATCCAACAAATGCACTGAGTAAAAAAAAACCACAAAAACAATATAGATATTTTCATGAAACGTAATTCACTCTTAATACTCGTATACCTTTCGGTTTGTTGTACCTACCGACATATTAAAAATGTTGATTACTTTTACATTACATTATAATATGTTACGTTACTGCGTTTGGTTTTAAGTTGACATTTATTTTGGTTGTCATCTGAACGCCTAATTATTTTCAACAAATAGCTTATAAACTGAATCTATTAAGAAAATTTATTTTAAAATAATGCAACAATTAAAAACAGCATAATTGCCTCTTTGGAATATTTGTATTATATCTGTAAAAAAAAACTCTAAAGTCAAGAAAACGATAAAAATATGGTGATAGGTATGTCAATAATAATTGTTATCAGACAATGGATCTGGAAATGGCAAGTTGATATAACAGGGCCCAATGGAAAGAAAAGAAAAAATGTAAGCATGTGACATTAAAATCACTGGTTAACTATCCAATAACAATGCATTATTAACTTTTATTATACCTAATGTTTGCTTTACGTTTACTAAATTGATTCTTTTTGAAGGATTTGGTTAAAAAACAGTATGACACCCAAATTATGACGAAGAAAAATTTCTATAAATTTAATTTAAAGTTGAAATTATACACGGTTGCATTTTATAATTCAGATATAAACTACTTGATTTTACATTGTTATTATTGATTATCATCATCAGCCAGTACCTATTGTTCCACTGCTAGATGAAGATTTGCCCTAGCGCCCTCCACTCTTCTCTCTTTTTTATTTTTTAAATTTTTTTTATCATACTTATACATATACTATGTATTAAAACTTTTTACCCTGAGCGGAGAAGATCCTGGAGAGGAGCTGGAACAAGTATAAGGTTCCGGATCGGAGCTGGAGCGGAGCAATTCAAAAAAGGTTCCGCTCCAACCCTCTGCTATCAAGTGAAGGATCAAGTACAAAAATAAAAAAAATAATATCATAGTGCATGATGATGCCGAAAGGCATGATCCGTATCGCAAAAAAATACTCAAATGGAATAGTTCAAATCTTAAATCCATTAGAATTTATAACGATGTTGTTTGAGATCATCCACGCTTCCTATTATAGTAGCTACCTCTTTGTTTGATAGTAGGTAGATAAATGTATGAAGTGGCTAACAAGATTGTTTTGTAATTTCCATCATTTTAGCGGTGTTGAAGATTTTTCAATGAATGTGTCTTCACAATCTTTATCTTTCAAACTATATACTTATCATTCACTGCTTTAGTCGATATAAGCGTTGAACACTGTAAAGCAGTGGTTTCCCAACTTTATGTTACTACGTCTCCCTTTTAAAAAACATCTAATTTTGGCGGCTCCCCTCCTCCCCTTTATTTCATTAAATAATACAGCCACGACACCTTCTTAAATATCATAATATATCAAAAATTATCATTTAAGTATAATATCAATCATCATTTAGGTATCACATCAAATTGCAACGCATCACCGACTTCTTTTTTAAAGCGACTTTTTTTTTTACTATTAATAAAATAACGTGAAAAGTGCATTAGCAAACTAACCAAGTAGGTACTCAGTAAATATATTTTTGTTTGCTTCAATGTATCTGGCGCAGAAAACATTTACAAGTGGAAACTGACGAACTTATTTTTTTTATAATTTTGATTTCCAAAGCTCCAATATTTTATGAATGCCTTCACTTCGTCTTTTTAAATCAGTGAATGCATTAGTGGTCCTTGCATTGATTTATTCACTCCTTTTTTTTAAAATTTCAACCAAATAGACAAGTTTAACAACAAAATTATCGTTCCTAAACAAATTTGCCTCAAATTTCAACATTATGATTTGACTCATTATTTCATTTTTTCACGAGATAGCCAGCGCGCTTCAAAATATACCGTTTTATAAAATAAGCATTTGCAAACTGCAAACCTGTGGCTATATTAATTGTGTGAAACTTTTCGCGCCTCCCTTCGCAACACTCCGCGGCTCCCAGTTTGGAAATCGCTGCTGTAAAGTGTAAGTAAAATAACGTGAATAACGCGAAAATATTACACTGAGTGATGAGGTAATCCCCTTTACGAGGAGTAATGTGATCATTACACATTGTCATTACACGTCATTACACAAGTGACTAAAGTGATCTTAATAAAACTTAAAAACAATCATTTACTTTCCTCTGTAATTTCTTAAGTAGGTAAGTATACATTCCGTGGTATTAAAATTTGTACAGAAATAATTGTGTTAAATCAATTATCGATTAAAGATAAACAGAAAATCGAATATATTCCCACAAAGATATCACATTAGATTATTTTCTCATGGTTTATTTACTTTATCAAATGTAATCTTGTTTAATTTTTATATCTCAATCATGCCTCCAATAACACTTAAAATATCATCCCATCAGACAAGAAGCATTAATCTTAAGAGTAGTACCTAGTAACTACGTTATAATCGTCTACTTATAAAAAAAATATGTTTAATTAGTGTACATCGGAAACAGAAGCCAAATATTAGAAAAAAACCTGGCACAACCTGATTTGAAATAAATAATTAGGTTTTTATAATGCGGAGAGATTAATCTCATTATCGATTTAGTTTGAGATTATTTTGATGGTGTAACATCCGTGTAGAAGGTGTTGAAGTATTGATATATAAACGTATAGGAATAATGGTTCATCAAAATCATCTTGTCGTTGTCAATGATATAATATAATATAATTTTAAGCCATTATTAGTTCCTATATGGAGTGGATACTGGATAGCAAGAACGACAGTTTTTGTTACTAGCTCGTATGATTGCATTTCCCAGGTAATAATATCATTTTAATCAGGGATTGCAATACCAGTATTTGAAAACTGGTATTTCAGTATTTTTCAATGCCAAAATACCAGTTTTAAAAATTCAACAATACAGATATATTCGGTATTGAGAGTGGAAACAAAGTGTACTAATTACATGAAAGGTTTAAGAGGACTATTATTATTTGCAAAAAAAACTCAACCCTATTGTCGAATGTTTCATGATAAAATAATAATTATACACTATAATGGACTTGCTTGTGTCTAATTTTTTACGTTTATCCACTAAAGAGGAGCTTATACAATCATGAAGAAATATAATTTTGTTGAAACAGTGAGCAACATTGTGTTTGGTTTTACTTCTTACGGGATAAAAATAAATAAATAATTTATGAAGTGTAAAAAGTGCAATAAACTAATAAAATATTAAGTGGAATTACCAGTAGGGCACACACACATCTAAAAACACTTCATAATATAAATTTATTAAAAGATCATTTCAAGAAGATAGTACCAATAGTTCAACTACTAGGTATTTGTAAACTGTATTTATCTCTACCGTATTTTACCTTTACATATTTGCAAAGGTTTACATATACTCGCATATACATGTTTAGATATTTTTGCTAACATATTAATATTTTAAAAATATTTTATATCCTAATTTATAGGTGGATACTTCTGTTTTTTTCATATATTTCAAGAATAATAGAAATTACCAAAATACCAGTATCGGTATTTTCATTCGGTATTGCAATCCCAAATTTCAATATCTTCAAATACATACAAATTACCTGCAGCCAAAATTAGGTTGAGTTATTAGCAAAACTTAAGTAGGTACACACACAAGATTTAAATCATCTTCAGGTACCTAGGTAAGTTTATAATTTTATTGTTGTAAATTTTTTGTTTTATTAATCTGCTGTTTAAGCATACCTACATATTATTTTTCTCTTTTGCATACTTATGCATATTACTATTTTGTGACCCTTTTCTCTTTTTCCATATAATTCACACATCAATGAGAATCATGACCACGTCTTAATACAGTAATATTATGCCCAACCCTCACTCTCAACCCTTGCAGTTTTCTGCTCAACTAATGGAAAAATGATAGCAGCTCCAGTACGCTCATTTGCAAAGACACTTCATCGGGATAACTAATCATCTTTAGGTATGTGGTTCGCCTTCCCTATAAGAAATGTTATTAGCCTTTTATGATAAGTGTTTATTAAATTGTTTGACATATCGAAACATACTGAAATTAACGCCATATGCCAAAAACGTATATGATAAGCTATATTATGTTTTCATTGTTGTTCACATACAATAAAATATGGATAAATTAAACTAACCTACTAGAAATTTAATTGGTAGACTTTTATGAGGTGGTAACCAGTGACGTCCCGTGGGCATAGGCAGATTGAACGTCGCTTGGGGGTGGCAGTTACCCAAAGGCCGGCAAATCGAGGAGAATCACTAGGTATATATATAAATAGCTACCTAGACTTAGTAATGACGGAAATTATAAATTTCGATTAAAAAATTCAGCTCACTGGTTGGAAACAAAATGTATTAATTAGGTACTATAAAAGTTTTAAAAGGATTTTCTTGTCGCGTTCGCGATGTTTAGTTTACTTCAGTTGTCCTTTAACGGCACGTTCTTGGTGAACAGCAATGACACGTGCATACCTAATTTAAAATGTATCCAAATATGTTTGCCAGTCACTCACGAGTTTTGGAAGTTGTCAAGTGTATTTTTAAAAGTACCTATCTGAAACCATAGACTCGCAATATTGTCTATTGAAGCAGAGATGACATTTAAATTAGATTTAGTGGTACTTATATAATATATTGTTAGTAATGTACCCATACAACACATTTCTTAGATATTGGAGTCATGAAAAGATGATATAAAGTACTGCATATAAAAAAATGTGACGGCATTTTGGCACTGCCTAGTGGCGGCATTCTGTCTAAGGACGTCACTTGTAGTAACCGATGCTGAACGACGAATGATATTTAGGTAGGTATTTGATATATATATATTGTTTAAACGGCGATTTTACGTTTTTGAAGAGACTGTCGAAAAACGTAAAAAAATAATAAATAATAATAAATAATATCTTACTGAATTTTCGTTAATAAATTATTTTTTATTAGAAAATTATATACTTTAATTAATTTGAAGCAATAATTATTATGTCAACGTGCTCCATCACGTTTCCGAGAATGTTTCTTATCTCTTAAAATTAAAATTTTTTGCGACATTGTTTGGATGGATCTAAAAAACAACATTGAAGTTAAATTCCCTCTACCAAAACCCGCCCCGTACCACCCTCGGTCTTAATCGAGAGTATCACGGGACCCATCAATTGGTGATGTGAAGCATCTAAAAATTGGCCTGGGAGTGTCCTGGGAGAAGATGCCCAAGACTTAGGTTGCTACGCTCAAAGTGAGCTCTGACTGAGTTTACTGAGTTTACTCTAATGCAAAGTGCCAGGGAGAGAAAAAGCACATGGAATTTACTTTAAAGAAAAAGAAGCTACTATTTTAATATAACAAAGAACGAAGCTAATCATACAGGCAGCAAAATTTATGTGAAGAGATCTTCACGCCCGTAGTAAGACGCCGCAAATTTTTTGAATGCAAGATAGTTGGCCTTAGTAGCAACCAGGTCGGACGGGCCGATGGGTCCAACAGCTGGTTGGACCGACCTGAGCATTTCCTCCCGTTCGGAGCACATACTCAGACACTCCCATAGGATGTGATTGGCATCCTGTACCTCCCATCCGCATGGACATGTCGGATGGCTTACAAGTCCAAGCTCAAAGAGCCTGCCAGCGAAACCACCATGACCAGTCACAAATTGACTGGTGTAATGGTCTGGAGTCAAATACTTGGTTATCTCCATTCGCCACTGAATGTCTGGAAAAAAGCTGTATGTGTGCCGGCCCTTGGTGGATTCGTCCCACTTTCGCTGCCAGGTCTTAATGGCCGCATCTAGCGACATGAGTCTAATTTTGCGCTTCAGTAGTGCTAATCCCTCGCCGGCTCGTCGAGGGGGGGGGACGAGATGAAAATCACCAACGTCGGCCTCCTCACCTTTGAGGAGCAACACTGAAGCGCCGCTGACCTGAATGTGCAGGTCAAGTGGGAGAATACCGGCCAGGACCGGGAGCGCGTCGGTTGATGTCGTACGGTAGGCCTTGGTAATGGACAGGAGCGCGCTGCGCTGTCCTCTTAAAAGAGAGATTCTAAGTTTGACACTCTTGGGAATGCGCGGGCACCAGGCACTGGCGCCATAAGCCGCTATTCCCATAAAAATGGCGCCGTAGGCGATCTTGAGCGCCCTTACTTTTAAGCCCCATCCTTCACCAGCCATGCGGCCGATCCTCTGGAAGGCCGCCCCAGCCTTGTGGACTTGGGTTTCGGCATGGTGTAGGAAATTTAACATTGTGTCCATTTTGACGCCTAGATAGGTGACGATCTTCGACACTTTCACTCTCGTGTCACCGAATCGGACTGTGGGTAGTCTCGAACAGCTAAGTCGTCTCGGTCCTTTAAGGACAATGGCTTCTGTCTTGGAAGGTGCGAATGATAGTCTAGTTAATCTACCCCAAGCCTCAATTGATGCTAAAGCTTCGCCAACGGTGCTCTCAATCTTCGCCCTGCTGTCGGCCTCGACCAGCAGCAGCGCATCGTCTGCGTAGGCAATGACAGTACAGTCGGTTGGAAGCGGAATTCTAAGGAGATCGTCGAAGAGTACGTTCCAGAGAAGGGGCCCGAGGACTGAGCCCTGGGGACATCCCATGCTGGTTTTCCTCTCTATTGTTGTTGATCCAACACGAAACTCGATCGATCTATTCGTGAAATAACTTTGAATTGACGCGAACAAATTTCCTGGTAGTCTCTTCAGCCGGAGCTTTCGAAGTATAAGAGGCCAGGACGCACTATCAAACGCACCTGCAATGTCCAGGAAAACTCCTAGGACGTATTTACGGCGAGAATTTTCAGCAATGGCAATCACGTTCCTAATGGCGTCGACTGTTGATTTGCCTCTTCTGAATCCAAATTGCTTATCGGAAAGCGGCGAGTGTGTCTCCAGGTGGGCTTCAATCCTGTGGCACAGTAGCTTCTCCAGCACTTTGCCCAGAGCGGGCAGAAGTGTTAGAGGGCGGTAGGCTTTAGGGCTAGACGGTTCTCGGCTGCCAGCTTTGGGGATTACCTTAAGTAAGCCCCTCTTCCAGCAGTCGGGGAACGTGCCGCTTCTGATGCAGTCACTGAAGAGGGCTGTAATCTCTGGCGCGGCGATGGCCCATGTGCGTTTGACAAGTAAATTGTCAATGCAGTCCGGGCCCGGGGCCTTGCCAGCAATCAACGAACGCACGATGTGATTGATCTCCTGTTCGGAAGGCAACGATGAGTGATCCGTGTCGATGGGAAGAGAAGCCTCAAAGCGGGCCATCCTCATGGCGTCATCGTCCCTGGATTCATCATCCAGGGGGATGAGGGCCTCGAGTAGGACCGCAGCCGTTTCAGACTCGGTACTGGTGAATCCGCCACCCGGTTTCTCGATGCCGCACAAGAGGCTCGTCGGTCTGAGTCCCAAAAAACAACAAAAAACAACAGAACAGTTGTAAAATCATTTTCCAAACCCTTAGTCTTGAGCAGTGCAGATATGGCCATACAAAGAAATGAATACAGCCATTTGGGATTTTTTTCAATTTTTTCTATGCATTGAATTGAATGTGTTCAGGTAAATTATAATTTTAATTATTTACGTCTTATGATGTAAATTGCGGGAAATAAAAACGTATAACCAGGAATTAATTATCGGTACTATATAGGTACCAACCAGTGACGAGCGACGGAGGAAGGCTGTTAAGATTCGACATAAACAGTGCACACTAAAATTTGTCAGCTATACTTATTTTTTTTTATTTAACTAAGTATACAATTTACAGATGGTGCTGGTTAGTTCTTAAAATTAATTTAAACCCTGCCTAGACTAAGCCATAATAGTTTAGGAATGCTATGGGTGATACCACAGAAATATTGTACAAATTTTCCGTCATATTTATTTATTTTAATTTGATTAAGAATGGGTAGGTACATATTAGAAATGGTGTTGGTTTGTTTTTCCCAAACCAGATAAAAAAATATTCTTCTACAAGATGTAGGTATATAAAAAATATTTTGACTGTTATCTACTATGGGTCGACTTAGGCGGGGTTAAATTGCATTTTAAAAACTAACCAACACTATCTACACATTGTAGTATTAGTTCAAAGAAAACAAATACGTTTGACTGACGAAGTTTAGTGTACACTATTTATGTCGAATCATAACAGCCTATCTTCACCGTTTGCCACTGGTAGGTACCTACTACAGAAACTACACGCAAATAATGGGAAAACGTAAAATCTGAATTCCACAGTATAATATTATTATAATCGCACAACAGAGATGAATAACTTAAAAATGTGTGTTCAAAATTCGTCACCATGAAAAACGAGACAAATTAAATTAAAGAAACGAGGATCAAGTCAGCTGTAGACTTTCATCCGGCAATGATTTGACGACGGCTTTGATGGTTCTGTTATGCAAATTATTTATCATATTTAATAAATAATTTGACATCACGTAGGTAATTAAGGAATGTTTTCAAAATAAAATTCGAAGGTGGTCAAGACTTATATTAGAATGAAGATGTCAGAGAAATTACCATTAACAGATTTTTCAAAATGTTTAATAATGTCGTGTCAATAAAAAAAATACCCTAACAATACTAAACTTGTATTTATGAATGACGTATCGAAGAACGGCTTTAAAACTAGCCATACAATGTAAAAAAGTAATGTAAATTTTTTGTAATGGTAAGTATTTGACCGCGATATTGACTGCTTATTTATTTGCAAACCAGCTAACTGTACTTTTGACCAAAAATGAGATTTTGATGGTATTTTGTTATAGGTACTTACCTAAAGCATGTTTTCTATGCTCACACAAAATTTCAAACTTCTATTCTAAACCTATAAATAAATGTGTTATCGTTCTTCATACAAGACAGTCAACTGCAGGTGCCAAATTTCGAATATCGTAAATGGAACAACTCCGCTCTTTATATAAATTTTCATTATATATAAAAGGGAATATACAATAGTTTATTAATTCATATTGCAGATTATTTGTAAAAAAAATGTATTTTTGGAATTGTTAAGCTTTTGCTCATTTCTGAACCAAATGGAGTTAGCCGGTTTGGAGATTAAGGGGACGCTCTACAGAAATGCCCTTGAGAATTGAAAATAATATGATATTTTTATATGTGGTCCGAAATAGTTGGTCTACTAGTAACATATTGAAAATTCGCCGCCGATGCGTGCCTCAAAAGCAATGGTCACTAAATTAAATTTAAAATGAACAGACTCACTCACAAATAAACGAGTATGGGGTGACCAAAAAATAGTATCTTCTAATATACTTAAATGTTACTAAATTTAATATGTTAATCAGCTGTTTGGTGGGAAATATTGCAACCAATATGGTGGATATTGTGACGTTTTTAGACTTAGAGTTTAGTTTAGTAGTTTAGAAACTTATAAATATATTAATAACTTTTTAATCTGTAATTGTACGAGAACTAAACATACGAAGGATATTGAAACACATATTATCTACATACATTTTTATTTCATGTGCTATCCAAAAAACATTATTAATGAATAGTATTTATTTTTAATGTGTAAGACCTACATCATTATTAAAAAAAATAGGTAAGTATTATTTAATTCTAATGCATATTTTAAAAAAAACGTAGAATATATTTAGTGATGTACCCGATTAGTTTAAGTTTAGTCTGACACTTTTACAAACTAGTAACGCAACTTTTTTTATAATATGTACTAGTGAAACAATATATAGGTACCATTATTGTATTTTGTTGGTTGAGTAAAGCCAATGCACGAAATAATTTATAACGCCTAAAAATAAATATTTAATATAAAAATTAAATATCGTGCAGGCACCCTATATACTTTTATTATTTTTCACATTGTTTTACATTCGGCCGGCCGGTGAACAGCGGTGACGGAACCTAATAAATCATTGCAATGAATTGCTTTACCGGCAATAATTATTATTGTTTTTAAAATAAAATCTTCGATGACCAGGGATTTTGTTGTAAATTTGATTTAAAATGACGTGGTACTCGCTCTGTGGACTCTCTTCGACTGAAATATGAATCACACTGGCCCCTGTTATACCCACTCTTAAGCAGTCGATATGCATTTTAACAGAACAAGCTAGATATAAAAAATGTTATGAAAGCTAGGAAAGCTATCTGCCTAGTAGCTATTCCAAGGTAAAGCCTTCAGTACCCAAAAATATTAACTCATGACAATTTGGGTTAAGGATCATTCATAAATGACATCACAATTATGAAATTGGAATTGTGGTTTCGGTCAATAATTATCTTTTGAATCAGTGTTTCCCTACAAATTATTGGATAGTAAAAATGTTGTAAAGTATATATATATATATATAAGTAAACGTAAAACTTTAAAGCTGATTAGATTCGAATCGTAACTAATTCTATTCATTTTATATAATTGGAAAGTTATAACAGGATTGTCTTAATTTATATTAGTATTAGGTGTTAGGTACCTATACAAACAACAATAGATCTCATTTAACTAAATTGCCGATCATCCAACACCTTTGACTGTATTAAACAACATTATTTGTAACTTATTATAATGTTTAAAGTAATAATTCGCTGTCAATATCAAACATAAAGATCTTTGATAAAATCGATATTATATTTATAGGCCCACCGCATTCTACAAGAATAGTCTCCTAGCCGGAGAAATGTTGAATGAATATTTTGTGAGTAGCGTTTTATTACAGCAATTTTTATTATTCTAAAATTATTTATCTTGACAATGACCTTTTGCAGAACGCTTGTATCAAGTTTCGGGCGAGCGCATGAAAACATTTTCGCCTCGAAGTAGTGTTTTTTTGTTCTGAATAAATTTACATCTGGTTAAAGATTTCCTCGGCGAAAATGTGCTTAGTAAACACTTTAATTTCTGTGATTGAATAAATTCGAATCGGATTAATTCCCATTAAAATAATTTGTCAACAATATGACGCCACGAAAATGATTCATTCTAAATATAATCATATATTTCACCGAAAGTGAGGCGTCTTTTTTGTATTAATTTGAGAAGCTGAGGATTTCAGTGATCCAAGTGCAAGTGCAAATCTACTTAATAGTTAAGTACGCAATTGTAAATACTACATTAAAAATTAACACATATTTTTTTATTATTTATATATTTCTTTGTTAAACACCACAACAGGCCGTGAAGCCTAATTACAATGGCAAACTACATATATATATTAAATTATAATATTAATACTATCGACTGAAGGTACTTGATGGAATTTGAATTTAAATTCTAATCGATTCAAGCTCTGTACTATTCCATTTAAGTCGTTTTTTGCGACCCGGGTTTCGCCTTTCGGCATCTTCAGGTACTTGATAGGTAGGTAGTGGAGGTTTCTACTACTTTATTGTATTCATTTATTATATAAGCTAGAGTAAAGAGAGTTCGTTGTCAGTGTGTGTTTACCTTTGGTGAGTGTACACGGCGCCTGAAGATGCCGAAAGGCGAAACCCGGGTCGAAAAAACGACTTGAATGGAATAGTACAGAGCTTGAATCTATTAGAATATTAAATTATGTAAATATATTTTGACCACACAGGGATCGAACCCGGAGCTCCAGGTCAGCGCCTTTCGCACTGCACTACAAGAGCTGCCGATAATTCTTCAATGCATTGTTAATTAAATTAACTATTTTTTTATTCAACGAATAATTTACAAGATTTAAGAATGTTTTTTATTCAACATACATAATTTTGAAGCAATAGAAAACACCTTTTTTGGAAAAAAAATACGACATCCGGCAGGAATCTAACCTGCGTCTCGCCTCGGGATTGGCCTTTTTTACTAACCTTTTTACTTATTTTTAGTAACTCAATTTGGAAAGCGTTTCAGATAGTATTTATTGTAAGAGCCATTAGTTAAAATTTGTCGCAATTAGATAGGATGCCTATAGCATTGTGGTCAATGTGCGTAGGCGCGAAGCTCCAAAAGACACAGGTTCAATTCTGCTGAGTATCGTATTCAAAAAAAGAATTTTTTCTATTGGTTATATTTATTTTCTCTAGATTGTTTTCAAAATTATGTGTGTTCGATTATTTATGTTTTAACGAATATTATCACGTGTATTTTTTATTACCTATAATATACACTAACGAAAGTTCATGGAATTTAAATCCGTTGTTGGTAATAAAATGTTTTTTCAAATTTCATATAAGTAATGAAGTTACATGATTAAATTTTACTTAGTTGGTTACTTATGCAAAAACGACATCTTACTCGTTTTTCACATACATACCTACCTATAAGACATAATATTGTCACTTGTACTCATTTGATCTCCAGCATCCTAACCATTGTCAGTTAGAATGAAAAAAATCTACGTTTACCTTTCAAGCAGCTAATATTTCTGTTATTTATTTTAATGAGGACGATTGTATATAAATGAATTTATTAATAAATATACAACAAAGTATTATAAATATATTGCGATGACAAAAATATGAAAATTTCTACCTTGAAATTTTTGGAGAAAATAAAACATGGAATATTATTCAGAGATCTACTAAAGTGCGAATGGTCAGTGTGTTATAATATATTTTTAATTTTTATGTACTGACTGGAGGCGAGTCCATACAGAAACAACACTCAGAAAATTTGAAGCTTTCAAAGTATGCCTAATATACGTTATAGGTACTAGTGATTGCAATACCGGTATTCTAATATTTTTGAATACCGAAATACCGGTATTAAAAATCAGACAATACCGATATATTCGGTATTAAAGGTTGAAACAAAATGTATTAATTATCATAAAAGGTTTAACAGGAGAGTAGTTTTCTTGTCGACTTACGCGATGTCTAGTTTAATTCCGTTGCCCTTCGACGTAGGTACTTGGTGAACAGCAATTTCATGTGCAGATTTGCGAAATACATTTGCATTATAGGTAGATATTTCCTTAGTTTTAAATTCAAATTTCAAAAGTCGGGTGTATTTTACAACGTTTTTTTAGCTCGTATTCTTGTTTGTCCGGTGGTTGTTTGTCCAGTACAAATCTTGCAATCGATTTTTAACTAACTTCTTTTAGAATATATCAGAACACGATGCCAATGCATCCTTTTAATACTTTTAGCCATCTTTAAGCAGAATTGAATTCATTTTCAGTTAATTATGTTTTGTATGGAAAGTTATTTCAGAAAAATCCGTAAAAAGTAAAAGACTATTATTGGTTGCTGAGGGGGTGGTCCTAGCAACTAAATTATTAATATATACGTGCGTTACTATGGAAATCAAAATGAAATGTCAAAATGACATTTCAGTATTCTATATTTGTTTGTTTGTTTGTTTTTTATTTACTTCATATCAAGTACAAGTTTGAGCATAGTGATTCAAAATAATAATACATATAATAATTCAAAAGAAAATTTAAATACCTTGTATATAAAAAGTTCTTTTTATCTTGTAATTATTTAGATGTAGATATCGGAAATCTCAGTAAAATACTATTTCACGAACACCGGTATCGGTATTTTCATTCGGTATTGCAAACCCTATCCCAATGGTCTGTATCAGTTGGAAAGATGTCCTATATAAAATGTTGAGGTGAAGGTTGCGCCAAGGGTGGTTACAGCCCCGCCCCGGTGCCAAGATATTTATAATATTATTTGTTTACTAGATATTTATTTACCTATAACAATAATTGTAATCGATGACGCACGTATCATATTATTTTAATTAACAAAAACCGATAATTTTATTTTTAAATTGTTATCAAATGGATACTTCTCAATAAAATTTATTTTTATTTATTATTTATGGCATATATTGATGCATTTATCATTATATTATGATTGTTACAATCTCCCATTATTTTTTTATTATACCTACCTACCATCGACAAGTTACTTTAACGAGTGGTTTTTGAGATATAGGTACCTACACCACGTGAATTACCAATGCTTTAATCAACTATACAACGATTTCTACCATGGGCCCCATAATATACTGAAGCGGGTCCCCATGCCAAAGATCTTTGGCGCCCTCCGACTATCTATCGCTAGGGTTAAAGGCAGTGCGATGATCTCGACTCTCTCATTTGGGGGCTCCGGGTTCGATTCCCGGTGAGGACACAATATATTATGTATGTGATTGGCTCAAAGCCTGGGTGTTTGCAATTGTTTCACTTCTATTACTTTTACTGTTAAACTACATTACTGCAATTGGGCCTCTAGGCCTGTTGAAAAAATCAACGTTTACATTTCAAGCAGTTAACGGCCCACATGCTCAGCGTGCGTCAAAATGGAGCTTTTATGCTATTTTCAAAGCATGATTAACACCACTTCACATGTACGTACTGAAATATGAATATATTCTAAAACATTAGAACGAGAGGTTTAAAAGAATACTATTTTATGTAATAATTTGTGTCTTCTCCATTATTATACCCTATTTAATATTTGGGATTGTCATAACATAACTTTATATATATTGTACATTATTTATTATTTAAATTTTTATTTAATTTTGACTCATATTTTGGTTGTATTTGTTTTTTTATTCGATCTCACTTCAATTGATAATATTGTTTTTTTTTTATTTTTTATAAAATTTTTATTGTAAATTTTGACTAATCATAATTATTTGTTGATATTAATGTTATAGTAAGTGTAGATTGTTTCATATTTTGTGGTTTGTTAATATTTTAAATAATTTGTTTAATGCCCATGACGTAGTATAAAATATTAATGTCCAACCTCATTAGTTTTAAATTAATCTGTTATTGGGAAGGTATTATTGGACGGATAATTATTTATGTACCTATTGTTATATTATTTCTATCGCTTTGAATTTTGTTTGATAAATATTGTTTAAAAAAAAATGTATTCAGTTGAAAATGTCCCACTGAGGCGGACGAAACCGGTCCTAATATATTAATTAAAAGTGGAATAAGTACCACAAAAAAATGCGTTTTATTAAATAAAAACAACAATAATAAAAATACTTTATGCAGTCATAAAATGTTTAAAATAAATATAAAGGATAATAAGGCTTCAAAATTATGTAAATAGATTATCTACAACGTTTAAGGAATGTCCAGGATCGTGCTTTCAAAATAGCATAAAAGCTCCATTTTGACGTACGCTGAGCATGTACCCCCTTAATACTTCTGTTATTTATTTTAATCATGACGATTCTATATAAATGAATTTATTAATAAATATACAACAAAGTATTATAAATTCATACCCATATTATGTATTGCGATGACGTTTCGTCGCACAATCATATGTTATAGCCTATAGAAATTCTATTTTTTAATCTTTTCTGTGTGTATATCTATCCATTTTCTTACTTTGTGATAATATACTTATCATTTTTAACTAAACTCGAATTGACTATTAAAATCTCACGCTGGCTACTATATTCCTAATAAGTTTCCTAATGAAAGCAGTTGTGTTCGATTTATTAATTGTGTTAGTCCCGTTATACTTTATTTTTATGTCTTATTGTTTCCGTTAGTCTTTGTTCAAATGCCAATAATATGTCGTTTTGAGTCGGAATCCAGTTTTATGTGAAATCAAAATTTATTGCCACCTCATTATAAATTTATAATATTTCTATCTCATTAACATAAATAATAGATAATATTTAATATTTTCCACGTCGCGTTCTGCCCGAGCACATTAATATCAAAAGCCTCATTGTTTATAAAATATATTTAGTGGTTTTTGAATAAAAATTCATATTTTTTTGTATAAATTCGGTAGCATCTCGAGAAAACTGACAGAGTATCTTTTTCAAAATATTTCGGAATGAGTAATACCATGTGAACATAGGAAACATTAATTAACTATGGAAAAAAAGAATTTCGTAAATGCATGATAGGTATTATAGGTATGCATGTGAGATTATACAAATTAATGTATTTAGAAATTGAAAAAAAATCTAAGTAAGCATAGATACAACATATGTCATGGTTCGAGATTCAAACCCTGGCCGACTATTATAGTTACGCCGGGACATTGATTAAGAGCATACACAGTGAAATGGTAAATAATTTTCAACAGTAGATGGAACGAAATTTCGCAGTCGTCGCCAATCGGAGACTGACAGTCGAGGTGTGAGCACGTCAATTTGTTTTGTGATGGCGTCGGAGGAATATTTCGTAAATCGTGTAAAGATGACTAAAAAACGTTTCGCATGTACCTACTTGAAAAAAAAAACATGTCAACGAATAAACTATTATTATTACGAATATAATAATAAACATAATATTAAAAGGACGCATGTTGAATTTTTATGACAAATTATATTTCGTTCGGCTCGCGTTATTTGCACAATCCGCGCATCGCCTAGTCACGATCTATTGAGAACATGCCTCAGCTGATGCCATGCCTTAACTGCAAATGCAATGCGGTAACCTATTAGTAGTAAATGAAGAATTTGGAGTTATAGGAGTATTAAGCGCATTCCGTATGTAGGTATTATGAATTTTGAATGCAGTTTGATTTTCGAATCGAACGATTGTACGTAGGTATGGTTGATAGTATTGGTAATAAGTTAATTATTGTTTTGGTCTATTTGCAGCACCAAAAATTAAATGGCGGCTCACGTTCTTGTTTGAAGTCTGTTGCTTTGTTTACATATCACGTAAGCATTTTTTAGTGTGTTGCGTGATTATTCATCTAATAAATTGATGATGACTGCTTGCATAACATTTACGACAGAGTTTCTTTCAGGGTTTTAAAATTTTAAATCTTATTATTAAATGTCTGCTTTGATACTGCAATATGTGAGATACGTGAAATGGAAAATTGAAGTCAAATCCAATTAAATACTATCCAGTATTTAAAACTTATTTTGGCAATAATACCCATTTGCACATACAGTCGTGTATGTAATTAATTAATTGGGTGAATCTGTAATGAGAGTTGAATGTCATAATAGAAGATAAGTGTGAAGTTGTCTTCAAGTAAAGCTGCAATCATAGGTACTTTTAGCTAACTTAATATTACAGTTTCTTTTTATGGTTCAATTTCCTACATTTAAGCTCGATCTCTATACAAGAAGGTTTTATTCCAGAGGGTTGGAGCGGACCTTTTTTGAGTTGCTCCGCTCCGGGTAAAATAATTAATATGTATTATAAACGTAGGTACCTACCTATACAACAACTGTTAAAAAATAAGTAGTTTTGAAATAAGGTATTATTCATATTTTTCATTATTAATTATAAGTATTTAACAAAATTGCCGATAGCTAATCTTCTTTCATTATCTGCATCTTCTGTAAAAATAGTGAGGTTATTTATCACTCGTCAGTGTTGCCGTATTAAACATAATTCCAGTGTTGCAAAGTGTCAAATATATTATTTTCATTGGATTTTAAGACAAAAATTTAATAATAAAAAAAACATCCGTACCAGTGGAGTGCTACATGTTTGCGATGCTACTGCTCCGCTCCTGGTCCGGGTAAAACCCCATTGCTCCACTGCTCCGTGCTCCTGCTCCAAGCTCCGCTCCAACGCTCTATTTTATTCAACATCTATGGTAGGCATTGATAATGAAAAAGGCTCTGACTAGTCACTAGGGGTCGTATGCATGAGATTCACAAATACTTTATAGGCTATATACTACCCATTTATATGCATGAGTGCAAATGTAATTCGTTGTTTAGCGACGTCACGATGTGACGTCATAATGTGTCATAGCGTGCAAATAATGGCAAACTTATAAAGTTTCATTCCCCGACCATTAATTTAAAATTTTGATATTGTAAATGTGTCTGAAAGTGTGCGAACGGTACCATATAAATTTAATAATTATACATGAATAATTATTATGAGCTTTAAATAATTTATCAGTTATGTTATCACATTTATTTTATAATTCTACTGTACGAAAGGATAAAGTATTCCCGATAAACATTTCCATTTGATGGCAATACATACAATTGTATTATGACTAACTTCACTTTAATCACTTATATTAATTTATGAGATGTCAAAACGGAATAAGTAATGACACAAATGAAAATGGATTTAGTTTAGAATGTAATGTAATGATCTCTGTATAATATTATACCGATACAGCAGTAGATACTTATCTTTGCGGTCGTTTAGCGGAGATATTTTATCGTAATCTTACGTAAATCCATGTTATCTTAATATCTATCTATCTACCATCCTACTATCTAGATTATAGACTATAGATCAAAACTATACGTATTTTGTAAACAGCACGACTAGGAACTGTTTTTAAAGTTCGCAAACGTTTTACAGAGTCTACAAAATGAACGAGGGCCCCAAGTAACCGTTTGTTGTAATGAATGTATTATTAAAATGACATTTGAAAGTGACAGATGAAGCAGCCATTTTGAATGGCGTGTGACGTCAGATTGCTTACGTCACAAACAGTGCTATACGCTATATGGTGGAAACTCGGTTAAATAGCTTATAAAGAATTTGGGAATCTCATACATACGGCCCTAGGACTAGAGTATCAATATTTTTATTGAAAAATTTAAATATTTCTTTTTGCATATTTTTTAGGACAGGAAATCCGCTTTTCTGAATAGAAATGGAAAAAACGCGTAGAATCGCTACTAAAATCACACCCGTGCAATCAATTTCTTCAACACTTGCACAAATATAAGCTTCACATACCTACGCGTTGCATACATTAACATAAATATAATGCCGGGATTATCTACCGACTTGTAAAACATACAATTTTAATGTTTCCATATACAAAAAACACTATCACTAAATAATGATAGTGATCTTACTTCATTTTATAGAAGTCGCATGAACTTTTAGTAATATTATGTTGGTATTATAATACATGGGTGTGCGGTGGTATAATTTCTGCTCATTTATTATATACACAATTGGTACTGCTTTCAGCCGCTATCTAGGCTAGGAAAGTGTCCAGTGACGTCCCGTGGAGGTAGGTAGATTGAGTGTCGCTTGGGGGCGGCACAGGGAACTCAGAAATAATGGGAACTGAAATACCCAACGGGCAAGGCGATAGCAGGTAACCGTCTCGAGTAAGGAAGAATCCGGGTTAAACTTACACACGTGTCAAGAATACTTTGTACGTCTAATACTGAAAACTGCTCTCGGTTTATGCATTTACGCTCATTTAATGTTGGTGTATTACACACACTATTGCACATGCATAATGCGTGCTTCATTTTCGCAGGACATTCACACATTCAAAACCCTGCATCAAGATGCGGCGTATTGAATATAGCCTATCGGTATTCTATTTATTATCTGTTCTGTGGGGCGGCAGTTACTCGAAGAGCGGCAAATCGAGAATAATCATTAGGTATATATAGAAATAGGTACCTTACTTAGTAATTAAGGAAATATCACTCCATTAAAAAATACAGCTCACTGGTTGGAAACAAAATTGACATGAAATGTTTAACCGGAGTGTATTTTTGTCGGGTTTGCGATGTCTAGTTTACTTCCGTTATCTTTGGACGTCACATCCTTGATGACGAGCAATGACACGTGCAGATTTGAGAATAATAGGTAGGTACATACTCGTACTTAGGTACCTAATTAATTTATCCAAATATTTTTTCCTGTCACTCGAGAGTTTTGAAAGTTGTCAAGTGTGTAATATTGAGTTGTATCTGAAAACTGTGGACTCGCAATATTGTCTTTTGAAGTAGAGATGGCATTTAAATTAGACCTATATATTTTGTTAGTATTGTATCCATACAACACATTTCTTAGATATTGGCGTCATGGTAAGATGATAAAAAATATTGTATAAAAAATGGGGTGGCATTTTAGCGCTGCCTAGGAGCGGTATTTTGTCTAGGTACGTCACTGAAAGTATCCAAGTATAAGCACTAATTGTAACAATTACAATAAGTTAGTTGTAATTGTTACAATAAGTGCTATATTTTAACAACAGCACCTCTCTCTTTCAGTTTTGACAGTTCAGGGGCCTTATGTTGTAACTTGCGAGTTGAAGTCGCCCGGTTGACATGACGTCGTATGACATCATTGTGAGGTACTAACGGAGTGATAATAGCATTCTAGTAATTAACGCTACCCAAATACTGCCGTTATTCATTGTCCCCATACACAGATAGGTGTTTCAGCATAATAATATCTATTGTGAGACGTGTGCTTGGGCGGCTCGCCTCGATGCGTGTATTGAGGTTACGTCACAATTACGTCATGTCGTCGGATGACTTCATGTCACAAGTTATAACATAAGGCCCCAGACGGCTAACTTATTGTAATTGTTACAATGAGTGTTAGTATTTCGATACTTTCCTACCCTATTTAGCTGCCGTAAAGGCCGAAAGCAGTATTGTGTATAGAATAGATGCGCAGCAGTAACGAAAAAATAAGAGAGCGAACCATGCAGCCTCTCATCAAACTGAGAGTGAAGAGGGTCGGACCTGGTTCGATCTCGTGCTGAGGATGCCTCAGGAGAATTTTAGCCTGGCCTGCCTGTTATTCAAGCCAACCGATTTTAAGCATAAGTATCTACTATTCATACTTCATAGAGCTGGAGCTACGGTATTAAGGAACTCAGAAATAATGGGAACTGAATTACCTAACGGGTGCGGAAAAATACGGAATAAACATATCAAGAATACGTCATGCGTCGAATACTGACAACTGCTCTCGGTTTATGCAATGGCGCTCATTTAATATTGGTGTATATAAGGTTGCAACACACTATTGCACGTCCCCGAAACCTGAATTCCCCCCTGTCTCCGCGCCTGTTGTCTAAATTATCTTTAACTAAGGAGCGGATACGATCAAAGAAGAAGACGATTATAACGCCATTGTCTTCACAATATGTATATACTATGTGCATACAATGGGAATAGGACAACTGGGCGCCAGGACAATTAGACGTAGAACTGTCGAATGAAATAAATAAAAGTTCGTTACGATTTTATAAAGAAAGTGCCTAGATGTAGAATTTTAATCAGTTTATGTATACTACTTAGTAGTTTGCTCTTAAAATAATGTTTTTTTATTACAAATTGAGAATTATCGTACCTGAAGCTTTAACTATATCAAATTAAAATAACTCTCTTCTCGTTGGAAACTTAAATATATGTACGATTAAATCATTATTTACGTGTGCATATTTAAATTGTCACCAAGTATTAAACAAAAATACAATTAATAAATTATAATATATAGATACTTAATAATATTAAATAATATATATTTTAAAAGTAGATAATTCACGAACGTCTATTTTTTAATTTCATTCGATTACGTGGCGCCCAGTTCTCCCGGCGCCGAATCGTTCTAGACCCCCTGAAGAGTGCACGTTGGAAGAAGGTAAGCGCTGGGTAGCCGATAAAAGTGCTAGGGACTTGAATATGACTTTTGTGTCATCATTGTGAACTGTTCCGCCGTAGAAAAATAGTGATGCACAAGGACGCTTTGAACTGAATAAGTTTTGGAGCCACTAACTTATATTTTTTTATTAAAACACAACTTTGGAATAGTCTTTTCGAAAATATCATCACTCATAGATTTACCCGTTTACGTAAGTATGTATATTAATAATTATACATATGTATAGTGAAGGTACAATCTATTCATAATAGATAGTGTTTGAAGCGAGGGGGAAAAGTAGTGATGATTACCGAATGATAAGGTAATATAAATTACAAAGCATTTCAAAAAGTCGCCCGATTTAATCGCTGTCTCTGTAACCCACTGGCATTTGTTTCGAGATTTAACTGTTTTTGAAGGGGAGTCAGCTACTGTATTAGATAATAAGTAGATATCCACGTAGGAACACTATAAAAGATAGGCTTTAATAATATTAATGGTACGTATGAATAAAAATAACTGGGTATTTTAGGGACTGGAAGGTAGGCTGATTATATTCGACATAATAAAATAATGTACACTAAACTTTGTCTGTCATACTTATTTGTTTTTATTGAACTAATAATACAATTTGCATGTGATGCTGGTTAGTTTTTAAAATTCAATTAAACCCTGCCTAAATCAAAGCATAATAGTTTAGGTATGATATGAGAGATCCGATTAAAATATTGGGTACAGTTCGGTTATGAGGAATACAGCGGAATACACATTTTAAAATAGCCGATACATTGGATTATTTGTTGGGTTAACCTAACCAAACCTAACCTAACCTAAACTAACCCAAACTAACAAATAATCCAGAATATCGGGTATTTTAAAATGTGTATTCCGTTGCATTCCTCATAACCGAACTGTACCAAATATTGCACACTTTTTTAGTCATGTTTATCTTCGTTGATTTAAGAATACATAAACCATAATCGATAAAAATCTTCTTCTACCTATAAAATTATTTTGAATCTCTTATATACTATTGATTGGATTATGCAGAGTTTAATTGAATTTTAAAAACTAACTAACAATATGTACCTACCTACACATTATACCCAGTCTTAGTTATATGAAAATAAATACGTATGACCGACAAAGTTAAATGTGCAATATTTATGTCGGATCTTAATACCCTACCTCCATCCTTCCCCACTGGTATTTACCTACTATACATTTTACCATTTAGATTAAGGTAATCTCAACCTCCTGTTGTCAACAATTAAAGACAATATAATATAGAATTTATTATGAAATTACTTACTTAAATATATACTTTTTCTTATATTGCAGCATTCCTCTTGATCTACAGCTGGCTGATATCCTCTGTTTCCTGCCACCACTCTACTTGATACTGAGTCTTCCTTTTCCACCAGAAGCGGCTCTAGCACCGTTCATATGGTCGTGTATTCAGTATTATCCAATAATTTCCCAAATAATACCTAGTGTCCAGTATCTGCTAATAATACTACGCTAATAATCTTCTAAATAAAACTAAATTTCAGTTATTATTAGGGACATATTAATAATATTTGCACAATTGAATAATAAATTTCATAAAGTGTCGACAGCATTTAAAAAATATGAAATTTACATAGGAAATTGATATGTTTCATAAATGATCAACAATTATTACTGTCAAATGGTTGATTTTCACTATGGAAAAAAATAGTTCTCACTTGTCAATAGATTATTGTAACACTCAAAAATGATTGGTGTATCGACGTGTATATTAATATTTTGCTCTTCATAAATTCTTTCTAATAAATTAAAAGAATATTTTAACATGAGTATGTATACTTAATAGTATTGTATATACAAATGCTGATATAAGATGCTTACCTGCAGCGCTCGTAATGGAATATTTTACGAACCGGAGCGTTCAATAATTTTACGAAAATATTAACATAGTTATCTAATTGCATGTGTATTTTATAAAGATAAGTGTGTTAGATTTTTACAATATATGGAAAATCTATCTGAGACAGTCAAATTAATATATCCACGAGACGGAGCGATAATTTTGGAGATTTCACGAACCGGAACGGCGCTCCGGTGCGCTGCGGTCCATTTCGAGCCCAGCTTACCTGCTATCGCAAAGGTTTTATCGTACATCGTATCATCCTATGTAGGTAGTTGCTATTGCTTAATATCTACAATAGTACATATAATTATCATGGCATCGTCGGTTAGATTCAATATGAACATTAATTCAATTTTCATAGTTGAGTTTGGCAAATTTCATGAATTCAAGAATGAAAACCTAACCTAACCTAACAAATAATCCAGTATATCGGTTATTTTCAATTTTCTTTTGCTGCCGGTTTCCTGTAAATTTTAAAGTGTAAACGTAAACATAAATTGTATGTCAGTTGGATGGTATTTAATATACGGCCATATATTTCCGTTACGACATTTTACGGTGAAGTGTGATACGGCGAACTGCATACGTACAAGTTTCCGGTGCAATGCATCATCCGTTTTGATAGAAGTAAGCCTCAAAATCGGCTTCATAACAATTATATTAGAGCACATCTTTTATGTTGTAATGATACCGAATATTTCTACTACGATTTCAAATGTCACTTATACCAGAAAGGATTAAGATTTTTTTATCAAAATTTATATCTTTCCAGTGGCGTGCGCACCTTTCTTTTTGTGTCAGATATATGAAGCTTTCAGTCATATTTTAAAGATTAACATAGAATACAGAATTAAAAGTGTTGACATCGAGTATAAATATTTTGAAAACAAATCAACACATCTTTTTATCGTAACTATCTACCATAGGTCACAACACTAAAATAAAACGTATAATTTACTTTACCAATAATTATTTAAACAAGAACCTACTTAATGGATTGAAAATGCATCCGACCACTTATTTTGAGACCTTAAAGAGTTAAGGTTGATTTACTTACAAATAAGACATTTCTATGAATATAATATATATGATGAATATATAATATACCTAATATGTAGAATTTACCAAATAATAAAAATCAAAGAGTTGGTACTATAGTGATATCATCAAAGCATGGCTGTCTAGATGTCTTGAATGAGTTTTGAGATTGAAATAGTAATCATCCATAAAATACCTACCCACAGCTAAGTGGTAGGTGAAAGTATAGATAAAGCACAAGTTTTTTTTAAAGAACCGGAAACAAACTTTGTATTAGGAATATCAATTTTTGACTTGAAGGAACCGAATTAAGTTAATATTTCCACTGTAATAGGCTTGTTAAAAATGGGGTTCTAAAGCCGGGTAGTCATTAGAAGGCCGTAACTGTAACCAACTCTAGGTGTAAACTAATTATTTATTAGGCTTGCGAACTAACTATTTGGCGTCCATACTAGTTATTGTATCTGCAACAGTCACAGTTGTGGCTCGCCAATGAGTACCCGGCTTAACAGCACAGTTTGGTAGCAGTTAGCAATATATGAAAATGCAATTCGTCCAGATCTTTTACATACTATGTAGGTAAAGGTAGGTAGGTACCTGTATCATTTATACTACACACATCATTATACGAGGTATAAATGAGGACTCTGCCATTCTGGGCAGTGTTGACCTGTGTGTTCCTGATAACTATCTTAGAAATAGAGACCATCAGTTGTTTATTCTCCCAAGGTGCAGAACCAACCTGCCACTGGTAATGCCAATTGGGAGGGCGATAACTACGTTCAACTAAATTGCTTCGGGTGTTGATATATTCCACCTACGTGAGAATGAGTTTAGGTGGACGTTGTTTTATAAATTCTTAAAATAGGGTCTGCTCAACTCATCCGGTGTACTTCCTTGTACATATCTAATTTATCTACTGATCTATCTCTTTTTTTATATAATACTGTTTTATATGTCTTTGTTTCTAAATGTCATGTTGTGAACGTCTTAAACTTATAATTTGTAATGTCCACAATATGTTAAAAAAAAATACATTGAATTAGTTGTAGAATAAATTTATATTTTGTTAAACATTTGAATATTATTATTGTCATAGTTCCAACTACTAGTAGTGTAAATTGGTATATTCTTTCAATTGAATATTGACATACCAAAGAACCAAAGTGTCTTTTATTTATATGTATGTTATTGCAGTGGTTACGTCATGTGAAATGTATGAACTTACTTAATATGTAGTTATATTACAAGAATCATAATTTAGAAACTGATTAAAATGTGACGCCGCACTGTTATGAATTCAGAAAGATGCAAAAATATATGTACAAAAATCCTATCACTTTTTATGTGTAGTACCTACCTACCTACTGAAGTACACTGTATTGTATTATTAGTTTTTTTCATTCATAATTTATATGATATTCGTTCAACGCAGATAACAGATTAATATGATAGAAATGCAAATCCAGTCGCCAAAGAGCGAGATTTTGAAGCCGGATTTTATTTGTGACTTTATGACAGTTAGGCCGTAAAATGCTAGAAATACAAAACCTTCAGATTCTCCTCCAATATTACCAATATTGAAAATAATCGATATTCTCATTTTCAAGTTTACCTATCCCATTTCTCCACACTTGAGTATTACAGTTTGTTACTATCACACCTAGAAAGTAACGCATTTCCCATTTATTCGGTGTTTCCTGTTTCCTTCCTTCCTTTCCAAATATTTTAATTTCAATTTTGTGATAATAAAAAAAAGCTTAAATACCAATTTATTAGATGGTATGGTACCTATTTAAGAAAACTCCTGATACCCACAATGATATTACAAGATTTTCCTTATTTTTTTTACTTTAACTGTCCCCATCATCACTATATCACCATTCACCACCCACCCCGTGTGTCAATTACGCCACATTTTAACACCCCTCTGGATTTGTTTTAAAACAAATAAGCTGAAAATTGTGAATTTCAGTAGTAGGTATATTCTTCAAAAATATGAGTTTCGTGACGCTTTATCACAGCATATTATATTATAAATATTTCTCCCTTAAGGGATGATGACATATATGGGCGACCCCTGATTGTAATATGTATAGTAATGTATGTATAGTTTTGACGTTATAATAAGAGAAGAAATCTATTCTTATGATAGTCAATCAATAATAGATATATTAGGCGGCTCTCGTGGTGCAGTGCGTAAGGCGCTTGCCTTATACCCGAGAGTTCTTGGGTTCGATTCCCGGTCAGGACACACAATATTTATGTGTTTGTCTCAAAGCCTGGGTGTTTGTGATTGTTCAAAATTACTAACAACCACCTTGTACGAAAAAGCAAGGACATGGTTATTAATAATTCTAAAATAAAAAATAATAGATATATTGCAAATATAATTTATTATATGAGACACGACAGAGCAAAAAACTTTAAAAGTTATTAAAGGTTTTATTATTATGGTTAGTCAGAACTATAGCCTTTTAACCTCATATCTTCATAATGTGATAGGACCTGGACGTGCTATAAATTGTTTTTTTTTTGGTATTGATTTTATTGACAGCTTCGCAAATTGAAACGTTAATAAATTATTTAGAATTAGCAATGTTGCGGTCTGAAAAATTCTATATAAAAAAAAACACTTTTAATTCAGGTAGGCAGTTGTCCTACCTACGTGTTTTTTTGATGTTCTGTAATAAATCACTATCAATTCTGTAACTGAGGTTATTTCTGTCTATGGTGGTTAGTACCTAATTATAGATTTTTAATTCCAATGTATAATGCAACTTAATTCCCATTTCAACAACTCAATTATACTTATTGGTTAAGAAGTGAATATAATTTAAGTCATAAATATAAAAAAAAAACATTTAAGATTGTTGAATTTGTTGAGAGTAGGTATACATTTTAAAACTTTGAACTTTTTTGCACTCTTTACTATACTAATTTGCCTCTACGCCTGGTTACCTCGTATAAAATTAGATCAGATCGTCAGCTGAATGCAGAACTATTCTAAGTTACATTTGAAATTTTTGAGGAGAGAGGTTTTTGAAACAACCTACTGAAATTTATTATTAATTATCTTTATGGATAAATGTATCATATTTTAGTAGGATTATTGATGAGAAAAATTGTGCATACACTTGTCTATATAAATATTAAATAACTGAAGTAGGCTGTTTCAAAAAACTCTTCTCCAAATTATTTCAAATGTTAGTTAGAATAGTTTAAATTTGATTAAACGATGTTTACTTGTATTATTATATGTAGTAATAAAAAAAAATATATTTATTATGTAAAAAAATAGTTTTAGAATATATAACATCATTTTCATCCTAGATCCGGAGTGCAAAGTTATAAAGCATATACTCTAATCATCGACGATTGTATGTGACACAGATGGCGCCATTAATTCGTTAGAAAATTTAAAAGGAGGCCTTGAAACAGTCCAAATCAGTCATACAATTATTAAACTAACAGAAAAAGAGATACAAAAATAAACCATTAATATTATCACATGTCACTATCATCTTCAATAATAATAACCTAGATAAGACAGTGTAATATTGTTGTTACGTTGGTAGGTAGTTAAACTTTGTAGCTATTATGTTATTGTATATTGAAGGAGGCATAGAATCAGTCATTGCTATGGGCCTCCAAGTCGATAAACCCACCGCTGGTTGACTCAGGTAGGTATCAATAATCCAAATATTGTGTTGTCCAAAGCATATCGTAACGGTAAATGGCCCACGTGCGCCACGTAGGTCAAAATGGAGATTTTATGGTATTTCAGAGCATAAGCCTGGACATTCCTTAAACGTTGTAGATAATATATTTGTATAATTTTGAAGCCTTATTATCTTTTATATTTATTTTAAACATTTGATGACTGCATAACGTATTTTTATTAAATAAAATAGTATTCTTTTAAACCTCTCGATCTAATGTTTTAGAATATACCTAGTCATATTTCAGTACATCCATGTGCTGCATTAGTGTTAAGATTTTTTAGATTTAATAATTTTTCAACGCATTTATAAACCCATTAGTAAAATTATACTTATAGTGAAATATTTACTATAAAAAAATATAATTACTCATAATCTCTGTAATCCCAAATTTGACAAGAATTAGGCATTCTATTACTTATATAAAAAATGGGCAAGATTAACACATTTGAAGATAATTGTAAAGATACTAATTATAAGCTATGTATTTGACCATATGTTTTATACCTAATAATTATTGACCTAAGAATAAGGTAGTACTTTTTTTGATATACGCCATTTCTATTGGCATTTACCAGTGGTTAAGCTAGGTACAACATTCGGCCGTAGCCATAAATTGACAAACGATAAATGAAGTAGGGAGTAAGATCATGTTAACGCCAAAAAAAAAACATGATTTTTTTTCGGTTCGGTACATGTTCAAACACGCGCGTTTACATCAATGCAGCTTAATTTGATATAAGCAGCGCTCGAAATGTAAAATTTTACGAACCGGAGCGCTGGATAATTTTACGAAAATATGACCTAATTGTATTCTATTAAAAAAAATAAGTGTGTTAGATTTTTTTATTATATGGCATATATCGCTCAGACGGTCAAATTAATATTTCCACGAGACGGAGCGATAATTTTGGGGATGTTACGAACCGGAACGGCGCTCCGGTGCGTTCCGATCCATTTCGAGCCCTGGATATAAGTAAATAAAAAGATTTCTAGTAATACACTTTTTTGGTAGGTAATTAAATTAGAAATACAATTATATTGTAAGTACTTAGGTATATATTATTTAAGTAAGTATATAAAATGCTGAATGATTTAAAAGTAGTTTAGCAAATAGGTGCTAGTAAGTATCAAATTTGATTCTAATAAAATTGGAACATTTCTGTGTATGAATTTTCATGAACAACGAGTCATTTTTTTTCTCTCAATACCATCCTGCCATGACTTTACGATGTGACAGTTAACTGTGAACTGTGATACGGGAAAATCTAATATGAAACCTAAAATTTTTAAATCATATAACTTACACATATTTTTAGTCAACATCATACTCAATATCGTCGAATGGTTTTATAACCACACTCAAATATTGATATTTCATATTTTTTAGGTGACTATTATCATAAAATAAATTCATTATACACAGAGATTCGTCAACAAACACTGAACTATAGTACGACATCATCTTTTTGTGTGTTTAAGTGTTAAAACTGTGAACTAACATGCTCCCCCAATTTTAACCGCACTTACATTATAAACTAACAAGCTCCTCCCATTTAGCCGACAACAGCGCTTCCTTCACGTAGCCAAGATGTTGCAGAAGAATATCTACCTATAATCTATCATTCTTATCACTTTATCTTTATGGCAACGAACTATGTTGGTATCTACTTTTGGTAAATTCATTTTTACACAATATCTATTCAATTCTTCAATTCAATTCAAATGTTTATTTTATTACTATGTCAATAATTTTCTCTTTCTACCACAGACATTATGGTGTGGGTATTCCATGAACCAACCATCCCCTCGCTGCAAATTTAAACCAGATTTCAGCAGTGAGACATATTTCAGACATCAGCATCCTCCTGTTGGTTTTACCCCTAATAATAACGCGGATAGGTTGTGAATGTGTTATTATCCGTTAGTCCGTAGGGTGAAATAAATTAATGTGTTATAAGCGCAGTTGAATCACCATGTATTTTACATTGGCGTAGAAAGATACTTCATATTGTAAAATTTAAATAACAGTAAACCAAATAATTCTACTTTATATTATTGTAATATGTATCAAATATTACATTATTAGATGCACGAGATTTACCTTAGTAACCATATTTAGATGAAGTGTAGTTTACTACTTAACTATTATAGGCATCAAGTGACAGGTTCTATCATAAAATATCTACTGAGACTTTAATTTATTTTAGTTAACAAATAGTAATCAATCTAGAATCATTAAATATTTTAGTTCTTGTCTGTTTAGACTTTAGTGGAAGCCAGTGGCAAACAAATTTCGAAAATAGCCGATATACTGGATTATTTGTTTGGTTGGGTTAGGTTAGGTTATCATTCTTGAATTAATAAATTTTGCTGAAACCGGCTATGACAATTGCCACTGTTCCCGCCTGGCTTCCAATAAACAAACTCCTACGAATATTTTTTATAAATTTTAAAATAAATGAACAATTTCAACTGAAAATGTATATCTTATGAAATGTGTGTTAGTAGTTACAAGTAGTACCTAATACAGTATTTTTATTGTATTACTAATTCTCTCGAATGAAATAAAGCCCCAAATACCTAGCTTCAAATCTTTTTTTTTAATTATATCGAAACGAGCTTCTTTATAATAGTAGTACCTAATCATTTTTATTCCGTATCTGTTTACAAAAGATTTTTTTTGTATTTTGCAGACGCGGGTGTCTATAAGCCGGCTCGTGTACGACGGCCCTTCAATTATTATTCAAATGCTACGTAGACTAAAAAATCAATGGTTTATTTCTTTTAAATTACCTACACCTCTGTATTAATTAGGTATCATATTTTTATATACTTAACAATACATAATACTAAATTAATTTTAATTGTTGATTATTAACTAGTAGTAATTTAATTGAGTTCCTAAGTGTGTTTGCTATGAATTCCTAAATGTCCTATGATTATTAATTATACAGCACACATAGGTAGGTACACTAATATTATTGGATAATCTAATGATTTACCAGAGCAAATGTTTTTCGTGAAAATAACGAGTCTAGATTTAAAATGAATTTAATTAATATTAATACGACACTACCTTAGGGTTGTGTTTGGCCTTTATTATAATATATCTGGTTTAAATCTAATTCGTTATAATTTATTTATATTGTATTAGTTATTCATGTAGGTGCCTACCTAGTTATTATAAAATAATTATGTTGTGTTTATTATTCTAAGAAAGATAGATGACAATAATAATACTAAATGACAGGATTTTACTGTCCATGCGCTGGTAAGAACCCAATACCTACATTCAATATGTAATTAAACATTTAATTCCATTAAAATGCTTAATATAATAGTACAATGTAGATATTATGTAGAATTTAGATAGAATGACTGATCATAAGCCATAAGCTACTAGCCGGGTTTCTCCACGTTTTCATAGTTATTTTAAAATGAACTATAAGCTCTTACGCTCGCTTGATCGTAGTAAACAAGTAAACTGTACCTACCTAGGTACCTCACAATTAATTAAAAAAATATTTAATCATGTAAAGTAAACAATATCGATCTATATAATGTGCCTATAAAAATACTAATGTGCATTTTCTTATAGTTTACACCGTCCTGCCGCAAGCTTACCATTGCGTTGTAATATAATAGCATAATAGGTATCTAATAGGTGGAGTATATGCTTTATAACTGTGCACTCCGGCTCTAGGATGAAAATAATGTATCAGGCAAAAAGGCGTATAAGTGTAGTAAAAAGTGCAAAGTTATAAAACGTATACCCTACTAATAAATTCAATACATAATATGTAGATAATGTTCATAATGAGGTAGAGTATAGGTAAGTACTCAGTCTCTAAGTATTTCTGTCGTGTAGGTCTAATGAAGATAAAATATCACCCAGGCTTTTGATTCCATAGTTTTATAAATTTCCTGAGAAAGTGTAGCATGTTCACTTTTGACTTTTTTCCGACCATGTCCGATCCTAATAGGATCCATATGGGCCTCCAGAGTGGAGGTTTGTATTAACAGATTTTTATTTTTACGAGAAATGGATGTCAGCCACTTGCTCAACCTATTAGGTCCATACTTTGACTCATACACAAATTGAAAAACAATGTGTGTACTTACCATACCCAGGATTCGAACCTGGGACCCTCGACACTAGAGACCGGCGCTTAAGCCACGCGGCCATCGTGGGTGTGTTAGGTATGTTATAACCATATAAATTATAAATGTCAACGTGTTACTGAGAGAAATCTACAATTAAAATATTGGTAGGTGTTTGAAAAATTTGATTACATAGATATTATACAAAACAAAGTTAGACATATTTCAATTCCAGAATTTTATTAGTTTAAAAACATTTATTTAGAAATATTATTGATATTAACTATCACATCATGGTTTGCAAATATTGATATTTTGATTTTGTAAACACGCGAATAATGAAATAGAATTATTTACAAGAGATACTAAAGAATTGTAAAAAAAATATTGTGATATTTTTCAAGGATACCAAATATTCATTCTCTTTTAAATAGTTCATCTATTGACATGTTCAATATCTCGGATTAAGCATTTTTTGCAGTAAATAAGGTCCCTACTGCCTACTCAAACCGTCGTTTAAATTTTTGTGTTAAAATAATTCTGTTTGCTTTTCCTTTTCGAATGGTAACTTATATTTTGTTTATGTAGATATATATTATAGGTGTTAGTAGTATTTTATTAAGATTAGGTATATTGCAGGCACATAGGTACTATATTATTTTTTGCTGATATAATGACTTTGTATACCGAATATATACCTAATTCTCATTTATAAGTATGTATATGACAATACACAAATTGTCATTAAGTATATAAGGGGAAAAGCAGGCATTGTTTAAAGTAAATAAATAAAAATATCCGCTAGTGGATATATCTACCGAATATTATGTCAGCGACTTTGCAAATAACGCATTTCAGGAAAGTACATATCTATTTAGAACGGCAACCGGGCAAAACAGAACAGCCAGAGGAAAAATGAAACATTAATTTTTTGTGGAATCTATTTAGGTTAGGTTAGGTCATTATTTCGTTGTACCTAGTCACCCAATCATTTTGAACATATTATATTGATGAGTATCCTAAGCTTGCCGGCAAAGTCCCGTTTATTTGAGGCTTTCTACCGATTAGGAATGTTGAAACAAGGTAAGTATATAATTTGATTTATTATGGCGTATTGAAAATCTATGCTACTAAAAATCTATCCACATAATAGAGGTAGGACAATTTCAATATTAAATTTATACTAATTTTCCTGACAGGTCATAGTTATATTTATCGTTGTTCTGTTTTGTCACTGTTCCGTTTTGTCATGGAACCATTTAGAATACAAAAAGGATATCACGAATTAATATCGCAAGCGGATGCAAAAATTACGAACCGAGGAAGACTTCTGAAATCCATATAGGTACTTAATATGTACTGTAGTGTTGTAGAATGTAAATTATTCTCGATAACAACCCAGCTTAGTTTTAAATTTAAGTAATTAAAACAAAGATGTTCCTTTTATTGATAAAAATGAGCAGACAATACTTGTGTAGGTAAGTAGGTACCTATTTATGTTAGGGTTTACCTACGTAGGTACCTACAAGTATTGTAGGTACCCATGTTTGTTAAGCTTCGTTTAGTTCAGGTAAAGCAGTTTTTTTTAATTATGAGAAATCCTTGCCAGGTACCTACAGTATGAAATTTTAGTCGGTAATACCCGTTAGAAAGAATAAATAAATTTGTGGCTAGGTATGTACATGTTTTACTCAAGACGTAATTGCCGAAAAATATAAAACTGATTAAAAATCTAGCCGTTTATTTTTTTTTAAATTTGAAAACCGTTATTCAAACTATTTATTTTATATTGATATAATTACTTACTGGTATTGTTGATCATTAAACGTTACACAAAGAAAATATCTATATACTTATATCACTGTTTTTTTTTTAATTTTAATATCAAGTTAGGTACTATTTATACTTTTATAATATTGGTTACGTGGTTATCTTAATTAACACATTCAATGTCTCAAATACATTTATAAAAAAATGTCTGGGCGGCTAGAAGGCATTAGAATGTAATAACTGATCTATACCATGTAGGTGCCTAGTTAGTGATTAAAAACTATATTGGTACAAGTCGGTTATCTTGGATACAGCGGCAAACACATTTTGAAATGATACTAGATTATTTGTTAGGATAACCTAACCTAACTTAACCTAACCTAAGCCAAACTAACAAATAATTAAGTATATCGGCTATTTTCAAAATGTGTTTGCCGTTGTAGGTCTCCAGTATAAACATAAATAGAACCACTATATTTTTTAAAACATCATAGGTATGTTTTCCTGGTAAAATTTTACTGTTAGAGACACACTTTGTAATTCTGTGCGGCATAGATTTTTTTTAGAATTATAATAACCATGTCCTTGGATTTTCGTACAAGGTGCTTGTTAGTAATTTTGAATAATAACAAACACCCAGGCTTTGAGAAAATCACATGAATATTTTGTCTTCACCGGGATCGAACCCAGAACTCTCGGGTGGAAGGCCAGCACCTTACGCACTGCACCACGAGAGCCGCTGTGTGCAGTACCTATAATTACCCATCTATATACCTAAGTACCTACCCATCTGGTGATTGTATTGAATTTCATATGTTTTGGTGAGTAGGTAGGTACTTAGGTAAGTAATTAAATGTATTGTAAAAACCTACCGATATTGGCCTAGATAAAGGGTTAGTAATTATTATAAATATATTATATAAAGTTAGAATTGAGGGTAGCTACGAATTGCAAAGTCGTTAATTATAGGTGTACACTATACATAGTCTTTTATACCGAGAAAAAATCAAATGGACAAATGAAGCAGAGAAAGCTAAACCCTATTTTGATAGTGTTTATAAAAGAACACAGAAGAATAGCAAAGGCGGTTAGATTTGATAGTTAATAGACACATTGTAGAAAATTGGGAGCAAAAAAATGAAGAGCAATATTTTTGAGTTATATTTAAAATGCAGATAATATAATTGACTTAGCAATGAATAGGTACCTTCATTCGTTCTTATATTATTAAATGGTGTTAAGATAAGTAGGTACCTACTTATCAAAATGTCATTTACCGTCATTGTAATTAGGTACTTAAGTAGATACTTAAAATTCTTCTTGACTGTTAAAATATCTAAAAAGCTTAAAACTTTTAAATCTTTTGGTTATAACTAAATTAATAAATATTTTAACAGGCAGGTAGACACAGTTACTACAACATGGTAAATAATAATAATTACTTTCCAATATCAATGTTTACTTAATAAAAAAAGCTTTTTTTTTAATAAAGATTCATTATTTTTATTTAATGTTTAACATAAGTATTAATTTTTATAACTAAGTTAAAATTTATAGTCTTACACAGTTTAACATAAACTCCCACAATGTAAAATACAATAATTGACATTTCAGTGATTGAAAATTTAAGTGTCTCTGAAAAACATTTTTTTATAGATTTAGGAATTTAGAAACAGTTGGGTTTTGGGTTGATAAGATCCACGCAAGTATAATGTAAAAAGATAATTCAGTGAAGAACAGCAATTAGCACTTTCCAGGAAGTTGTTAAATTTTAAATGCAAGCAACCAATATTCAAGTAGATTATATTTTGTCTACCTGAGAGAGAGTTTATACTTTACAGTTAGGTTTTTGGGTTAAGTTTTTGGTAATGGATAACCAACACAATGTTGTATTATTTTTTTTTAAATTAAACACTCGACACAGGGATGTAGGTACTGTTCCTTTTCTACTGTGGTTATAGAGACGTAGAATAACAAAATCTTAATACAAAAATGGTAATAATAATAATTTTTGATATCTACCTAGTGTGTATCCAATATTGATTATGGTGGCCAGAGCCAGTGTATCGTATGTTCGACTTAACAGATTTTTAATTTAAAGTTTGTGTATACAGGGAAACAAATTTAATAGAAACTAGCTTAATATCCTGACGATAGTGGTAGCAGTTTTGAAACATGGTTCGCTTTGTTATTTTAGGTATTTATGCCATAAAATCAAAGGACTCAAAGCATACCAACTGCTCTCAAATATTGAGCACGTGATAAACTTTGAAAATAACATTATAATATAATCTTTAACACGACGTGGTAAAGTTTATCTCATATTTTTCCACTTACGAGATCTATATCCTGCTATACCACACCAAATAGTTTAAGCTAGTTTCTATTAATTTTATTTTTCCTATACTTAGATATATTTTCTTTTATACAAAATTTACTGTTTGAGTATAATATTCACAGAAACCAGAAATTTCTCAAACCGAATGTCCATAGACATCAAACGGCTTAAAAAAATTTCCATAAAAAATAATGAAGAAAATACAAACGTAGCCATTTTTCTACATAATAATGTATTTTGTTATTCTATGTCTATTTGTAGATGAGTTTTAGATTAAAATTTGGACTGCGATATGGGTGATCAAGTGGCGTTTATGTTTAAAAAATACGTAAAATTATATAAATTTCAAGAAAAACTTACAAATTGAATAAAAATGTAGGACTTAGGTAGGTACCTACATTTAAATAGAAAAAAAGCCTGAAAGTATATAATTTACAAATTCTATTGAGTATCGAATTGAATTCATACATATTATTAATCAATAATTAAAAAAGACAAATCGTAAAGCTGTAAATGCTAATTAGGTACAAAAACGTCGCTTGATGTAGGTATGCCCACTTAGCCAAACTATCCATGTGCCATTATATTATATCTTAGACAGAGTAAAACTACTTTTTTGAATAGGTACTCGTGTATGGTAAGACATTGGCGTTGGTTTAAATAATACCTATGTAGGTATGTAATTAAATAAATTATGCTTGAGATAGTCTGGCTGCAGATAGGCGAAATGCATTAGGCAGTCCTAGATAAAATTTATTTCAGATGAATTTAAGATCTTTAGCTGTTTGCAGTGAAAAAAATACAACAGTTTACCTGTGTTGCCAACTTTTTTCGCGTCCACCGACGATGTGTGTTTGGAGGGAAAGGATTCCCGAAGCTCGGGTGTTTGAATAGAAACACAGTTTTTTTTTTAAACTTCAAATCTCATATATTTTTTTATCCACTGACTATTAACACTCACTGTATAATGAAAAAAATTGCATATTCAAATTGTCGTATGCGATATTATTATTTTATATAATCATTTTTTTTTGTCCATATTATCGTGAACTATTTGTACAATGCATGAGAATGTTAGTCGGATTGTGAGCGCGATTCGCCAACCGTGGGTCGCGGCCGTCTTCTCTCCCGATTATTTAGTTTACCCTAATATTTGTTTTTTTTATTTACTCTTAATTGCTAATATTATTTACAAGTTGTTCGTATTTTTTGGTATTCACATCAAAATCCTTTCTTTCCATCGTTCATTCGCTCGCCGCTTGCACACTGCCGCGGAGTCTCAGATCTGTCATAATTTTAAACTGTAAACATTTGTCAATGGGTATATCTCACAAGTATTCGACTAACAACGATATAAAAAAATAATAATAAACGAATCGTAAAAGCACTGGGAGATAGGGATGGGACAATTCCCGAGCGACGGTCATCGCTAGATACGGCATCAAATAGAGAATAGACAAAAAATAAAGTCAGCCACGACGCTGGCATAATCCGAAAGCTGGATAGGTAAAGTATATTATTCCCGGTTAACTCGGTTCTAATAGTAAAGGGGCAATAGACAAAAAATAACTTGGTAGATGGAATGTGAAACCTTTTCTCGGAAGCGAGCCCGCCGCGCCGCGACTCGTCGACATCTTTACTATTTACACTTAACGCAAAAAAAACAAGAGAAAAAACATAACGCTCCTTCTTCGATATGGCCTACGTTTAAAAACTAAAAATATTATTATACGATGCGTAGGTATCCGTCCTAGTCGATTCGAACTTTTTTTATAAATATTATTTAGGTATGAGAAGAATGTGCAATGTCCGCGACCGCGAAACGAAACTCGTCTCCGACCGCTCGAGTTGGAGAACATTTCAAAACGAGTGCGCTCTAGCCGGAGACGGTCCTTAACGATATACAAATTTTTATCAAAACTAACAGAATCACGTAAAACGAAAAGTGGGACTTACATGGTAATATTTACAAGAAATACAAAGTGTAAAATTAACAGTTCGCGAATCACACATAACGCAGGGTCGTCACGCCGCGGGGTGGAGAAGGGCGCTCGAAACACTTCGGGAGTGCCCCTCCGCGATGGGCGTGAGCCCTAATAAACTGATCACTGCCGTAGGAGTCCGGCGAGGCGCAGGAAAGCGAGAACTGTCGGTGAAGTTCACAGCGGCGGGATGTCGATGTCTGCGGCCGGAAAAGCCGCGTCTCACATGAGCGGCAGGGCGCGCTCGGGGGCGTACGGCAGGGGCGCGCGCTGGTCGGGCTCGGGGACGTGGTACATGTTGATGATGTGGCTAAGGTCGGGCTGGCCGTATTCCCTCTTCATCACCATTGACGGATCAGGCTGGCCGTATTCGCGTTTCATCGCCGCTAATCCTTCGTTTACTCCGTACTCTCGCTTCATACTGAGGAGCATGTGAGCGTCCGAAGGAGGCGCCCCGAACTCCCGTTTCATCGGAGGTCCGGGAGAAAGGGGTTCAGACTTAGCACTCGAGCCGCTGGGACTGTGAGACTGACACGAGCCTTGAAGGGCGTAGCCTCCGGGGGATCCTTGGGGTCCATAGGGAGATCCGGGTTGCTGAACATACGGTGATCCTTGTCCGGGAGCCGCTCCACCTCCGCCATACATTCCATATCCAGAATTCATATACGAGTTGATTGAACCGTGTTGCATCTGTCCCATGTCGTATCTCGGATAGCCGTATCCTGGCTGCTGTTGATATGCAGCAGGATCGTGCATCATGTATCCATTGGGCATGTAGCCGTTAGGCATTTGATACATATCTCTAGACGGCGCGGGCGGTTGCGAGGGCGGCGCCCGTGACTCTGACGACTGCATGAGCCCTCCTACACCGACACCGACTCCCATTGGATATTTATCCTGTTTCTTGGCAAGAGTCTTTGTTTTCCGACGAGGGCGATATTTGTAATCGGGGTGCTCCTTCATGTGCACGGCGCGTAGACGTTTCGCTTCGTCGATGAACGGTCGCTTCTCGGTTTCAGACAGATCCTTCCACTGTGCACCCAGTCTCTTAGATATTTCTGAATTATGCATTTTTGGGTTATCAGAAGCCATTTTCCTGCGCTGACCCCGAGACCATACCATGAAGGCATTCATCGGCCTTTTCACACGATCGATATTCTGGTTTTTGTTAGAATTGTTGTTATTATTCGGCGGTGGGGCATGATGATGCACCGGGTGATTGGAATGCGGCTGGTGGTGAGCGGGGGGTGAAGGTCCCGCTCCTTGAGACTGGAGATGCGGCTGGTGGAGCGGTTGATGCTGGTGCTGTTGAAGTCCCATCATGCCTCCTAGGGCTCCGAGCGAGCCGTAGGAGTGGCCGTGCAGGCCGTGGTGCGGCGGCACGTTGGCGTGCAACCCTCCGCCTTTCAGATCCGTCTCCATCGTCAGCATGTCGTCTTCCCTCGGCGCGTACAGTTTGACGGAATGGGGGGACACTTGTAAAACACTTCGAATTCCACTTCGCACTGGCGCGTCACTACTGCGTCATGAAAACAAAAAAAAATGTAAACGCGGCCGGCGGCGGCGAGAGCGATCGCGGGTATTTACTGCTATCGTTCGAGTCGAATTACTGTTCAGTTACGGGACACCTCCGCGCGGTTCGGAATACCTTTCCGTTGTGTGGCACGGTCGGGACGGGCCCGCACCTCCTATCGCTGCCCCCACCGTGGAGGCTCTATCTGCGTACGCCTGCGGAAAAGCGATTCGGCCAATGAGAGGGCGGCGGGCGGGGCGATCCGCGCGCGCAGAGGAAGGGAGAGCCCTTCGACGCTCTCCTCTCTTCCTTCTTCCCTTCGGGATAATACTCAGGCTAGCGTTGGGAGCGCTTCGCTCGCGCAACTTCATTTTAAACTCAAGGGCAAAATAACACTGAAAACACACAAAACAAAAGTGGCATATTTTTCAGCTGTAAAATGAGAGGTATTAATAATTCTTACTACAATATTGAATCATCGATGAATTTTAGTATTAAGTAGGTAGGTAGGTACCTACAGAACATTTATATTATTTTACGACATCTACTTTTTGCATTGACAGAATAATCTGATATTTTTAAGTTGTCAAGCGCTCGCTGCAGACGGACGACGGTTGGAAAAAAAATTAGCAACGAATGAAATTGATTTTATTGTAGCTCTCTTAGGTAGATGCATGCAAAATTATTTAAAAGATCTAATTAAGTACATATTTATGTTTAAGTAGGTAGATAGATACTTATCTACGAATATACTTTATCTAGGCTAATTTACGGTGACTGATATCTTATATAATAATATAAAGGATATTTATCAATTAATAACATACCTATTTCCTAACAAACCACATAAAATAATGTAAATAGAAATGCCCATTGGATTACTGGATAAAACTATTTGATAAATTTAAAAGGTCCATAAAAATTGGGACATAATAAGTGCTATCTGCATAAGCATGTAGGTACCTACCTAAGTAGGTGTACATACCTACCTAAATGACATACTTACCTATTAATCCTGCATTGGTTTCACTTCAGACGAATCAGTATTTTCAACAATGAATACAAGTGTACGTACATTAATTTTAAATATAGATTTCAGCTCACTACTCTGGAACACTAAGGTCGGTACCTATCTACCTATGAGTTAAGAAAAATATTATTAGGTAGAGAAGTATTGATTAGGTACACTAATTAAATGGTTATGTAGGCAGGTACCTACCTATGTGATTAGTTCCCACTTACCTACTACTTGTAGGTATGTAGGTACTACCTATCACTCATTACCTACTAGCATACACGATGGTCGAGTGGAATGTTCGCTTCTGAAGTCGTGGGATACGGATTTGAATACGGCGTCTGGCAATTTCACATGTTTTCTCACAGAGTCTAGACTCGACGCACGTATCTGCCTACCAGTGGCGAAGGGTGAAAGTAGGCTGTGGAAATCCGACATAAATAGTGCACACTTTGTCGGTCATAGGTACCTACTTAGGATTTGTTAACATTGAACTTAAGTAGGTACAGTACAAATTGCGGATGGTATTGGTTCAAAAAAATCAATTAAACCCTGCCTAACGCAAACTATAATTGACTACTTAGGTATATTACTTAAATAAAAATATCGTCAAAATATCGAAAACTATGGCATTCAATTACTTTTAATTTTAGAAATTTATACTCAACTAACAGAATATTTTTTATCTATTTTGATTTGGGTAGATAGGTAGGTAGATACATAGAGCTTAGGCTTAGATAATCAAAATTTAAAAACCATTTGCAATTTGTATCTATTCCTAAGCTCAATAAAAAAAATAAGTAAGAAAGTATGGCTGAAATGAAATGAAAAATAATGCCTAAGTTAGAATATTTTTTGTGGATTAACAAACAGATAGGTAAGTAGATATAACCTAGGTATTACGCAAAGCAACTGATACAATATATTATTTAGGTACCTAGATACCTACCTACCCACCCTGTAAATGTAGATAACAGTAGGTTGTTAGGTAGGCTAAGTACAATAACCTCTCATTCTAGTCATTCGCACATCGTTCTATTGATATGAACTGAATGAATGCGGTAACCATGCAGTTATTTTATGGGAATAATTAGGTAGGTAGGTGATTACTTACGATAAATATGTCGATAGGTAGGTACATAGGATAACAGTGGCGAAAAGTGCTTTTTGTAAAAATCGATACCTACCACATTCCAATAGGGAAACAACTCAAAAAACTTTGTTACAAGGTAATGGCATAGGAATTTTTGCAGAAATTGTCATTTTAGTTTTAAAACCTTGATTTTGGAAAAATGTAGGTACCTACCTACATATGTTTTTTTATATTTAGTTAATCAGCAATGCACAATAGAGTTTTACAATTTATTAAGGAATTAACCCAGAAATTTCAGTACCTAGGTGTACCTATAACTGAAACGATTGGTCGGGAAACCTACGCACCTACCTACCCTCTAAAGTATTCACCGACAGGTAGGTACCTAAGTACCTACATACTGCTTACATACTTGTACACTGTAGGTATGTACCTAGATATCTACATCCTATATGAATATCAGAATTAAATAAAACTTTGCGTACCTACTTACCTACGTAAAATTTGAAACTAAAAATAATACACTAGGTACCTACCTACTTAAGTATAGGGAGACACTAGGTAGGTACTTATTGACTAAATACCTATGTCTGCTTACACTTGTCTAAAGCGTTGATTTTCTTTGAAGCAGATGTGTCAACTAATTTGTCAGAAAATTTTAAAGGGGGCCTCGAAACAATTCAAACAAGTCGTAAAATTATGAAATTAAACCAAAATTTAAAAAATAAACTTGCCTACTTATTTCTCACAAACTAGGTAGGTATAAAATATTACATAATGCATAACAAAAATCCGTGAAACTAACATCAAAAGGACCTACATAACATAACTACCTAAATACAGGAAACTTAAAAGGCTGTAAGTGCCAGAAATTATGAAAACGGTTTTATTTAGGAAATGGATAGCATGTGCCAAGACCAACGTCCTACAGAAGGGTACAAGTGCCACTGATGCCCGGAAATAATTCTTAAAAATTCCAGTAGATGGCGTTTGTTGTATGAATTGTATGGATGATGTATGAATAATTGAATGTTTGAGTGTGTTTTTAAATTCCCATCTAGGTAGTTTCTTTTTTTGAAAATGGCACTTACGCCCTTTTAAGTTTCCAGTATTCATTACTATACAAACAGAAATCTACCTATATCCTACTTGTACCTACACAAACAATAAATCATTGATATTATAATGTGTCATCACTGTTGTCTTCAATAATAATTATACAGGGCATAGATACGTAAATTTAATTTTACTGATTAGGTAGGTACCTAGATACGTTGCTAGTTAGAATTTACTATTGTTTATTTTTGGAGCACCCCAAAATTAGTCTATGTGTCGGTCCTCTAAGAGGCCATCCATGGACTGAAACCGTACTATGCGGTTTAGATCCGTGTTCCATACTAAACTTATGATTTTTGTTCATGAAAATATATTTTCACTAAATTTGTAAGTGTAGGTGTATGGTGTAAACGGAGACGATCAGATGCTTATAATACTTTGTGGAAATATTATTTCCATGACCAGAAAAGATAAGCTTAGTATAGCACACGGTACAAAACCGCATACGGTTTCAGTCCATGGATAGGCTATAAACCTCTCCCTAAACCCACCAAGGCTGTGTTTTGGTAGCTAAGCTAGATTGATTTTTAGATTTGAGAAGTAGTGTCACGGTACAAGTCGGTTATGTGGAATACGGCGGCAAACACATTTTGAAAATGGCCGATATACTAGATTATTTGTTAGGTTAACCTAACCAAACCTAACCTAAACTAACCCAAACTAACAGATAATCCAGTATAACGGGTATTTTCAAAATGTGTTTGCCGCTGTATTCCACATAACCGACTTGTACCGAAACATATTTTAAAAAGCACATATTGTTTATAGTATCTATATTTTTCTGCTTTCCTATTTATTTATCCAGTAAACTTAAATAGCATATCTACCTACATAGGTAGGTACTTCAGATGGACTTAGTTTACCGTACCGATTGGTGTATTAAGTTTTGGTCACCGCATGAATAATGCTTGCAAAGTGCAGCCAAACAGATGTAAAATTTGGGCATTCAGAATTTTTCATTATACAATTTATTTATATAGAGAGGTGAGTAGCCAACAGGTGTATGATAGAATTTTTTCAAAAGAGTTTTTTATTACAATGAAAATTATTATTCACTAGAATAATAAATTCCTACGAAGGTAGCGATTGTATAAAAGGGCATAATGCTTTGATTCTATTAGTACCTATGTAATAATATATGTACATTAATGTAACATTGATACCTAATATTTGATTGACGATTTGGTTTAGTTAGGATATATATTAAGAATGAGTAAAATTTGATTAGAAAATCTGATCCCAAGACCTTGGTTGGCGTGCACTAGAGTGTGCGTGATCCCTACTTCCATTATTGGTCAATGCCTACAATATAAATATAAAGGATTTCAAGCAATGAACAGATTAGTAAATATAAATGTAAAAGCCATCGCCATGGACCAAGGTTTTAAAGCAGCGATCTTTATGACGGTCAGACCGTAAAATGATATACGACAATCATTAATGTAGGTAAGCCAGTTTCCATTAATTTTGTTGTTCCTGATTTCAAGTTAAAACTAAGTAGGTAGGTACCTACTTACTACCTAGGTACCAACCTATTATACTATAATATATTCTAGAAAATTTTATATTTTTTGAATTAGATAAAAGTAGGTACCCACCTACTTAGGTACAAAGGTAGAGTCTCTGTCACGTAACCTTGCCATTTGGAATATATGTTTTTGAATGAAAACGCGAATAAACCAATCGAGTGCTTGAAATTTACTCAATTATACGGCGTACGTGTGTAAACCAATCGAGTGTCCGGCTTTTACTAATACATTTATACGGTTGCATATACACACAAATCCTTGTCACTTTGTACAATGGCAAGGGTACGTGGAGGATAGTCTACCTACCTACCTACCAGTGGCGAAGGGTGACCTTTGGAAAGAGGTAGACTATGGAGATCTGATAAAAAGAGCACACTTGTCACGTATACTTACGAGAATAGTACGATATTGACTACTAACGAATAGGTACACACTAATAAATAACAACGACACACTAATTCAATGAAACTTCAAAAACTCATTGACGACATAAAAATGAGCGATGTGTTTAAATTACGTATTTTTCAAAACATTTATACCCATCAAAAATCATTAGATAAAATTTATTGTTATTTTTAAAAACAATTTATATCTACTTATTTATTAATATTCGATTAAAAGTCGTTGAAATTATTTTTTTAATTATCTAATTATTAATGATTTCGGACAAAGTGCGCAGTCGTGACAACAATATTATGCGCGAATGTTTTAGGCTCTGCGATAGGAGCTTACCTTATTTCATACAAATCAACAGACTTGCTGAGGTTACGAGACGTAAAGTACATACGAAAAAAAATCAGAATTATTTCACACATAATCGGAAATTTATTTAGGTACGTCCAAGATAGATGGCGCGCTGTGGTATATTCTTTAATACCTTGGCAGATTGTTTTGTAAATTGTGTAATACTGTAATACATTCCTACATATACGACATCTCTCGTTGGCAAAATAAATTATTTTTATAGAACATAAAATAATGAAGTAATTAAGTATATAAATATGTCAATATGCAATTAAAAAATATTTTTCTTAAGAAGGTAGGCTTTAAATAATCGCCTAGTATGGAGTCTTCGCCGCTGCTACATACTCAGTAGCTTTACAACTATGTAATCTTCATTTTCGTCTTACAAGGTTGGTTATTAAAATATGTACTTATTAATCATCCATAAAATACTAGATATTAAAATTATATGATGAAAGCCTTCAACAAAGCATTTTTTTAATATGTACGTAGGTAAGTACATACGTACTACCTATCTATGACTTTTATGACTACCGATTTCTTATCGTTTTTAGATCCACTTACTATATATCAATAATTAAATCACTTTTAAAAGCAAATGATCAATACATTTTATTAAACTTCTTCATCTGTATTCTGTCACTTCACTAGATGCCTCTTAAAAGCTACACACAATTTAAATAGGTACTTACGTATCTACCTAACTGACAAAGTTTGATCTCAGCATTCTAGTTAGGATAATAAATTTCTTTCCTGTGGGAAAATAATATCACTTTTAGTGAGGGAAAAATTAAATAGAGAGGTGTGAAGTTCGCCTCGTTCGCAATTTGAAATAATTTGTCGCGGGATTTCCGCATTGCTATTCATTTTAAGCACCCGCGAGCATTGCTCTGGAATATCGCATCGATACCAGCACAATAATGATTTTAATACCAACGTGCAAAATAATAATTTGACTAGAGACATAACTCTATTTTGTTAATTAAATTAGATGCCTATTTAATTAATGTCTAATAACCGCATCGCATTATACTTAGGTACCTATGTAGGTACCTAAACACACACACAACAAAAAAATAAGTGTTTCATAATAAATATCAAAGTATACACATATATATACCTATTCTAGTTACTACTTTACACACAGTGAGTTAAATATGACCTATTTAAATATATATATATATAACAATGTCCACCTAATTTACACAATAAATAGAATATATCAATATCCAAAGCGATTTTTGAAACACAGTTATTGTCCTTCCAATTATTGGCATTACAAATGGCAGGTATTTCTGCACCTTGAGAGAACAAACAATGGATGCTACCAACTGCCATGGATGGCAGAGTTCTCATTTACACCGCGTATAAAAATATATAGATAAATACTTTATTGTTTTCCAAATTTAAGAATATAATATGTAGGCTGTATGGTTTAATTGAATAAAAAGTACTTTACGACATGCCAGATATTACCTACGTACTATATTTGGACTGGGATTATTACTCCAATCTCGACATCTATAAATTAATATTGATTGCATTAAATTACATGTACTTAAGTATGTATCTACATAACTATGTACCATCCTATTTATATAAGTCGCATGCGTACGGCATGGTTGCAGTAATCGCGGAAGTAAAAAACCAATTTCCAGTTTGACGTGCTATTTCGAGGTGTGTCTCGAGTGCTATCGAGGTGCCAGAGCACAATAATTGCTGGGAACTGATGACTGCCAACTGAAAGGCTGACAAAGTGGCGTACGAAAAGCGTTAGATGTTATATCATATACGCAGATTATCCTAATAGGTATAGTAGGCATGTCCAATTTAAAGTAGGCTAGCAGGAGAGAGGAAGTGGGGACATTTCGAAAAGTTATCAATACCTAATAATTTATTATCGTTTTTGTATGACGGCGGGAGAGTGCGGGGCTTAGCAAGTGTCACTAATTTCCTCATTTATCCCACAGATACATGCCCCATACCCAGACACTCGCACTTTAGGTCCAATTATATCTCATATCTGACCTGCAGCCATAAAACGAGTGTCGCCTGCGAATCATTGCAACAAGTCGTTTCTACAATAATGATTAACGAAACGAGTGTCGCCTACGAATCATTGCAACACGTCGTTTCTACAATAATGATTAACGAATGCGACGCATGGCTTGGCTTAACGGGTGTAATAGGATCGTTAGTGTCCGTTTGAGTTGCCCGCGCTGTTTTGTCTTCTAGACTTGTCAAAATATTAAAGCAAACATTGGATGGCCCAGAGAGTTGCACCAATTCATAAGTGACAATGGTCTTCCAGTGGCCACAGGCCTTGCGTGTCGTAGAATACCGAGAAGAGTGGACCAACCTATTGACTAAGCTGTTCGATGAGAAAATAATCCGTGATACGATCCTCAGTAGGTACCTACCTAATATTTGCGCGCCTGGTAGGGTGAACATAACTGCAAACCATACGCAATGTCAGATCTAGGTTAAAGTCTCGATTGTTAAGGACTCAGACACACTGTAGGTACTGCACGTTTACGCAGGTTTTACTTAACCCGATTTCAAATGCATCCGATTAGAATCTACAGTTAAACAAATTTGTGATTAAAATACGAGAAACTCGAAGATACGTCGATACAAACGGCAACAGATAGGTATTTAATGACTCTAGTTGGTACCTAATCGAATACCTACTCCAAACCGAAATAAAATAATTACAAAATAAAAAGAACTTTTTATAAGTACGTTTTTAAATTTTCTGTTGAATCATATAAACTTGACAATTCTATGTATTAATAATTTAGGACAAATAAGGCGATTGTCAACAAATCATTTTTTTGCTATTTTGCAAAAAACAAACAAATATAGAATACTGAAATGTCGTCTTGATTTCCATAGTAACGCACGTATATATTAATAATTTAGTTACTACCACTTAGCAACTAATAATAGTGGATTGGATTACGGATTTCTTCCGAAATAACTTTTCATACAAAGCAGAATTAACTGAAAATGAATTCAATTCTACTTAAAGATGGCTAAAAGTATTTAAAGAATTCATCGGCATCGTGTTCTGATATATTCTAAAAGTTTCAAATGTCTAGCTAGTCGGAAAGTTAGTTAAAATCGATTTCAAGATTTGTACTGGATAAACAACCACCGGAAAAACAAGAATACGAGCTAAGAAAAACGTGGTAAAATGCTGAAAACTTTAGTTAAGAAAATAAAGGTACCTATGTCTATTAATTTTTCTTAAATCTTTTAATGTCCGATGTATACCGTTCTAACTTTCGAAATGATTGATGACCCACTCGTGTATTTGATAATAAAGTGATTGAAAATGCAGAGAGGCTTTATAATGTCTTCTGGACTTTTGATAAAAAAAAATGCAGCACATCTGGAACCTCTCGCGGGACACAGTTTGGCAGGCACGAGTGTATAATATTGTATAGGTACATAGTCGGGTAATGACGATATTTTACATGATTTGTGAAAGTATCCTATTTGGAAAAAAACAATAATCTACGCCACTTGTTTTGAAAATATATGGATATGTGGTAGAGGTTGATACTCAGAAGTAAAGGTGTTGGAGTCGTGGCTGTATTGCCAGAGGGAGGAGGGAAAATTATCAGAATAATTAGTGCCTGACACCTTTTCCCAATTAGGGATCGACAGTCAATAGTCGCTCGAGAACAGAGAGACTGATTTATCACACCTATCGAATGATTGGACAGGGCTGGATTGGACTTTCCCACATAACAGATTAATACGATAGAAATGTGAAAACCAGTCGCAATGGACTAAGAATTTGAAGCCGGATTCGATTTATTACTTTATGATAGTTACGTCATATAACGCAAGAAATACAGAGCGCGTCAAGTGTCCTTAAATATTAGTACAGATATTGAATGCGTATTGTTACAGACATTTGTAGTATCTACATATAAACAAAGTCATTGAAAACATGTACCTAAAGTAAAATTTTGTATGAAGGTCATCAAATCAAAGTGTAAAGAGCAATGTTTTACAAGTAAATACCTACCTGCCTATGATACAGTGGTGTAACATGAAAGGTACGTAGGTAGGTTTGATAAAGGTTATAAATAACCAAATATTCACAAAATAGATTTCTAATAATTGTACACCCACGATGGCCGCGCGGCTTAAGCGTGGGTCTCAGGTTAGACTCCTGGGTCTGGCAAGTAGACATATTATTTTTCAATTTGTGTATGAGGCACAGTATGGACCTAATAGGTTGAGCAAGTGGCTGACATCTATTTCTCGTAGAAAACAAAAATCTGTTAATCATCCTGAAGCGGGCCCCAAGGACAGGATTTTTGGTGGCCTATCGCTAACGTTAAAGGCAGTATGTCGCTCTACAGTGGCGTTTTTCAAATGGTTGTTCTAGGCAAAATAACATTCAGTGTATTTTTAAACGATTTTTTTTAACACATTGAATTATGGAATTGTCGGGTATACACACGACAACTAAAAACTACATCGTACAACTATATATTTAAAATGGTAACAACCCCGAAGTAAAATAGCTTTTTTTTTTACTATTAAAGTAAATTTAAGATGTGTGTTTATCTCATTTATATGGTCGACCTGCCACGCCGGGCCCCTAGACTAGAGCCCTCTCAGCTCCCCCTTGTGAGTGCCATGGTGTTAATACAAACCTGCACTCTGTGGAGGCCTATATGATCCTATTATGATCGGACATGGTCGAAATGAGGTATCTTTAGTTGATAAATGAAATTAATAATTGTCTTAAAACAGAATCCACATACCTAATGTTGTGTACCTATCTAGGTACCTAATTGGTTTTGTCAAAAAGTTGGTTGCTGGTTAAGAAAAACATAATATCTATGTGAAGATACAACATAGGTAGTTATTACCTATTAACATACAAATAACAAGGTCGGTCGATTTACTTCTGCCAATATAAACGATTGGGCAGGTAGAGATGTGCAAATAATTTAATCTAACTTAATAACTTAATCTAGAAATGTCCTATTTTTATTTTACCACGTTTTTCTTAGCTCGTATTCTTGTTTGTCCGGTGGTTGTTTATCCAGTACAAATCTTGAAATCGATTTTAACTAACTTCCCGACTAGCTAGACAATTGAAACTTTTAGAATATATCAGAACACGATGCCAACGCATTCTTTTAATACTTTTACCCATCTTTAAGTAGAATTGAATTAATTTTCAGTTAATTCTGTTTTGTATGAAAAGTTATTTCGGAAGAAATCCGTAATCCAATCCACTATTATCGGTTGCTAAGGGGGTGGTTCTAGCAACTAAATTATTAATATAGGTAGGTGCGTTACTATGGAAATCAAAATGACATTTCAGTGTTCTATATTTGTTTGTTTGTTGCAAAATAGCAAAAAAATGATTTGTTGACAATTGCCTTATTTGTCCTAAATTATTAATACATAGAATTGTCAGGTTTATATGATTCAACAGAAAATTTAAAACCGTGGTAAATAAAATGTTCTTTTTATCTTGTAATTATTATTATAAAGTTACAAGTTATAACATACAACCAGGTAGATGTAACTTGCACATTACGTTATGCAGTTATTTGCAAAATATGAATAAGACTGACGCCGGTACAAGTTTCTGCTTCTCACTTAAAAATTAACTCCTTCAGCACTGTGTTAAGAAATTCGCGATGAAATTACACTCCTGTCCCGTGGCATTCATCTGGCGTTTCTGCCTCAAACGCCACCAGCCACATCGCTGCCTTCACACAATAATGCACTCTATTAAATACGTAACCCAGAGGTGAGTTTATCCCGGTGGATTTGGGGCGTTTTGTCGCGTTCTGCAGCGGCGCTTTGGTGCATAATGCGTAGTGCAGTTCGCAACGATGAGCAATTTCGCCATTGAAAATGACGCGACGATGTCTATCTACACTTCTCACTACTGCCACTTTTTTCATTATCTAATTTTTAATAATTGCCATTTTGAAATGAGAGGTTGGCAGGCGTGAAGCCGAACCGATGACAACTCATGAATACCGACAAGGGTTTGCACATTTAACAAAGTTTATTTTTAAATATTAAACTCATTTAATTCCAAAAGTATTATACTTACTCTAATGATTAAAGTATAATTATCAGTGGCGAAGGGTGGAGGTAGGCTGTTAAGATCCGACATACATAGTCCACAATAAAATTTGTCAGTCATAGACATGACCCCCACAAGAGGGGGGGGAGGCTGACAGGGCCCTAGCCTGGGGGCCCGGGCTAAGAAGGGGCCCGGCGAGGCGAGTCGACCAGATAAGTAAGATAAACACTCATCACGAATATGCTTTATCTATTAATCTTAAATATGCTATCTTCCTTCAATAATATTATTATTATTTATGTGGTTGTACGATACAATTTTTAATTGTGTATACTCGACTACTATACTAAATATACTAAATAGTGCAAAACCAAACCAAATAGATAATAGTCAAAAAAATATCGTCTATCTATAAAATATTTAAAATTATATCATTAAACCATACATAATTTTAGATATTTTATAGATAGAATAATATTTTTTATCTACTATAGGTTGTTTTATACAGAACTTAATGAATTTTAAAAAAACTAACCAACAACATTACGTGTAATTTGTATTCTTAATTCAACGAAAACAAATAAGTATCTATAAATAAAAAGGTGTGCACTAATTTGCCGAATCTCCCATAACATACAAAACTATTATGATTTTATTTTGTCAAGGTTTAATTGATTTTTAAAAACTAACTAACACTATCTGTAGGTAGGTAAATTATAGTCTTAGTTCAATAAAACAAATACGAATGACTGGCAAAGTTCAATGTCCACTATTTATGTCGGATCTTAACAGCCTACCTGCACCCGTCGCCACTGATAATTTTATTAGTAAGACCATGTCCGATCCTAATAGGATCATAATATTGGCCTCCACAGTGTAGAGGTTTGTATTAACAGATTTTGTTTTTTACGAGAAATTGATGTCAGCCACTTGCTCAACCTATTAGGTCCATTCCCTGACTTACACACAAATTGAAAAACAATATGTGTACCTACTTGCCAGACCCAGGATTCGAACCTGGGACCTACGGTGTGATAGTCCAACGCTTAAGCCGCGCGGCCACAAACGGTAATGATAATTGACCAATGATAATAATAATTATACGAGGAAATTCGCAGACTCGACGACGCACGACAATCACTGTGTACCTATAATAATAATTGTTAACCTTAAATAACATGTGATAATTTAGGTGCTTACCCGATCGATGCTTGGATAGCAATTATATCTGGCAACTACTGTCGAACAAGAACTTGATCGAAAAATATGAACTAACAATCCCCTTTAGTGCACCTAATCGAACTTGAGAAGCGCCCCCAAATTTATTATTTCGTTTTACGCTCTCGTGTTGTACGGATCTGTCAATTTACGTAATTTGAAGCTTTTTATAATAAAAATATGTTTAAAACGATCAGGAGTGATGTTAGAATTATTATTAGTAAACTATTGGTTTATTGCGACGGAACAAAGGAGTCGCATCTAAAATATAGAGCCGATAGTTTATTAAACATGCCTCTGGCACGCGTTGCCGCCATGATGGGTACGTCACTGATAAGTCTTCTGCATACCACTAGGTACATCAACTTCGTGTTATCGCCGATTTCTTGTTGTCGGACAATAATCAGTAAAATGAAAAACACATATTGCGATGCACGTTGGTTTAAATCTCATATAAGATAGATTTTTGAGGTTGTTCAAAATGATTTAGGTAAGTAGGTATGTTCAATACAGAATAGGTACAAATAAGTTATCCTATTATTAATAACTATATATTTTTTTTAAATATATAAAATATATTGTCATAATATTATCATTAAGTATATTATTAAATGCATAGGTTATTAGGAAGTTCCTGCATGTAAGTAGGTACTTACTTACTATACAATCGCCCTGTGTCGAGTGAATTTTTTTATGCGACAAGCAGATTTTTTTTAAACCAAAAATGTCGCACCGACGCTTTGTGCGGCAGTACATTAAGTTACACGTGTTTTGTGAATAACAGCAAAGTCACATCGACAAATTCGACGTGTAGCAGTCGGACGAGTTTCAATGTGTGACCGTGCTAAAACTCACCACGCACAGTGAGATGGATGTGGATTGTGCATTTATGTATGTTTTTGAGGTTGTATAATATGTTCAATAAAGGATGGCTAGAAAATTTATAGTGTATGTGTCAGTGTGTGTTAGTAATTGACGGAGACCTGCGAAGGCTATAATGCCATAAATGCTAATGCATCATCTGTTGGTAAAAGAAAACAAACTTAGAATGGTTGGACTGAGACACAGAAAATTTTAGGATGCTCATCCAAAGGAATTAAAAACCGAAATTGCTGGAGAGTCTGGGATGGAGAGTATTTCTGGAGAAGACCGAGATTCACAAAAGTTTGCAAAGTAGGTACCAACCTACCTAAAATATTTTCGAAAAATACTTGTAAATCGACGAGCCCTGGTTGATTTTATCTCCTACACAAAGTCGCTCTCGACGCCACAAATATATAAAAGGAATTGTCAAGGGCGTCGTTTGATCGGGTCGCCACCTCTGAACAGTGACATTTCGCGGGAGTAGCGGATGACAAATGACAAGTACCAAGAGACTAGTGGAAAGTGGGACGCCATTCGCGAGCTGGTGGTGGCTGCGAGTCTTCACGCCCGCCGAATCCCTACAGACCGCATTCCGCAATAATTAATTATCACATGGTTGGGTACTTGGTGACTTATTCTATGCAGGCACTCCTGGAGGTGTTAAATGAGGGAGCGGTGATGTCGATATGTAGATAGGTACTAATCACGTTAATTAATTGATTGCGTGCCTATCTACCTGTATTTTCTAAATCTACACGGATACTGCGACCTGACCAAAAAATACGAACGTTTACTTTTACTCCTAAAAATAACTTTATGCCTACACAAGAATTGCCATAAATTAATACCTAATATTAATTATTGTTATTGAAATATTATTCCATTTTTAAATAATAAAATTACATACAAACACAATGAAACTATTGAGTCTGTAATCGTAACTAATATTTTGGACAGGTAGGTGCATAATATTATAGTGTAGATGTTAGTAATAAGAAATATCTTGGTAGCTACACAGAAAGGCTATACCTTATGCTATAATTATGTAGATACACTGCTAGTTGCGTAATAATTGGAGGACACTTACCAAGACTTCCAAAGCCCACTACCATACCCATGGCCCCATGGCCCCGACAAGGGGGGGCTGACAGGGCTCTAGCCTAGGGGCCTGGGCAGAGGGGAGCCCGGCGTGGCGGTCGACCAGATAAATGAGATAAACATACATCTTAAATTTGCTTTATTAAGTAGTAAAAAAGTCACCTGCAGCACCGTTTTTTTTTATAAAAGACATGGCTGTGCGACACAATTTTTGGTTGTGTGTTAAAAAATCTGCACTGAATTTTATTTGACCTCGAAAACCATTTGGAAAACGCCACTGTAGAGCATCAGACTGCCTTTAACCTTAGCGATAGGTAGGGGGCCCGCCAATGATCCTGGCTTGGGTCATGACCATACCTCTACAGCTGGAACAGCTGATATAGGTACTTACCTGCTGATATTATAGGATTTATTAAATTTTGATTTTTTGACTAGATATATGTAGATACTAAATTAACATTAATAGTGGTTTTTTATCAATATTTTTATACTGGAACAAATAATATTCATTGGTTGATATATTTTCTTTTTTTGGTGGAAGCATAGAGTTTTAAAGAAATGTTATTGTACCTATTTATAATTAGACGAATGAAAAATTTGGGCTACGGAGTGAATGTTGTGTCGGTTTTGCTAAGCGTAGACCAAGCGTAGACCTTCTGGGAAAGATAATAGTAGGTACCTAATTAGGTATGATAATGTTAAAATAAATTAAATATTGTTAGTTTAATTAAAATAGTTAGGTAAATTGTCATTTTATTCATTGCTTATTTTTTATATTAGCCAAATTTAGATTATTTTTTAGAATAGACAATAGTTTCATGACAATAATAATAAGTACTGATAATAGATAACCATAGGTACTTAGTATTTTTAACATCAACGCTTTGAAATCAGCCCTACCCAGTTAAATAAAATACGAGGGTACCTATTAAATACTATCTACCTATGTTTATACAATAATATTGTTTAATTGCATAATGAAACTCAGTAAGTTAGTAGGTAGGTAGGTAGGTACATAATATCTAGTAAGCGCAAGACGCGAGTAGCAAATATCTTCACGCTCGTTTCACCCGCCAGTCACTTGCAGCCCGTGACGACGCGAGTCACCCGAGCTGTCTGTCAGCATTCTACATTACATTACAGCAGTGACGCTCAACCTTTTTTGGGTTTGTGTCACATATTAAATGAAAGCGCTCTGGGCCATCACTGCTAGGGATCCCGGACTGTTTTCGATACCTATGAATCCCAGGATTGGTAAACGTAATCCAGAAACATTTGGCATTGATTTTTTATCAATTTTTATGGAAAATAAAATATAACAAAAAAATACTTTACAATACATGACACAGGGAGAATCACTGGATAATAAACAACCATTTTTGCTGCCTTACGCAATCGTAACAACATCGGAAAAAAACTAATACTTCATGCTTTGATAAATACTTCGGGTGTATTATTCAGAATAATGTTTTAATTACTTAAATCTTTTTTTTTTTAAATATTGTATTTATTGTCGACACAATGTTATTTTTTATGTTAATTGAACTTGTATTTGCTATCTTTTCATAAATAAATAAAACTGTTTTACTTTTACATTATTATTTATATTAGGTACAATATTATTTACTCCATTAAACTTATGTATTTCCAAGATTAAACGTACGCAATATTAACAATAAATGACTTAAATAGTATAAATTATACTAGATTTATTTTTGACCGATTTTATCAATGTTTTTTGTATATATAAAAATTTTATATTAACTATCGAAAAAAATGTCAATCCCGGGATCGTCAAATTGTAATCCCGAAATCCCGGGATCAATATTTTGGCTGGGGATTGGATTCCCTAATCACTACAAACTTAGTCACAGTTAAATATTTAAATTGCATGGCTAGCTAATCTAAGCAGTTTATCATTCATTAATTAAACAAATAAGTACATTAAAATAATTATAAATTACCATTTATTTACGTCACGCTTTTCAATATTTAAAAAGTTGTTTTACCAACGTACTAAGACTGACATCATGTGACAAACATTTACCTGTACTTTTTATTTTTATTATAAATGTCATGTTGTGAACGTCTTGAATTATTAATTTATTATCTGCTCAATGTGTATTTTTTAAACAAATAAATAATATACTAGTTATTGTATGCATATCTACGTGAAATAATGGTTAACTGTTGGCTTAAAAACAACACGTTATTTTAAAACTTCGCATTCATTTTTTAAATCATAAAAAATCCTTCATTAGGTCTACATATTTAAAAAAAAATACTAATTAGGTACAATATTGTCGTACTTTTATTGTGCCTGGCGCTAGTTTACGGAATCCCAAGGATTCACGGATCTCTGGTTGGAAATCACTGCATTACTGTATCATTACTACATTATTTCATTAATGTTGCCTTATTTTTTTTGTAATACGAACTTTAAAGTTACTTTACTTACGAGAAGAGATATGTAAGAAGGTAGGTACCAACTTAAAGTCCTTTTTGATAAAATGTTAAAAACATAAGTATACGTAGGTATATGTACATATTAGATTTGTGATTTTTAAATTACCATGGAGTCGGAGGCCACTAGAGAGGTCTGAATATAATTCCAGGGAGACGCAAAATGTCAGAAAGCGTGTCCGGAAACTTGTACGTACGCAGTTCGCCGTATCACACTTTACCGTGAAAGATTGTATCGGAAATATATGGCCATATATTAAAAACCGTCCAACCTCTTTGGGTCATGTAATACTAACATAAATTTCATTTCTAAATAAAACACAGTTCTTGTCGGTTTACACTTTACAGGAAGCTAGCAGCAAACAAATTTTGAAAATAGCCAATATACTGGGTTCTTTGTTAGGTTAGGTTAGGTTTTCATTCTTGAATTCATGAATTTTGCCAAAATCAGCTATGAAAATTGATTTATATTGAATCTAATAAAATTGGAGACCGTATAGTATCTAAGTATAAGGTCATCTCTTTCCGATAAGAAAGCTCACGGCGAGCTGTGCCACGGTGAAATGTTTTACGTACAAATTACATGTAAACGTCAGAAAGTACTTAGGTACCTAATTGGAATAAATACACCTGATTTATAGATCATAATTATTAGCTGGGCTCGGTCAACGGCTGATCTACTGCGGATATAGTCCTCTCTTAGTTCTGTCCACTCTTTTGCGTTCTTAGTTATTGGCTGCCACTTACAAACATACCTACATTCACAAAACTTGATGAGTTTGTCGATGTAACGAGTTATAGGACGGCGCATATAGGTACCTACTACCTACGGAATTTTACATTAAAGTCGAATACAATCAGTGACATCCCTAGATAAAATGCCGCCCCTAGGCTACGCCAAAATGCCGCCTCATTTTTTATCATCCTTGCATCAGTCCAATATCTAAGAAATGTGTTGTAAGGACTAAGGATACATTACTAACAAAATATCAGAGTAATTATTCGCAAATCTGCACGTGTCGTTTCTGGTCACCAAGGACGTCGAAGTGCAACGGAAGTAAACTAGATATCGCGAACCTGACAAAACCAGTGAGTTATTTTTAATGGAAAGATATTTTCGTTATTACTAAGTTTAGATAGCTATTTCTATATATTCAAAATGATTTTCTTCGATTTGCCGCCCTTCGAGTAATTGCCGCCCCCAAGCGACGCTCAATCTGCCTACCCCCACGGGACGTCACTGAATACAGTCATTGCACTTAAAATACTGTACTATTTTTTTTAAATTTAGAAAACTCGATAGGTAGGTAGATAGACAAGATCCAATATGTCCAGGTTGACGGAATGATTCACGATTTTGTCCGAGACACATCACCCACTCACTCACGCTTCCGCCTCACGCACGTATCAAATGGAGACGCACGCTCGCGCGGCCTCACGCGGAAATAATTCATTGATTCGAATCCTCACAAAAGATTCGAATAATTCATTTTCATGACTAGAGTCACTTTGTTTTTGTTCGTTTTCCAACACTAATTTATATATTTATAGTGATTTTGCATGTGACTATACACAATGATTTCCTTAGTAGGCAAAATGCCGCCCTTAAGCGGAGTCAGAATGCTGCCCCATTATATTTTAATTTCAAATTGTTCGAAAATTCTTTAGGTACCTATTTTATAATTAATTTTTGACTGCCTATTTTAAACAAACAAGTGGCATAACAAATCTGCCAAACTCACTATAGGTAGATATTATACCTACTTAAGTACTGAAAATTATTTCATGAAACCTACTCTAGAGATTTGTGGCGCTGACAGGTTTGGAGGCACCCCAGTAAAAAAATGCCTGAGCGAAGAACCGCCATTACAATAAATGATTCCAAAAGTTGTCATATTTGTATTTGTTCCTTCATTCACCGTCCTTTATAATGTCGTCGCTGTAGGATTGGTTTCCCGAATAGACCAAATGTTCAGGAGACGAAAAACATATAGAACCTATATTTAAATACATGGAGATATTTAAATAGTTATTTTTACAGCATATGAATGATGTATTCATTACCATTACAAAGTAATTTAAAGAAAGGGATGGTTCTCGTCCAATTAGATACAAAAAAAACATTCTGCATTAAGAGGTCGATTTCGACAAAAACGGATATTCGGTAAACCAATCTACAGCGACGATGTGTCACCTTTATGGAACGCATGGCCTGCCTGCCCCCAAATTTTGTTAGAATACTCATACATTCAAAATCCTGCTTCAAAATGTAGTGTATAGCCTATTTGAATTCTATTTAATAATCTGTTCTGTGGATGTAATTATACATTCAAGAATTTCTACTTTATCAAATCATTTATAAAATTTCTCGGGCATTTTGTGTACAACAATTTAAGTACAACAGCTGTTGTCAGTTATGTAGGTATGTACTTACAATTTAATATAATTTGATATCATCATCATCATCAGCCGGGGTCAATCCACTGCTGCATGAAGGCCTCCCCAAGCTTTCTCCAACTCTCTCGGTCCTGTGTCGTTCGCTGCCACGTATTTCCGCCGAAATTTACCAGTTCGTCAATCCAGCGGCTTTTAGGGCGACCCTGTGGCCGTTTCGTACCCCTTGGGTACCACTGGATGACGGCATTTGTCCAGCGGCCGTCCTTTCGGCGAGCAATGTGTCCCGCCCATCTCCATTTCAGCTGTTTGGCAACGTCTATTACATCGCGTCTGCTTCCTAACCCATTCGTTCCTCTTACGGTCCTTTCGCGTGATGCCCAACATGCACCTCTCCATGCCTCGCTGTGTGACTCTTAGCCTTTGGACATCTCTCGTGTTGAGGGTCCACGTCTCGCAGCCATATGTGAGCACGGGTAGCACACATTGGTTGAACACCTTACGCAAGGACTCGCGGATGTCAGTCAAACGGTTGGTCTAAAGATAAATGTCTCAAAGACAAAAGTGATGAGGAACTGTATTTCGGACCCTGCGATTATCTGTATTTCTGGCACCCAACTCGAGCAAGTCAGCAGCTACGTCTATCTCGGACAGCAGGTGTCCATAGACGGAAGCATGCACGATGAATTGCTTGAAGAACAAAGCTCGGATGGAGTGCTTTCGGACGTCTGAATATTATCTTCAAGAGTGACCTACCATTATAATTTGATATACCTATTACAAAGTATGCTATTTTAATTCATTCAGACGGTTTATGACTTATGTGAACACACTCATTCTTTTCTTTATGCACATAGCAAGTTTTATTAAATTTGTTTCAAAAAATATTTTAGCGTTACAGACTGGCTTACGATGGCATCGTACATGCAGCAAAAACATTACGCGCTCGGCCAAAATGCATAAAAACACAAAACCCAAGTGCACACAAACAATAAAAAGTCCAGCAAAAACTACACGAGCGAGAAGGATTGACCGGACCTCCGCTGAAAATCAGCGAGAGAAAAAGGGAGGGAAACAGCGACGATGCAATCTAGCGAGAGAGATGGAAATTACTGGCCAGCAAATTTTATCGCACGTAAATAAAATATGACGAATATGTTGTAAAGTGAATTTTTATAACCCCAATAACCGAGTCGTTGCAGAATAACATGTCTACGTGCATTCATAGCACACTGCAGAGAGATGCTGCAAGGTTTTATCTTGTTGTTTCTGTATGAGAAAGTGTAAAATGTCGAAGTGTGCAAAGGTATGTCTGTCTTTAGGGTATAAAAACTCTCCGCACCCTGATAATAAAGCTGATGTTACATGATACAATAATTTTATGATCTGACCAGTTGACTTGATCAGGTATTTTAATCTTCTTCTTATTGTGCCATGAGGTCGGCCACCATCAAGGCGATCTTGTCTTTGTCGTCTGCTACCCGGTAAAGTTTGGTGGAGCTGCACTCGTACCAATCACGGAGGTTCTTAAGCCACGAAATGCGGCGCCGTCCTCTGCTACGCTTCCCATTGATCTTTCCTTGAATGACAAGTTGGAGAATGCTGTATTTTTGTCCTCTCGTAATGTGGCCGAGGTATTGTAGTTTCCTAGTTTTGATACTACGTAGAATTTCTCAGTCCTTCCCCATTCGATTGAGAACTTCAACATTTGTCACCCGGTCAGTCCAAGGAATTTTGAGGATGCGTCTATACAGCCACATCTCGAAAGCTTCAAGTCTCCGTGACATCTATTGGTTTAGCGTCCATACTTCCATACCATAGAAAAGAATTGAGAGCACATAACAACGTACCATACGCAGTCTCAGACCTTGGTTAAGATCTCGATTGCTAAGGAGGTGTCTCATTTTGAGAAAGGCGCTCCTTGCGATCTCAATTCTAGTTTTTATTTCCTGAGACTGGTCCCATTTCTCGTTGACCCATGTACATAAATATTTATAATGGGTCACACGTTCGATTGGTTCGCTGTTAATGAGATTAAATAAGACCAACATGAAATGAAGTGGAAAATAATAAATAGGTATTACTCGTAAGTACGTTCAAAACGACTAAGTTCTAAAAATATAATACTTATAGGTACTACGTCTTATTCTCGTACGATAGAGAAATTTTGGGTTTCCCTACGAATAAACCAATTAATAATAGAATTTTAGTTTTCAGAATAAATTCATATATTCGACCGACTTATTTTTCAAAAAAAAAAATCATATCCACAAAATCTATTGTAAAAGATCAATATTATGTATTTAATATTGAATTTCTGCCTTAATTTGCTATCTTTGAGCAACGCATGACCTGCTTACTTCCGCGGGAAGTAGGTACTGATTTTAACATTGTTGAATGATGGGTGACGTGTTTTCTGTAAACTCTAAATCGATATTATTAAAAAAAGATCATCATAAGAGAATATGCAGGCCGGTTTGAAATGTTAAGAGCCCCCCTTTTAAACTTTCTGAAGAATCAGTTACGTCATTTGCGTTAAAAAAAATCGGCACTGGGTATGCGCAATATAAATGTAAGTATATCACGTCCACATCACATCCACATCACATTCCATATCGCGTCCACATCACGTCGACATCAGGTCCACATCACGTCCACATCACGTCAACATCACGTCCACATCACGTTAACATCACGGCCATATCACGTCAACATCACGGCCATATCACGTCCACATCCCATCCACATCACGTCCACATCACATCCATATCACATCACATCACAATCAAAATTAAATTAATATAGGTATATTACATCTTACATGGTGTTTGGCAAGTCTGGCAACAATTAGCCGTTGTCTTTGATTTAGTTGTTACCTCGTATACGAGTACCATACGTGAATCATTCTACAATAGAACGTACATAGAGGTAAGGCAAAAAGCAATATTTCGTTCCTGTATTGGTATTACCTGCAAGCATTGGAGCGGGAATTATTGAAGAAAATGATTTAAATATCAACACTTACGAATCGCCCATAATGCCGTTGTAGACTTTACCTATACTGCTATACTTATATATTTACCTATACTTACCGCCTTTCGTCTCTTCCATCGTAGACCATGCCCAGATACTACGCACTGGATCCGATCCGAAACGGTCGCTTCGACAATACGCTGAACCACCCAGACAGACATTAGAATTTTCAAGTGCGAGTTCGAATCACGGTTGAGCATTACTTTTTTTAACGCCTTGTTAACTCTTTTTATGAAATATCTATTTTTGTAAAATGTATTAAAAATATAATTTTTTTTGGTCAGTACTAATAGGTATTGAAAATTAACAAAATTCAAATTCAAGTCATATACGAGGGTGGGTCAATAATTCCTTAGAAAAAAGCATTAAAACAGTTTTTATTTTTGTTTTTTTTTTTATTTCTCAACATAATTTCCTTGGAGCTCAATACACTTGGTTAGACGTTTCTCATTTTTTTTTAAACCGTCAGAAAAATAAGTTTTCGGAAGGTCCTCAAAATAAGCATTTGTCCGATCGATGACTTCTTCATTTGAAAAAAAACGTTGTCCACTTAGCCATTTTTTTAAGTTTGGGAAAAGGAAAAAGTCACTGGGGGCTAAATCTGGCGAATACGGTGGGTGGTCGACCAATTCGAACTTCAATTCTTCAATTTTAGCCATTGATCGTAAACATGTGTGAACACGGGCATTGTCCTGATGAAAGAGGATTTTTTTCCTGTTTAAATGAGGCCGTTTTTCTTCAATTTCGTTTTTTAGCTGGTCCAATAAAGATGCATAATAATCCCCTGTTATTGTTTTTCCTTTTTCCAAATAGTTAACGAAAATAATTCCACGTGCATCCCAAAATACAGTAGCCATAACCTTACCAGCTGATTTTACGGTTTTCGCCTTCTTTGGACATGGTTCGCCTTTCGCAATCCACTGCTTTGACTGTTCTTTCGTCTCGGGAGTATAGTGGTGTATCCATGTTTCATCTACAGTCACAAAGCGACGAAAAAATTCATCCGGATTGCGTTGCATGAGCGACAACAGGGCTTTAGGGGCCACCACCCTATTGCGTTTATTGTCGACTGTGAGCAAACGCGGCACCCATCTTGCAGAAACTTTTTTCATGCCCAATTTGTAATGTAAAATAGAAATGACGCTACCTTTTGAGATCCCTGTAACCTCAATTATCTCACTCAACTTTAATCTTCGGTCACTTAACACCATATCGTGGATTTTATTGATCATTTCTGGTGTAGTCACCTCTACAGGACGTCCTGAGCGTGGTTCATCCTTTGATGATGTACGACCACGTTTAAATTCATTTAACCAGTTATAAATAGTTGCAAGTGAAGGAGCAGATATGCCGTGAACTAAATCCAACTCATTTTTTATTTCCTTTGCTGTTAACCCTTTTATATTAAAATGTTTAATAACAGCTCTAAACTCAATTTTCTCCATTTTTGTAAACAAGCAATTTTTTTTTTAAATGTACGGAAATAAAAAACAACAACCCGACCAATCTGATTGAAACTTCGCAGCATACTGAATCGGTAGTGCCGCTGCATGAAAACAAACCGCTTACAGTACTAGTCGCGCCACCTGTCGGCTTTTCTAAGGACTTATTGACCCACCCTCGTACCTAAATATAGCCGTTCTATTACTTTATTTCAATTACCTATCACAGCCTACCTACCTTCAACAGATACCTTTCGCCACTGGTAGGCCATGATGGTTTACAGATCCCACCCCAGGTTGTGATGGCGAACGCAACAGAATTTTGATGTACCTACCTACGGGGTGCCGATGGCATTAATAGTCGCGGTCAATATTAAAAATTAAAAATTCAACACCTCATTTAAAAAAAGCAATTGCAACCGTAAGCAAAGAAAGCGCCAGTATGGTGCGGGCTTAGCGGAAGTGGTTGCAAACAGCGGGCCGCGGCCTGCACCGGCATGCATTATGTATCGCTGGACATTCCGACAAGTCAATGGTGCTCATAAATAAAAATGACCCTCCGGTTTGTTTGCTCAGTGAGGTGCCCCTCTCGCCCCGTGACGTCACTGACCCCACGACTGCGACTTTTCAACCCCCGGCTTTCATCCCTACTACTTAACGCTTTGAACGCGCGATTATTTTACTTACATGGTGTAGGGTGTAGGTATATTATAGTCTAATTATCTACAATACTTTTATTACAAACATTGATAATTATTTAAATTTTTTTAAACATTGGTAACTAAATGCTTAAGTGTTCGCGGGTTATTCCAGGTAATTAATTACTTACCTATTTTCTGATATTAATTTACTGGTATTTAAAAACAGCCAAATATTTCATAGGATGACTTCATTTCATTAGCATATTCATTAAAGACCTAAGTATTGTTATTATAAACTTTTCTGTATTGTATTACAATGTAGGTACTTAGGAGGATATTCCCGTTTTTTTTTTAAATAAATTTAGTAATAAATGTCATAAAACAATTTGATATGTAGTATTTCAATCATTTTATTAGGTACACGAACATAATATTATATAAGTACCACTTTTAGACTACATTTTAATGTAGGTAATTCATGGTTGAAAAAATATTATTAACATAATTGTGTGTTTATTAATAGGAAATAGCATTTGCCTGATTGCATATAAATGTCATGATTGAAGCACACTCGATGCTCTCAAAATATAAATAAATACGTCGATAATGCCATAAAATATTTATAAATATATGGGACAAAGAGGCTATTATAAACCAGCTTACGGGACATATCAGAAAAATAAAACTGAAAGTTTGCAAAATGTAATTATAGGTATAGTAATGATACTCCGATAACAGTGTTATTATTATAGATCTATTGAAGGCACCTAGCGACAAAATAAGTAATAAATATTTTACTGTTAATTAAGATTTTTTTAAGTATCTAATTCGAAAGCATTAAGGAAAAATATTATGTAAAGGCACATTACGTTGGAATAAGTTTGAAATTCAAATATAAAAAATCTGTTATACAATGTGCTGTGGGTATATGATGTGGATACTGGGGGGAGGGGTTATGTTAAGGATGCCATGCACTGATCTTTTATGCTGCTGAGGCTGGCTCTGTGGTCTGGTTGTTGGTGCCTATTACTTATTGAGTCAGTCGGTGCGCGGCAAGAGTTTATAAGTGCACGGTCGATGAATGACTGAAGTTTAATAACGGTCGACTACTGACTCGTACCTAACTGAGCTGAGCCTGGTTTTGCGACAATAATGAGGATTCAAGGTAGGAGGGAAATATAGGGATAAGCGCGACCATAATAATTGGCTCAATCATAGTTTAAATAGTTACTACCTACTTGTTTTTTTCTTTGTTTAAATACATCGATTAAGATAAAAATCTGTATAAGTTTAAATTCTTTCTAATTATATCGAATCGAGCCTTGGTATTATGACTATGTGCAATACCTAAGTATATATTTTCAAACATCAGTGTGAAAATACTACGCTGGCATTCAACACGTTAAAAGTTCCATCCCACACTGTTCCGCAGGCAATGTTTTTTTATAGTAATATACGAGTTGAACTTTTACACTTTATGAGTATGTTTCATTTTTCCGATTCATCAATTTTCCGCCTGTGAAAGTTTAATGTGAAAAAACGTTACGTCATAATATATATTATGCAATACATACATAATAAGTATTATTAGGTATATGTACTGCTTTCATAATACCAGTGAAATATTGTGTAGGTAGGTATTAAAAATAACTGTAGTTAGTAGGTAGGTAGGTACGATTATAAAATTTACATATTACCTACGTAATTCATAATTTTAACTAAAATTCACCATGATTGATAATAAAAAGATAATAATACCTATGGGGCTCTACATTTTTTAAGATGAGTTTGTATTAAAAGATTATGTTTTTACGATAAATGTTAGCCACTTGCTCTGCTTATTAGGTCCCAATGGTGGATACAACATATTAGGCGATTATTTAAAATTTAAAGCCTACCTTCTGTATTTCTATATGCACTTGATTATTTTATATTCTAAGTATAAAGATAATTTAATTTGCCAACATCTGTCGTATACCTATATAGGAATATATATATACAGATTACATAACAATCTGAAAAGATTTAAAAAATATACCATAGCGCGGCATCTGTCTTAATGTAAATAAATGTAGGATTATTGGTCAATGAAAAGTGATGTTTTTTCGTATGGACTTCACGTCACATGACTTCAGTCAGTCTATTTCATTGTATGAAATTTGGTAGGCTCCTATCACTGAGCCTAAAACTTTTACGCATAATATTGTTGTCATGACTGCACTTTTATGTCTAATTTTTAATGTCGTCAGTGAGTTTTTGAAATTTCGTAGAATTAGTGTCGTTGTCATTCGTGTTTACTTATTTATTTAGAAAAAGAGTATTACGGCATTACAGCGATTAGCCAATGCGCCATAATACATAATAAATACAAATATATAAAAATATCTTAATTACAAATATCAACTAATATAACAAGAAAGTAGAAAAGACAGCATGTGTAAATATTAAAGAAACATGATAATATATACAATTATAAATTTAACCTATTTAATACGTCCACAAATATAGTTAATAAAAAACAAATCAACCTTTATGGTGCCGTCAAATAAGCTAATTGCACGATACACAGCATCATGAAACATAACATCTATCCTGCGTCGAGGTATCTTGAAGACCGTGGAGCTACGAGTGATATTGGTGAGAACATGAAAATTAATATTTGCCAGTATATACGGATTGTAAATGAACCCACGAAGAAGTAAAAAGAAATGGTTTAGAAAAACAATCACTCTTCGGGTAGACAGGGATTGCATTGATAGCATACCCAGAGTCGGGAAATTCATTTTATTATCATTATCATAACGAAAGAACCCGTATGTGTTTACCTATTCTAATGAATATTAAGTAGTATTAAGTACCTATACATGACAAGGGTGCTCTTTTTCTCAGATCTCCACAGCCTGTCTCTTTCCGAAAGTCACCCTTCGTCACTGTTAGGTCCATAATCTGGGCCCAATCTAGTATTAAAAACAATATGTGAATTTGCCATCGTGGGTGCATAATAATTTTAAGTAGAAATTACGTACATATGTATAGATACTAAAATTATAAATGATATCTGAAGAAGTTTCAAACTCTGAATACCTAATTACATATGAAATTACATAAATGTAAAAATATTATGTAGCTTTTCATTGTCATTGCATGGTCATCTTTGTGATAAAGTTTTTTTTTAATATAAATATATGTAATTATTTTATTATTGGTATTTAAAAATAAGTAGATATACATATGTGATGCAATACAGTAATACATAGTGTATATTAAAAGAAATATGAGCAGGGAAATCACTCGAAGACGTACCTAACCGATATGAGATAATAGGATAATACAAGAAGTGACTCGTCATGTAAATTGTAGTATTTTATAATTATAACGAATTTACCCTCGGCATTCACCACGGTTGTAATGCAATAATAATAATTCTAGACGGTGTTGCGTTTATTGCTTCTAATAGGTAGGCTAAATTCGAAGGTATTGGAAAAGCCGAGGTTAATCGACTACCTACTAGTTCATGTCGACGGCTCACCATTTGATTCTTCTCGGTCTCAAGTAGGGAATCCAATCCCGAGCTAAAATCTTGATCCCGGGATTTCGGGATTACAATCTGACGATCCCGGGATTGGCATTTTTTCAATGGTTAACATTACATTTTTATATATACAAATAACACTGATAAAATCGGTCAAAAATAAATCTAGTATAATTATTTATATTATTTAAGACATTTATTACATTGTTAATATTGTGTACATTCAAATTTGGAAATATTTCATAAATCTAATTAGTCAGCCAAATATGAAACTGTCGTAAAATATATGAGATCATGATGGAATCACTTTGTTAAAACCCCGAAGCATTGTTTTTTCCAATCTTTCTCATTTTTATTAATTTATGCGAAAAAATTAAATTAATTGGCAACACATGGGTAATAAATCAAACTTAATTCAAACTCAGTTTATTTCTTATGTAGTTACATTTTATTAAAAGTATTTTTTCTGTTATATTTTCGTTTTTTGTATTTTGTTTTCAATAAAAAATTATAAAAAAATCAATCCCGAAAGTTTCGGGATTATGTTTACCAATCCCGGGATTCATAGGTATCGAAAATAGTTCGGGATCCCGGGATTGGAATCCCTAGTTCCAAGTTCTTCGCTACCACGTATCTAGTTCCGCTCATCTTGGTGAGTTGAAATTATTTAAACTATTATTATTTGGTTAGAATTCGATCGAAATGAGTTGACCAAGTAAACGGGAGGAATCACAGTAATATGCCGACGATTTCCAAGTATTTTTTTGCAAATTTCAAACGTTAAATCACACACAGTTAACTAGGTATTGAATCAGATTATACGCAGTGATTTCATAATATCTAGAATTTTGTACGTATTAGTTAACCGTAGCACAGTTAAACATGGAGCTCATAACGTGAGCTGTTGGTAATAGATAACTCTATAGTATTGAGATCAAATTCATGTATAAATAAATCACTCAAAAATACGTAATAAAACTACCGGAATACAAGGCAAGGCAAATTTAAAAGCATTTATAAAACCATTAGTAAAATTTATGTCGACATTATTATAAGTGAAATATTTACAATACAAAATTATATTGATAATCTCTGTGATCCCAGATTTGACAAGAATTAGGCATTTTATTATTCAAAAAATGGGCAAAAAAATTAATAAATATAAAAAATCTTAACACCACTTCACATGGACGTACTGAAATATTACTATATTCTAAAACATTAGAGCGAGAGGTTTAAAAGAATACTATTTTATGTAATAAAAATACTTTATGCAGTCATCAAATGTTTAAAATAAATATAAAGGATAATAAGGCTTCAAAATTATGTAAATAGATTATCTACAACGTTTAAGGAATGTCCAGGATCATGCTTTGAAAATAGCATTAAAGCTCCATTTTGACGTACGCTGAGCATGTGGGCCGTTAATCGGATATTAATAAATATAGGCTGTTTTTTAAAATAAAAAGAACATTTTTGATGTGTATAAATGTTTTCAAAAAATACGCAATTTAAACTGATCGCTTAATTTTATGTCGTCAGTGAGTTTTTGAAGTTTCAATAAATTAGTGTGTCGTTGTCATTAGTGTGTACCTATTCATTAGTAGTAATATCGTATTATCTTCTTATTTCTTGTAAGTATACCTGAAAATTAGTGTGTTTTTTTTATCAGATCTCCACAGCCTACTTCTTTCCAAAAGTCACCCTTCGCCACTGATAAATACTTATATTATTTTCCTTAACAACTACAACTCAATCTACCTATAACAAGGTAGTAGGTACTTATATCTATTTGCATTAGATAGCGAGGTGTGATCCATCTTGATGCACAGCATCCTGTGACGTCAGACGTGTGAATGTGATATCCTCGCACGTCAGGCCTTTCCCGTAGAGTTGACCATCGTCCTTGGAACCCGCGTCTGCCGCCAACGTCATCCGCTGGACGTTTCCTGAAGGGACAAAGGCTCAGCGTGTCGTCTACGCTGCTTACTTCCTCGCTAGGGTGTGATGAGAGATTTTAAAATTTATGGTTTTGATGCAACGACTTGATAATTATTAATATGAAAGTTGATTACAATTTTATTATAAAATTACAAAAAATAATAATAAAAAAATTAACTAAAAATAACTGTAATTATAAAACAAAAATAATTACAAGATCAAAAGAACTTTTTATATACTTACAACGTTTTAAAATTTTCTGTTGAATCATAAAAACTTGACTTGACTAGCTCAAACGATCAAAAAAAATTGTACTTGATAGAAATAATACTGAAATGTCATATTGATTTCCATAGTAACGCACGTATTTATTAATAATTTAGTTGCTAGGACCCCAGACCCCTAGCAACAAATAATGGTGTCGAAATAACTTTTCATACAAAACAGAATTAACTGAAAATGGATTCAATTCTACTAGTATTACTACTATCCTAAAGATGGCTAAAAGTATTAAAAAAATGCATTGGCATCGTGTTCTGATATATTCTAATAGTTTCAAATGTATAGCTAGTCGGTAAAAATCGATTGCAATATTTGTACCGGACAAAGAACCATCGGACAAATAAGAATACGAGCTAAGAAAAACGTTGTAATAATGTTGGTCGGTTGGTACTGAATTACAACATGACCTACAGCTATATTTTTATCCTGAGAAATTTAAGTACTTTTTACACAGTTTACTGTGTTTAGTTTAATGCTATTTGTTTTTGAATTATTGATACTGACCGAGAAAATACCTAAACGTATATATACGAGGATTGGTCGATTGTGTTTCACAAAAATCATTCAACTGATTTACTAATTATTGATTCTAATGTAGGTCGGCTTTTTTTGGAAAGTTTAGAATGTTTCCCATTCGTTCAACACGTAGGTCCACGCTCTACATTTAGTAACGGATAGGGTAAACTGAGGTGACTTGGTAATACTGAGTGATTATACTGATAATGTTAATTTTCTGAAAGATTATGCGTTATTTCGTTGATATTTGAGCTATTTGCTATGAAAAATTTTGTCGCCAGGAATACGAATTAATTTTTAAATCAGGGAACTCGGAAATAATGGGAACTGAAATATATCACGGGTAAGGCGATAGCAGGTATTATAACCGACTCGAGTAAGGAAGAATCTGAGTTAAACTTAAGGTTCAAATATACTACAAATGACGATCGGGCACTTATATGCTAAGAGCGATTTAGTGTCCATGATCATATCTATGCCATTCCGACACATTATACATACATATTGTATGACAGCTATGACATCGTATTTACACTCTGTGACACCCTGTGACACAGGACGCCAACATAAGAAACGGGTTTTTCAGTATTTATATGACCAAACGTCATAGAGTCTATTTGAGTCATTACACACGTGTCAAGAATACGTTTTACGTATAATACTGAAAACTGCTCTCGGTTTATGCATGTACGCTCATTTAATGTTGGTGTATTACACACACTATTGCACGTGGTAGGACACTCACACATTCAAAAGCCTGCATCAACATGCGGCGTGTTGAATAAGGCCTATCGGTATTCTATTTATTATCTGTTCAGTGGTTTAAATGTATGTTGAACAGTGGCTAGGGGTGGAGGTAGGCAGTTAAGATTAGACATAAATAGTGCACAATAAACTGTGTGTGGATTAGGCAGGATTTGATTAAATTTTAAAAACCATCAAACACAATCTACACATTGCATTCTTAGTTCAATGAAAACAAATACGTTTAACTGTCAAAATTTAGTATGCACTATTTATGACGGATCTTAACAGCCTACCTCCACCCTTCGCCACTGATGTCTAACATTACTATTTTAGGATGTTTAAAATTGGTTGAAGTGAACAGTATACCTACCCAGTATTTCTGTGTGAGTGAGGATTTTTTGTTTTTATTTATTCATATAATGATGTTTCATGTAAATATTTCTTTAATACTTACTTATTTGATTTTTTTATTAACAACTATATTGATACAATATTATTTTTGAGATAGTTTTCCATTATCTTTGGAAACTCGATTTATACTTTTTATTTTTCGGAGGTATCTACAAGTCTTTTAAAAACTGTTCAATTTAAACATTTTTAAAAACGCCGAAACGGTTTGATTAAGGATCATAAAATTAATTAAAACTGGCTTACTCTACTTACCGGGTGTGATACAGGCTACGAATTTTGGGTGTGGAGAAATATCTAATAAAATTAAACGCGTGTTGAATAAGATGTCATTTTCAATACTCAGTTATAGGTAAATCATTCTACAGTGGCACCATGTGTACGGAAAAGGCGACTTGCAGTTGTAGTGGTATTATCTCTTAGCATTAAATCAGGCATTGCAGCAAACAATTCCAATATATTCGCGAAACGCCTATGGTGCCACTGTAGAATGATTTGCTTATACGCCTGTCTCATAATATTTTTTAACTTTAAATGTTTCACAAGAATCTACATACAGTATTTTACAATGGTTCTTTTGGGTGTAATTATCTTATTCAAAAATTTCAGAAAACTTGTAATATGATTGTTTTTAGCATAGTTACTGTAGGGCGGTGGTAGTTTAGTGTACATTCATAAATATTTAGTAAGGATTCATGAATGAATAATTTAAATTCATTGTTATCTAACTGTTGCAAGATAATAATATATATATATAGATAATTTATAAAGGTTGCTAGTATTTCATATTCTACTTTCAATAGATACATACTCAAGAATTGAAGCATTGATCAATGTGTAGTATGCACTATAGGTATGTGTCAATAATACGTAGGTACATCATGTACGATTTTTTTCTGATCAAAATAAACAGTCATTTAGTAGATAAATATGTACATAGTCTTTGCAACTACACATGGAATTAAAAAAATGTAAATTTAACCCAACCGTGACGTTTGTAATGTAAATACTTAGCCAACATTGACTGATCAGAAATGAAAGGGCTAACTGCGGTTCCATGGTATGTAACTACATAATTAATTTTGAGATAGGGTTATTGTGTCTATCTTATGTGTATAACACACTTGATATTATTACGTCTAGATTCTTCACCATTTGATATATAGGTATAGCTACCTAGTGCCTTGGAATATAGCCATATTATATAACAGGTGGATCGGTGTTGGCGACCGCTGTCCAGGTCTCGGTGAGTGGTGACATCTTTGGTCAAGCGTGGAAATGCGAGCGGACATATCCGCCGGAAGGAGGTTTCATAACAACCCGCCACCCACTCTGACTTGTGACGTATGTTTAGCGGACGCGCCGAGAAAGTATGATTACATGAGGATGTTCAACGCTTGATTCAAACAAGTCACTAGCTACAAAGTTGATAACCTATCTATAAGAATTAAATTAATTATCATAGGCTTCTGAAGCCACGAGTACGGTACCTACATATGGAGAAATTTGGGATAAACTTCTACAGGTGTTATTTTAAATATTACATCTGTATGATAATATTATGCATAAAAGTTTATTACAAAACAAAGTGTGCATTCAATCTTGGTAATATTTGAGAAAATTCAGGCGGGCTTTGTGTTTATGTGGTGATAAAACTTGGGACTTTGGATACGGGATTCAAATTTATATATACTTATATTTTATCCTGTGGTATAGCTATAGGCTATAAACAATTGGTAGATGTATCTGCTTGCTATCCGCTACCAGAAAGTCTCAAGTGAACAGGAGCGCCACTATATTAAGGAGACCGAGCCAACTGGTTGGCTACGCAGGCGATCTCAATATGATGGGCAGCTTCATACAGATTGTGAAGAAATAATTTGACCACCTCCAAAGGGCCGCACTAGTGATTGGCTTAAGAGTAAATGAAAACAAAGTTAAAGTCATGGTACAAAGCCGAGAAAATCAGAGTAGGCTGGGCCCAAGTTCCAGTTTTGGAAACCATCAATTTGAGGTTGTCAACCGGTTCACATACCTGGGTTCCAATATTACAAAAGAGAACGAGGAACTGGAAGAAATAAAAGCCCGTATAACCGCTGCAAATAAATCGTACGTCTCATTGCTGCCCATATTCAAATCCAGAAATGTCCACAGAAAAACTAAGACCCGGCTCTATAAGACCGTCATACGCACAGTCGATGCACCCGTATGGTGCGATTTATAGACGCGCAAATGTGAAAGCAGCTGAAATGGTGGATTGCTTTGACAAAAAGATCCTGAGGCGGATATACGGACCCATGAATGATGGTGGGGAGTGGAGAATTAGGTACAACACGGAACTATACCGCTTATACCAAGATTGAAAACTCTCCACCTTCATAAAACTCCAGAGGCTAAACTGTGCAGGCCATGTCCAGCGCATGCCTGAGTCATGGATACCGAAGAAGATCCTCGAAGGAAACCCAGGGGGGAAAAGGCCAGTGGGAAAGCCACGCGCACGATGGGGTGACAACATTACAAAAGATGCCAACCAGCTGCTAAAAATCATGAACTGGAAAAGACGTGCGGAGAACCGTTCCGGCTGGAGGACGGCGGTGGAGGAGGCCAGGGCTCGACTTGAGCTGTAGCGCCATCGAAGAAGAATCTGCTTGCTATAATGTCTGTTTCAATACTAGCAAAAAAATACCACTACAACTGCAAATCGCTTCTCCCGTACCCATGGTGCCACTGTGGAATGATTTATTCATACATATAGGCTGGAAACGCCGAAAGGAGATGCCCGAGTTGCAATAAAAATTTTAATGGAATCATCGAAAATTAAATCAACGTCAATTTATATTGAATATACCTACATAGTTTTAAAACACCTCAGGTATACCTAGTTATATCTTAGTACCTACCTAGGAACACCCAACAGGACATGAATCTGTAAGCACTGGATTCGCGCCAATGTGCTTTAACCAGTGGATATATAATATACATATCTGCGTTTTATCGAGTTATGTTATACTTATTCATTATTCAATATACCTAACATAGAATGTTACCTTCTCAAATATTATGAATTATTCGTTGAATAAATGAAATGATTTAGTAAATATCCTATATTTCATTGAGTATGTACCTTTGATTGCGTTACATAAGTAAGATAGATATCATCTAACGCAGTGGTTTTTAACCTTGTTGGAGGTACTGACCCCCACCAGTTTCATATACGCATTCACCGAACCCTTCTTAATTGGAAAAATAAAATATGATTTTTTTTTCAAATTCAAAACTTAAGTATATATTTTACTGGTGCGAAAAATGAACCATGCATCAAAGAACAAAACTATTAAAACATGATTTTCACACAAAAAAAAACATAATAATGAATATTTACTGCAAATCAGTGTGACTTCTGCTGTTGCCTTTCAGAGACCAGTTCAGAATTACGCGGATTCACCTTGGCAAGTGCCACTCTCATGTCATTTTTGCAACAAAGTCTGTTCCTTTTCTTCGGTTTTATGTCCAGCGTTCTAGAAAAGGATTGCTCGCAAAGATATGTTGTAACAAACTGTATGAAAATCTCCAGAGCTTTCTTAGCAATAACAGGGTACGTTACTATTTGTTGACACCAAAACGTTGAGAGCGTGAGAGCTCTGCTGAATTTCAATGATTTCATCGAGGTAATCATTGACATTTCTGTTGCCGAACCCCGAACGCCGAACCCCTGGGACTGACTCACCGAACCCAGGTTAAGAACCACTGATCTAACGGAACTGTGATAAGAAACTGTTTTTGTGTAAAATAAACATAGTAGAAGGAGAATTGTTTGCTTACAACTTATTTTCTAACCAACCTTCTAGTAGAGGGTGATTGATTTCTATCTTAGAAATCAATTTGGTACAGCTTCGTATAGTAACCTATCTACTCTTATGACATATTTTATTTTGACCAGCTGAGAGGATATTGAAAATGGTTTTTGGAGTGAGAAATATTATTTGACAAATCTAATAAAAACGAAGCTCGCTTTCGTGTACCAGATATCTTCACGTGGGTTTCTACTTTATATCAATCACTGAGTGATTAAGAACAAGTACTTAGGTACCTATAATTATTTAAGTAGCTCAGTAGGTTTCTAGGTATACCTACTACGAATTTAATCTCTAGAACATATTATATTTCTTTGTGAAGTGCCCTTTTATTTAAAAATATTATAATTAATTATTAATTTATCTAATCATACCATCCCTTATCAGCTATCGGGGTGATATTTGCTCTTTAGTCTGTGGTTGGGTCATTTATAGTCCCATTCCACTCCTTATCTCTTCACCCACCTCCTAATCCCCAGTGTTATTGTTACAACACATTCAATAAGCAATTATGGGTCATGAGAGATGGTGTTACAAAGAAAATTCAGTTGCACCTCGACAGCGGACGCGTGCGGGCTTCTAATAGCTTCCCGTCGCTTAAGTGATTGACTCAATAGATACAGACTCATTCATAAACTATCATCATCATTCATACACCCTCACACATAATCCATAAAACTATGTCACAAAGTGCGGGAGTGTACGAACCGGGTGACCCAAAACAACTATACCGCGCGAGCGAAAGTTGAAACCATGCCACGGAGCCATCATATATCATCACAAAGGTCAGTGTCTGCCACTCTGTTCCATCGCCCCCACCATCCGACCTACTCATCTTCCCTTAAAAATAATTACAGTCCACTTAAAAAGCTCCACCAGTCTGCTATCCGGAACAGTTTGATTGAGCTGCATTAGTATCTATACATAAACCACAGTTTGCGGTAATGGATGTTAGTCACTTGCTCAACCTATTAGGTCCATACTCTGAATCAAAATGCCTGACCCAGGGCCGACGACCAAATACCCAGGTATTTCATTGTATTGTACCTACTCATATATTTATACATTTTACAACATTTTTATTAGGTCGTATTCTTATTTGTCCGGTGGTAACTTCCCGACTAGCTGGACATTTGAAACTTTTAGAATTATCAGAACACGATAATCTTTAAGTAGAATTGAATTCATTTTCAGTTAATTCAGTTTTGTATGAAAAGTTATTTCGGAAGAAATCCGTAATCCAATCCACTATTATTGGTTGTTAGGGTCTGGGGTCTTAGCAACTAAATTATTAATATTAACGTGTGTTACTATGGAAATCATAATGAATGTCAAAATGACATTTCAGTATTATTTCTATCAAGTACCTACAAATTTTTTTGATCGTTTAATCTAGTCAAGTCAAGTTTATATGATTCAACAGAAAATTTAAAAACGTTGTATATAAAAAGTTCTTTTTATCTTGTAATTTTTTAACTTCAGGCTATATAGTAAGTATTATTATGGTAAACAAATACAGTTTTCAATAAATTGATTATCTACAAGTACTTTTTTTGTTTTCCCGATATTGATATGAGATATGGCCCTGTATCCACACCTTACTCTAAAATATTATTAGGTACAACACACTTGGAAGGTAACGCACTTCTCTCTAATTCTGTGTTATCTGCTCAAAAATTAACAATTGCACCGTGATTTGAAATCGTGTCCGGAAATTTGAACATATGCAGTTCGCCGTATCACACATCACCGTGAAATGTTGTATGGGAAATATATGGTTGTACCTATATTAAAGACCGTCCAACCACTTTGGGTGATATAGTACTGGGTAAAAATTCATGTCTTAATAAAACACGGTTCTTGTCGGTTTACACTGTTTACAGGAAGCCAGCGGCAAACAAATTTTGAAAATAGCCAATATACCTACTGGATTATTTGTTAGGTTAGGTTAGGTTAAGTTAGGTTAGGATCTAATAAAATTGGAATATTATTGTCTGCAATGTTTTACGAACAACGCGTATTTTTTTTATCTCGGTGCTATAGAGATGACCGTATACTATACGATCATCTCTTTCCGATAAGAAGTCTCACGGCGAACTGTGCTACGGTGAAATGTAATACGTACAATTTACATGAAACCGTTTGAACTGCGATGACTATACCAATATTACTTAATATTGAGTTATTATTGTTTATTTGTTTGATACTAAATAAAGAAAGAGTGTTCCCAGGTCATAGGTAAATGTATTGAGAGAATTATCTATTAGATATTTTTTTATAAAGCACATTGATTTAAATAATTACATTTTATTGTTTAATGATAATAAATATTTGGAAAGCATTCACAGTTAGATAAGTTTAAAAAAAATCGTGAATGCTTAAAAAAATTTCAAACAGATTAATTAAATTATTCAAAACATAATATTAGATACATTGAAACAATGTAACACTTTTAGTTTATCAAAACCGTATTTGAGATCTCTTTGTAATAGTTTATAACACTATAAAAACCTATTCTAATGACAGGTGTTTAATTTAGCTATTGATTAACACTATCAAACAATACAAAGGCGGTATTGAAAGTCAGTGACATTTGCACTTATCCACTCACGCTAACCACCGTTAAGTATTGAAAATAAACGAAAGTGGTATGATAAGAGGTGCAAAACACCTTTGTTGTTTCTAAACAATGGTTAAAAATGGCCGCGGTGGTTGACCAGCGTCCAGCCACAATCTTCGGAATCAAAAACCAAGTGTTGATTACACTTCACACCTGAGGCGTGCTGTTTTTTTTACCCTTCAAAATCGCCGCATGAAAGTTTTTTATTGATCGGTATTTAGTGCTATAAAGACAGTGCCGGAGAATGAAATCATTTTTTTTATTGTGTTTTTGTAATTGATAGCAAAAAACATTAGGCATATAATATGTTACAAACAATTGATTATAATTTTATATTCTTAACAATGATGAATTAACCACTTATAAATATTAATCAAAAATGATGTATACACAGGTACATCGTCATATTATATTATATTGTATCACGAATAATACATGTAGGTACCTATATACAAAACGAATTAGACGTAAGTACATTTTTTAACTGGCATTAAGTAGAGTATATGCTTCATGACTTTACACTCCGGCTCTAGGATGAAAATGATGTGATATATTCTCAAAATATTTATTTTAAATTTATTATCTATTTATTTATTTGTTACTACATATATTAATATAAGTAAATATTATTTGGTTTAATTTTATGCGAGGTTATCAGGCAAAGAGGCATATCAGTATAGTAAAAAGTACAAAAAAGTGCAAAGTTATAAAACGAACCTAATACCTATACTCTACTTATAATATTATACTGTGGACGTAGGTATACGTCAGTCCCTATTAAAAAAGTTGGATCTGAAATTTTGTCATTTTCGGATTATTACGTAAAAGTTATTTAAACACTTTAAACATTTATACTTACCACAATCACAGTTTTTTTGTTTGTTTGAAAAATTGCGAGATATTCAAGTTAAAAATGACGGATCTACCGAGCGTGTCCGAATAACAATGTCGGTTCTTACCAACCGACATTGTTAGCTGGGCGGGGGCGAGCAAGATGCGTCGGATCTTTCAGTTACTGCTATGTTAACCGGACAGACGGATGTTTTTATAAACGTTTAGAAAAGTTTCTATAACCCGTATTTTTATTCATTATGGCAAGCAATAGGTCACAAATGATATTTGATGAAACATCTTTGATTGCTCGTACTGAAAAATAGCATTTAGCAGATCCGACTTTTTTAATTGGGACCGACGTAAATATAATCTGGAAGAATATATTAATAAGATAGAAATGCAAAAACCAGTCGCTATAGACCAAGACTTTGAAGTCAGTTTTTGGTTTATGACTTAATATTGATTAGGATATAAAACCTTGAGTGCATGGCCCCCACAAGGGATACCCGAGATAACACATATCACAAATGATCTCTAAATACTTAGTAAAAAAAGTCACATGCGGCGCAATTTTACTTAAAATATATTAACATTTTAAAATATGTCGTTGTCCGATGCATTTTTTGAGTATTTTGTGAAATAATTTAACACGATTTGGAAAAAGCGTCACACTGCCTTTAACTTTAGCGATAGGTAGGGCCCACCAAAGATTCTGGCCTGAGAGCCCGCTTCAAGATGTGGGGGCCATGGTTTAGTGTCCTTAAATATTATCAATATTAGGTACCACCTACAAACCTAAATGTGGATTTTGGCTGACTCACGATACAGAGAAATAGTTGCCAATCTGATAAAAATGGGATGCATGGTTAAATTGGCGAATTTAATACATTACCAACTAAACTTAATCGTAATAGGTACCCACTCTTAGTTTTTTGTGATTCAATGAGTGAGTCTAATGGTTTCATTACATACCTACCAATTTCCAGTCAGGTTACTACTTCCACAGTTTTTTTTATAATTCATTTTAGTTAGCCATTCACTCAACCTATTAGGTACATTCTCAGGATTCGAAAATAAATATACCTACCTACTTATCAATAAAATAGTATGTTAATTTGCCAGATGCGGGATTACCTACATCCATGATTTGAAAAGCGGAGATTCAGTGATTCATCCATTGAAGGCGCTACAAATCCGTTTTTTTTAAACTAAATTTTGCTAGATTTCTACGGGTCTTGCGGCAAAAACTGCCTCCACACAAAGAGTTGAAGATAAAAAGCACCATGTATAAACACGTATAATATACCCACCTGCTCATATTATGGAAAATTATTTATATTAGCTTATTGCTAATAGCATATCGTCGCTGTATGATTGGTTTGTCGAATAGACCAAATGTCAAATGTTCAGGAGACAAAAACAAATTTCATTATCATATATTTAAATACATGGAGGTAATTAAATTGTTGTTTTTACAGCATATGAATGCTGTATTCATTACAAAGCAATGAAAAGAAAAGGATGGTTTTGGTCCATTTAGATACAAAAAATCATTCTGCATTGAATAGTCGATTTCGACAAAAAAGGATATTCGACAAACCAATCCTATAGCGACGATATTGCTTACAAGCTTTACGTATCTGTCCATTGACGTTAAGACACTTTCTCACATTTAAAAAAATCTCAAGATTAAAGTGGGCATGTTAGCAAAATAGGTCAAAGACATTAACACGAATTTGAAATAGTTATCCTTATTGAAAATTTAGTTAATTTTTTAAATATACAACGTGTCTACCTATCGACAATACAACATGCAGACACCTATAGATGCGTTTGCTGGATAGAACATGAACTGTGTTATAACATGAATGCAAATGTGCAATAATGACTATTATTTTAATCTAGGTAAGTACCTTAAGCTCATATTCAACTACGTCCATCTGTATTTATCTGTTTATAAAATAATGTAATTTATATGAGCAGTATCCTTAAGACGGTACTTCAGTGAAACGGTAAATAATTTTCAAGTATAGGCTCGACGAAATTTTGAACTCGCTGGCAATCGGAGAGCGAACGTCGAAGTGTGAATACGTAAATTTGTTTCGTGATGGCGACGGGAGTATTAATTCTTAAATCGTGTAAAGATGACTAAAAACGTTACCCATTTACTTGAAAAAGAAAACTTGGCAATGAATATATTATTATTGTTACTAATAGAACAATAAACAATACATTAAATGGACGCATGTTGGATTTATATGACGAATTATATTTCGTTCAGCATGCGTCATTTTTGCTATTTTTTATTTTTAACATCTTCATTCATCAGCAAGTCAATGTTTTTAAAAGATCACCTGGAAGCATTTTTAATATTGTAACGTGACGCAGGCATTAAACAGTTAACCAGTCATTCCATACGATTAAAGCTATACCTCAGCTGAGGCATGGTCTAAAAAGATCGTGACTAGGCGATGCGCGGATTGTGCAAATGACGTGAGCCGAACGATTAATAATTTCTCATAAAAATTCAACATGCGTCCTTTTAAAATTATGTTTATTATTATATTCGTAATAATAATAGTATATTCATTGACATGTTTTCTTTTTCAAGTACATGCGGAACGTTTTTTAGTCATCTTTACACGATTTAAGAATATATTCCTCCGACGCCATCACAAAACAAATTGACGTGCTCACATGTCCACTATCGCTCTCCGACTGGCAACGTGGCCGAAATAACGTCCCACATATTGTTAAAAATTATTTGCCGTTTCACTTATGTACGCTCTTAAGTGGAATGGAAAAATCATGCCAAATCAATAGAAACAGGAAAACTCCAATACGGCCAAATCATCGTGTATTATTTTATTCTACACCATTTTATTGGTATGTTTTAAGGAAACGTGATTACATTTATAGCAACAATCTAACCCTTATGATAGTCCTAATATCATTATAGAAGGCGGCTCTCGTGGTGCAGTGGATAAGACGCTGGCCTTCCACCCGAGAGTTCTGGTTTCGATTCCCGGTCATGACAAAAACATTTATATGTTTTTCTCAAAGCCTGAGTGTTTGTGTCTGTTCAAAATTTACCAACAACCACGAAAAAGCAAGCACATGGTTATTAATAATTCAAAAAAAAAATATCAGTACAGATATTTAGTCGGCAATTTCAAATGGTATCATTTTATACGCTTGAAAAAATGTGGGTAATAAACCATAACGTTTACTCTTCTCAGCAGACGTGCCGCCCCTGTTCGCATAGCTGTCACAGACTAGAATAGGCAGTATTCTCCGCCTCGACGTTTCGATTTATCTCCGAACACATCTTCAGCGCAAAGCTAAAGACACGGCTGCGAGCTCCAAGTTGTGAGCTGCATCACGATAAGGTATTGGATGTCTTTTGACACCTGATATTCGATATTGCCTCTCAAGTCTGTCGCCCAGGCTACAGTGTTTCATAGAAAATGTGTTTCCATGGAGACGGGAAATGAAAATTAATTTTCTCATCGTGAAAAAGTATGTAGATGAAAATATAAAATACTTTCTAAATAAATCCTGGGTCACATAAATGGTGGGAATGCATACCTTTTAATTAACAGGTGATATTTTTTTTTTAAAAAAAACACCATTGCACCCTACAACGCATGGTTTCGTACAAAATGAAATAAGTATTTTATTTCTTGTTATAGGTACAACAAGAAATCTACATTATGTTATTTGCTTTTTAAGTCATTATAGGGTTGATTATTTTGCACAGATTTATTTTAAAAACAATGGAAAAAGACCTGTTGTTATTATAATATTACGGTGAAAACTAAGAAAACACGAGCTTTTAATTTAAATGGTTACATAATAAATTATTTGCAATAACGTAGGTACTTAAAATCTGTGTAATGTTTATGAACTTATATATATAACGCTGTTGAATATTACTTTTTTAAATGAAAAATAATGCTTGTATTTATTGTTTTTCAACATCTGACTCCATGAAATAGCAATAACCTCATTTTAATTAGAATTTTAATTTAAATTTCCATTATTCAACACTTAACCGTCAATAGTATGACTTATCGTATTTTATATAATAAGTAGGTACTTACTTATATACTTATATAATTATACCCACAATGGCCACGCGGCTACGTCTTAGGCATATAATGTTCCGGGTTCGAATATTGGTTTGGACCTGGAGTATGGACTTAGTAGTTGGTTCAGCAAGTGGCTAACATCCATTTCTCGGACCTACACGTTTTTAGTACCTAGTGAACATTACATTAATTGATAATTTATCATTTAATTTAAAAATATCATTACCGTGTAATAACGAGAAAAAATAAGAAAATCCTTTTGTAACTTACCAAAAAATAATAAAACACCACTTAACCACACCTGCTCAATCTAATACAAGTACTTACACACATCTGAGTCGATCGGAAATAGTTTGTGATATTGACATGTTTCTTTGGAGTGTGCCGGCTGCGCTCTTATCTCCGATCCTTTATCATGTAATTGGCATAGTGAAGAAGAAGAAAAAAAGGTGATGTTGGTGTAGTGACGACCAGCTCAGTTTTGAACAGTCACGAGTAAGACCGAACTCCGCCATTACACCTGACGGTCGAAGTTCACGGTTGCCACGGCAGTGTCTGATGGGTAGAGTAAACTGGGGATATTCGGGCCATGGAGCTTATGTGTCAAACTAGGTAGTGTATATTATATAGATGAGGAAACTTTAATAGTTTCTTTGCATTGTATGAATATTTTACTTGTTGGTATAATGGCATTTTCTACAGTAATTTTGCTTGGAACAGCCAATATTAGACTATATTTTTTTTTCTGGTGATATCCACAAATTATATAAAATACTCATGTAATAATAATATGTGTTTAAATAACTCGGTTGTTTTCTTAAAATATTAATAATTAAATTAATTAAAGTTTTTATTGTAATTTGGTTTTATCAAGATTTATTTTATAAATAACTTTTTATATACAACGTTTTTAAATTTTCTGTTGAATCATATAAACTTGACTTGACTTGCTTAAACGATCAAAAAAATTTGTACTTGATAGAAATAATACTAAAATGTCATTTTGACATTTCATATTGATTTCCATAGTAACGCACGTATATATTAATAATTTAGTTGCTAGGACCCCAGACCCCTAGCAACCAATAGTGGTGTCGAAATAACTTTTCATACATAACTGAAAATTAATTCAATTCTTCTTAAAGATGGCTAAAAGTATTAAAAAATGCATTGGCATCGTGTTATGATATATTCTAAAAGTTTCAAATGTCTAGCTAGTCGGGAAGTTAGTGAAAAACCGATTGCTAGATTTGTACCGGACAAAGAACCACCGAACAAATAACAATACGAGCTAAGAAAAACGTTGTAAAATTAAGCCAATAAAAGTGTTTGAGACTTTCACGGTTGTTTTTTATCGTAATAGATTTTTGGGTTTCCACTTCTTTCCTCGACGTTTCGGGATCATTGCAGAGGTCATCATCATGATATCATGATAATGTGTTATGATGAAGTGTTGTGTAGGTGTATGAATGCAAACTTTGCTCTAAGAATGCCAAAAAGAATCCAATTAGCTAATAGCAAACATTGCTCATAGTAATGTGTCAATCGTTACGACCAGAGATACTGGATCGAATATTGGATTTTGCTGACAATGCCGGAAGCCATGACGTTTTTAACCGTAACCCATTACTGATATTATAAAGATGTTTGTAGCAATGGCAAAAACTTCATCTCTACGTAATTATTTGATACCTAATTACTCAAAATAACTTTATTATTTTATATTCTACAAATAATATAACTTGCCAAACGACATCTGCCTGTAGGTAAATTTTATAGATTGATTGTCGACATGATCTACACTAATATGTAACGAGCTATAACAGAAACACAATTTAACAAAACCATATGCTTTAAATAATTTGGTATATTTCACGAATGAAATAAATATAAACGATTACACACCTATAACAAAGTAAAAACACACACACACACACAATGTCAAAACCGGAGACTATAGGTATATAAGCCTAAGATGTTTTGTATATAATACCTACTTATATATTTTTTGCGGTGACTTCTATTAATTTATTATGTAAGTTAGAATTAATTGTATTAGTTTTCAGTGTGTATTCACCTTTTCGTGAGTGCTCATAGTGCCTGAAGATGCCGAAATGTGAAACCTGGGTCAGAAAAAACGACTAAAATGGAATAGTAGGTATACAACTTAAATCAATTATAATTTCTACTTTTTTATATTAATTTTGGTGCTTGTTGTTTTTTGTCGTGAAATATAAGTAAGTAGGAACTTATATCATACAAAGATCATATTTTTTGTTCAGTACCTACAATACTGAAGATGAATAATATTCAAATTTAAGTCATGTAAATACGGCTGTCCTAGGGTTTCCTTTCAGTTACCAAGAGTTTTCCTTTTTTAACTTTGCACTTTTTACTACACTGATACGCCTCATTGCCTTATTACCTCACATAAAATTAGATCAAATGATATTCACTTATTTTAATATAATATGTAGTAATAAGAAAATAAATAGGTAATATTTTTAAACAAATATTTTTAGAAGATACCTAATACCAAGTATAATATTTTTTCCGACCATGTCCGATTCTATAGGATCATATGGGCCTCCACATGGTAGAGGTTTGTATTAACAGATTTTGTTTTTTTTTTACGAGAAATGGATGTCAGCCACTTGCTCAACCTATTAGGTCCATACCCTGACTCACACACAAATTGAAAAACAATATCAGCCAAGTCCACCTTTAGGTATTTTTGACTTTTGTGTGAATTGCTGAAGAACGACTGCTTTCTAACATTTCTGCATTATCAAAATGTGGAATTTATTAATTTTAAATATTCTATACTCGACATAATATAAACTTTCACCCTTGTGACCGTGTATTTGAGAAAACAAAAAGCTGTTTTTCTCCTATTCATCTATTATGGACTTGGCTGATTTTGAAATCTATCGACACATGTGTACATGCCAGACCCAGGATTCGAACCTGAGACCCACCGCGTCTCTTAAGCCGCGCGGCCACCGTGGGTGTCGAACTATAATCCATTACATCATTTTTATTCTAGAGCCGGAGTGCAAAATTTTGAAGCATACCTATACTCTACCATAGTCTACCTATCTTCAACAGGCACCCTTCGCCACTGGTTTGTGCTCTACGTATACGTGCGCTACTGGTAACGATCATCAACACATCGCATTACAGTAAATATGTATGGAGGTACTTACACATAACTCAAGTGATGTGAAGTTTATCCATGAACTAGGAGTAGGTATGATAATAACATAATAGGCCGGAGTGACAGTTTAGTTCGATATAAAGATATTCATTGGATGTTTTCCGCTTGGATGTTCTCGCTTCGCGGCCTCGGGGGAGAGGATGATGAATCGCTCGGCTGCAGGTCGTTACTGCGGGTTCGAGTCCACGTACATCACTATGCGCGGAGCCAGAGGATACCAATCATTCTCTCTGGACCTAATTAAAATAATACTAATAAATGAATGCTAATTATCTAAAATAACTTTGTTTTTATTTATTATAAGGGTTTCAGTTTGAAAATTAAATACAACGATGACGACCTACATTTGAATTACTTCGTTTAACATTATAGTGTTTATTAATAATCGTTTTAACAATTAACCAATTACGATAGCATTTAGTTGGTTAGTAACAATTTTGATATATGGTATATGAGTAGCTACCTACCAAGGCCTGAACAAAAACGAACCATAAGTACGAGTGAGAAAGCATTCGGCACGCTTATATTATCTCCGCAATATGCGTTAGAGTAAGATAGCATTTCTACGGCTGAATTAAATATTTTTTGTAAACATCGCCGGTAAATATTGATTTGAATGATTACATTCATTTAAAAACTGCGAGCACGTGTTGATGAAATTTATTGTTTTATGTTGAATGTAAAGTGAGTGGTAATTATTTTTAGTAAATTTAGTAGAACATATGGTTAACTATGTTGTGAGTAAATTTGATAACCGTAGATACCGAGAAGAAACATGATGGTACATATAACTGTTCATAGTTAAGTTAATAATAAAAAAATTGGGTTCTATATATAAATGCAAGAAACACGGCTTCATTTTGCCGAACAATAACCACTCTCTTTATATTATTACTCTGAGGTACCTACTTCTTTTTTTATTTACTTATGTGTTATTGTAAATATTTAAAAACTATTAATAGCTGTTACGGATGTCGCCAGAGGGTGATAATCCGTGCTTTCGTGGCACAGACTTATACAGGCGTTCCATTGACAAGTTAAGTCCGAGAACATTATTTATTCGTCCAATTTGTCTATGCTCTGCTATAACTGACCAACTGAAATTTAACAAACGAGTAAAAGAATCGAGCATCGACAGTTGCAATAAATAAAAATATAGTTAAGTATGTCTTCCGATAATCCCGAAATGTTGTGTTCTTTACTTGACTTGCATAAAATAATTAAAATAATATAGGATGGAAACAACACAAATTTTACGCTTTCTTTAAGACTTTCATAGATTCAAATAAAAAAATAATTGATATACCTATCTCTTATTTTTTGATGTGTAAATATAAAAAATAATCAATTAAAATGTTTAAATCAATTACAGGTTTCTTTCGGTCCGAATGATTGTCAAATCGAATATATTACGTAGTGATTGACTGAAAAATTTTGGCAACTCGGTGAGTAAAATGTCAAACATGTTTGAAATCCATCAAACGATTTAGGGTGCTTCACGTAAAACGAAGGTCCGAAAACAGAACATCGTCTGATTTGCGTGGCAATGGAGCACGGGTATCAAGAATTATGTTGTCTTAACCGATCCTACTGTCCGACAACAAGAAATCGGCAATAACAGGAAGTCGCTGTAATCTCATATAGAAGACTTCTCAGTGATACCTGTCATGGCCGCAACGCGTGATAGAGGCGTATTTAAATAATGTATCGGGTTTTTTTCTTTTTTTTCTTCGCAATCAACCAAAGGTTTAGCAATAATAATTCTTACAACACTCTTGATCGTTTTAAAGATATTTTTTATTATTAAAATCTTTAAATTACGTAAATTGACAGATCCGTCCACCACGGAAGCGTAAAATGAAATAATATCATATTTAGGGGCGTTCCTCATTTGAAAACGGAAGTGCGATTAGCTGCACTGGAAAGGATTGGGGGATTGTTAGTTTTAACACGTGGACAAAAAGTTCTTGTTCGACAAGCTTGTTTCATTTTTTCCGATCGTTGTTAAGTACGTGAGTTAGGTTAGGTTAGATACCAGTTGAAACACACGTCATGTTTATATCAGAAAGAAAATTTTTCTTCGCAAGTGTAGGAAATGTTATAAACACAAAATATTTTAGACATCGTGAGTTTTCCTAGATTTAGCGCACCTGCCCAGAGGTGACAGTTTTAAATGCCAACCAAATGATGCGGCTCAATGATTGATGTGTCGGTAAAAAAAGAATAGGAAAAAAACATAGTCCCGCGTGACAAATGTGTTCGTAGCCGCAACTCAATAATGTGAGCCATCAGCTAAGCATGAGCTCTTCGAACTTTTACGAACACGTTTTTTACAGTCGAGTCGGTTATAATCATTTAGGAACGTACCCGCGGAAAATTATGTCTTGTCACACTAAATCAAGCAAAAGGTATATAGGTAATAGGTATCTATCTATCAACCATTTTTCGACATTGACAACATAAATACTGTACTAATTATTGTCATCAATTTAAAGACTCTTGTTTTTATGTTATACCTACGTAGGTATCTCATTTTAGGATATATTGTATAATATCTTTTATCTACATATCATACGGTTATCTATTTCAGCTTAATATTGATAAGTATACCTATAAACGTTAGCTAAATTAGTATTCTAATATATTACATACTTAAAAGTCCACAAATTGTTTTTCAATTTGTGTATGAGTCATAGTATGGACCTAATAGGTTGAGCATATGGCTGACATCCACTTCTAATAACAAAAAATCTGTTAATACAAACATCCACCCTGTGGAGGCCCATAATATTATGATCTTATTAGGATCGGACATGCCCGGAAAAAATATTTATAATTTGTCAAGTGTCTAGAATAGCTACGTAATGAGTAGATATAGGCGTACTCAGTGACGTCCCGTAGAGGTAGCAGGTCAGCAGCAATGCTTAGAGGCGGCTCGTATACTCTACCTATGCAGCATTTGAAATAGGGAATTTTATAAATCGGATTGCTCGATAATTTTCCTAAAGAAATTGCACTTGAATTCTTTGTTACCTTACCTTAGCTTTAGATAAACAAATTCAACAATAATATTTTAACTTCTAAAATGTATATCTACAAACATTTTGACAAGCATCGCTTTCGAATGTCTTAAATCTTATTTCTACAAAATATGTACGCTGTCAAAAATTGTATTATTCCCTTTCTTCGTTTATTTGACGCCCATAAGCAGTGCATGCTCTGTTTACCCTCATGGTTCGTCACTGTTTTGTATATTTGTAATAGTATATCATAAGCATGGCCCCCACAAGGGGGGGCCATGCTAGGGCCATCTAGCCTAGGGGCCCGGGTTCATCGGGGCCCGGCGTGGCAGGTCAACCACATAATTGAGATAAACACACATCTTAAATATAGTCTAATAGTAAAAAAAGGTCGCCTGCGGCGCTATTTTACTTCGAAGTTATTACCATTTTAAAATATATGGTTGTGCGATGCAATTTTTGGTTATTATGTGATGATACTTGACAACTACATAATTCGATGTGTTAAAAATCGCTAAAAATAGACTGAATTTTTATTGATCTAATTCATCATCAACACCATTTAGAAAACGCCACTGTAGAGAGTCAGACTACCTTTAACCTTAGTGATGGGTAGGGGGGGAGCTTCAAAGATACTAGCCTGGGGGCCCGCTTCAGGTTGTGGGGACCATGATCACAAGCATTCAGGCCCCAGCACCCAGGCACCCAGGCAGTCTGACGCTCTACAGTAGCGTTTTCCAAATGGTGTACCTACATAGTGTATTTTTAGAGATTTTCTGTATTTTAGTATCTTCCTACATCCATTTGAATTATAGAGTGGTCGGTTATCGGCACACAATCAAAAATTGCATCGTACAACCACATATAATTAAATATTAACACTGTTGAAGTCAAATTGCCATTTTCTTATATATTAGAGAAAAAATATTCTTATGTGTGTTTATCTGATTTATCTAGTCGACTCGCCACGCCGTGCCCCCAAGCTAGAGCTCTGTCAGCCCCCCTTGTGGGGGCCATGATCACAAGCATCACAAAACCACTAAAAGAACGAGCCCAAAGTTTGAGAATGACTGCTCTAACGTACAATATAATATGTTCCTAAATCCGACCCACGATGGCCGAGCGGCTAACGTGTCGGGTTATAATATCGTGGGTCCCACGTTTAAATCATGTGTCTGGCAAATATACATATTATTTTTCAATGTGTGTTTGGGGTCAGAGTATAGACCTAGTCCGAATAGATTGACCAAGTGGCTAACATCCATTAAGCGTAAAAACAAAAAAAACTGTTGATACAATTCAATTCAATTCATTTATTTTACATATTGTGGACATTACAAATTATAAGTTTAAGACGTTCACAACATGACATTTAGAAACAACGACATATTATTAAAACAATATTAGGTACCTACATAACAAAAGAGATAGATCAGTATTAAGTTAATCTACAGTATAAATGTGTAAGTACAAAAAAAATATATAGGTACAAGGAAGTAGGTACACCGGATGAGTTAAGCAGACCATATTTTAAGAATTTATAAAATAACGTCCACCTATACTCATCCTTACGTAGATGGAATATATCAACATGCGAAGCGATTTGGTTGAACAGAGTTATTGCCCTCCCAATTGGCATCACCAATGGCAGGTTAGTTTTGCTCCTCGGGAGAACAAACAACTGATGCTCCCGATTTCTAAGATAGTTATCAGGGACACACAAGTCAATACTACCAAGAATGGCAGAGTTCTCTTTCACACCACGTATCAGTCAAAACCTCTATCTTATGAAGCCCTATGTGATCTTCTTTGGGTCGAACATGGTCAAAACAAAAAAAATGTATAAGAAAATAAAGTCATCACTTAGGTAGGTGGTAGGTACTTACTCATATTATGCAATGTTGAGCTGTAGGTAGTAGTTTTGTATGACAGGTACAATGTACGATGCAACTTATAATCTGTAACTATTAATAAAAACCCACTCAAAACACTCACATTGATAACTGTATACATAAGAAACGATAAACTTCGATTTTCAATTCGCTTTTCGAATTTCCCGCCTTAACGGGTCAAACGTCAAATGAAAAAGAAAAATGGCCGCTCCGTCCTGCCGAGGCGCGACCTGTCGGCACACTAAGGTACCAGAATGCGCGCCAGCGTCGACATAACACTAAAAAGGGAAAAGAACCAGTATGATAATGATAATAATAGTTAAAATAACAACAACATAACATAATACAACAATAACCAAACAAAAACAGCAGCGGCCATTGTCGAAATGATAAAAAGCAGCGTGATGTGATGTGCGCTGGCCGAGCGATCACAATGAGACAAAGCAGAGCCAGATTAGCATTTTTCTGGCATCCGCGCAAAAGGATATAACTCAATATAATATTGGTGTATCATACAAACTATGACTATCAACACGTGTTGAAGGTGAATCACTAGTTTTTTTCTGGGATTTTTATAACATAAGTAATAATTATAATATGTCCTTGGCTAACATTGACTTTTAATAGTACTGTAGGTGTCGTCGATGTGAGGGCCAATGGTGTTGTGACGAGGAGAGATGAGAAGTCGTTGTTTGTGATGATGGAGAGTGAGAGTTTATTTAATTTGCGTAATAGCACCTGTACACATGCATGGAATTACTGTCGGCAATTGTGCTTATTTAAAACTGTCATGACAATAACTGTTTACTGTGCTGACTGCCTCTCCAATCTCATTCTTCAAGAGTAAGCGAGACGCGAGGTTGTCATTTTATACTACTATCTGACAGGTCGTATTGAAAATCGGAACTCAAAATGAGTAGTTCGTTTTTTACCGGCATGTTCTCTATCGCTATTTCGCTCTCTATAGCTCTACTGCGCAGGCGCAGATCGAAAATAATCTTACTTGCACGCAATAAATCATCACAATTTGGAATCTTCCAATCTTGTTTGATTTATGCACGCAATCTTGCCAACTGCAGGATAATACATGTTACCCCATACATTTTCTTACTGTGCACAGTATATCCATGCACGTGTAAATGGTGTATTAGGTGCATTAATTAATTAGTACCTTAAGTACAAGGGTACAATCGGTATAATAATGTGAATCAACTGACAGTACAGGGCGATGTGCTTCTGTTGAAAACTTATAATCGAATAATTCTCTTTCAATCAATTGTGATGCACTTTATATTATTTTATCATATTATAAATTATTCTAATAATTAGTCAGCTATTATCTAGAGTTATTAGAGTCATCTGGTATAACTATTTACTGACTAAGTAAGAAACAGATATCCAAAGATTATTGTCGCGGTCATCGATTTACCGAGTTTGCAATAACTTGATACTATGGAAATGCCTATTAATTCAATTTGTAATATTTAATATCGCCATAGTAGGTAAGTATCTATGTGCATTATAGCGCCTGCACACGTGCATGGATTTACTGGCGGTAATAGTGCGTATTTTAAACTATCATGACATTAACTGTTTTTACACGTAAAAGTGCTGACTGTCTCTCCAATCTCATTCTTTAAGAGTGAGCGAGGCGAGATGTTGTCATTTTATGGTGCTATTTCATAGGTACTATTTGACAGGTAGTGAAAATCGGTCATCCTGAAAATTTGTTCGTAGTTCGTTTTTTTGTAGGCAGGTTCGCCACTATCGTCATACTGCGCAGGCGCAGATCGATATAATCCTACTGTCGCATGAAAATTCAGAAGCTTCCAATTTTTTTTATTCATGCATGCAATCTTGCCAACTTCAGGGTAACAGCTGATGTTTACCTATACATTTTCTTACTGTCAACAGTAAATCCAGCACGCGTAAACGGTGTATAATGTATAAATATGCTATGTGGGACATACTTACGGTCAATCATACATACGGGATTGAAGAAGATATTATGTTTGAATAATATGATATCATTACTAGTGAATAAGTACCTACCTACTTACTAATCGCAACATAACATAATACTGTAGAATAAGAAAAAACTTCAAACACAAATTGAAAAACAATAAGTGTATTTATCAGACCCAGAATTCGAACCTGGGCCACACGATATTATAAACCGACGCTTAAGCCGCTCGGCCATCGTGACGATACGACAAAACCTGAACCGACACAAATAAGAGATAAACATTCAATTTCATTTTTGAAATATTTTTACAGAAATACGACACATTCACGTACAGATTATTACAACCATTGAACGCATTTGAATTTTACAGTCTGCCGATAAATTAATGATATACTTATTACACGACGCAGTATAGGTATTTCGTTCGTTGGCTCGACAGTTATTACTACGTACGATATCTCAGTTAGTCTGTTACTGATATAGTGCACTACCTACCTACGAGTACCTAACAGTTTTTTATTATTATTATTAAGTTAAGATTAAAAATATGCGTCTTCGCTACTGGATTTTCCATATATAATATACCCAATGACATACCTGATCCAAGTTATGAAGCTTTTACCTTATTTTAGCTTTTAAATTGTTGAAATTATTGCAATACTTAAGTCTACGTGAAGTAACAATATATTTATTTTATAAATGATATAAGTACAGTTTACTAGAAATTTGTGATAATTTACATTTCAAAGTGAATTAATCAATAGGTAAGTACGTAAGTAGGTACCTACCTATCTGATTTTCCCTTTAGATGTTAAGTATTTATAAAGTTAGTAATTGTGTCATTTAGTTTTTTTTGTATTTTGGTGGGTATCATAAAAAGTACTTAATTCAATCCTGGTCATACAGATCCCGCGCTGAAAAGCCTATTGTCCAAGCTCAAATAAAGATATTATGGTATCATACAAAGGATGCGAGGCCGAATCGCGACTCAATGGAAAGTACTCCTTCGGAAAACTTTACTTTATGAGTGATTCAGCTGATGTATCTACATAGGTAGAAACTGTTTTTTTATTGATGTGGTTCTTGGCCGGCTCCTTAAGAGGCGTTTTAACAGTAAAGTTTTATCTATTTTTTTATTCAATGAATAATTCACAAGATAATATAAGAATGTAACATTCTTTTTATTGAACATACATAATTTGAAAACACTTCTGAGAAATATACTTATAACCAATAGAAAAAAATACTTTTTAAAAAATACGTCACCCAGCAGGACTTGAACCAGAGTTTCAGAGAGAACCCGGTATTCGCGCCCACGCGTATTTTTTACTATGCCATAGGCATCATATCTAATTGTGATGAATTTTAACTAGTGTTTCTTACAACACTCTCAAAAGCGCTTTCTATTTTTTTTCTAAGTTTCAATTTTTTTTTGTTGTTCTAAAAAAGGTTGTAAGCCACTACTAATTATTATTGGTCAACTTATTAGGTAAATGCCTTGAATCAAAATACCCACATACCAGCTCGTGTACCTACCGATACTGATTAAATATATGTTAATAGTCAATTAAAACAAAACACAGTAGGTACTCGTAGTATATAAATACAATTGATTATCGATCAGGGCTAATTTTGTCCTTTTCTATGGAGGCTTAAATCAACCAGGGTCAATCCACCGCTGGGTGTTAATTCTTCATTGCTCCTCAGTTGGATGAAATTATTACTTATTAGTTACTTACAATAAATGATACTTGTTACATAATACTAAGCATTATTTCCAAAACTATTCAAAATGTTGATATAGTTTACCCAGAAAATGCTTGTCAAATCGTGACGAACATACTAGGTGAGGGCGATGTTTGTTGACAAACGGGGATGAAAGAATATCTGATGCGATGTATGTTTGTTGTGTTGTATACTTATATATATTTTTTTCTAAAATGGAAGACATCATAATAATTATATATTCGGTGTTGTTTGGGCATAACATGATAACTGCTTTTTTGGTCATTTTATGTTAAGAGTAAAAATTGTGTCACTATAGTATTATCTTCCATTTGGTAATAACCCGATATCTATATTTCACTTAAAATCAATGACATTAATATGGACGAAGCATTTAGAAAATAAAATGACACTCACTTTGTGTCGGGTCTGCCGGATGGCGAAATTCATATTTTAATATCGGTATCCTACGCTCAAATGAACATTCTGCTTGCAAGCGGTCTGGCGACACCACTGGGTCTGCCCTTACAAAATTTCTGACTGTCAGGTTTCGACTCCACCGTTATTATTGTGTTACAAAATGCCAATGTGCCTAGTTAAAAATTGTAAAAAAAATCTACTAAACACTCCAAGAAAGATGGGATATCACTTTTCATGTGTTAGTATTATTTATTATTTATAAAATGCCATTTTAAGATAATGTTTATTCAATACAATTGAATGACAGAAACCATTGGACAGTCGCCTGTGATGCGCTGAGCTCACTTGCGTCTAATCTTCGAGAAGTCGTAAGTAACCGAGAATCTGTTTCTAACGCAATGAGTCATGACACTAATACGCCATTACAATAAAGGTTATATTACTATAAATTCTCGAAGCTTGTATCGCATAATGGAAATGGATACGTCATATGGTCACGTGACATCTACCTATACATCTGTGAATGACTTTCATGCACAATTTCTCGTGCGCGCCGGTATGAAGTGAGTTGTCCATTTAATATGTCATAGTTTGATCACTGATAAGTGACCTTATTTACCTAATTTGTGAAATAATTGACAATCTAAGTATTGTCATATTCTTCTTCAGTTATTTATTTTATAATGATTTTTTCAATTTTAAACAAAAAAATGAACTGAAATTTATGTGGACAATGCAAGCTTAAAATGGCTCTCCTGTAAATTCAACATTTTGCAGTTAACAGGTTATGCCCAAACAACACCGAATGTATGCTAAGAAGGCGGTAGGTGGCTATTAGACAACAAATTTATAAATTTAAAAATCATGAAGTTTTATACATGTGAAAGAACACACATTGCATTTAAATGATTTTATTATCGTTATGTGTCATATTGTGTTTTAAGTGATTAGGTATATTTTATGTTGTAAAAGAAGAAATTTTGCATTTTAAACAGTTGTTTTTTCAAGTATATATCCATTGTGCTGATTTAATATACCAATTATGCTCTAAATTCCCAATCTGTAATACCTGAACCAAAACCCACGATGGCCGCGCGGCTTAAGCGTCGACCTATATTGTCGTGGGTTCCAGGTTCGAATCCTGGGTCTAGCAAGTACACATATTGTTTTTTAATTTGTGTATGAGTCAGAGTATGGACCTAATAGTTTGAGCAAGTGGCTGACATCCATTTCTCGTAAAAACAAACATCTCTTAATACAAACCTTCACTCTGTGGAGTCCCATATTGTGATCTTATTGAGATCGGACATGGTCAAAGAAGAAGAAGAAGAAGTACCTGCACTAGATACCAGTGGAGAATGGTGAAGGTAGGCTGTTAAAATCCGCCATAAATAGTGCACACTAAACTTTGTCAGTCAAACGTATATGTTTTTATTGAAATAAGACTACAATTTACAGATGCTATCGGTTAGTTTTTTAAAATTCAATTAAACCCTGCGAAGCCAAGCCATAATAGATAATAGTCAAAAAATACTCATCTATCTATAAAATATCTAAAATTATGCAATTAAATCATACATAACTTTGGATATTTTATAGATAGAATAATAATTCTTATCTATTGTGGTTTGGCGTAGGCAGGGCTTAATGAATTAATTATTAAGAAATAAATGAACCAACAATATGTGTAATATGTATTCTTAATCCAACGAAAACAAATGAGTATGAATGAAAACGTGTGCACAATTTTGTCGTATCGCCTAAAATATGCAAATACTATTATGGTTTGGTTTAGGTAGGGTTTAATTGATTTTTAAAAACTAACCAATACCATCTGTAAATTGTAGTCTTATTTCAATAAAAACATACACGTTTGACTGACTAAGTTTAATGTACATTATTTATGGCGGATCTTAACAGTCTACCTCCACCCTTCGCTACTGCTAGATACTGTACGTACCTTTACTAGAAATCTGAAATGCTGAATCAGTTATTTGGCTGACATTTTCACTCGTAATAATGATTTTATTATTTTCCTTAAATAAAAAGAGATAAACTTGTATTAATGAGTAGGGGAGAGCAGGTAGGATTCGTACACTTTTTACTCTAAGCCGTATAAAAACAAAACTGTAAAATATTTTTAAATAACTTCAATGCTGTTATATATCCAATATATTTGGCTTTAATAATAGTGAAGTATAGTTTAGATACAAATCAGCATGGCGAAGCTACGGTAACTTTTCTGAAAAATGGAAAACGTACGAAACTACCCCACACGTGGGGTAGCTTCGTACATAGTGTGGGGCACATTCGTACATAATGGGGAACCTTCGTACAGTCAAATAAAATGCTATTTATTCAATCTAATATAATCATGTATTGAGATCAAAGCTAACACAGAATCAGCCTTCATGTAATAATAATTAACAGTTATTGTTTTTAAAGTGCTTATAACTACTTAGTCATAAAAACATAACACTTTTATTTATTTTTTTGTTAATAAAGGAACGAATAAACCAACATTATAAAATTAACCATTAGAGTAATAGGTCTTAATCGTATTTAATAGTTGTACTATCCAACATTATATATAGATAAGTCTTTTTCGAAGCTAAATATTATCCGGGCTGTTCTTGCTGTAAAAGCAGATTTTGATAACGGGAAAACACATACCACATCTGATATGTAAACTGTTCCTTCATCTTTGGTAGTGGGAAAGACAAATTTCCAGGTATGAGGCTTCTTCCTCAAAAATGAAACTTTGTATTCAACGGGACTATATTTTTTAAGCACCTGCCCAAGATAATTTAAACGGTCTTTGTTTTCTTGAACTCTACTATCACAAAGCGTTCTTCTTTGATGTTCTTTGACGTAACTGGAGTTTCATTGTCAGTATCCAATCCTTCAGACGTCTCTTCGATGAGAGAACAAGAACTTTCTCTTAAACTCATATTAGCCTCATCCTCACAATCAGTTTCATCCTGACTATCAGTCTTTACAGTTTTATTTTGCCTCTTTGGTTTAGTTGTCCCTGAAGTTTTCTTCTGTCTCTTTGTTTTGGTTCTTGTATCTGACAGTAAATGTAATGCTCGTTACATCTCCTTAGCCCTTTGTTTCCTCTCTTGCTCTTGCTTCTTCAACTGTTTTGCTTTTTCTATTTCTTCTAGTCTATTTTTTTCAGGAGTATCTGTATATATTCTCGATTTTCCTGGTAGTTTTCCTTTCTTCGACTTTTTAACGCATTTCTGTCTACTCTGGGATAGGGCTGGATAATTTCTGGAGTTATTAATCCTACAGTTGATGAAGATGCAGGTGCAGTTGTAGGTGATAGCAAGGAGGGTGATACTGGCGCTGAGCTCCATGGAAGATCTTGTTGAGTAATCTCTGTTTCTGCAAGTAGAGTTTCTGGCACATTGGCATCTTGGCCCGCTGTAGAAGTTGATTGTCAACCTTACGTGGATTTTAACGGCTGCATCTTGCATCATTGCATCTTCATCAACGTCTCCTGTTCCTGTCCCCTTTTTCACATATATTCGCGGCATGGTTCTGTAACAATAATATTTTTGGTGAACAATCTTTCTACTGCCACGCAGTTAGGAATGGGGAACATTCGTACAGTACGAATCTACCCCACTCATAACTGCACGAAGGTACCCCAAACCGAAAAATCAACAAATTAATTGAAAATAAAAATAACCGCTATAGTTAGCCTAAAATGACTATTTACATATTAAACAAAGTTATCACTTCATAAACTATACTAAATCACTTATAACATTCGTACAAAACTTATAACAGTTAAGCGTGTTCAAAAGTGAATACAAAAAATACTTACGTAGAGCGAAAACACGTATCGGCGTGCTCCGTCGAAGCTGTTGGCCGCACTGATGCCCTGCCCCGCGGTTACACTATGCGTATGAGCGGGAGTCTTACACACAAACGTGAGCACGCCAATGAATTGGATAGTGAAGATATCGCCACTGTACGAATGCTCCCTGTGTACGAATCCTACCTGCTCTCCCCTATCATGCATTTTCTAAGATTGCGGGACATAGAAGAGGTTGGGATCCTCTTCTCTCTAATCGCGTTCTGTAATATGTACAATCAATTTTTGAGAAATACGCATCTTATTTAATAATTTAATGATTATTTTGCACTATTTCAATGCTCCCTTTTAAATGTTCTGACGAATTGATTGCATCATTTACACCAGAGAAAATCGCCAGTATTTTAATGAGTTCTAATGAATCCTAAATTTAAAGCACAAACCGCAAACGGTTACATGTAAATTGTACGTATTACATTTCACCGTAGCATAGTTCGCCGTGAGCTTTCTTATCGGAAAGAAATGACCGTATACTCTTTGGTCCCCAATTTTATTAGATTCAATATGAACATTAACTCAATTTTCATTGCCGATTTTGTCAAAATTCATGAATTCAAGAATGAAAACCTAACCTAACCTAAAAAAATCAGTATATCGGCTATTTTCAAAATTTGTTTGCCGATGGCTTCCTGTAGATAAACCGACAAGAACCGTGTTTTATTTAGACATGGATTTTATCTCAGTACCTACTGTACCTACCTACTATCACCTTCCACTGCGCCTAAAGCGCAGTGTTCGACCAGTGTGTGCTTCCCGTAATCACATATGCGTGTGAAACATGGAGCCTAAGTAAAAGAGAGATCCAACAACTTAGAGTAGCACAACGTGGTTGGGAGAAATGCATGCTGGGCATAACGCAAAAGGACAAAAAGAGGAATGAGTGGATAAGGAAGCAGACAAGGGTTTGCGATGTGATAGATTTCATTAAAAGCCTCAAATCGAGATGGGCTGGACACATAGCTCAAAAAAGAGACAATCGTTGTACAAAATTTAGTCATCCAGTTGTATCCAAGAGGTACAGAACGTTCGCAAGGTAGACCTAGAGGCCGCTGAATCGATGAAATGATAAAGTTTTGCGGAAGTACGTGGCAACGCAACGCACAGGACCGAGAGAAGTGAAAGCAGCTTGAAGAGGCCTTCATCCAGCAGTGGATAGATTCAGGCTGATGATGATGATGATGACTATATGACCCAAAGAGGTTGGACGGTCTTTAATATACTACCATATTATATTTCCGATACAAAATTTCACGGTGAATTATGATACGGCGAACTGCATACGTACAAATTTCCGGACACGATCGAAAACACAAATACCTATCGGTTGAACGGTGTAAGCAACAGTTTGTATGGCAAACAAATGTGGGGGTTAATAACCTGACGACAAACGCTGCGAACGAATGACGGGTATTCGCGATGGAAAGATGTCAACCATTGTTTGTATTGTGATTGCATAAGATGTATGTGTGTGCACAAGTGGTGTTGGTGTCTTCTGGGCGTCTTTCCTTGTGTCAATATTGACACAAAATGCACGTAAATTTAACGCTAGATCGACAAATAGTTTGAATTACAAACTTCCAGTAAATCTTACATAGCGACATGTTTTTGTTTGTATTTGGAAGGTATAAAAATTTAATGACATGTGTGATGAGCAAATATGTAGGAATGTTATTTAAAAGAAATAATTTAAACAACTGTTTTGTTGATAACAAAATTCTCAGGTGATTTTTGAGTTTCCAAGTATTATTAATTCCTGGTTTTTTTGCAAGTTGTTTGAATAAATCATTTTAAGTTATTACAAAATTATTGGCCATGGTTAGTGAATGACATATGATTTGAAATTAATCCTATCTTTCAGTCCCAGTTATGGCCCCCACATCATGAAGCAGGCATCCTGGCCAGAATATTTGGCGGCTCCCTACCTATCGGTAAGCTTGAATACATTATCACGCTTTCACGTAGCGTTTTCCAAATGGTGTTCTAGGTAAAATTGGGTATTCAGTGTATTTTTATAGTATTTTTGAATATATACACTTGAATATATACGGAGTTGTCGAGTATTTATTTACAAACGGTATCTAATTAAAAATTGCATCGCACAATCACATTTTTTTAAATGTTAATATTCACGAATTAAAATAGCGCGCAGGCCACTTTATTACTATTAGATTAAATTTGGGATGTGTGTTTATCTTACATATCTGGTCGACCTACTACGCCGGGCCCCCTCTGAGCCCTATCAGTCTCCCCTTTATGGGGTCCATGGTCCTATCCGTTGCATTACTACTAAGGATAATTATTGTTTTAAGGAGCAGTCCTTATTCTATACACCGTTCTCTTCCATTTATTGTCTCTGGACTCTGTTACGACTGTCGAAACAAATGAAGGTTCTGTCGCATTCTTGATTTGATCTGTCGAGCAAACAGGTATTCTTCCTTTCCAGCTTTTTTTAACGGTCACCATACCTTTATCTTCTTTTCATTACCAAAGTTTAGTATTTTACTCTGGGTGCAAAATTGTTACAAGGATGTCAGAATCGCACTGAACTAAAACTGATTAAAAATCACCTCGAGATTAGTCCCAGTACCTATATAGGAAAGGTAAATGATTTGTTTAAATTTACTCATTATTTTCTTTTAAACAAATTTAGATAATTTTATAATGAACGCAATACATTAAATAATTGAAAACAAGACTGGTTTCTATTAGATCCCTAATCATGGCCCCCACATCCTGAAGCGGCCCCCAGGTTACGATGTTTGGCGGGCCCCCCACCTATCGTTAAGGGTAAAGGCAGTGTGACGCGCTGCAGTAGCGTTTTACAAATGGAGTATGCGGTAAAAGTGTATATTAAGTGATTTTTTGTATTTTTAATATATACATCCATTTGAATTATGGAGTTGTCGAGTAACGGCACATCGTTAAAAATTGCATCTTACAAACAAAAATATATAATTATTAATATCATTGAAGTAAAATAGCGCCGCATGCGACTTTTTCTTAGTATTTGTGCAAATTTGTGATTTGCGTTTATCTCACTTATTTTGTCGACATGTCACAACGGGCCCTTCCTGAGCCCGGGCCCCCAATCTAGAGTCCTGTCAGTTCCCCCTTGTGGGGGCCATGTCCCTAACAGTCACATAAAATTATTTTGTAGGTATTAATGTAACGAAAAAACTTACCGCTTGCTATAGGTAGTTGGTAGGTACATGTTCAAATTAAATTATTTTTCAAATCTGACTAATGGAAGAGTGAAAACTTACATCTGTCCATATGGTAAATTGCCATAACTCTGAGTTTCCATTAATTTACGTAATGAGTTAGTAAAAAAGCTCCATCAATAATATTAGAAATAATTTATCAAGAAGAACATCGACTAATCGTAAAGCTCGCTTCAGTTCAAATTTAGTCTACCTCCGCCCGATGTCGATAGTAACTAGTTTTCTAGCAATGATATAACAGAAAAGCCTTCTTCTTATAAAAGACGGATATATTATGAATCCAGTAATAGATACGCTAAATGTTCTTTGGTACCAAGTCTTCAAGCATTAGCGGCAATACAGGAAATCAACTATCCAATAAAACCAAATTACAAATTTAACAAAACCACTAGTTTATTAGTAGTTTTTAAGCTTTCATTTATGCTCAAATTCTTTAATCAATTAAACTTATTATTTCATATCTTAGAAAGATGGGCAATTAAAATTCATTTTGATAACGTTTTATAAAAAACACAATATAATTCCTGGTTGAATCAAGGCTTAACATAGAAACAACTATGTCGTGCGGCCCCATACGAAGGTGAGCGTGAACATTGTAGAAAATTAATTTTAAGCCCCTTACAATACCTACAATTATCATTTTACGTGTAGGTATTCATGATACCATGGCGCAGGATGGATGTGATGTTTCATGATACTGTGTATCGTGCGATTAACCTGTTTGATAGCACCATCAAGGTTGTTTTTTTTTTACTATAGGTAAAATATTCGCGGATGTGTTAAATTGGTTAAATTTTAATTGTTTTTATCATTTCACTTCTATATTGACAACAAACTTTCTCTTCTACTGTATTGTTTTATTGATTGTTATTTGTAATTAAATATTTTGTATTTAGATATTATGTATTATATAGCGCATTGACATATCTCTGTACCTAGTGCCATAATATTCAATTTTCCAAATAAATAATAATGTAGTATTTTATTCTGCCTAATATTGCAAACAATTTATAGAGTTCCTTGTCTTGTATGTATTTTCAATGCATTGACAGGTTGAAGTACTTACTATCAGTACCGGTTTTTTATATCTACAACAGGTAGTCACATCTTCAGATCGTGAAAAATATTTCAATACTACCACTGGAGACCAATATAAAGATGGTTAATCTAAGTTGTAATATTATTTGATTTGGCTTCACACAATTTCTCTAGCGCCGAATCTGTAATGTAATATAACTTAACGAATAACAATATAATTAGTAGCGAAAACGGCCGCGAGATCGCGCCGAAAGGGCGGCAAAGCATCAGCGTCGGTAAAGCAGAGCACGATGTTACCAGCGGGACGCCGATTGATTGGCGGGAAGATTGTACATTTGTCGGTGCAATGTCCCGCTGGGCACCAACTGATCTGTTTCGGAGAGATCACTCATAGATTATATTATAGAGCTTGGATGCGACTAGATTACTAGAAAAGGATGCGGAAGTAGGTACCTACCTACTGCACGATGACGGTAACCTTTCAGCTATCCTGCAGTAAGTTATAAAGACTTCTAGATGTAGCCATCCCCATCAGACACATACTCCCTTAACCTTTACTTTACGATTTTAAAAAATTCCGTCCGTTCCGTTGATGTCACCTTTGGTTACCATACGAGATTGACAATATTACTTCAAATAAGAGGAAAATGTAGTAGAAAAGTATTTACTGGATAATGACTTCGATTTAGAAAATAACAATCTAATATATAAAAATTAATATTTGTGTGTTTGTGTGTTTGTTTGTTCGTATTTAATGCGCAGCCATACCGTTCATCCGATTGCGATAAAACTTTGTCAACTTATTGCTTGCACTTGCGCAAAGAGTATAGGCTATACTTATATATAAAAATGAATGTCTGTCTGTCTGTCCCGTATGCGTTCCTATACCATTTATCCGATTGCAATGAAATTTTGGTAAATGGTTTAATGCACACCCATAAAGGCTTCTGAATTAAAAAAAATATCATCTTCTTCTTCTTCTTCATTATATTTTCTTTTATTCGTATGGTTCCTATACCATTCATCCGATTGCAATGAAATTTTAGTAAGTGGTTGTATGCACACCCATAAAGGTTTTTAAATTAGAAAAATCATCATCTTCTTCTTCTTCTTCATTGTATCTTCTTTTATTCGTATGGTTCCTATAGCATTCATCCGATTGCAATGGAATTTTGGTAAGTGGTTGTATGCACACTCATAAAGGTTTCTGAATTAGAAAATATATCATTTTCTTCTTCTTCTTCATTCTATCTTCTTTTATTCGTATGGTTCCTATACCATTCATCCGATTGCAATAAAACCTTCGTCAGTTATTGTGTTAACACCCGCAAAGGTTTCTGAAATAGTACAACCATCTTCTTCTTCTGCTTCATTCTATCTTCTTTTATTCGTATTGTCCCTATACTTAATTTAAACTGGTCGCTTAATTTTATGTCGTCAGTGAGTTTTTGAAGTTTCATTAAATTAGTGTGTCGTTGTCATTAGTAGTAATAACGTATTATCTTCTTATTTTCTCGTAAGTATACCTGGAAAGTGTGTTCTTTTTACCAGATCTCCACAGTCTACCTCTTTCCAAAAGTCACCCTTTGCCACTGCAATACGGTTGGGTTAATAGAGTTCATAGAAAATTGAGCTTATACGAAAAACTACGATATGCCTAATTAATATATTCAACGATTTTTTAACCTTTTTTGTTTATATTATGGCTCCTGCATTGTATTAGACTTATTAGTACTCACGTTACTCATTGAATTGACCGTAAATTCAAAATTAAGTATCATTTGATCTTAAAGGAATGGATTAAATAAAGTCTGGAGACTTTCGAGATGTGCCTGTTACACCATAGCATGAAGATTTCCTGGGCTGACCACTTTATGAAGCTCAGTTGAGGCATGGTCTAAAAAGATCGTGGCTAGGCGATGCGTGGATTCTGCAAATGACGCGTGCCGAACGAAATATAATTTGTCATATAAATCCAACATGCGTCTATTTAATGTTCTGTTTATTGTTATATTAGTAACAATAATAATATATTCATTGACATGTTTTCTTTTTAATGTAAGTGGGTAACTCTTTCCAAGTAAATGGATAACGCTTTTCAGTAATCTTTACACGATTTAAGAATTAATACCCCCGTCGCCATCACGAAACAAATTGATGTGTTCACAGCTCGACGTTCGCTCTCCGATTGCCAGCGAGTCCAAAATTTCGTCGAACCTATAGTTGAAAATTATTTGCCGTTTCACTGAAGTACCGTCTTAATGAGGAGGTTTCAAAACCAAGAGAATTTATATCTACTATCAAGCACATACAAACTGCATACTTAGGCCATATTTTTGCCAATGCAAAGTATGATTTACTTCAGCTCATAATGACAGGGAAGATAAGGGGAGGCGTTGGGGATCTGATACGACTAGCCCAGGATATGGAATTTGTATAAAACTAGGTAAAAAAAACCCATCCGAGGATATAAATGAGAAAATATCTAAAACCTTGTTTATTAATATGTGCTTAATGCTTACATCTTTAATAATTTAGGAACGTAAAATAACAAAAAGCCTAAAGTTAAGTCGCTACCTACTCCCATCATTATCTTTTACTACTGCCAAACAAAATTAAGTATTATATAAAGGTATTATTTTCTACAATTAATAATTAACAAAGTCATCCAAATTGACAGAATATATTATAAAACCTTCCAATAAATATATTAAGTATATTATTAGCAAAATGTTGCTATTATTTTAAGTTATCACCACAAAATATACAATTTGATTAATATCTAACTTTTTACAACGTTTTTCTTAGCTCGTATTCTTATTTGTCCGGTGGTTCTTTGTCCGGTACAAATCTTGCAATCGATTTTTAACTAACTTCCCGACTAGCTAGACATTTGCAACTTTTAGAATATATCAGAACACGATGCCAATGCATTTTTTTATACTTTTAGCCATATTTAAGTAGAATTGAATTCATTTTCAGTTAATTCTGTTTTGTATGAAAAGTTATTTCGACACCATTATTGGTTGCTAGAGTCTGAGGTCCTAGCAACTAAAATATTAATATATACGTGCGTTACTATGGAAATCAATATGACATGTCAAGTAAAATTTTTTTTGATCGTTTAAGCTAGTCAAGTCAAGTTTATATGGTTCAACAGATTAAAAACGTTGTAGGTACCAACATAAAAAGTTTTTTTTATCTCGTAATAATTTTTGAGTAGCTATATTCATTGAATTAGTTTTGTTCATCTGGTATGTCACTATTTTTCTCTAATATATATTTTTTTTAAATTGAAACTGAGCAGAAAACCCATGTGCAGTTCGGGCTTCAAAATTTTGAAAATTAAAAATTATATTATATACTTAAGATTTTTATTTGTAATCAGTGAATATAATTCTGTATGATTATTTGTATATTTAATACACACACGTCTTATAAATCTTATACATTATTTTTTTACTATATGGTCACTTGTCACATTCATTCAACATTTTTATAGTTACTGCCTAAAATGCTAGACATTTCAAGCCGAATAATTATTTTTTTCAGATACCGTATCCATTTAAAAAAAAAAAACATGAATAGGTAGCTACATCAATACGAAGGTTATACAAAAAATTGACGGTGCATCTTTCAAATCGATGTCTAACGAATTGATGTATCGATAAAAAACAAAGTTCACAACTAACAGTAAATAAATTACTGTGGAATGCAGATTTAGTAGGTAATTAAATATCAATATAAAACGTTGCTACATACATATCAATAAAAAACAATGACAGGTAAGTCTTTGTGTCACTGTTTCCTTACATTTTTTGTACTATGACATCCCTAGGAAATTTTGACGACAATTGTGGAAATGAATGAATGACTGAGTGTCATTCGGTTGAGTACATGAGAGAGCTCATTTTCACGCACATTCAAATATGTATCACTGTTTCAAATAAAGAGAAAATTAAATAAATGTTTCACATAATGAGGCACACATAAGTGATATGTTCTTGTAAGAGGAATAATTAAATAATGTTAGCGTTAATTTTGATAGCATATGTATATAACTATGTATTTACATATTCGTGAGTATTTTCCAAAGGTGGTACGTCACATTTTTGAAAATTTTACTCATCAAATGCAAGACATGATATCGAATCGATTCTTTCAGATGGCAAAAGCTGATATTATGTCCACAAAAACTTATAATTATACTATTTTATACGGTATAAATATAATTAAAATTCGATGTTCTACAGAACATAATGTACATATTTAGAAACTTTAGTCATTATTTTTCAAACCGATCTGAAAAATATATATAATATGCTACCAGGATTATTCTATATAATATACCTACCTAACAACTTAACTGCTTAACTCATCCGGTGTACTTCCTTGTACCTATCTAATTCATCTACTGATATATCTCTTTTTTTATGTAATACTGTTATATTTATATATCTTTGTTTCTAAATGTCATGTTGTGAATGTCTTAAACTTATAATTTGTAATGTCCACAATATGTTAAAAAAATAAATGAATTGAATGAATTGAACAATTTTATCTCTAAAGCGTGAATGTCATAGGTACTAGACAACGAAGGTTGTCTTAATATGTTTTATATTTAAAGGAGTTATTGAGGCTCAGTGTGGGTAGGCAGGTCATGCAGTGTTTAGGAGCGGCATATTTGAAGAGGTTTCAAATAAAGGAATTAAAGTGAATTTATTTAATGAGTTCGTAAATAAGAGATTTTTTCGCCTGTGGCGCTGGCAAAGTACCATGTTTTTTACAAACTGCTATCTTATTCTGGTTCGGCGGAAGATAGGTTGGTATTGTACATGAAAGGTGGTAAGCAGTGGTAGTAGTTGTTTGTTATGATGGAGGAGGCGAGAATTTATTTACTGTTTCAAATAACTACAAGGGTACAATCGATGCAGTATAATAAATATGACGACAATTCGGTGCGATGTGTCTTTAATACCAGAAACTTGAAATCGAGTAACAACATGTCCAATGAATTCTCACCCGCTATTTATTGACCAGCGCATTATGGAATAATATGTTGAAATGATTATGAAACAATAATAATTCGCAAGCTTTTGGTTTCTCATCGTCAACATGAAAGTGAAACGGCAAATAATTTTCAACAGTATGTGGAACGAAATTTCGCAGTCGTCACCAATCGGAGAGCGATAGTCGACCTGTTCGCACGTCAATTTATTTTGTGATGGCGTCGTAGGAATATATTCTTAAATCGTGTGAAGATGACTAAAAAACGTTCCGCATTTATTTGAAAAAGAAAACATGTCAATGAATATACTATTATTATTACGAATATAATAATAAACATAACATTAAAAGGACGCATTTTGAATTTTTATGACAAATTATATTTCGTTTGCACAATCCGCGCATTGCCTAAACACGATCTTTTTAGATCATGCCTCAGCTGAGGTATAGCCTTAATAAAATCATTTTTAAGAAATAGGTGAGTTCAACCATTATTGTGGCGCATTTAAGTATCACCAATAATGATTTTTTTATATATTTTTTACCCGAGAATAGTCTGACATGTTTAACGACCACAATAAAAACAAAAATGATTCATTATAATAAACTTTAAGTGTAAAAAATGACGATCGAGAGTGATGATGATTTTATGGCCATGTTTGCGATGGAAAGACAATGAGTGCGAGAATGATCGTTGATAGATGAGGTCGGCATCACGCTGGGCGGCTGCGTCAGATAACTTCGTTCCTAATTCCGACTGACACGATGAGGCGAGATGATGGTGATGATGATTGTAAAAATACTGTCGATGATTCCTGACGGGTTTTAATATTTCTATAATTTCTAATCGAATAGATAATTTTCATCGATTCCACAGCACCTAGCAATGGCGAGGAGTGTAGGTAGGCTGTTAAAATTCGACATAAAAAGTGCACACAAAATTTTTTCAGTCATAATTTTTTTTGTTGAAAAAAGAATATAATTTGCAGGTGGTGTTGGTTAGTTTTTAAAATTCAATTAAACCCTGCTTAAACTCTATAATTGTTTCGGTAAGCTATAGGCGATCCGACAAATACATTGAACACTTTTTCAGTCATACTTATTTGTTTTCATTTAATAATTTTAGATATTTTATAGATAAACGAATACGTTTTTCTTAGCTCGTATTCTTGTTTGTCCGGTGGTTGTTTATCCAGTACAAATCTTGCAATCGATTTTTAACCAACTTCCCGACTAGCTAGACATTTGAAACTTTTAGGATATATCAGAACACGATGCCAATGCATTCTTTTAATAGTTTTAGCCATCTTTAAGTAGAATTGAATTCATTTTCAGTTAATTCTGTTTTGTATGAAAAGTTATTTCGGAAGAAATCCGTAATCCAATTTACTATTATTGGTTGCTAAGTGGGCTGTCTTAGCAACCAAATTATTAATATATAAGTGCGTTACTATGGAAATCAAAATGACATTTCAGTATTCTATATTTGTTTGTTTGTTTGTTTTTTATTTACTTCATAGATATCAAGTACAAGTTTGAGCATATTGAGCATAATAATTGAACAGAAAATTTCAAAACGTTGTATATAAAAAGTTCTTTTTATCTTATAATTATTGACATCTACGATGGTTTAGATTAGGCAGGGTTTAATTGAATTTAAAAATTAACACTATCTACTCATTGTAGTCTCAGTTCAATGAAAATAAATACGTTCGACTGACAAAGCTTAGTGTGCACTATTTATGTCGGATCTTAATAGCCTACCTCCAATCTTCGATACTGGTACCTAGATACCTACCTACTTCTTTTTTATGTGTGACCTTATCAATTTTACATACATAATGAACATAACCAATTTCACATTCGAAGCATTAATACAGTAAAGAATCCCCAGTAGGTAATGTAATTAGTAGAGCCCGGATTTATATGCTAGTTCATGTTTTGTTAGGGTGTATGCACAGCTATGGGAGTTGCACAGAAATCCATTTCGAAAGACGCAGAATCCAAAAATAAAATTTTATTTTGCATATAAATGCATATTTGAGACGTTAGAGCATATTTGAGACATTAGTGCGTATTTCATTAACAAATGCATATTTTAGGGCTTTTGCGTTTATAATTTTATCGAAACATTACTAAATCAGGTAGATGCACTTGCATTTTTAATGGAATTCCCGAGCATTTCATTAATTTATCAGAAAAAGTGAAGTCAACTCGGGCACCTTTATTTTAATTTTGCGCTATCACCTCTGTGGACGTTGAGAGATCATTTTCCGCATACTGACAGCTATGCGGAAAATTTTATGCCAGAGAATATTGAAAAAAATATTGTAACTTATTTTCTCGGACATAAAACAGCAAATAGTATTTAGGAGTAGTTAAGTGTGTCGTTTTTGTTTTTATAAGTCGTGTTTAGTTTCCATAGTTTACATTTAAATTTTTCATATCTTATTCAATTATTTGTACCTACGTGTAAACATTTTGAAAATTGTAATTGATTAACTTTATATTGATTGTTTGTGTTTTTTGTTATTGAATTATATTGCTTAAGATTATTGATTTGTTATTCAATTTTTATCGGTAATATTGGGCAAAGTGGGTATTTACAATATTTTTCCATAAAAATGTCAATTTTTAACTGCATATTTCTTTGGTTTTAGTGCATATTTCAATGATTTTAAGTGTATATGTTCATGCATATAATCATGTTTTTTGTTGAATATAAATCCGCTCCCTAGTAGTTAGGGTACCTATCATAATGCTATGTTGAAGATAAACCAGCCGATTATGGTAACACAAGTTTGTGTGAGGTGGAATCTAGTTCAAATCCGTAGAAAATAGAAGGTAAAAAATAAGTATTTTATTTAACGTTGCCTTGGTGATTGATTCAATACTAAGTGATATTTTGATAACAGGATGGTTGATATCATTTTTATTAAAATTGCTTAAAGGTCTAATATACAAAAATATATATTTTAGTAGGAATCTCAGTATTTTCAGATGTGAAATTTTATGTCTATTGCTATTCACCACTAAGGAGACGTGTCAGTTATTTGAATAATTTATTTTGTATAATAGTACTTACTGTTTTTAGCTGGTGAAAAAAAAAATACAGTATTTTACAAAAGTATTTTGTAAATATAAATATTTGTTGCTATCTAATAGTAATAAAACTAAATTATTATATGTATTTTTGACACTTACCCATCATAAAGTGCTGTTTCTTTATGTATAAATCCATATAATAATCTGAAACAAAAATAGGTGTACATTATTATCATTATATCAATATATTTTGATTACTTTTAAATTATATTAGTAAGGAATACACTTTGTATGTATTTTAATGATGATGGAATCAGTCTAATATTACAGAATATATAGAATACAAAAGTCTCAGAAGAATCTAACACAAACAAAATAATAAATTAATCCACTCTATTCAATACAACAACGAAGATATCTACCAAGTGTCTATATTTCTTCAAACTATTCGATAAATAACTATTCCCAGGTTAAGCCTAGGTACCCAATCATCATCAGAAACATATTCATTGTAAAAATCATAAAAATGGTCATAATTTTATCACTATTTGGGCGATAATCTGTACAAATAAAGTTACTAGTTGCACCAGTCCATCTATTGTATACACAAAGCTGCTATCGGCCGCTACCAGTGGCTATTGAGGGTAGTTTATCATATTTGTGTATTGAGCTGGTTAATTGTCACAATAAACGTATAAACTGTCAAAAAGTCCTATGTTTTAACAGCCTCTCTCTTGGCTGTGCTAATTTTTAGAGTGAGATAGACAGTTTAGACGGCAAAATTATTGTAACAATTATAATACCTCATTACATAAATATGATAAATTATCCCACCTATTTAAAATTCAGTTAATATTGGCAACCATAATATTTTCGTATTTACAACTCTGGGATTAACAATATTAATTTAAATTCCTAAAGAAAGTCAGGATCTATCAATATTTTAGTTCTGAAGTACTTGCACGTGTTAATAATTTTAATGATATTATTTTTTTATGCAATGCCTACTCTGAATAATGCAAACGTTTAATTGAATATAATTATATATAATTTTCAATAAACAATTAGTTCTTTCAAATTATACTTATATTATGTTAAATGAAGATTGTTATGTGTAAATAATAATAACAGTACCTATTTAAATAATGTATCTACACGTACAGTGCAGGTTTAATGAAGTTCTTCTTAGTGCATATTCAAAATCCATTAATAAACAGTTACATTCTTTAGTGAGTCTAGTAGGTATTAGAATACAAAAAAATGAAATCCTTCTTCACTTTCGCACACCGCTATCCATCGGTGAAAAAATAATTTTATCTCAACACTCTGCCCGTCTACTTATTGCTTTTTGGAGAGCCTCAAAGTCTACCGAACCCGAGGCTCGAGACAATGACTAATTCCTCGGACAATCCTTTCTTCGCAGCCATGACTTGGCGCATTGTGTTTTGGCATTCTAGTTAATATTAAATATTCACCTAGTGAAGAAATTGAATAGGGGAATTAATAAGAATGCATGTGCCGACAAACGCAGGATATTTTATTTTTCAGTACAAATACGAGCGGAAAAAAATAAGGATATTGTGAAAAAATAATATTATTATATTCGCAAATCCTCAGGAGATTAGGTGCAGAAAATGTACCGTATTGCAATAACATGAAGATTGTATGTGGGTGAAGACTCATAGAGATCTTGAATTTTCTTCCTTTAGCCGTAATCTAAGTAGCTTCAATGTTAATAATTGACCTAGCACAATTTTAGAATACATTTTATTCTGTATGAGACACGGTGACAGCGTTGGACTATAACGCCGTGGGTCCCAGGTTCGAATTCTGAGTCTGGCAAGCACACATATTGTTTTCCAATTTGTGGGTGTCAGGGTATGGACCTAATAGGTTGAGCAAGTGGGTGACATCCATTTCTCGTAAAAAACAAAATCTGTCAATACAAACCTCTACTCTGTGGAGGCCCATATGATCCTATTATGATGATGAAATGAGGTATCTATAGTTGATAAATGAAATTAATAGTTGTCTTAAAACAGAATCCACATACATAATGTTGTGTACCTATCTAGGTACCTAATTGGTTTTGTCAAAAAGTTGGGTGCTGATTAAGAAAAACATAATACCTATGTGAAGATACAACATAGGTAGTTATTAGCTATTAACATACAAATGACAATTTCGGTCGATTTACTTCTGCCAATATAAACGATTGGGCAGGTAGAGATGTGCAAAAAAAAAAGAATGAGACTTTTGAATTTCGAATGACTAATTTTCGATTAGGTTTTTATAATTACCAATTAATTTTATGGACAGAATATGGTAACATTAACGGCCCACGTGCTCGTCGTAGGTCAAAATTGAGTTTTTATTGTATTTTCAAACCATGATCCTGGACACTCCTTAAACGTTGTAGATAATTTATTTATATAATTTTGAAGCCTTATTATTCTTTATAGTTATTTTAAACATTTGATGACTGCAAAAAGTATTTTTGTTACATAAAATAGTATTCTTTTAAACCTCTCGCTCTAATGTTTTAGAATATAGTCATATTTCGGTACATAACTGTGTAATGGTATTAAGATTTTTTACAATTATTAATTTTTAAACGCATTTATAAAACCATTAGTATAATTTATTACGAGATATTTTTTGTAAAATATTCACGATAAAAAATTATATTGATAATCTCTGTGATCCCAAATTTGACAAGAATTAGGCATTTTATTATTCAAAAAATCGGCAAGATTAACACATTTGAAGATGATTCTAAAGATACTTATTATTAGCTATGTCTTTGACCATTCAAGTGTGATAAACATCTTATGAATAATGATTGCTTTATAATAATTATTGACCTAAGAATAAGGTAGTGTTTTTTTGAAATACGCCATTTCTTTTGGCATTCCCCATTGGTTAAGCTACAACATACGGCCGTAGCCATAAATTGACGAACTATAATTAAAGTAGGGAGTAAAATTATGTTAACGCGCGAAAAATTAATAAATGTAAAAAATCCTAACACCACTGCACAGTTATGTACCGAAATATGACTATATTCTAAAACATTAGAGCGAGAGGTTTAAAAGAATACTATTTTATGTAACAAAAATACTTTATGCAGTCATCAAATGTTTAAAATAACTATAAAGGATAATAAGGTTTCAAAATTATATAAATAGATTATCTACAACGTTTAAGGAGTGTCCAGGATCATGGTTTGAAAATACAATAAAAACTCAATTTTGACCTTCGACGAGCATGTCCCCCCTTAATATTACTAATATGTATGTGCCTCTATAGTGTAAAGTAATTATTTTGTGTTTGTGTATGTGATTATGTTGTCACTGACACAATGTTTCTGTACGAGTGAATAAATGAAAGCAATATTATCAGTAATTGCTTTAATATGTATTACTTATGTAAAATGATTAGATTTTGATTATGTATTTTTTTTAGTTTCAGTTTATGGATTTTAATACTATAGAATATTTAAATAATATATCGTGGGGTTACTGTCAAAAGTTGGTAAGATTCGAAATCATGTTATGGAGTAACTGCAATTTGAAGTTTGACATGCCCTCTAAATCAGGCATACCTAATGATATTTTTTTATACTTTATGTGCATATTCTATACAGTGGAATATTTAATTATTTAATATTTAATTACCTTAAATTATTTCTAGCATTGGTAAATATTTATATATATAGATACAACATAATTCATTGTTAACTCTAAATACCACAATTATCGACTTACAAACTTTTGGCATTAACACGTCATGATAATAATATAGTTCCACGTAACAACTTACTTACTAATGTGTCTGTTTCAGAATTTAAAAAAAATATATGTAAGTATATACCACAATTCAAATACAATTTAAAAGGCTTTATGCAGATATTCACCAAACCGTAATTATTTAAAAATACATAATGCAATATCGTGAGATTTTAATTATTATAATAAAATCAACTGACAATAAAATATTTCATTCAAGTCGGACGAACTCTTGCGATCGGGGTGGCTTCTGTTAGTTTGATTAAACCACGCAAAATATAAAATTTGTAAATAAATGGATTGTTTTGGAGTAGGCCTCAATTATATATCGACTCACACGTCACGATGACGATATATCTATTATTTTTTTTGCAATACCATATATTATGTTCCATTAATCATGATAACCTATATGTTTATATTTTAATACTACTAAATCACACATTTTAATAATATTTAAGTGTTTATCATATCAAAATGTTGATTATTTATTGATAGTGTTTTTATAATATACCGTTGATACAGTGAAATACAACTGTGTTCCATTAGCTGTACGATTTTGTTGACAATTTATTAATTTAAAATATGTAGTACAAATTAAGCATTTTTTATATGATTTATTTTATGTAGACTACGTATCTCACGAAAAAGGAGTAAAACTGTCAATAATGTCATTTTCTTGTCGAAATCTGCACTGGAATTTTAAATTGCTTGAAAGTTCCAATATAACCCGTGAAACGCCTTGAATTATCTACTTCACGCCTGTAATTATTATTGGCGTGAAGTGAATTATTCACCTGTGAGCAGCATTTTTAGCAATTTGCGGAGAAAAACTATAGTCACTGGAATAATAATTCTAAACCGAGAAAAACAGTAAAATTTTGGCAAAATTAATGCAGTTACACTGACAGAATGATATAAAAAAGATCCAGTGACGTAGGTAGGGCTTCGCGGATGAGAAATAATTAATCGATAGCTGATTCGTGGAAGATCAAAGTGATTGCCGTCTCATTGATCGGTGAATCGTGCCGGAGTTTGTGAACCCAAACTCTGCATGCGGCACGCCTCTGTTTAACCCATCTATAACAGTTGGAAATATTTTTTAGATAGCTATATAACATATTAGTACCACCTTTATAACGTAGGTATATTATGTGGAATAATTGCTGCTTTTTTATCAAAGATTACCATAGTCTTTGACAAGGCGAAGATGTGTTCCATATGTAAGTAATATGTTTTATTAAGAGTGGGTTAAGTAATTAAATTGGTATAGAATTTAATATATACTGGGAGTATGAGGATTGGCTGGTGATTGTGTTGCTGTTCTCAGGGAATGCTTTATTGCAATACATAAATGTGTTAGGGTTTGAGTGATAATTTTCATAGAACCTCATTTCACGACTCTGTTATGGAGCACATTCTAATGTTAAGTTTGCATATATCCTTTTCAGCTGAAGAATATGCGACGTCAACCTGCATCACAGTGGTGCACGTCAAACAATAGGTGGATAGTCCATCAACAAAACAGATGGAATTATAACGAGATACCTGCTTCATACTCCGGTGACAAAGTCTACCCACTCATTAACATTGGTCTTCCTGATGTACGAAAAGAAGTAAATGGCAGTTACCTATTGTTGAGAAGAAAAATCAAATTCACCTACTCTGTATAACACAAAGTATAAACATTAAGTTTCAAGTCCATAAAAAGTTTCTTTAAGATTACGATATGATTTGTACCGGAAACTGAAAAGAGAGAATCACTAATATCTCGATGGAGCCAATAGAGACTGTAGTGGATCATGGAAGTCCAAGACACTTACCGAGCTTAAGACTACCTACGATACAATAATCAAAATAAAAACTATAAATTCCAATTAACGACGTAGGTACCTTCTAAAATATTAAAGTAGGTACTTATTTCTTTCCTATAATCACAACAACTAAAAATAGTTATTATTGAAGACGATGACCCAAAATATTATTAGCACAAGTATGTAATATCTGTTTGAGTAGTTATGTTATAGGCCCTTTTGATATTAGCAGTAGGGATTTTGTTATACTTTGGATAATATTATAAGGCGCATACTCAATTTATGATAAACACGCATCATTTAAAGATATTTATACAATCTAATGGTTGTATGTGAGTATGTGTGTTTTGAATTATTTTGAGACACCCCTTTTAAATCATTTAACGAATCGGTTGCATCATCGACGTCATATAAAATCACCGCTGTAAATATATAAATAATTTGAATATTTCACGAAATTTTGCAATGTACTAATTTAATGTTATAAATAATAAATTATACAGTTACACAAGGGTTACCTGAAGAATTCCATCGACAATAGTACCCGCCACTACAGAACGCTTCAAAATTGACCGAAGAAATATTTTGTGAGAGTGTTGATTATTAGTGTACTCTCGTAGTACCTACCTACCGAACTCGAATTAATTACCAAATTTTAATACTTATGCCTATACCTAATAGTATTTTTAGAAATATTGTTATCTCAGTAATAAAAATGTAATAAATTAATCAATTATTTTCAGCGTAGGTAGGTACGTAGTGAGCATAACAATATTCAATTTCAGAAATTGTTTTTTTCTACGAAAATTTAATAAATAAAATTCACTAAAAATCTACATTATACAAAAAATATTTATTATTAAAACATTATTATACATCATAAGTCTGATGTTGTGTATCCCAGTGGCGAAGGGTGTAGGTAGGCTGTTCCGCCATAAATAGTGCACATTAAACTTTGTTAGTCATATGATGTATTTGTTTTGACTAGAATTTACAGATGGTGATGGTTAATCATTAAAATTCAATTAAACCCTGCAAAAACCATGCTATAATAGATAATAGTCAAAAAATATTCGTCTACTTATAATATCTTACTTAAAATATCTAAAATTGTGCAATTAAACTATACATAACTTTGAATATTTTATAAATAGAATAAAATTTTGTATATAATATAGTTTGGTTTAGGCAGGGGTTAATGAATTTAAAAAATGAACCAACAATAGATATAAGTTATGTATTCTCAATCCATCGAAAACAAATAAATATGAATGAAAAAGTATGCACAATTTTGTCGTATCGCCCAAAGTATACCAAAACTATTATGGTTAGGTTTATTGATTTATATAAACCAACCAATACTATCTGTATATTGTAGTCTTATTTCAATAAAAACAAATACGAATTACTAACAAAGTTTAATATATACTATTTATGGCGGATCTTAACAGCTTCTCACTGTATCTAAAATGTAAAATGAATAACGTTTTAAATGAAGATTGTTTCTAGGTGTTTTTATGTATTACTTTGCGTATCATCATCATCATCAGCCTGAATCTATCCATTGCTGGATGAAGGCCTCTTCAAGCTGCTTTCACTTCTCTTGGTCCTGTGCATTGCGCTGCCACGTACTTCCGCAGAACTTTATCATTTCATCGATCCAGCGGCCTCTATGTCTAGCTTGCGAACGTTCTGTACTTCTTGGATACCACTGGATGACTAGATTTGTCCAACGATTGTCTCTTCTTCGGGCTATGTATCCAGCCCATCTCCATTTAAGGCTTTTAATAAACTCTATTACTTCGCAAACCCTTGTCTGCTTCCTTATCCACTCATTCCTCTTCTTGTCCTTTCGCGTTATGCCCAGCATGCACCTCTCCATACCACGTTGTGCTACTCTAAGTTTCTGGATCTCTCTTTTACTTAGGGTCCATGTTTCACACGCATATGTGATCACAGGAAGCACACACTGGTTGAACACTTTGCGCTTTAGGCACAGTGGCGGCCAAAAGTACTCCAGCCTAGCTTTACTCTGCGAACAATTTCATCAAATATGCATCCATCTATAGACACTTGTTATCCCAGATGGATGTAGCTTTTCACCTGTTCGAAGTGCCATTGACGAGGATCTCTTTTTGGCCCGCAAATCAGTTGACCATGACGTTCGTCTTTGTTACATTTATTTTCAAACCTACTTTGTTGCTTACTTCAGCGAGTTCCTGCATTCTGCTTTGGAGGTATTCTGAGTCTTTGCGCATAGGTACTTGCAAATGTAAGGACACGAAAGCTAATCTACTCGATGCTAATTCAAATGCTAATGCTAATAAAAGGAATTTAAAACTATTGTCTATAGAAGCGGACATTCTGCGGTCTACCACTCGCCCTACACTACTGCTGGGTTGTTGGTTATAGGTAGTTACTATGATAAGACATTTAAATTATTCCAAACCCTCGGGTCTACTTGTATTAATTAAAAATGAACTATAACTTTTCTATACATGGATTTCATATAATAATGCAATGCTTTTGTAGTGTCGAGATTTTAGCTCTCTAATTTTTGTTCCCTGAAGAGAAAAAGTCGATTAGAGAAGCTCACGAGAATTTCTTTGGGACGTCGTGATTAAGAACTAATGATCAAAGCTTTGTAAATCGTATGACAATAGAAATTGTCGCTATCTTAGTTGACAAATTTAATTGATTTATTTTATTATTCAAAACTGTCGTATCGTTTATTATTGATGTAAACTTCGATATTGTAAAAGTTTTAATTGTTTTTAAGAGTAAACCCGGTCGCACATACAAAATTATTGTATCGACTGCGATAAGGTCTTAAATTAAAACAGACGTCTATGTTGCAACTCGTTTCTGCGATCACAGGCTATCTATTAGTATTAGACAGTAACACCACATTTTTCTTCCAATAATACAACACCGATGCTCCAGGTATTTCTGTCAAGACTAGTTTGTATGTGTGACCGGTTAAACTCTAAAAAGGAAAAAGATGAATCTGAACCAATGACACAATTCCTTATTTTATTTAAATTTTAGTTATTCTAAACAGTTCAATCATTCATAAAATATTGAGGGTCCACCTGCCGTTAAAAAATAAATATTTGAGTATGTTAGAGAAATAAGCTTTAATCTATAGGGTACCTACATTAGGACTAGGGAATCCAATCCCTAGCCAAAATTCTGATCCCGGGATTTCGGGATTACAATTTGACAATCCCGGGATTGGCATTTTTTCCATTGTTAATATAAAATTTTTATATAAGTATACAAATAACATTGATAAAATCGGTCAAAAATAAATCTAGTATAATTTATACTATTTAAGACATTTATTGTTAATATTGTATACGCTCAATCTTGGAAATACATGAGTTTAATGTAGTAAATAATATTGTAATATAAATAATAATGTTAATTTAATATGAGATTGCTGTTTCTGATAGTAAAGACTAAATGAATCTTTTGCAAATATGTCATCAATTATTTATCATTCAGCTCAGTACAAGCCCATACTGACTTTTTAAGTCAAGGGTAAAATATAAAAACACTCATTAATCAACCAATTGTGAATAATATGTATCTAGTTACCTATGCAAGGTAAGAAAAAAAATGCAAATTGTTTTTATCGTTTAATGCGCTTATACTGAGAACTGAGAAACTTAATTTTATTCGAATTCGTAATACACACTGCGGCTTTGATGAACTGCCAGATAAATCATCCACATACCTGTTATGTTAAAATATTGCTAAATAATGTCACACGGTCAGACTGTCAGTAAAGTTGATGTGCGCAAAAAATACAACCTCATGAATCATCGTTTCTTAATTTGTTATTAATTTGTCTGAGGTCTCTTTGTGAAAACATTTCGGAATATTCGCATAAATAATGGCAAGACTTTCGCCTAATTTCGTGTTCAGTTCTCACACATTAGGGGATTGTGGTCTTCGCGTTTTATTCTTCTGTGTTGACAAAAAGACGTCTTAGGAATTTCGGTTTGTGCAAACACAGAAGCACTTTGACGTGAGATTTTTGCAAACCAAACGTAATGGTGGTTTGGTCATTAGGACCGGAATAATTAATCATTGAATAATATTAGTAGGTACATTACGTTACCCCACTATTAAGAATTGCTTCTCTGTCTATATATCAATACAATATTAGGTACATTATAAATAATTACATTTAATTAGGTATCTACCTATATAATCTATTATATAATATACATATTTAATTTAATTCACACATAATAATTAATAGTAATATATTCAAAAAGTTATGCTGCGATTACATTATGATGCACGTCGCGTACTGTCGCGTACTGTAGGAGGCGCCGCGTGGTGTCCATATGCTCCAATTAAGAGGCGGATATACCCCAAGAAAGTAATAGCTATTTCGGTTATAACGCCATTATCAAGACTAGACTAGAATAAACCAAGTCTTCGTATAGTAGGTAACGACAAGCAATGTAACTATCGACGGAAACACTAACTTGAGAAATTTAATATAAATATTATTTAACAATTTTTTGACTACGTACATGTGTTTTATTCTACATAATAAATTAAGTGTGATGTGTTATAGGATTTCGAAGTATTTTATTATTGCCGTATTGACCGAGCATGCTCATCACGTGACCATATTTCCCACGACCCAGTTAGAAATAGCGAAAGGTAGAAAGAATCACAATGAAATGAAAGTATTTGTGAAATATTTTGAAGAAAACAACAATATAGGTACACCTACCTACTTACTAGCCATTAAGGTTCAAGGAATCGTGAGAGCAAAATGATACGTTTAGAATGATGTCAACAAAGTATTAATTTCAAAAGATACATACTTACCTAATAATATTATATATATATAATTATTTTGTAGGAAATTTCTGTATTTAATACTCTTTGATAATTGTTAGCAAAAATAACATTAGGTGTATAAGTTATTTTGTTTTAAAATCCTTAATAATATGTAAATATGTTTCAAAATTTAGTAAAATACTAATTGTAATGAGGTCAACTATCTACTTAGGTATGCCGTTTTTTTTTTTAAATACGTACCTACTTAGGTAGAATGGTGTCAGATTCTTGTGACAGTGCAGGCGACTCATTGACGTGTTGGTTTTGTTACTTTCAAATATGCACGGTTGCAAAATGATTTCATCGTGGCCACGATCCCTGAAGAATCTGTCTTTCCTCTACTTCTAGGTGATAATATAAATATCAGCATCAACATCAGCCTGAATCTATCCATTGCTGAATGAAGGTCTCTCCAAGCTGATTCCACTTTTCTCAGTTATGTGTGTACGTTTTACGTACTTCCGCAGAACTTAACCATTTCATAGATCCAGCGGCCTCCAGGTCTACCTTGCGGACGTTTTGTACCTCATGGGTACCATTGGATGACTAGATTTGTCCAGCGATTGACCCTTCTTCGAGCTATATGTCCAGCCTATTTCTATTCGAGGTTTTTAGCGAATACTATTATATCACACACCCTTGTCTGTTTCCTTATCCACTCATTCCGTTTATTGTCCTTTCGCGTTATGCCCAACATGCCACAACACTCATACCACCCTGTGTTACTCTAAGTTTCTGGAACTCTCTTTTACTTAGGGTGCATGTTTCACACGCGTAATATGTGATTACGGGAAGCACACACTGAACACTTTGCGCTTTCCTCATATTATATATTTATTCAGTATCAAATTAAATTTATTAGTTCGCATTTTTTTTGAAACAAATTTATTGAATGTAGATACCGAGGTAGCCATTGAAAAATATTGTGAAAAACAATGTTTATTGTGTTTTTATATTGCTTTTAAAAGAAATATTATTAAATATCTGTTTTTTTTTCTTCTTTTCTAGATGCCTTTATGGATACCTCGCATTTACTATCTAGGTTTCTTAAAGACTTTGGCACGCAAACTACTCTACTTGATGCTAGTCAAATGAAAATTGTGCCGGCTGAGAGAATATGCCTTATTGAAAACTATTCTTCTACCCGCATGGCGTATTGCTAATTACAATTCGGCCAGGCCCTATGAAACCGCCTTGCAAAAACCCTGAAAAATTCTTTGTAGCGCAAGGCGGTGGTGATTCTGATGAATATTTTGTTGTATTCATTGGGAACTGAGGACTGCGATATGTAGCCGAGTTTTTTTCCCGTGGTAAAAGGAATGTCGCATAGGCCTGATATTCTGAGCATATACTTATCCTATCTTATATGATTGCAGTCACTGGATCTAAAAGGCATGAATCATCATTACATGTCACCATTTATTATTATTTTTACATTAATACAGAAATTAAGTAAGTACTATTTTTTCTGATATTGATAATAAACCAGCTAGCTAATAATACTACTTTGATATTTTCAGTAATATAAAGAATATATTCTTATTACCTATGTTTAAAACACTTGAATTTGGGATATACCTAACTACTTATAGAGACGTTATTATTATTACACATTTAAAAATCACGAAAATGATTACAATAGTTATCAAACCAAATGTTGTATTAGAATAAATGCGAATAGTAAGTATCCATCAATATAATGTCTAAATTTACGACGTTTCCAACTTCATATTACCGAGAATTTGGCCTTATTGTCCATTCGAGCAAATCTCTGAAAAACACATTAAAATTTAAAGGTATGTAGGTAGGTAGGTAGGTACGCGTATGTTATTGTAAGGTAAATAATTACTGTGTCAGTGATGTATGAAGCGAGAGCAACAAAGGTAAATTCTCGGTAAACGCACAGAAGATGGTCTATTTCGTTGAATGGTGCCCGTTTGGCTACCGCAGCGACCTCAGGTAAGTACGATGGACCAAAAGCTTTGTGACCATGATATTTTGTAGGTAGGGAGAACTGTAATTTATTTACCTGTATGTGAATGTGTGCCGAGATAAAATTACTTAGTTCTCTCTATTTTAATTAAACACACCTATATACATAATATATTCAAGATGTTAGCCATTTTCTCAACCCATAAGGACCATGCTCTAAGTCCATACATACATTAGAGATAAGCAACATATGAATTTTCCTGATTAAGGATTCGAACCTACGACTGAAATTTTCGCTTTACTACCGATTCTTTGCGGGCGCCGGGCGAGGGCTCTTATTTGATTTAAAATACAAATAATTACAAGATAAAAAAAAAAAAATTATATACCACGTTTTTAAATTTCCTGTTGAATCATATAAACTTGACAATTTATTATATGTATTAATAAAAACTTTTTATTGTACTTGATAGAAATACTGAATAAATATTATAGAATACATGAATGTCATTTTGACATTTCATATTGATTTTCGTAGTAATGCACTTATATATTAATAATTTAGTTGCTAGGACCCACTTAGTAACCAATAATAGTTAGTAGTAAATATTACTTTTAACGAATTTTTTCCGAAACATACAAAACAGAATTAAGTGAAAATGAAAAAATCTGTAACGGACAAACAAGAATACGAGCTAATACAAACGTGGTAAAATAGTACCTACCTACTTATTTAAAATACGAAAGACACAAACGAAAGGCGTGTATTCAAATCCCGCTCGGCCAGGAATTTTTACTACATTTTTTAAACGTTATTAGTAGATATTACAAAGGCGTCACTTCTAAACTGACTTTACAAGACATCAAAATGAAATATTATTTTTTTTGATTTCGTACCTACACCAATGCCCTAATTGCCTTGAAACTGTAACTTTGTAACGGAATAACTCTTTCTGACAATTATATAAAATGAATTTATGATGAAAAAAGTCGCTTGCGGCGCAATTCTCTTTCATATTATTAAATATTCATTTATAATTATTGCTTCCGCAATCTATCGATATACCCACATTTTATATTGATTTAAGACGCTTTACATTATATGGGTGACTCACAATAATTATGGATCAAGTCCAATTATTTTCATAGAAATCGATTTTTTTGTTTCAGTGGCAGTTTCAGTAGATAAAATAGATTTCTATATTGTGTGATAATATCATAGTCGTAAATTTACAATTTTGCGCATAAATGGCAATACTAGTATTGATAAGACATCAAATTGAATGTGAATCATTACCATTTTGACAGTTCCTTTAGCAGTATAAAGAGGTATTTGCTAACATTAATTTGCTAATGGGTATTAATAAACCCTAAATATACTTTATTTTTCGATTAATAAATTTAATTTATCCATGTAGGTACTATCAAAATTTGGTAAAGTATAGTAGGTATATTATAATATAGTGAAAACATTCCTGAATTTTACAAAAAGAGTTTTAACTTTAGGTCATTAGGTCCAAATATCTCAGGATCCATTTTGATGGACTTGATCCATAATTATTGTGAACCCACCCATATATTATTATATCTGAAATCTAACTATTAAAAAAAAATCTTTTACACAATAATTTTAGCTAAGCAATTATGGTTGTGTTATAGCAAAATTAAACGATACCGAATCCTAAGTAATAAATTATTAGTGTTTTATTCTCAAAATGATTGTAACCCTACAATCTAATCATCCATATAGCCCTAGGTCCCAGATATGAATGATCCACCCTCTCCCTGACTGGACTACCTGCGAGATTCAGCCGCGCCCGTGTCCGCCGTGTCAATGATTCGTTATTTATTACATTTCCTCTGGCATATTTCAAATTCCTGCCGACATTTTTTTCATTTATTTATTGCTATCATATTCCGTCACAGCCAAAGTGGGATGATGATAAAGCTATTTCACGATTTGGCGGCGTGTACTGAGCAGTCAGTACCTACTTAGTATATAAGTATAAGAAATTCTTCAGCTTATTTACACAGCTTTGGGCGAGCGTATAAACACTTGAATCAAATTCGGACACAAACTTCAGTCACTTCAAAGATACAAATATAATGTTTATCCAAAGAAAAAAATGTCAACCAAGAAAATATTTTTATTTCATTTTTGTGAGTGCTGAGAAACGTGTGAATCTTAGTAGCGAAAAGTGGAGGTAGGCTGTTAAGATCCGACATAAATAGTCCACAAAAAACTTTGTCAGTCATACGTATGTGTTTTCAGTGAACTGAGTCAATAATATACAGATGGTGTTGATTATTTTGTTTTTAAATTCAATTAAACAGTGCAACAACCAATCCATAATAGATAATAGTAAAAGAATAATCGCCTATCTATAAAATATCCAAAATTATGCAATTAAATCATACATAACTTTGGATATTTTATAGATATAATAACATGTTTTATCTATTATAGTTTAGTTTAAGCAAGGCTTAATGAATTTAAAAAAAATGAACCAACAATATGTGTAGGTAATATGTATACCTACTTAATCCAACGAAACAAATAAGTATGAATGAAAAAGTGCACAATTTTGTCGTATCGCCCAAAATATACCAAAACTATTATGGTTAGGTTTTGGCAGGGTTTAATTGATTTTAAGCAACCAACCAACACCATCTATACCGATGACTGACGTTTAATGTGCACTATTAATTTATGTGCGGATCTTAACGGCCTACCTCCACCCTTCGCCACTGGACTGAATCTAGTCTGTGGCCCGCTTATATCTATGTTCGAAAGGAAAAGGATGAGATGTTTAAAATCTTTCATTTTCAGGAGAGCCAAAAGGTGATTGAGTCGTGTATGGGAATAATAATATCTAATAATTTGGGGATTTACTGTGACTTTTATTTTAATTTTAAGGATTATTTCAAGGCTTGAAAAAAAACGAACCATAAGTGCAAATGAGAAAGCATTCGGCACGCTTATATTCTCCGCAATATGCGTTAGAGTGAGATAAAATTTCTACGGCTGAATTAAATATTTTTTGTACACGTCGCCGGTAAATATTGATTTAAATGACTCCATTCATTTAAAAACTGCAAGGAAATATTACTGAAATATATTATTTTTGTGTTAAATATAAAGTTAGTAGTATTTTTTTTAATTGATTAAGTAGAAAATATGGTTAACTATGTTGTGTTTAAATTTGGTAGCCGTACTGCGAATCAACATGATGGTACAACGTTGCATAGTTAAGTTAATAATAATAAAATCGAGGTTCTACTGTGTGTTTATGTAAGAAATATAGCTTCATATAACTGAACGATACACACTCTCTTTATATATTATTAGTCTGAGGATTATTTCCTTTTTCCTTTCGCACTATAGAATAGGTTTTTTTCACTATATTGGAGTATCATTACTACATTATTCTTTTGTAAATAATTTTAGTACTTTTTGTAAACTTTTACGATATAATGAAAACTCAAGTAAGTATATGATAAGACGGTAATGGCTCCAATGTGAAAAATCACCACATCGGAGCTATTACAAACAGTCGAAGGGTCGTATGCATGAGATTCACAAATACCTATAGGCTATATACTACCCATTTATGTGCATGAGTGCAGATGTAATTCGTTGCTTAGCGACATCACGATGTGACGTCATAATGTATCATAGCTTGCAAATAATGGCAAACTTATAAAATTTCATTCCCCGACCATTAATTAAAAATTTTGAAATTGTAAATGTGTCTGAAAGTGTGCGAACGGTACCATATAAATTTAATAATTATACATGAATAATTATTATGAACTTTAAATAATGTTATCACATTTATTTTATAATTCTACTGTACAAAAGGATAAAGTATTCCCGATAAACATTTCCATTTGATGGCAAACATACAATTATATTATGACTAACTTCACTTCAATCACTTATATTATTATGAGATGTCAAAACGGAACAACTAATGACAGAAATGAAAATGGATTTAGTTTATATTGTAATGTAATGATCGCTGTATAATATTATACAGATACAGCAGTAGGTACCTATCTTTGCGGTCGTTTAGCGGAGATATTTTATCGTAATCTTACGTATATCCATGTTATCCTACTATTTATATATCTACCATCCTACTATCTAGCTAGATTATAGACTATAGATCAAAACTATACGTATTTTGTAAACAGCACGACTAGGAACTGTTTTTAGTCTACAAAATGAACGAGGGCCTCAAGCAAACGTTTGTTGTAATGAATGCATTGTTAAAATGACATTTGAAAGTGACAGATGAAGCAGCCATTTTGAATGACGTGTGACGTCATGTCAAACAGTGCTATACGCTATATGGTGGAAAATTGGTAAAATAGCTTATAAAGAATTTGGGAATCTCATACATATGGCCCGAAGATTATTATTCCTAATACTACGTGTACAAAATATGTGTTTAAATTGTAGAAAATGAAACATCGTTTCGTAAATCACAGAAAAGCTCACGTCAGTATATTTAAGACGGTCGTGACAGTAAAATATGATTTTTAGACATAGCATCGTTAAAATGTCATCAAATTCCGATAATAATCACCCGAAATCTAAAACCTGTGCAAGATTTTTATCTCTCCTCCGAAGAGCGGCTTTGGCTACCTGGCGTACACGCATTGTACATCTTGTATGCAGGCTTTCAAAGTTGAAATACAATATTTTGCAAACAGGACGCTGGATAACGATCAGTTTATGCATCTTCCTGTGTGAAATTGTGTAACACAGGTATTTTCAAGATAATTGAACCAATTTCTAGAGAAATTAGATCATAAAAAGACACTTTTTTCTATTGAACTTTACTAAGGCTTAGATGCATAAACTGCCATATATTATGTGATGCATAAACACTATTTAGCCGTTTATTGGTTATAGGTGATTACTGATTAGTATTTGGAATATGCGAACGCAGTTTGCATTCAACGATTTGCGCACAAAACAGATCGGTTACCTTTACCGCCTAAACCGTTACCGCTTTTAAAAGTTTTGATAAAGTAGTTATTCTTTAATTTGCCGTCCTTTATAATTTGGCGCCTCTAAGTTATGCATGGCTTGCCTACCCCCACAGGACGTCATTGTATATCGTCACTGTTCTGGCAGAAGACACTAATTCGAAAAAATGACATATTGAGTTAGTACTTACCAAAATGTTCCTTATTTCAAACTTTACCGTCTGGAAACCTTCTTAATAAATAAACAGTCTTTATTTTAAAGTCATCATTTTTACGATTACTTAATAAACTCTCGTGATAGACCATTTCAAACATTTTAACAACTTCAAAGTCAAATTACTCATTAGTATTCTCCAGTTAGTGTGTTCTGCAAGAACAGAGACGAAATCAAATAAATACTATTAAAAGTCGTTAATTTGTTTTCGACAAATAGAATTTCGATTATATACACAAATACGAAAGAGGATATTTATATAATATCAACCATATTGACATCTATTTAGGTAGGTATGTAAACAGTTGCCATCTAGTACGAATTTCTTAACATGTTAATAACAAAAAGATATACGAATGAAAATATAGGTACAAATATTACTATAGGTATAATGTATCCACGATACGTCATTTTTGAAAAATAAAATAAAACAACCATTAAATTATTTAAAAATTATAATAACTCATACTTTTACCATTTTATATCAAATAAAAAATATTTTTTATCAAAATGTCTACATACAAAACAAAAATAATCACTATACATACTTATTGCAATAGAATTTATACATTATTTTCAAAACAAATGCATAATATCAATATGCTTTTGAGAACTCGCCAAGCTTTAATTCAGAGCTTAAAAGTTTATCTCCATTGAAGTGTTTATTATCCCTGCGTAAGCTTGCATACCTGTTGAAACTAGATAAAAAAAATTGTTACGCTTTTCGGCGAAAAACAAACCTTCAAAATAGGAAAGGGACGTTTAAATCCTAGATAAGCCGACGCTCTGTTTTCACCCCCTCCTTATCGTAATTACTTGTAAAACCACGCCGAATAAGGGATGAACCTTCCTTGAAACACTCATGGTGGATAAACAAGACTTAATTTCAAAGGATTATGCAAGAATTATTCAATATTTTTACAAAACTTGCTTGTTCAATGATAAAAAATATACAATGGTTCATTATAAGTTATTAAAGCTTTCATACTATCAGTGGTAATTAAATCTACAATATGTATTCTTTGGTTCTTCTTCTTCTAGTTTCTATGTCAAGATTTAGGAATTCTTGAAATCACTGCAACGATCTAAGAAACTACAAAACCTCACACTCTTTACGTACATATAAATGACTTTGATTCCCGCCTTCGTCTTTTACACCACATACAGTGTTGTGATTAAGATCGAGTGTGATGTAGGGAGGGTTGGTTTGGTGGGGTTTTTGTTTTTGTTGTTTCAACTCTTAAGCGTTGGTGTTATTGAATTAACGTGTTAATGCGTATATATTAAGTTTTTATTAAATACTACTAGTCGGTTTTAGTTAGGCAGTTTTTTATAATAATTATATTGATATTATATTACGAGGGTTGGTCAATAAGTCCTTAGAAAAGCCGACAGGTGGCGCGACTAGTACCGTAAGCGGTTTGTTTTCATGCAGCGGCACTACCGATTCAGTATGCTGCGAAGTTTCAATCAGATTGGTCGGGTTGTTGTGTGTTTCTCGTACATTTAAAAAAAAAATTTGCTTGTAGAAAATGGAAAAATGAAAAATGGAGAAAATTGAGTTAAGAGCTGTTATTAAACCTTTTAATATAAAAGGGTTAACAGCAAAGGATAACGGCATATCTGCTCCTTCACTTGCAACTATTTATAACTGGTTAAATGAATTTAAACGTGGTCGTACATCAACAAAGGATGAACCACGCTCAGGACGTCCTGTAGAGGTGACTACACCAGAAATGATCAATAAAATCCACGATATGATGTTAAGTGACCAAAGATTAAAGTTGAGTGAGATAATTGAGGTTACAGGGATCTCAAAAGGTAGCGTCATTTCTATTTTACTTGACAAATTGGGCATGAAAAATATTTCTGCAAAATGGGTGCCGCGTTTGCTCACAGTCGACAATAAACGCAATAGGTTGGTGGCCTCTAAAGCCCTGTTGTCGCTCATGCAACGCAATCCGGATGAATTTTTTCGTCGCTTTGTGACTGTAGATGAAACATGGATACACCACTATACTCCCGAGACGAAAGAACAGTCAAAGCAGTGGATTGCGAAGGCAAACCATGACCAAAGAAGGCGAAAACCGTAAAATCAGCTGGTAAGGTTATGGCTACTGTATTTTGGGATGCACGTGAAATTATTTTCGTTGACTATTTGGAAAAAGGAAAAACAATAACAGGGGATTATTATGCATCTTTATTGGACCAGCTAAAAAACAAAATTGAAGAAAAACGGCCTCATTTAAACAGGAAAAAAATCCTCTTTCATCAGGACAATGCCCGTGTTCACACATGTTTACGATCAATGGCTAAAATTGAAGAATTGAAGTTCGAATTGGTCGACCACCCACCGTATTCGCCAGATTTAGCCCCCAGTGACTTTTTCCTTTTCCCAAACTTAAAAAAATGGCTAAGTGGAAAACGTTTTTTTTCAAATGAAGAAGTCATCGATCGGACAAATGCTTATTTTGAGGACCTTCCGAAAACTTATTTTTCTGACGGTTTAAAAAAAATTGAGAAACGTCTTACCAAGTGTATTGAGCTCCAAGAAGATTATGTTGAGAAATAAAAAAAAAATACAAAAATAAAAACTGTTTTAATGCTTTTTTCTAAGGAATTATTGACCCACCCTCGTATATAAACAATATTAATAAACTGGATTGTATTGATAAATTTTTGGATAAAGATATTTTCTCAGCTTAGCAAATCATTCTCAACATTTTATCTTAATTTCGAGAAATCGATCTTAATTTTAATTGAATAATATTATAGAATGCGTTGAGATTACCTAAATAGTAAATTGTAAAGTAGGTAGATATCAGTGACGAATGGTGGAGGTAGGTTGTTAAGATCCGACATAAATAGTGCACACTAAACTTTATCAGTCAAACAACGTCAGGTATGACTGACAAAATTTAGTGTGGATAATTTATGTCGAACATTTAGAGTCTACCTCTATCCCTCGCCATTGATACGTTCTCTATATATATATTTTTTAGAATTATTAATAACCATGTCCTTGCTTTTTCGTACAAGGTGGTTGTTAGTAATTTTGAACAATCACAAACACCCAGGCTTTGAGAAAAACACATAAATGTTTTTGTCATGACCGGGAATCGAACCCAGAACTCTCGGTTGGAAGGCCAACGCCTTACCCACTGCACCACGAGAGCCGCCCTACCCGCGTTCTATATATTGGGTCTTATTATAATTAAGTTGTAAACCTAATTTAATTATGTACCACAAAAGCCAGTAGGTATGTGTAAGTCCGATTTGTGACTAAAATGAGTTTTGCCAAAAATACAGAATATTATATTATACTATGTATGTAATTAATATGCGTGTATTATCGAATTGTTCAGAGTCAACTCACATTTGGAGTATTAAAGTACTTATTCCTATAAAAAATGTGAAATTCCGTAAACCATACCCGCTAGTTCATTAACAAAGGCCTGAAAAACGATAACTTGCATTTTTCCGAAAGTGTTCACTCTGGACTAAGAAGATACATAGAATTTTTACAATTAAAGGAAATTAGGTAATTAAGTACAGTAAAAGAATAATTATTAATATATATATATTCGTTCCTAAGTAAGTTACTACAATAAACCATTTAATTTAAAAGTATATTAATCATAATTGTACAACATATAAAAATATAGAACGTAATGATTGTTTCTGAATAAATAGTTAATCTAAGCTTATATCTGAATATAAGCTAGGTACCTATATCTAATATTCTAATGTCTAATGATGTAAGATTTAAGTTTACTTAAAATACATTTCTCGGTACTCAACCTTTCATTTACGACCCTCCATTAATAACAACTTGCGATTTGGACCCTCGGTCCGTCAAAATCTGTATATTTTTTTGTGTGTATGCCGCCTGATCCTATTTCTCACCTGAGTGCATTTTATGTTTATTCCTGGAAGCATTTAACATCATTTTTGTGGACCTTACCTGCCATATTATATTCTTTTTTCAATAGTAAACCATAAACGGTGTGCTCAAGTTTTTAAATACAAAAATCTAGGTGCATATTAAGCTTTTGTGTATTCATATTTATAACATAAAGTTATAATTGCGTGACATTTTAAAACATCACTATATAAACGTAAATATTTAATAGTATTTTTCGATACGTCAAACATTTGTTGATATTTAGCGGCGATGTTCTTTGAAGTAGATGACGCAATCGATTCATCCGAAGATTTAATAGTTCAAAGCATAAAAAAGTCCCTGCAGTTGACATCAATTAATAAGGCATATTTTATAAAATAACTAAACAAATACATAGGTACGTATTTATACCATTGATATAGGTACTACTGGATGAATCATATGCTTCTTAAAATGACGCCCGATTTTTAGCGACTCGGCCAGTGTTAAAACTTACTGTTTTAATATCAGCGGACTTAACTCAATATAAGCTCACTTAATATTTGTCTCGAAAACGACCTGGCAATAATTATGAGTAAGCCCGATCTAGCTTGCATCTTACTCTAATTATTGATTGCATTAATTAATTGCAGACACCCTTAGGGTCACTATTCCAAGAACGAAAATTTAGTTTTACAGCCAGGGCAATACCGTTGAAATTCGAGAATCCATGTTAACGGTCCTAACGCATTATACTTACAAGGAAATATTATACGACGATATTCGTAATATCTTCTTTTGTGGTACATTTTTAAAATGACACTTGTATGGGAACTCCTCATCTAGTAGTATATCAATGATTTATACAAAAAAATATACTTACCACTAATGTCATCATTGTGATTGTTATTTTACTAGTTACGTTAGTAGTTGGAATCTATGGTTTATACTTTATTTTTTATCGTTGAGGTCTCAAAATTAGTCAGTGCAATGGATCCCCAAGCCCACCACTCTGATGCTCTGAGATTATGCAGGTAGAGCACAATCGACAGTACAGTACATTTTTTTCTGATATTTACTTTTTTTTATTAAGGAAACAAACAGTTACATATTGATTACAAACATTTAAAATATAATAATGAAAATTTATTGCAACCAGCAAAGTTTCCATGTATACATTATAATATAGTTAAGCCTAATAAGATAGAAAATAAGAATAACATAAATATAAAGAAATTACATTAGAAAATTACATGAGAAAAATGAGGAAGAATAATGAATAATTAAATTATATACAAAAAAGTAACATAAAAAAAATATGTATACAAGTATATATATATATTTATACAAAATTTTGGAGATAGCGCGTTTACATGAAACAGGTGAATTATTAAAAGGATCAACGGTGGAGAAATACATATTATAATTTAAACAAGAGCACAGAATAAAAGAGTTTTGTGCATAATTAGAACCGCTACGACTGATATGGTACAAAGTTTGGTTTCGCGTAAATCTTGATGGACAATGGAAACCCACCCTTTCGAGTAGGTTTGGCGAGTCAACAAAACCATTGAAAATTTTAAAAAGAAAATATTGATCAGAAATAGAACGTCGACTTTCCAAAGTACCATAAAAGTTGCAGTGGTCGAAATAGAATTAGATAAATCATAACGGTAAGCTTTAAGCTTACTTATGTTTCTGAGAGGTCCCAAATTTCGTATACCTAATGGTAAGTACCTAATTATTCACTCAAAATCCAAACCAAACATTTGCATTAAAAAAAACAGTTGATTTATTTTATATGTAAAGCAATCTACACAAATTCATCCATTATCTCTATATTAAAAAAATATTGTTGACTATCTATCGTAAAACTCTAGATTTTAACGAATCTACAGGATTTGTACTAAATGTTAATATGTAAAAGATGGGCTAATGCAAAAAATAATTGGCATAGCTTACTGTTTCATTTGTAATTACACCAGTAATGGGAGTCAATTGACTGCTAAATGAAGGCATTCTTTAACTCCTTCCACTCGGTGGTTCCTTTGGTCTCTTGTATCTATAAATAAATAATGAAAAAGATTCCATTATATTTCAATTATCTGCATTATTTTTTTTATATTGCCAAGGTATTTTAAATATCACGACTGCCATAAAACCGTAAAATCAGAATAGTTAAAAAACAGTCTCTTTTTCCATAAACGAAAGTTGTACCATTTTTCGAAAACTACCCTTAAATATTTTTAACATTTGAAAACACCTGTAAACTAAACTCACCAATAAATCAAGCTCAGTGGACTAATAGGGGTGTACACCCCTCCTACGCTGCACTCAAGGGTAAGTTTTAGTGCAGATCTTTAACTGAGGAATGCGACTGATGATGAAGACGGGAATCTCTGATCCAACCCCGGATCCCAGCACACACGGGGGTCTATAGACCCCAGACTGCGTGGTTTTTGTTTTTGATATATGAATCTAGAGACATTTTAAATATTACAACCTATCCACAAATTTTAAATTATCTAGGTAGGTATATTATATATTTTTTGTTGTTGCAAATATTGCATGAAGTATCTTGCAGATTAATTTAACCATGATTAAAATTACGTATTTAACTATATACTACTATAATGATGTATACTAAAATATCTTTAATTATCATTGAAAAAAAAATTAGGTAAGTATACAATTATATTATAAAGAATAATTTGCTATAAAACCTATTCAAGAAACATTGCCCATAGTATGGTGAAGTTGTACCTACTTACGTAGGTACGTGGCAACACAACACATTATACCGAAAAGAATAATCAGCTTGGAGAAGTCTTCAACAGGCAGTGTACTGAACCAGGTTATATAAATACATGTCCAGAAATTTATACTTACTTATACAGTTGGCCGTATCAGAGTTCACCGTGAGATGCCGGAAATATATGGCCGTCTCGTATTAAGATCGAATATCTAAATAAAACACTTACGAAATACGTAATAAAAAACCACTGGAATAAAAAGAAAAGACAGAAAATAGGTAGGTAAGTAGATTATTAATAGAGCCATGTCGTATAATTTATATAAAATTCTGGTAGGTGCTCGTAAGTATCGAATTAGAATGAGATTGCAACATTCCTATCTGTTCCATGAACAACAGGTATTTTTTATCTCAATACTATACGGCCGAGTCTTTCCTGTAAAACAGCACATAGTAAACTGTACTAGGCACATTGAAATTTAATATCAACGTACAATTTACGAAGTGACAGTTGATTAAAAATATAGTATTGCAATCAGTATAAATAATTGTGTTTACATTTTCTACTACAATAAAATTTATGACGTCTTATATCAGTACTAATTATTATGAGATTTTTTTGATATTAGAGTTTTTTTTAGAAAATATTCTTTTCACTTATTTTTAAGATATCATACATAATCGTATACTTACTGTTTTAACATTTTTGTAGATGAGTTTTCAATAAATCAGCATTTTTATTTATTCGCAATGACACTCATAAAACGACAATTTTACTACCTTTCTAGCCGTTTCTTAAAGAAATAAATTCTTCGGCATTTTTCTTTTGTAAGCATCTCCGCCCCCATGACTGTGGAAGAAAAATCTAAATCTACCGAAGTCAATGAAACTTCATTCACTTTTACCGTGTCTCAAATATCTACCCATGAAGGTACCATAATTATAATGTAAATACGTAAATCTCGCAAATTTACGTACATATAAGAAAATATAAATAAGTACAGTGAAAGGCTGTTAAAAATATCACATATATTATAAATGCACATACACAACCCCAATTTAGCTGAATTTATTTTGAAGTATTTATGGTATTCATTGTTAAAATGTCACATGTTAAAATTAATTGAGTAGGTACATGCTTTTTTTCAATTTTTTTAGCTTTTTTTTTACGAAAAATGGACATTAACCACTTGCTCAATAAATTGTAAATTTAATAAACTTTAACACTGGATTTGAGCCCGAGGTCCAAATCGGAAAAATTTGAGACATAACATATTAATTTTCGAGACACCTGATATAAATCCGAGACTCGAGTGCAATGGCAATATTTTTATTATTAATACCAATGACAAGCACAGTTAAAAAATTAAAAATAAATGTTCATGTATTTTACTTATCATAATATTACATATTTTTTTTACATAATCTATGGTGAATATAAAGTAAACGCTGCCTTGGAAGATGGAGACTCTTATGATCTTGTCTATCACAGCTATTGATTGCTCAATAGTTTTGGTATAGTTAAATTGGTGTTCGTAACACAATTAATATTTTGTGCTGTGGTATTATTATAAAGAATATTCAAAATAATGATAGTAGAAGAATTATTTTCCAATCCCGTAAAATATAAATGGATAATATTGAACAAGACTTTAAAAACTTGGGCTAGAATGAATACTGGATGGAATCTACCTAGAATAAGGATTATTGGACGCCGATTTTAGATGAGATTAAGACCTATACTTGGTTATTGGTAGTGGTAAATAATGAAGAAGAAGAGTCTTATTATCAGTGTTACTTTCATATTATTTAGACTCTATTTTACAACGTTTTTATTAGCTCGTATTCTTATTTGCCCGGTGATTGTTTATCCAGTACATATCTTGCAATCGATTTTTAACTAACTTCCCGAATAGCTAGACATTTGAAACTTTTAGAATATATCAGAACACAATGCCAATGTATTCTTTTAATACTTTTAGCCATCTTCAAGTAGAATTGAATTCATTTTCAGTTATTTCTGTTTTGTATGAAAAGTTATTTCGGAAGAAATCCGTAATCCTATCCACTATTATTGGTTGCTAAGTGGGTGGTCCTAGCAACTAAATTATTAATATATACGTGCGTTACTATGGAAATCAAAATGACAATTCAGTATTCTATATTTGTTTGTTTTTTTATTTTTCATATCAAGTACAAGTTTGAGCATATTGAGCATAATAATTCAACAGAAAATTTAAAAACGTATATAAAAAGTTCATTTTATCTTGTAATTATTTAAAGAAGGCTTTCTTTAAAAAAATGTACCTACCATAATAAGTATGAATGCGTTAAAACTTAACGTGGCAAAGGTACGTACATAACAAAATTGAATAGATCACGTTGATAATAATACACGAAATACTTATTTTGTGACACATTTTTTCCGGTGCGATAATATATCTTGTAACCTGTGGAAGGTAATATACAACTTTGACAGATTTCGTCCGCCATTAACTCATTTTGAAGGCCTCGAAGCTGGAAAAAAAACTTTGAATTTTTGTGAATGACAAAATCTGACCGAATACGGACAAAAGAGTGCAAGGTATTGTGTTGCTCATTCGCTTTGGCTATATATTTGTATTATTTCTTTTTATTCACGGTGCGAAATATAATTGTCATATCCTGTGGTGCAAGGTGCATCTTTCATGCGAACAATACGCGCATGCACACCTACCTATCCCGCGTTACATAAATCAGCAGGCACTAACTATTCACAGGTAAACAATTTCAGGTAAATGCGTTTTTGTACTCGGTAAATTGGTCCATTTTTCAATCACCCCAAGAGTTAGAATAAAAAATCTTTTTTACAATGCTAACTAAAATCATTAAATTGTCCCAAACATATTAAATTCATATATCAAATATCTGATATAAACGCTACTATTATTATCACATAAGTATTTTATAGGTATAACTAGGGATTCCAATCCCGGGATCCCGGGATCCCGAGCTATTTTCAATACCTATAGATCCCGGGATTGATAAACATAATCCAGAAACTTTCGAGATTGATTTTTTTATCAATTTTTATGGAAAATAAAATAAAAACGAAAATATAACAGAAAAAATAAGTTCTAATAAAAAATAACTACATTAGAAATAAACTGAGTTTGAATGAAGTTTGATTTATACCCATGTGTAAGTTGCCGATTCATTTTATTTTTTCACATAAATTAATAAAAATGAGAAATATTGGAAAAAAACAATGCTTCGCACTTTTAACAAAGTAATTCCACCATGATCTCATACGTTTTACGGCAGTTTCATATTTGGCTGACTAATTAGATTTATGAAGCGGAAAGGCCATAAGTACACCATGATTATTTGCTTTACTATTTTAAATCTCGCTAATCCATTCATTAAGTCTTTACTGTCAGAAACAGCAATCTCATATTAAATTCACGTTATTATTTATATAACAATATTATTTACTCCATTAAACTTATGTATTTCCAAGATTGAACGTAGATATTATACAATATTAACAATAAATGTCTTAAATAGTATAAATTATACTAGATTTATTTTTGACCGATTTTATCGATGTTATTTGTAAATATAAACATTTTATATTAACAATGGAAAAAAATAGCACTCCCGGGATCGTCAAATTGTAATCCCGAAATCCCGGGATCAGAATTTTGACTCGGGATTGGATACCCTAGATATGACTTGATACGAGCTAAACTACTAAAAATATATAATATTATAATATGATTGAATTTATAATTTACTTATCTACCCTTTTTCTTCTGTCTTCCTCTTGTATTTCGTTGGTTTTTATTACATATTATCGATATGTATTTTATTTTAATATTTGCCAGGTAGGTAAGTTTTACATTAAAATTAATATATTTCCGCGTAGTTTAAGTACTAAAAATAATTAAATATTTAAAATTATTATTTATTACACCTGTCAAGTTATTACATATTTAATAATATACCTATTTATAAAAAAATCTAAAAATAAGATATTTTTTTACTTATTAGTAGAGATAATAAAAAAGTAATGTTTGAATGACTGTCTTGAATTATAAAAAGAATGTTAGATATCCTGATTCTGCATTAAGGTAGCAAAAGTATTGTAGGTACCTACCTACAGATTACCAAACACACAAATATTATAAACTATTAATTTAGCATGTTGGTGAACAATATAAAGATCAGTTATTTATAATACATTGTATTTCAGTATTATATACCCACAGTAGATTCCAACTTGAATCGCTGTTATATTATTTTCAAGTTAATCCTATAAAAAATCGCTGTGAAAAATAAAGTTTTTAATAACTTGAAGTATTTATTGTAGTATAAATACGTCATTCATATTTTGTTACGAACATTTCACATCAATTAACACCGTCTTGTGGCTTCCTTTAAAACCTCTACCGAATCAAAAAATAAAAAAAACACTATTTTTTTTTTATAATATTCATAACAAAATTATTTTTCATTCAGTTTTCGTAGAGCGAGTGTTTAAATGGTATCAAAGGGCGGTTGTTTCTAGACTATCTGGAAGAGAATGTACCCTCTTCAGTTCGGTGACAGGCGAAAACAATTGGTGACATGTTTCAAAGGTGGCTGATATTACCTACCCGCATGCTCCTGCAATTCAAGACACCTTCCGTTAAAAAAAACACGTGTGAATCGAACGAATTATAAATTCCCAAATTCAATCTGGGTTAATGTTAACATTGTTAACAACTGAATGACAACACTCACCTGTTTTTTAGTTATTTTTATTTTTATTCAAAGAACTAGGTGGATTTAAATTGAATACAGCGCTAACAGTAGGATGTGGAAAGTATAATATGCAATAGCACTATGATTTACAAACTTTTTCGGTTTACGACCCCTTTTAATTGATATAATATGTAGTTTATTCATTTTTAGGCGTACCTTCTATCTATCTTACCGGCTACATGTAAATTGTACCTACGTACCGTGATTTTCCACATTTTCACCGTATGCTAACTTACCGGAAATATTCAGATATGAAATTGATTGTAATATTATAAAGCCACATATTTCCATAAAACAACTCACGATGAGCTGTGATACGACCAACCCCATACGTACAAATTTCCGGGCACGAATTACCCTAGAATGGTGTAATGCTTTGATAATTATTTTTCGATGGATAGTAACCGGTGGTGTAGCGGAACCAGAGTGTTCGATCATAAGAAAATCATAATATGGGCGTATACAGAATAGAGATTGTATTATCAGATTTATGTTTTTACAAGAAATGGATGTTTTTTATCATTATTGTTATTATTATTAATAATAATAACCATGTCCTTGGTTTTTCATACAAAGTGGTTGTTAGTAATTTAAACAATCACAAACATCAAGGCTTTGAGAAAATCACATAAATATATTGTGTCCTTCCTGGGATCGAACTCAGAGCTCCCGAATGGAATGCCAGCGCATTACGCACTGCACCACGAGAGCCGCCGAGAAATGGATGTTAGCTATTTGACAAACTATTAGATTCATACTCTGGTTCCAAACACTCATTGAAAAAAAAACTATAGGTCTGTAATAAAGAAAGATGATTGTTGCTAAGATGCATATCAATGGCATGCTTTCATGTTTCAATTTCATGCCATTAGACAAAGATTAAAAGCGTAACATGTGCACATTATTAATGAATCTGCCACCTCTCCGTCGCCAATGTGACAATCGTCCAGATGTCCAGTGACTAAAGAATAGCATCGCAAAGTTTGTGGTCTCACCCAATTGTTTAATATTAAATGTATTGTTTTGAATTTTTACTTGATTAATAAAATATTATAATATCCTCTGTATTTTCATAAAAGTATACCTACCAAGAATTCACAGTAAACACCACATAAAAACAATTTTTAGGTATTCATTATTTGTGGTTGGGGACATTGATATTATGTTTAATGCTCGGTATTATAAAACATAATAATTATCTGATAAAATAGTTATAATCGTTGAGTAACGAATCATCTCAATACTAATTTATAAAGCTATATATTTTTAATAGCACTCCACGATGGCATGTTAAAAAAAACCATCAACAGATCGCCGGACATGAAAGAAATTTATGATTTTATTGTGATTTAAAATTTTCAATGCACAATGCAAGTGTGAAATGCGAGCCGTCAGATAGAAGCTCCGCGGGCTAACATATGTAAATTCGTGAAGATGTTGCCAGTAGGTAGTAATATTATTACCACACATGAACAGAGGGAAAACACCAGGGGTTACTAACAAGCGAGAAAATATTTTGTTAGTATGTCAGTGGTGCTGCCAACACCGACAAATCTACATACTGAGGTGACAAGACAAAAGCCGTTGTCTTGGCAACACTTTCGAAACCAGCTGGTGTCCAATAAATTACATTTTTTTTTTACTAATTTGATCGAAACTTACTATTAAAATTTAGTACTGTAATAAGGGGCGATACTAAAAAAATAGTACAATAACAATATTTTAAACCTCAACACATTTTAGTATAATGAATAGCAAATCTTATAATAATAGTGAAGCTCGTTTAGATATAAATAAAAAGGATTTTGAATTAACTATTATATATTTCGTGAATGGAGATTTTTTAAAATTAAATTAAAAGTTGCATTAAAACATACAACGTTTTTAAATAAAATTCAAGAGAACTTATCAAATCACTTAGAATTATTTGTTCTAAATATATAGAATTACGTTTGTTGGGGATTGGGTTGTATGATCGGAGTATTGAAATAAAGTATAAACGATTACATCTGAGTGTTGAAGACATTTTGATTCCTTTTGTAGCTGTAACGCCCGACTGTGTCGCTGGCTTTGGTGATATAAGATCGCTGTTAGCGTGAGCGGTTCCTTTTTTCTCTATAAACAAAGTAAAAAATGGCACCTTTTAACATTTCTGAGTCTGATACTTCCTGCAAAACACGTTGTTTTTAATTCTTATTATATTTTGATCTTATATAAGACATTTTCAGAAAATTCACGCTTTGGTGCACTAATTCTTGTATAATTTTTACATATTTAATTTTTTTAAATAAATTTATTATTTGTACACACGTACGGTTAGATAGGTTTAACGCCTTATTTGTTATAGTATGGGTGCTACGTCATATGGTGGTCATTAAGCGACTGACGACATTCGTGCCCTCATTTTCGTAACATACTCTACCCCCTCTTCTGTATCATAAATTGTTATCTACACAACGCCACCTCAATAATTGCAATATCTTGAATAGTTTTAAAATTATCACTTTTTAATTTTTTTTCATTCGCCGATCATAACATGTTGAATGTTGTAGAAAAAGAAAGAATGTTTTAATATTATTGATGTTTAACGATGTACAGTCCTACAAACTTATCTAAAGAACGGTCAAAAATGGAACTACGATCTACGATATGGACGCCATTCGAATGTCAGATTCTGTCGAGTTGCGAGTCTTGATTGGGTAGTTTTCGACAGTGGCTCTCCCATTCATTCTTTAGATTAGTTTGTAGGTTTGTAATCAAAAGGAATAAGTGAAACAGTGACTCATTTGTTTTAAAAACAAATGAGTCACTATTTCACCATCAACTGATGCAGTAAACTGCATTACCGCTCGAGCTTTCATTTATATTTTCGCCAATTGATGTCACTACAGACACATCAAACATATCGCATGGATACCATAATCCACCAAATTATGACGCTGCATTTACGTAAGTAGGTAGGTATTAAAATTGTCCTAATTAGACGTATCTACATGATGGATTATATTATATTTAAATAATTAAATTAATTGCTATGAAGAATGAAGGTATCTAATAAGATATTGTGACTCTTTTATCGGCGGCTCTGCGTGGGTTTCTTTTAGAATAATTTACTATCGAAATCGGCGTGTTGAATTTGGTAGGCGTGGATCATCTTTATTGAATAACAAACATGGCGTTTTGATTTGGGTGATATTCCTTTGTACTCGGCGTATTCATGAGAGTTTTACTTGCGACAATGTCACGGCGACGACTGTCAAAAGGGTAAATGCATTTTTATAGAGTGACAAAAAACACATAACAATCAGTCGATTTATTCAAACGATTTGAGTATTATACACCGCACCTGAATAGATGGAGTTAATTTTGTGGTAATTGTTAAAATTAATATATAAAAAAATCATGAATAGAGTAAGAATTATTAAATTTTATAAAGATGACCCAAACCTAATATTACCTACTTAATACGCATGATAAAGGTTTATGGTTGAAATACCTATGTGTATACCTACTATAGATATGCAAATGCCAATGTTCGTTTAGTAAACTTTTAGGGAATTACCTAGTAAGTACAAGTATATTATATTTTGTAAAGCCATTGCAGAAAATCGTCTTTTTTTATAAACGAATTCAATATATTATGCACAGATGGTGAACTAAATTGTAAAGCGACTGTATCTGTAACCAAAGGTTTGATTCCGGTTGTCCTACGATGGCCCAATGCGTAAGAAGCAGGCCTTTCATATAAGGGTTTTGGGTTCGATTTCCAGTACGGTCACAATAGGTATATAGGTATATGTGATTTTTGCAATAACAGAATGTTTCAGTGATTGTTTGACTGCTACTATTACACTACAGTTATAGTAGGTACCTACCTAATTTAATGAACTATCGTAGTATAACAATGATAAAAAATCCTACTTGTTGCTTTTTTGATGACGTTTTGAATCCAGTGGAAGGACAAAATGAGTTGTGGGAATGACCAACGAAAAAAAAACTTTATATAACATGATAATTTACATACGTTTTACTATATATATGGACATGATTTTATACAACTATAGTCAGTTCACCATGCGATGTTGTATCGGAAATAGATGGCCGTATAGTATTGATATCAAATTCATGTTTAAACACAACAGATAAAAAATACTTAATAAAAACAATTGGAATACAAAAGAAAGATTTAAGAAAATATGTCGGTAAGTAAATTAAAAATACAATCATACGTATCGTATAATTTATATAAAAGTCTGAGTTATAAAACAGCGCTCTTATCGGATATTTCTATCAATTTATTCTTGTTGATTCTAATAAAATTAGATCATTACTATCAGCAATGCTCCACAGACAACTTGTATTTTTTTTTATCTCAATGCTATTAGACAAGGCCATCTCTTTCCGGTAAAACAGCTTACAATGAACTGTGCTACAGTGGAATGTAATACGTACAATTCACATTTACTCATAAAAACTCAGTTAAAAATAAAATCATTGAATTAAAACCTAAAATAAAGAATGCAGTAGCATTTTATAATCTATAATGTACGTATGCAAGCTTTTTTTGACTTTATGAATATTTAATACAACGTCATTGCGAATTCAAGGACTTAACCCTAGAATTACTACACGTAAACATCGTTTAGGTTACCCCAAGGAACGATTCAACCCCACCCCCTGAATCAGGAGCCCCTCGAGACCCCCAGATCCCCCTACCCGTCCCCGGGGAGCGAAAAATCAACAATAATGAATGCACAATAGGGCGCAACGAGTAGTCGTAAACGAATTTTGGTTTTGATATTCAATTATATCCGTAAATATGTTCGGTGCGCTCAATAAAATGCTTAGTGTAATCAAACACAATATCATAACTCAATATTTGAGGGCACATTCACGGGGAAAAAGAAACCTGCGTGTTTATTCATGATACGCCACTGCGTTTATATAACACTTTTTTTCAAATTATGTTGAAGAAAACTCACTTTTCTATGAAGATAGTGATTTTTATTGCTATCCGAGAATTTTTCGTCTACAATTCTTTGCAGTATTCAAGTATTATGAGGTAAGCATTGTAGACTAGAGATGGGAAAACTGGTCGATTTTGAAGACTAAGTATACTTACTACCAGTATAAAAATACTTAGTATATAAACTTGTTCCAAAATACTTACTATTATTTGGAATACTATATAGATCGTTTGGCGTGCGTATGCGACAAAAGTTTCATACTCAACTGAAACTAAAACCAACTCCATATTATTAGTATTTTAAAATACGTATCGGCTCAGGGAACTCAGACTATGTATCGGCTTCAATATAATCGCTAAAAATACGCTGAGCTTCGCTTGTCGAAAAGTCCCATTTATTATAAAATTTTAAATTTATGAGTTGTTTTTCTGTTAGGTTATAATATTATTGTTAACAAAAATGAATAACAGTATTTTTTTTTATATTTAAACATGTTTTGAGCGGTATATAACAAGCCTAAGTCTGTGCGTCATCTCACCACTGTGCTGCGACACAAAATTTATGACCTCTTATTATTCATACATTCGAACGCAATAGACTAATAAATTAAAATATACCTATATTCAAGTGCTATTTCGTTCGTGTGAATTTAATGTCAATAGTGTTGAAAGTCTACCAACTGGCGAGTGCACGGAACAGCGACTCGCGATGATATCATCACAAGTTTTTTGGAATAAGTTTATTGGGCCACAAATACTTAGTACGGGTAGTTTCATCCGAAACTTGAGTACACAAACTGGTGACAGTATTTCCAACTCACCTCTATTGTAGACACGAAGGTTTGTGGCTAAGAAGAATTAATATCGTAGAATAACTAACTACTGTGGACGAATAACTGTGGTCCAATATTGTTGTAAGCGATGAAACTAATATTTAAACATTGTACAGTTATACATTATGGGGCAGGCATTGTAGATACGAAGGTTTGTGGCTAGGAAGAATTAGAATTTTACTTGAGGTTGTATGGATACTATCCGTGGCTTTATTCAACTGACTTTCTCTTAGGCATGCATACATACTGCAGTCTGCAATTTAGAAGAGATCTTTATTTAACTACGTATTTTTTTCGACTTATACGAGGTATAAATGAGAACTCTGCCATTCTGGGCAGTGTTGACCCGTGTATCACTGATAGCTATCTTAGAAATAGAGAACATTAGTTGTTATTCTCCCAAGGTGGAGAACCAACCTGCTACTGGTAATGCCAAATGGGAGGGCGATAACTATGTTCAACGAAATTGCTTCGGGTGTTGATATATTCCACCTACGTGAGAATGAGTATAGATGGACGTTGTTTTATAAATTCTTAAAATAGGGTCTGCTTAACTAATCCGGTGTACTTCCTTGTACCTATCTAATTTATATTTTTTGTATGTAACACATTTCTACTGTTTAATAACTTACTATCTATCTCTATACTGATCTATCTCTTTTTTATGTAATATTGTTTTTTTATTTTTTTGTTTCTAAATGTCATGCTGTCAACGTCTTAAACTTATAATTTGAAATGTCCACAATATGTTAAAAATAAATAAATTGAAATTGAAATTCTATGGACGAAGAACTGTGGTCCGATAATTGTTATTGTAAGCGACGAAACCAACACTTAAACATAGTACAGTGTATATAAAAGCAAATTGACGATATATCTGAATAATAAAACTCTGATAGAATTAAAAAAGCAGATAGGTACGTCGAAAGAATCACAAAATAGCCAAAAGAAGTTCGAGTTTTGTGCAACTTATTATATTATATTATGTTTCTGTGATTACAAATATAACAGCGTTGATTGAACTCGATTATTTTCTTATTTAAATACTATTACATAATAATTAATATATTTATGGTTGCATATTATTTCATTATTTGCCTATTTTTAGGCTTATCTCTCGTTAAATTTAGCTGAAAGAAGGCATCCTCGTAAACATCTCACAAACGACTTATATGAGTGTATCTACATACATAACTAATTATTAATTTAAGACGTTTAAAATAAAAATACAAAATAAATTATAATGTAATACACAAAATAAACAACGATTTAAAATTTAAAAACTACAGGACACATTACTAAAAAAAATAATCTACGTCTCTAAAAACTATACCCACATTTAAATAAGACGTGTGCACATAGCAAATTTGGTTTTAAGGTATTGTTCTCTTATTTTATTAACATTATACTCCACCGCCTAAATATTGCCATGCCTATAAATAGTTTTCATAATATATTATGTAGTTGGACAATAAATTTAACCTTTATATATTAGATAGCGATGGATTTTCTTTCACGTATTCTTCTATATTGTCCAGTTAATAGTTGTTCAGTGCAAAATTGAAATGCAAAAGCACACCATTGATATAAACTTTTGCAGCAACCATCAAATGTGTTATTTCCTTAGACGTGTTATTTCTGTACTTTACTCGCTAAATTTGCTTGTATAATAATATCTCAAATAAAGTCGTCCAGTTTGCGGTGCCGAATTGTTATTAACCAATGACATTATTAATGGAAAATGCACTCAATACAGTAGCTAGCAAGTAAATTCGTGCATAGCGACATTCGCACATGCATAGGTAGACGTCACGCAATTTCCATTATGCGATATCACGCATCGGGAACTTATAGCAATATCACCTTTATTGTAATGGCGTTAGAACAGTGTTTCTGGTATCAAACCTCATTTGAGCGAACCTGTTCGAATCGAACCATTCGGTTGACCCGACAAAAAGCATCGGGAATTTACAGCAATATCACCTTTATTGTAATGGCGTCAGATCAGATTATGCCAATCGGCAGACCCGACAAAAACTGAGTGTCATTTTTTTTCCAGATGCTTCGTCCATATCAATGTCATTGTTATTAAACCATCTGTAGCATGCTACAAAATAATTGCCAGCTGGTGAAGGTAAAACTTGGAGCGAATGTTTAGAATATCTTTATTTTTCTCTTGATACTTTCTACTAATATACAATGGTATTCCGAATGTTCATAGCTATGACATTTGAAAAATGTTATAGTATTAACCCATCGGCATGAGTGTATACGAAATAGGAAAAGGGAAGACGAAAGCTCTCACACTTCATTAATTTACTCAACCGAATCAAACAATCATTTATTAAGAGAGAAAATAAATAGAGGGCCAAATACTGAGAGGCGTTTTTGTACGGAGAAAGATTTGCTCGGAAAGTTTTCCCCTAATATTATATTTGTCGGTTCATATGATGCATCGGAGAAATCAATTTAATTGAATACAAAAATATGTTTGAAATACTGATGGTGCGAATTAATTTGTTTGTACAGTGTATTTTGTAGTTAATAATGCAGTTTTATTAAAAAGTTTTTGCTTTATTTATTGTTTTAACGTACCTAGTACCTAACTAAAAAAAATGTGAAATGCGTTGTAATTGAGTTACATCATTAAAGTATTTTGAAAATATTTTTAAAAATTGACTGCTTTACTATATTATGAAGACGGTACATCAGTGAAACGGCAAATAATTTTCAACTATGTGTGCGACGAAATTTTGGACTCGCTGGCAATCGGAGAGCGAACGTCGAGCTGTGGACACGTCAATTTGTTTCGTGATGGCGACGGGGGTATCAATTCTTAAATCGTGTAAAGATGACTAAAAAACGTTACCCATTCCCTTGAAAAAGAAAACATGTCAATGGATATATTATTATTATTACTAATAGAGCAATAAACAGAATATTAAATAGACGCATGTTCGATTTATATGACAAATTATATTTCGTTCGGGACTCGCCATTTGCACAATCCGCGCATCGCCTAGCCACGATCTTTTTAGACCATGCCTCAACTGAGGTATAGCCTTAAGATATACCTACTATGGTGATGCATTAATGTGATGTATATTTTTGTGCATTAGCGTATTATTTTGATTTGATATACTAAAGTATTAAGGCTATACCTCAGTTGAAGCATGGTCTAAAAATATCGTGACTAGGCGAAGCGCGGATTGTGCAAATGACGCGTGCCGAACGAAATATAACGTCTTATAAATCCAACATGCGTCCATTTAATGTTCTGTTTATTGTTCTATTAGTAACAATAATAATATATTCATTGACATGTTTTCTTTTTCAAGTAAATGGGTAACGTTTTTTGGTCATCTTTACACGATTTAAGAATTAATACCCCCGTCGCCATCACGAAACAAATTGACGTGTTCACAGCTCGACGTTCGCTCTCCGATTGCCAGCGAGTCCAAAATTTCTTCGCACCTATAGTTGAAAATTATTTGCCGTTTCACTGAAGTACCGTATTAAGCTCATACGAAGTTCTTAAACTTACCGCAATATTACAAATATAGAAACGTCAAACATATCAACATAACCTAAAATTTTATTAGTCATGTGATTGCGATTGCAGTAAAACAAATAATGTCACTACTAGCTGCTACTAGCCACTCAATATTTAACAACTCGCTGGAACTATAAATTATGGTGATGGTCGTGACGTAATTATATTTCAAAACAGGCGGAAATTTCATCATAATTCTCAATATATAAAATTGACGTACCTACCTATTCTATCTCGCTCTAAAAGTTAACACAGCCAAGAGAAGGGCTGTTAAAAGATAGCAGTTTTTGACAGTTCAGTCTGCCAACTTATTGTAATAAATAACTGCCTGAATACATAATTCATACCTATATGTGATATATTTATCAAAATTACCCAATTTTGGATGTTAAGTGATATGTTAGAATAGCCTCGCCAAAGTTATTATCAGTGGCGAAAATAGTCTCTATTGGAGAGAAGTAGGCTATAGGTAACACAAAAAAGTGTGAATTTTGTTATACCTACCAGTAGTTTAATTACAATAAATAATTAGATACTGAATTGCTGTTAGCATGGAAAGGCTGCAATAATTGAGAATTCACTGCCTAATTTCACGTAAATATTAGTTTTTCCTCCGCTCATTACATTTTCGTTGTTAATTCATATGTAGCAGTCCGAGGCTCGGTGGATGAGATGCTGTGCGGAGTAATATGGAGACAAAGAGCTGACTGACATGAATATTACTGATCGGATTGAGATTACGATTGATACTAAAACCAACTCATCAACTATGACTCGCTATTTATGTAAATAAGTACATGAATATTCGGTAAATTGCAAGAGTCATTGTTGATATAGTTTGCAATTGGAAAATCTGCTGGCCTCTGCATTATTGCAACTTCGAGCATTTCGATGACCAAGCCCGAGGGAGTCAAACCCCATCGAAGAATGAACATGCTATACCTAGATGGGAAGATTATGCGATAGTTAAATGACTTGCTGATTCTTAGAGGTCGTTGACCACTACATACTTAATATATTACCTACTTACTCTAAAATAATGTAAACATTTTTTATATACAGCGCATTACATAATTATGTATCTAATATTTATTGAAGTCGAATGTTGGGTGTAGTTGGTATATAAAATAATCAACGTCAGTTTTTTTTGCTATTGTGTAGAAATCCAGAGTATATAAGTTACTGGCAATGTGTTAATGTTATTATTTATAGCTAGAAAGTAAATTATAATATAAAAATATTTATCATCACACAAAGGATACAAATAAAAATAAGAAGAGTGTGAACTTAATCGATTAGTTGGATAGATCGAAACAGAACATCATTAATAATTTTGCACGATAAATAATATACATTGCTCGAGGGTACGGTGTTGCTAAGCAATGGTTATTAAACTAATTGATAGCCGTTCTTTGTAAATTGTATCAAAATAAGGGCATTGTTTAAAAAATAATAATATTTTTTCGTTATTATTATACTTGTCAAAAAACTGCTAGCATAAATAAATAGTTACCTATAGTTGAATCAATTCCACTTATCATACATTTATTAATCAGACAATTGTTATTATTTCAAAAAATGTAAATTACTTTTTTCGTCTAGTATACTCGTATTATTATTTACATACAAAGCGGTTATGGGCTAAACAAGTCGCTCGGCAAATGGATATCCGTTAGACAAACGAAGCCCTTAGAACCAAAACACCTATCTTTATTTTTAGAAATTTTGAGTTAGGTATTACATACCTACTAGATATAAAATAACATAACACAGCGATTTCCAAACTGGGAGGCGCGAAAGGTTTAACACAATTAATGTAGCCACAGGTATGCAGTTTGCAAATGCATAATTTATAAAACGGCCGCTAGTTATATAAACATAAACTCCATAAACAACAGTCCTATAAAAGGTTGTTTGCAAACCTGTCTGAAAATATGGAGACTAATTTTAGAATACCTCATTTCTATACCACTATGAAGCGCGCTGGCTATCTCGTGAAAAAATGAAATAAAAGGGTCAAATCTTAATATTGAAATTTGAGGCAAATTTGTTTAGGAACGATGATTTTGTTGACTTGTCTATATGGTTGAATTTTTAAAAAAATGAGTGAATAAATCAATGCAAGGACCACTAATGCATTCACTGGTTTAAAAAGGCAAAGTGAAGGCATTCATAAAAAAATGGAGCTTTGGAAATCAAAATTACAAACAAAAAATAAGTTCGCCATGTTTCCACTTTTAAATGATTTCTGCGGCAGATATATTGTAGCAAACAAAATTTATTTACTGAGTTCTTGGTTAGTTTGCTAATGCACTTTTCACATTATTGTATCAATAAAAAAAAGTCGCCTGCGGCGCTATTTTATTTAAGAGCTATTATATATGTGGTTGAACGATGATGAATTTGGATTGACTACTATTGAAATTGTGCTAATAAACAAGCACATTCATCGCATGAAAAACAAATTAATTTAAAAATGAATATAATATATGTATATTGTAAAACCTTGTTTATTTAATGAAAGAAACAAGGGGAGGCGCCAAGATTAATTTTTTTTAAAGGGAGGCGTAGTAACACAAATTGTGGAAATCACTGACATAACATATTAATTTAAATGGCAGAGACTCAGCAGATAAAAGTTATTTTAATATGCATCTCTTGAAAACACTTGACTAAATTTACTTTTACCTATTTGGTATCTGTAAATTAGAAAAAAAAGTTTCTTTGATCCTAAGGGGCTGATATGCAGTTATACAGTAATATTCAAGGAGTAACATACAACCACGGGAGTGCCATAAAATCTACATGGGTCTGTACATGATAGCGAATAACTACGGACCGAGAAGGATGGAAAGACCCATAGGGAGGTCTTTATCCAGCAGTGGATTGACTCCGGCTGATAATGATATAAAGTAAAGGTGATATAGGTACTTCAGATAACTTAGTTTCCCACCAAGTGAAATAGGTACTTAGTTTCAAGCTTTACTTAGCCCAAGAATTAATCTTAAATCTAAGCTGTAGGTACTTGAATATGTATTTGCAGATATCTTTGAAAACGTTAAGTAACTGAAAACATGTGACCTAGTATTTAAATGGACAGAAGAATTCTGTAGAATATTTAAAAAAAAATCCATAACAGAATTGGATAATATATGGTCTAAATAACGGTTCCTCACACAGAAAAGAGTTGCCTGGTTCCTCACTTCAAGAAGAATAATCGATTTATATAGTTCGGTTATATAGGTAAGTACATTTATATACATTCATATTCGTATTAATGTCAACGCGTTTAATTAAAATTGTAAAAAAATGCAACACTAATACAGGCCTCCCCCAGTCATATTAGCGGCGAAGTACCCACCGATTGATGCGGTGACCATCTGCCATCGCGTTCAGTTCTCCAATTTGATCCCTCATCTATTTTTTTCGCCTCTCTCTCTGTTCGGTTCGTAATATATCCGGATTAGAGAATGCCGAGAGTTAAGGCGGCGAAAGTAATCTTTTTGCACAGGGCGGAAAAAATTGCCGAGCCAGCCCTGGTTAAGTAGATCAGCAATTCTCAATATTCAAATAAAATATCAAAAATATCAAATAATTATTATAATTGATACTAAACATGATTATTAAAAACTTATTTAGATACATATTATCTTTTCTAGTTATATGTTTGTATACTAGAATTTGTGCCCGAGTTCTTATAGTGGCCACCTATGAAACCGTTGATTACAGGTTCAATTTCGCGGTTGGAAAAAAGTTATGTTTGTTGCAATGTGTGCTTGATCCAGTGCAGAAACTCAATGGATATGGCGAATGGCTGATGATTTTTTCTCGTAAACAAGCTACTTATTAATATAATTTACTATCTGTCATGAATCTCACTCTACACAAACGGCAGGTTTTTTACTTATTTCTTATAACTGATTTTACTAATTTCAATAATTCAATATAAAATATTTTCGTCTTCGTTAACAAACATCACACTGTAAGTGATTTCCTATTTTTTAATTTCTTTATTTAAAAAAAATATTAATTTTAATTATTATTATTAATTTAAGACGTTTACAATTTAAAAAAAAACAGTTAAATCAAATTTAATTTCTTTTATTTTGTTAACTGTCAATTCATGGTGGAACTGCATTGTATTGTTGTTTTTATTTAATAAAACGCAATTTTTTTTAGTACTTATTCCACTTTTAATCAATAGATTAGGACCAGTTTCGTCCGCCTCAGGTCAAATGTCCCACTGAGGCCGACGAAACCAGTCCTAATCTATTGATTAAAAGTGGAATAAGTACTACAAAAAAAAATTGCGTTTTATTAAATAAAAACAACAATACAGTTAAATCAAGTTATACCTAATAAAAATACGAACAAAAAAATAATCATAAATAACATTTTGTAAACATAAAAAACATTGAAAAAACACGATAAAATAGAATTTCAAAAACAAAATACATAGCGCATCACTAAAAATGTATACTTACCTCTGTCGGCCGTATTGACCGACTACACAGTCCTCGCTATTGGTGCCTGCTAAACCTGACTCTGACAAGAGGAAACATTTTTCGTCCAGGAAAAGGTAGAAAGTCATGGTAATTAATTGATGGGTACATACAACTCTACATATAGCTCAACTCGGCCTATAGCGTCGTGGGTCCTAGGTTCGAATCCTGGGTCTGGCAAGGCTGGAAAGGCCAAATAGGTTGAGCAAGTGGCTGACATACATTTTTCGTAAAAACTAAATCTATTAATACAAACCTCTATTCTGTGGAGACCATATGATCTTATTAGATCGGACATGGTCAAAGAAGACATAAAACTTAAAAAAATTTCAGAACATCAGGATTGGAAACCTTATCACGTATGAGCAAGGAAAAATACTTTAAAAGTAGAAATTATCGATGAGATTTAATATGGTGAAGAGTAGGTACCTAATTAATTTGTCGTTAGAGAGTTATGTACTTCTTTGGTCAAATGGTCCAGGGGTCGGAAAACCGCGGCTCGCGAGCCACATGCGGCTCTTTGGGTATTGGCGTGCGGCTATTTGCCAAATTTCCAATTCACATTTAAAAAAAAGGTATGATTGTTGTCGTTTTCCGCCCATTGCAAAAGTCAACAAATTAAATTTTTCTCCATTTCATATTGACACGAGCACTTTTGAAATAGATTTTTTTTCGTGGATTTAACAAGCAAAGAGTTATGTAGCTCCAAATTTGTAGGTCTTGCCACCAAATTTGAGGATTTTGAGAGAGAAAAATGCAATTAAATTTCACAACACAGCGGAGCGCTCTAAAAGATCTACATAATAAGGTAGATACTACGAATTTTAATACATGGTATAGCTTTCCGAACTCATATTTGAGACTACATAATACGTATGTGAACAATCATTTTCAAACATGAACAATATAAATAGCATTTAGATACGCCAAATAGCCGATGAGAATTTGGAATCGCGCCTAAAATTGAAAACTACAAGTTACATACCAAACATACAGACACTCTCCAAAGAAATGCAAGGAAGGTCATTCATTGTTCACATTAGTTTTAAGGAATGCGTGAAAATTGTATGTAACTCATTTTCTGTAAAAATTATATTTATAATTTCAACAATAAAAAAACTTATATTTGCGTTAGTTTTATTCGCAAAATCTTCTTCACTTGATAAATAAACAATAACATTCACTGAAATAAATCATATTTATATAAATATATGTATGTCTCTCGAAATTTTTTTTAACCGTTCTGATACTCATATTAGGCTCATTTGGTCTAAGAGTTTGCCGACCCCTGAAATAGTCAAAAGGTAAAGCTGAACATCAGCAAAATTATCGATGGTTGATGCAGAAGAGGAGATCACTTAATCGATGGCCTAACTAAGTAAAATACATAAAACATGTAAATTTCAAATTCCTACCTTTTCAGCGATTTACATTTAAAGAAGTTTTGGTTAAAAAAAAATAAACAATTATGACATATTGAATACCAGCGCATTTGGAGCGCGACCCCGCGAGCATGCCGCATCCCATTCTAGTTGGGTGCCGATGAGCCCCCGCAGTCTTCTATCACCATATTACAGCTTTACACCTTCTGGTGTTAATAAACCCCGACCAAACACCCAGTAGGTATTCATCAATATCACATTAATATTAAGACCCCATTCTGTTTGATATTTTTAAATACGTAAATATCGTAACATGCTCTAAACTGCGATACTTAAAATCTTTACATCATTAACCTAACTAGATATTGGATGATGGAAGTAAACCTTTTTAAAAGTTACCCACTAATTTTTTTTTACAGACAAACCGTCCTACGACCGTGCCAATGGCATGGTAAATTTTTTCATGTTTTTAATCAATCTATATGTCCCGGGCATGGTTTTATTGAAAATTTCTGAATATTTGAGTGGAGATTTTTTTTTATTAACTTTTTATTGACCACTAACATTTTCTGGCAAACACGGATATTATCGATCTATGTGACCTCTAGAACCAATATCAAAAGTCAGAATGAGTTCCTCATATTTTGCATAAGAAATTCATATCAGCGCCTTGCCTATTTTGTCCATTGGAACAAAACCAAGAGTCGAAATTTTGTATTAGATTTATTTCCTCTTTTTTTATTTTCTTATGAGACGGTTAAAATTATGTTTAAGCAAAGTTGCAGATAAGTGAAGGTTATATTATTTAAAAAAAAAAAAGTATTCCAAAAAAAAATATTGGAGTAAACTGGGGATTATTTACACATATTTTTTATATTATTATACGTAAATATCATTCAAAAGAAGTAAATTCGGTAACTAGGTACAATATGTATTTCTTTGTGAAGCTTGAAACCCTCTTTTACGCAAATGTCTTCTGTACAACACACAGCGTACGATTATGTTCTTAGATACTCATATAGGTTAGTGTATTTACGCCGGAGAAGATGACGAAGGCGTATCCTGCATCTCCCAACCCCCGCGTTGGAAATTTTGATGGATTGGTTGGCATCCTTTAATCTCAGTTTGATTACCCTGCCCGCGACGGGGGGTTGTTTAATATTCCCGCCGAGGCCCTCTGACGTTTCCCCGCTCTGCCCGCCCGCTTAAATACTCGGAGCAATCGAACGGTTATGTTACGATATTGCATAACACGGAAATGTTAATATTAACGGTATTTATAATATTATTATGATATGCTAATGAACACACTGATATATTTATTAATCCCGACATTATACTAATCATTGTAGGTATGTACACTGTTGACGACCGCCATATTCCAATGCGCAAGACACTGGCTTTTCGTAGTCTTGTTTCAAGGTTCAATTTATTATGGTGAGATCACAATATGTAAAATATATAATATGATTTACTCAAACGGCCCACATGCTCAGCGTAGGTCAAAATGGAGCTTTTATGGTATTTTCAGAGCACAACCATGAACATTCATTAAACGTTGTAGATAATCTATTTATATAATTTTGTAGCCTTAGTATCCTTTATAATTTATTTTGAACATTTGATGACTGCATAGAGTATTTTTATTACATAAAATAGTATTCTTTTAAACCTCTCGCTCTAATGTTTTAGAATAAAGTCATATTTCGGTACATCCATGTTTAGTGGTCGTAAGATTTTTTAGATTTATTAATTTTCAAACGCATTTAAAAAACCATTAGTAAAATTAATGTTAACATTATATAGTGACATATTTACCATAAAATATTATATTTTATAATCTTTGTGATCCCAAATTTGATAAGAATTAGGTATTTTATTATTCAAAAAATGGGCACGATTAACACATTTCAAGATAATTCTAAAGATTCTGATTATAAGCTATGTCTTTGATCATTCAAATATGATAAATATTCTACAAATAATGATTGCTTTATAATAAGTATTGACCTAAGAATAAGGTAGTATTTTTTTTAAATACGTTATTTCTATTGGCATTTTCCAGTTGTTAAGCTACAAAATACGGCCGTAGCCATAAATTGACAAACGATAAATGAAGTAAGAAGTAAGATCATGGTAACGCGCGTGTTTGAACATGTACCGTTTTTAAAAACATTTTTTTTTTCGGTTAGCCCATTTTTTGAATAATAAAATGTTTACTTCTTGTCAAATTTGGGATCACAGAGATTATAAAATATAATATTTTATCGAGAAGTTTAAAAGAATACTATTTTATGTAATAAAAATACTTTATGCAGTCATCAAATGTTTAAAATAAATTTAAAGGATAATAAGGCTTCAAAATTATATAAATAGATTATCTACAACGTTTAAGGAATGTCCAGGATCATGCTTTGAAAATAGCATAAAATCTCCATTTTGACCTACGCGGCGCACGTCTCCCCTTTAGGGTGTTTTTGTGATGTATTTCACCATCTACTATGATTCTGTTGTGCTCTTAAAAAAATAGAAAGAAAATATCCGGACATAGGTAATTGAAAGCTTTCTTCTGTCGAGATAGAGGTTTTTTATATACCTAAAAGTAGGGTTACACGATGGCCGAGCGATATCATGTTGACTTATAATGTCGTGGGTTAGGTTATAATTCTGGCTCTGACAAAAATTTATATTTTGTTCACACATATGGAGATAGTGTTTGTTAGTTTTTAAAATTCAATTAAATCCTGTTTAATCCAAGCCATATTGCATATTAATCAAAAAATATTCCTTTATTTATAAAATATCAAAATGTATGCCATTCAGCCATAATTTAAGATATTTTATGAATAGAAGAATATTTTTTTATCGGTTATAGTTTGGTTTAGGCAGGGTTTAATACTAATAACTAACACCATCTGTAGATAATATGTATTCTTAATTGAACGAAAACAAATAAGTATGACTGAAAAAGTGTGTACTATTTTTGTCAGATCAGCTATGGCGTACCTAAACTAGTATAGTTTGGTTTAGGCAGGGTTTAATTGAATTTAAAAAAACTAACCAGCACCATGTGCAAATTGTATTCTTAGTTCAATGAAAACTAATAAGTATGACTGATAAAGTTTTCGACCATGTCCGATCCTAATAGGATCATATGGGCCCCCACAGAGTGGAGGTTTGTATTAACAGATTTTATTTTTACGAGAAATGGATGTCAGCCACTTGCTCAACTTATTAGGTCCATACTCTGACTCATACACAAATTGAAAAACAATATGTGTACTTGCCAGACCCAGGATTCGACCCAGGGACCCTCGACACCATAGACCTGAGCTTAAGCCACGCGGCTATCGTGGGTGATAAAGTTTAGTGTGCACTATTTATGTTGAATCTTAACAGCCTATCTCCACCCCTCGCCACTGCCTAATAGGGTAAGCAAGTGGTTAACATATTGCTTATAAAATAACACAATCATATAAAATAATACAACCTCCACCCTATGAGCCCCATATGATTCTCTCAGTGTCGAACATGGTGGTGTACAATGTTCCCTGTAAGGTGTGCGCGCAGTGACGTCCCTAGACAAAATGCCGCCCCTAGGCAGCGTCAAAATGCCGCCCCATTTTTTTATTATCCTTTCATTACTCCAATATCTAAGAAATGTGTTGTATGAAGCATGGCCCCCTCATCCTGAAGCGGGCCCCATGTTAGGATCTTTGCCCCCCCCTACCTATCGCTAAGTATAAAAGCAGTGTGACGCTCTACAGTAATGTTTTCCAAATGGTGTACGCGTTAAAATTGATGTGTATATTTAGTGTTTTTTTTGTATATTTTAATACATACACTTCAATTGTGGAGTTTTTGAGTATCGCTACACAATTATAAATTGTATTGTGTAACCACATAATTTTAAATAATATCATTATTGAAGGAAAATAGCGCCGCAGGCGAATTTTTTGCTATTAGAGCAAATTTGTGATAAGTGTTTATCTCACTTATCGAGCCCGAGCCCCAGGTTAGAGCCCTGTCAGCCCCCCCCCTTGTGGGGGCCATGGTTTGGATACATTACTAATAAAATATACACCTACCACTAAGCTGAAACATACAAAATTAAATTTAGATATCAATAAATAAATAAGCGAATAAATATAATATTAGATAGACACTTACCCAAGTCTCCAGACACTTACCCAAGTCTCACTCACCAGAGTCTGAGATGCCATTTGGTTGATATGTCTGACACATTTGGTTTGTATCATTTAGTAATACCTACGCAGATGTATTATTTTCACACCATTTTTTCTATGCTATTATTGTACCCTACAACATGTAAACAAAATAATTTTCCTCATTATTTTTTAATATAAACCTAAATTTAATCATAAATACACTATTAATTAATAGTCTCAACATTCAACCGTTGATGATTTAAATAAACTACAAATCCACACTATTATCAGCAAAAAATATGTTTACAAAAAAAACGACTTAAAAGAAGGTATTGCACAGTATTGTATTCACAGCACGATAAATATGATATAATCTAGGTAGATACCTACTAGTGTACATTTTTATAACAATTAGCTGGTACTTAACGTAAATACCTATTATATGCACGAATACTAATTGATTATGTCAAATGTCAATAAGGATTAATAATCATTATGAATAGGTATCTATTTGCAATAGGTACATCCGGCAACTTTTAAATCTCGCGAATGACTGGCAAAAATATTTGGATAAATTAAAAAATACGGTATGTACCTACCTATAAATCTCTACCATAAATTCTCCTTGTTTCGTTACCAACGTTGATATAATATATAATATTATTTTCTTTTAATAACTATGGCGCGACATAATTATTGGCTTTTGCGCAGTATACCTACCACTGTTATGAAAGGAACTCTTTAATCTGAGTAAATGACATTATATTATTATGACTGATTTATTATTCGTTTGTGATGTTTTACATTTATAATAATATTCATAATGTGTATAGGCGCCAAGTTTATTAGCATTTGTATACGAAACCGAGCAGTCAAAAATAAAATAAAAAAATCTCTAGCGGAGCGTGGTGACATCATACTAAAATCGCTGCGAGTACCGACTGGATAGTAATAAAAAAAAGCATCCGGAACAAAACATCTCCAAAGCTCTGGTTATAATATAACTAAGTTTAGGTAGCTATTTCTATATAATACCAAATGATTCTCCTCGATTTGCCGCCCTTCGAGTATCTGCCGCCCCCAAGCGACGCTCAATCTGCCTACCCCCACGGGACGTCACTGTGTGCGCGTGTACGCACGCACATCTACCAGAATGTGTCCGCACACAAGTTTTTATCCTCCGCACAGTCCTCACACAAAACTATTGTAAAAGAAAGTTTCCTTTGCCAGATTTCAATAATAACTACCGGTGTGTTCGGTGTACGTAACAAACAATTCAATTGAACAAGATGATTGCTTGCACAGTTGCATTAGTACAATAATTATCAAAATATGGTTTGATGCTTTCTGTAAAAGATATTCATGATCATGTATCTAAATACACAGATATTCCCGAAAGCTAGCGAAGTAAAAATTATGCGTTCGAATTTGTTGAATGCATCAATACAGTCATTAAAAAAGATTTTTTGACGAATTACGGAAGTCTCGGTTTCATACATTATTGTTGATGAAAGTACCGATATATCTGTGCAAAAAAAATCTAATTTTGTACGTTAATTACGAAATTAATAAATACCTTAAAAAGATTTATTGAAAAATTGAATGTGTGTTTGTGGAGGGGGGGGGTGTAAATTTACCACACTGGGTGACGAGTGACACTGCTTGCTCAGATGCGTTGATGATCCGCACACACAATAGAAAAATTACAGGGGACGTTGGTAGTGTAATGTAATTTTTTAGGGTCTTACAATACTGCTAATTTTTGTAGGTATGTATGTTAAATAGTAGATACATTGTATAGGTATGTCGGTACTAGCATTCTTAAACCCTGTAGCTATGTGAAAATAAAAACAACATCGCTCGAAAATGAAAATAAATCAACAAAAATAATGTAAGAAAAGATGAAAAGAGAAGAATGGGGAGTTCGGTGTAGGTTGTGAAGCGGGGGAGAATCTCAAGGTGATCCATAGCGGCGCGTCACGCGGGGTAATTAATCAAAAGCGTCTCCTCTATCCTCTGCCCCATTCCCCCCATTGCTCTTTTTACTCTACTGGTCTTTACCCTTGCAGCATCTTGCCTCAGACTCCTCGCTCGTAAATGTGCGTTGTTTGGTTAAATCAAAAGTTTAAAAACGGCAATTATTTACCGATAACTGAAATCATAATATATAAAAGGTTTTTATTATTTTTTATTAAGTTATTAATATTGCTAGCTATTTAAGACTACACTCACAATAGTCACAATATATCAGTCAAAAATTTTCCTAGTATGAGGTCTTCATTCCTACCATGGAATTGTATGAAAAAGGCTTTATACCTACTAAAAATACCGTGTACGTACCAAGTTATCCTTTTTAATATTGAGGTTTGTAACTCGATTTAGCAAAATGCGGCAATCATTATTTATCATGACGTATAACTCTCTCTAAAGCTTATATACGCGCGTACGAAAGGATAGCCTAAGCTGGCTCTTACATCTAAAATCAGCAATGTGTCCAATAAGTAAATGTGACGTCACCGTTATTTACAAAACATATGTTATCTTAATGACCTTCGCACACTGCTGAAATAAAACATTTTAGTATGAAAAAAATGTCTGGAGGCACATGCAACTATTTTTACCCGACATGCAGCTCAGGATAATCCTGAAATGTCGCACTTCGTCATTCATTTTAGCTAGCCGAGTGACGTCACTGTTCTCGCACAGCCTTGATATTATATGCACATAATAAAGTTGAATGTTGCGCTCAGTTTTGATTTATGACTATTATCCCAGTTGAGACGATTTTCAATGTGCGACTGGGATTAGGCTTAGATGAAATACCACAAAACAGCCGTGACTAAAAATTACATATAATAAATAAGAAAATCTGTATTCGGAAATAATGATAATGCAATACAATTATACTACATAGATACCAGTTAAAATTATATTGTTATATCAGTTAGTTAAACCAAATAGCGATTTCAGAATATTTTGACGATTGAAATATAAAATAACATGTTCTCTTCTGAGTGGAGAAATATGGGTCTTCACGTAGTAGAAGCTATAATTTATAACATTTTTACGAAAAACGATTGTTAGTCTTTTGCCTAACCTAACCTAATCCATTGGGTTTTTTCACTTACTTACCTTTTTATTAAAAACCAACTCAATTAAGCATATACTAAAACGTATTAATTACAAACATGTTATAAAATCTCTTCCCTTTAATCTAAAAGCTTAATTTTTATAAATAAAAAACATAAAAAAATCATTATATAGTGCAATAGCAAGTGCTTATTTCGACATGTCTAGTCCAATCCCAATCTTGTAATCTCTTGTCCCACATAGACTGAAACCGTATGCGGTTTAGAATCGTGCGCCATACCAAACTTATGATTTCTGTTCATAGAATTCTAAGCATCTGATCGTATCCGTATCCGTTTACGTTTACACCATACACGCTCACTTACAAACTTAGTGAAAATATATTTTCATGAGCAGAAATCATAAGTTTTGTATGGCACACGGTTCTTAACAATACGGTTTCAGTCTATGGATGGCCTCTAAGAAACTGTAGGCATGAAATTATGTGAAGATTTCTCCTTGATTTATTTCAGAGTAAAGTAGCGTCGAAATGAATCAATTGGATAATGCATCGTAAGGAGAGTCCCTCCTCACAATCGAATTATCCTATTGCCGACAGTCTTTTGTTGGCCAACGCGACTGCGATCGGGCAAATTACACGAAAAGATCACACCCGATTAGAAGACTGTCACGAAGATGATATAAAAATATACACTTAGGTATTACCAGTCAGTTATATAAATGCGTACCTCTTGGGGGAGGTAAACAGACCATACATGAATAAGCATAGGTACTCACTATACAATATAATATACAAACTTAAACTCAGGAATCCATTTAGTTTGTTGTGTAGGTACCTATATGATTTAGGTATTAGTATCTAATATACTTCTTAAAATGTCGTGGATAGTTTATGGCATATTATATCGAATATAACATGTTAAATTATAACAACTTGTCGATTGTATAGCAAACATAACTGAAAGAGTGTAACACTTATATTTATATATCTCTACATGTACTAATTCATTTCACAACGAATAATTGAAAATTGAATTATATTATCAATGGTTATCTGTTTATACGTCAGACATCAATTGTAATTGTTATAAGTATCTAGTAAATACTGCGTTAGTTGTAGTCCACCTCATCCGAACCGAAACAAATAACTAGCACCTAGGTCATTAGACCGCAATGCGTGATGCAGACGTTAGCCACAATCTAGCTAGATTGACTGATACTTTGAGTGTGATAGATAGATAGTAATGCTCTGTTCTCACTCGGTTTGAATTTTTGTGCTACTCGTACCTACTTAGATTTCCATTGAACTAACTTACATCCATGGTTAAAGTAGTTTCAATACAATAAACAATATAACACATTGCAAGCTAAACACGTTCATAACATATACCTACTACGGTTTGTCAATATGCACAAAAGAAAATCAATTCATCTGGAGAGAAACCTTCTATGTCCTCTCCGTTTTTCAATATTATTAAATATGACAAAGCTTATCCAAGGTGTTTGGAACCAAAAACTGGAAAGTGCAGGCAAACTGAAGTGGGTCTGTATCAAAAAACTAACTCAAATACGATGAATTAGTTTGTTTGTCACATTATGACTCCTCACATCCTTCAGGATCATTACAGACAATAAGATAATTATATGATTTGAAATTCGCATCGGAATATTGATTGTAGGTACCTTAGTAAGTTAGTGTCGGCATGATTTAACTATTTACCATCAAAAACAATCATAAATTCGTGATATCGCAGTCTAAGAAATGCAATAAATGTAAAAAATCTCAACGCAGTCTTCCGGAAACTACAATCGCGCCGAACCGTTTAATATGGTCTTATGAGAGTGTTGTGGGAACTCGATGACCAAGTTGCTCTTATTATTGTAATTTTTTGGTGCTGATGTATCTTATAACTAGGGCATGCAGCATTATCGAGAAATAATATAAGCGATAAATCGATAAAAATATGAAGTAAATATCGGTTAACCGGCACTTTATCAGCACATAATTATTGAGATATTAAAAAAATATTTTTCAGAAAGGTGATTTTGATATTGAAAATATGTACATATTGTCGAACAAGAAATTTTTATACACGTGCTAAAACTTTGAACCAACAATCCCCTCCAGTGCAGCTAATCGCACTTCCGTTTTCAATTGAGGAACGCCCCCAAAGTTATCATCTATCTATCAATTATATTATATAATAGGATATATCAATTTACGTAATTTGAAGCTTTTTATATAAAAAAGTCTAAAACAATCAGAAGTGATGTTAAAATTATTATTAGTAAACTTTCGGTTTATTACGAAGAAGAAAAAGAGTCGCATGTAGAAGAAGAGCCGGTGCATTATCATGAAAATGATTAAAAAATTAATTAACTGTATCTACATCGCGATCAGAGTGATTATTACAAGTTTACGTTCTATTATAATAATATATTCATCTTAATATTGCGAATCTGTATGGGAGTTAATGCTGTAGTAAGTTAATGATTTTACCAGGGAACTCAGAAATAATGGGAACTGAAATACATAACGGGTAAGGCGATAGCAGGTAACCGACTCGAGTAAGGAAGAATCCGGATTAAACTTACACACGTGTCAAGAATACGTTTTACGTCGAATACTGAGAACTGCTCTCGGCTTATGCATTTACGCTCATTTAATGTTGGTGTATTACACACACTATTGCACGTGCATAATGCGTGCATCATTTTCGTAGGACACTCACACATTCAAAACCCGGCATCAATATGCGGCGTATTGAATACAGCCTATCGGTATTCTATTTATTATCTGTTCTTTGGATTTTACCTAAAGCTCCCATAACAAAGAAAATATTTGATATCCTGGGACAGTAATAGAACTAAATATAATGGATATCATTACCGGAAGTGAGATTTCCCCTCTTTTTTCACTCAATTATCATAGCGGGCGTTGTCTCAAGTGGCCCTAACAATAGGTGGACTTATTTTGATTCTATTGTCAATTTTTATATACATATTATGATTGTGTGGGATTGTAAACCATTAATTTTCGTACCCAAAAAAAATTATGAATATTCCAAAATGTAAATATCCGTCATTGTAATTTATTATTAGATGACAGAACAGATAATTCGATATTAAAAAATAATTCGTCGCCCCGTTTCTGATCTTTGCTTTAAAGGGAAAAAAATGGATTCCCTACAGTTATCATAAATGTGTATAATTTTGGTCCTTGCTATTGTAATTCATACTAAATTTTATCTTATCGGTTTAAGGCTATACTTTAGCTGGGGCACGGTCTAAAACGATCGTGACTGCGCGACGCGAAGATTGTGCAAACTACGCGTGCAGAACAAAACATAATTTGTCATAAAAATTATTATTGTAGTAATAATAAGAATAATATATTCATTGACATGTTTTCTTTTTTCAAGTAAATGGGTAAAGTTTTTTAGTCATCTTTACACGATTTAAGAATTAATTCCCTTGACGCCATCACAAAACAAATTGACATGTTCACAGCTCGACTTTCGCTCTCCGATTGGCAGCCAGTCCGAAATTTCGTCGCACCTATAGTTGAAAATTATTTGCCATTTCACTGAAGCATGCTCTTAAGCGTTTGCTACTTACCTCGAATTTTACTTTCCCGTATCTACAAACTAGATTGACTAAAAATTAATAAATCTCTCTTTCTTAATTAAATTTCATTATACTTACTTATTTTCTTATTATAGGTACTCACTAAAATATTTATTATCACAGACTTAAAATATTTTCGAGACTATTTAACAAGTTTACATTAAAAATAATTAGGTAGTTAATATCTGGAATTATTTTGATGTAGGTATTTATGTATGTCAACAAGCTCTATATCTGAGTTTAAATCGATGACTATTATCAGAAAGATGTTTAATGGATATTTTCTATAACAACCTAAACTATTTCCGGTGGCACGGTTATTTCATACTTAAAACGAATAAATTATTTATGAGAAGTGTGATGACGTTTCATATTAATTAGAAACTTAAGGTGTTGAGAAAAAGATGATAACTCTATTCTTCGATACGGTTCTAATTTCGGTGTCTTTATTTATTTTTTAGGAAAATTAATGTTGAAAAGCCTACTTCATACTTATGTACAGGTTTGAGGTCGTGATACAAGACAAACGAATTTTTATCGCATTCTGCTAAAACCTTTCATCGGCAGCAGTCAATTCATTATGTTTTGAGTGCCATATTACATGAAAGTTCAATCATAAGATCAATGTGTGAATCCTACAATTCTGTCTTGGATTTTATGTTCACTGTAAAATCGAGTCTTATCCACGTATCCTAGTTGCTGTTGATTAGGTGGAAACATTCCTGTAGAATTGCCTCCAGATGTTCCTTGATAGCGGCTGAAATTTTATCTGTCATTAAACCGATACTATACTGCTTTGTAATTTTATTAGCTTTTTAAAAGCTTTTAAATTCCCTACTTCCACAAAACGGGACCAGAAGTTGAGTTTTTTCACTGCATCTTCCACTTTCTCTTGCACTGTAAATGCAGATACATTGCTACATTTACATATCAGATGTTAGTCTAATACAGGGGTGGGCATACATGAGGTCAACGAGAGCCACATTCTAGATTTCCATGTATATAAAGAGCCACACCATAGTCACGTTCTCACGTAGTATTAAATACACAAATTCAAATGTAATACGCACATCTTATCACTCACAACATTTAGAAAGGAAAATTCGCGAAAATAAAGGGGAAAGATATATTGGGAGCCGCACTTAACCAAACGAAGATCCGCATTTGTCAACGTCTGGTCTAATAACAAAAAACTTTATAATTTTAGAGTATCGCGAGAAAATGGAATCTTAAAAACGAAAGTTTTTTTTTTTAAAGCGACCGGCATTTTCGCGATCCAAAACTTGGGATACACTGCTTTATAAAATTATATTTACATCGTATTGACTATAAAAATAGTCGTCAACATATTTACTCATAATTTTGTAGAATTAAAAAAAAACTGTTTCAAAACCAATTTTACTAGTTCTCTACAACTGATATACTATTAAACGTCGTTTATTGTCTTCCCATTTGCCTCTATCGGCCAACATAACGCGACTTTGATTTATCTCACACAAAAAAGTGTGAATTTACTTCTGTAGGCGTGGGATTGTTTTGTATTGTGAACATTTTGCTGCCAGGCAATCATCATTGTCAATATTATTCTGGTATATAATTTCATTATAGCTCGACTTGTTGCAGTATATTCGTCATAATGTCATATGGTATCGCATGATTCGTGAGACATGTAGTATCTCATTTTGATTGATCGCTTATTCGATTTTAATAGGATCATTTTTATTATATCCGATTGGATGAACCGTCATGAATGTCACTTTTAAGAATTATTATAATGCATTTAAGAATCGTTCATGCTCAATATTGCCGGATACTGATATGACTAATTCAATAATGGCTATTGTAAGAGATTTTAGAGGACCAATTGGGATTTCGGCATGACTAAGTCATATAAAAATTCAGCAGACGACATAAATTATTATGTATAGCTTCAAGTATTCTACATCAAGGCTAGCTGCATTTTTTGACGCAAATAACGCAATCGATTCATTTGAAAATTTAAATGGGTGCTTTGTAACAGTTTAAACTGGTCATACAATAATTATTTAATTATACGAATATCTTAAAAAGATGTGTAATTCTCATAAATTTGGTAGGTAAAGATAACTTATTAATGTATATATTTTTTTTCGACCATGTCCGATCCTAATAAGATCATATGGGCCTCCACAGAGTAGAGATTTTGTATTAACAGATTATGTTTTTACGAGAAATGGACGTGAGCCACTTGCTCAACCTATTAGGTCCATACTCTGACTCATACATAAATTGAAAAACAATATGTGTATTTGCCAGACCCAGGATTCGAGCCTGGGACCCACGACGATTAAGCTACGCGGCCATCATTAATATTAACTACCCAAAATCATATAGTACCTACGCAACTACCATCGAAAGCACCGGTAGTATAAACACTTACCAAGCACTAATAAATAATTATTGAAAGTAATTTAAAGTATGTGATTCTAAGATACATTGATATTATTTATTAGGTGAGTAGGTACGTTATGAGTTGGTATTAATTGTTTTAATTGAGGTAGCTCTCAAATTTATAGAGTGTCTCGGGTATCCACATCCCTAAACACTCCACTGATAAAGTTTATGCTAGCCGATCGACAAGAACCGTGTTTTATTTAGACATGAATTTTATCTCAGTACTATACGATCCAAAGAGGTTGGACGGCCGTTAATATACGACCATATATTTTTTCCGATACAACATTTCACGGTAAAGTGTGATACGGCGAACGGCATACAAACAAATTTCTGGACACATTATACGACAACGTGCTGGTACAAACGTCAATAAAGCAACAAGCTGTTATCATCATATTATAAGGTTTTCACGGCTCTTATGAATGACTTCCTGTTCTGAGTTTAAAAATGTCAAATGGCTTCCTATAGGTACTAAAACAATAGAAATCTTTTTCTTGTTAAATGCTCAACGACATTGCAGTACTTAGTAGTGAACATCGCACATTATCTGTCAATAGGCCATATTAATAACAAAATAAATAAATCATTTGATTAGAAATCATATATATTCTAATGTCCCGTTTACATAATTGTCTTTTGACGATCATCGCTGAGAAATCATCCCCAGTGACCCGTGTAAACGCACATTCATCAACAAATCATCGAAAGTGATCATCCGGAATAAAAAGCGAATGAAGTTCAACTTGTTCTACTTTTCGATCATTTTGTGTTCACTGCGGAAGATTCCAAAAGTCCTGCGCATGCGCACTGCGCCCCTGAGAACTGTCATCATATCGCCATGATATTACGTCGCATTACCCATGTATATTAGTATATTAGTCTATGGTATTATCCATCAACGATTCTTTTTCCAATTCGTCTTTCTTTCGATGAAATGTCTGCCTGCATTCATATAACAAACAATCACTAATTGTTTGAATTCCAACCTGCAGCGTAATTTCACTTAACGACATTTTGAATGAATTGTGTATTTCACTTTCAGTGACACGTGTAAACAAAAAATGAACGCCTGCATTCAATTCACAGCGGATGATCATCCGCAGTGACTCGTCTAAATGAGCCTTAATGTAGATAATCATAATATAATATTTAAAAAAAACGCTCTTCGTAAGAAACCTAAGTTTTATAATCGTTTGTTTGCACGCATTTCATTTAAATATTATCTATATATTCAGTCAGTTAATAAAAAACGATTTGTATTAAACTAAAGTTAAATTCGTTGCTAATTAATACTAATGAATCGCATGACTAAGATGGGCGTTTACCATATTGGGAATAAAACGTTACCTGCTTAAAATTTCAAAGCAAAATATGAACATAATTAATCTAAATTCCATTCCGGACAATTAAGTTTCTCAGTACAATAACTTGCATTTTTTTAGTTATGAGTTATGTTTTATACGAGAAAGAGTTTAATAAAATTAACACGGTTAAAAAAACTTACAAAGATATTTCTAATAAATATGGGCATACCAATATTATTACTAAGTGTCTAGTCACTAATGGGAAGATAATGATTACAAAGTTGCTTCATGATCTCATTAGTCACAACAGATCAAAGAAAATATTTATCAAAAAAAAAAATCAGTCCATATCATTTCATAATATAGTGAGATCAACGATAGTTTAATCGCTTAATGCCTAAGCTTACATATTATAAGCCACTAGAAAACCAGTAAGCATATATTAAATATTGCGTTAAGGTAGGCAGAAATGGAATAGAATAATAGAAAGACCTATGTAATGTTAGGTATATCGTTATAGGGTATTGATAATGAGATAATGATAGAATTAACTAGATTATTTTTATATTACTATAATATCTACATAAGTACCAGCTTGGAACTAGCAAGCATGTCTAAAGCTTTAATCGCTGGATGGATTTTGGTCGATAGCTTACGTGAAAGCCAGCATGACCTCGTAATTTTACTTAATTCGTATTTTCCCAAAAAACGGTGAAGGAAAGGAGCTGCTTCTGACTAAGATCGAGCAGGAGGATGGCTGGCGACGTAACTGGCTATCATCGGGCGTGAGCTTCTCCCGTCTAATCGTGGATAGCATGTTTCTGAACCAAATCCGATGAGGCTATTCAAGGGATGCTTATATATTATGGATACGTGGAGTTCCCACTTTGAAAAGTGGGTTGAAATTCAAACCATGGACCACACTGTGGAGTCATATAATATCTAATATACATGTTATATGGCATGTATAATACCTACCCAATTATTCAATTATTGCAGTTACACAACAGGCCTAGGCAGATTGATGCTTTGGCATTGAAAAACAACATGTGATTTTTTTTACCAGACCCAGGATTAAATCCAAGGACCGACGACCATGGCCCCCACAAGGGGAGGCTGATAGGGGGTTATGGGGGGGAGGTCCGGCATGGCGGGTCGAACTGATAAGTGAGATAAATACACATCACAAATTTGCTCTAATTGAAAAAGGTCGCCTGCGGAAATATTTTACTTAAAGAGTATTAATTAATATTTGAAAATATCTAGTTGTGTGATGCATTTTTTGATTATCGTGTGTCGATGTTCGAAAACTTCATAATTCAAGTGGATTAGTTTTAACCTTAATTTTGCCTAGAACAACATTTAGAAAATAATTCTGTAGAGTGTCCCATTGTCTTTAACCATAGCGATGTGTAGGGGGGGCGCTTCAAGAATGGGGGCCATGCCCATGATATTATGCGAAGTCTTATGCGAAGCCGCTCGGCCATTGTAGGCCATAGGTATATGATTAAGGGGTTACACAATAATTATACAATGTTTATTATAATTGATATATCAGTTGCCCGCTGAGTTATGGCATCACAATTTCAAGTCAACATAATAATTAACATACCATATCATTCAATATTTTTTTATATTTTGATGAGCTTACTTCCGAACACACTTATAGTTCAGATTGGATTATTTTTAGTAGGTACTTATTAAGAATATTTTGTAAAAGTGAATCTCCATTATAAGTTGGTCGTATCAATTTCATGAAGTAACGTTGGTGCAACTTTAAATCCCAATCATTATCGGCAGGTATTCATATCATTCGCTTGACAAAGGAATTCCATCGCCGACAGATTTCTTTCTTTGGACTTGAATTAATTACGGTGAGCGATGTGTTCTGAGGAGCTGGTGGTCTTATTGACACGCTGCTGCAGCACAGTCGAAGGGAGCCACCGGGATTTGAACCTCACCCGCGTGACCCGCGGTGGGTGGATGGAATGGCAAGAGTGAAGTTTCGGCAGGGCTGGATTGAGAATGCTTCTCATCACCAGTTGCTCCATTATATACTTAATAAGACAAATACTATGATATTTTTCAGCTCTGTGGATGGTTGGTAATAAAAATTAATTGCCATTTTTCTGTTCTATACTTATACTTGGTATATAGTGCAGACCATAGTAATATATTTTAAAGAAAACTGGTTACTAGCTAGGTACTACCCAAATATACGGAGTAAACATACATTAAAAGCTTATATCGCGTTATTGATAGGTAGAGTAACTATTGGAATTTAGTTAAATAAGATCATATAATATATTCTTTATTAGGTACCTATATGGGGATAAGTAGATAATTACATATTTTAACAAGCATCTCATTTCAATCGTTCATATGATGACAATTTGTTATTGATAATAATAAACACCGCAGAGAAAACATTAACTACTAGGTACCAAGGAACACAAAATTGTTCTTTGACTAATACCTACCAAGGCACGCGTTCCTATAATATAAATTCTGAATATTAATATGGACAAGTTAGTTAGTAGAATATAACAGAGACACATGTGTGTAGTTTCAATAATCATTTCGGTCTCATTGCATTTTGTTGTATTTATTTCGGTGTTAATAGAGTTCAGATCCCATTCATGTGTGAGAATTTTTTTCAACCCAAACTGATGAAGAAGTAACATAAATTATTAGGACAGCATGATATGCGAGGAGGTGTTCGAATTTGGTGGAGGTGAACGAATTTGAAAAACTATCTTTACAAGTACAGAACATTTGAAACAAGTGAAATGATTTTTCTGTATTTTTTTTTCTTTCGACTATGTCCGATCCTAATATGATCATATGGGCCTCCACAGACTGGAGGTTTGTATTGACAGATTTTTGGTTTTACGAGAAATGGATGTCAGACACTTGCTCAACCTATTATCTCCATACTCTGACTCATACATAAAATGATAAACAATATGTGTACCTACTTGTCAGACCCAGGATTCGAACCTGGGACCCACGACGAAATATGCCAACGCTTAAGCCCCGCAGCCATCGTGGTGACGGCGCTTTTATGTCAGTAGGATATAATTGCTCATATTTAATTTTCTACTCGTAGTTTTTAAAAAAAATATTTTGTACTTATAGGTATATTTATTTTTTTAGTATTTATTTATATTTTATTACTAACGCGTGGAGGCCACACAAAATATTTTTTATTTTAATTCATTATCAGCTCTAATGTATTTATGAAAATTTCTAATTTTATATACAAAATTAGGCAATGCTGTATGTATAGCACCCTAGTCCGCCACTGTGAAATCACCAGCTCCGTCCGTCACATTTTTAATAATCCTCATCAGAGTGCGGATGCGCCCCTGGCGGTGGAGCGGCGCCCACCTACTCCACGCGTCTGTCAATGAATCCAGTTCATTAGTACTCTATTCATAAGCAGCCCTTAAATAAAAGGCATGGCTCCTAATGAGGGAAGGAGGTTGAGATGAGGAGGTTCCTCCTTGTCGGCAGAGACGGAGAATATTGTGATTAGGAGAATATACAAATTAAAAAAAATTAAATATGAATTTTAGGTTTTAACACAGAAGTTTTTATGCCTTGTTCAGACTATGGTACATCGATTCGGTAAACACTGTACTCAAACGGTTTGAAATTTACCTATAGGTAACAAAATTGTTTATAAACATTGTCCAAAACTCGTTAAACATCATCTAACTTTGTCCCAGTCATACAAGTTTTGTCTAAGAAACAATATTCAATGCTCTCGTGGTGCAGTGCGTAAGGTGCTGGCCTTTCACCCGAGTGTTCCGGGTTCGACTTACGGTGAGGTCACAATACTTATATTTATGTGATTGTTTCACTTCTAATACACTTCAGTTTCACTACACTACTGTTATTGGGCCTCTTGGTATGTTGTAGTGTTATAAAGAATATAATACGCGGCTAAAACGTCGGCCTATAACGTCGTGGGACCCAGGTTTGAATCCTGGGTCTGGCAAGTACCTACATATATTGTTTTTCAATTTGTCTATGAGTCAGAGTTAATAAGTTGAGCAAGTGGCTATTACCCGTTTCTCGTAAAAACAAAATTTGTTAATACAAAAATTCCAGTCTGTGGAGGCCCATAAAATTATCTTATTAGTATCGGACATGGAAAAAAAAACATATATATTATTAATATTATTGTCCATAGAAAATAATACAAGTAGGTACTTATGCGTGGGAATAAAATTCAAGTTTTATATGATTGCGTAAAGGCTTATCAATAAGAGAGACGGATTAAACCATGTATATGAGTTATTACAACGTTTTTCTTAGCTCGTATTCTCATTTGTCCGGTGGTTTTGTCCGGTACAAATCTTTCAATCGATTTTTAACTAACTTCCCGACTAGCTAGACATTTGAAACTTATAGAATATACCAGAACACGATGCCAATGCATTTTTTAATACTTTTAGCCATCTTTAAGTAGAATTGAATTAATTTTCAGTTAATTCTGTTTTGTATGAAAAGTTATTTCGACACCATTATTGGATGCTAGGGGTCTGGGGTCCTAGCAACTGAATTATTAATATACACGTGCGTTAATATGGAAATCAATATGACATTTCAGTATTATTTCTATCAATTACATTTTTTTTTTGATTGTTTAAGCTAGTCAAGTCAAGTTTATATGATTCAACAGAGAATGTTGTGCCTATATAAAAAGTTATTTTTATCTTGTAATTATTTTTTATTATCTGTAATTCTAATTTTTTTAAGGTTTTGCAAGTGATACTTAGGTACAACTGTTGTAAACTTTCTACCCAAACTTTTAGAAAAACAGCTGCAATCATTTTTCTGCTGCAAAGTGTCAAAATGTCATTTAGTTTCCTCATTGTAAAATAACATATTCTTAGTTATTTTGCTGATAAATCGATCGTACGGTAAAGCTATCGTACTGATCTTAACTTTGGTGGAACCATTTTTGTGTACCATAATAATTATATTCATGTTCATATCGCGACACTAAAAATGTTGGTACCTACCCTAACTATTTGTGTTAAGAGTATGTTTATTTTTGTTCTCCGCAATATGCTACACGTTAGATCAATTCAAAATAACATTATTTTTCTGTCAATAAATTATTACCCTATATATTTTTATTAGAATCCAATTTTTGGGCACGCCAATGTTTCTCCCTCCCCACCTCATAAATGGGAATTAGTAATCAGAATATGACGGAGAGAGAGGTATTAATGCATTGCAAAGTTTGATATTCACTTACCCATCTAAACATATGGTTTCGTTTTCATAATAAAACCTTAAATACCTAAGTTCATACGCGGGTTAAGTAGACATCTACTATAATAATCCATGATTATTTTGGAAGACGAAACTGGTTCCAATCAGTATTGACTCGTTATTTCGATTTCATGCAATTTTACTTTATATGCATATCAGGCTTAGTCATGATTTGCTAAAGGCATCAATGAAATAGAAATGAGTAGGTACCTGTCTATATAACAATTATTTTTACCATAGGTAATTAGTGTGAAAACATTACATTAATAAAAAATAAGACACACGGTGGTGTAGTGCTAAATAAAATAGTATCGGGTCGCTGATTTTTTTGAAACCTCACTAATCCCTCCCACTTTTCATAAAACACGTTTTATAATATCTTGCTGGTTAGATACTGAAAACTTTTAATAAAATTACAATGGTTATTGCTAGGCAAAAAAAATAATAATTACAACTGGCAATGATTACGAATTATTATTATTTAATTTTTAAATTGTTTATAATTAATTTAAATTGTTTAAATGTATCTAGGTATACCTATATTGAAAATATGAAATTTCGAAACGCTAAAAATGCAATAAATATTCCCATAAAAACTTAAGAATTGGATTGACTAATCGTATCTCTTGTATGTATTTTGTATCATGTTAAAAATAACGAAGAAATACTTTTTAAATAGATGTGATTTTTTTGTGTGTATTAATAATTAGTGATGAAAACTGTTTAAAGAAGTGTCAGAGTGTGCTCTGGTCTAAAAAATATGTCTCTGAACGCCGAGTCGGTGTTTTCCAGTTTACTAATGATATAGGTAGGTAGGTAGGTAGGTACTTATAGTCGATAGGTACATAGATAGGTTAATACCTGATTAATTTACTATATCAATGATCATGGACGGTTTCATCCACTTAAACGTTCATCAGTTGACAATGACCATGTAATCGAACGAACCCCCGAACCATAACGTTATTAAATTATAATATGGATAATTTATGGTACCACGGATATGATAATATTTTAAATATTTAAAAAAGAAATGTGGGTAATAAAACACAATACTTAAGTACTAATTCTACTTAGTTTAATATTGATCAGAAGCTTTATTCAACAAGAGTTTTTCTTATAATTCCTTTTAAAATTTGCTAGTACCTATAATTAATATTATTTGTATAATTCTATGTTAATTACCAGTTGACAATGTCTCTTTAAAGCAAACGAAACCGGTACTGATTAATATTATACTAAGTGGAACTACATAGTTCCACTGTTCCACATATCATCGTTTCCATTGCAAAATTGTAAGTATGTCAGCAAAATATGCGTTTTTGACATTTTTGTATAATTAAAACAGGAAAAATCGCCTTTTCACAGATGCAAAATAATACAACTTTACAAAAATTGCATTTTCTTTGAAATTACGAAAAACTTGAATTGATTCAAGTGCCATACTTTTTTAAACTGTTTTTATGCTCCCCTGAAAACTTGAGATTTTGCGGATATACAGTTTTGCAATGAGAACGACGATTTTGTGTTTTATTTTAATTATTAATAATTATAATATGTATTTCCACCATCCCCACGAAGAATTAACAGAAATTTATAATAATTATGTAAATATAGAATATTTAGGTACAATTTGATTTCAACCTTGTAAAAACGATATTATATTCGGTATAATTAAAGGTGCCTGAAAAAGGTAGCAGGTAATATTGTTATGTACCTAAGTAGGTACCTATGTAACTAGGAACAATGTTTCGTATCTACGTATACCTATGTACATACCTGGTGCTCGGAGCACTTAGCTGTTCCATGGCTGAAAAATTGATAAATAAATTATAAAATTCTCGTAAACAAGCTGAAAATTTTCTATTGTCCTGAGCTGTACTCTAAAGTTGTGTATACATATTGCTCTTTTGCCTGTTTTCATTTTCCTTAAGCACATCACTTGTAGGTTGTACGTAGGTAGGAAAGTACTTAGATGGATACATAGTCTACTCAAAGAAAATTTTAGATATATGATTGCTTTACGTTATTATCACAAAAATTATATATTCAGTACCTACCTACCTCAATACTTACTCATAATTTGCTATGTAGATATGTAGGTAGATAAAAATAAAATGATGTGTAATATACTTGTAAGCAGTCTGTTCTGTGCTTGTAAGTAAGGTCCACTAATTTTAGTCAGACTGTGATACGAAACTGTTAAGTAAAAATGATAGTGCTAGTTATTGCTCACACTTGTAAAATGTTAAATTGTTTATAAAAATGATGATTGTAGTATATTTAAATAAATGGTAATAATTCAAATAAAATATAGGTAGGTAGGTACAATCAAAAAGATTCATTTACCCAATGCAAACAGGTTACCGCAATGCATTCAAAAATAATCAATAGGTAACTAGTAGGTAAGTAGGTACTACCATCGTAATTTTCAATTCATTACCACGATTTGCATATAACTACTTGGCCTTTTAGAGTAAAGTATAATATATCAGTGATTCCCAAAGTTGTCACTACCGACCCTTTGCACTAGCGCCGAGGACAGGTGAAAATAATACTAACCGATATCTCTCAAATTTACATGAAAAATATTAATCTTTTATTTTACTTATTTTAGAGTCACCAAAAGTCGTACGATGTTTATTCATGTATTTAAAATATTTTTCTCCAGAAGGAATGTGTGCCGTGTGGTATTTTTAAACGATCAAACCATCTGCTTGTATAAAAATAATTCAAATGGTTATATGTTATTTTGTATGTTTTTAATTTGAAATTCATTCCGTTCGTAGGTACAAGAGACATATCTACGCATTTTAGATAGTTCTTTTGTAAGCATATACATTTCTACACATCATTTCCGACTGCCTTTATTGAGGGAGGAAAGGCAGATGAGTGTATTTCAAAAAAGTTTGTGCCACTTGATATAAAGTGTCTGATATGTATCTCGTAGTAGATTTGATAATTAGATAAAACAAGTGAATAGCTTTTCCATTAAGTCATGGCTAATTTCAAACGTACGTAATGGCGGCGATCTACGGAACTACAGATTTCCCCGTAGTTTCTGGTATAGGTAATTAAGGTAGGTACCTAATTTTATTACCTACGCTTCCGACCCCCGCTAAATTACATATTTAACTAAAAATATAAATATTAATTACCCTCGGGATTTGAATCTGCACCCACTAGTTAGCAAACCGATATTTCAAGTCTAATGTATTTCGTAAAGTAATCCGTGTTACCTATTGATAAATCATTTTTACGCCATGTACCTACACCATACAAATTATATTATTAGATAGAAGAAATAAAAATGTGGCGCTCATAGCTCAATGGTCGTCTGATAAAAGGCCAAGTCTTCTTGAAGATGGCGGATGATAAATGATGTATCGGTTATGTTGACAGGGCGAAGGTAGGAAGAGAACGGGGGCAGCCCAAGGGAGGGGAATAATTTCTCTGCCAGTATTACATTGCACTATTTTAATATGTAGATTGATTAAATTAATGTTTTGATGTACGTTATTATTATCTATGCTATCATTATCCATGAACTGCTGGTTGAAGGTTTCACTTGAGCATTATTTGTATAATTTAAAAGATTGTCACATTTCCTACTATTGTTCTTAATTTGAATGCATTTTTATTGCTTAACTTTTTAAAGAATTTGTATCCCGAGCTTTCTCAGTCTCTCTGAGTCCTTCTTGACTAGGGATTCCAATCCCGGGATCCCGAGCTATTTTCGATACCTATGAATCCCGGGATTGGTAAACATAATCCCGAAACTTTCAGGATTGATTTTTTTATCAATTTTTATGGAAAATAAAATAAAAACGAAAATATAACAGAAAAATACTTTTAATAACAAATATATTAGAAATAAACTGAGTTTGAATGAAGTTTGATTTATACCCATGTCTAAGTTGCCGATTCATTTTATTTTTTCACATAAATTAATAAAAATGAGAAAGATTGGAAAAAACAATGCTTCGCACTTTTAACAAAGTAATTCCATCATGATCTCATACGTTTTACGGCAGTTTCATATTTGGCTGACTAATTAGATTTATGAAGTGGAAAGGCCATACACCATGATTTGCTTTACTATTTTAAATCTTGCTAACCCATTCATTCTATCTTTACTATCAAAAACAGCAATCTCATATTAAATTTACATTATTATTTATATTACAATATTATTTACTCCATTAAACTTATATATTTACAAGATTGAACGTATACAATATTAACAATAAATGTCTTTTGAATAAATTATACTAGATTTATTTTTGACCGATTTTATCAATGTTTGTAAATATAAAAAATATATATTAACTATGGAAAAAAATGCCAATCCCGGGATTGTCAAATTGTAATCCCGAAATCCCGGGATCAGAATTTTGGCTCGGGATTGAATTCCCTACTCTTGACATCATCCACCCATCTTCTCCGGGGGCGATCCAGGGCGCGAGTGCCTACAAGGGTTCCTTCGTAAACTTGATGGAGAGATCTAGATCCATCGCAACTAACAACGTGGCCGTCCCATCTGAGTCTTCGCGCCCTCAAGACATACTTATTATTTAAGTTAAATGTAGGTATAGTAATAGAATTCATTAATTATTATTGTGTATGAGAAGTTCACTGATACCAATGGAATCACTGCTATAAGTTGGTTCACCTGAATCTTTTCCTTCTTTGTGAGACTTTAACAAGGAAAATATCCAATGGCACTTGATTTTTCCTCCTTTGGAGAGAGAGAGAGAGAGATAGAAGACTATCGGCTCAGTTGTAATCATGTGACGCTCGGCAGACAAAGTGTATGCATACTACTCGTATTGCAAGACCTCGCTCGTTTATCAAGCTAAATTTTGCTCGTCTTGCAAAATACTCGCAGACCAAGTTACTCGCAATCCAAGGTTTTGTTTATTACGGTAGGTAATATAGTGGAACAACCTAACCTTGAAAATACAAAGATGCGATTTCTTCTAGTGCCATAGGAATTATCCAGGGATAGTGTGATTATTGTTATGGTTGCTACCGTAGACAAGTAATTAGGTACATCAACAATATTTATGAGAAAGTTGTTTATTAACTATTTTTTTTATTCAACGAATAGGTAGTTCACAAGATTTAAAAATGCAACAGTCTTTGTATTGAACATAAACAATTTGAAAAAAACATAACTAACCAATAGATTTTTTTTTAAATATGACACCCAGCAGGAATCGAACCTGCATCACTCGGGATTCGCGCCCACGCACATCGACCACAAAATACTATATACCTACATCCTATCTAATTGCGACAAATTTTAACAAACGGTTCTTACAATACTCTCTGAAGCGCTTTCTAAATCGAGTTACTATTTGCAATCGGCTTTTGTATTTTAAATGGAAGTAGGTATTAATTACCTTAATTACTATCCCCTGTTTATTTTAAAATATTTACAGTAGGTAATAATATTTTACGGTTAAAAACGTCAATTCGTAAAAAAACAGGCATTTCGGTTTTTAGGTTCAACCAAAGTGAATCCATTCTAATGTTCAAGGAAAATTATTACCACTATTTTTTATGTTTAAATTTAAAACCTTTATAAACCGTTTATCTCATTCAGGGAACTCAGAAATATATCTCATTAGACAATATCACCCACTACATAGATAAAGTTATTTGTTTTAAGATGGCAGTGGGTATACCTATGTACCTACATAAAAGTGTACACATGCTCGTACGTATATATTTTATATACCTACCTACCTATAGGATAGGGAAGAAAAAACTACTCTATCTTGATAAAGAAGCAATACATTTTAACAAACATCTCGCGTAGTAAATTGAATTCCTTCTGACACAACCATCGTCCCTAATACTCTATCCCAGTGTTTCTCAATAATCTTCAATTGATTTCGCTTACCTACCTTTGCGTAGGTAGGTAGGTACATCGTTTTTCCGTTAGGTACCTACCTACTATTTTTCTTACAGTAGATTGTTTTCACACTACTTAATCATTGGGTATAATAATATGTCTACCAGAATCCGAATTACCTAAAGACACCTTTATTGAAATAGGTATTTAAAACTTTTTTTTAAAATGTTCCTAAACGTTTGTGTGATGCTGATATTCTCAACAGCTGAATACGTAAGTATTGTAACCTATTGACTTATGGTAGGTTCTAAAAAAACCTACCTATCCTTATCGGTAAATAAATACCTACCTAATCAGGTTCTTATGTTTATCTTTGAATTAAACATTTTTTGATCCTACGTATTGTTTATTTAAAATACATTAAAATGTAGGTACATTTTTCATTAGTTATCTAAATATAGATACTGAATGAGATCTTTCATGTTATGTCGCTAAATGCCCCTAGTACCCTTCATTAGGTAGGTACTAACTCTCCTTCATATGTAGGATGTATCACTGGACCTATTCTAGTAGTCGCGTTTACTGTTGAAGCGAAATTTATCACGTAAGTACCTACCTACCTACACATTAGTAAAATATATTTTTTTTTCGACCATGTTCGATCCTAATAATATTATCGGCCTCCACAGAGTGAAAGTTTGTATTAACAGATTTTGTTTTTACGAGAAATGGATGTCAGCCAATTGCTGAACCTATTAGGTCCATACTCTGACTCACACACAAATTGAAAAACAATGTGTAGGTACTTGCCGTACCCAGGATTCGAACCTGGGACCCACGCGGCCATCGTGGTAAACAAGTAATAAATATTTTTATTATAGATTGTGTATACGCGAATGCTGTATTTTGCTTTAACAAAATGCACGACTATTTAAGTATAGGTACTAGAAAAGATTACCGTATGTATCGTTGTCTAATTTAATTAATCTAGGTACTTATTACATTTTTCGAAACACACTTGGAGAATCCCAGCATTATTCTATCCACGTACAAATCTCACATCCTATTATGACGGATCAGGGTGGAATAAGATGTTCCAAGTTTAGGGTCGACTCCGTAGGGCAAACTCTCGAACTTAACTAGTTATTTCCCCATTGTTTTAAGCGAATGAGGTGGCAGCCGGGGGCACAGCCAGCCAATCGCATGGCAGAGATATCGCTCGCTTATTGGACCACATAACGCGTTCCTTTGTTTTTATTGGTCGATAACGCGCTGAGACAATGCCCTGAGGCTGATTTATAAGGCGATTTTAATTCTGTTCCTTTTTCGAATTTCTTCTGTTTTTTTCGTGTGGGTGTTTGTTTATCCAACGCATGATCTCAAAAGTTTCATCTCATATCAGATTCTTTATGTACCTACAGAATGCTATCTAAACGTACGATCATCTGACACACGTTTATTATATAGTTTTTTTTCAATATTTATTACCTACCTACCTACCTATTAGAAGTACATATTAGGTTGTATTACTAATATAAAACTACGTATCTAATAAAGACATTACAAGCCAATATTTTTTTTTGTATTTCACACTTAGGTTCAATATAATATCATTTTAATAATTCGGATATGAGTGCAACTTTCATAATTTTAAATTATCCGTGTTTAAAGTCAATTAAATGAATTACGTCATTGTTGTTTTTATTCTTTGCAATTGTTTGGTAGGTGGTTTTTTGAATAAGCGTTGAATTAATAATTTTCATCGCCTAGCTACAACATTCGTTCGCAGTGGTCAATTATCCAGGTACCTACATTCAACAAGATAGTGTTATTAGATTGATAGATGGTACCTACCTACCTTGGTACAATCGTTTTTAATTTTGCATAATACATACCCACGTAGGTACCTACTTATTGGTAATAATTTTGAAATAGGTATGTAGGTACTTACCTATTTCACTAACTCATTCTTAGAAGAAGATAAATTATAAGAATAAAGCCTAGAATACATACATCTTCTAGCAAACACATTATAAATTACCTACCTATCAGATTGTTTATAAGCCTTTGTTGTTACACAAATGCATATATGCACAATCATATTTTGAACCTTAAACCATCTCAACAACTACAAAAACCACTATTAAAAAAGTAATTTAGACAGTCCAATCGTAAAATTTTGCGTATTTTATTCAAAAAGACTTTACACGAAACCACACGTTTCTGGTTTTGATGGCAGAGTGAAAGATGTCTAATAAATATGTGCGTTTGATGATGTTTTGCATGTATCGTGGAATACAAAATAAATGCACATATTTCAGTAGTCAACAATCAAAACTGGATAGGTATGTCCACTATTTATCGTTCAGAGATACCTAAATGATTTTTTCTGTTATTTGATTTGCCGCAATGATGTAGGTACCTAATAAAAAATGTAGGTAAATGGACGTGTCTCATTGTGAGTGGCATTAACGTTAGACATGTCCTGATTTGAAAGTCACCCCATTTTTTAAAGCTTCTTTTCAATATGAAATTGATGTTTTTTTGGCTATCATTGAAAGTTAATCAGACATGTGTAGTTATAGAATTATATTCCGATAATAGTTCAGTCACAGTGGCTGAGCGACATAAGCGTCGGCCTATAATGTCGTGGGTCCCAGGATCGAATCTTGGGTCTGGCAAATACACATTTATAATTTTTAAATTTTGGGTCAGAGTAAGGAGCTAATAGGTTGAGCAAGTGGCTAACATCGATTTTCCGTAAAAACAAAAATCTGTTAACACAAAACCTCCACTCTGTTGAGGCCCATATGAGCTTATTAGGATCGGATATGGTAAAAAAAAACTCATTTTAGGTAGTAGGTACCTTATGACCATGGGACATGTCCAGTTTTGATTGTTAACTAGGTACCTACTGATTTGTAAATAGTTTTAATAATACCTAGTATATTTTATTTGTTTGTAGAAAGATGTAGGTATGCTAGTCTACTAGTCTTGCTATATATAATGCTTAGTAAGAATGTGGCATCGAATTAAAAATAAAACTATTACAATAAATTTAATACCAGAATTTTTTTATCATTTACCTAACCCCCAATAAAGACCGGTATACTTAGACAAAAATATATTAAACCCTTTAATTGCTGCAAGCCGATTTCGACAAAATATTCGCAAAGCTGAAAAAGAAACTTTGTTAACTGCTTCGACGCTTCTTACCTCGGCAGCCGCCTGTTAACCCATTCAGGGCGTTCGCCTTCGCGACGTTGGTGCCTAGGTACTCTTAGGTAATTAAACACACAGACGGAGTAAGAAGAAAAGACAGGGCCTCACTGCTTTTATATATTTGATCGTTATACGTAGATACCTAATAATGATAATAATATGTATGTATATCAATCAGTGGCAAAGACTCTATAGTAGGCTATTATGTAAAGCCTACCTTCTAAGAAAATAGATAGAAAGTATTTAAATTTAAATAAATAAAAAAAATGTGCGGGAATCAATCTATCGTCAGAATAATTAATAAATATTTAAAAAATAAAAATAAGAGCAATCTATCGTCAGCATTTAGAATAAATAAAAAATAAGTTTCAAGCAGCGCCACGTGCTCTCTAGCGAGTGTTGAAATATCGATACATTCGAGATGATTTTGACATGCTTTTTGTATGAACTGCGTGTCACGTGACATCGAGGTAGTCTGGCTTTTTTCATAGCTTAAAGGGCGAAGCCTAAAATTTACACATACATTTAGTGTCGATGACTGCCGCTTTATTCAAATACTAATTAATACTGTTATATTAAAGAAATATTTCTACGGGTTCAATCACGTCATAGAAGGTAGAATATTTTTAAAAATAAATAATAATTTTATGTCGTGATTATTATTTATCAGTTAATTCAGTCATAGACTAACATAATTATTATATAATTTTTTTGTATAGTTGTTTGTCATTTTTAGCTGTTGATATCGTTATATTTACCGATGATATATTTTTGGGCGTATGTTACGTGTAGGTAGGATAAGGTTGATAGGAGAATACATCATTTAATTTCATCGCTCAATTGTAGTTGTAGTAATTGTCTATTGTCAGTGACCAATTGAAATTTCATCGATTTAGTGTGACGTTGACATTAGTGTGTACCTATTCATCAGTAGTAATATCGTATTTTCGTCTTATTTCCCGTAAGTATACCAGACAATCTCCACAGCCTTCCTCTTTCCAAAAGTCACCCATCGCCACTGATATCAATAGTTATGTGCACATATAATGCATTCGCGGTTTCTTCCAAAATTGAGCTTATGCACAAAATGCCCTTCAACGTTGAGCTTTTAGCTCGGTCGCACATATTATTATGTACAAACTCGTCTCGACTGCAAAAAAAAGTTCACTTGACATAGTCGTACGTTAGGATATCAAAATGTTGATAGGTACTGCCTAACCACGTGACTGGGTTAAGATCTGAAATAAATACTGCACACAAAACTTTGTTAGTCAAAATGTATTTGTTTTCATTGAACTAAGACTGGTAAGTTTTTTTAAAATCCTATAAAGGGTTGCCAAAACCAAATCGCAATAGTTTAAGTAGGTATGCTATGGGCCATCCTACAAGAATAGTGCGCTCTTTTTTAGTCATACTTATTTGTTTTCGTTGAATTTTGTGTTGGTTAGTTTTTTAAATTTCATTAACCCCTGCCTAACGAAACCATAATCGATAAAAAATATTCTTTTATCTATAAAAATATCTAAAATTATGCATGGTTTAATGGCATAATTTTGGATATGTTAGGTAGGTAGGTATAAAATAAACGAATATTTTTCGACTACTTCGACGACTACTATAGCTTGGATTAACCAGAGATTAATTGAGTTTAAAAAAACTAACAAACACTATTTCCTCCTCATTGTAGTCTTAGTTCAATAAAAACAAATAAGTACGTCTGACTGAAAAAATTTAGTGTGCACTATATTTATGTCAGATCTTAACAGCCTACCTCTACTCTTCGCCACTGATACATACATTGTTATGAAATCATATGTGTTGCATTTTGGTTGTAGATTAGTTAAGTTATTTTCCATCCCCGATAATATTTTCCGCAGCCCTGATCACGGCCATCAGCCGAGCGAGAGGGGGTGGCCGCGGGCGCGGGGCGAGCGGAGACAAAAGCCTTCGCCCGCGCCGCTAATTGAATAATGCACACATTAATCAAGCCAGCGGGCCTTAATGGGTTTTTGCCAAGACCGCCCAACTTTGGCTCCTCGGTGCGACGCTGCTAACCGGGCGCTCGCTGCGAGTGGGTTCTTGAATGCAGACCCGCTTCTTGAATACTTGTTCGCGAACACCACTAATTTAAATGTGAAACTTCCGTATGAACTATTCACCACGTAATATGCACTTGGCTACATTTTTAATTTTAATGCACGTGACAGACAGACCCACCCCGTGCACGTGTGCAACATAAGCATTACAAGAGGGCGGCGAAATTTAGAGGTCGACTAATAGCTCTATCTTATTTTTTATTTAATATTAAATAATACTTAAATATTATCTACTTATTAATAGTTTCATAGACAGTTGTCCTTAATAAATATATTCTCTAATCCGATCGCTTTTAACATAAGATGGATAAAACAATCATGCCCCCAGAAGGGGAAGGGGGCTAACAGGACTCTAGCCTAGGGGCTCGGGCTCTGGGGGGTAGCTTGGCTAGTCGATCAGATATGTGAGATAAACACACATCACAAATTTGCTCTAATCTAGGTATTAAACCTACATAAAATCGCTAAAAATAAACCAAAGGCGTTTACTTTTACTCTAACACAATTTTAAAACGTTTATGTTGTGCGTCAAATATGCCATTAAATTTAGGGCTGCCAAAGATCCTGGCCGGGGGACCATTTTAGGATGTGGGGGCCAAGGCTTGAACAAAAACGATGCATAAGTGCGATTGAGAAAGTATTCGGCAACGTTATAAACGAACTGGTCTATGGTCTCAAACATTTGTGTACGAATGCGTTCGTTCGCCCACAAACCAAACGCACGGCACGCAGCTTCATTTAGCAATGCAACGGGTGGCGTCTAGATGTATCTATAGTCAAAGGTGGGGGGGGGCATGAAAACAACCATAAAACCATAACACAAAACAATGCATCGAAATAAAAACTTTTCAAACAAATCGGCCGTCCTAGTAGTCAAACTTAATGCGTAAAGCAAATGGCTAGTTATTCTGAGTTCCTGGCTCGACCTGGTGAGGTCACAAGACTGAACAAGTCTGTATGTTTCTGTAATTACTTATTTCACTTCTGCTAGTGTTTCACTACACTACTATATTAAAACTATATGGCCTGGCGTCAATGACATATTAAATGGACAACTCACTTCATACCGGCGCGCACGAGAAATTGTGCATGAAAGTCATTCACAGATGTATAGGTAGATGTCACGTGACCATATGACGTATCCATTTCCATTATGCGATACAAGCTTCGAGAATTTATAGTAATATAACCTTTATTGTAATGGCGTATTAGTGTCATGACTCATTGCGTTAGAAACAGATTCTCGGTTACTTACGACTTCTCGGAAATTAGACGCAAGTGAGCCCAGGCGACTGTTCAATGGTTTCTGTCATTCAATTGCATTGAATAAACATTATCATAAAATGGCATTTTATAAATAATAAATAATACTAACACATGAAAAGTGATATCCCATCTTTCTTGGAGTGTTAAGTAGATTTTTTTTACAATTTTTAACTAGGCACATTGGCATTTTGTAACACAATAATAACGGTGGAGTCGAAACCTGACAGTCAGAAATTTTGTATGGGCAGACCCAACGGTGTCGCCAGACCGCTTGCAAGCAGAATGTTCATTTGAGCGTAGGATACCGATATTAAAATATGAATTTCGCCATCCGGCAGACCCGACACAAAGTGAGTGTCATTTTATTTTCTAGATGCTTCGTCCATATTAATGTCATTGCCTGGCGTAGAGTTAAAAAGAATATAATATAATTAGTGATGAATAATACATTCCTTAATTTTAAATAAAAATTTATAGGTCTACCAACTGACTTCAACAGATGTAGGATGTGGCATCAAATAACTAATGACTGATAGCAGTGAACGGAGCCAAGGTAGGCCTTTATCCAGCAATAGATCAACCCTAGCTGATGGTGTACAATATTTACCAGTATTTAGATAAAAAAAATAACAAAAAAAAAATAATACTTTCCTATTTCCACAATTAAGTAGGTATGTACCTACTTATATTTATATACTACAAAAAATAAATCTAGGTACCTACTTCATATATTTACTTAAGTGTCTTTTATTTGTTATATAATGTCTGTTCACCAATTTTATCGATTACAGTGAAAAAAATTGTTATACTGAGTAGGTACATATTTAAAATATAAATTCCATATTGACTAAATCATGGGTGGCCAACCTTTTCAGCAGCCGGGCCAGATTCTAAAAATGAGATTTCCTACCGGGCCGCACAACCGATTTTTTTTATTATACAAAACAAAAAAGAAATATATATTATATATCAATAAAATAAAATAAAACAAAAATGAGAATCAAACATATTTATTAGATTAGACTTTTTTTTTAATAATACAAATTAAACAAAATAGGTAAGTAATATAAAAATAATAAATTTTAGTGATAAGTTTGATTTTGTGTGGCAGAACTAAGTGCAGCATCACTATCAATATCGGGTGAGGTTGTTCCTACACGCAAACAGTTTTCCAAATGCACATCAGTGATTCGTGTTCTCACTCGGGATTTGATATGCTTCATCCGACTAAAAAGCTGTTCACACGTGTAAGTGTTTTCAAATAGCGAAGTCATTATTAGAGCATGTTTGTAAAATGCAGGATATTTCTCCTTGTCCAAATATGTTTTGTAAAACTCTTCCAAACCAACCTGATGGAATTTCTCCTTTAACTGTTCATCGCAACATATTTCACAATGTTATTTGTAAATTTCCCGGTAATAAATTCACGTCTACAGAGAATGGCGTTGCAAATGCAGCAAAAACCAGACCGTGCTTTTTAAAATCCAATATCGAATCTCAATTTGCGAAATTAGCACATCTAGCGGCAGCATTTAATATTATTTTTATTTTCTCACTGCTCTACGAGCCACAAGTTGACACCCAGCGGGCCGCGGGTTGGCCACTCATGGACTAAATGCTTACATTACTATCTGTTATTTTGAATCATATTATGTATTTAGTTATAACGTCGTGATCCACGGTATCTAAATCATGAGGTGTATAAAATTCGTACTAATATGCTATAAATTAAATTTGCTGTTACTCTTTGGATAACATTAAAATGTCACGAGCAAAAAAATAACAAATTATTATTACCGTCAGTCAAAGTTTGCCGACGTCGCGCGTAGCCAAAGTCAATCAAAGTCTTTTCCAAAATGTCGTGACGGCAAACAACGTCAGTCGCCGATTTTCTCCCCGGGCAGCACACTTCTTCAAATCGGCGTTTCGGAGAAATTCCCACTCCATCGTCATGCAGGCCGTGACCAATGATACGCTCAGCGTGCAACGAAATAGAGTATTTTTTTATAATTTATCCCGCGGCACGCGCCACGACTATGTTGTGGTGATTTTAAATGGCCTGAAAAACTCGAGTGCTTCGGTCATACTGTAGTTAGTTAAATTAATTAACCCACTAGCGTAGCGTAAGAATGGTAAATATATGATATCCTCCAAAATTATATAAGTAAGCGGACTTGTCCGACCGTCTGACCCGATCGAGAAATGTTATTTTGAATCTTTTCATCGAGTCGTCGATGGAATAAAAAAAAATCAATTGTTTCACGATCTAACTCGACGATTGACATTTCCATGTATGTACTTATTTATTTTGAACCCATCAACAGCGTACGACCACCCGCCACATCTCCACACCTGTTATACAGGCGTATACCGTGGCGTAACGAACGTTAGGCGCTCTTCAAATGTGTGTGTTTCAAAAAGTGTCCCAGGAGCAACTTCCCAAGACCTTGGTTGGCGTGCACTAGAATGCACTAGAACACTCACGCACATATATAGGCACTGCTAATTATCAATACAAATTTTATTCGGTACCTATAAAGTTTTTATTCTTGGTTATCTTTGTACTGTCGAATCTTTAATGGCCACAAAGCATCACTCCAAAATTAACAATTTCCACTTTCTTATGCCTATCGGATCTCGTTGAAATTGCATTAGATATAGTTTTCATGGGTTGCATGAAAAATTTGTGCGCTCAGGTAAGTGAATCGGTTATAATGCACTCAACAGTCCTCACTTCAGTTCATGCTCCACATTCCTGTTTATATTACATGTGTAGGAAAAAAAATATAAAAAACCCAACATAAAGCTTGTCAGATTTTTTTTAAATCAAAAAAAAAGTTACACGTATCTAGCCTAACTAGATTTGAGGAATTCGGTCAATTACCACAAAAATGTTATACCAAAAAAGGCGTTGAATATCACTGTCAAAATGGACATCGAGAGCAAAGTCGTGATTACACTTAGGTACTTCGTTTTAGTATCCAGTTGTCAGAAGCGAGATTCAGTCTTAAAAGAGTGACTTACAACAACTGCCGAATCGATCGACAGACCTCGTAGGTGTGAACGAAACATCGTAATTATTACAGTTAACTATCGGTAAAATTTCACTTAGGTATTTATACGTTATTAATTTATAATTACGCCTTCATGCCTGTCACACTATCATGAAACGCAAGTAGAAGAGAAAAACCTGTATGTTTTTCATCATTTTAGGATAGTGGGTGTGCATATTTTATAACACTTTCTTCTTTTTTTCATGTCAGACCTATACATTATCAAACGGGCAAATAATTTAATAAAAATCGGCGATTTCATACAGTTTCGATTAAATAACATCATTCTACCAAAAACTGAAAGTTAACACAGTTAAAAATATTTCTTGAAACAATAACTCAATCACGGTCACATAGAGATGGATACGTACCTACTCAATTTATTTAGGTTACATGTAAGATGTAAGTTGTACGTAAAACATTATTTCACCGTGGCACAGTTCGCCGTGAGCTTTCTTATCGGAAATAGATGATCATTATACTATACGCCTACGGTCTCCAATTTTATTAGATTCAATATGAAAATTAATTCAATTTTCATACATGATTTTGGCGAAATTCATGAATTCAATAATGTAAACATAATCTAACCTAACCTAACAAATACCTAATCCGGTTTATCTGCTATTTGTGTAAAAGTGTAAACCGACAAGAACCATGTTTTATTTAGACATGAATAATTGTATGTCAGTACTATACGATCCAAAGAGATTGGACGGTCTTTAATATACGGCCATATAGAACTGCATAAGTACAAATTTCCGGATACGTATCAAGCGTATTTGCTGAGTTGAACTATTTTCTCCCTGTCCATCGCTGTTATTAATAAGGATGAAGTGCTGAACTCAGATCTGTCTCTGAGTTTCTTGAGTCAAAACGTCAAGGCTTTAAATTTAAAATAAGTTCCAAGTCATCTACCGAGCTAAATTTCAAGTCGCGGGAAAATGTTTGAAATCTTTATTTATTTTCTTAATTATTTTAAAATATCATAATTCGAAATCGCGAAAACTATGACCAAATCAAGTTTATGATTTATAGCCAAAAACCTTATTTTGCAATTGTCACGACCCGTAACAAAAATATGACATAAGTAGGTACCTACATATATATGCTAAAAATCTTCATGGTCATGCTTGCAATTAATAATAATAAATTATATCTTGTCAAAGAAGGCTTACCTTGCAGATTTGACATTATTTTAATGAAATTTTTCACGGAGTATAACATAAGCTAGGTAGATAGGTAGGTACTTGTCTCTTATTCATCATATTGTATAACTTATAATACATTTTGTTTTAGTTTCTTATAATCGTATACTTAATATTAAATTGTATATCGTAGTTGATTGATTAGTAGCTATAGGTATAATGTATTATACCTAATAATGTTAAAATATGCCAAATAGTTAACGTATTTTACAAGTATATTTAATGGAATATCAACAAAAAAGTAGGTAGGTACCTATGCTTGGAGTTTTAGATCAAAGCAATGTCTGATGTTCTCTCATCTACTGAGTATTTCCCAAATTCACATAGCATATAATCTACAATTTAAATATACTTTTGGTTAGGCTAATTATTATGGTGGTACTAATGCAATATAAATGTCTTCAGTCATTTTGCAACCGTGTGCCTGTAAACACCTATATATATAACCTGTAAAACATTATACGTCATTTACATGCACTGGTTTTGACCATCAAGTGCCATGCACAGGGTAACTCAATAAACAGTAACGCGAGAAAGTGATAGTGCGAGTGATTGACAATCAGACCACGGAGCCTGCCTCATCATCATAAAAGGTCAGTGTCTGGCATTTTTTGTATACCACCCTCCAGCATCCGAATCATTTAGTCTAATACAGTTCACTGAAAAGCGCCGCCATAAAAATGCTCCTTCGAGTTAGAGACAACAAGTACATAAATGAATAACCTCATGTAACACAGATATTATATCTTTGTACCGATCTAATAATAACATTGAAGTTTCTGTTGGTTATTGGTTGGTTACAGTTTTGACTGTTTATATGATTTTCATGAAATATCTCACTTGCAACAATTCGTTTTAAACGGCTTACTCGAACCATCCATCATCATTAAGTGTGATACTGCCTATGTATCTAGACTGTATTATCTGTTCTGTGATCTAGACTCTAGCTAGAGGTTGGTACCTACTGACTGTAAAATATTAGAGTATCCTCCACCTAACTTTGTAATTGTACACAGCGACAAGATTTGTGTGTAATACGCACTGCGTATTAGTGTATTAGTAAATGCCAGGCGCCTGATTGGCTGATTTCATCAAATAATTCAAAATAATTCAAAAAAATCTAATTCAAATTGCAAGGTTACGTGGAGGGTAGTATAATAGAAATATAACAGCTGGGTAGATCCAACTGTTATCTAATTTTTTATAGTGTAATAAATTTCTGTATTTAATGCAGAGACAAGTCGCCGGTTATTACTTTTATTTAAATAGTATATAATTTCCCATTGAATAAACAGTTAGTGTTTTTAAATATTTATTAATAGCTTGCAACCACTTAGCCTAGAACTAGAAGGCCTAAAAACGTTTCGTATATACTCAATCTATTTCAAATCAAGTGTGTTTGCTCACACACAGTTCAAATTCAAATTTAGATCAGAAATAAATCAACTGTGCTCAGTTGTGAATACATAACACGTAGGTATGTAGGAATAAAATATTTTTAATGAAGATTGATTTGAAATAAGAACATGATAAGTAGATATATTATATACCTACCTACACACTAAAGTACTTACCTGTCATCAAGCTGTTGATTTCAATTATGATTAACAGGTAGGTACCTACTTGAGACCATTCAAAGAAGTTGTACCTACCTAATGATTCCTGAATTTATACTTATAATAATATTAATATTTCGCTCATTCGCAATATTATATTATCTAGTATTTATTTTCATCTTGTTTTCTCATTTGGCATTTTCAAAAAATAAAACACTCTCTTATTTACAAACACCTGTTCAAAGAGTTTAAGTTATATCTAATACTTGCTAGATACAGAAGCGAGATGTGCTGACATGGAACCGAATAAATCTTACCATTACTACTCTGCCGTACTAAGCACAGAGGCCGTATCTGCATTTTAGGCAAGTGGGAGATCTGAGCTTTCATATTATTTTACTTTTCCTGCTAATACTGGGGAACTTTTTATTTATTTTATTTGCCTATAATAGTTAATTTTAGTTTAAGATTTGTTTACATACCTTGAAAATTTGATTTATGTTATTATTATTATTATTATTATGTATTGATATTAGCCATATATATGTCAGATACGGCTAATATGCCTTAGTAAATGATAGTTACAACCAAATTGCTTAGTATTTATCGAGTTTATTTCTCAAACTCCGTAGATACGGCTATTAAAACCCTTGTTAACTATAGCAGTTACGGCTTGGATTTATTCACCGATCTTATACAAAAACTCTGCAGAATCCAAATATCTAAAAACATGAAAATACCTAAATACGTCAGTTACGGCCTCTGTGCTTAGTACGGCAGTACTATACAAATGCAGCAAATTGAGCTTTTCTGGACAGATTTTAAATTATATACATACAAGTAAGTAGGTACTGATATAGTACTTGAAATCAAGTGTTTTTATACTTGAATATTATATTTTGCATACACTGCCATAATTTGTGTAATTGGTACATAAGTGGTGAATGGTGCCTATAAAAGGAAGCTAGACTGTAGTGGGTAACTGGAAAAGGTCCCAGGACTAAGTACAGCTATATTTAGGGAATTTTTGATTGATTTTTGTATTTTATTGATACAATTTACTGAACACAAAATATTATATTATTTCACTTAAGAATAAATAAAATATTAAAGACAACACGTACTAAAATATGTATTTTATAAAAAAGGATGCTGAACAAGGAATCGAACTAACGGCTTCATTAGTCAGACTTCTTGTCCGGTAAGCCATCTGGAGTTTGCCAAATGTACGCAAAATAACACACTAAATGTAGGTAGGCGTTGTCATGAAATCATTACCCAAATTTTCATATAATGAAGTAGTCAAGCCTCCGATCTCAATGATATACCTACACCATTAAAGTCTGTTTTAGAATTATACGTCCCACGGCATTGTTTGCATGGGTTAGTAGAAGATTCTATTGACCCTGATACAGTATATCTATATGTATGTGAATTCTAAAATAGAGATGGATGGCTTTTTTAGTTAGAGAATAAATATATGTCTTTGGGTAATTTATATTTCTTAAGAAGGTAAGCTTTAACATTTTAAATAATCGCTTAGTATGGAGTCTTCGCCACTGAATATATATGTACTTGCCGCATAATTAGAAACCTTTTTATATATGGTCAAGGTACGGTTTCCTGGTTTTAATACCACGCAGAACTTTAGAACTTTCCCATTCGTTTGAGAACGTCAACATACGTAATTCTCCATATAGAGTATAGACTATAGAATAGAGTATATTATGCTTCATAACTTAGCACTCCGGCTCTAGGATAAAATAGATGTACCTACCTAATATATTCTAAATATGTATTTTTTTATATATGAAGCGCCTAGTTTCAAAAGCCCCTAAAACGGTTTTTGAAAATTTTTGAGTTAGATATGTAGTTAGATGGATATTTTTGTGACCTATATGATGGCTAAAGATTGAACTTTAAAAAACGCCAAAATTCGTCAATACGTATGATCAAAAATTAGGGTTAATTTCAAAACTCGCTATAATGGTTGGGTGCGCTTTTCAAATACCGCTAAAATGGAAAGCCAAAATACTCTTTAGAATGTAACGAATAAAAAATAAATACACAAAGTTCACAGATTTAATAGATATGATTTTTCCTCATTTTTCTCAAAACTACCTAAAATAGTTTTTCTCATTTTTCTCAGAACTACCTTAAATCGTTTTAGGGGCTTTTGAATCTAGGCGTTTTGTATATTATCTATTTATTTTATTACTACATAAATATATTAATACAAGTGAATATCATTTAATCTAATTTTATCCAAGGTAATCAGGCAAAGAGGCGTATCAGTGTAGTAAAAAGTTATAAAACGTTTACTCTACCTATGACTTATTTTGACACAAGGCAAAAATAATCACTCTTTTATAATATCTTTGTAAAAATTCTATTACCAACTTTTAAACATACACAATTTATCATGAAGTGTAAAAATAACGACATCACAAAATGCCAATGTGGAAATATAATTATCAACACGATATTTTTAATATTTGTTGTCTTAGTGTGCAGGTGAATGTGTTCTTGTCCATGTAGTGGTATAACCTTCTCTTGCCAAGATAATTAATGAATTTTAATAACACGCCATTTCATTAACACATGAATTACTCGTGTTTGTTTGTGTTTCCCCCATTTTAATCCAACATTCGTGAAGGTAATCCAGAGGCGACTCGGTAAAAAGGAGATTTCATATTTTAATAATAATTTGTAAATATTACATTGTGTAATAAAATTATTTATATAATGTACATAATAGGTACCTAGATTTGGTAGGTACAAATATTAAAACATACTTTTAAATAATTGTTCTTGGGATTCCTAATAATAATCTAATAATGTGTTATTAGTTCTCTCAAGTTTTTATTTAAAAGATATTGAGTAGGTAAAATCATACTAAAAATACAAAGAATAAAAATGTGCAACGCATCAATAAAAATATACACCAACGTCTCTGTGATGCGCATTGAGTAAGCCGTTCAAGCCTCGATGTTGTAGCCTGATAAACCTTATACGAGGAAAAGGGTTTGGTCCAAACGATAATTGATGGATATATGCAAATTAAAATTTTCTAGAACATTTGAAAACATATAACGTGATAGGATAACGTGAAAGCTAATTGATAGGATTGACAATCGTCAACTAAATAAATTACTTTGGAAATTATGTAGGTATTTCACTTATGTAAGGTGAGTTTACATTCATACCTACTTTTATGTTGTGAAAGTCTTGAATTCATAATTTGTTATGTTCACTATAAACTTAAAATATATAAATTCTGATTTAATTTTTAATAATTTTAAATAAATTTTATTTGCATAGACAAAAATAATAATGCATAATATTACAATGATTTCTAAATATTTATATCTAATAAGTGCCTACTAAGATAATATGTAAGGTTGTAAAACAATTTCCGATCAATATCCGATCATAAGAACATTATATTATGAGCCTCAACAGGGTGGAAGTTTGTATAAACAGATTTTTGTTTTTACGAGAAATGGATATTATTGTTCAACGTATTTGGTACATAATTTAACTTCAAACAGAAATTGAAGAACAATATGTGTATTTGCCAGATCAGGATACGAACCTGGGACCCTCGACATTTTAAGCCGACGAGTAAGCCGCTCGGCCATCTTGGGGCCGTAACAATCATCTCGCATAATTAAATAATCCTTTTAGACTCGATACCTACACTTTCTATTGCAGGGCAGTAGGATATGAACGAGAGTCGCAGGCGATTTCTGCATTTATTAAATGGAGTAGTTACCTAATGAACTAATGCAACATGCATTTTACAACGTTTTTATTAGCTCGTATTCTTATTTGTCCGGTGGTTATTTATCCAGTATAAATCTTGCAATCGATTTTTAACTAACTTCCCGACTAGCTAGACATTTGAAACATTTAGAATATATCAGAACACGATGCCAATGCATTCTTTTAATTTTACATTTAGCCATCTTTAAGCAGAATTGAATTCATTTTCAGTTAATTCTGTTTCGTATGAAAAGTTATTTCGGAAGAAATCCGTAATCCAATCCACTATTATTGGTTGCTAAGTGGGTGGTCCTAGCAACTAAATTATTAATATATACGTGCGTTACTATGGAAATCAAAATGACATTTCAGTATTCAATATTTGTTTGTTTTTTATTTACTTCATATCAAGTACAAGTTTGAGTATATTGAGTATACTGCCGATTCCGTTTATTTATACGAGAATTAAAATACTACACCAAAACAAAAATAACAGACAAGATGATGTACTGAAATATGGAACAAACTGAAGGCTGGGTGTTTATGGTATGGTCAAATAATATCTCTCATCACTCTAGCAATAAAATAGTGTAAAATTTATATAATAATATTTTTATTTGTTTATGAGTTACCGTAGTTTAACAATTTTTTAAATTTATTAAAGTTTATAAGCTTTTTTAAATCAAGGTATACAATTTATAATTATTGTGTATCGCTTTACAAACCTCACGCGCAATGATGATAACGGAACTTATGTTTCCTTAAATGGATACATCGTATAAACGAAACGAAGAAGCGATAATTTCTGTACAATTCTTATCATTGAGTAGTACCTATATAAGTAAAAAAAAATATGTAAGTTAGAGTTACGTGTTATTTGGATCAAATAGAGAGTTAAATTCAGAGTATATATGCGACAGGAAATGCCTATGGCTAAAAGGAAACGAACGAGATAGAGGAGACCAACACTTGTATTATATTGTTTAAGGCTGGTGATAATGGTAACGTAGGTATATATATATTACTATTCTTTTGTAATCTGAAAGTTAATGGGTAGATATTTACTTTAATATGCCTAAGTGTCAAGTATAATATGTGTAGTTATGGTAAGTTGTAAATCTCAATATTTAAATACAAAATACCCTTGACCGGATATAAAAAAACACTTAGATCAATTTATCATCAATCACTTCAATACCTCTTTACGGCGAAAAGCTTTAGCCAAATCCGATGACCAGCCGAAACTCAAACGTTATCAATAAAGATTTTCCTGTCACTTTCGAGAGATACCTGACGAAATAGCGCTAGGCAAGCCACGGCACTGGCGCGATATTCCAGCACACCCTTTGCAGGGTGGCAGGGGTGGGGACTAAAAAATCCATCCATCATGTCGACACGATGCCAAAAAAGGGTGAGGGAAAATGTCTCAGAACAAAATATGATAAAAAGTGCATTTGGGGCAACGAGGGTCGGAAACGGGGATTCCCGCGCGCGGGCTTTGTGCCACTCAGAGTCGACGCTTCCGGGGAAAGCCGCCAGGTCAGGTCGACGGCGAAATATTCAAATGACTTTTCCTACTATTGGGCCGCGATATAAATGGATGCTTTGTGAGTTGTTTGTTCTGTCTTATTGATCGACACGGATTGTTTTTATATAGAACAATATGGCAATAATAATAATTATAAAGTAATATTATGAATGTTTAAAAAACTTAATCATTAATCTTTACTAGGAACTATGATTGGTAATAAAGAGGATAATGAACGTTATCTTAAAAAATATATTAAAAATTTTAAACTTCCGTATTGATAGCATTTTCCAAGCTTCACCTTTCATTGTTTTTTTTAACTGTGCACGTAGATATCTTGCAAATAATATTGCATTTAATTTTCCGTGTGAAATTGCACTAAACGTGATTATCACTGTGTGATGGAAACAACTACCTATCTGAAATAATAACTATGACACAATAAAAGAGACTTTTTGCTGATTTTTGATTTTAAGTTAGATCGCAAAAAGACGTCTCCAATTGTTAATAATAAATCCTCTCTACAACTTGTCTCAATTTAGCCAAACATATATCGACAAAGTTTTATCAACTAAATTATACGTATTGATAACACATTTAATGTTGATGTATTTATACGTAAATTGTAATCTTCGAAAATTAAAACCGCTAAATTCGAAAAACATAATATCTTGAGTATATACCTACACAGCTATCTACATACATTCTTAATTTAATTTTAATAAAAATATGAACATCGAAGTAATAATATTACTGAGTATGCTTTTACTTTTGCATGTCAAAATGTGTTTAACGGACAAACTCTGTATTTAAAAAAAACCATAGATTTTTTTATGCTATGTATTGTATATTACATTTTTGTTTGTTTGTTTGATCGTTGAACAGCTTTCGACTGAACTTGGAATTAATGTGGGGATAGTAGGGTTGTATTCAATTGACTTGCATGAATGTATCTGCTGTATTCTTTGATGACCAAATATGCTGGTTACTTGACGCATTCACGATGTCTAGACTCAAGTATGGTTGTCATAGATAACTGCTTACCAACCTTCAGTGTCATGAGTTTTGAACTTACCTGATAAATACCCTGGTACGACCCCATTACAAATACTCTAGTTCATGAGCTGACATGTCTGTGCTTTTTAAGATTACAGAGAAGCGATGCACCTGGCTGAGATATGTGCTTTGGATGCCGCTCTGGTATAGTAGCATAGATTTTCTAATCTTTTAGCAAGAGACGCGTGACTTGGACTGATTTCTCTCTGATGCATTGCTGGACCATTATTAGAGTACAAAAGTAAGTAGGTTTACTTTTAAAGTTACGCTGAATAAGTAGGTATTATCATTCTAAAGATAACGTTTAATAAAATCTAAATCATCATGTTTTCGGAATATATCGACTTCAACAGAGTAGAGGTTTTATTACATAATAGATTTTTATTTTTCGAGAAATTGCTGTTGGCTATTTACCCATCCCAGCGGTTTGAATCTATACACTCCACGGCTTCAGGTAACGGCGCTCTTCCAACTATGCCACCGTAGGTTAAAACAAAGTTGGGACCGTATAAAATTATCGCTGTCAGTATAAATATTAAGTGCGGACGTGCTCAGCGTGGGTCAAAATGGAGCTTTTATTCTATTTTCAAAGCATGATCCTGGACATTTCTTAAACCTTGTATATAATCTATTTATATGATTTTGAAGCCTAATTATCCTTTATATTTATTTTAAACATTTGATGACTGCATAAAGTATTTTTATTACATAAAATAGTATTCTTTAAACCTCTCGCTCTAATGTTTTAGAATATAGTCATATTTCAGTACATAAATCGCAGTGGTGTTAAGATTTTAAACGCATTTATAAAACCATCAGTATAATTTATGTCGACATTATTATAGTGAAATATTTGCGATAAAAAATTATATTGATAATCTCTGTGATCCCAAATTTGACAAGAATTAGGCATTTAATTATTCATAAAATGGGCAAGATTTACACATTTGAAGATAATTTTAAAGATACTGAATATCGAATACACACCAGTACCTAACTAATATACCGCAGGAATATAGGTAACTTTTAATACAAGAGATAGTAAGTATTGTTAACGTAAAGTTTTTGTGAATTAAGGGCCCACATGCCCAACGTAGGTCAAAATTGAGACTTCTATAGTATTTTCAGAACATAAGCCTGGAAATTCCTTAAACGTTGTAGATAATCTATTTACATAATTTTGAAAAAAAAAGATTTTTTTTCGGTTAGGTACCAGAATCATGCTTTGAAAATAGAATAAAAGCTCCATTTTGACCTACGCTGAGCATTTCCCCCCTTAAATTATTTTTGTTTTGTAACTGAAAAATAAATAAAAATATATCTTTTTTCTATTAGTAATAGTATTAATATAACATTTTCAAGCACATTACAGTCACGACCTTTCCTAGGCGAGGACATCAACTAGATACTAGATCCTCCCTTCTGCCGGCCGATGCAAACTAGACAGTGGAGAAGGGGGTGGGGGATATATGGCGACTTGCCCGTGACATTTGCCTCCCCTGGCGGCCATTGTGCGACCGCGGGCCCCCGACCGGATGCTCTGCCCTTCCTAAAGGGCCCCTAAAACTTCGCCCTTTTTCTTTCGGACATTTAAGCCCAAGAATAGTCATGGAATAGCGTGAATAATAATAATTATAATAATAGGTACATAATGTCAAAATCTATTGTACATACTTTATCATAGTAACATTAACATCAATGTTACTACATACCTATTACATATTATGAAACCAACATTACAGATGTATTATTGGTTTAGACGTGGAACTAATCTGTTAACAATGAAATTGGTGACACTTTCTTGGAATTTCATTGACTGATAATTAAGGGTGAAATTTTGTATTACATTTGTGTAAACGGAGTTGTAACGGGATACATCTGTCCTATTTTCATTGGTAAAATTTTTCCATTCATTTGCATCCGCTGTTGGTGTGTAAAAAGAAGCATCGGTCAATAACGAGAGACAGCAGAAGCCACATTATGTCACACACCCAATTCATCTACATTAAGTATGAACTTCAATTCTTCAGGAAGAGTTTTCTTAAGAGGACAACAGAAGTGGACTGTATCCCAAAAGAGGAGAGAGAAACTCAATAGTTACTAAATGCATAGATGTAGGTAGGTATCGTATCCAATAGCAGAATTATTATCACCGATACATTAACTGCTTTACCGAAACCAATTTTAACTCGTTGTCTCAAGATCATGCATCTTGAGGATGTAAAGCATCTTCTAGAGCGACGTGCTGAAAGTAAATAACAAAGCAATGTATGTTGCAATGTTTTGAAGAGAAATGATTTGATTTCAAATAGGTACGGTAACTAAATTTGTTAATTTGTTTAGATATAAGTTGTTTTAAAGATCTTTCATATAGTATCTGATTAATTTATTCAGTGGACTACCTACTCACTTAAATAAAATATACTTATATAAAAAATGCATTATTCTCAAAATAACGGTTTTGTAAAAAAATGTATAGGTATATACTTAATAAACAGTTGATGATTTCACTAAAAAATTGTTTTTTTTTATATTGTATATATTTTGCTTATAAATTTGAGTTTTATAAGTATTTAATTAATAAATCGTTTCCACAAAAATTATTGTTTTATTTTTCCTCTGGCTGTTCTGTTTTGTCACCGTTCTGTTTTGTCATGTTCTATTTGGTCACGTTCTGTTTTGTCCGGTTACCGGCGTTCACGTCCTGGCATGGCTTCGCCTATGCTCACGGAAGATAGTCAGTGACGTCTCGTGGGGGTAGGCATATTAAATATCGCTTGGGGGCGGCAGTTACTCGAAGGGCGGCAAATCGAGGAGAATCATTTGGTATATACATAAATAGCTACCTAAACTTAGTAATAATGAAAATATCTTTTCATTAAAAAATTCAGCTCACTGGTTGGAAACAAAATGTATTAATTAACATAAAAGGTTGAACAGGACGGTAATTTTTTGTCGAGTTCGCGATGTCTAGTTAACTTCCGTTGCCCTTCGACATCCATGGTGACCAAAAACGACATGTGCAAAGATGATAAAAAAATACTGTATTAAAAATGGGGTGGCATTTTTGCGCTGTTCAGGGGAGGCATTTTGTCTAGGGACGTCACTGAAGACAGTTGCAACATTGCATCCAATTTTGATTTTTGATTATATCCCAGACGAGACAATTTTCAATGTGCAAAGGGGTTAGTAATATTAGCGACTGTTTTGTCAGCTTCACTTTGATTATATTCAATGACGTCCTTATGAAAACTGCCGCCCTTAGCCATACTTACAATGCCATTCCCTTTCATTTTTAGACTCTTAGATTATCTACAAAATTATTACGTAGGTACATACTTACCTACTTTTAAACAGACAAATACAACAAAAATCTCGTACATACCTAATAGGTATCATCTACTGACGATTAGAGCATTTATACTAAACGTGGTTTAAATACGCAGAGGTCTGAGTCACTGACAGTTTTGGAGGCCCCTTGTCATTTTTTAAACCAAAGGGTAGGTACATTCTAACGAAGAGCTGGTGAAAAACCGTTACCGCTTCTAAAAGTTGTGATAAACGTAGTCATTCTTTAATTTGCCGTCCTTTATAATTTACCGCATCTAAGTAATACATGGCTTGCCTACCCCCACGGGACGTCATTGTATATATTATATAATATTTAAACTCTATCTATAATAATATTATGATATTACTTACTTTGTATGGCAACATCAATTTCATTATAATAATATTATGATGAAACAAGCAAAATTACGTTAGGTGCTGTTTGTCGTAGATTTGCTTATCTATCAATATTTGCCGTAAAGGTTTTACAGTAAAATTTACATAAAATCCGTCACACTTTTCAAGAAAATTATGCCAAAAAGCACTCACTCAGAGGGATTGTGACAGGAGCGTGCGCGAAAGCGGGTTGGAGGGGGCGGCTATAACGGGGGTTGTCTGTGTCGGGGGTCGTGGGGAGGGGGCTGGTGCGTCGGCCGCGTGCCGGAAGTCCGACTAATGCATCCGCCAGCGTCCGGAAGCTACGCGTAGCTAGACGTACAATATTCCGTATCTAGACCCTGTTTCACGAATTGATTCCGACATAACACTAAATAACCATCTAAAACAGTTGTATTATATTATTAATATTCAATCAAAAACAAAAATTAAGTTATTTTCATAACTTTAAGTGATTTGAAGGATTTAAAAAAATCAGATTTATTGATTAAAGTACATATAAATGACGGATAAGCGACTAAATCACTGTTATTATTGGGTGAAGCGTTTTTCAGCAATCTATGTAGAGGTTTTTGATTCGCTCGAGGGAAGAATTTTTAGACTAATGAACGCGTAGCTATTTTTATAATATAGGTACTAGTTGGAAAATTCATACCAGTAAATATGTAAAATTATAGACATTCTTGTTAATTATTAAAAACAACATGCACTTTATAGCGTCTATTATTAATCAAGGAACGTGGTTCGTGTAATATAACAGAAAAAGATTCATAGAGTCTCCCTATAAAGTTACATTTTTTTATCACTACTGAGGAATGTATCTTGCGTATGTAAGCCGGCTCTCACATCTGAACTCGCCTTGTCTGCCGCACAGCCATAAATCAAACCTTCTAAGAACGTCGATCCGGTGTTGCATATGAATACCCCGCACATCTACCTAGCGACAAAATCACGTAACCTCTCGAAACGTATAGATATTTTGATGCGGCGATCGACGGGCCGGTATAGGAATGACCGATTCGTAGGTGTTGGTATGCATTCTGGCGTCTTCGACTCGCAGCCCGAGAAGCATGCGATTTGTTGATAGCTAGATCTAGACACTAGATGTTTTTTTAAACTAAAAAGTCGCATTCGATCAATCTGCGGAGCTCGATTTGACAACGCGTGTTTTATGAATAACGATGACGTCACATTGACGTATTTGACACGTTTCAGATGAGGCAAGCTTAGATGTGAGAGCCAGCTAGAAGTATTGCTATTTCTACAATGTTTAATTAAATTAATCATCCAAATGACTAGAATGTCTTCGCAAACTATCCAATATGTTTGTTACATGCTTTGCAAAATGTTTCCCATTTTTTTAAGGAACCACCACAATATAATATGCTTGTATAATTTATTTATTGAATAATAAGTATTCTTTAGTGCGTAGTGTGAATGCCAGTAATACTATTTTAATTTGAAGGTATAATGCGAGCAGTACCTACATATTTTATGGGGGCGAAAAGATCACGAGGTACTTATATGAAAATGCATAGACTGTGTCATATAATGGTTTGACATGGGGATATAGGAATAGGTATGGATGGGAATGTAGGATAGGGATAGGGATAGGGATATGTTGGGGATAAAGGATGGGGATATAGGGAATAGGGATATAGGGAATAGGGATAGGGATGGAGGATAGGGATATGGGATGGGGATAGGGATATGTTGGGGATAAGCATGAGACTCGGGGAAATGGGATGCAGGGTCGTGGGTGGTTTGACTTATTTCCTCTAAGACCTCAGTTACCTGTCCGGTTACTACGCTCATTCGTTGGATGTTCCTGTATAATAATAAATTACATAAAGATGGAATAAATATAAATATCTCGGTTTGAGCGCCACTCTATGTTGATGCATAGAGACAATTGTGATAAGGAAAATTAAATGAAAAGCAAGTAGAGAAATTTCAACAATTGTATATTAATAAATAAGATAACTTGCGGGCTACAGTGTATAAAAGTGTATAATTACTTAAGTGATTCACGAGCACCTAATGCGATACAATATTTAAATAAATTAGAACAAAAATCCAAAAGCTAATTCGAAACAAAGACTAGTTCGGTCGGTGGACCGTAACATAAAATAACAATAAATACCGATCACACAAAAGGCTCTCCAGCCTTTTCGCTGCCCTCGATTCCTTCCAGGACGGAATCGAGGAGTGCGTCTTCAAACGTGTGGGGACCGTTGAGTTACTCCGATCTCCTGGCGTGGGGGGGACGTCCTTCAGATGATCATCGTCCACGTCTCCAAAACGTCAGGAAATCGAAAGCCCTGTGCCCAGGGCCCGAGGCTCGGAACTGGCCAAGACGTCTGCTTCCTTCGAACGATCAGGACTGAGAGATCCACTCCTGCCTCGCCTTCGTGTAAAAAGCCCGCTAGCTCCGATAGCGCCGGAAATAGTGTCACGAACTCCGTACAAACTATCCCGTGCGCAGGCGCGATCCGGTCGTACTTTTGCGTAGTGTTGCCCTCGTAAAGACTTTCTTGACTTAGTGTGTTATGTTATAAAATAACATGACATTACCTCCAACCTCGGTAAGAGAAGGACAAGCCATAGCGAGGACTTCGACTGTCAACTTCTCGGGGGGGGTCTTCTGATAGCATCAATCCTCCCAGGGGTTGGGCATCATGGACGGCATGCTTAGAGATAGCGCGGCTACAGGCGAAGCGAAGGAGACATATAGATGAAATTTCCACTCTGTTATTTGGTGACAGAGGGAGAGGCTTATGAAGAATCCAAAAAACGAAGAAGATTATTTGCTGAAGAGTGAAGAGCTGGGAGAGGTCTCGTAGATTTACCCTACCTAACCGGTCCACCAATAATTTATAAATTTTGAAAAAGATCTAATAAATATAAAAACACCTAAGCTCGTGTATATAGAAATATATAAAATATTATAATTTATCACAGATAATTCACATCAAAACAAATAGTGGGGATTCAACCCAGCAGTGTAAAACTGCAATATTTAGAATATATAAAAATTGATTTAGATAAAGCTTCCAAAAAGATAGGAAGAGTTGTATAATAATTATTAGTTTGAAAAGATTTGATATCAGTATAAAAAATTGAAATAATAGCCAAAAAATTTACATAAATGCACCTCAGATAATAATAATATATGAAATGGTATAATAAATTAATATATTGTATATAAATGAATTAATATTTTGGTTCAAGAAATTTAATTCAATTCATTAAATTGATAAAATTGCAGAGATAGTATAATATAATAAAGTAATTAATAGAAATTAAAATTGCTTCCATAATTTGAGTAATAATATAAGCATTGAGTAATTAAGTTGAAAATAATAATAGATCAATGAATGATTTAATAAATTGATTTCAAATGATATTAAGTTATTGAAAAAAAGATGAACCTTTAATAGTTGGCAAAAGTTATAAAGTGCACAAAGCAAAAAATATAAATTCTCAATCGTATATGCCGTGGTTTTTGGCAAGTATACATAATAAAAAATAATAATAAATACAATAAATTCACCAACTTGGTTCGAACAAATAACATATTAATTAATAAACAATGAGTGCCAGTTTGCTTTTGCGTGAGGGCGTATCTGTCGGAAAGTAATAAATACTGTGCGTCAAGCACCGTCCGAATATTTAAAAAGAGCATTACTAAAATATACTACTTTCAGATGTCTAATCTGAATAAAAATAACAGTGTGGCTAACAACCAACAGCTGTGATGTGGATTCTCTGTTAAGCCTGAAAGAACAAATGACGTGTGATGGACCTCCAAGCCATGGTCCGGATCCCAAGCAGCGCTCCCACAAATAAAATAACGCGAACAAGGAGGAAACTAAGCTAGAAAAGAATTCCTAGTACAAAATATATCATTAAAATTAATCATCGATTTTAGTATACTACGTTAAAGTCTACAATGGTGTAGCAAGATATCGTCCGTTCCAGAATATACGGCTCTGCTTCAAACTACTCTAAAACCTCGCGATAGCAAAACTAGCCATATCCCTTTCATACACACTTAAAGCTAACTACTTAAAATACTCCGCCGCAGATTCTGGACCAACTCAATCCCGCCAAACCCGAGACGCCATCTCGAGACAACTCCCTCCTTGCTGTTTGAGCTCCATCAAGAAGAGAACTGATCCGGATGAGCTAGAAAACGAAGTTAAGGAAGCACCACACGAAAACCAGGCAACGACGAGGAAACCATAAACACATCGGAAGCTAAATGTAATTAAAGAACAACATGGTTCGCAACTGGTCCGACATTCAAGTTGGGGCTGCAAAAATAAAAAATGAAAGGCTAAAGAGATCGTATAATAACGTCCACTTTCTTCCCTCAAGGAATTTTGATAAGTAGGTTGATTTCCTTCAAACAGTCCAGGCCGCTGCACAACATCATCAGTGTTGACAGACGATCGCTTCTATTATTTGCATCACGCCTGCCAACTCACCACCATAAACATCAGAGTGCGGTGGAATCCACACAATCAGCGGCAGATTCCAACGCCAAAAAGAGAGGGGACTAACGGGACCGTCTTCAGCACCGATAGTTCAACCCAAATACCAAGAGGGTTGACTGCTAGAGAAAAAAAATCAGACGCGTCCGAGGAACATCTTCGGCACCCCGGATCACTAAAACACACCGGACAGTAGTGAGACACCTTCAGTTCCCACGACTTCCAAGGAGCTAGCAGCCAACAAATAATAATAAAATCTCCCCGCAACCTGTACCGACAAAGATACATTGAACAGAACAAGTATAACCAATCACTACAATCAATAAAAAAAATATATTATAAAAATAGCAAACAAAACCGTCACGCAAAAACAAGTACAAAGGCAACTGGTATAAATAAAGATCACACGATCACCAGCGCGATGTACTTAATTAGACAATTGTAGGTAATTTTAAATATAGATATTATATCACTAGGTAACTAAACTGACAGGCCCTTCCAAACGCTAAGACAGCGGTTGCGTCTTCCGGGAACACCATAACTCTCATCCTGGCACTATGGTAGTATTTAGAACTATGCTTGTTTACCAAAAGTTGGTCCAGATGCTGAATGTGTGGTATTAATTGAGTAGGCCTCCTTCCCGAAAGGTCTGCAGCCACCACCTTTGCGATGGACGTTCACCGGAACAAGGGTGTATTGCCATGTGCAGGAAAGAAGTCAGTAACTGAAATAGTTTACCATAGGTGAGTAAAAATTCACAAAGAAATTGAAATAAAGAAATATAGAATTTTATAATAGAAAATATTACTCAATGACATAATATATGTATAAAATTTGCGATAATTAATTCGATAAAAAGAAAATCAATCCAAAAAAGAAGCTTGTAAAAGAGCAAAAATAATAATTATAATTTATAAATATCTGAGGTGTGTAATAGACAAAAGAAAAAACAGTACAAAATTCCTTCACGAAAAAATTGAATATTAATAAATAGGCATTATTAAAATGCGGCCCTGACAAAATTCAAAATAATTTGTTGAGTGTGACTAGCACGGAAACACACCTTTCCATAATAATAAAAGAAAAAATATTTGACAGAGTGTATGTCATAATGAATGAAGGTTTGATAACTCCTAAAGGTTTCAAACATAGTTGATAATAAATTAAATATCAGCATTGTAAAATATTGCCCAGTAAAATAAGCATGCTAAACAAGCAAAAAAAATTAATCAATTATTAAATTCAGGTTAAATTGAAAGAAAAAATAATTTAGTTATTTCAAATGGAAATGTAATTAAATATCCAATTCAAGATTGTATTTGAAAGAAAAATATTTTAATACTCAAAGAAAATTTTTAAATCTCAATGAAAGAGAATATTCAAAATTAAAATGTACTCTAAATGCATATAAAGAAGTTTTAAATAATAATTATTTATTTATATAAAAAAAATTGCAAAATCAAAAAGAATGTAATTAATAATTTTAGTGAAAGTAAATTGAATGTTTATGAATAATAAATAGCTGAATGCTAGGATTTGAAAAGAGAAAAAAAAGAATTTAAAAAATATTAATTAATGTTAGCTTATATGCTTTTTTTAAAAAATTAGGAGAGGACGGAAAGTTGCATATAGTTGAGTGAAAGCATCTAGAATGAAATCAAAAAGCTTTAAAAAAAAATATGTCTTTAAATTAGAAAGGATTGACAGGAGAGAAAAAATTAAATTGATTCAAAAAAATATGTAGACGGAAGTTTTATATAGGAATTAAGAAGGAAAATTTTATTAAAAATATTCACCTGTAAAAATAATTATTTATGTATAATAAATAATCATTCTTACGAAAGAACAGAATCTTGAAATTAAATATTTCAAATAAATTCTATGAAGGTGTCATCTAGCGACCGCAAATGTAAGCGCGCTTGACGTTTAACGTAAACAGAAATCAATTTGAAATATGAATATTGAATAGGAATTAAAAATGACTAAATTTATTTCAATGAACGAAAGATTACTTCAATTTTATCAATAATGAACGCGAAATGAATAATTTCAATTGTCTACATTATAAAAAGAACAGATTTGAAAAAACTAATATCGAACTGTCAAACTAGTAAGAAAAACAATGTAAAAACATATTATCCGAAATAAATGTATTCTACCGTCGCAAATAATTAATTGTAATAGCAAAATAAAATGAATAGAAAGTTAATAATTAAGAAGAAATGAATTCAGAATAATTTAGTGTCAAATTTTAACAAGAATGAAAATATATCACTCAAATAATCGATGACAGCGCGACTGCCGACTAAAATGAAAGACCCGATAATGATTTTATTCGAGATATAGAAATTATTAATTATTCACAATATAGAAATGGAACGAAAGGACCTTTTGTAAACTCCATTCCATAATAAGGTTCATCCAGCTGTCCAATTGATTTGGTGTTACATCCACATAGTATGTTTCAATCCAATGGTTCTGTCAAATTTGAGGTTAATAATTCTTGTCATCCAGTAGGTATATAAATGTTCATGTCGATATCGTCCTAGTTTAACATCCTTCCTTCTCCTTTGGAACTTTATTAAATCACTTATAGCACCATACTAAACATTAAACAAACTTTTTGCTGAAACAATCAATGGTTAACACAAATTCCGATGCCCAAATATTGACATTTCCATACCAATAATGTGGGTATCACATAAATTATAGAAGAAGTATGTATTGATGATAAATGTGCAAATTGTATTTCAAAATTAGGTGTAAACCATATATAACGCTCTTAATATTAATTTGCGAAGGAATAATTGTAACTTACAACACAAAATTAAATAAATTCCACAAGGACAATGATAAAATTGACGTATTGATCTCTATCATTTAGATCGCCATCTGCGCATACCGCATAGACTAGTCCGACGTCTCTTGCAAGTACCGCGTAAGTCAATAAAAGACTATATAAATATATGAAAAATATAACACACATAGTTACGCCCACCGAACCAGAAAAATTTAAGAAAAATATTCCGCAAATAATACGTTTTAATTTGTCATTAATTAATTTACAAGTTATAAGAAATAGAATAATTATCAAAGTGCGTCTAAAATCACGCCCGATACGGATTCGTTTGCAACTCCACGACGGTAAACCAAAAAATTCCAAAAGTGAGCCGGCAAAAATCAGTGTAATTAGAACTAATGACTCTGAAAACAAAATACCGTTACGGTAACAATTATTGTATGAAATCGTGATTAGCAAAATTTAAAGTTTTATTAACGGAACAAATAAAATTTAGAATATTAGGACAAAATAACGAACGAGTTCATAATCCGAAACAAATAACCGCGAGTCTTTAAGAGGTAAGTCATCGTGTTTTGGAAAAGAAATATTCAAAAAGAAACACGATGCTTGTTGGGTGCCAATGTCATATTATTATTTTGACATGGGGGTAAGGAATAGGTATGGATGGGAATATAGGATATTAACTAATAAGTAACTAATATCACTATTTCAGTTACTGACTTCTTTCCTGCACATGGCAATACACCCTTGTTCCGGTGAACGTCCATCGCAAAGGTGGTGGTTGCAGACCTTTCGGGAAGGAGGCCTACTCAATTAATACCACACATTCAGCATCTGGACCAACTTTTGGTAAACAAGCATAGTTCTAAATACTACCATAGTGCCAGGATGAGAGTTATGGTGTTCCCGGAAGACGCAACCGCTGTCTTAGCGTTTGGAAGGGCCTGTCAGTTTAGTTACCTAGTGATATAATATCTATATTTAAAATTACCTACAATTGTCTAATTAAGTACATCGCGCTGGTGATCGTGTGATCTTTATTTATACCAGTTGCCTTTGTACTTGTTTTTGCGTGACGGTTTTGTTTGCTATTTTTATAATATATTTTTTTTATTGATTGTAGTGATTGGTTATACTTGTTCTGTTCAATGTATCTTTGTCGGTACAGGTTGCGGGGAGATTTTATTATTATTTGTTGGCTGCTAGCTCCTTGGAAGTCGTGGGAACTGAAGGTGTCTCACTACTGTCCGGTGTGTTTTAGTGATCCGGGGTACTGAAGATGTTCCTCGGACGCGTCTGATTTTTTTCTCTAGCAGTCAACCCTCTTGGTATTTGGGTTGAACTATCGGTGCTGAAGACGGTCCCGTTAGTCCCCTCTCTTTTTGGCGTTGGAATCTGCCGCTGATTGTGTGGATTCCACCGCACTCTGATGTTTATGGTGGTGAGTTGGCAGGCGTGATGCAAATAATAGAAGCGATCGTCTGTCAACACTGATGATGTTGTGCAGCGGCCTGGACTGTATGAAGGAAATCAACCTACTTATCAAAATTCCTTGAGGGAAGAAAGTGGACGTTATTATACGATCTCTTTAGCCTTTCATTTTTTATTTTTTTGCAGCCCCAACTTGAATGTCGGACCAGTTGCGAACCATGTTGTTCTTTAATTACATTTAGCTTCCGATGTGTTCATGGTTTCCTCGTCGTTGCCTGGTTTTCGTGTGGTGCTTCCTTAACTTCGTTTTCTAGCTCATCCGGATCAGTTCTCTTCTTGATGGAGCTCTAACAGCAAGGAGGGAGTTGTCTCGAGATGGCGTCTCGGGTTTGGCGGGATTGAGTTGGTCCAGAATCTGCGGCGGAGTATTTTAAGTAGTTAGCTTTAAGTGTGTATGAAAGGGATATGGCTAGTTTTGCTATCGCGAGGTTTTAGAGTAGTTTGAAGCAGAGCCGTATATTCTGGAACGGACGATATCTTGCTACACCATTGTAGACTTTAACGTAGTATACTAAAATCGATGATTAATTTTAATGTTATATTTTGTACTAGGAATTCTTTTCTAGCTTAGTTTCCTCCTTGTTCGCGTTATTTTATTTGTGGGAGCGCTGCTTGGGATCCGGACCATGGCTTGGAGGTCCATCACACGTCATTTGTTCTTTCAGGCTTAACAGAGAATCCACATCACAGCTGTTGGTTGTTAGCCACACTGTTATTTTTATTCAGATTAGACATCTGAAAGTAGTATATTTTAGTAATGCTCTTTTTAAATATTCGGACGGTGCTTGACGCACAGTATTTATTACTTTCCGACAGATACGCCCTCACGCAAAAGCAAACTGGCACTCATTGTTTATTAATTAATATGTTATTTGTTCGAACCAAGTTGGTGAATTTATTGTATTTATTATTATTTTTTATAATGTATACTTGCCAAAAACCACGGCATATACGATTGAGAATTTATATTTTTTGCTTTGTGCACTTTATAACTTTTGCCAACTATTAAAGGTTCATCCTTTTTTCAATAACTTTATATCATTTGAAATCAATTTATTAAATCATTCATTGATCTATTATTATTTTCAACTTAATTACTCAATGCTTATATTATTACTCAAATTATGGAAGCAATTTTAATTTCTATTAATTACTTTATTATATTATACTATCTCTGCAATTTTATCAATTTAATGAATTGAATTAAATTTCTGGAACCAAAATATTAATTCATTTATATACAATATATTAATTTATTATACCATTTTATATATTATTATCTGAGGTGCATTTATGTAAATTTTTTGGCTATTATTTCAATTTTTTATACTGATATCAAATCTTTTCAAATTAATAATTATTATACAACTCTTCCTATCCTTTTGGAAGCGATATTTAAAAACAATTTTTATATATTCTAAATATTGCAGTTTTACACTGCTGGGTTGAATCCCCACTATTTGTTATGATGTGAATTATCTGTGATAAATTATAATATTTTATATATTTCTATATACACGAGCTTAGGTGTTTTTATATTTATTAGATCTTTTTCAAAATTTATAAATTATTGGTGGACCGGTTAGGTAGGGTAAATCTACGAGACCTCTCCCAGCTCTTCACTCTTCAGCAAATAATCTTCTTCGTTTTTTGGATTCTTCATAAGCCTCTCCCTCTGTCACCAAATAACAGAGTGGAAACTTCATCTATATGTCTCCTTCGCTTCGCCTGTAGCCGCGCTATCTCTAAGCATGCCGTCCATGATGCCCAACCCCTGGGAGGATTGATGCTATCAGAAGACCCCCCCGAGAAGTTGACAGTCGAAGTCCTCGCTATGGCTTGTCCTTCTCTTACCGAGGTTGGAGGTAATGTCATGTTATTTTATAACATAACACACTAAGTCGAGGAAGTCTTTACGAGGGCAACACTACGCAAAAGTACGACCGGATCGCGCCTGCGCACGGGATAGTTTGTACGGAGTTCGTGACACTATTTCCGGCGCTATCGGGCTAGCGGGCTTTTGACACGTAGGCGAAGCGAGAGTCGATCTCTCAGTCTTGATCGTTCGAAGGAAGCAGACGTCTTGGCCAGTTCCGCGCCTCGGACCCTGGGCACAGGGCTTTCGATTTCCTGACGTTTTGGAGACGTGGACGATGGCCATCTGAAGGACGTCCCCCCCACGCCAGGAGATCGGAGGAACTCCACGTTCCCCACACGTTTGAAGACGCACTCCTCGATTCCGTCCTGGAAGGAATCGAGGGCAGCGAAAAGGCTGGAGAGCCTTTTGTGTAATCGGTATTTATTGTCATTTTATGTTACGGTCCACCGACCGAATTAGCTTTTGGGTTTTTGTTCTAATTTATCTAAATATTGTATCGCTTTAGGTGCTCGTGATTCACTTAAGTAATTATACATTTTTATACACTGTAGCCCGCAAGTTATCTTATTTATTAATATACAATTGTTGCAATTTCTCTACTTGCTTTTCATTTAATTATCCTTCACTATTGTCTCTATGCATCATCATAGAGTGGCGCTCAAACCGAGATATTTATATTTATCCCATTTATTATGCCTTTTTATTAATCTAGGAACCTACACGAATGAGTATAGTAACCGGACAGGTAACTGAGGTCTTAGAGGTAATAAGTCAAACCATCCACGACCCTGCATCCTATTTCCCCGAGTCTCATGCTTATCCCCAACATATCCCTATCCTATCCCTATCCTACATCCCCTATCCCGTTCCACATAAGTTAAGGAAGCACCACACGAAAACCAGGCAACGACGAGGAAACCATGAACACATCGGAAACTAAATGTAATTAAAGAACAACATGGTTCGCAACTGGTCCGACATTCAAGTTGGGGCTGCAAAAAATAAAAAATGAAAGGCTAAAGAGATCGTATTATAACGTCCACTTTCTTCCCTCAAGGAATTTTGATAAGTAGGTTGATTTCCTTCATACAGTCCAGGCCGCTGCACAACATCATCAGTGTCGACAGACGATCGCTTCTATTATTCGCATCACGCCTGCCAACTCACCACCATAAACATCAGAGTGCGGTGGAATCCACACAATCAGCGGCAGATTCCAACGCCAAAAAGAGAGGGGACTAACGGGACCGTCTTCAGCACCGATAGTTCAACCCAAATACCAAGAGGGTTGACTGCTAGAGAAAAAAAAATCAGACGCGTCCGAGGAACATCTTCAGCACCCCGGATCACTAAAACACACCGGACAGTAGTGAGACACCTTCAGTTCCCACGACTTCCAAGGAGCTAGCAGCCAACAAATAATAATAAAATCTCCCCGCAACCTGTACCGACAAAGATACATTGAACAGAACAAGTATAACCAATCACTACAATCAATAAAAAAAATATATTATAAAAATAGCAAACAAAACCGTCACGCAAAAACAAGTACATAGGCAACTGGTATAAATAAAGATCACACGATCACCAGCGCGATGTACTTAATTAGACAATTGTAGGTAATTTTAAATATAGATATTATATCACTAGGTAGCTAAACTGACAGGCCCTTCGAAACGCTAAGACAGCGGTTGCGTCTTCCGGGAACACCATAACTCTCATCCTGGCACTATGGTAGTATTTAGAACTATGCTTGTTTACCAAAAGTTGGTCCAGATGCTGTTTGTGTGGTATGAGTTGAGTAGGCCTCCTTCCCGAAAGGTCTGCAACCACCACCTTTGCGATGGACGTTCACCGGAACAAGGGTGTATTGCCATGTGCAGGAAAGAAGTCAGTAACTGAAATAGTTTACCATAGGTGAGTAAAAATTCACAAAGAAATTGAAATAAAGAAATATAGAATTTTATAATAGAAAATATTACTCAATGACATAATATATGTATAAAATTTGCGATAATTAATTCGATAAAAAATCAATCCAAAAAAGAAGCTTGTAAAAGAGCAAAAATAATAATTATAATTTATAAATATCTGAGGTGTGTAATAGACAAAAGACCAAACAGTACAAAATTCCTTCACGAAAAAATTGAATATTAATAAATAGGCATTATTAAAATGCGGCCCTGACAAAATTCAAAATAATTTGTTGAGTGTCATTAGCACGGAAACACACCTTTCCATAATAATAAAAGAAAAGATATTTGACAGAGTGTGTGTCATAATGAATGAAGGTTTGACAACTCCTAAAGGTTTCAAACATAGTTGATAATAAATTAAAATATCAGCATTTTTAAAGAAAAATTTGCCCATTGAAATAAGCATGGTGAACAAGCAAAAAAAAATAATCAATTATTAAATTCAAGTTAAATTGAAAGAAAAAATAATTTAGTTAGTTCAAATGTAAATGTAATTAAATATCCATTCAAGATTGTATTTGAAAGAAAAATATTTTAATACTCAAAGAAAAATTTAATTATATCATTTAACAACTATACATGAATGGAAATATTTTACCAAATTCAAAATTAACATGTATGCAACACGTATATAGAAAATTTTTAAATAGTAATTTTTTTTTTTATTTATCCAAAAAAAATTGCAAAATCAAAAAGAATGTAATTAATAATTTAAGTGAAAGTAAATTGAATGTTTATGAATAATAAATAGCTGATTGCTAGGATTTGAAAAGAGAAAAAAAGAATTTAAAGATATTAATTAATGTTAGCTTATATGCTTTTTTAAAAAATTAGGAGAGGACGGAAAGTTGCATATAGTTGAGTGAAAGCATCTAGAATGAAATCAAAAAGCTTTAAAAAAAATATGTCTTTAAATTAGAAAGGATTGACAGGAGAGAAAAAATTAAATTGATTCAAAAAAAATATGTAGACGGAAGTTTTTATATAGGAATTAAGAAGGAAAATTTTATTAAAAATATTCACCTGTAAAAATAATTATTTATGTATAATAAATAATCATTCTTACGAAAGAACAGAATCTTGAAATTAAATATTTCAAATAAATTCTATGAAGGTGTCATCTATCGACTGCAAATGTAAGCGCGCTTGACGTTTAAAGTTTTACCCAGAAATCAATTTGGAATATGAATAATTGAATAGGAATTAAAAATGACTAAATTTATTTCAATGAACGAAAGGTTATTTCAATTTTATCAATAATGGACGCGAAATTAATAATTTCAATTGTCTACATTATAAAAAGAACAGATTTGAAAAAACTAATATCGAACTGTCAAACAAGTAAGAAAAAACAATGTAAAAACATATTATCCGAAATAAATGTATTCTACCGACGCAAATAATTAATTGTAATTTATTATTATACAGGAACATCCAACGAATGAGCGTAGTAACCGGACAGGTAACTGAGGTCTTAGAGGTAATAAGTCAAACCACCCACGACCCTGCTTCATCCTATTTCCCCGAGTCTCATGCTTATCCCCATCCTATATTCCTATCCCTATCCTATATCCCTACATCCCCTATCCCGTTCCTGATCCCATCCTTCCTTAACCCACATTAAATCCTTTTCCATGACATTGGCACCCAACAAGCATCGTGTTTCTTTTTGAATATTTCTTTTCCAAAACACGATGACTTACCTCTTAAAGACTCGCGGTTATTTGTTTCGGATTGTGAACTCGTTCGTTATTTTGTCCTAATATTCTAAATTTTATTTGTTCCGTTAATAAAACTTTAAATTTTGCTAATCACGATTTCATACAATAATTGTTACCGTAACGGTATTTTGTTTTCAGAGTCATTAGTTCTAATTACACTGATTTTTGCCGGCTCACTTTTGGAATTTTTTGGTTTACCGTCGTGGAGTTGCAAGCGAATCCGCACGGCGTGATTTTAGACGCATTTTGATATTTTTTTTATCAATAGTACTTATTAAACTTATAAATTAATTAATGACAAATTAAAACGTATTATTTGCGTAATATTTTTCTTAAAATTTTCTGGTTCGGTGGTCGTAACTATGTGTGTTATATTTTTCATATATTTATATAGTCTTTTATTGACTTACGCGGTACTTGCAAGAGACGTCGGACTAGTCTATGCGGTATGCGCAGGATGGCGATCTAAATGATAGAGATCAATACGTCAATTTTATCATTGTCCTTGTGGAATTTATTTAATTTTGTGTTGTAAGTTACAATTATTCCTTCGCAAATTAATATTAAGAGTGTTATATATGGTTTACACCTAATTTTGAAATACAATTTGCACATTTATCACCAATACATACTTCTTCTATAATTTATGTGATACCCACATTATTGGTATGGAAATGTCAATATTTGGGCATCGGAATTTGTGTTAACCATTGATTGTTTCAGCAAAAAGTTTGTTTAATGTTTAGTATGGTGCTATAAGTGATTTAATAAAGTTCCAAAGGAGAAGGAAGGATGTTAAACTAGGACGAGATCGACATGAACATTTATATACCTACTGGATGACAAGAGTTATTAACCTCAAATTTGATAGAACCATTGGATTGAAACATACTATGTGGATGTAACATCAAATCAATTGGACAGCTGGATGAACCTTATTATGGAATGGAGTTTACAAAAGGTCCTTTCGTTCCATTTCTATATTGTGAATAATTAATAATTTCTATACCTCGAATAAAATCATTATCGGGTCTTTCATTTTAGTCGGCAGTCGCGCTGTCATCGATTATTTGAGTGATTTATTTTCATTCTTGTTAAAATTTGACACTAAATTATTCTGAATTCATTTCTTCTTAATTATTAACTTTCTATTCATTTTATTTTGCTATTACAATTAATTATTTGCGTCGGTAGAATACATTTATTTCGGATAATATGTTTTTACATTGTTTTTTCTTACTTGTTTGACAGTTCGATATTAGTTTTTTCAAATCTGTTCTTTTTATAATGTAGACAATTGAAATTATTAATTTCGCGTCCATTATTGATAAAATTGAAATAACCTTTCGTTCATTGAAATAAATTTAGTCATTTTTAATTCCTATTCAATTATTCATATTCCAAATTGATTTCTGGGTAAAACTTTAAACGTCAAGCGCGCTTACATTTGCAGTCGATAGATGACACCTTCATAGAATTTATTTGAAATATTTAATTTCAAGATTCTGTTCTTTCGTAAGAATGATTATTTATTATACATAAATAATTATTTTTACAGGTGAATATTTTTAATAAAATTTTCCTTCTTAATTCCTATATAAAAACTTCCGTCTACATATTTTTTTTGAATCAATTTAATTTTTTCTCTCCTGTCAATCCTTTCTAATTTAAAGACATATTTTTTTTAAAGCTTTTTGATTTCATTCTAGATGCTTTCACTCAACTATATGCAACTTTCCGTCCTCTCCTAATTTTTTAAAAAAGCATATAAGCTAACATTAATTAATATCTTTAAATTCTTTTTTTCTCTTTTCAAATCCTAGCAATCAGCTATTTATTATTCATAAACATTCAATTTACTTTCACTTAAATTATTAATTACATTCTTTTTGATTTTGCAATTTTTTTTGGATAAATAAAAAAAAAAATTACTATTTAAAAATTTTCTATATACGTGTTGCATACATGTTAATTTTGAATTTGGTAAAATATTTCCATTCATGTATAGTTGTTAAATGATATAATTAAATTTTTCTTTGAGTATTAAAATATTTTTCTTTCAAATACAATCTTGAATGGATATTTAATTACATTTACATTTGAACTAACTAAATTATTTTTTCTTTCAATTTAACTTGAATTTAATAATTGATTATTTTTTTTTGCTTGTTCACCATGCTTATTTCAATGGGCAAATTTTTCTTTAAAAATGCTGATATTTTAATTTATTATCAACTATGTTTGAAACCTTTAGGAGTTGTCAAACCTTCATTCATTATGACACACACTCTGTCAAATATCTTTTCTTTTATTATTATGGAAAGGTGTGTTTCCGTGCTAATGACACTCAACAAATTATTTTGAATTTTGTCAGGGCCGCATTTTAATAATGCCTATTTATTAATATTCAATTTTTTCGTGAAGGAATTTTTTACTGTTTTGTCTTTTGTCTATTACACACCTCAGATATTTATAAATTATAATTATTATTTTTGCTCTTTTACAAGCTTCTTTTTTGGATTGATTTTCTTTTTATCGAATTAATTATCGCAAATTTTATATATATATTATGTCATTGAGTAATATTTGCTATTATAAAATTCTATATTTCTTTATTTCAATTTCTTTGTGAATTTTTACTCACCTATGGTAAACTATTTCAGCTACTGACTTCTTTCCTGCACATGGCAATACACCCTTGTTCCGGTGAACGTCCATCGCAAAGGTGGTGGTTGCAGACCTTTCGGGAAGGAGGCCTACTCAATTCATACCACACAAACAGCATCTGGACCAACTTTTGGTAAACAAGCATAGTTCTAAAATCCACCATAGTGCCAGGATGAGAGTTATGGTGTTCCCGGAAGACGCAACCGCTGTCTTGGCGTTTGGAAGGGCCTGTCAGTTTAGCTACCTAGTGATAAAACACCTATATTTAAAATTACCTACAATTGTCTAATTAAGTACATCGCGCTGGGGATCATGTGATCTTTATTTATACCAGTTGCCTTTGTACTTGATTTTGCGTGACGGTTTTGTTTGCTATTTGTATTATATATTTTTTTTTATTGATTGTAGTGATTGGTTATACTTGTTCTGTCAATGTATCTTTGTCGGTACAGGTTGCGGGGAGATTTTATTATTATTTGTTGGCTGCTAGCTCCTTGGAAGTCGTGGGAACTGAAGGTGTCTCACTACTGTCCGGTGTGTTTTAGTGATCCGGGGTGCTGAAGATGTTCCTCGGACGCGTCTGATTTTTTTTTCTCTAGCAGTCAACCCTCTTGGTATTTGGGTTGAACTATCGGTGCTGAAGACGGTCCCGTTAGTCCCCTCTCTTTTTGGCGTTGGAATCTGCCGCTGATTGTGTGGATTCCACCGCACTCTGATGTTTATGGTGGTGAGTTGGCAGGCGTGATGCGAATAATAGAAGCGATCGTCTGTCGACACTGATGATGTTGTGCAGCGGCCTGGACTGTATGAAGGAAATCAACCTACTTATCAAAATTCCTTGAGGGAAGAAAGTGGACGTTATAATACGATCTCTTTAGCCTTTCATTTTTTATTTTTTGCAGCCCCAACTTGAATGTCGGACCAGTTGCGAACCATGTTGTTCTTTAATTACATTTAGTTTCCGATGTGTTCATGGTTTCCTCGTCGTTGCCTGGTTTTCGTGTGGTGCTTCCTTAACTTCGTTTTTTTTTGCTCATCCGGATCAGGTCTCTTCTTGCTGGATTGCTAACAGCAAGGAGGGAGTTGTCTCGAGATGGCGTCTCGGGTTTGGCGGGATTGAGTTGGTCCAGAATCTGCGGCGGAGTATTTTAAGTAGTTAGCCTTAAGTATGTATGAAAGGGATATGGCTAGTTTTGCTATCGCGAGGTTTTAGAGTAGTTTGAAGCAGAGCCGTATATTCTGGAACGGACGATATCTTGCTACACCATTGTAGACTTTAACGTAGTATACTAAAATCGATGATTAATTTTAATTATATATTTTGTACTAGGAATTCTTTTCTAGCTTAGTTTCCTCCTTGTTCGCGTTATTTTATTTGTGGGAGCGCTGCTTGGGATCCGGACCATGGCTTGGAATTCCATCACACGTCAATTGTTCTTTCAGGCTTAACAGAGAATCCACATCACAGCTGTTGGTTGTTAGCCACACTGTTATTTTTATTCAGATTAGACATCTGAAAGTAGTATATTTTAGTAATGTTCTTTTTAAATGTTCGGACGGTGCTTGACGCACAGTATTTATTACTTTCCGATAGACTCGCCCTCACGCGCCCCCACGTTGGGCGCCAATGTCATATAATGGTTTGACATGGGGATATAGGAATAGGTATGGATGGGAATGTAGGATAGGGATAGGGATAGGGATATGTTGGGGATAAAGGATGGGGATATAGGGAATAGGGATATAGGGAATAGGGATAGGGATGGAGGATAGGGATATGGGATGGGGATAGGGATATGTTGGGGATAAGCATGAGACTCGGGGAAATGGGATGCAGGGTCGTGGGTGGTTTGACTTATTTCCTCTAAGACCTCAGTTACCTGTCCGGTTACTACGCTCATTCGTTGGATGTTCCTGTATAATAATAAATTACATAAAGATGGAATAAATATAAATATCTCGGTTTGAGCGCCACTCTATGTTGATGCATAGAGACAATTGTGATAAGGAAAATTAAATGAAAAGCAAGTAGAGAAATTTCAACAATTGTATATTAATAAATAAGATAACTTGCGGGCTACAGTGTATAAAAGTGTATAATTACTTAAGTGATTCACGAGCACCTAATGCGATACAATATTTAAATAAATTAGAACAAAAATCCAAAAGCTAATTCGAAACAAAGACTAGTTCGGTCGGTGGACCGTAACATAAAATAACAATAAATACCGATCACACAAAAGGCTCTCCAGCCTTTTCGCTGCCCTCGATTCCTTCCAGGACGGAATCGAGGAGTGCGTCTTCAAACGTGTGGGGACCGTTGAGTTACTCCGATCTCCTGGCGTGGGGGGGACGTCCTTCAGATGATCATCGTCCACGTCTCCAAAACGTCAGGAAATCGAAAGCCCTGTGCCCAGGGCCCGAGGCTCGGAACTGGCCAAGACGTCTGCTTCCTTCGAACGATCAGGACTGAGAGATCCACTCCTGCCTCGCCTTCGTGTAAAAAGCCCGCTAGCTCCGATAGCGCCGGAAATAGTGTCACGAACTCCGTACAAACTATCCCGTGCGCAGGCGCGATCCGGTCGTACTTTTGCGTAGTGTTGCCCTCGTAAAGACTTTCTTGACTTAGTGTGTTATGTTATAAAATAACATGACAACTGTGATGGAACAGCTACATGCATAATATAATGCTGGAGAAATCACCTATAATGTCCCGAAAACATTACCATCACGTCACGTGCTATTACGCTGAGATAAAAATAGAAACGTTAAGATATGGATATTGATTTACGATCTCTATCTGACGTGGTGGTAATCTGTTTGGACCATAAAGCAGTAAGACTCTACGTGAGAGAACGTGACTCAAAAATGTGTACATTTTCAGAAATTAAAAAAAGTCAGGTTGGCAGTGTGGCGTGACATGCGTGAGGTGACCTTAATGTGATTCATTCAAAATGTACTTCATGTTGGAAGCATATGTCTGATTACGTTTTAAATACCAAGTAAACCAACATTGAAAAAGATTTGCCTGCGGCGCGAGCTGACGTAGGCTTACGTCACGTGATAATGTATTTCTAGCTAAGTATCCAGAGAAGATGTGGACCGCCAAAACAGAGACAGCTGGACTGCGCTACTGGGTATTTAAGAATGCTCAGTCAAAGAAACTGGTACCTAAGCATCGGTGCTGGATAATCCAGGAAGAGAAAAGTTAAGACCCACGCGGTGTCAGATAAAAACAAATTCACTTTTTATGATTATCTGAAAAGACGTACATAAAAATAAATAAGATTAACATTTCTTTTAAAAAAACAAAGATAGAGGAATAGTGAATTAAAGTTAACGCAATCAAAACTGAAGGGTCCAAAGACATTTTTATTTGGCAGAATCGTAAGTTTTTTTACTGCGTTTAATTGTTGAGAGTTGTAAGTTTTGGTGTAGCTAAGCTTAAGAGTTAGAACGGCCCCAGTAACTGCGGCTCCAGCAATCTGGTAGGAGCTGGCAGCTAGCGGTCGTGTAATTTCACTTCCTGGCCGCTGGCGTAATGGCCTACACATTACCGCTTATTTATTCGTCTACCGCTGACCCTCCCCCTTCTCCGGCGGTCACGCCGCCACTGCGCACTGCGAAATGAAAACCGGAATCAAATTCACGATATTTTTAAATAATAAATTTCTATTTAAATTTTGTTTTAATATTTTAAATGTAATATTAATTGTACATTCTTGGATTGCATATAATTCAAATTGTTGTAAACTATATAAGTACATACGTGTAGTTCATACAAATGAAACATTGTTAATATTAAAGTGTTCAGGCAATTGATTGAATTTACATTGAGAAATCGATGAAAAATATAGATACTGTATCTATTTTATATTTTGGCCGATACACCAGGGCACTGTGTACATATATATATATATTGCTTCTATCAGTTGGAATATAGCTACTCATCGCCATTATAATTATATACTGGTGAAACTGTCAGTAAAATGCATGCTGGACATAATGAGTAAGTAACTAACAAACTAGAGTAAGCGACGTAATAAAAAAAGCTTTCTAAAAACTTAAACCGGAAATGGCAATGACACAACTCAAAGAAGAGACAATTATTGGACAAATTTAGTTACTCAGTGATACCCAAATGGCAGAACATGTTCGAAAGCTAGACATCGATAGGAGAACGCTGGATCAATGAGGTAGTTTAGTTTTTCTCAAGTACTTGGCACGCAATGGACATAACTGACAAGAATGAAATTAGAAATGCCTTCACCTCGCAGTGCATTAATCGAGGCTAATATTTATAACAACACAAATATACAAAGGTAATTAAATGTACCCTAAGAATACGCATGTACATATATGTACGTATTATATAATATATCAATCTTTCATAATTATTATTACTAGGATGAGTAACTTAAGTCTATTGGCTAACAGACGAAATTTAATAGAAATTGAAATCGCTGAAAAAATCTCTGTAAAAATAACAGAAAAGCAAATTTTGCTAGTTATTTGTTTTCCAGAGCTAACTTGCTTCTTTTAAACGGGCCGTTTCCAAAATATTGCATAATCGACCTAGATCGTAAACTTTCTTTCACGTTTGTTATTTTCTATATTTTTTCTTTGATCTCTTACACTATTATGGATAATTTTCGATAATTGAAGGCGTCCCCGGAAAAGGGGTCTATAATATGCAAAAACAAAATTGTTCAGGAGAGGAAAAAAACGATTTATTCGATCATGTGCAGTTTTGGAGTATATATGTGATAATAATTATGTTCATGAAAACACTCTTTATCATTGACAATTTTTTTTTTGATAATAAAATATAGACCCCTTTTCTACGGTAAGCATTTTAGTGTTGCTAATATCTCAAAAAGTGTGGAAGTTAAAATAATAAAACTTTTGACATGATGTTATATATAGACCCATTTTCCGGGGACGCCTTAAATTTCAGTGATATAGGTACCTACTTATATCATTATAAAAATGTTAATGTACCTATGTTTTTTATAAATTGTTTTTATGATTTTTTTCTATTTTAGGTCATCGTTGTTTCTTACTTATCTAGTTTTGCCATCATGTTAGGCAATGTTATAATATTGACTATCTGCGAAAATAATAGTTTTACTTGTCGTTATCTTTTATATGTTTATTTTCATTTAAAAATAAACTATTTAAAAGGGTGAACATTAAATTCAATTCTGCCCTCACTATATATATTATTAAAAAGGGATTAATATTGTAAGGAAATAAAAATCAACAATCCAAATGCACACGTCATTCATTTTTATAATATTATGTTAATATAAGTATAGGTACTTGGTGCACTGTAAAAATTCTACTCCGGTGCTTCTAAATCTCTATCTTCTATTTCGGTTCGCGCGAGAACATCTTTACGAGCAATGATATGTTACGTACTCTACTATTGTCGCTGCCATCTTTACCCTACGTACAGGGTTGCCCACTGTTATCATTAAAGAATTAAATGAATCAAAGTTGAATGAACCAATATAATATACATATTAGGAACGTTATCATACAATATTGACAACATTTGACAGTAGGTAAAAGGGAAATAAGTATTTTGGCAATATAAACAAGTCTAATAAAATTTCTTCGTCATTATTTGCCATTATTGTTTTATCTATAAAACAATATCTATCAAACAAAACAACAAAACGTACAATTCAATTTCCATACATTGAAGTTATGGTCATACCAAACTAGACCGGGTTTTTATCGGACGTATCACAGGACCTTACGTTTGGATATGAAGCGTAATTTTTTATGACTGGTAATGTCTCAGGAGCAGTTACCCAAGACTGAGGTTACCATACACTCAAATGTGCTTTGATTAGTTAGTTAAGAGTAGGGATTCTAATCCCGGGATCCCGAGCTATTTTCGATACCTATGAATCCCGGGATTGATAAACATAATCCCGGGATTTCGGGATTGATTTTTTTATCAATTTTTATGGAAAATAAAATAAAAGCGAAAATATAACAGAAAAATACTTTTAATAAAAAATAACTACATTAGAAATAAACTGAGTTTGAATGAAGTTTGATTTACACCCATTTACACCACACCATTCATTTTATTTTTTCACATAAATTATTAAAAATGGAAAGATTGGAAAAAAACAATGCTTCGCACTTTTAACAAAGTAATTCCACCATGATATCATACGTTTTACGGCAGTTTCATATTTGGCTGACTAATTAGATTTATGAAGCGGAAAGGCCATAAGTACGCCATGATTATTTGCTTTACTATTTTAAATCTCGCTAATCCATTCATTAAATTTTTACTATCAGAAACAGCAATCTCCTATTAAATTCACATTATTATTTATATTACAATATTATTTACTCCATTAAACTTGTGTATTTCCAAGATTGAACGTATACAATATTAACAATAAATGTCTTAAATAGTATAAATTATACTAGATTTATTTTTGACCGATTTTATCAATGTTATTTGTAAATATAAAAAAATTATATTAACAATGGAAAAAATGCCAATCCCGGGACCAGTCCCGGGATCCCGGGATTGTCAACTTGTAATCCCGAAATCCCGGGATCAGAATTTTGGCTCGGGATTGGATTCCCTAGTTAAGAGTACCCATAAGAGAGATGATCACGTAAAGGGAATATTAAAAATTGTAGTAAGTAACAAAAGCGAATACAAAACTGCCGAACAGTCTAAGTGAAGAGATCTTCACGTTGGCAGTATGACACCGCAAATTTTTAAATGCAACAGAATTGGCCTTTATGGCGACCAAGTCGGATGGTCCGATGGGTCCAACAGCTGGTTGAACCAACTTCATCAGCTCTTCCCTTTCCTTACACATTTTAGGACATTCCTAGTGATGTGTCAATTTCCATACAATCTTGCAGTGTACCAGAGGCCCGGTTGTAAGTTCAACTGAAATCTGACGGATATCATTCTATCTTTCTATCTATCAATTTAATTTACTGAATAATACCATAGATTTTGAAAATTATAACAGATAAATAATTAGATGTAATATTAATAATTATAAGTATAACTTAAATATAAAGATGATGTGCTCCATATTAACTGAAATATATGTTACAAAAGATGTTACGTTACCTAAAATAACATCACAGCAACGGCTGGTTTAACTGCCCCAAAGATCTTTGTCAATACTATCCTCTCAAAGATATCTCATCCTGTTTGCTGATTGTCCAGCATTATGATCCATATTTACTTACATAGGTACTTATGTACAATTTCATTAATTAAAAAACTTTTATTATCGTGTAATATTTGTCAAGATTGTTTCAGAAAATATTTATATGCTAATGAAGCTTGTCACTGGCAGATATTATAGTTTTAATGAACTAGTAAATTACTCGGCATAATGAATAATATTTTTCTTTCAATATAAAAAAACTAGTTTGGATTTTTTTTGCCAACCTTGCATCTTGTATTTCTAAATTTTCCGCTCTCTACGTCTCTAGTCTCTACGCTCCCCTCTACGACATTTTTATTTATGAATTGGCCGGCTTCTACGAACGCCACGATAGTTTATATTACGTGAGGCTTTACATCCTGCCTACTTAGTCACACATTATGCCAGAAATATTTTTGAACATTATTTTAATAGCTTATTTTTCATTTTGGAGTAAATAAGCTTTTTATGTAAGTTTCCAAGAATTTTTAATATTATTTGTATTTATCAAGATTAACAAACAGTTATAGTGGTAAACAATTACATATTATAATAAACATAATATTGTAACAGTAAAGTTTCCACTTAAACAAATTACGTAAATATATTATAATATTTCAGTGTTGTGTGGGAATAACCTGTTAACTGTAAAATATTGAATTTACAGGAGAGCAATTTTAAGCTTTTTAAAGAAAACATTTTAAAGTAAATAACTGAAGAATAATACGACAATAATTCGATTGTCAATTAGTCCACTAATTAAGAAAAGAATGTTACTAAATATCATGATCAAATTAAAAAATTTCTTTGGCCATGTTTTGACAAAACTAACCGCTGTGTTTGTTTACTTATCATCATAGTATTATAATAGCGTTTTGAGCATTTCAAATGAAATATAGATATCGGGTTATTACCAAATGGAAGATGATACTATAGCAACCCAATTTTTACTCTTAACATAAAATGACCCAAAAAGCAGTTATCAGGTTATCAGTTATCATCGTAGGCCAATGGGTAAGGCACTAGTTCGATGCCTGCTGTGGTCACAACATATTTATATTATATATTGTAGAGCTTTAGAGTTTTTTTGTTTGTTTAACTACAGTTATTGAATATTGTCGTCTGTTGTAGTATTTAACTTAAAAGAAAATATATTATTATTAAGAGGGAGCGTAATGCCACTAATGGTATGTAACGACAGAATACGACGAGCTTGCAATTAAAAAGAAATACTGATAAATTATATTTAAACTGTTTTTATTAACTTAACTTAACTACGATATTGTGACCATATGTAATAAAATTTGATTCAATTTAAATGAAAAACCTTTTAAGTTATAGACATTTTTTTTAAACAATCGATGTTTTTTTCAAATTTAATATAAAATACATAAAAATATGAATAATTAAAGAATGCTCTCATAATTTCTGAAAAAACATATTGTAGTGTAGGATTTAATTGTGAAAAATAACTATAAAACTTCATTTAGTAGCAAGAATTGGTGATTCAAATTACGCAAATTTTATAATAGTTTTTCTTAATTGTAAATTGATCCCTGAATTTTGAATTGATTTATTATCGAAAAAAATTAACAAATGGCACGCTTAGTGTGCTATCGCTAAATACCAATATACCTAAGCGTTATGCTACCCCTTAAGGGCGATGCTTATACCAGCAGAGGCATCTAGCGGAAAAATACGAAGAGAATTTTTTAACTCAAAGATAAACTTACAATTATTGTAAAAAAAATGTGAATTTGTTACATATTTATATCAACAGTTACGTTATTATTACATTATATTTTATGATCATATTTATTATTAAAATTGAGTTTATTAAGTTTTCAATTTTTTACCGTGTAGATTTTTGACTAATGCATCGTTTTAATATTTTTTATATTTATTTAAAAATGATTTTTTATATTGATTTAAAAAAGTGGCATAGGTTGCCGGGCGCGGGTCTATAGGTACATATTTTGTGTAATGGATGTGGGTTGCTTTAATAATACTTACGAATAATTTGAAAGACGAGCATAAAAAATATATCATGCACCTCTTAAATAAAATATTTCTCACTGTATCTCAAAAATAAGTCGGGCTTGTTGACTTTTTCCACAAAACTTGGTCCATAAAAACATGCTTTTAATAACAATCCTCACACAAAGTGAACATCCTCTTACGACTACTTGGGTGACGAGGGGGAGAGTCGTGGGGGGAGCGGGAGTCATCTCCATGGCAACAGTTCCTCACCTGCGGAGGGGCTTTCGCCGAAACTTTTATGGCGATTGATGTTCAGGCATTATTTTTGATGTCTGAATGAATAGGCCGCAATTCTAGGGGACATTTGGCACTACTAGTGGCTCGTGGTGGGAAAGATTATTAAAACTATGTGAATAATATAATATTCTCGTAAATATTTATCTTGAATATACGAATGGAACCATAATGAAAAGTTATTTCTAAATCGTTAACGAATTGAAAATATACTTGTTGTGGATATATGTGTCGCTAGATTTCAAAATCAGCCAAGTCCATAATAGATGAATAGGGGAAAAATATCTTTTTGTTTTCTCAAATACATAGTCACAAGGGTGAAAGTTTATATTATTTCGAGTATAGAATATTTAAAATTAATAAATTCCACATTTTGATAATGCAGAAATGTTAGGAAGCAGTAGTTTTTCAGCAATTCACAAAAAAGTCAAAAATATCTAAAGGTGGACTTGGCTGATTTTGAAATGTAGCGACACATATAATAATAATATGATCTACATAATAAATAGTATAACAGTAGTACCTATTTAGTTATTAGCGAGTGCACCATTTTGCAAGTCTCGTTGTGGGACGAGACCGCTGTGATTAGGGATGACCAGGAGGTGTAGGTGGAGAGTCACCAGGAGGAGAGATGAGAAGTCGAGATTTAGTGCTTGCTCCGATGGATGGACGAGCGAGTTTTATTTACAGCGCAAACAGTTGGTACAAGAGTATGTTACAAGAGCGTTATGTTACAAGTTACAATACTTATGATACTGTTCCGAGGTCCGAGTCTCGGTGGAACAGAATGCTGTGCGGAGCAACTGACACGAAGTTTACTGATCGGACTGAGATTAATATTGATACTAATACGTATTTAGACTGACCGACTCATCAACTATAACCCGCTAATTATATGCATGAATATTTGGTAAATTGTGACTTATTGCTGATGAAATTTGTAATTGAGAAATCTGCTGCCCTCCGCATTATTGCACTTCGAATGTTGCGATCCCATCGAAGAATTTCACGAGTTTAAAATATGCTGACTGTAGCTGCGACGACTATGCGATAGTTTAAATGACTTGCTAATTCTTACACTAATGAAATAATGCTGACAAGGCCCGACTTTGATTTAAAATACAAAAGTCGATTGCCAATCGTAGCTCAATTTGGGAAGCGCTTCAGAGAGTATTAGTGAAAAATTGTCGTAATTAGTATGACAGCTTTAGCATAGTGGTCTATGAGCGGCAAGCGCGATATCTAGAGAGATGCAGGTTCGATTCCTGCGGGTTGTCTTACTTTTTTCAAAAAGATTTTTTCTATTGGTTATTTCATTCTATTTTTATTTCGTCTATTCATTTTTTCAGAAGTGTTTTCGAAATTATGTAGTATGTTCAATACTTAGAATATTACATTTTTAAATCTTGTGAATTATTCATTGAATACAAAAAATAGTTTATGAAACATATATTTTTAGATTCTACAATTTTGAGTAGCTGGTGTTAATAATACTGCTATACACATATTATTTTCAGGGCTATAGGCTATAACTGTTTTATTTTTAAGTATGTTTATATATGGAAAAAAATACTAATAAATTCGATGATTTTATTATTTTACGAACAACCCATGGCGTGGTCGCCACCTTGGCGATAAAATCATTTCAAAAAGTGCGTAGCGATGACTGAGTAACCGGCCTTTGAAGACGTTCAAAGGACAGACGCGAGTGGGAGACTCACTCTCATACAAGCGGGAATAAAGTATTAGGCGCGCATAAACATAAAGGAGACGAGAGGCATTACACGTGACATCAAACAAACAAGATATTGCACGTCGCCACAGTGTCTTCTCTCACTTGCTCTCTTCCCGTCTTCTGATATCCTGGTGACTTCTGATTACGGTTTGGAATTTATTTGAATTCAAATATTATTTTGATATATTTACGGTTGACGCAACCAAATATATTATATTATTTTGATTTATTTTTTCACCATTTTAATGATCACAATCATCAGCCGGGGTCGATCTATTGCTAGATTAAGCCCTTGTCTAGCTCCTTCCACTCTTCTCGGTTCGTAGTTCTTTGCAAACTTTATGAGTTCATCGATCCAGGAAGTTTTATGGCATCTCTGTGATTGTTAAGTTTAGTGTCCATTAGGATTTGTCCAGCAATTATACATCACTCGGTATCTAAAATTGGTTAAAAAGTATCGATTGTTTTTGACGTCCTAAGCTACCTACAGGGTTTTCAGTGATAACGGCCTTGCTTGCCGTTGAATGCTAAGAGAGGTGGAGCCAATCAAGTACTTTCCTGGACAGTAAAAGATATAAAGTCCCATTCGGCTCATTTTTTTCCCCAGTATTTTTTTTTAATACCTATATTTTCAATTATAAATAATTGTTCATTCTTAAATCTTGCATATATTGTACATATTGGATAAACAAATATAAAATATGATGTATATTATAAACTATAATTAATATAGAATGGGGCACGACTAAAAGTATGGCTGAGTGGACCTATCCATGCCTAATAAGAGCAAGGTGGGATGCATTCAGGGAACACAGAATTAATGAAAACTGAAATATTTAATGGGTGTGGAGTAACATGCAACTGATCTCAAGTGTGGAAGAATATGAGATAAAATTAAACACGTGTCAAGAATATATCATTCTAAGCTTGTCCTTCGTTCTGACAACTGCTTTCGGTTTAAGCACTGACGCTCATTCAATATTGTTATATTTGAAGGTTTCAACACACACAATTGCACGTTTATAATGTGTGTTTCATTTTTGTAGGACACTCACACATTCAAAACCCTGCTTCAAAATGTAGTGGGGTATATATACCCTATCTGAATTGTATTTATTAATCTGTTCTGTGGATGCACTTTTTTTCCATTTCATTGACATTTTCATTCGAGACAAGCTTCATCCAACTGATTTAGGTAATTCGGGAAAGAAAGCACAGGAAACTACCTTAACGCCGTCTGTCTGAATCCTCGAGCACTGTTTACGTCCAAATAGTTTCAAAATGTACAAAAGTAACCGGAAACACAATAATGGGAATGGGACAACTGGACGCCAGAACAATTGGGCGTCACACTGTCAAATGAAATAAATAGACGTTCGTTACGATTTTACACAGAAATTTTAATCAGTGTGTATACCTATTTAAATTCTCACCAAGTATTATATAATAATATAATATAATTAAGAAATTCATTCAATTGAGTGGCGCCTAGTTGTCCCGGCGCCGAATCGTTCTAGACCCACAATAAACATCGCCTTGTATGCCTTGGCGATGGATTATTATGTTGGTTAGGAAGATACATATGCATTTGTGTTTTTTTTTTCAAAATTTGAATATAAGAAGACGTAAGAAATAAAATAACAATTTCCAATCCGCAATAGCCGAAATAAAATCACGCGAGAGTGTTGACAGAAAGCCTAATAAAGTGCAAAGCATAACAAAACATCAAAAATGCATCAGTGAACAATTTGTTGGCGTTATTCGGTTACACGCGTCGTGTGTTCCCCTTTTGCGCGAAAACCCCCGTCATCTCCAGCCCGCGGCTTTTACGAACACTCATCCACATAACAGGGAAATGTCTATGGTATAATATTATATTAATAAAGTACAGTTTCCTAATTCGATTTGAAGGTTGTTTTTATTTTACTTGTTTCACTGCAAATTCTTGGTAGCACGACATATTATTACAAATAACAAATGTCTACTTCAACATATTTGGTAAGTATTAACTTAACATATTCAGAATATTATACGTATACAGTTGGTTATATCACAGTTCACCGTTAGATGTCTTATCGAAAACCGGTGGCCGTTAACCATAACCATAACCGATAACATTCAGATAAAATTCATGTATAAATTAAATACGTAATAAAAACTAGCGGAATACAAAGGAAAAATGAAGAAAATAGGCACGTGAGTAAATTAGAAATACACTCATATTGCATATTATACTTATATAAATTCTGAAAAATGCAAAAATAGGTTGGAAAGTAGGTGCTCGTAAGTATCAAGTTGTATAGCTTACAATGAACTGTGAAACCATAATTTTATTCTACGGTTATTATAAATATTATACTCAAGTCTGATTTCATAATGATGGATATTTTCAATTGATAATATCTGTTGCATACCCGCGTCATTCGAGCGGTGTAAAAATACGAAGACGTGGATTGCGGATTCGAACCCGCGGCTTGACAAACAATTCATATTGATTTTTTGATCCAGTACAAGGACTCAGTGGATTGAGTAAAAACAATTATTTCTTCTGAAAAGTCTATTAATAAGTACAACCTCCATCCACGGAGGCCCATATACTCCACTTAAGATCGAGTGTAGTAATTTACTTTTTTATATTCGTTATGATGAATAGCCAGTATTGGGTGTCATATGATAATTTTAGTAAAACTAGACATACTATAATAACTAATGTTCTGCCAGTTAGCCATTTCTTCATTAGAAGGTCGCAAGGACACTTAGTACCGGGAGGGATGACGATTAAATATTATCGTCCCCTGACAATTTCAGATAAAGGTAGTCGAACCTCTACACTTACTGGGGAGACTTAAGGCTATACCTCAGCTGAGGCATGGTGTAAAAAGATCGTGACTAGGCGATGCGCGGATTGTGCAAATGACGCGAGCCGAACGAAATATAATTGTGTCGCTACATTTCAAAATCAGCCAAGTCCACCTTTAGGTATTTTTCACTTTTTTGTGAATAGCTGAAGAACTACTGCTTTATAACATTCCTGCATTATCAAAATGTGGAATTTATTAATTTTAAATATTCTATACTCGAAATAATATAAACTTTCACCCTTGTGACTGTATTTGAGAAAACAAAAAGCTGTTTTTCTCCTATTCATCTATTATGGACTTGGCTGATTTAGAAATCTAGCGACACAATTTGTCATAAAAATCCAACATTCGTCCATTTAATGTTATGTTTATTGTTATATTACTAATAATAATAGTATATTCATTGACATGTTTTCTTTTTCAAGTAGGTAAATGCGGAACGGTTTTAATCATCTTTACACGATTTAAGAATATATTCCTCCGACGCCATCACAAAACAAATTGACGTGCTCACAAGTCGACTATCGCTCTCCCAATGGCAACGCGGCCAAAATTACGTCCCACATAGTGTTGAAAATTATTTGCCATTTCACTTATGTACGCTCTTAAATTCTTGAAAATTAACATTGATAATTTATAGAAAAATATAATTCTGTAAAATATAAAGCATTCTTCTCCTTAGTTATTTAATTATTGGACTCATCTCCATCTCAATCTTGATAATACAAGTACTTATACCTACAACCTGTATAATAATTATTACAAGATAAAAAGAACTTTTGTATACCTACAACGTTTTTAAATTTTCTGTTGAATCATATAAACTTGACTTGACTAGCAAACGATCAAAAAAAAATTGTACTTGATATAAATAATACTGAAATGTCATATTGATTTCCATAGTAACGCACGTATATATTAATAATAATCTAGTTGCTAGGACCTAGCAACCAATAATGGTGTCGAAATAACTTTTCATACAAAACAGAATTAACTGAAAATGAATTCAATTCTACTTAAAGATGGCTAAAAGTATTAAAAAAATGCATTGGCGTCGTGTTCTGATATATTCTAAAAGTTTAAAATGTCTAGCGATTCGGGAAGTTAGTTAAAAATCGATTGCAAGATTTGTACCGGACAAATAAGAATACGAGCTAAGAAAAACGTTGTGAAAAAAATATGTCAATAATAAATTAATATTATTCAATATAATAGTGTTACCACTTTCAAAAATGTTTCGAATTTAATGAGACTTATAATATTGAATATTACTCACTTCTATCAGTCTCTGTTTTCCCTCCCCTATAAAATATCATGTTCGTTGTGAGAGAAGAAGTGAAACGGGCCGTTACTTTGACACTACTAACGCACTAACTTTTGTTCTATGGCTTCTGCAACAGTTAAGTATTTGCGGTGGTTTATGGGGGTCGATATCGTACAAACGTCTCCTTGTATGTCAAAAATAATTCCAAGTAATGGGGGTCGCGAATGTCATCCACAGGGATATTGATACGACGCACTTAATATCTTGTTTCTTATACTTATTCGACAATATTTTCAATATTTTTACTCTATTGCATTATATAAAACAGTTGAATCTAACTAAAAGATCGAAACTTAACATTTTCATATAAGTATATATAATTTTAGTATTTACAACAAATAGAATGTATATTTTTCCTTTCATTCAGTATTATTGAACTTAATTTTCACTTATGAGAATGAAATAATTTGGCGATGCCATCTGGATGCTAATACAACCGGACGATTACATTTTTGCATTTTATAAATCTTTAATAGCGCCAAGACGACAATCGTCCAATTAGTAATCGTACAAATAGCATTGTCAAGTCAGTGGCGGCTAAATGATGGATATTGTATTAATATGTAAATACTGGAGAATAGCATAACCAACACTTTATATATGAAGATTTTTCGCTATTAATAAACCATCACATACTCCACCCACCGTGCTTTAGATAGTGTAGCGCACGTCTCTGAACTTATGGGTCATGGCGACTGGCAAAAAAATCAGGTTTTTTTTTCAAATATGTATAAGAGCTAGGGATTGCAACACCGGTATTTAAAAACCGGTATTCCAATATTTATCAATACCGAAATACCAGTTCTTAAAATCCAAAATACCGGAATTTTCGGAAAGTATTAATAAAGTACACTCGTTTACGTTTTTGAAATTGAATTATAAGTTATGTGCTGCTAAAATGCAAATATATCGAGTGAATCTAACAGAGGTGAAAAAATAATAAAACAAATTTCATCAAATATATTTAAATAAGTACCTAATTGTCGCGATGAATTATCAAAATATTATTTCGAAATAGAAAACATCCGTGACAAAAATGTTCAATTATTCTATAATTATTGATGGCGTTGAATTTGAGAAGCTTTTCCTGCAGCCGGACTTATTTGCACTTGATGAAATTTTGAGGGCTTTAGTTAAAATTATCAATACCTATGTATATTCAAATTATTTGTAAAAAATCACTAGTTCTACAATTATGATCAATACATATTTTTAATATTTTAAAAAGATTTTAATAGCTATATTTATTGATAATCACCTACTTCTGTTTTTTAATGTTTAAGAAATACCGGTATTAATACCAGTGTTCAATAAGAAATACCGAAAAACCGGTATTTACATTTTCATTCGGTATTGCAATCCCTAATTAGAGCTAATGCAAGGACTATATGAGTTGGGCAAATGAGTAATACACATAATTGTAAGTGTCAGTAAGTAAAGTGTCATCTAATAACTTTGACTCTGATTCCATATTATTATATTCTCATAGGAGGACTATAATCTATATAGTATAATGTATATCCATTATCCATCTACATATGTGATTTTCCCAAATCTTGAGTGTTGTTGCTGGGGTTGTATTCACTGTTACTACTGCACTAATGTTTCACTACTACCTCCTATTTTCCTGTTATTGGGTCTGATTACTTGTTATTAAAAAATACTCATGCTGTGGAAATTGGACGATTTGAAGCCGCCATCTGGACACCGAAAACTAGACGTATGCCATCTTGATGTCGATAAATATGAATTAAATATGTGAAAAAATGATACTGAGATTAGTACGAGTATTTTCAAAACAAGTCTCATTTAGAGTATTTAAAAAAAATGTTAATGAATCTATTAAAAGAAGTATGAAAAGGACATTTATGTTATCGTGTTGCCGTAGTATGTTTGTACAAAACTTGAGTATTAACTGATAAGTTAAATAATCGATATATTATTTAAAATGATTTCATCCGACAGAAGATATCATAAAATATAATTTAGAAAAACGTTCAATATTTCAAAATGTTATGTTCAAATTTGTCTTGATTGCTGTGGGCTTACGAAATAAGCTCAAAAAGTTTTATAAATTTGGCAGTCGAGGAAAATTTTCTGTTTCCTAAATTTTCCCGAAACTACGCGCTGCGTGCATAAAATAATAAAGGGAAGCGTAAAGTGTGATAAAATGCAAAAATCCTCACCTGACGGAGAACAAAATTTTCAGAGAAATGTATTATTATGGCGTGTAGGTGCTGCGGAACAAGCCAACGATGGAACAAAGTGAGGAGCTTTGAAACTAGGGATGACAAAAGTGGAAAATTGAACTTTTTTATTAGCTAAGTAACTTATTATTTATTTTCATAGAAATACGTAGATATCCTTCAATATCGTACCAAATAATAATCAAACCGGTCAAAATACTTACTGTTATTATAAATATATTGTTCAATATATTTTTTCAATTGGCCATAGAGCCACGAAGGCAATTTATAATTCGTATCTACTATTATTACAATGAACACAGAATTAATTTTCTCACTCACATGTACTATACTCTTACTTAGAACCCTGAGCTATATACCCAAATACAAGAGCATTGTTTTTTTCATAAAAAACTGTGTTGATTTATTTATGATATAATTGTGTTAAATTTATGAAGGATTTAATAGGTACTTATTAAAATATTTATTTACAGTTTTAAATTTATAATATTATAATATGTGAAAATACTAAAATATATTACAATCATTGGGCAGAGTCAAATTAGTTCTGAATGAGGGACTTCTATAGATATTTTCATTAATCACTGAGTATGACTTTTACTACCTTACTTAGTTAGTTCCTACATGTGACTATTTAGTGTCTCGGCCTTAGTTACCACCATGTAATGATTGCATTTTGTGAACACAGTCTTTACATTTTTTATGATAACATTTTCATATATCAGTGCTATGACTCGATAGTTAAAACATCTTACTAGAGTAAAAATGCTTCAATATATGACTGACGTTAAAAAAAGACATGTTTACTTCCTAGGTACATAGTAATTGTATAATAGATCTTTTTTGATTCTCATAACGTAGCAAAATTCAACATATCGATATATGTTTCATTATTAACTTTTTTTAATTCTCTAGTACCATAAAAATATATATTTTACAACGTTTTTCTTAGCTCGTATTCTTATTTGTCCGGTTATTCTTTGTCCAGTACAAATCTTGCAATCAATTTTTAACTAACTTCCCGACAAGCTAGACATTTGAAACTTTTAGAATATATCAGAACAGGATGCCAATGCATTTTTTAAATACTTTTAGCCATCTTTAAGTAGAATTGAATTCATTTTCATTTAATTCTGTTTTGTATAAAAAGTTATTTCGATACCATTATTGGTTGCTAGGGGGTCCTAGCAACTAAATTATTAAATAATATATACGTGCGTTACTATGAAAATCATTATGAAATGACATTTCATTATTCAGTATTTCTATCAAGTACAATTTTTTTTGATCGTTTAAGCTAGTCAAGTCAAGTTTATATGATTCAACAGAAAATTTAAAAACGTTGTACATAAAAAGTTCTTTTTATCTTGTAATTATTTCAATTAAATTACAAATGTTTATCACATTTTATTATATTATGATCCAAAAAAAAACAAACCTACAAGACGCCACGGGGCCAATTGTATTAGTCCCTACTTACTAGTGTAGCAGTACTGTAGTAGTAACAGTAAAACGAATAACCACATAAATATCCATTTCCCAGACCATAAAATAAAATCAAACCCGATATGAAAAACCCAATGGCGAAGAATGGAGGTAGGCTGTTAAGATCCGATATAAATAATGCAAACAAAGTGCGACAAAGTTTAGTGTATACTATTTATGTCGAATTCTAACCGCCTACCTCCACCTTTCTCCACTGACCCGTACCTAACACATTGTAGGATGATGACTAAGATGTAAATTAGTCATAAAGAAATATCTATAATGTGAGAGAAGAACGAGATCGTCAAAGAAACATATTAAGTAAGTCGTATTTTAAAAACTATTTATATAACAATATGTGTGTTTTAGTTTTTTAAGATAACAACCCTAACACGAGGCACAGTATCACAGTGAGAGGAAGCCTAAAAAGATTTGCAGGCGCTATAAAGGAGGATTTGTAAGGTGCTACAGTAAAAGAGAAACATTACAGCAACGAGATTGAAAAAAAGCGAGTGGAAATGAAAAATAGGTGTAAGGAGATGTGAAAACACCTATCATAAATCATAAATAACAGCTAGTCCTGTACTGAGGTGGTGGTGCGATGACTCTGACTAAAATAGGAAGGGGTGTGTTTAGGTTTTACATTTTGAACATTTTTTTTTTAAATAAAGTCACATCGTATTAATTAAAATAAAACACAATAATTTATGTATTATTTCCACCGCTTGGTTGAAAAATAATCGAAACCGGTTTTGTACATATACAAACTATTGAATATAATATGAACAATAATTATTAACTTCACTGTTCAAAAATGTATCAATTTAATGTACTTATATATTATTAGAGACTTTCACGGTTTTTTTTATCGTAATTACTTAAAAGGCTTCCACGCGGATGTTCTACCTCCTTCATTCCTCGACGTTTTATGCTCATTGCCAGGCCATTATTAAGAGATAATGTGTTGATAAACGTCAATGAATGCAAACGCCGCTCTAAGTAATGTGTCAAAATGGGTAGAATTTGCTTAGCTTCTCTGAAAACATTACTATAATCATATTACATAGACTTATATGCTTATATGGTTTGTGGGTTAATGGTTTTTTTGTTAATGACTATTAATTGCGTTATAATATAATAATATTTATTGTATGCAGCTTAAGTAGGTACCTAAATATAATTATAACTATGACAAAAAGTTATTTAATTAAAAAGGACATTTACGATGTACCTACTACCTACGTTGACTGGGGATAAACATTTAGAGTGTTAAAATGGCATGATTTGACTGATTTATCATCTCAGGTGAGCGTCAAGTGACGACAATATGTAATCATCGTCCTCTTTCACTTATCGATGGTTTTCTCTTTACCTGCAGCTATTCCTAGATACCGTTTGTATAACCTTTTCGAAAACGGCTCACCGGTAGAACATTCAGCTAAAGATATTATGTTAAAACTAATCACATTTTTACATAATCATAATGCAACTAGATCTGAATATTATTAAATATACAATTTAAACTAAGACTACAAGAATTCGGTTCCGGCCTAATCCCTAACACTAAAATTTAAACTCTATCTAAGTCTTACGTCAAACTTAGTTTCAAAGAAAATACGTAATATGATAGTAATAAATCATAATGGTGTCCGTAAAATTTACAGGATAAAGTAAAGTTATAAGATTTCAGTAACATAGGTACATAATATAAAGATAGGTGGCATTTACAGCTACGACATAGTATTTATTTATATAGACCGGTGGTTCCTAAACTGAAGATGCTGCTCCCTTAACTCTCTTAAAGCTCCTTCCAGGTTATGCGAAAAGCTTCAGCGTGTATTTGAAAAAAAATACTAATATTTATAAAATATTACGACTATTTATTTTCTTAAAAAAAAAAAAAAACTGCGTAGTTATGTTAAACAATACCTACCATAATAAGTTTATTGTTGTGAATTTATCACTTCACAGTTTCTTAATTTTTTATATATTATAATATATAGTAAAACAAATTTATTAGGCAGTCGTTAGTGTCAATATTATGTTTGGGGTCCGTGTTTAGTAAAAACAAAATCAAGCACTGGACACAGTATAATATTAATGTGCGGTTAATAATATAGTGCAAACCCTTATTTCTATTATGAATTTTTATTCTCTCACCAAACATAAGTGCAGTGTTCTCAGATAGTTGCAGATTTACATTTTCAGAAAAAGAGGAAGAGGGTAACTTCATCTTCGACTTTACCATTTTTTTTCATTTTAAATTACATAATATATTGAAGAGAAACACTTTTTTTAAAAACATGTTATGTTATATTATAATATATTACATATATTAAAAAGTTGCATACGGCATAATTTTATTCTTCCTCTACATTAATATTTCAAAAAAATTGCTCGCATTTACATGGTTTTAGGTTTTTGTTTATTATTTAGTACCTTCTGTCCAGTTTATCATTTTTTTCTGTAAATATAGTAATTCTGAATTAAGAATAAAGTAATTTGAAGTGTTACTTTATTAATTTTAATAAAAATGTCATAGTGCAGTGAATAAGGCACAGATCTTTTATCCGGGGGCACATTATATTTATGTAATTTTATCAAAGCCTGAGTGTTTAATGTATGTAATTGTTACACTTATATTACCAAATACACTACACTCGCAATCATATTATGGAGTAGGTAATTGCATTCTGAAATTTGACATGCCCTCTAAAATCAGGTATACTTACTAATGCTAATTTCATTGTGGTTTATGTGCATGTTCTATAAATAGGATGACGTTGTTTTTTCTAGTATACCTACATATTTATTAATAGACACATAATCCGCTGTTAACTCTAAATATATAAATAATCGACTTACCAACTTTTGGCTGAAACCCCACAATTTATGTATATATATAATTTTTTACTTATTACTATTAAAAGAAAAAAAATGGAAAATAAAGCTTACCTATTGCTTATTTATTTCAAATGACAAAACATCATGAAACATTGATTTTATTCTAAATTTAGGGGCTGGGATAATAAAAAAGTTTGAAAAGCATGATATAGACTATTGCTACGACATAAAATTTCGCTACGCCTCTACGGGAACGCTTTCTACGGCACGAGGTGAGGCAATAAACTTAAGAAAACTTTGCAAATGACTACACGCTGTTGCTTCCAAGTTAAAAGTTAAGCGAGAAAGCTTCTTCTCTACTTAACTAAGCACAAGTTTTCACTCACAAAGAAAGTCTTGAATACCTAATGTGACGCACGATGGAAGGAATCTTTTGATGTCTGTCAGGTCTCTACTCGTGTGGGGGTATATTAGCTACCTGCTGTCATATTCAAATATCGCAGGCATTGCGGTCCATCGATTAAATTGCGATGAGGGATAAATCAATTTACAGTTCCTAAGTCAAATTTTCAAAAATAAGTTATTATAGTTAACCAATTTTTCAATACATACTATTTTTGAGTTTCTATCATAAAAAAATATGATAGATTTTTTCAACTATGTAAATATATAAAAATCAAAAATAATATTTTTCTTATTAAGTATCATTGTAGAATCTGTATTACATATTTTTTTTTATAAATTCGTGTAATGCATATACCTACGTTTAAAATGTACATGTATTTGATACCAAAAACCGCGATTAAGAGGAACGGAAAAAAAGGTTCATTTATATAGTTAATTTTGCATATAAACAGTAATCTAATTTTATCTTTCTCAATCTCAATCTTTATCTCTCTACAAAAATTATTAATTATTATATTTGAATATGTAGACATAAGTAATTCCACAAATCTGATCTTCGATCATCTACCGAGAAAATTCTTTCATGACATCTATTTCTGTCGGTTTTACGATAATTAAAAATATACCAATGTTTAAGTAATTTTTAACATGTTCTTTTTATACATGATTTTTTTCCACCGTCCAAATACCGTGGCATTCATATTTTAAAAGTTCTTTTGAGTGCATGTGTGGTGATTGTAATACTGTCCTACTATATAAAAAGTGTTTTTGGTTTTAGCAAAATGAGAACCCAAGTTTTAAACTACTTTTCTCCTATATTATATAAAATTATTGTATTGTTTTGACATAACCCCCAAATAAACACTGTCATTTTTCACATTATGTCAAAACAATCCAATAATTTTACATAGACTTTATACCTTTGTCATTTTGTATAAAAAAGGCTAAAAAACACAAAAACCTATATTTGACATGTTTTCTTGATTTCACTGATACATAAAATTAACTTAAATATAAATAAGTATATAGTAGAAGAACGTAATAGAAGAATACGTACACATATTTAAAGGATTTATTTTAATTAAATGAATAATAAATGAGTAATATTAATTTTAGTAATCTGTGTGCCTTTTTGAGTGTTCCTCATAAATTTAATCGGTCTCCATTGGATTAATCTATATCGAAATACCGTTTTCTGTAAAATCCAAAATGACGAAATCGAATAACGAATGATAAACATCCCTCGTTAAAAATCTGTTGTTTCGCTAAAAATCAAACATAGTAATTTACATACACATTTATTCATTTTGTATAACATTTGATATGGTATTTTTTGTACCTATTAATCGACACAATATTACCTATTTCAAATAGTTGAATTATTAACTGACTCATTAGCCCCTACCAGGTGTACTGCCATGTTTCAGTTTCGTATCGTCTACTCTTTATTATATGGAGGAAGTCTTTGTGATTTGGTTGTAGGCAAAGGCTATACGCTTGTTATATTGTAAACATTTTGTGAGTGATCTGTTTATCCTTCAGCATGTAGCATCAATGAATGTGAAAAGTTCAAACATTTTTGTTGCCTAATAAATACTGTCTACTTTTCTACTTAGGAAAATAGGAAAAAAGACGAGCGGCCAATTTGGTTTTCTTTCGTTTTCACAAAAGAACTCTTCATGAAAATTTTTGAAAGTTTCTAGTAAGTACACTTTTTTGATGTGTGGCTATTAATTACATTGGAAAGTAACCAGCTACAGTACAACAGAAACATATAATAGTAAACTCTATTTTATTCAATTGAATAATACACAAGAATTAAAAATATAGGAGACTTTATTAAATATAGGTAAACATTTTGGGTCTAGGATGATTTGGCGCTGGGACAACTGGACGCCACGCAATTCAAAAATAAATAGACGTTAGGTATTTATATGTACTTTAAAAAAATATTTAATATTATTAATAATATTTAAATTTTTATATTATGATTTGTCCGTGAGAATTAAATATGCACAGGTAAATAATGATTTAATCGTGCATATGTTTAAGTTCCAACGAAAAAAGAGTTTTTTATTTTTATTAAGCCTTAGGCATGGTAATTCTCAATCCGCAATAAAAACAAACATTGTGTTAAGAGTAAAATGAATTAAAACTACTAAGTAATAGATAGAACCTGATTAAAATTCATCGTCTAAGTTCTGTTTACGCGTCTACAACAGTGCGACGTCCAATTGTCCTGGCGTCCAGTTGTCCCATTCCCAACATTTTTAGACATTAGATAATATAGAAAAATAATACAAATATTAGAACCAAACGGGACATGGACCCACAACAATCGCAATCCGGTGGCTGTTGAGGTAACAAACACCTCAGCAGTTTATTCCAAATAGTTTATAACTCTATAATATCCTTTTGTAATTGTTGTCGGTCCAAAATAACTCTGATAACTTTTAAATCAATTCTGTATACAAGGAGGTTATCTAAACATAATACTTAGGTATCAACTGATGCACATGTACAATACAACCAACAACACATTTTTATTTGAACACTTTGACATTTGGTTAAACTAAAAAAATATATCACCAAACCGGAATTATGTATACGACATGTCTCTATTCATTGTATTATTTTTTATCTCGTTTGTTTCATGTATATTGTAATATATTATATAATACATATACAAATGTGCATGTTACAAAAGTACATTGGCATTGCATTTTGTTGAAAATATTTCACATACGGCATAATAATAAACTTTACTTTCGATGGCTTGTGGGCATGTAAGACGGCAACTATAACTTGAGGTAAGGTGTGATGAGTATTTAGTAGAGATTGAGATGAGTAGCCGCAACTCAAGTTATTATTGTTATTATTTGTCTCGCCCTTTATAATTAGCGCGGCTGCGTAAGTAGCGTCAAAATTAAAGTTGAAAAACATTACTATTCTTACAAACGTTAAAAAATATAGATACGGGGCAAATGCACAACTAAATGGAGGTCTCATACTTGTAAGTGTTGTAATAGAAATAATTTACATGCCCTCTATTTGCACGTTTTGAAGTTCCCGTATGGTAAAGATTGACCGCTGGTAGTAGTTGTCACCGTATCCAGGGGACACCAGCGTGCACCATACCTCTGACCGTCCCACCCAAAGAAGATACTTATGCTATCCGCATGAGAGATGAACCTAGCCTCTGAGGGTCTCGAAGATTGGGTAAAGCCAGCAGAGCATCTCCCACCAGGAGCCAGTCTCAGGTACCGTACATGGGAAGCCCTAAACAGACTGAGAATCATGGTAGGGCGAACTCTAGACAACATGGTGAAGTGGGGGTTTTTTGATGACCAAACCTGCGAGTGCAGTGAAATGCAAAGCATGGAGCACCTTTTTTCATGCAAGGCTTGCCCAGTAAACTGTAATTTTGACGAGATCATACAAGCTGAGAAAATGGTGTTGCGCCTTCACTAACTTCTGGAGCGACACACTATTATATAGGTATTAAAGACCCGATACGACGAAGTTATGCCTTCTATAGTTTTAGTGTAAAATCTTTGGTTTAATACTAAAACTACCGTTAAAGAGATAAAACAGTTTATAAATAATTACAAGGTGAAAAGAACTTTTTATATACTTACAACGTTTTAAAATTTTCTGTTCAATTATTATGCTCAATATGCTAAAACTTGTACTTGATATGAAGTAAATAAATAACAAACAAATAATAAATACTGAAATGTCATTTTGATTTCCATAGTAACGCACGTATATATTAATAATTTAGTTGCTAGGACCACCCACTTAGCAACCAATAATAGTGGATATGATTATGGATTTCTTCCGAAATAACTTTTCATACAAAACAGAATTAACTGAAAATGAATTCAATTCTACTTAAAGATGGCTAAAAGTATTAAAAGAATGCATTGGCACTGTGTTCTGATATATTCTAAAAGTGTCAAATGTCTAGCTAGTCGGGAAGTTAGTTAAAAATCGATTGTAACATTTGTACTGGATAAACAACCACCGGACAAATAAGAATATGAGCTAATAAAAACGTTGTAAAATAATCGTGAATGTATGATATTTAGTAGTAGGTATAGCCAAAGCTTTCCAGCATCTAGCCAAAGTTTCAGAGTACTTTGCAAATGAAATTCAATAAATAACAGTTTATTACTGAGTACGATTTTAATAAATATTCTATTATAGTTATTAGGGTAGCAGAAAGTGTAGGAGGTGGTAAGTACAAATAGATGACTGCCTCCGTTTTGTTTCGTCTCTGCGCGCCAGCCATTCGCATTGTCGGAGATTGCTAATAACGGGCGAGAAATTGCGAGAAATTTTCACACCACTTTGCCCAATTTATCACGCTGATTTATTGTTTCACTCGTCGTTTTTCCACTTCTTTTTCCCGCCACCCCGGGCTTTTCTTTGTTGCGGTGTTTCCATTTTCCACCGCCTCCCGCCACGCCACCGCGCGCGAACCTTCGCTAACTCATTGCGCGGTGTAGCTTGTTGGGAGGAAAATTTATGCGAGGCTTTTATTTCGCCAGTGAATCTACGTATTAAATCTACTGTAGTTTGAAGGTGTGTATTTAGTTTTAATTCCACATGAAAACACTAAAAAATAAATATTTATCTCAAGTACAATAAAAACAGTTCAAAAATTAAAAAAAATATAAAATACTAACACGTATTTTTAACGTTGAAAAGGATTACAAATTTAAAATTTTGAAGCCTGAAATACACACGGATTTTCTGCGAAGTTCTAATTTCCAAAACATTATTCAAAATATGACATACCTACAGATGAATAAAACAAATAATGAAAACCGCGATGTTGTTTATCTCTTAATGCATTGAAACGTCTATTAATTAAATTATTTTGAATACTATATTTACCCGTTGAAAATAATCAATTTGATGCTGCTGGAAAATCGACGAGAATTTGGCGACATTTTTGATAAAATTGTGTTAATTTAAATTTTTAGATATTTTCAATTTGACCTATATTTATAAAAGGGAATAAATCGTTTGAATACCTACAAAAGTTAGAATGATGGAATAAAGGTTAAATAAAATAATAGAAAAACATTGCAAAGCATGATTTATTTTACGAGATAGTTATTGAAGACATTCTGACCATTTGGGTGATTTCATTTATATGTATTCGTAGATATTATGCTTATTATCAGTTGTTATACACAAATGAAGATATTTTCCTTGGCAGTGATTTTGTTAATATTATATATTATAATATTTAATATATACATGATATATTCTTATTAACACTACAACAGGCCATAGAACCCAATGACAGTAGTGTATTACTATTTAGTAATAGAATAGAAACAACCACAAACACTCATATCACATACACTCACATAAATAATATTCTGACTTCACTGAGGGATGGAATTAGGCCCATACTAACTTTATAGGAAAACTTAAAACAATATTTACTATTATTTTACATTAAAAACATTCCAAAATTATAGATTAAATCATATTTCCTAACAAATAATAATATTTTTATATTATTTTTCGTTATTCGTATTCAGTGACTTTTATTTCGACATCACTTTGTTATATTATTAGGTTAGGTTAGGTTAGGTTAGGTTAGGTTACATGAAAAATTGAACTTATCTAATGGATAATAATAATATGTTCAATTACGTATGTCGATAATAATAGTGTGTCATAATTTTCCACTATAAAGTTCATAATAGCATTTTCAATATTCACTTAACAATGCACCTAACGAATAAATTGAATTAAACGAATAACATACTTTTAATGAGATTTGAACTGAAATTCTATTTTATTGCAGTTTTATATTTTTCAATTTGAATCACTTTAGTGACAAGATTTTGTATAGTACTTCAATGTGACTAATTCTTAAGCCTCCCAGGTTAACTTAGTTTAGAGGCACGCAGTGAAATTATATTTCTGCGATAGCTATAACATGTGTTTACTTCGGTAATAACTAGGTATTGCAATACTGATATTCCAGTATTTATCAATACTGAAATACCGGTTTTAAAAATCCAAAATACTGGATTTTTCAGTATTAAGAAAGCACACTCGTTTACGTTTTTGAAAATGAATTATAAATTATGTGCTGCTAAAATGCAAATAATTATATTGAGTGAATTCAACAGAGGTGAAAAAATAATAAAACAAATGAAATATATTTTTCAAATTATCATAATAATATTTCGAAATAGAAAACATCCGTGACAAATATGTTCAATTATTCGATGATTATTGATGACTGTACAAGCGTTGAATTTAAGATGCTTTTCCTGCAGCCGGACTTATTTGCACTTGATGAACTTTTGAGGGTTTTAGTTAAAATTATCAATATATTCAAATTATTTGTAAAAAATAACTAGTTCTACAATCATGATCAATACATATTTTAAATGTCAACATAATGAATGTAGGTGCCTATGTAGGTTTTTGATATAAAATAATATTTTAGTAGCTATATTTATTGATAAGCACCTACTTCTGTTTTTTCTAATGTTTAAGAAATACCGGTATTAATACCGGTATTGACATTTTCATTCGGTATTGCAATCCCTAGTAATAACCCTTAAATAAATATATCCTACTAAGGTTCGATAACCTCTAAACGCCATTAGAAAATGACAATCAATAAAATAAAAATAAAACCTTTAACAATGTGAAATCACATCAATCATAATAAATATTCATAATAATATTATATTAACGCATTACAGAAGCATATTTGTAGATTTTGATTGCAAAACTTTTCACGAATTCATATAATTTTACATCACAATGACACTTATATTATAAAACACCTGTTGAATGTATTATCAAGTCTCTACGCTCCTAAATAGTGAAATTCTTTCAATACAATGTGATCGTATTTCGTCATCGGATGGCTTTCAAAACACAATCGCAAAGGTTCTATGACCCATAACAGTAACTTTTGTTTAATTTCAAAACTGGTTATGCTGTGAATTATTTATTATATTATATTGAAAATTAAAAAGTAATAATTACTAGATAAAAAGAACTTTTTATATACCACGTTTTTAAATTTTCTGTTGAATCATATAAACTTGACAATTCTATGTATTAATAATTTGGGACAAATAAGGCAATTGTCAACAAATTATTTTTTTGCTATTTTGCAACAAACAAACAAATATAGAATACTGAAATGTCATTTTGATTTCTATAGTAACGCACGTATATATTATTAATTTAGTTGCTAGGACCACCCGTTTAGCAACCAATAATAGTGGATTGGATTACGGATTTTTTCCGACTTTTAACTTTTCATACAAAACAAAATTAACTGAAAATGAATTCTATTCCACTTAAAGATGGCTAAAAGTATTAAAAGAATGCATTGGCATCGTGTTCTGATATATTCTAAAAGTTTCAAATGTCTGGCTGGTCGGGGAGTTAGTTAAAAATCGATTGCAAGATTTGTACTGGATAAACTACCACCGGACAAACAAGAATACGAGCTAAGAAAAACGTGGTAAAATATAGATATAATGTTGACCAAAGCACACAGAATGTGATGAAGCGATGACGCGCGCATCATTTTTTCAGTAGTACGACCATTCAACCAAAATTCAGTGTAATCTAATACCACGTTTACACGTACATGGATTTACTGCTAACGAAATGCACCTGTAAGCACGTATTATCGTGCAAATTAGAATATTGCTTGCATGGATTCAAAAAATTTAGAAGCTTCTGAATTTTCACACGACAATTATTGGACTGTGCAATATGTGCGCCTGCGTTGTAGGATGATATTGGCAAATCTGACGGTAAAAAAAGAACTACACCACGTAGAGACTCATTTTGAGGTTAACCGATTTTCACGACCTGTCAAATAGTACCATACAATGACAACATCGCGTTTCACATACTCTTGAAAAATGAGATTGGCGAGACAGTCAACACTTTCACGTGTAAACAGTTATTATCGCGATAGCTTAAAATACACACTATTGATGCAAGTAAGTCCATGCATGTGTACAGATACTATAATTCTGCAGAAGCCACTAAGTATATCTATGTGGTAGGGGCGTTCGGGTTACTTATTTTACGCCGCAAATGGCTTAGTTAATCGACAAGTCCTCAACATAAATGTCGTTGATACTTTAAGAGATACTGGAAGCAAACATTTCACTACTTGACTACTGAGATGGGCAATGTAGGTATACTTACATACCATATCACACAATGCTGAGTACTGAAATTGTACAGGGCTAATGTGATTATTGTTACGGTTCAAATCTATCACATCGTTTTCTCTAATATAATATAGTTTTATTGGAAAACTATCCAACCACATGGAAATGTGGTATACTTTTATTATAAGTACTGTATACTACTTGTAATTCGTGGGCATTAGTAGCTTGTAATTATAAATATCAGAAAGCAGTGGCAAAAAGTAACTTTTGGAAGTAGGTAGACTATGGGGATCATAGTGCAAAAGTAGATAGGTATTTGTCAGAGTAGGTACTTATGATATCTATGAAAATTAATTTAATTCGAATTGTTAACAAACAAACAATAAGAGAATTTTATTTTTAAAAAATCTTAATTAAATATGATTTAACGGTGTGAAAACTTCAAAGGTCTAATTTTTTAATTATTTTCCTTAAGGGTTCAAACTCTAGTTTAATTTTGTGATTTGTAACAATAATTTTTTGGTAGATAATACGTTATTCTATAAAAAATATTATATATTTACGTACGGATTATTACAGCTTTTGAACGCATAAATATAACGCAGGGCATATGTAGGTAGATATATTATACTACGTCTCTGTTAGTCTGTTACTAAATTTATTTTTACTAAGGTAGGCTTCGCCCCTCTACAGTATCTTCTGATTTATTTTGTAAGGATTCTTTGAAAACACAATAATGGCGGGGAAACAGCTGATTCCAATGACAACCGTTCGATAAAGCATGTTTCGAAGCCCGATGCCCCACAACTACAATAATAATATGAAGTGAGCACATTCAAACAAATTTCTATGTCAATGTCACACAGATACCAAAACAAGACAACAATGGGCAGACAATGGCGGCATGACTGTACGGAGAATAATATGTTTTTATATGGTCGACGCATGCGCGATAAAGCGGGTCGGAGTGGCGCGGGTCAAGTACGCGTCGCGACGCTTTGCGGAAGTTCAATTTTATGTTTACCCTTTGTAATGCTTTTTGCATGCAGTCATTTCCAGAAATATATTTTTTTCATTTCTTTAATTGTGTCAACTGTATATTAAATAATAAAATAAAACACGTACATAAATAATTTGAAAATAACTCAGAATCATCGTGTCCGGAAAGTTGTAGGTACGTATGTAATTGACCGTAGGACACTTCTTCGTAAGCCGTTGTCCTTGAAGCATGTGTTCATCTAGCACAGTGGTTCTTAACCTTTTCGAAGTCACGGTGCACTTTTGATCACAAGAAAAAATTACGGTGCACCAAAATCAAACGGTCAGAAAACAATGAAAAATATGCGGACATAACTTTTATTACAAATTAGACAGATTACATAACTGCCAAAGAAATAAAAATATTAAATTAAAGATATATACATATTATAAGATGGAAAAACTGTAGCTAAAATTATCCCTAACAAAGTGGAATTTATTTGATGTTAAAATCAATTAGGTAATGTGATACCTGAGATTGTCGGATTTTGCAGATTTCAGAAATATTAGGTCGAATATTTAATGTAGGTCTAAATTCATAAGCTTCTCTGGGTTTTTTTGTTTTTATATCAGTTATTGTTGAAAAACCAAGCTCACACTAATATGATGTTGAAAACTGTTACAAGATTTTCAGTGCCCTCATGTAGAGAGCTGGATATTCGTCTTGGACAGAAATGCAAAATGCCTCCATAGCTCTTCTTCTCTTCTTCTTGGTACGAAAATTCACGATCACATTAGATCTTTCGTCGACTTTCACTATTTCGCGAAATTTTCTGCTTTTATCATATTTTCGCGGTGCACTAGCAACAAGCTAGCGGTGAACCGGATTGACCATTGGTCTCGCATTTAATCAAATGACGTATTGTTCATTGAACATTTCACCGTGGAGTATATTGAACGTATGTTACACTGTGTATGCGACGGTAGTTTGCAAACAGTAATGTTCCAATTATTAGATACTCGTAGCTACGTGCAGTGGATACAGTTAAGTATGTACGAGTACCTATTGGTAAACTGTAAATTATTCTATTGAAGTAAATATTGTTATATATTATATATATTGTATATCAGTTAACCTATAACATGGATGGCAAACCTATGGCATGCGTGCCACTAGTGGCATGCGAGATGATTTTGCATAGCACGCAGATGTTATGTGTTGAAGACCAAAAGATATATAATTTAAAATATATTTTTTTTTACAAAAAGTTTTACAAATGCCTAACTATATATTATGTAATATTAAAAATGCGTATTTTCTTCGGTTTTTGTTAATATTTTTACCAATAATATTTATCAATCGATGCGCAAACGGAAACGACGAAATTCTTGCATAAATGACAGATCGCATTGTATAAAAAATAGCAGGCAACTGATACTATTGTAGAATAAGCATTATAATTAATTTAAATTGAATAGATGGGTCCTTATATTTTATGCATCGCACATAATAATATTATAGCACTGACCTCATCAGGCAGCGGGATAAACCTCTGATTTTTATCGATTTACAATCATTTTATAATGCTTGATATCACTGTAGCGAGAGGATGCCCTATCTGATCCGAGAAATTTTGGCGTCAATTTTTTCGTAAAGAACCAAACTAAGTAGGTATTATAGTAATAATACTCAGGAACTCAATTAGTTATAATTTAGAACTTTTTAAATAGAATTCTTATAACTATTTTTCATTTTTTTCCCTGCTCGATCTACTCGAAAAACTGCTCGGCACGTCAGACAGTCCAAAAATAATATGTGGAAGATTTTGACATGCGTATGTAAAAGGGTTCGCCATCCCTAACCCATAATATTCATGTCAAAATAAAATACGTAATAAAACCATTGGAAAGATAGAAGAAAATAGGTAGGAAACTAATTTAGAAATAGAATCATATCGTATATATACATATATATAGTTTCATCATTAAATTATTTTAAAACCAATAAAAACATTTCGTAAAATCTGTATATAAACTAGAAATTAGCGCCGCATTTTGTAACATACGTATAATATATTCCACTTTTTTGATTAAATGCTATACGACAAGATGTTTCAAGGTCAACGGCTCACGAAGAAGTAACTTACGGCCAACTGCATACGTACAACTTACATGTAACCCAGAATCATACCTACTGGATAAAATCTAAAAAAAATACGACGCCGAATGGGACTCAAGCCCGCTTTCATCGTTTTCCTGCCAATGTGCATTACCAATTGAGTAATCTGCGTCCTAACTAATTACGACTTAATTCATTAGTAGTCATACAATTGGATAGCGTCGAGTTATAGACCCTAACGGCAAGGAAGTGGAAGGCAATTATTATCGATTCCTTGGCGTCGAATGCTTCCAATTGTTCTGACAGAGGACTCGATGAACTATTCAATTAACCTACTGAGACTACAGATAAAGGCTGACTTGAAAATTTACTTCCGATATATATATAATATGTCTGATATGCATTCTACAGTTTTTGGACATACTATTATTCGGCGTAGACCAGATAACCTGGAGAGACTGGTGGTTTTGGGTAGCCTCCAAGAAATGCGAAGCAGTGAAACTTACTGGGGGCAGCCTTCACTCTACCATGAGAGGAGCAGAGGACCAGAAAAAAATCGACTGTAACGTTACTAAAATTGCGTTCATATTGGCAATCGGCTTTTGTGATATGAATCAAGGTATTGATTACTGAATCTTGTAAATTATTCGTTGAATATAAAAAAAAATATTTATAATATTATTTCACATAGCTTGATTAATCATAACCAGGTTTTGTACGCTTCAATAGGAAATCGTTAAATGATATAAAATATACAATATTACTGATATTTATACCAACAACTTTTAAGGGAAAATATAGAAATTCTCTGTTTAAAAGTATTTCAATTAGGTCCTAAGCTTTTCAGAAAACATTAATAAAATCGAATTTAATTATATATACTGCTTAAAAAGAATATTAGAATTTCAATGATCAAGTTAGAAATAATCCAATAAATCATTTCAAATTATGATGCAATTGTTAATAGTCATTACCAAAAGAATCTCATTAAAAAAAACATAATTGTAATAAAAACCTACTTACTAATTATTCTCCAACGCTAAATATAACAAAGAACTATGCCACATTTTGTGGAATAGGAACTTCCGTATTGATACGAATACAACAAATGATATATCCTTGATGACGACTCAATTTCCATAGGTCACGATAAGAAAATGAAGAAGTATTATAACTCTCTGTAAGGTATTTGAACTAATTGTTATTGAATAACACTAATATTATCGACCGAATGTACTTGATGGGGAATAGTACAAAACTTAAATCCATTAGAATAACACTTAGTAAAAATTAGTTCCAACACCATCATGCGAATTTAACTTAGATGTGTATATAAGAACATAATATTTACAATTCAAATTCAAGCTAAAATATTACTATACTCTTCTATTTCTGTAACATTAGAATAGGAATTGACCGCGTCCCTGTACACTCGAGCGGTCATTGTGCCCCAGAGGGTGCGAGGCCGACCTCCGCCAGGGCCTCCTCACAGGCTACAGCCTTCGAAGATATCCCTCCCATTGTCAGAGGACGGTCTCAAGTTTTAGATACTTTCACATTCCATATGGCGAGCTTTGGAAGATCTCTACTTACTTGTCGACTCGGTGTGCTTTGTTCGCCTATATATGTGAATCGATTCGCCTTTTTGCGGCGACAGCTGATCGATTATGGTGAATGTAACTACTAAACTAACTACTTCTGAGAGGTTGTTGACTTCTAGGCTATTTTCAATACTATTACTATGGAACAATATTAAGGCTTTAATTTAACAATATACATACATTCAATAATTGAGCCAGCTATTCAATTTGCAATATATTTATACAATAGAAGTTATATATTAAAAAAGTAGCATTTAATATGAATAAACATTAAAACATACAAAACATGAAATATCAGTTGAGATGGGTGTATGTAGGCTTTTAAGATCCGCCATAAATGGTACACTAAACTTTTTTCTGTCAAACGTATTTGTTTTCAATAAACCATTTCTTTTATTCAACGAATAAATCACAAGATTTGAGAATGTAACATTCCATATATTGAACATACATAACTTGAAAAAACCTCAGATCATGGCCCCCACAAGAGGGGTGGGGGCTAACAGGGCTCCAGCCTAGGAGCCCGGGCACAGGAAGGGCCCGGCGTGACGAGTCGACCGATAAGTGAGATAAACACAGACCACAAATTTGCTCTAATAGTAAAAAAAAGGCGCTATATCTAAATATTTGATTGTACGATGTAATTTTAAACTGTGTGCCAATACTCGACAACTCCATAATTCAAATGGATGTACATATTAAAAATACAAAAATCGCTTAAAATACACCTTAATTTTACCGCGTACACCATGGAAAACGCTACCGTAGCGCGTCACACTGCCTTTATCCTTAGCGATAGGTAGGGGGGCCGTCAAACATCCTAGCTAGGGGGCCCGCTTCAGGATGTGGGGGCCATGCCTCAGATATATACCTACTAGAAAAAATCACATTTGAAAAAAACACGATGCTCGACGGGATTTCAACCCGTATATCCACTGGTATTGCGTGACGTTATAACTAAATATGTGTGTTTTCAAGTTATATATGTTCATTTTATTGAACTATGACTACAATTTGTAGATAGTGTTTATTAGTTTTTAAAATTCAATAAAACCCTGCCTATTCCAAGTCATAGTAGATAATAGTCAAAAAATATTTCTTTATCTATAAAATATCTAAAAGTATTTCATTTTATTGATAGAAAAATATGTTTATCGATTAAAGTTTGGAATAGGCAAGATTATTGAATCTTTAAACACTGACCAACACCATCTATAATATTATGTATTATTAATTCAACGAAAACAAATCAGTATGACTGAAAAAGTATGCACTATTTTGTCGGATCGCCCATAGCATACCTTAAATTTTATGATTTGGTTTAGACAGGGATTAATTTCATTTTAAAAACTAACCAGCGCCATCTGCAAATTGGATTCTTAGTTCAATGTAAACAAATATGTATGGCTGAAAAAAATTAATGTGCGCTATTTATGTCGAATCTTGACAGCCAACCTCCACCGCTTGCCACTGTGAAACATAATTATAACAATACTTATTAAAAATAATACAAGGAATGCAATAAATACAGTAAAATAATGCATTTATGAATCTAAAAAAATCAGTGCAATGAAAACATATATACAATATCGCACCCCCAGACCTACAATGACGTAAGTCTGAATTTGCTGTTTTGAGTTATGAATACAGTTCAATTATATTTATTTTTCTCTATCTCAAGAGAACACTGGCGTATCTCAAAAAAAAATATTTAACGAGATATACCCCTAACACCAGTGTTATTTTAAATAAATTGAGTCAAATATCGAGAAGAACGTTCTAGTAATCTGATATTCTTAAATGAATGCCACTAGAAAGATATGTTTTTTTCTAATTCTACAAAAAAATTGGCATTGTAAAGCCATTAGACATTAAATCAAGTACCATAAACATGGTTCAAAAAGTTTGTTTCGGCTCTCCTGGAAAATGGCTAATTTTGACTTACGTCAGTGTAGGTCTGGAGGTGCGATATATGATTACAAGAAAATACACTGAGTAAAAAAACTTTGTTACACAATATTCGCATAAACTTATGTGTTTTATTAAACTATCTGGACCAGTGACGTCCCAAGACAAAATGCCGCCCCTAGGCAGCAGCGCCAAAATGCCGCCGCATTTTTTATCATCCTTTCATGGCTCCAATATCTAAGAAATGTGTTATATGGGTAGATTACTAACACAATATATAGCACTACATCTAATTGAAATGCCATCCCTACTTCAATAGACAACATTGCGAGTCCACGGTTTCAGATACATTTAAAAATACACCTGAAACCTTTCAAAACTCGCGAGTGACTGGCAAAAATATTTGTATAAACGAATTAGGTGAGGTTGTACCTACCTATAATTCAAATACAATTCGCAAAACTACACGTGTCATTGCTGGTCATCAAGGACGTGACGTCCAAGGACAACGGAAGTAAACTAGACATCGCGAACCCAAAAAAAAATACAGTCTTGTTAAACCTTCATACATTTTGTTTCCAATCAGTGAGCTGAATTTTTTAAAGGAATATTTCTGTCATTGCTATATTTAGGGACTTATTTCTATATCGTCACCGTTCAGGCAAAAGTCACCAACCCTGAAAATGGCAGTTTTGAGTTGAGTATGTCACACGAAGCGTAAAATTATGTTCTTTAAGATGCAAAAGTCACCACAGTACATTAGTTAGTAAAATGTTGCTTAAATCCGAATTATTTGTTTTCCACTAAATGACTTTCGATAAAATCTTAACAAGCAAAAGTCATTATAGGTGAATAGACATTATTGACTCTAAAAAAATAAATCCTTCGTTATAAATATACAAGCAAAAGTCACTATACTATGGATGGTGAGTTTTACTGATTTGTCATTTGAAAACTTCTAACACTTGTCTGACATACGCAAAAATAACCAAACAGGAATAGTTTGCCTTATGTTGTTATAATAAGATCGCTTTGGTCAGATTATTAACAAGCAAAAGTCACCAAACCATAATTGAGCTACCTTACCTCCTTCAAAACCTTCTAGATGTTTTAATTAGCATCAAAAAGTAAAAGTACCTTAAAGAAATTATTAAGAACACATGAGAAAATAATGTAATGTAGATAAAACTTTAAAAACATTTAAATCTGATTTTTCCTGCATTTTCAAACTTTCAAATTGCGATATCTCAAAACTATGTTTTTAGTGTTGGTGACTTTTGCCTGAACGGTGACGATATGTTCCTAATGATTCTCCTCGATTTCCCGCCCTTCGAGTAACTGCCGCCCCAAGCGACGCTCAATCTACCTACCCCCACGGGACGTCACTGACCTGGACTCAAACCTCAGACCGCAGTATCATTAGTGTATAGAATAATTAATAATCTCTATAATGCAGAAAGCAGCGCTGCAAATAAATCGTACTTTTCATTGCTGCCCATAGCCAAATCTAGAATTGTCCACAGAAAAACTATGACCCGGCTCTATAAAACCGTCATACGCACAGTCGTTGAATACGGGTGCGAGTCATGGATGCTAAATATGAAAGCAGCTGAAATGGTGGACTGCTTTGAGAGAAAGATCCTGAGGCGGATATACGGACCCATGAGTGATGGTGGGGAGTGGAGAATTAGGTACAACTATACCGCTTATAGGGCAGGCCATGTCCAGCGCATACCGAGTCATGGATACCGAAGAAGATCATCAAAGGAAACCCGATGGGGTGTTAACATTACAAAAGATGCCAACCAGCTGCTAAAAATTAGGAACAGGAAAAAACGTGCGTAGGACCGTTCCGGCTGGAGGACGGCGGCGGAGGAGGCCAGGGCTCGACTTGAGCTGTAGCGCCATTGAAGAAGAATAATGCAGAAAGTAAAAATATGAAGTAAATTAAAAATATGCCATTTAATCTCCGCAGTACCTGTATATCTATGCAGAATTTAATAATTTCTTAATAGCCTATTTTACTTACTAAAAAAGAGACTTTATAATACCTAAAAAATGACAAAATATTAATAAAACACTTGTTACGCCAAATAAAATCTCTTACAATCGATTTACATTGTGGAGCAATTCTGCATTAGCATAAAACGACACTCTTTTCAGAGAGGTCATAAAATATCTCATGGGGGAAGCATAGCGGAATCCAAGAGGTTGATTTTGGTTTATGAATTCGATTTGCATCTTGAATTATTCATTGCAACAATGAAATTATCAACGGACGCCTGATGGATACATTATTTAGGGTGTCGATTGGACATGGCAGGGTAGAAAGTTAAATATTTTTTTAATTTAAGAAAGAAAATATTATGGAAATGATTTTTAAAAACTCTGTTTTCTTTTTTCGTTATTAATAACGTACACGTATTTTATTGTTGGTGTTAAAATCATTGAAAAACAAATAAATTTACAATAATATCATCTGTGTTAGGACTATTATTTTAAGACTATACTTCAGTTGAGGCATGGTCTAAAAAGATCGTGGCTAGGCGATGCGCCGATTGTGCAAATGACGCATACTGAACGAAATATAATTTTGTCATAAAAATCCAACATTCGTCCATTTAATGTTTTGTTTATTGCTATATTACTAATAATAACAGTATATTCATTGACATGTTTTCTGTTTTAAGTACATACGTAAAGTTTTTTAGTCATCTTTACACGATTTAAGAATATTTTCATCCTACGCCATGACAAAACAAATCGATGTGTGCACACTTCGACTGTTGATATCCGGTTGGCGAGTCCAGATGACGAGTGAGAAATTTTGTCGCACCTACTGTTGAAAATTATTTGCCGTTTCACTGAAGTACGCTCTTAATAGAGAATTAATAGTATAGCTATGCATAGGTTCAATAACTCAAGAAATTATACAATTTCAGTATTTTTTCACTATGTTAGAGAGCTGATTTACGGTAGCGAATCATGGCACCTTACTAAGGCTTAGAACAACCGTATACTGAGCTTCGAAAACAGATGTTTGCGATGGATACTGGGTGTGCGGGGTGGTATGACTTTAGGAACAACGATGAGATAAGAGAACGCACCAAGCAGCCTCTTATCACGCTGAGAGTGAAGAGGTGACGTTGGACCTGGCTCGGCCACGTGCTGTGGATGCCAGAAGAGAACCTGGTTTGCCTGTTCTTCAAGCCGACCGGATTTCGACGTCCTGGAAGGCCTCTAAAAACGATCTATAGAGTGTATACGGCGGACCTACGGGATCCTGGTTTGACTTGGAACAAAGCAAGACTGGCTAGCGACAGGGATTCTTGGAGGCGCCGCGTGGTGTCCATATGCTCCAATTAAGGGGCGGATATGGCCGAAGTAGAAAAAAATGTTGTTTGCGATGAATTGTATACTTTGCTATAGATATTTACCGAATAATATTAATATGTATCGAAACAACATTATAAATTTAAACAAAAAAATAATAAAATATAGGTACCTACCTATATGGTTTCCGTTCACCCATTCAAGCACATTCATCTTTCATCACAGGAAGACCTTGCTGAGATAAGAGATTCTCTCTAGTTAAGCCAAATAATTTCCTTTCGTAGAAACCATGTCGCAATAGTCGATCAGTCCAACTGAAAGTTGGACAGACTACCTTTATATCTGTATAATATGTACCATCTAAAGTAAATAAGATGCTTTACTTTCATATATCTACCAAGAAGTATCAAGCACGCTACTGTCAATCAGGGGTGCATTGTGACAATTCACTCCACCCCTTTGACTTCGACAATCCTCACTCGTTCGGAGCATCCCTCCGAATGCATTGCCTACAAGTGTCGACCGAGATTTAAGCCATTAAGTACAACGTTTTAACTGTAAAGGGTAGTAAAATTCCTCTGCTACACGTGTATGAAAAATTTTCGGAGGGTTTGAAAGAGTCATGATTAAAATCATTATATTTGCATAAGTCGATGAGCTGTCGAATAAATGGAATATTTCAGTTTTAAATAATATGTAGGTACTATTGGCAGACATGTTACGATTAATAGTAACGCGAAAGTTTGAACAGTTCAATTTGTATTAATTCACTCTTCATACAAAAGTACTTAGAATCTTGTATTTTATTATAAATACTTAGATACAACAAAATTGTATGTCTTAATGTATTAATTGAGAATGTCACATTGATGCGGATGACATCATTATTAAATTATGTGGATTAAGAACTAACTATATTTTATTTTGTATGACGTATTTATAACTTCAATTTATTTAAATACAATATAATTATATACCTACATATTATCGTTACGTTCGTGACAAACTTTTTGATGGTATTAAACTCGTATTCTACACCAGCGTATCTATTATATATACAAAACTGCTATCGGCAGCTATCGAGGATAGTTTTTTTATATGTATGTATCGAAGTATTATAATTGTTACAATAAGTTAGCCGTCTAAGAGTTAAAACTGTATATATTGTAATGTGTATATTGTAACAATTACAATTTACTTATTGCAATTGTTATAATATGTGCTAATAGTTCGATACGTAAATATGAAAAACTACCATCGATAGCTGCCGATAGTAGTCTTGATTAGCAGTCAGTGTATAGAGTAGATTCGCAGGAGTCAAACATGTAGATAATAATTATATATTTTGTATGTGTATAGGTACTGATTTTCAGTATACATTTTATAAATATTTATGTTTTTTATGGTAAAAATAACATAAATGAACTTTTATTTTTATTCAATGAATAATTCGTAAAATGTAGAAAATAGAATGTAGTAAGAATGTACCAGTAGTGGTGATTTAATATCGAATATTATAAAATTAACTTCTTCTGATGTAACCCAAGGTGACATCACCGGAACGGACGTTATTTATTAGCAACGTAAAGGGAAAGTTAAATACTACATCAGAAAACAGACATGCTATAAAAAAATCTCAAGACTATAACCACACATATTTTCACTGCCCGAGCGACGGCTCTCATAAATGAGCTATTGCTCTATATATGACTCATATTTTTTATTGAATTATTAATAACCATGTCCTTGCTTTTTCGTGCAAGGTGGTTGTTAGTAATTTTGAACAATCAAAAACATCCAGGCTTTGAGAAAAACACATAGGTAGGTACATACTGTGTCCTCGCCGGGAATCGAACCCAGAACCCTCGAGCGGAAGGCCAGCGCCTTACCCACTGCACCACGAGAGCCGCTTGACTCATGCTAATCAAATCTAATATCTGCGTCATCGGAAGTAGGTATCACAACGTTGCCAAAGTAAAGTCACTAGCTCTATAATTGAATTGAGATTAAGCTTTTTAGTTATTTCATATACTTATAATGATATAACATTCTTAGATCTTATGATGTAATAAAATATAATAAGTATGTAAATTAATTAATGATTTTGATTAAAATAATAATTATAAGATAAAAAGAATTTTTTATATACAACGTTTTTAAATCTTCTGTTGAATCATATTATAAACTTGACTTGACTAGCTTAAACGATCAAAAAAATTTGTACTTGATAGAAATAATATTGAAATGTCATCTTGACATGTCATATTGATTTCCATAGTAACGCACGTATATATTAATAATTTAGTTGCTCTCCAGACCCCTAGCAACCAATAATGGTGTCGAAATAACTTTTCATACAAAACAGAATTGACTGAAAATGAATTCAATTCTACTTAAAGATGGCTAAAAGTATTAAAAAAATGCATTGGCATCGTGTTCTGATATATTCTAAAAGTTTCAAATGTCTAGCTAGGCAAGAAGTTAGTTAAAAATCGATTGCAAGATTTGTACCGGACAAAGAACCATCGGACAAATAAAAATAAAAGCTAAGAAAAACGTTGTAAAATAAAGATTAATCGCAAACTAATCAATCAATATACATTTTCATCATTGGTATCCTGGTTATATTACATATGAAGACTCTAGAAATAAAAACGTCAGTTTCCATTGTTCAAAAATGTTACCACGTTTGATGTAAAAATGTTTTATTTCTATTTTCTCATACAAAATGTTGTATATTAATATTATACAAATAACATTTAAAAATAGTTTTTTCATAAATTTTACATAATATTATAATGATAATATAAGACATTTTAAACCATTTCGCCAACATTTCGCCAACAATTTACGAAAACGGAAACTGCCATTTTTGTTTCTAAGTTCCTCATATTATATAATATAGCTTATATATACTTGTGGTACCTACATATTATTACAAACATGATCATACTATTATAGATACCTACTATCCACCAGTCATTCGCAAATAGACCAAATCTAGAATACCGTAATGCCGTGTGTACATTATGGCACTGCATCGGACATAGTGTTTATGCATATTGGCAAATTAAATCACGCATTCGCAGCGAAGGCTGTATACACGCTCCAAAGCATACCAATACCCATTTCACTTTATATGGATTGCTTCTACGCGCAGACGTAGCATGCCTACGTATGTGCGTAGCATTGCCTAGCTACGCCAAACTGCAGGTGTATAAAATGAACGGCTCGTAGCTTATTATATGGAGTTAGAACGATATTTTCCTGTACCATAATTTTGATGAGTTGTGGCACTATCTGCTCTCAAAATCTGCAAAAAAATCTTCGTATATTTCCGCTAGGTTCTCTGCTGGCATGCGTCTCCCCCTTAATTGAAATCATAACATGAATATATATGTTAAATATTATCAATGCTTTCATGTGAGAAGCATAATAAAAAAATATGTCACATAAATATCGTAATAGATTTTTGGGTTTCCACTGTGTGTCCTTCTTTACTCAACGTTTCGGGCTCGTTGCAGAGGCCATTATCAAGAGATGATATGTTTTATGATTAAAATGTAGTGTAGGTATGTGAATGTAAACATTGCTCTAAGAATGTCAAAAGGAATCCTTTTAGCTGAGAGTAAACGTTGCTCAGAGTAATCTGTCAATCGTTACGACCAGGGATACCGGCTCGAATATTGGATTTTGCTGATAGTGCCGGAAGCCATGACGTTTTTAACCGTAATCCATCATCCCTATTAATATTTTCAGGGTTTCTATGGATTTCAATGGCCTCCTTTACCAATCGTGCGAAATATCCTTTATTTCGACCCAATATCTTGGTTTCAAAGTCAAATTTGTGTCTTGTATCCATCAAATGCTCGGCAATTGCTGACATCGTGTAATGTTTAAGTCGATATGCCCTCTCGTGTTCACTCACATGATTCTTTACTGTTCTAGAAGTTTGGCCTATATACTTTTTTGTTTGTTTGGCCTGTATGTCGCATAAATCCTTAAATAAAATCTTATAATTAAGTGGATATATTTATTCTAGTTGCAAGTAATAAAATTTATAATTCATTAACAATTTACTATGTCATAAATAAATACAAATTACGAATAAAATACATCTTTCCAATTTTTACTACACACTAGGTTACCTAATAATAAAATTAGTTTTTAAGAAAGTAAAGTTAAGTGCACTAGGCCTGTCGTAGAGGGATTCTAGTTCCTCCCACACCATCCCAGCGAAAGCTCGCACGCACCCCTTCTACGCGGGACCCAATACTAGACACTTGAGAATATTAAATCTTCTCGTAAAGGGGGTCGGAGGCTGGAGAGGCCTATTTGGAAGATTAACTGTGCCTTTGGATTTATAGTTTTTTGTACTGAAAGGGTACCATGACTTTTTTGTAGGCATTGAAGTTCTTTGAGAATAGAAACCATTTGTCAATAATTAAAGTAAGTATAAAACATCATTTTATTGAAAATTATTTGATTAAAAAAAAAACTAATAAGTATATATTTATGTATATTATATTATAATTTAAAGCTTAAAACAAAAAAAGAAGAAATAATTAGAGTTGGTACTGCAGCCGATACTTTAAAGTTATATACAAAGAAATATATAGAAAATACCTGAGTAGTCCTGAATAAAAAGTCTGAGTTAATCTATTTCCAATGCAAAGAATTGAGGGCTTTAGAAACAAAAACGGCAGTTTCCATTTTTGTAAAATGGTGGCAAGATGACACATAACTATTTAATTTCTCTCTTAAAAATATATACCTTCTAAAAAAAGTATCCTAAAATATTATTTGCATAGTAATAACTAATAATAAATAACATTTTAGAACTGTTTTTGTCAGAACTCATGTCTATAAGAAAGGAATCAGACATTTCTATTGACTTCCCAACATTTTATATTACTGGAAAGTGCCATTTTTGCTTCCAGAGCCGTCAGTTGTTGTAGTTCAGACATGCCGTTTCTAAAATGATCAGCGTGATAGTAGCGGTTAATTGCTTCAATCTGTATGTTCATGGTCTTCCATACGGTGCACATTACCTAATCAGTGCATTTTCCTAATCATGGTTGATTGAGGTATACTAGAACTGACCATAGTGAAGTTTGGCGATTTTTCTTCCAGTTTCTTTAAAATAGAATCAGCAAAAATTAACTAATAGTTTTATAGCGATTATCTATCGATTTTCTTACATTTTTTTAATAAAGCTGATTCTAAAAGCCTTAAAATATTCTATTAGGTAGTATGTTTTTTAAAATTTATTTAGATAACTTAGTCGATCTTTCTACTTATGTATATAATAGTATATACATATATAGGTACCAGTAGCAAAGAGTGCCTGTTGATATTATGTAGGTTGTGATAGATCAGACAAAATTTCACAGGATAACCATATTTACAGTACTCTGATTTAATTTTTTTTTCATCTTCAGAATTTTATTGAACAAAAAATGAGGAGCAAACATTCAAAAAGTGATTTGTCACACATTTTGAAAAATGCCGTTTATTGTCAATTCTGATAGTCCATATTTAAATTTATGAAAGGAAACCAGAATCAGTGTTCAAAAAACCTTTTATCCTATAAAAAAATATAATGCCTTGATTTTAATTCAAATAGTGTTTTTGCCCACAAGTTTCATGCAAATCGAGTTTTGTCCAAATTTCAAATCAAAAAATGAACCACTTCCGCGAATTTTGGATTATACAAAATACCAGGATTAAAATTCTTTCCTTAAACAGTTTTATAATAAAAAAACCATTTTGAGTACAATATGTTTTTCTTGATTATCTCAGCTCAACATCTGTGTGACAAATCACTTTTTGAATGTTTGCTCCTCAAATATTATAGCTTACATTTTTATAATAGATAGTACACGAAAATAGACAAATGACACTAAATTAGATATTTAAAAAAAAGTAATACCCAACTGCGTTTCGAACTCGGGCTAGAAAATTGTGCTATTATACTAGTATTTTTCTACAATTATTAAATCATTGTATAGACCGGAGGGCCCATTAGGCTTAAATACTTACACCCTCGGGTCACGTGATGGTATGATATTGGTGTTGACGTTTTGTGTGTGCGTTTTTTAAAATACGTGTATAATCATGTGTATGTGATGTTTGCGTGAAATGTACCAAATTATTTGAAGCCTTTGTTGGATTGTCTTGGTGACATTGATGTAATAGCTGCATACGTATTAGTGTCAATAGTTACATTTTCCATCTAGTTAAGCAGGCTGGCAGTAAATTTTTAATACTTACATATAGTCAGGTGTCATTTGCATATTATATAATATATGTAGAATATAAAAGAATGAAGTTTTCTTCTTAAAAAAACCATCTGTCTTAAGAATGTATGCTTCAAATAATCGCCCAGTATAGAGTCTTCGCCACTGATAGGTAGACATATTCTTTCCCTAAAAGTTTCTAAATGAAAAAAAATAACTTTCGATATTATTTTGAAAGTTATTTTATAGTGATATGTTTAAAATACTTGTACATTTATCTGCATTAAAAATACTTGTTTTCACGTAATATGCACACTTTTAAAGATAATCGTCATCCATTATCTGCATATCACATTCTCCATAGCGTAACGCAGACCGTAGGAGTAGTTGAAGGGGCAGTCTCATGGGTGCCATTTCCAAGATGAACACTGATTGTGAAGCTAGGTATTGTAAAAGCATCTACTACCTGCCCGCTCGCCCATACAACTAGGCACCGTAGCTTTGACGTTGGCCTCACTTCGCTTGTGATCACCATTCGCGTAGTCAATCTGGCGTAGATGGTCTACGCTTTACACAGTTCTGTTCAATATTACTACACACACTGATTTATTTCAGTATTTATTTTTAATTGGTACCATATTACCAAATGTTACAACCTTCTACGTTTGTCTTATACTATAAACACTATCGCACAGATATTTAATAGTAGTTAGGGTTTGGAAGAGGTATATTTTTCATCACGTAATTAAAAGCATTTGTAGTTAAATTAATCGCGCGTCGAATAAAAGACGTATACAGGTAAGCCTAATTCATCGCACCCCACACTTATTTTGACATGTGCCAAGTAACAAGAATCATCATAGTGGGTGGATTCATGCGCGTATGATCAGATTAATTGACAGTTATCGACAAATTTTGTATATTAAGTACCTACAGACAATCCAAGCAGGTTAAGCTATGTAGATTCTTTTTTGAAACGTTAAAAAAATGAAAGCGATTTTGTCAGTTTATTGCAAAGTTATTTTAATTTTATGTATGACGTTTGTTATCATTTTTATTCAGTGTATAAATCTGTGATAAAATCCCCTATTTGTCATAAAGTTACGCCAGTTAAACAAAGGTTGGGTTTACCTCTATATACTATATATTCAAATTCCATTTAATGAATCTTTATCTTTAAGATTTTTCTAATACTTATGGCATGTATATGAGGCTTTTTCAAGGAATGAATTTTCTATAAAGAATGCCATTCTTTCAAATCTTCTGCATATTTTTTGGCGTTGAATAAATAATAATATTGTTAATTAGATTCTTATATTGATTTTCAGGATGACTGTTGAATTTAATTAGAATTAATTGACGATCAATTTTAAATTATTACTATTTATACCTGAGGAATTGACAGGTTTTGTTAACACACTCCTTTCATTTGGAGTAATCTTGCGTTAATCTTGTTAGTACAAACATTATATATAATAAATATATAGTTATGAAATAATTGTAATGGAAGATTCAAAAGAATAATAATATATTTTGCAGGTTACTTGCTATGCCTTCTTTTCCATAATAAATATGAAATTTAGTTAAAGTAAGTAGCAATTATGAAATTTGTAGGTAAAATAAAAATTAGGACGCCTCTTCTTAATAATTTGATTCCAAAACATTTAATTGTTTTTCACCTTTACTGTCGATTCTTGATGGAAAGCTATTCAATTGTGATATAATAATATACAAGTAAACATTTTAATACTTATGTACCTACTTCTAAGTGAACAAACACAAACCTGATAGATATTAAATTATATTTTCTTTACATTCTTGTAATTAAATACTAGAAAATACACAATTTTGGGTTCTTCAATGAGTAAATTAATATATAATTTTCAAAACAACGGGATATTGGCAAACCTATTGCTGTTCCAATGAATTTAGATTTAAATCCTTTTTGGTCTATGACTTTTTCAAATTAGTAAATTTCTAAAGCAATTCAAAATAATGTACACATAAAATCATGTACTTAAATCAATTAGGTACTATAAACTTTTTGGTTTATTCCATTGCATAGAAATACTAACCGTTTAATAAATAATTCAGCATGTATATTATATTTAATTATATTATATAACTTGCTCTCTCTGGTCCCGCCTACAATATTTTTACAATAAAATTGATTAAACAAAGCCTTTTAAAAAAACAGTTTTATTGAAGTTATTTCAAAATCTCTAATTAACGAAGTATTGATTGCTCAATTACATTCTGTCATTATAACCATACGAATATAATCAATAACAACACAATACTTCACAATTTAAATATAAATAAATATATTATGTATACAATAAAACATAATCCGGCATGCAATCCATCACTTGAAAATAATTTCAGTCGCACAACGTTTGTACCTATATTCGTGTCGTTAGTAGCTAGACTAGCAGCTCGGTTATTTGCCCAATGGTATGATTTTGAAGCAAGGACCGTGGTTAAATTAGGTTGTAGCCGGTTAATCTCGATATCGACGCCGGTTATTTGCACGGCTACACATAGACTCACTCTATTCATAATATCTCAACATGATATTCTATGGTATAGGTACATGTAGTAATAGCACCATGCTATGTCTATTCTCTGACGTAGACGTGGCATCGGCTTATACCAACCAAAAGCTAGCAACTTAATAGTTATTCAAAATCAGGACCAGTCAATTTTAATGTATTCTTCCTGGACATTCCTTAAACGTTGTAGATTATCTATTTATATAATTTTGAAGCCTTATTATCCTTTATATTTATTTTAAACATTTGATGACTGCATAAAGTATTTTTATTACATAAAATAGTATTCTTTTAAACCTCTCGCTCTAATGTTTTAGAATATAGTCATATTTCAGTACATAAATGTGCAGTGGTGTTAATATTTTTTACATTTATTAATTTTTAAACGCATTTATAAAACCATTAGTATAATTTATGCCGCCATTATTGTGAAATATTTACGATAAAAAATTATATTGATAATCTCTGTGATCCCAAATTTGACAAGAATTAGGCATTTTATTATTCAAAAAATGGGCAAGATTAACACATTTGAAGATAATTCTAAAGATACTAATTATAAGCTATGTCTTTGACCATTCAAGTGTGATAAACATTCTACGAATAATGATTGCTTTATAATAACTAGCTGAGCCAGCTGGCTCTCGCCAGTCTGTCTCGCTAGGTCTTGCAGACAGCTTTTCGTCATAGTGACTTGGTGTTGGATTTTAATATAATAATTGTAAAGTGTGTATAGACGGCGCCATAGTTTTCTCTTCGGGATGGATTTTCATTCACGTCAGACAGTTGAAAATTTAGCTGATTTGTCAGTTTTACGATCTGCATGTCGTCACTGCCAATACAAATTTGGAGTCATGTGCGTGTTCTATTCTGGAGTCTGTCCTTCTCAATATCGTCTGACACCATTTCAGGCTGCTAGGTTTAGCAGAACAGCTGGCAATCGCCGATTGCTACCACTGTTATTTTAATTTTAATACAATATATGTGTAGGTATGTGCATTTAAATATGATAAATAATTATACATCTCAATTGTGATTATCATAAATAGCGATCCAATATAACGCCAATATTAATCTCTTACGGGTCCCATGTACATAATAGAAAAAGTTAGCAGCATAAAAAATAAATTTAAACATTATTTTGTTTCATTGTCTATAAAAAATAAATGCTTTGAGTCATAGAATAATATTTTAAAAATCATATTTTGATTTAAAATTAACCTTAAACAATATAGTTTCCCGGTGCGGGACATTCATATCGACACAAATGTTGATAAATAATGAAGCAATACATATTATATCTGATAAGAATAGGAATTTATAAGACCTAAAGATGTGAAATCAGCTTAAAGAGGCCTTCATCCAGCAGTGGATTGATACAGGTTGATGACGATAATGACGATATAAATGGGTAGGTATATATAATCACAAATTAAAAAAAATATTGCAGTTTATATGACCAAGAAGAGTAGAATTAGGTTGGGATAACCTTAATCCAGCAGTGGATTAATCTCGGTTGATGATGATAATGACGATATTATAAATGGGTAAATATAATATCAGCAATTTTGATATATATAGCAATTCATATGACCGACAGAAATTCAAACAACTTAAGAGAGGCCTTCATCCACCGGTGGATTGATTCAAGCTCATAATGATAATGGAAATATAAATAGATATAATATAATATCACCGATTTTGATAAATACAGCAATTCAAATGACAGAAAGGAGTAGAATCAGGCATGGGAGGCCTTTATCCAGCAGTAGATGGGTTCAGGTCAAGGATGATAAGGAAGATAGAAATAGGTATAATATAGTAGTAGAATCAGGTTGCGGAACCCTCCATCCAGCAGTGGATTGATTCTGGTTGATGATGATGACGATATGAATATGTAGATAAATGTAATATCACCGATTTTGATAAATACAGAAATTCATACCACAGAAAGGAGTAGAATCAGGCTAAGGAGGTCTTTATTAATCAGTGGATTGGTTCAGGTCGATGATGATGATGATGACGATATGAATATGTAAATAAATATAATACCACCGATTTTGATAAATACAGAAATTCATATGACAGAAAGGAGTAGAATCAGGCTAGCGAGGTCTTTATTAAGCAGTGGATTAGTTCAGGTCGATGATGATGATGATGACGATATGAATATGTAGATAAATATAATATCTCCTATTTTGATAAATACAGCAATTCATATGACAGAAAGGAGTAGAATCAAGCTAGGGAGGTCTTTATTAAGCAGTGGATTGGTTCAGGTCGATGATGATGATGATGACGATATGAACATGTAGATAAATGTAATATCACCGATTTTGATAAATACAGAAATTCATATCACAGAAAGGAGTAAAATCAGGCTAGGGAGGTCTTTATTAAGTAGTGGATTAATCCTGGTTGATGATGATGATGATGATGATGATGATGATATGAATATGCTGATAAATATAATATCACCGATTTTTATAAATACAGGGATTCATATGACAGAACGGAGTAAAATCAGGCTAGGGAGGTCTTTATTAAGCAGTGTATTGGTTAAGGTCGGTGTGATGATGATGATGACGATATAAATATGTAGAAAAATATATTATAACCGATTTTGATAAATACAGAAATTCATATGACAAAAAGGAGTAGAATCAGTCTATGGAGGTCTTTATTAAGCAGAGGATTGATCCTGGTTGATGATGATGATGATAACAATATGAATTTGTAGATAAATATAGTATCACTGATTTTGATAAACAGAGCAATTCATATGACAGAAAGGAGTAGATTCGGGCTAGGGAGGCCATTATCCAGCAATGGATTGGTTCAAGTCGATGATGATAAGATGGATAGAAATATGTATAATATCACAAATTCATTAAACCAATAGAAGTAGAATCAGGTTGCGGAACTCTTCATCCAGTAGTGGATTGATACTGGTTGATGATGATGATGATTATGATGACGATATGAATATGTAGATAAGTAGCATTAGAAATTCAATACTGTCAAGAATACAATCAACGTAGAGAGGCCTTCATCCAGCAGTGGATTTATTGAGGCTCGTGATAATAATGGCATTATATATAGATAGGTAGATAATAATATAATATCACTGATTTTGATAAATATAACAATTCATGTGTAAGTAAGGAGTAGAATAAGGCTGAGGAGGCCTTCATCCAGCAATAGATAGGTCAAGATTGATGATGATAGGGACGATAAAAATAGGTAGATATTATACAATATCACACATTTTGATGACTATAACAATTCGTATTAATTTATTTTATTGTTTGCAATGGCAACTTTGTTAGTTTAATATGACTATCTGATCTATGGAAATTAGTAGCCTAGGTAATTATTCAATAAAAAAAGATTGAGTGAACAGCCACAAAGTATTTTAAAAAAATCAAATTTGGAATATCACGTTATCTATGAAATGGCCGCCAGTGGCGTACCCCGCTGTCAAAAGATATTATACGTAGTAAATGTACCAAGATTATGGTTTTTTCACCGGAAAAAAGTGCGCCAATGCCTACATTACGATATTTGAATAAAAATAATCGAATCCGTTTGTCAAATAAAGGATTAGAAAGTCTTAAGCGACGAAGACGTCATTCTGCTGTATGTTAAAAGAAGTATGGCGAATTGTATACGCTATATGAGAAAATATCAGTTATAAACGTCACGTACCTGTAAAATCATTGAAAATTTCTGAAATGTGGTCAATTCAAACGGTAGATGAATCGGTAGCGCACATTTTGAAGTGAAGATGTAAAAATAACAATAAAATGTCGCTTAAATGAGCTGTTAGTGAATTTTCCAAAATCTCTTAGGATAATAATATATAGGAGATTATGTACCTAAGGATAAAGTAGTGTTTTTTTTTTTAATACGGCATTTCTTTTGGCATTCCCCAGTAGTTAAGCTACAACATACGGCCGTAGCCATAAATTGACAACCTAAAACTGAAGTAGGGAGTAAGATCATGTCAACGCGCGTGTTTGAACATGTACCTAACCGAAAAAAATCTTTTTTTTTTTAAATCAAACAACTACTTCAATAATCATGTAGCATGGTAGCACTAAATAGTAACAAAATATTATGTAATATTTCTTACATGCTTTACTCCACCAAAGTCTACACTTGGAGTAGAGGCCAAGCATATTATAATATATTGCTTGCAGCCCGTAGAGCTGTCTTGCACTAACGCTGTATGGTGTATGTAATAGAGTTAGTTCCAAATATCACACTTTCGGCTTGAATCCGAAAGATATGTTAAAGTCACGCGATGCACATCAAACATTAGTGAGGTAGTCATACCAGTATCACCCTAAAATCTGCAAACCTAGACATTTGAATTCTAATGGTTTTATGTTTTGTACTATTCCATTTGAGTCGTCTTTCCGACCATTTTAATACATGCCCTTTGGTGAGGGTACACAGTGCCTGAAGATTCCAAAAGACAAAACCCGGTCGCCGTGAACTGTGTGACGTGACTCCATGGAATAGTACAAAACTTAAATCCTTTAGAATTTAAATTCAATTTCCATCAAGTACCTTCGTTCGATAGTATTAATACTAGACAATTAAGCTTTGGTCAATTACTACGTCTCACATCCATGTAGCACATGTAGCACAAAGTTTTAAACAACGCCTTATACCTCTTATATTAAAAAACAGCATTTTTCTTAATATGTTTTATGTTAGTTTAAAAAATGATATACGTAGGTATACATTTTTTAAAAATAAACTGAACACTTATTGTAGACTGCTAACTATTGCTAAATACATACAATCGTTTGTATACGTATTACCTACAATTAATATTAATACAATGTACTTAATAACTAAATTATTTCAACGATCTTACAGAATTTTCAAGATTTAATCTTTTTTACTTTACAACATAATACTTATTACAACGTTTTTCTTAGCTCGTATTCTTATTTGTCCAGTACAAATCTTGCAATCGATTTTTAAGTAACTTCCCGACTAGCTAGACATTTGAAATAATAATAGAATATATTAGAACACAATGTCAATGCATTTTTTTTAAAATACTGTTAGCCATCTTTAAGTAGAATTGAATTAATTTTCAGTTAATTCTATTTTGTATGAAAAGTTATTTCGACACCACTATTGGTTGCTAGGGGTCTGGGGTTCTAGCAACTAAATTATTAATATATACGTGCGTTACTATGGAAATCAATATGACATAAGTCAAGTACATTTTTTTTATCGTTTAAGCTAGTCAAGTCAAGTTTATATGGTTCAACAAAATTTAAAAACGTTGTATATAAAAAGTTCTTTTTATCTTGTAATTATTTTCTATCTGACTTAGCGTGATATTTTATGAGTTAGTTAATTAAATAACTGGTAAACATGGACCTGTTAAGATGTTAAATACATTCATCCTTTAATACTTAATATAATAAAAAAAATGACCATATTTACAATAATCTGTAAAAAGATCAAATGTAAATTGAACTGCAATCTCATAATTAAGTTTGCAAGTTATCATCAGACCACGTCAGACATCGACTTCCACTACGTGGATCGTTAAACGGAAACCATAACGGGTGAGTTCATTACAAGCGCTAAGGTAAACCTTTACTATCTGCATTAATGCTTGCATCAAAAGGCAATGTTTGTTTAATCACAAGTTTATAACCATGCATAGTAAAATTAATTAAGCTCTCTGAGAAAATTCAAACCTGTATAATTTATAACTTTCGAATAAACTATTTATCGTTCTTTATTTAAAATAGTATGTACGATAAAAGCTCACATCAAAACTGTATTAGAACAGATTTTGAGTTTCATAATAATATTGAAAAATCAGTATACATATTATAAGAATATTAATAACTTCGGCGTGATGGTTTTATATTTCCGACTGAACGTTGTTTGGTAGAAAATATTTTGAAAAAATATATTATGATGAAAGCTCGTGACGTATTTTCCATTTCGAAATTGCCGCGAAAGTAGGTTTCGCGGTCGAAAGCACAGTGATTATTAAACCACTAACTTTACTGTAAGTAGTGCTTCTCCATTATTCAATAGGTACGCATTTCACTTAAATATAAATAGATAACAATGTCATATTATTTAGTGTTCTATTAAACTATTTAGTTAAAATGTTTTGGAATACAAAATTTATGAATTTTATTTAAAAATTAAAGAATCAAAGAAAGATTTGATTAAATTATTTGTTAAAAAAATATTATGGTAATAAGGACCTATAATTTTTGCTCATAATCAGATTATTCAAAGACTAAAAGTTTTTTTATGTATGACGGGTGACGCACCCAATTATTGGCACTCCACCAATTATCAGCACCCTTCAAGTTAACGTAAAAATATAAGATATGTAAGCATAGTTAGTATAAAAAATGTGTTAAGCAATTAATATTGTTTACGACAAGCAACATTCATCACACCAGGATTAACAAAATAGCGAGAAAATAGTGCGTCAAAAGTGCTCCGTTGTGTTTTGTGATTTTTTCCGCCATTTTCTTTCTGCCACGGTAAGAAAATGTTTCAATAGCCTTGCTATTTTGTCTACATCTAAGTGTATATCAATAAACTGACGATTTAAATGATTGCGGGATAGAGCCAGGCATTTGAATTTAAAATTTAATTTAAGGTTAATTGTTCGTTGTCTATGTTTAAAGGGTGCCAACATTTGGTATCGTGATTGAGTAGTTTTCCTATTATTGGCACATGTGCTAATAATTGGTTATTTTGATAAAGTATTATTTTTAACAGATTTTAATTTCTATAGCCTATATCATTAAGGCTCTAAGTAATTCCATTGATAAAAATATGTTACACTCGTTTTTTCCAAATGTTAGCCCCATGCTAATAATTGGTTTTGGCTTGTGCCAATAATAGGGTTAAATTATAGCTTGTGTCTTTATTTTCCGACTGAAGTATTCAAAATGGATCCAGTTAATGTGAAAAAGAGGAAAGAGAAGAAGAAGACTCTCGACAACACAATAATAAAAAGAAAAATATACAACCATGATAACTTGGTAAAAGCACTTGAGGCTGTAAAGTGCGGTATGAGTAAAAAACTGGCCGCAAAAACCTTTCATGTACCGAGAGGAACTATTCAGTTCAGGTTACGGAAAGTAGATCATCAAGACCTTCCAGGACCAAGTACAGTATTAACCAAAAACGAGGAAGAGACTTTGGTGAAATGGATTAAAGACTGTTGCCGCAAAGGATTCCCTAGAAGAAAACTAGATGTTCAATTGAGTGTTGCACATTTCATAAAGAAAGCAAATAGAAAGAATCCATTCAAAGATGGAATACCTGGTAATAAATGGTACCAACTCTTTTTGTATCGTCATCCCGGATTAAGTATACGTACACCTGAGGCAGTCACAGCATCAAGTGCGGCAGTGTCAGAGCAAGATATAAGAAACTGGTTCATTGGAATTGAAACCTACTTAAAAGACAACAGTTACTTTACCATTCTCTCGGATCCAAGTCGCGTGTTCAACGGTGACGAGTCAAACTTTCAGCTATACCCAAAAAGTGGAAAGGTTATTGCAATGAGAGGTGAGAAGGATGTTTATGAAGTAGACCATGCATCTGCCAAATCTGCTCTAACAGTTCTATTCACGTTTTCTGCCAATGGAGATACCACGCCTCCAATGATCATATTTCCGAATAAAAGGTTGCCTAAGGATATAACATTAAATGTGCCAGGAGACTGGGGTATTGGTTTGAGCGATTCGGGATGGATGAAGGCAGAGGTATTTTATGATTATATAAAAAACGTTTTACACCCTTATCTATTGAAAACAAAAAGACAACTCCCCGTTTTACTTTTTGTTGACGGACACAAAACGCACCTCTCTCTGGAAGTGAGTGAACTGTGTAAAAGCTTGGACATAGTTCTGGTAGCTTTATATCCAAACGCAACAAGATTGTTGCAGCCAGCCGATGTTTCAGCATTCAGGCCACTTAAGCAAGCTTGGAAAGAAAGTGTATTGAAGTGGAGGCGTGAAAACCCCTTAGCTGCACTCACAAAAACAGATTTTGTTCCTGTGCTCAAGGAAGCTGTCGTAAACGGCATTAAGCCTTCTACTGTTATAAATGGTTTTAGAACCACCGGTTTATGTCCATGGAATTGTGATGCAATCAATTTTAACAAATGCCTAGCACGTCAGAAAACTGTTGAAAATTCAAATACCGAAGAGAAGAACAATGACAATTTCAAAGAAAATTCTCTATCAAAAGATACGTTTTATAACATAGTGGGAGAGAAAAAATTGAATGCCTTACAAACTCTTACCAAAGACTTTCTAATAGACAGTGACAAAATCCTGAAAAAGCTTTTGAACTATTTCCAACATGATGAAAAGCACCAAGAATCAGAAATATTACATGAGGACAACCTTACAGAAGAAATCACTATAGAAGAGATGCCAATTTTATTTATGGATATCCTTGATAACTCACAGTTTGATTTAGTTACTGTGCAGAAATCTATTGAAGAAATGGGAAAAAACAAATTTGAAAGAAAAGAACACAAAACTTTGCTTGAAAGTGACTTAGTTACTTTAGATAAAAACGAAATGGAGATTCCAGAAAGTGGTTTAATAGCAACGTGCAAAGAACATGTAGTTAAAGAATGCGAGATTATGGATATTATTAGTCAACAGAAAGAATATTTAACCCCTGTAAAATTAAGTGACGTTTTAGTAAAACCGAAAACACCTCAAAGAAAAGGCGTTAAACAAAGTGAAAGAGTTTCCTTTGTCTTAACTTCAGACGAATGGCAAAGCAAGGAAACCCAGAAACGGAGAGAAAAAAGTCTTAAAGAAGAACAAGTCAAGAAAAGAAAAGAGGAGAGAATCCAAAAACAAAAGGAAGTGAAAACTAAACAAGGAGAAAAGAAAAACCTTACAAAAAAAACAGCAGCAACGTTAATAAATAAACAGAGTAAGAAAGTGCAGTTCGGACCTGTGCAAAATACAACTAAAAGAGAATGTCAAGTGGAAAGAGAACCTAATGTAAAAAAAGAGAATATGATATCCGAAACGAAAAGAATCAAAGTACTGGCCGATATAAGATTGAACAAGCCTCTGGTGCCAATAGTTAACCAACAAGTCTCGAATCCCATAGTTGATGAAGACAAGAAAAATGATGGGATTAGAGATCCTTTTGATAAAATTTTAAGCAGTCGTAAGAAATCATACACGGTGGAAGAACTTGAAGCCATTTTAAATGATGATGATTAAATATTTAAACGGTTAACATCATAAGAACTTACGTAATTTATTTTAGACACCTAAATATTTTTTGAGAATTTTTGATCTCAATTAGTTCCTGAATTTATTTAAATATAATCATTATTTCTTTTGAGGTTTTTTAAAAATAATGTTACCTAATAATAAATGTATGAATACTAGTGTAAAACGTGTTTAATTTGCATGATTAATACACTTTTTTGGATCTCTATTAACTGTGCCAATAATTGGAAAAGGTTGTGTCAATAATAGGAAAAAGTATGCCAATAATTGGAGTAAGGGCCAAACTCAGGAAATATCACAATTGTGTGCATATGCACAATACAAAAGTGTTATTGGAAGTATTCAAATAAAAGTTAAGTAAACATATTATTTAAATCAGAAACATAGGAACTTAGAAAGATAATTGATAGAATACTGTGCGAACTTGAACTGCTCAGTTCCCTTAAAGTGCCAATAATTGGGTGCTTCACCCTATTAAAATAATTATGACGAGGGATGGCTGTTAGATCATAACCCGTTAGATGATTTCTATGAATTAAACGCACACACATTATAATATATTTACTTAAGTGTATATAAGTGGGTCAGCACAGACATGTACCAGTACACAACAATCTGCATCCGCCAAAACTAAGTCCAAAATTCGCGATTTCACATGTCTAATCTCTGAAAACTGCTTGAGATTCACACAGGATAAAAAATGAGCAAACTCCAGATTGACATCTGTCGAGGATGAATAACAATTGAAATCACCAATGACGGTTATACAATAATTATCAACTGGCAAGTTTTCAAAGTATGTAAAGAACGAATTAAATGCATCGCGTGACGATCGCGGTGGAAAATACACGCAACAAACAGTGAAAAATGACCCATTGCACCGTAATCAAATAATATCTAAATATATATATATATATATATATATATATGTGTGTATATTTATATATACCGAAATGAATACATATTGAATATTGACATGATTAAGAAGTGTTAGATACATACTGACTACGAAAAATACGTAATTGTGAAAAACTTCGAAAACATACATAAACATTAGAAAATAATCAATAAAAACCGAAAATATACGATTTAAATTCGAACTCACATCTTTTACTAAAGAGGTGAGTGCTCTTAACTTTTAGACCACCGATACGTATATGAGTCATGCAAATGTAATAAATACGTGATCCAAGGATACCAATTATTTATTTATTAATCAATGTATGGTTATAGATAGGTATTTTTTGTAGATATGTATTATAGTGAAAGATGTGAGCTGGAATCCGCCTTCTTTCCAGAATTTTTTACTATGTAATACATTTATATTTCTAAGGTTTTAGAAATGGTGTAAGTTTTTGTTAATATAAAAGAATCTGACAAGATGTAGGATTTGAACTCGCACTCACACTTTAGATGAGAAGCTTTCAGCCATTACTGTATCATAAAATTCATTGTTAATAATATAATAATTACAAGATAAAAAGAACTTTTTATATACAACGTTGTTAAATTTTCTGTTGAATCATATAAACTTGACTTGACTAGCTTAAACGATCAAAAAAAATTGTACTTGATAGAAATAATACTGAAATGTCATTTTGATTTCCATAGTAACGCACGTATATTAATAATTTAGTTGCTAGGACCATCCGCTTAGCAACCAATAATGGTGTCAAAATGACTTTTCATACAAAACAGAATTAACTGAAAATGAATTCAATTCTACTTAAAGATGGCTAAAAGTATTTAAAAAATGCATTGGCATCGTGTTTTGATATATTCTAAAAGTTTCAAATGTCTAGCTAGTCGGGAAGTTAGTTAATAATCGATTGTAAGATTTTTGCAGGACAAAGAACCACCGGACAAATAAGAATACGAGCTAAGAAAAACGTTGTAAAAATAAATGTAATTTTCTTTATTGAATATGAACCCGTGATTTAATTGAAAGAACATTATTATTCTGAGAAATAAGTGATCAATGAAATCCAGTGGTCGATTCAAAAAAAACATTCCCCCTTTCCACTCAACATCATGATCCATCCCCGTTTTCTATAAAAGAGTACAACTAGAAAGCACTTGTTGAAACACTCGCATGTTGTTTTTTTTTTTGTTTTGTTTCGTTGTTGAACAACTCCAGGTTCTCCTGCCCCTTCCACCGGCTCGCTGTCGAGTGGACCAGCTGTCATTATGCGGCATGTTACATTTTTTATGGACAAGTTTGATTTGTACCAGCGCATGGTTGTGTACTCACCAAGCCCGAGTGGGCAATCGAACGAGATTGGCGGGCGCTCTCAACAATTTAGTTACAGGCTACCATTACTCGGTTACATTGTAAATTGTACGTAAAACAATTCACCGTTGCACAGTTCGCCGTAAACTTTTTAATCGGAAAGAGACGATTGTATACTATACGGTCTCCAATTTTATTAGATTCAATATGAACATTAATTAAATTTTCATAGCTGATTTTGGCAAAATTCATGAATTCAAGAATGAAAACCTAACCTAACCTAACCTAACCTAATAAATAATACAGCATATCTCGGCTATTTTCATTTTTTTTGCTATTGGCTTCATGTAAAGTGTACACCAACAAGCACCGTGTTTTATTTAGACATGAAATTTATGTCAGTACTATACGACCCAAAGAGGTTGGACGGTCTTTAATATACGGCCATATATTTCCGATACAACATTTCACGGCAAAGTGTGATACGGTGAACTGCATACGTACAAGTTTCCGGATACGCCATTACTCCGATTATAGGTACCTATATATAGAAATAATGAAATGAATCAAACTGATTGAAATTGTATTTCTATGTGAGTGATCATTATTTACAACAATCAGTCTACGATTTCCAATATTAATTTTAGTACATAAAAATATCAGTTTTCTATTCTTTCCATACCACGTGATATCACGGAAAGTTGAGGCTTTCTAGACAAGGCTGAATAGACACATCCTCACAATTCCTTGGACTGACCGAGCATGAAAAAATGTTGACGTTGACCATAAAACTACGGTGGGTAAATATAACCTGAGCCACATTATGAGAGTATATAACGTACCTACTTAGACTTGCTATTAATTTAATAAACTATTTCTTTTATTCAACGAATAAGACACAAGATTTGAGAATTTAACATTCTTTATAGGTACTTAATATACTACATAATATATAATTATAGTACATAATTTGAGAACATCTCATCCATATAAAGAAAATCTTATGTCTTATTCGTTGAATAAAAGGAATAGTTTATTAAATTAATAGCAAGTCTAAGTAGGTACGTTATAAAAATTAACCAATGGAGTGATTTGTGACGTCGGTTAATAATTAAAGAATTAATTGATACCTACCTTAATTTAACACACTAAAACCGACAGTCAACATTATAACGCAATTCGATATACTAGTTAAGATCGTCGTAGTTCAAGAAGATGCCCGTAGCTTAATTTGAAAATCATACTGGCGCGAATCTAGCAGATTCAGGTTCAAGTCTCGTCGGGTGTAGTATTTTTTTTTCTACAAATTTATTTTTTGTAGTATGCATGAGATATTTTTCAAATAATGTATGTAAATTATTGTGAGAGGACAAAACTACAGTTTCCTCAACTCATAATCTAAGAAAAGATCAACGGTGGCTTAAGAGCATACTTCAGTGAAACGGCAAATAATTTTCAACTATAGGTGCGACGAAATTATGGACTGGCTGCCAATCGGAGAGCGAAAGTCGAGCTGTGGACACGTCAATTTGTTTTGTAATGGCGTCGGAGAATTAATTCTTAACTCGTATAAAGATAACTAAAAAACGTTACCCATTTACTTGAAAAAGAAAACATGTCAATGAAAATATATTATTAATATTACTAATATAACAATAAACATAACATTAAATGGACGCATGTTGAATTTTTATGACAAATTATGTTTTGTTCTGCACGCGTCGTTTGCGCAATCTTCGCGTCGCGGATTCACGATCGTTTTAGACCGTGCCCCAGCTGAAGTATAGCCTTAAGAACATCTGTAATTGGTAAGAATGTAGCTCCACCAAACTGTTCCAGGTAGCAGATGAGAAAATAAATGTAGTCGACCTCCTTTCGGGGATGGTACAATAAGAAGAAAATTTGAGAGATAATTATTAAAAATCTTGTGCAGTCGGAAGCCAACAGCGGTGGAGTGAGGTTGTACAACTTCGCTTGCGTATTCGTGTCGCTATTCGCCTGGTTACTCGCGAACGGTTATAAATACGGGATACAACAAAAATAATATTGTTTGTAAATGAATTTGACAATAAACTCAACATGTGTGGTCCCATGTGATTTTGACAATCAGTGCCAGTGCTTGAGAAAAAGTGAAAAATATTTATTGTTGCACGGATAGTGCACTTTGTGCGGGGAGTGCGTCAAACGCTGTGAAGCGAGGGGTTGTCCACACTGTTTTTTGTTCACACTGTTGCGCGAATTCCATGACCGCGTGAACGGCAAAAACAATAAAATGGAAAACACCACAATGGAAGTGAATGAAACCAAAAAATCGAAGAAGAAAAGAAACGATGATGAAGAGGAAGTGGTTGGAGAAAAAGAAGAAGAATGGCAGACGGTGACCTCTGGAAAAAAACCCAGAAGAGACTCTGGGGTCACTCCAAAGGGAAACCAAAACATCGTCATGATAGCGACGGGAAGTAAAATTCCATTAAAGTTAAAAATAGCGCAGATGCTGCATAAGGCAGGAGTAAAAGTACAGAAAATTTACAATAAAAATTTAAAGACGTACATCCAAGTAGAAGACGAAAAAGAAGCAGATAAAGTGAAACAAGCTGGAGAACTCAAAGATCTCGGTTTTGTGACCAAAGAGAATGACTCCTGCTCTTATGGAGTAATAAGAAAAGTCGATATTGATATGGACCTCCAAGAACTGCAAATGGAAATCAAAAGTGATGCAAAAGTAATCAACCTTAAGAGGTTGACAAGAAAAGGTGATACAGGAGAGCTGACAAAGACCTCGTCAGTCAGTATTAAATTTGGGGAGAAAATATTGCCGAGAACAATTTACATATATGGAGTCTCTTTTGCTGTAGAACCGTATGTATTCAGGGTTATGCAATGCTACAAATGCTGGCGATATGGGCATATCGCGAACAATTGCGGACGTACAGTAGAAACGTGCCCTAAGTGTGGTGAAAACCACAAAACCTGCGAAAAAAATGAGGAAATTACGTGCATCAGTTGCAAAGGTAACCACGCGGCAAACAGCCAAAAATGCCCAAAGTGGCAAGAGGAAAAGAATTGCAAAGAAGCAATGAAAAAAATGAACATACCTTTCAAGGAAGCAAAAAAAAATATGTTAAATAATAGCTATGCTGACATATTAAAACAAAAAAAATCGTAGGAAGAGATGAAAGCGAAACAATTCAAAAAACTAAGGAAATCAAAAAGAAAGAAGAAGCGGTGGTAGAAGCTTCAGGCTCAACAATAATAGCTACAGGTAGTAGCGTAAAGCCTACAAAAAAATAAGAAAAAATCAAAGGGGAAGACAGAGGTTAACGCGATGGGAGAAATTATGAAAGTCTTGCTGAAAGGGGGAGACTGGCAGCAGATCATTAAACAACTAATAATTAAAGCAGTGGACTGGGTATGCAAACAATTCAAAGAAGGACACTTAAAGGAAATTCTAGGAGAGGTTCTGGAGCAAAATGGATAGTAAAAAACAAATTAGGATTTTACAATGGAATGCCAGAAGTATGAAGCAAAAAAAGGATGATATAGAACTCTACTTAATAAGACACAAAATTTCAATAGCATTAATCTCAGAGACTTGGCTGAGGTCTGAATTAGACTATCTGAAATTCAATGATTACACGATGTATAGATAAGACAGAGGGGATGGTTACGGAGGAATAGCGATTCTGGTGCATAAAACACTGGCGTCTAAAGAAAAGACCCTACAAGGCCTTCCAACTGAACTGGAGGCATGTCAAGTCGAAATCAGAGGGACACAAAAACTAAAAACAGTGACAGCAATATATTGTAAACCCAATGTTACCATTTGGAAAAACGCATGGAGCAGGCTCTTCGATCAAATGGGAGAGGGATCAATTATGGGTGGGGATTTCAATGCACACCACCCAATGTGGGATCATATACTTCGAGACGCAAGAGGAGAGGATGTCGCTGACGTATGCCTTGACTCTGACTTAGTAGCGATTAACAATGGACAAAGTACCAGGGTCACCCCTCCAAATCAGAGAGGAGCGGCACCGGATATAACATTTATCTCCAACGAGCTGGTACTGGAAACCGATTGGAAAATAGACTCCGATACGATGGGCAGTGACCACTTACCCATTATCATCGAGTTTGTGGAAAATCAATGCCAAACAGAAATCATCCCAAGAAGAAATTACCCTAAAGCAAACTGGGAACAATATCGAGAAATAATCTCAAATGACATAGACAGACTTACAGAACCTACCAGAGATTCACAAGTAGAGTATGATAAATTGGAGGCAATATTGAATAATGGGGCAAATTCAAGCATTCCGAGATTCAAAGTAGGCAGTCACCCAAACTTTAGACCAAAACCATGGTGGAACTCCGAAGTATCAAAGGCAATCGCTGAGAGAAGGCTTGCCTATACTCGCTTCAAAAAAATCAGTTCCACAGAAAACTACCTAGAACTAAAGAAAAAGCAAGCCACGACTCGAAAAGTAATCCTAAAAGCCAAAAGAGAAAGTTGGAAAACATTTTGTGACTCCGTCAACTCGGAAACTTCCTACTCAGAAATGTGGAGAAAAATGAGTTAGATGAAGGGCAAATCGGGAAACAAATTCAAAAATCATCTGGATGAAAGCATGGCGTCACTCCTCCTTCAACAACTAGCAAGTAAAAGTGACGAAACGAAGGAAGAAATCGCAGAACAGGAAACATATAATCCTAATGATACAATGAATGAAATTCTTACAGTGGCGGAACTAAGATCAGTAACCAAAAATAAAGACACTGCCCCCGGCATGGACGAAGTTTCATATTCCATGATCGCTCAGCTGCCAGAGATCGGAAAAAATAAACTAGTGGAGATATTCAACTTAATCATGGAAACCGGCAAAGTCCCTAGGCAATGGAAGGAAACGATGATTATCCCAATCTTAAAACCAGGGCGAGACCCTACCCTAGTGTCGTCAGTCAGACCAATCGCACTCATATCATGCATGTGCAAAACGTTCAACCAGATGAGTGCAAGAAGAATCGAATGGTTTGCAGAGAAAAAACAACTATTTCATCACAATACTACGGGATTCAGAAGGCAAAAGTCGACTCTGGAGAACATAGGCAACCTAGTACTAGACATCAATGCAGCACAGGTCAAAAACGAAGTAACCCTGACAACATTCCTGGACATCCAGGATGCGTATAATAATGTGCATGTGAAAGAAGTGTCAAGGGTGTTGAATGAATGGGGAATCGGTGGGAAGATCACTAAATATCTTAAGCAGTATTTAAATGAAAGAAAAATCACCATGTGCATTAATAATGAAAAGAAGAGTACGGTATGCTCAAGAGGCCTTCCGCAAGGAGACCCCTTATCCCCATTACTATTCAACATTCTTACAACTGACATATTAAAGTTAATGACGAGGGTCAACATTGTACAATATGCAGATGATTTTGCACTTTTTTGTTCGGGAAAAAGAGTAGATGAATGTCAAAGGTTAATGCAGAAGAGTCTTGACGAAATGAAATTATTATTGGAAACGCGAGGCCTCAAAGTAGCTCCCAGCAAAACTAAGGTGGTTCTTTTTGCCAGAGGCAAGAGACAAAACCAGCTTAACTTAAAAATCGACGGCACTATAATAGAAAGAGTAGACACTTATAAATTTTTAGGTATGAACCTGGACTATAGACTAACGTGGAAGCATCATATTAGTCATTGCGCGAATAGCCTGACACAACCTCTGAACATACTCAAAGTACTGGCGGGAGGTGGGTGGGGCGTACACCCCATTCATATGAGAAGGTTATACACGGCACTCATTAGAAGCCGATTAGATTACGGGAGCATGTTTTACCACTCCGCTGCCGAAACTAATTCGGTGAGGCTAGACCGCATCCAGTCCAAAGCATTAAGAATATGTGGAGGATTTATCAGGACAACACCCATTCACGTGCTCCAAGCGGAACTCAGCGTACCTCCACTGAATGTCAGGAGATGGGCACTGGTTACCAAGACATGGATGAAGTGGAAATCTATAATAGATAACCCCATATTGGCAAAGGTGAAACTCCTATACGAGCTTGTTGAAAGCAATACATACTATGAGAAAAGAAAGCTCCCTCTACTGGTAGGAATCCTAAAAGCCACAGAAAGTTGGGAGGTATTAAATACAAAATGCCTAGGTATGTATTCGCTGAGGAGGCCAGTTGGTACCTACGACCTCAGCTCTGTTATCCAACTAGAGGTCAAAGGAATAGACAAACCAAAACGGAGCATAGTATCCGATAAAGGAAGAGAGCGTGTCGAAAAAATGCTGACAGAGAGGTACGCAGGATGGAGCCACCTTTATACAGATGGATCCAAAGATCAGAATAGAGCAGGAGCAGCTCTTGTGATACCAGAAGTAGGTATAAACAAGAGCTGGAAGCTAAACCCAGCAATACCAATAATGACGGCGGAACTCATCGCGATAAACGAAGCAATTAAATACACTTTAAGCGATGATTTCTCGGCGCAATCCGCTGTCATTTTAACAGACTCCAAAAGCGCTTTACAACATCTTGCCGCAGCAACTCGCTCACATAACAGTAAAACCATAGCATACCACATCCTTGACCAGATCGACGCCAAGAAAAATAGAGGAGGAGATCTATGCCTTCAATGGATCCCATCGCACATGGGCATTGAGGGAAATGAAAGGGCAGATGAGCTGGCAAAGGTAGCCGGCCATTCAGGGGTACCATATCAGTGGATACCAGAAAACCTGGACTGGAATGAGGCTATAAAGAAAATGTGCCATAGTATGTGGATAGATTTTCACCATAGGGCATCATTAGAAAAGGGGAAATGGAGTAAGTCGATTCTACCAACACCACGAGAGGTGCCCTGGTTTGTAGAGTCTTCTTTGACGAGGAATGAGCTTAAGTTAATACTGAGGCTAAGAACAGGGCACACCATGGGCAAAAGATTTGATGTCCTCATGGGAAGAAGTGAATCGCAGCTCTGCGATGAATGTCATGTTTTAGAGGACATTGTACATATAGCACTGCAATGCCCCAAATATGAAGTTCACAGAGTACAGCTGCGAATTGCAGATATCTATGAGAATGTCGACGAATTGAAGGGTGTCCTGGCGGTGGGTAAGACGGAAGAGCTAGGCAAAATTGTAAAGTTATTTAACAGAATAGGAGTGAGGACCTGATCGACGGATCCCCTTCTAGAAGAGAAGAGGCGATATGACAGCGAGTCGCAGTCAAAGCCTCGGTAAAATCAGAAAAAAAAAAAAAAATCTTGTGCAACATGCTACAAACATAAAGCTAATTGTAATCTTTCGCCTATCAAAATTTTGACAAAAGTCATTAATTTTATAGAAACTATTAGTAAGGTACTCCATGTATAATCTTCTTTAAATTATCTCCTCTACATATGGTTTTTTTTTATTTACGAGAAATATATTATGTTAGCTAGTTGCTCATACTCTGGATCCAAACACATTAAAAACATAACATGATAATTTTCCGAATCCGGGATTCTAACCCGGGACCCACTTCAGGGCTCGAAATGGACCGGAGCGCCGTTCCGGTCCGTGACATTAGTAAAAATATCGCTCTGTCTCGTGGAAAAAAATTGGCCGTCTGAGCTAGATAGGCAATATAATAGAAAATCTAACACATTTATTTTTATAAAATACACATAAAATTTGTATATATCTTCAGAAAATTGTCAAGTGCTCCGGTTCGTAAACTTTTCCATTTCGACCGCTACTCACCCACAGCATTATAAGCTTGACGCGTAATTGTATAATATTACAGTTATTAATATAAATACTAATCGATTTGTCCTCATATAAGCTTGGTTGAGAAGAAATTTTCGACAGTTTTATCTTTTTATTACTCGCATTTATAGAAATTAGTAAACAATCACTTTACTATGAGTAAATGTATAGATTAAAGAAACTGACAAAGTCTATACCATTTTACAACGTTTTTATTAGCTCGTATTCTTGTTTATCCAGAAAAAATCTTGCAATCGATTTTTAACTAACTTCCCCAGTAGCTAGACATTTGAAACTTTTAGAATATATCAGAACACGATGCCAATGAATTCTTTTAATACTTTTAGCCAGAATTGAATTCATTTTCAGTTAATTCTGTTTTGTATGGAAAGTTATTTCAGAAAAATCCGTAAAAACTAAAATACTATTATTGGTTGCTAAGGGGGTGATCCTTGCAACTAAATTATCAATATATACGTGCGTTACTATGGAAATCAAAATGAAATGTCAAAAAGACATTTCAGTATTTTATGTAATATGTTTGTATTTTATTTACTTCATACAAGTACAAGTTTGAGCATATTGCGCATAATAATTCAACAGAAAATTTTAAAACGTTGTATATAAAAAGTTCTTCTTATCTTGTAATTATTTAAAGTCATTTAATAATGTTCGATTGGCAATACCTGTTTGAATATTTTTATAAAACAGTCAGGTAGTGAATGACGTTTTTTTAGTTCACGTGTTTATAAGGTTGTAGGCAGCCACTGGCAATAATGTAATTTGTTTGTTTTTGTAAGGTTGACTGGTCCAAATTGTTTTCCCAGTGTTTTATTATTTTATGAAAAATGTTCCCACTTCAATAAAGGTCCTTTTTACTAGATACCTAGCATGTATCATATTTGAACGCTGCTATTTTCTATATAGAATAAAATACATAAGTAGTTACTATTAATATAAAGTTTGAATTTCTAACAATTTCACAAACCATTAGAGCAAGTATATAATATACGTTTTTATAAGTATAATTAAAATAAAACACAACAATTATATAGTACTTCTTTTACATAATTTAATAAGGACAGGATCAGTTTCATTCGATTTAATTTTTACCCGATGTTATTATAATATGGAATAAGTAGTATACCAGCTATTATGTTTTATTTAAATCAATACAATATTTTTCATCAATAATAATTATTATTGACAGTTAACATCACTCACGCTTTCTGGGTAGTAAATATTTCAGCATATTGGTGAAATATGGCATTATTATGTAAGTAAGGATAACTTAAGTAAGCTGGAGTTACATATATTTCTTATAACTAAAACCAATAGTACAAGAACTCAATAGCGAAGATAAGGTGATATTCCTACATTATTACAAAACGAATTTTGATAGTTCTTTCATATAAATTATTGTGAATTTTATTGCATTTTATACGTTTTTAAAATAATATACGAATCGTGTAAACATAGGTGTAGGTATTATATTTTTTATAGTAGCGAATAATTCGCAAAAAAACTGTTACTGATTTTATATAGTAAGTGGTAAGGCACTGGTCTTCCGCCCGAGCGTTCTGGGTTCGATTCCCAGCGAGGACTCAATATGTATGTGTTTTTCTCAAAGCCTGGGTGTTTGTGATTGTCCAAAATTACTAACAACCTCCTTGTACGAAAAAGCAAGGACATGGTTATTTAATAATTCTAAAAAAACAATATAGCGTGGGCGTACAGGCAGAAGTCACTAACTCCAAATACACAGTTTTGAGATAATAAATGTTTTGTGTTTTTGGTGTTCTTAAAATGGTTGTAAAATTTTTTATTTATTAAGTTCTTCATTACTTTTATTTTTTTATATGTTCAATAATCTTAAATCGTGACTTATGCCAGTCAAGCAGCATGACGTTTTCTATATAATAACATTAAAATCTCAATTTCGTCAAAACTGGAGTTAGTGACTTCTGCCTGTACGCCCACGATAGGAAGTTTCATAATTTTATTAAAACAAAAAAGCGGTATTTTAAATGGCTAATATAATATAAGTAAATAGATGATTTTTTGACCATGTCCGATCATAATAAGATCATATGGGCCCAAACCAATGACATATTAAATGGACAACTCACTTCATATCGGCGCGCACGAGAAATTGTGCATGAAAGTCATTTACAGATGTATAGGTAGACGTCACGTGACCATATGACGTATCCATTTCCATTATGCGATACAAGCTTCGAGAATTTATAGTAAAATAACCTCTATTGTAATGGCGTATTAGTGTCATTACTCATTACGTTAGAAACAGATTCTAGGTTACTTACGACTTTTCGGAGATTAGACGCATGTGAGCCCAGCGCATTGCAGGCGTCTGAGCAATGGTTTCTGTCATTCAATTGCATTGGATAAACATATCTTAAAATGGCATTTTATCAATAGTAAATAATACTAACACATGAATAGTGATATCCCATCTTTCTTGGATTGCTTAGTAGATTTTTTTTACAATTTTAACTAGACACATTGGCATTTGTAACACAACAATAACGGCGGAGTCGAAATCTGACAGTCAGAAATTTTGTATGGGCAGACCCAGCGGTGTTGCCAGAGCGTTTGCAAGCAGAATGTTCATTTGAGCGTAGGATACAGATAATAAAATATGAATTTCACCATCCGGCAGACCCGACACAAAGTGAGTGTGATTTTATTTTCTAGATGCTTCGTCCATATTAATGTCATTGGCCCAAACAGAGTGGTGGTTTGTATGAAGATAATTTTTATGAGAAATAGATGTAAGCCACTTGATCAAGCTATTAGGTCCATACCATGGCCCCCACAAGGGGGGGCTGACAGAGCTCTAGCCTGGACCCCGGGCTCAGGAAGGGCCCGGCGTGGTGAGTCGACCAGATAAGTGAGATAAACACAGATCACAAATTTGCTGAAACGGTAAAAAAAGTCGCCTGCGGCGCTATTTAACTTCAATGATGTTAATAATTAAAAATATTTAGTTCTAAGCATGATTCCATTTTTAACTGTGTGCTGATACTCGACAACACCATAGTTAATTCAACTGGATGTACCTACATATTAAAAATACAAAAAAAGCTACAAATACACCTTAATTTTATCGCGTACACCATTTGGAAAACGAAACTGCAGCGCGTCCCTTACCCGTAGCGATAGGTAGGGGGGCCTGCCAAACATCATAGCCTAAGGGCCCGCTTCAGGATTTGGGGGGCATGGTCCATACTCTTGATTCCAAACATAAATAAAAAAACAATATGTGTATTTGCCAGATCTAGGATTGTAATCTGGGACCCACGACATTATGGGCCGACGAGTAAGCCACTTGACCGCCTTGGGCATGGGAATAGATAAATAGTTATAAGATATAAGTATATTATTTTTTCACAAAAATGCATTTTAACATAAATGTATAATATGTACCATAATATCGTCACTGTTCTGGCAGAAGACACTAATTCGAAAAAATGACATCTTGAGTTAGTACCAAAATGTTCCTTATTTCAAACTTTACTGTCTGGAAACCTTCTTAATAAATAAACAGTCTTTATTTTAAGGTCATCCTTTTTACGATTACTTAATAAACTCACATGATAGATCATTATTTCAAACATTTTAACAACTTCAAAGTCAAATTACTCAAAACTAGTATTCTCCAGTTAGTGCGTTCTGCCAGAACAAAGACATTATGCCCTTCTATATGTGCATGATTTAATAATTAAATCAAGCAGAATGTATATTTTGAATATGTAATTAAATAAGATAATCTTGCTTAAAGATCTACGTATGTTTTTTTTAATTAACTGTTTTATAAAGTCAGTATTTATTTAATATTATACACCATTTGAAAAAGTAAGTAATTATAGTTTTTATTAAAAATATATAAATTTTAAACCATTCAATTAGGATACGAATTGACATATTTCGCTGTCTGGGTGAGTTTCCTAAGTTTGTTTAAAATACATAACATTTATAATTAATTGGTTTGGTAAGTGATTGAGTACATTTTGAAGTTAGAATCAATAATTTATTCATGATCAAACAGTCCGTGAGAAACAAAAATAATACATAGAGCCCCCTCCTAAAATGTTCCCCATCGAAATTCAAGTGGTGCTATTTGAACCTTTCAAGTCCAGCTAGTTAGTTAGTTTTTGGTGTTTGAATAATATGATAGAACTAGGGTAGTCAGTATTATTATGAGCAAAATATATAATATTATGCTCTAAATTATATTTTGTGTACAATAGATTTTCAATCATAAATATTGTCATACATATTCATTGGGTATTATGAAACTCTTCCTAATAATGCACAAGTATTATTAACTAGGTAGAAAGCCTATAAATTCTTGTTAAATATTAAGAATATTGTGGTGGCATTTAAAGTTTAGAAAAGTATCTGAAGTCCCCTTATAAAGTTTGTACCTCAACCCATCATCAGTTCCAAGGGAAATATTCCATGCTATAAAAATATTTTCCAATATTTCAAGGAACTACCAATATATATAATAAAAATTAACACCACCAAAAAGTGTCATCCCCTTCTAGAGATGAAGGATCTAATTCCATTAAACCCTAAAAATCCCGAAAACTTTATCGGGCAGACTCATAGAAATATGAGCATCGTTGACTACGAGACAGGAAATCAAAATCAAACAAAAATGCAATATATTTTTTAAAACTTAATTAATTTAGTTAGCATTTACTTGGTAGAATTCCATTTTATAAGAAATGAAAATATAAGTTAAGTATATTAAATTATACAGGTTTTTAAAAGGTTTGTTGATAGCTATTTCGGTTGTAACACCATTATCAAGACTATTCAGATAGGCTTTGCTTAGAATTTAATATTACTTATATTTTCATTTCTTTTAAAACTTAACTCAAAAATGTTGAAAAACACTGCTTTAAGCTATACATCCATATATGAGTTATTCAACTTATTCCTAATAACGACGTTTATCTAAGGTACTTCATATTGCGCTAATTAAAAGCCAATTAAGCTGGCATCAATTAAGTTAAATGAAATTAGCTACTCACTTAAGTATTGTAATGACTTGTCCACACGACGCGTGTCTCGCCGCGAGTGCATGTGGACACCGCAATGAGGTCACGTGTACCTTGACCGCGCACAGTTGTCACGGCGCGAGTGTTTGTGGACGGCTCAATGAGGTCACATGTACCTGGAATGCGCGTGAGTCAAAACGCGCCATGTGGACAAGGCCTAACCGACGTCGGGCGCAAACCAAATTTTACTATTGACATTCTTATACGTGTGATTATTGAAATTATTATTTTTATAAAATATTGTGGAGTACATTTTGTAATTTAATAATTTCCTATTATTTTTTTATATCTTCCACAAAGGTTACGATACAATAAATTTCCCATTTTAAAAGACCGCAATTAGTACTTAGAAATTGAATAATAACATTTTTTAAGTTTTCATACACTTAGAGTGCCCGTTGACCATAAACTTACCTTGAGAGGTGTCCCTCAATGCATACCCCATACCATCCATTTATCCGGCGCACCATCCTTCTACCGCGTACCTATGATCTAGCCGGGATACCCGTCCAGGCGCAGTATCCGCACGGCCCATTAGCTGATGAGTATAAGCGAGTGCCGAACGCTGAGTACAGGGTACCTTGTTACACAGGAATGGAGCAGGGTACAAGGTACAAGGTACCCTGATAGAGAGCGTACAGGAGTACAATGATGCGATATGCCTCTACATTGCACAAGAGCGCTTCGCAAACTTTGCACAACTAAAGTGGGCCCTCGAATTAAGGATGGCATGGGCAGCCTATTGAAGTTATGAATAATTATTTTGGCCATAGCAAATTTACTTACAACAGCTAATGGTTATAGTATGATCAATTACGTAGCTATAAAATATTGACAAGTATTTTTTTAATTGTATTAATACTACAACTAACAATCATAAATTTAATGCGATAAATATTGTAATAATATCAAATTTGCTATCTTTTATTTACTTATAAGTACCTTCCTACATCAAAAAAATCTTATGCTTTAACATTAAATAAAAAGATATTTATATATTATTCAGTTGAATAATTTAAAAATCGAAAAATACACACATAAATAAATCAAATTGTTGACACATTTTCAATATAAACATATTATATTTTGTGTTAAACATTTTTATTTAAATTCAAAATTACTCGCCCGTATGATAACGCCCACGTTGGCCGAGCGGCTTATACATCGGTTTATAATGACGTTTGTTCGATGTGATGTTTGAGTTAAAGTATAGACCTATTAGGTTGACCAAGTGGCTAACATCCAATTCTCGTAAAAACAAATATCTGTTAATACAAACCTCCATTCTATGGAGGCCTATATGATTTTATTAGGATCGGGCATGGTCAAAATAAAAATAGATAATTTACGCCCTCAACTGTTGTTTTCCTTTTATTTGTCAACAATTTTTTTTGTGGGGTTTGTAGAGCATTATAATCAAGCCCTTGTAGTCCAGTACGTAATACGCTGGGCTTTCATTCGGGGGCACTGGGTTCGATCTCAGTGAGGTCACAATATATATATATATACACCGACCTTGTGGCCTTGTTGTGATGATAAAAAGAAAGTAGACCCTAAAATATGTTAAAAATTTAATATTATAAAAACAATAGTTATTTGATACCCAGACATAATAATATTATCATCAACGTTAGAATAAAATGATAATTCTGCAATTTCATTATAAAATAATATATGAAACTATACTTTTCAGTACAGTTTAAAAAGCTCGTAACTCTACCTACAACATAAAAACCAGGTAGCTTTAAGCTTAGAGTCCGCATTCACGGATGATACCTGCTACCCGTACAGAGCGCACTTCATATGAGATATTTTTTTTCAATTTAAAATTTTTCATTCTTCATTTGTCAATATTTTCATTTCGAACAAAAAATACACAAGTGGTTTGGCGAGCTCTCAATAAATGCCAAATTACAAGCACTGTAGTTTGTTTGCCTTTTTCTGTGGAACATTGCGTTTATCATTATTTTGAAAAATATGGTAAATTATTGTAATACTGATTTTTTTTCTTTTATCGAATACAAATAATAATACAGTGACAAATTATATGATGTAAAGATTATATAAATAAAAATGATTGAATTTACCAGTACCTACATAAGCATATTTAGATTTCGTTTTTAATAATACATAATATAATTTCTTATTTATGTACTTATATATTATGTAAAATTATGTACATTTTTATTTTAATATTTAATATGACAATATTTGAAGATTACTTTTATTGTGTTAACTGTTAATTCATGGTGGAAATGCATTGTATTACTAATTTAATTTAATAAAACGCAATTACTAATTGTTATTGACATCATATTATTTGATAGGATACTTAAACATATTGGTTGATTGTTTTTGTCACTATTTAAACTTGTTATTATAAATACCTGTTTTGTTGAGTATTCTTTATTTGAAAATGTCCCTCTGAGATGTACGAAACCAGTCCAATGCATCTATTCTATACATAAGACTGCTATCGGCCGTTATAGGTGGTTATCGAGGGTAGTTTATAATATGATTGTATTGAGGAATTATAATTGTTACAATAAGTTAGCCGTCTAAACAGTCAAGACTGTCTATCTCACTCCAAAAGTTGGTACAGCCAAGAGAGGTGCTGTTAAAATATAGTGCTTATTGTAATAATTACAACTGCCTTATTGTAAAAATTATAATACTTCAATACAAAAATATGAAAAATAACACTTAATAGCCGCCGATAGCGGCCAATAGCAGTCTTGTATATAGAATAGATGCGCAGGTACTAATTAATAAAAGTGGAATAAGCACGATAAAAAAGTTGTGTTGTTAAGTTTTTAAATTAATAATAATTTAAGAGTTGAAAATTAATTTGGACTAAGCAAGTGTTTTTAACATGTATATGTTTTACCGTTCGCCGTGACATTGGCATTCAAATAAAATTCTGTGCACAAAATTAAAATGTAACGCAAAATGTTACCAGCCGAGCGGTTTGCGGTTCTGGTCCAATCACCGACGTTAAGCGACATTGCGCGCGGATAGAACTTTGATGGGTGACCGCTTTTGTAATATGCAAAATAACATTTTGATATTTTATTATTAATATTATGTTATTGATATAATTCATCAAGAAAAAAATATTCTTCTATCTATTAAATATCTAAAATTGTGTATGGTTTATTTACGGCATAATTTTAGATATTTTTTTCACATGAAAAAATAACGCGCTCGGGTGAGTTTGAACCACCGACCTTTTGGTTATCAACTGAACCTTTGCACCAATGGTCGCTGCTTCAATAGCGATAATTTTACGGTATAAATATTAGCTGCGAACGTTCGAATTTTTTCGAGAGCCGCCCGGCGTTAGGAGAAACAATCGCTCTCAGACATATACATGTTCCAATGTACTTCCGTGTAGCGGTGGTACTCAGCCATCAGGCTACTGATGCATTTATATAATTTACATTTTTTTATTTTATTTATTGCACACATAATAATTATATTCAATGTATGTTTGATTCAGAACAAAGACAATATGATATGGGCGAAGAGAAAATAACTATTCTGCGTAAAAAGTATGTGAATTTAACTCCAATAATGGTGCATGTTGAATAAATCGGCTTTATTTTCTATCCATTTTTTTGAAAGACGTTTTTATGTATGAAGTAGTAAAAACAACTTCCGCGTGTAAATGCAGTACTTTTTACTAAACAAATATAAATAAATCTTTGAATCAAAATCGCTTAGTGGTATTTTGGTACCTATTACAAAAGCTTCTGAAAAAAGCTATACTGCACCCAGTACTAATGCATGGATTTGAAACTCAGCGAATAATAGACTCAGTCATGCATTTCTACGAAGAAACTTTGTGGTTATTAAATAAAATGTCAATTGGAAGTCAAAATGTATTAAAAGGCACCGCTTGGGAGTAAATGTGATAATTTTCTTGATACTTGCTCCATGGAGAGAAACTATCACGTGGAACAAAGGTGGGTGCAAATATAAAGGCTTCACTGGATCGGATATGTACATAGATGCAAAAAAAACTACCAGAAAGGCATGCTATGAATAATAATAATTGGAAAGTGGTGGCATTACAGACCAAAATTAGGTAAATTTTGTAAAAAAAAATGCAAAGAGTTACCATAAGCACGATGAAAATACGACATCATACTAATTATTATAATAATGGCAATCTTCTCAATAAAGGTACCAATAGGCAAAAATCAGATATCATAGTTAAGAAAACTTATGATTTGATTTTAAAAGAATATAATAACGATGGTCTAATGTTAATACCCCGTATCTGACCTATATGACGAAAAGCCTCGATGACATTGAGCTACTTTACAAGCTGCTTGTTGGCAAATTTAAAAGCGGGCGAGTCAGCTAATGCGATTGTGATTATGACACACAAAACTTTCCACTCGCTCAGAAGCCACAAGCTAGCGACTATTTTGACAGGACGTAGTTCGTTTTTTTACCGGGAGGTCGCTACTATCGCTCTTCTGCGCAGGCGCACATCGGTTTATACGCTAGCGTGTAGCGTGTAAAGTTGACCGGCTTTCAACTTTTATCGGTAGATTGTTTACAATCTGCTTAGCTTGTTCAATGATGACACTGAGCGAGTTTACAAGTAGATTGTAAATTTGACTAAAAGCAGCTTGTAAAGTAGCTCAATGTCATTGACCCATGAATGACTTTTTGACGTAATAAAAACAACAAAAATACTACCCATCGACAGCGAAATTCCCATATGTATTTACATATAGTTATTTTAACAAAAATGATACAGCCATTTTAGTAATTTCCCGTATCTGAACCTTGCAGGAATAAACCTGTAATAGCCCGTCTCTTCCCTCTAAGCTGTCAAGCATGTTGCATGACGTGTGTTGAATTCAGCTTCAAAATGTCACTTTCCAATTATTTATCTTTGTATATATATCACATTGTATTGGATGTCATCATTATATTAGGCGTTATGTGCTTTGCTTTTCCACTTTTTACGTTACCGTCCTGCACAGTGTGTAAAAAGTCACTAACGGGATATTAACATTCTTCGACCATGTCCGATCCTAAAAGGATCATATGGGCCTCCACAGAGTAGAGGTTTGTATTAACAGATTATTTTTTTTACGAGAAATGGATGTCAGCCATTTGCTCAACCTATTAGGTCCATACCCTGACTCACACACACATTGAAAAACAATATGTGTACTTGCCAGACCCAGGATTCAAACCTGGGACCCACGCATGATAGTCCAACGCCGCGCGGCCACCGTGGGCGTAGACATTAACATTAGACCATCGATATGTCTTGTTCTAAGCAGTGATATCAAATTAGGATATCGTTTCAATGATTTCCAATGTTTGTAGAAAATACAGTACCCACCTACTTCAATAAGGAATTTCGTTGGTCTCTTCTGCTCTTGAAACACTTTTGCCTGTTATCGCGAGGGATGGTTTCCAATTCTGATGTCGTAATGAATTTGAATTAACATGCGCCTGTCAATTACCTAGGTGGTCGCAGCCATGATTTATTCTGGATTGGAACCGTTTCCTCGTGTCAAGCCTATCAGGCACCATTAGCGAGGGGTGCAAGATTAGTAAATGCGCTCCGTAAAAACATATACATTTTCAATGATGTACTTTGCATTTTGTTTTTGAAACTGTATTTTTCTTTATAAAATTGTATGTTTTTTGTTTTCATTTAAAATGTACTTAAGTATGTCTTGATTTTTTTGATATTATTATTATTATTGTTTTTATATATTTTTTCTATATTCTCTTCTTCTCTCTTGTGAGGGTAATGTTTGACTTATAATGTAAATCTCAAGTTGTGTACGTCTTGAATTTAGATTTGTTATGTCCACAATGTTAAGTATTCTTAAATAAATAAATAAGAAAACATTTGATTAATTAAATACCAATCAAAAAGTAGATATTATCGTTTCACACAAATCATAACTTTAAATTCTTCACGGTGGGTTAATCAAAATAAATAAAAAGCATTGATTATGCAAAAATATATTTCCCTGTAAAAAATATACAACCATTTCCCTAAACGTTGTTTCAGTCGTTTTCCGTGCGTTTTATTATCATGATGCGGAGAGCAAAGCCATCGAAACGAGCTGAATAAATAATTACGCATTCTGCAGTGGAAAGTGGAAGTCGCCCCAGACCCCACAGAATAGCCTTTAAATTATGCAATATTCAATATTGGGCGGAGGCGCGTGGAATATGGCGGAGGGCGGATTTCCAGGGATGCTGGGGGAGGGCTTGAGTAGGCGGGCGGGAGGCTTATCTACCCTGGCCAGCGGGGATTTTTGATGCAGCGGTTTTTGACACTCGCATATTATTCGATGTCATTCGGTAGCTATAGCAACTTTATTTTACTTTCTTATTGATCTGTTTAATCAATTTACCAATATGAAGTACAGAATATTTTTTTTTAAATAAATAAAGGACAAAGCCCTAATTTATTGTTTTGGGAAATGTCATTCATATTTTTTTTCACAATAATTATGGATCAAGTCCAATTTTCATAAAATTCGATTTTTTTGTTTCAGTGGCTAGATAAAACAGATTTCTATATTGTGTGTTAATATAACAATCGTAACTATACAATTTTCCGCATAAATGGCAATATTAGTACTGATAAAACATCAAATCGAATGTGAATCATGTCCATTTTGACATTTCCTTCAGCGGGTCTATTCTATACACAAGCCTGCGTTTGGTCCGCTACGGCAGCTAAATAGGGTAGGAAAGTATCGAATTATTAACACGTATTGTAACAATTACAATAAGTTAACCGTCCGAACTGTCAAAACTGTCTATCTCGGTCTAAAATTTATCACAGCCACGAGAGGCGCTGTTAAAACACAATACTTATTGTAACAATTATAACTAAACTATTGTCATTGTTGCAATAAGTGTTAATAATTCGATAGTTTCCTACCCTATTTAGCTGCCGTAGCGGACCGAAAGCAGCTTTGTGTATAGAATAGACCCGCAGGAGTATAAAGAGGTATTTGCTAACATTAATTTTCTTATATTAATAAAGCCTGAATACACTCTATATTTCGACTATTTATTTAAATTAGTCCATATACTATCAAAATATGGTAAGTGTATACAGTGAAACCATTCCTGAATTTTACAAAAAATGTTTTAACTTTAAGTCCAAATATCTCAGGATCTATTTTGATGGACTTGATCCATAATTATTGTGAACCACCCATATCTAATCAACCATGTCTGGAAACTGGCAAGTATGTAGTTTTCAGTATCACAATTCACCGTGAAATGTTGTATCGGAAAGATATGGCCGTATACTAAAGACCGTTCAACCTACTTGGGTCATATAGTACTTACATAAAATTCAAGTCTAAGTAAAACACGGTTCTTGTCGGTTTACAGTTTACAGAAAGCCAATAGCAAACAATTTTTGAAAATAACCGATATACTGGATTATTTGTTAGGTTAGGTTAGGTTTTCATTCTTCAATTCATGAATTTTGCCAAAATCAGCTATGAAAATTGAAGTAATGTTCATATTGAATCTAATAAACGTGGAGACTGTATAGTATACGGTCATCTCTTTCCGATAAGAAAGCTCACTTCAAACTGTGCCACGTTGAAATCTTTTATGTACAATTAAATGCATACATAGCATCGTATTGTTTTTATTTTTGAAAACGTTTAACACAGAATAGTAATTTACATTGCACCATATTTTATTTAAAAAAATAATTTTAAACAAAACATGACTTGAGAATAAAGATATGTACTCCTTATAGAGTGACTTAGGTTATTGGCATCATTTTTTGTAAACTATAAATGGCTTAACGAAAAAATATCACTCGCACGGCTGTTAAAGCCATTTTGTATTAAATTTCTGATCACCAAGCCTCTATTTATGAAAAAAGTTCATTCAATTAGCGCTGGTATAATCTTATTTTGTGGCCTAAGAATTGCGTCTTTATTTTTTGGTATAGTATAGCCGTTACTTTCTTATGATTTGTTTATTTATCTGTTAGTTTGTTTGGTTATAATAAATAACCTACTTAATAACTACAAGATCATTATTAATGACACTTTTACAGCATATAGACAAGAGAGTTGGAGCGGATATCGGAACAGGAGCACGGAGCACTGGAGCAATGAGTTTTTACCTGGAGCAGGAGCGGATCCGGAGCATCAAACATTTGTAGTGCTCCACTGCTCCGGATGTTTTTTTTATTATTAAATTTTTGTCCTAAAATCCAATTAAAATAGTATATTTTGACACTTTGCAACACTGGAATTATTTGAAATATGGCAACACTGCCCAGTGATAAATAACCTCACTTTTTGTTGTCGGCAATTTTGTTTAATAGAATTAATAATGAAAATGTCGATTATTTTAAAACTACTTATTTTTTTTTTAATATTTATATACATATAATACTAAATAAAACTTTTTACCCGGAGCGGACCAGACACTGGAGCGGAGCCGTAGCAAGTATTAGGTCCCGGAGCGGAGCTGGAGCGGAGCAACTCAAAAAACGGTCCGATCCAACGCTCTGATATAGACTACATTGATGGTACCAAATTAGTATATTAAATTTAAATCTTGATTCATGGAATTAAAAAAAACTCGAAATAGCACAATTGTAATGATATTAGGCAAGTCGCAAGTAGAGAACCGCATAACCTATAAATCGAAATCAAAGTAGATCTGTCTACTTTTTCTTTCCATATTTCGCGGATGAAATTTTAGGTACTTGCTAGTTTAAAATAAAGCTCAAATCAATTTTGATTTTCATAATATTTAGGAATTTATTAAATGAATATAATTTTAGCATAATATACAAAACGTCTCGGTATATTATGTAAGAATTATCTACATCAAATTATGTTATTGCATTCGTTCTTTCATTCTCTAAATTGTGGTTCCGTGAATTTTAGGTATATTTCCAAAAATATATAGATAACTACCTATATGATAAGATGAGGTAAATCAAACATTACTTTGACATTGGAAAATTGATAAAAATAATCTGAACATTTTGATTGAAGTGTAAATCGAAGATACTCTTCACAGATCAGTGATAACATTGCGAAACATAAGTTAAGGGATGAAAATAATGTTGTTAAGAGTGTGCCGAAGGGATGTCAGGATGTTCGTAGGGCCAGGGGGTAGTGAGGCAACAAGCTGCATCCCGTTATCAGCGGATGATATCACCCTTTCCCCATTGCAGTTTCGTGCCTTTGAGGGTGAGGAGACATTTTGCATTTTCGCGTCTGTGCGTCTGTCTGCCTGTCTTGACGGAGATCTCTCGACTCGTATCGTCCCGTCAGATCTTGGGGAGTGGAAATCCGGCGTAAAAACAATCAATACTATGGCACGGAAAATTTTTGTGGGGAATAAATATTTCACTGCGATTTATGTTGAAATGAACATTTTTCTTCCGAAATAAATATAAGCATCTATTTCACTTTCACGCAAAAAGTGAAATTTAAATTCTGTCGACTTTCTATACATTGAAAAACTGACAAAAACTATCAAATAATATTAAAAATTTGTTAGGAAATAACATAATATAGTTCCTTACATATTTTTTTTTAACTTTTTTATTATTATTTTCAGTACTCATTCCAAGATAGTTTTTTTTCAATTAAACATGTCGTAAACTAACGTAAATGTATCATTGAAAGAAATGCGGAAATAGTAATTAGGCATCTTATAAAAATAAAGACAAAAAATATTTTTTTCATTTCTGTAATAACATCCCTTTTCATCAAAAAATAACCATTATTTTTTAAAACATTAAAACTGGTTAGCTAATATATATATATATAGTTTAAAAAATAATCCACTCGGTACCCTTGACGTTTCATAGCCCTGTGTTTTTCATTGCTGTATTATTTTTTACATTGCAGTAATGCTACAAGAGTGATCTACCTAATACAAGGGTGACATCACGAGGTGCGTGGGATTGCGACCCGAGCGCTAGCTTGTGTTTGCAATATTCTAAAAGGCAGTATCGCGACGTGGTAATTGAGTAAAAACAGACGGTAAAATTCGTCGCTTTGACAGTTATAAAACGATTTTCTTTTAGTTTAATGAGTATTCTCTACATTGTAGTCTACAATTTTTAATGATACCTCTGTGTGCTCCTCTCTCACATGGTTAGGTACTCTTAAGTTAAGTTAAGTAAATTCAGTCAAAGCACTTTTGAGTGCAAGGCGACCTAAGACTTGGGTAACTGCTCTGTTGTTTAAACTGTCGTTTGAAAACTATTCAGTGTATGTTTAAGAGTACGGCTTACTAAAAAAAATAAGATCTACACGTATTATTAGATATTCAAAATATTCAACATTTTTCTGTTGTACACCTAGTTCAATTATTATTCATAAGTAAATAATTACAAGATAAAAATAACTTTTTATATACAACGTTTTTTAAATTTCTGTTGAATCATATAAACTTGACTTGCTAGCTTAAACGATCAAAAAAATTTGTACTTGATAGAAAGAATACTGAAATGTCATTTTGATTTCCATAGTAACGCACGTATATATTAATAATTTTGTTGCTAGGACCATCCGCTTAGCAACCAATAATGGTGTCGAAATAACTTTTCATACAAAACAGAATTAACTGAAAATAAATTCAAATTCAAAAAATCATTGGCATCGTGTTCTGATATATTCTAAAAGTTTCAAATGTCTAGCTAGTCGGGAAGATAGTTAAAAATCGATTGCAAGATTTGTACTGGACAAATAAGAATACGAGCTAAGAAAAACGTTGTAATAAAATAGATACATAGCTAGGACAAGTATAGACTAGTATAGTCCCACCCCATGGATAATTCAATTTAGATATACTTAGGAACAGTATTGTTTAAACAGGTTTGGTAACAGACTGCTGATAGCTGCGACATGACAGCGACTAGCGATTTAATGCGGCGATAAGAATAAAAAACAATGTTCGCTTTGAATTTTGAGTGACGCCTTAGACAGCTTACTAAGAAGGAAAATTATTTTAAGATAGGTGCGTCTAAAAACGGTATGGATCATTCAAAGTCTAGAACTACATCGGGAAATTAAAGATAGAGAAATGAAAATATTTTTTATATTTTCATTACAGTATATGTTTAGTTTTAATCAGAAATAAAACACAATGACATAGATCCTAGTTTCATCTATCAACTTGTAAGTGTATGGGGACTGGGGTTGAATAGTTCTATTTTGAAGCTTGACTGTAGGTACGTGTGACTGTGTTTGTACTTCAGTTTTTTTAAAGCATATCTTATATTTTACATTTTTTGTAACTCATCATTGAATAACAAAATAAATGATTTGAAATCCATTGATATATACAAGAAAAGAATTGGGTATCAAATATTACTATTGATTTGATTTTTTTGGCATAAAGACTTTTCTAACCATTCACAACTGATTCAAATATAAACCATCACTTTGCTTTAAATGCTGTCAATAGAAGAACACGTTCTGCCGTCAAAATGTATAATTAGGAATGCTTATAACATTCCATCTACCTACATATCTAGAGTTCAAATTCTTTGTTTTCAATGGTAACAATTACAAGATAAAAAAAAGTTTTTATATACCACGTTTTTAAAATTTCTATTGAATCATATAAACTTGACAATTCTATGTATTAATAATTTAGGACAAATAAGGCAATTGTGAACAAATCATTTTTTTGCTATTTTGCAACAAACAAACAAATATAGAATACTGAAATGTTATTTTGATTTCCACAGTAACGCACGTATATATTGATAATTTAGTTGCTAGGACCACCCCCTTAGCAACCAATAATAGTGGATTATATTACGGATTTCTTCCGAAATAACTTTTCATACAAAACAGAATTAACTGAAAATGAATTCAATTCTACTTAAAGATGGCTAAAAGTATTAAAATAATGCATTGGCATCGTGTTCTGATATATTCTAAAAGTTTCAAATGTCTAGCTAGTCGAGAAGTTACTTAAAAATCGATTGCAAGATTTGTAGTAGATAAACAACCACCGGACAAACAAGAATGTGAGCTAAGAAAAACGTGGTAAAAATTACAGTACCGACCTATTTATCGAAAATTCTGTTTGTTTTACATTATTAACGTTGTAATGGTAAAAATTCATGTCCAGCGCATGCCTGAGTCACGGATACCGAAGAAGATCCTCGAAGGAAACCCAGGGGGGAAAAGACCAGTGGGAAAACCACGCACACGATGGGGTGATAATGTTACAAAAGATGCCAACCAGCTGCTAAAAATCAGGAACTGGAAGAGACGTGCGGAGGACCGTTCCGGCTGGAGGACAGCGGTGGAGGACAGCGGTGGAGGAGGCCAGGGCTCGACTTGAGCTGTAGCGCCATCGAAGAAGAAGAATAGTAAAAATTCTGTTCTCGCCTTTTTAATGGAAGCCAGTGGCTATACTGGATTATTTGTTAGGTTAGGTTAGGTTATCATTCGTTCAAAAGAAATTATTGAGACTCATTTACTTTCGGTTGTATGTATATCATCCGTGGCTCTATCCGACTGACTTTCTTTTCGGTATGCTTTCATACTGTAGCTTAAAATACAGAAGGGATCTTTATTTATCTACATATTTTTTCCGTCTTATACTAGGCGTAAATGGAAACTCTGCCTCTGTCTCTGATAATTACCTTAGGAATCGAGGGCATCCGTTGTTTGTTCTCCCAAGGTTCAGAGCCAACCTGCCATTAGTAATGACAATTGGGAGGGCAACAACTATTTTTAATCAAGTCGCTTCGGTTTTGATATATTCCACTTACGTGAGAGTGAATTAATTAATATGTTTTTAAGATAGGGTTTATCAACCTAATTCACTCTGTGTGCTTCCATGTAGTTTTATTTTTCTATTGTACTATTAGTTCACTGCAAGCACATTTTCCTGTATATTCATTTGAAAAATTGTTTACACTTATTTTATGTAATGTCGTGAACGCTTTGAATTTATAATTTGGGTAAAGTTCGGTTATAAGGAATACAGCGGCAAACACATTTTGAAAATAGCCGATATACTGGATTATTTGTTAGGTTAACCTAACCTTACCCAAACTAACAAATAATCCAGTATATCTGGTATTCTCAAAATGTGTTTTCCGCTGTATTCCTCATAACCGAACTGTACCTACCTTAATTTGTTATGTTCATATATGTAAAATAATTTTGTATTTGAAATTCTTGAATTCATGAATTTTTCCAAAATCGGATATGAAAATAAAATTACCGCTGTTCCCACCTAGCTTTCAGTAAACTGACTTGTACTAAAAAATCTGTAAAGTGTTGTATGTTGTACACTAGCAATATTTTCCAATTCTATGACCGTATTTTTAAAATTTGTCAATAACAATTTACCATCCACCATAAAACGAGTACGCACATATATTACAGTATACATGAAAGTTAAATAATAAAAAAATACACGAATACGACAGTAAATTCACGTTTAAGGATCCGCAAGACGAGGCATTGCTAATGACATTATAAGTAGGGTCCCATCAAGGCCCGGATACTTGGTCGATTGCCGCGGCACAATCAATTCTGCATCAAAAGAATAATCAAAACACAGTAAAGACTCCTATCTCGGCCATTAATCTACACACAGAAATAATTTCGAAACCAATATCGCCTCGATGTGATTTTTTATGCGATAATAAAGCATTGTGGTGGGAAATTACTGAGCGCTGAATCTAGAGGGAGGTTTTTATTTTTATTCTCCAATTTCCAAAACGGAATGAGACACTTAGCGTTTATTGAGCGAGTTACGGGAGTTTTTCCAATAAATTTACTGGACAAAGTTACTGTACATTCGTTACCCCAGATTTAGGTAACTTGTTATTTTTATGATTTATTAGTTTTAAGTTAACTGGAAGATTAATTCAAATAATTGCGATGCTTTTTTATATTATGGTGAAAATTCTTAGTGGAAATACATTAGACTAATTAAAGTATAACGCCAAATTAGTGTGAATTCGATATAGTTAAATATTATATAAGTATATAATTAAAAAATTCAAACATATTAATTTAAATATAGTAAACAAATTACAAGTTCCAGTCGTTCGCAACACGAAGTCACCAAAAACATGGAAATAGTATTAAATCATTATTATAATATATTGTGTGTATTGCGCATCAGCTTCGGGTATCAACTCCCAGCCATAAAAAACTACTGATGCTTTACATCCGAATGTAGGGCCTCGTAATTCACTCGATTAAGACTGAGTGTGATGTAGGGCAGATTGATTTAGACGATTCTTTGCTTACCTATGCGTAATTTTGCCACTACGTGCTCCTCTCTCCCATGGACACGCTTATCATAAAGTCATGTAAATGACGAATTAAAATTGAGTGCTTGGTGACCTCAGTCATGGGTAACTCCTCGTAGTAATAACATAGAGTCCCGTGATACGCCCGGTTAAGACAGAGTGTGATTTTATAGGGCCATTAATTTTTTTATAGATCTTACAATATTTTACTCATCGCAGACACTGCAGTGTGTAATTAAGGCTGCACCTCCATACTTTATTTTTACAGATTATATCAATGATAATCTGCTCTCAAATTGCACCAGCTTCTGACAATCGGTGGAGTACAGCGTCCATGTCTCGGCCCAATATATCAACGTCAGCCTTACAAGACTTCTGTACCACATCATCATTGTTTTTTAATGATTGTTTTGATTTTTTGGTTTCAAGCAAATATTAATGATAAATATTACTTTGCAATTGATTTCATCGTTCACTTTATTGTAGATTAATGAAACTGTTATTTACTTTTATTGCCAAAAATAGTTGTCACGACTCACGGTATAACTTTAACTGCTTACCAACTAAATAACTAATTTTCATTAAAACTTTTTATATTTAGTTTACTTGTCTTACTCTAATTATATTTATATTTTACGAGGGTGAGATAGTAGATCATTAAAATGAATCAACCCCTCCCTGCCTCCCTACCCTCCCTCCCCAACCAAGTCCCTAAGTAATAATATAATATTAATATAAAATGTTTACATAAAATAATATGAGCTTTATCTAATTTGTTTCTCGCTGAGAGATGAGAGTATTTTTGTATTAGTAATAACGCCAGACTATTATTAATAGAAAAATGTGTCGCCCGTATTGTTAATTCGGCTTGTGCACAATATGACGCCCTTAATAAAACTACGTGAGAACAAAAACTTTATGGCGAACAAATGAGACGTTTATTTGGAAATAAAAACCGTCAAAAAAACTAAGCGACATTGTCTGGGACAATTGAATTATCTGATTTAATGGCTTTCATGGAGTTTTATTACGAGCCAATTGACTCGATACTCAATAAAATCAATTAAGGGTGTAGGAATGTTTATGGAATACTTTTTGACATCGAAATTCTTAAAAATCACACTCGTTATACCGAATGTGTATATTTTTAGTATTTTTTCTAAACAATATTGACTGACAGGACAGTGAAGATATGTGTGAAATTGCACAATTTTCAGATTGAAAGTGCACAAAGTGAAGTTGAACTTCACTCTGTGCTCTCTTTTATTATAAACGTAGATTATAAAATATCACACATAGTTATGTCATTGGAATTTTTATTCAAAATAAAATCTTAATTAGAAAATATTTTCCTTATTTTTTAATTGACTAGAATTCAATACGTAATACAGTAGTATAATCAATTTTCTTCAATCAAAAAATTATAATTGTATATTTCTACTAAAGACTAAAACAATGTAATATTTTTGATAAAAATTGATAATTTATTGGCTTGCTTCTACATATAGGTATAATAAATGTATAAATATATCACACTGTCTATTAATTGTTCATCTAATATATAAAAAATAATATTTGTTTGTGGGTTTGTTTGTTTGTTTGTTCGTTTTGAATGCACTGCCATACCGTTCATCCGATTGCGATAAAACTTTGTCAACTTATTGCTTGCACTTTCGCGAAGAGTATAGGCTATACTAATATATAAAAATGAATGTCTGTCTATCTGTATGTCTGTCTGTCTGTGTGTCTGTCCCGTATGCGTTCATATGCCATTCATCCGATTGCGATGAAATTTTGGTAAGTGGTTGTATGCATACCCATGAAGGTTTCTGAATTAGAAAAATCATCATCTTCTTCTTCTTCTTCATTCTATTTTCTTTTATTCGTATGGTTCCTATACCATTCATCCGATTGCGATGAAATTTTGGTAAGTGGTTGTATGCACACCCATGAAGGTTTCTAAATTAGAAAAATTATTATTTTCTTCTTCTTCTTCATTCTATCTTCTTTTATTCATATTGTTCCTATACCATTCATTTGATTGCGATGAAACTTTCATCGGTTGTTGTGGTAACACCCGTAAAGGTTTCTGAATTAGTACAACCATCTTCTTCTTTTTCTTCATTCTATCTTCTTTTATTCGTATGGTTCCTATATCATTCATCCGATTGCTATGAAACCTTCATAAGTTGTTGTGGTAACACCCGTAAAGGTTTCTGAATTAGTACAACCATCTTCTTCTTCTTCTTATTCTTCATTATATCTTCTTTTATTCGTATGGTCCCTATATCATTCATCCGATTCCGATCGTCAGTGGTTGTGCCATCACCCGCGAAGGTTTCTGAATTTGTACAACCATCTTCTTCTTCTTCTTTATTATATATGTATTCTTTTATTCGTATGGTTCGTATATCATTCATCCGATTGCGATGAAACCTTCATCAGTTTTTGTGGTAACACCCGCAAAGGTTTCTGAATTAGTACAACCATCTTCTTCTTCTTCTTCTTCATTATTTCTTCTTTTATTCGTATGGTCCCTATATCATTCATCCGATTACAATGAAACTTTCGTCAGTGGTTGTGCCAACACCCGCAAAAGTTTATGAATTTGTACAAACATTTTCTTCGTCTTCTTCATTATATCTTCTTTTATTCGTATGGTTCCTATACCATTCATCCGATTGCGATGAAACCTTCGTCAGTTGTTGTGATAACACCCGCAAAGGTTTCTGAATTAGTACGACCATCTTCTTCTTCTATTATATATTCTTCTATTTGTATGAGTTCCTATTCCATTCATCCGATTGCGATGAAACCTTTATCAGTTTTTGTGGTAACACCCGTAAAGGTTTCTGAATTAGTACAACCATCTTCTTCTTCTTCTTCTTCTTCATTATTTCTTCTTTTATTCGTATGGTCCCTATATCATTCATCCGATTGCGATGAAACTTTCGTCAGTAATTGTGCCAACACCCGCGAAGGTTTCTGAATTAGTACAACCATCTTCTTCTTATATTCTATCTTCTTCTATTCGTATGCGTTCCTATACCATTCATCTGATTGCAATGAAATTTTGATCAAGTGTTGTGCTCACGCCCGCAAAGGTTAATGAATTGATAAAACTATTTTCTTTATCTTTTTCTTCAATTCTATCTTCTTCTATTCGTGTGCGTTCTTATACTATTCATCCGATTGCGATGACATTTTGACCAGTTGTTGTGCGCACGCCCGCAAAGGTTTTTGAATTAGTACAACCATCTTCTTCTATTCGTATGCGTTCCTATACCATTCATCCGATTGCAATGAAATTTTGATCAAGTATTGTGCTCACGCCCGCCAAGGTTTCTGAATTGAGGCAACCATTTCTTCTTCTTTTTCATCTATTCTACTTCTTCTGTTCGTATGCGTTCTTATACCATTCATCTGATTGCGATGAAATTTTTGTAAGTTGTTGTGCGCACACCTGCAAAGGTTTCTAAATTAGTATTATACAAAATACAAAATTCGTTTAATCCAATTTTGGTTTGTTAGTGCATATTAATAACATTAATAACGTTTGCGTATTTTGGATTCGATTTTAATTTAGTGTTCTTTTGTTTGACCTTTACTCATATTAGAATTATTTTCATATTGATATATTGTATTACACAGATATTTTAATATTAAAAAAATAATTACCTCTTATTATTTTTTAAATATCTAAGATAAATATAACCACGAAGCGACCCTGTGCGAAGCCGGGTACTTCAGCTAGTAACATCTAAAAATAAGAAATGTCCACTAAAAGTAATATTTTAATACTTCAAAATGCGTTGGTTAATTAATTGGTTAACATGATTATTAGTCGTGTATCTCATTTTTAATTTACGTATACAAAGTAGTTTTATTATGGTTTTTTTATGAACGTACCAAATTAATAAATCAAATTAAATCATTGTCAGTTGTTTGCATGCCATATCTAAGTACATAAAGTATAATGATGTCCAAACTCCAAAAGCAAAACCCAGGAGTTGACAGCAGGAGGATAGGGAGATGCTAATAGCCATACGTCAATAAATAAAAAGGACGTGAATGGATCTCACATACTAGAACTAAAATGACAATTTGAAGAACTCCGCATGCTTCTCTCTGCCAGTGACCTCTAGGAAGCAGTAGCTAAGGGTGGAGGTAGGCTGTTAATATCCGCCATGAATAGTACACATTAAACTTTGTTAGTTATAAGATTTTATTTTTATTGAACTAGTACTACGATTATTTATTGATGATATTGGTTAGTTTGTAAAAATTGATTAAACCCTGCCTAATAGCCCTAATAGTTTTGGTATATTTTGGGCGATACGACAAAATTTTGCACACTTTTCATTCATGCTTACTTATATGTTTTCATTGAATTAAGAATACATGACGTTATAACACATATTGTTGGTTAATTTTTTTTAATTCATTAGTCCTGCCTAAATCAAACTATAATAGATAAATAAATATTATTATATCTATAAAATATTCAAAGTTATGAATGATAATATAATTGTATAATTTTAGATATTTTATAGATAAACGAGTATTTTTTTACAATTATCTATTATAGCTTAGGTTTGCAAGCTTTAATTGAATTTTTAAAACTAACCAACACCATCTGTAAATAATTTTAGTCTTACTTCAATGAAAACAAATACGTATGACTGACGTTTAGTGTGCACTAATTGTGGCGGATCTTAACAGCCTACCTCCACCCTTCGCCACTTCTAAGAAGGATTAGGAAAATGAAAGACTTTCTAGGTCTTAGGATAATGTGGGTTTTCCAATGAGTGAAAGTTTCGACCTTTAGCAGTGAGAATCACGACAATGAAATAGAATCACAAGCAAGTTTTACCAAGTCTTGACGAGTATTTGAAAAATCATCATAACAATGTACACTAATATTTCATACACTATCTCAGTCGAATCGGAATATTTTCAATCAATCGTGTATCGTCCCCTAATAGCACATATCTACGTAAAAAATCGTTTGTAGGTCATCTTGTGGCAAACGCCAAATCGATCCCCAGCCTCTCCCCCCATCGGAATCGAGCTTTCGACTCAGCACTCACTAAGACCAATTGTAAAAAACCGAATAAGTCCAAACAATCAAGTCGAGAATTCTCCACTGAGGACAGTTCGTCCATTAGAACAATGAGTTCATTATTTACACCACATTTTTGTAGTAATGCATATGCGTATTAAGAAATAACTTCCATATAATTTGTTGGGAATTGTGGATCGCTTGAGGATCGTAAATATTCAACGTAGTTTTATTTATTTATTAACTTTATTTATATTCAACTGCATGAATATTATTGTACAGAAATTATTGTAACAGATTACATTTTATATAAGCGCGGTACAAATGATCGAAAAGAACTAACTAGAATCACGCCGTACACACAAGTGAAACATAAAACAGTAATTAGTATTTAGCAGCGTCGCGCAGCGAGTGCTAGAATTAAACACGTGTTTATTTTATTTTTATATTATTTTATTATGTTGTTATATTAGACGGCTATATATCAACATAATTAAATTAAAAAATATTACTTATCAATTAATACTCACTACAAAAGCTCCGATATTATTTACATGTGACTCGTCCAGCTGGTTCTTTTATTTTATATGATTCAAAGTGCTGGTGAGAAAAAACAAAATACACATTCGATTGCGTACGAAGCTCAAAGTCAGAGTGTACGGCATTCATAAAATATACAATAGACCCGCAGGTCACAGGACACAGGACACAGGTGTCCCGTGTGAAACGGGTCTTAGATTACTTACAAGAGTGCGAGTATCATACGCCATATTGTCTGTCTACATTGTAAAACTCGTACATCTCAGTTTACTCAACAATTAACAATTAGGTTTATATTGAATATACTTATTGTATAACATGTAGTATGCACCGAAAGCATTGCTAATTTGTGTCCATGTAACGGAAAATGTAATAAGTCTTCAGAATCGTTGTCATTTTCTAAAGATTTACGAGGTTTACAAAATAAAACGACTTCATCTCGATCGGACGATTTTAGTGGGCAAGACACGTGCAGCACATGAATGATGACAAGCCACGACAAGTTGAACTTTGATACGCCGATGATAGAGATGCACCCGCATCCAGTTCGCAACACTGAGAGTTAATATTTGTTTGGAAAGTAAGATGTCATATTATAGTATCTACACACTTCTTTTAAATTCATGTCAAACGAAGTATCAAAAGTTTGCATCGAAATATAAAACTAATTAAAGCGATAATCTAGGTTATAACTCTTATCTAGTATTGAACTAATCTAATTTTTTATTATTAAATAGTTAAGACATTATAATATTGCAGACTATTTACCGTGACTGTCAATAAAAATATACCTCCGCGTAAATTTTGTCAGATATTTTAATGACATTGTATCCGATTAGTGATAGGACCAAAGCTTAAACAAAAACGAACCATAAGTGCGAGTGAGTAAGCATTAGTCACGCTTATATCTCCGCTCTATGCGTTATAGTGAGATAGAATTTCTACGGCTGAATTCAAAAAAATTGAAAACGTTGCCGGAAAAAAATGATTTGGCTGATTACATGCATTTAATAACTGCAAATACGTGTTGCTGAAATTTATTGTTTTTGTGTTAAATATAAAGTTAGTCGTAATTATTTTTAGTTATCTTAATAGAACATTTATTATTATGGTTAACTATGTTGGGTTTAAATTTGATAGTCGTACTGAGAAGCAACACGGTGGTGTAACATTTCATAGTGTTGATAATAATATAATATATACGTTGTTCTATTGTAAATACAGCTTCATTTTGCCGAAAAATAGACACTCTCTACATATCATTACTCTGAGGGTAGGACGTAGTTTGTGTCATATTTGATTGAATATAATATATTTTCTTTTATTTTGTTAACTGTCAATTCATGGTGGAACTGCATTGTATTGTTGTTTTTATTTAATAAAATGCAATTTTTTGTAGTACTTATTCCACTTTAATCAATAGATTAGTAACGGTTTCGTCCGCCGTAGAGGGACATTTTAGACCGGTCCTAATCTATTGATTAAAAGTGGAATAAGTACTACAAAAAAAATGCGTTTTATTAAATAAAAACAACAATTAATATATATTATAAATTTACAAAAACATGACTAAAAATTCTACGCTTGCTTGCGCTCGAAAAATAGATTATTATTTATTCTAGTAAGTATAGAAATAGCGATAAACGAGTGCGTTTATTTTGGATTTATAGTGGATGAAAAGGCATTATTATTACATTTGTATACTTATTCCGAAACATTTCGCGAGTAATGGACATCGAACGAATATGTGTACGAATCATTTGAGTATCACCGTTCTCCACCCTGGAGATCATTTTAATCTTCGCGGGGGTGGAGAGCACCCCGTGCCTTCTCCGCCCCGCCAGCTGGGACAATCCAGTCCGAGACGGGAGACGAATGAATGCCGCCAAATGAAATTCTTCGCGACCGCAAAAAATGCCCAGATTAGATTTTTCCATACTAGCGGCCGCGGCTCTGGAAGGTTGGGGGAGGATAAGTTTCAGCCGCGTCGTTGAAAGAATGCGAGGCTGACTGGGGGAGAATGAAATAAGATTTTTATATCTGTCAAGTCCGGATTCGGCTTTTTTATACTTAGTGTTCTCGGTGATTTACAAGACAGCAATTCCAATAGTATACAAATACCTTACTATAAGTAGTAGGTATATACCCACAAATTTAAAAAAATATTACTATCAACAGTAAAGTTAACTAGTGATTAGTCAATCTAAAGAATTCATGCATTTCATTGGTATATTTAAAATGAGTATTTTTTAGAATTATTATTAAAATTGTTATTATCTAGTGATACTTTTATTATTATTATTACTCCATGTCCGATCCTAATATGGTCATATGGGCCTCCACAGAGTGGAGGTTTGTATTAACAGATTTTATTTATACGAGAAATGGATGTCAGCCACTTGCTCAACGTATTAGGTCCATACTCTGACTCATACACAAATTGAAAAACAATATGTGTACTTGCCAGACCCAGGATTCGAACTCGAACTTGGGACCCTCGACACTATAGACCGGTGCTTAAGCCATGCGGCCCTCGTGGGTGTTTTACTACTGATACTACCTGGGTCGAAAAACTCCATTGATAGCTGCGGAACATGGCATCTTACCAAACTTCAGACGTCTCGATTTTTGAGCTTTGAGAATTGGTGTCTTCGCCGAATCTTAAGGGTACATTGGTACGACCACATTAAATGCATTTACATCTATGCTACGCAGTGACATACTAATTGCGACAAATTTTAACTATTGGCCTTTTTAATACCTACTCATCAGCGTTCTTCAAAATCAAGCTACTTTGGCCTGAAATACGCCTTTTTGAAATACGCCATTTTTTTGTCATTCCCCAGTGATTTAGCTACAACATACGGCCGTAGCCATAAATTGACAAACTATAATTGAAGTAGGGAGTAAAATAATATTGACGCGCGTGTTTGACGTATTTCAAAAAAACACTACCTTATTCTTAGGTCAATAATTATTATAAAGCAATCATTATTCATAAGATGTTTATCACACTTGAATGATCAAAGACATTGCTTATAATAAGTATCTTTAGAATCATCTTCAAATGTGTTAATTTTGCCGATTTTTTGAATAATAAAATGCCTAATTCTTGTCAAATTTGGGATCACAGAGATTATCAATATAATTTTTTATCGTGAATATTTTACAAAAATTATCACATAATAAATTATACTAATGGTTTTATAAATGCGTTTAAAAATTAATAAATGTAAAAATCTTAACACCACTGCACAGCTATGTACCGAAATATGACTATATTCTGAAACATTAGAGCGAGAGGTTTAAAAGAATACTATTTTATGTAATAAAAATACTTTATGCAGTCATCAAATGTTTAAAATAACTATAAAAGATAATAAGGCTTCAAAATTATATAAATAAATTATCTACAACGTTTAAGGAGTGTCCAGGATCATGGTTTGAAAATACAATAAAAACTCAATTTCGACCTACGACGAGCACGTGGGCCGTTAAGTAACTAGCAGTGACTCTACGGTTCAGTATGTTTCAACCGTTTCACCTAAGTATAGGAACACTATACGTTATGTTAGAAGAACATGATATAGATACCAAGAATCGACAGAATAGTATTCAGACGTGATGCTTCCTATAATCAAAACGCGATTTATACTGGTTGACCGGAGGCCCGAAAACTGACCAATCACTGATAACGCTTGAAACGTGAGAGTGGCTATTTTTCTGAATGATCGTAGTATTAAACTAAAACCAGTATAGGTGAGTTTCAAAACAATGATCACTTAATTGTACCTAGATAGTTGACGGTTGCTTGTAATTGATGTGATGTTTTTATACTCTTTATATGTAAAAATTTGGCAAAAAATAAACACTTTTTTTATGTCTTTTACTGCAATACAGGTTATGGATTTTGTTGATAAGATTTTTATGGTAAAACTACCAACCAATAATTCTAATATTATATAAATTCCAAGACTGATGATAATATATAACGCAATAAATAAAATACTTTCACCAACAATGTATAAAAAAGGAGAGAGTGAGTTTTGTACAAAATCGTGTTGGTGTTTTAACTCCAAGGAATGAGAACTGTCCTTGTCATCTGTAGAAAATAGAATCGTGCGTCGAAATATTATATAAATTTCTTTTTGTATTTAAAACCATATTTTGTATAAATTGATATTAAAATACCTCAATATTTTTAAAAGTACCCACCTACATCCATACAATGTATAAATAAAATAATTATATGAGTAAGCTAAAATCAGGTGGGCTTCTCTTCAATTTTGAAATTCACTACAGTCACTATCAGAAATGGTCGAATTAGACTAAATAACAAGTTTATGGTCAAAATAGCTAAGTATATTATTATTATAATAACGTATAACGTATCTAAAAACCTATCAGAACTGTTTCATTATTTTATGAGCATACCTAATAGTTTAAGCGATGGAGAAAAGCTCTTTTGCCTATTTTTTTAATGTAATGGCGACTTGGGTGCAACAATGTATATTAAGTGTAATGTGTGTATTTTTAGAATTTTGTATATTTTTTGTTACCTATAATGTCTAATCTTCGATGTATAGGAGGTGAAAAACTGATATTTTTCATATTAAAGGACTTCTCTCTTCTGAATTCTCTGTAAATCGAGTAAAAAAACTGCAATGGTAAATTTTATAAAACTATCTTTTTGCTTATTTTTTTCTATTATAATATTGTATTAAAATATTAGATACACAGATAATTATATGCAGAATCAATATATACACAACAAAAAGAGTTAAATAAACAAACAGTGTACAGTAAACAGTACTTACATAATTATATATTATGTATTATCGATACCATATTTGGATAGGGAAACAACTCAAAAAACCTTGTTCCAAGATAATGGTGAATTACATTTTAAAGCATTGATTTTGAGGAAAATGTATGTTTTTTTTTAATATTTAGTTTAGTGGAATTGAGCAATACACAATGCAACTTTACGGTTTAATAAGGAATTAGCCTAGAAATTTCAGTATATAATTGAATTAATGATTCATCTCAGAAAGAGTTATTCGATTTAATGACACATTGAAGAATTTATTGTCTCTTTTTCTTGCTGAATTATAAAGAGAAGATCTTTCTTCATTAAATAGTATTCATTATTATCTCAAAACTTTGAAATTTTGAGTTGTTTCTTTATTGAAATGGGGTATTGATAAACTAATATTTATAAAACTTTTGTTATCCTCAATTTCCCTATTATACATCTCCTCTAGTTCTTATTGTTTTTTTTGTATATAATATGCTTATTTATATTTCAGCTATCTCTCAGGTACTCATTTAAATACCATTTTCCTATTTTTTCGGTTCCTAGGGTCCAAATGTTTCGAAACCCAGTAGACAGACGATATAATTTGGTAACAGACAGTCGTATATGTTGGCCTTGTTAGACCCCAACTAAAAGATCTGCTGAACCAGACTATTCAACTGGTTTATTCAGATTATGTGCTACGAGTGTATTACATTCTAAACCATATATTTGCTTCTCCCTTATCTACCTAACTAATTTTGTCATATAAAGTATATATATATCACAATAAATAATTTGAGCTGTAAATAGAAGAAGCTTTATACGTTATTTCTGTTATAGCATTTGATATTATTTAGCAAATGCATGAAACATGTTTAAGTTAGTAAACTCCACAAATATTAACATCGCCCAGTTGTCATTCTGATTTCTTACTATCATAAAATATCTGTCATTTTTTATGTTCATTGTTATTACTTAATCAATTGCTATTATTTCTATATTTCAACTAAATATGTCGAAGTGTAGTAATCGTCTTTATATACGCCCTGCAAATTGGTAAATGAATAAAGAAATAGTACCAGCTGCAAATTAGCCTGCAATGCGGTCATTTGTGGCTAACTTAGTCAGTGGACCAATGGTCCTTTTTAGCTTCAATTTTGTACATTTGGGCTGCATCTCTATCGAATAAGGTTTTTTTCGAATATCTTTGTAAGATAAGATAATTTTGTTTTATTATTTGAATTTCTAGTTAATTGATAATATTATATTTGATAAAGAAAATATTCTAATATTGCTATCTGTAGTACAAGTAAGTTATTTGTGATTATTTTATATCAGCAGTTTAAAAGATAACATACTTTTTCCAACAAACCTAACTTTACTTGCATACCTAGTGCTAAGTTTATTTAAAATATCAAAATTAAATATGAGAATATTATATTCTATTAATAGACAACAAATTAGGAAAACAAATAGGTAAGTTCTCCTATGTCATATAAAAAACACTACCTTCGTTTTCTTCTGCGGCTCAGCCTCTAATATAAAAGAGCGGAAGAAAAAAAGCTCAGCTCACGAAAAAGCTTCCACAATAGTTAATCCAAAACTCTATTAGAGCGTCCTATTGAAGCGACGCCCAGGCCAAGCCAGCGTCCCGACGCCAGAGACCTGATTTATTTTCTTTCCCGTTTTTTGCTTCAGCCCACATAGCTGGGGGATGAGTCTGAGATTGGGGGAAGGGGTGGAATTGGACAGCCTTACTAATGAAACCGGTAAACCGCTAGATTCATTCTACAGCCCCTAGCCTTACCTACCCTTATACAATATCTACTTGCGGTACCTAGTGAGGTACTGGCTGCGGGTATGCTTGGCGCTAGAAACGGGGGAGGATTGTGTTTTTTATGTTAAAGTATTTCGTAACGATTCATTTCGTGTGTTAGGGTATTCGGAATGAGATGAATATTTGGGGGTTTGTTTTTTATTGCATCTACTTCTGATTCAAACAAAATAATATGTCAAGGATTTCAAGCTTATTCTTACTTACATTTGATTCAAATATAATTTAGTCAAAATACTGTTTCTATGGATTTGAAATATTATAGCTATTAGATAGATTAATTTATAATACACATGTATTGAATAATATAGGTACCTACGTATTTATCCAAATTATTTGAGCTTGAGTTGTCATTATCTTCATAAAATATATAAGCTGTATATTAACCGTACGTAAAATATTACTGTCTAATTGTTAAACAACCGATTCTGTAAAGAGCTCATGGTTTCGGTTTCGTATAATTTGTACTAAATGTGTAATTGTCTATAAGTATCTAGTTTAGAATAAAACCTACACATAAGTTAAATGAAAATATGTCAAAGAAAATGTCTAGTTGAAGTCACAACAATCTAGAATATTAAAATTCAAGTAATCTTAGTTTTCTCATTTCGTTTTACTGAGGAAAAACATAATTATTTTTTCATTAAAATTTCATTTAAAAAACAAGATATTACCATAACAATACTACGTCTAATAAAAGTTTGTGAATATTTTTATTGAGAAGAATGAAGAATCTTTTTTGTCTTACCTTTCTTGGATGCACAAATACACCGGCGCAAGTTGAGACTGGCAAACTGAAATGAAAAGCAATCTACGGTAAAAATCAATTTAAGAGTTTTAAATTACAAAACAAGATATTGAAATTTTTTTAATAAAAATAAAATTTTGTATTAGTTTCCAATAAATATTTGTATGTACGATCAAATTAAACAGTAGAATTATGTAGGTAGTTGTTTAAAATATACTATATCGATTCACCATCTGAACTAATATAGCACTTGTTGGTATAAATTTTCCAGCTTCGAATCCCACTATGCTTCTGAATTTTTGAAATATAATCTATTTGTATCATATCATTTTTTTAAATATTATATTTTATTATACTTAGACATTGAAATTGATAACACGTACGATTTTAAAAGGATAGAAAATTACAATTAAATATTACAGACTCACTGAAATACTTAAGAAAATTAATATCCACCAAAATCAAACAATAATTTATTGAATACATTATTTTTTTATGGAACGAATAATTCACAAGATTTAGAAATGTAACATTCCTTTATTGAACACATCTGAGAAATATTTATAACCACTAGCAAAGATATTTTTTTTAAAAATACGACACCCAACTGGATTCGAAGCTGCGTATTAAATTATTAGCAAGTACAACAAGTACGTTATAAAAAAAATAGACTGATCGTGACACCGGTGAGTAATTAAGGTAATTCAATACTTTGATTTACAATACAAAAGTCGATCGGCAATAATAAGTAACGCAATTTAGAAAGCGATTCAGAGAGTACTATAAAAACTATTAGTTAATTATTATTTGAACATAATATATAATTTGAAAACATGTATGATACATATAATTATATAACCAACACCCAGCAGGATTCTAATCTGCGCCCCTCAGAATTTGCGCCCACGCACATCGACCACAATGCTATAGGCATCATATCTAATTTCGGAAAGATTTAACATATTAACTGCAATATCACACGACTAAATATTCGCATAAACGAAGATACCACAAAATTTTATATAAGGTCTTAATAAAAAAAAAACCCTAGCTTTGAAATGTAGTATTTTTTAATTATTTTATAAATACAATTTGGAACAACAGGAATATATAATTATTTATAGAAATTGAGAAGCACAACCATCGAAGTACACTAATAGAATTGCGTTGGTTGTTAATGCTCGTTTGGTACATTTTTTTCTAATATGTGTCTGTGTCTGAGGTATTACAAATTATGTATATTTAGTACAACTTTGTACCTATCTTTGATTACCAAAAAATTATCATAGACAACTAATATCTTTTTTCTTTCCTAATACTTTATTTATATATTATATAATCCTTCTACATAACACGAATTAAAATCATTTTAAATTAAGTATACATATCAAACTTATTATTGGAGATATATAATTATTAATGCTAAGTATATAAGGAAGTCTAGGTAGTACAAAGTGTACAATATTTCATAATATGTAGCCAATTACAATCATCCATACTCATTCAGTAAAATATCATCCCAAACATCATTTAAACTATCTGTGCAATAAAGCAAATTGAAATGCACACCGCGTGGAGAATCCGCTTATATTGTAAAGCTTCCGTAGCAGATGGCGTAGGCCGTAGACCCTCTACGCACAAAGCCCTCTACGCCGACACGTATTACGTACCGTAGCACGCGTAAACTAACACACCTGCGTCGCGGGCGATGATTGGCTGAACAAAAGGTCACGTGCCCGGACAGACTTGCCGATCAATGGGAGCGCGAGAAAGCCTGCTCGCCGAAATCGCGTGTGTTCCGAACGGATAATAAATTTGAAATGATTATTGTGAAAGGGAACACTTGGAATTATTTGGCGACAGTTTGTAAATGATATAGCATAAATAAGCTGCTATAAATTGAATATCACTTGTATACAATGTCATTTCAATGAGTTGTAAGTATTTATACATTATATAAATATATAGATATCTGATTATATTTCAATGCTTACTACACATAAATAAGATAACCCCAATGAAGTTAATAATTGTCATTCCAAATCGCACCCACTCTGCACCATATTTTTTATCGGGCGTTTCACAGGAAACTATTTTTGTATGTGAACAATATTTTTTTATAACTGGGAATGTTACAAGAGCAGTTACCAAAGACTAAGGTCTTCAAGTATGGTCTGAATTTGTAAATCTACCAAACAATCTGGGTGAAGAGATCTTCACGTTTGCAGAATGATGCTGCAAATTTTCTACATTCAACAATATTGGTAATTGGTGGTGAAACTGTTCGGAAAACACTATGGTTACGACAGATAAGTGAACCAACTTGACCTGCTCTTCATTTTATTCCGTATACATTTTAGAATATCCCTTGAGAATGAGGTTTGCATTCTGTATTTCTCTACCACGAACAATCATAAAATTCTTAAGACGCATTATTTATTTATTTGAAACAACAAAACATTATGTACTTAAGAAAATCAGGATGTTGACAATAAGTATTACATTAAAATTTAGATAGACCTGGTACTAATCAAACAATTTATATAAAAATATAAAGCAGAGCTTTAGAAAACATAAATAATGTTGAACAATTAAATAAATTTTGAATTACAAAATAAACAGTAGGTACCTACATCACTGAATTGATTAGTCTCGCACCCCTCAATAATGGTGTTCGATAAGCCTGCTATGAGGAAACAATTATTCTGATCTAGAAGAGATCCTGGCTGTGACTACGTAGATAATTAAAAATATACGATACACCCGTAAATAACATGTAAACATATTTGTATGTATGTATTGTTAAAAAGTCAATACATTGTTTTGGAAAATATACTTATTTGAAAAGTGGTATTCGAACTCAAATCATCCTACTATCCAGAGTAGTGCCCTTAATCATTTAACTAGTAATGTTAAACTGATTTAAGTAAATTATTATTGATAACTTTACTTTACTATGCTAAAATGGTGGTTAGGAAATACTACAGACTTTGCGGCTAATATCACTTCAATGATATTACTATCGTGACTATTATACTCGTACCTGGCGTTAATAGCTATGTAAATTAGAATGCCCACAATGAGCGAGCGGCTTAAGCGTTAGCTTATAATATCGTGGGTCTCAGGTTCGAATCCTGGATCTGGAAAATAATATACATATTGCTTTTAAATTTGTGTTTGGAATCAGCGTATGGACTTGGACAATGGTAGGTTGAGCAAGTGGCTAACATCCATATCTCGTAAAAACAACAATCTGTTAATACAAACCTCCACTCTATGGAGCTCTATACGATCTTATTAGAATCGGACATAGTCAAAAGAAGAAGAAATTATATTTATGACGTGTTTGCATTTAAAAATAATCAATTAAATTATCTTTTATTCATTGATAAGTTTACATAATATTTGAGAATTTAAGATACTATATTTTTATACTATATTTATAAGACACTTTATTTTGAATGATACAATATTTTGGAAAACATCAAACACATTCAAATTACTTAAAAGATCGACAAAGTGGAATTTATACTCATATTATTCACCAATTCATAGTGTTTTTTATAAGAACTATTGTTAATATTGTTATTACTCGAACTTTTTTTCGATATAATGTAGGTACTTAGGTACCTACTTATATTTAATGTACAAAATTTTACATTCACAGATTTTGTTAACAATTTAGTATTGAAAAAAATATTAATTATTTAATATAGATTAGTTAGAAGCATACTTGAGAGTGGATCTATTGTTAGGGCCCCGCATCAGTTGAAGTACGGCCTTATGATGGAGAGATTTATGATCTAGAGATTTAGAGCCTTATGATCCAGAAGAAATTTTTGAGACTCCTTTACTATCGGCTGTATGGATATTATCCGTGGCTCTATCCGACTGACTTTCACTTCGGTATGTTTAAATACTGTAGCTTAAAGTTTAGAAGGGATCTTTATTTAGCTACATATTTTTTCTAACTTATACGCGGCGTAAATGGAAACTCAGCCATTCGTGCTTGTATTGGCTTGAGTGTTTCTAATAATTATCTTAGGAATCGGGGCTATGCGTTGTTTGTTCTCCTAATGTGCAAAACTAACCTGCAATTAGTAATTTCAATTGGGAGGGCAATAACTATGTTTAATCAAATCGTTTCGGATATTGATGTATTTCATTTACGTGAGGGTAAATTTAGGTGGACGCTGTTTTATAAATTTTTAAGATTTAAGGTTCTATCAACCTTGTTCACTCTGTATGCTTTTATTTTTCTTTTTTTATTATTGTATTATTTAATCTGTATTTTTATTTGAAAAATTCTTAACACTTACTTTATGTCATGCCGTGAATGCTTTAAATTTATAATTTGTCATGTTCATTATATGTAAAATAAATAAATTTGAATTTGAATAGAGGAAAGGTATGTCTAATACTTTTTAAAACATTGCGAACGATAAGTAAACTTTATAAATCTCATGCCCACAATTCTTTGGTTTGATAGGAAGATTGATCTATTCGTACGAGAGCAGCGTTTCAGATATCAATCAATACACAATACAGGAGTGAAAGTGAAATCGGACAGACATTGTTTTTGGAGTTATTAAAATAGTAACTGATGAGCTTGCCCGGTTCATTTCTTCTAATAATTTTATTTATTCAGTGTTTTTTGCCGAATAGCACGACTGGCTAAACATTTTCTGCATCTCGTTGGAAATAAATTTTATTATCATCAGACCTTTACAGTTGTACTCTAGTTATATTTTTAACTTTGACGCAATGGCATAAAATATGTTAAAACTTTGAAGATGAGATGTCTATATATTATTATGTAGGTAGGTAGGTATAAGAAAAACTATAATATAGAATTTTATATTATAATTATGCAACTTTGAAGATAAAAATCGGGTGTCCATTTTTTATGGAAATGATTTTCTATGGTGGTTATTCTTAACTTGTTTTTTTATAATACATTAATGAACCAATCTTCTTCTTATTGTGCCATCTCCTAGCAGAGGTCGACCACCATCAAGGCGATCTTATCTTTGTCGTTTGCTACCCGGAACAGTTCAATGGAGCTGCACTCGTACGAATCACGGAGGTTCTTAAGCCACGAAATGCGGCGCCGTCTTCTGTTACGCATCCCATTGATCTTTCCTTGAATGACAAGTTGGGGAATGCTGTATTTTTGTCCTCTCATAATGTGGCCGAGGTACTGTAGTTTCCTGGTTTTGATATATCAACCAACCAGTGATAATAAACCAATAAATAATGTAAATAACACACCTTAAATAATTATTTATCAAGTCAATTACCATAGTTCTTTTATAAGTCAAAGTTATTATTATATATGGAATTATAACAGAACAATAATATTATACATACAAAAAATATTAAATAAAAAAAAAATACACAAATTCAACTAATATTCAGCGTACAGATGCCAAAACAATTGCATTATTTAATATATTGCTTCCTCTTGTAAAACTTCTAATGTGTTCACCCAACCTTTTACTTCTGACGTATCTACTTTTAGCTTGTAACAACTTACATATAATATATAACTTATATACAAAGAATGTAAATTATAAAATAGCGTTGATTTAAAAATAATGCATTTATATAAATCTGGTTCTGCTTTTACAAATGTTCCTCATTCGTAATCAGACAAATACACATGAATTTCATTGAATAATGAATTTTATGGTTGTTATTAAAAAACAATCTTTATTTAATTATATAGTAGCCAGACATTGCCAACCTTTATTAGGGAGTAAATAAAAAAGATAATTCCGTCAATCGTCAATGGTTTTATATTGAAAGAAAATTTTATGTAGTTAAGTGCCATTAGCTTAGAACAAAAATTTTATATTACCTACTTAATTAAAAGAAAATACAATAATGTAGTATTTATTCGATTTAGTTTAATTATAATAAATTCAATGGTAAATCGTCAGCTGATAACAAAATATAGGTACAGTACAGTACACATTTTAAAGGCAAAATTATTTATTGAAGACATGGACAGTAATTAAATAAGCGTATATTATGAACTTCTCTGTTTCAACAAAATTCAACAAAAGTTAAATCGTATTTAGATGTATACAGAGAACCTAGCGGAAAAATACGAAGCTTGCAATTTGAGATTTTTTTAAATAATAAAATATAAATGTTTATAACTTGAAATCCTTTTTATTTATATCAAATCGAGTTTCAATATTGGGACCATACCAAAAATAAATTGTGATATAAATAAAAAGGATTTCAAGTTATACACATTTGTATTTTTATAAAAATCGATGTTTTATAAAATAAATATAAAAAATATTAAAACGACGAATTAGTCAAAAATCTAAACAGTGAAGAATTGAAAACTTAGTAAACTAAATTTTAATAATAAATATTACCATTATATATAATGTAATAATAAGATATGACCCTGCAATGAATTCACATTTTTTTACAAAATTGTAAGTGTTTATCTTTGAGTTAAAAAACAATCTTTTTAATGTTTTCAGGTACATATTTATTAATTAATACAGTTGAAATTGTAAATTATCAAAATTTTAATTTTTTAATTTTAATTTCAAATTGCAAGCTTCGTATTTTTCTCTAGGTTCTCTGCTGGCATGCCTTTCCCCCTTTATGAATTTATTGACTTGGATGGTCTCTTAAATGTTTGAATATAAATTGGTACTTAAGGTAATGTTATGTAAAATGGCTGATTTTAATTTTGTTTATTCTAAACAATGATTAATTTAAAATAAAGCTAACGGTATCATGACAAAAACAAAAACTTTCACCACCGTTCAGCGCGATAATGCGGAGGTACATGTTCGTTTAACGGCGCTGTTTCATCTGAATCCCTCAGTACGCTTTAGCGAAACATTTCACGATGTAGGCTTTGGCTCTCCGGTTCAAAGCGACTAATACAAAGTCCATCAAAAGCGTTTGAAAATCGCATTTCACAGCGTTTTGGCGGGAAAGTCCCGCACGACTTGCGGCTTGTGGCCCGCTCGAGTGTCGGCCGCATTCATAAACTTTCATTTATTTATTTTCCCGTCCTCGAGCGAACGGAAAGAATAATAATAATAAAAAAACAAAACGGAATGCTACCAATGCCCGCAGAGACGTATCAAATCGTCAAGGAGATTAATGGGGTCGATTGTGACGTCAACGGGCTGTTTTAATTGCAGTGAAAAATTGTATTTACTCATTGCAAATTTCGCTATTTTTGTTTCAATTGGTTTTTTTTTACATTTGAAGTAACCATTTAAAATTTACGGAGGAATTTGATTCAAAAATACGATTGACTCAATAAATTTAAAATAGACGAATTATCGAAATAAAAACTTTCAATAACTTAATTTTTATAAACAATTAAAACAGAAAAACCTTTTTAGAACCGCATTTAGACGCACATTCATTATAGAATTATTTCAGAAAACAGCAAAATCGTATGTTCAACATTATTTTAATTTTAAATAACTATTTTTTTTATTCAACGCATAATTCACAAGATTTAAGAATGTAACCTTCTAATTATCTATCTTTATTTTTAAATCTTGTGAATTATTTGTTGAATAAAAAAATAGTTAATTAAAATTATTAGTAAGTTCAAGTAAGTTACAAACAAAAAATCTTGGAGTGATCCGTGACGTCGGTAAGTAATTATTAAAGTAATACCCACTTTGATTTAAAATACAAAACCCGATCGCCAGATAGTAGGTCAATTTGGGAAGCGCTTCAGTGAGTATTAAAAAGCCAATAGTTAAAATTTGTCGTAGATAAGTATGACTCCTTTAGCATATGTGCGTGGGCGCGATACCTGAGAGATGCAGATTCGATTCCTGCGGGATGTCTTACTTTTTTCTAAAAGATTTTTTCTATCGGTTATAATATATTTTCTCAGAGGTGTTTTCAAAATTATTATTTTAATTGATTTAAATTTTGTACAATTAAATATGACCTATTTTTTGACACTAAGGTTTTACTTTTTGGCATATTCAAGCACTATGCGCACTATCAATGATAAATGCGTACTAATAAAGAATACAGTTCATTTTCGTCTATATAAAAAAATAATATATTAAAATAACGTAAGTACCTAATTAAAAACATTATTTTTTATATATACTAGCAAGTATTAAAAGTAGTGTTTGGAAATACTGTAGCTAATAGTTACATGAAATAATCACTACTAATTCATCAGCTTATTGAAATGCCATTACTCATAAACTGGTGTACTTATTGGAAACTTAATAAAATAAGGCACCTAGTGAGACATGTCACTATTATATTAAATTCAAAACAGATATATAATGTTAAGATATAATACATTACACGTACTACCTAAACTATGGGACAATATTTCAGGCGTTAAGATAAGAATACCTATTGACAATGACATATTAAAGCCATTGCCTTCTGAGCTATCCCACATGTTTTAATACATGAAGCGCCTAGTTTCAAAAGCCCCTAAAATGACTTTATGTAGTTCTGAGAAAAATGAGAAAAACGATTTTAGGTAGTTTTTAGAAAAATGAGAAAAAATCATTTCTATTAAATTTCTGAATTTTATGTATTTATTTTGTAATTCGTTACATTCTAAAGAGTATTTTGGCTTTCCATTTTAGGAGTATTTGAAAAGCACACCCAACCATTTTAGCTGGTTTTGAAAAGAACCCTAATTTTTGATCATACGTATTGACGGTTTTTGGCGTTTTTTCAAGCTCAATCTTTAGCCATCATACAGGTAAATCTAACTCAAAAATTTTCAAAAACCGTTTTAGGGGCTTTTGAAACTAGGCGCTTCACATAATCGATTATCAATGATATAATGACATTGATTTACTTAGGTATGTATTGTAAATATTGTGTAATACTTATATAATTTTGTATGACAATTGATTTTAAATAATATAGGATAAGATATTTTTTTTTAATTCACTGGTAATTAATTTTCACAAAACTGATGCTTAGTGAAGTTTTATATAACTTATTAGTCCACGGACACTAAGTCTAGTTCCTCATCAGTAACTCAACACCAACTACAATTTATTTGACACATTCATTGCCAATTGAATAATCATTCACTTGGTTAAAAATCATTTTACAAAAGGTTAATATAATTTATATTAAGTTCTACATATTAGTTTTAATAATGGTATGACACTAAAACTAGCTATCGACTTAGTAGTTTTTAAAGTAAATTCACAAGATTTGAGTAAGTAACAGTCTTTAATTGAACATAAATAATTTAAAAACACGTCAGATGTATAAAATAAATAGTAATTGAGGTAACTGATACTTTACTTTAAAACATAAAAGTCAATTTCAAAAATTCTAATTATTTTCGTCGTAATTAAATGGGACGCACGTGGTTTAAATTGGTAAAGAGCATTGGCGCCAATTCAGTAGATACGGCTCCTGTTGGGCGCCATAAAATTAAGATCTAAGATTATTAAGATTAAAATTATTGATATTAAGACTTTTTCTAGTATCTCTAGATATAATAATATCCGACGTGTTGGCGAGAAATTTGACAGATGGTTACAGTTAGGGATTCCAATCGCGAACTATTTTCGACACCTATGAATCCCGGGATTGGTAAATATAATCCCGAAACTTCGGGATTGATTTTTTTATCAATTTTTATGGAATATAAAATAAAAACGAAAATATAACAGAAAAAATAATTTTAATAATATATAAATACTCTAGAAATAATCTTATTATATTATCTTTTCATAAATAAATAAAACTGTTTTACTTTCACATTATTATTTATATAACAATATTATTTACTCCATTAAACGTATATTTTGTATTTCAAAGATTGAACTTATTTTCTTCTTTCGACCATGTCCGATCCTAATAGGATCATATGGGCCCCCACAGAGTAGAGGTTTGTATTGACAGATTTTGTTTTTTACGAGAAATTGGCTACTTGGACTATAACGCCGTGGGTCCTAGGTTCGAATCCTGGATCTGGCAAGTACACATAGATTGAACTTACACAACATTAACAATAAATGTCTTAAATAGTATAAATTATACTAGATTTATTTTTGACTGATTTTATCAAAGTTATTTGTGTATATAAAATTTTTATATTAACTGCTGAAAAAAGCCAAACCCGGGACCAGTCCCGGGATCCCGGGATCGCCAAATTGTAATCCCGAAATCCCAGGATCAAGATTTTGGCTCGGGATTGGATTCCCTAGTTACAGTGCATATGAAGTAAAAGAATGTATTAAGCTATATCACAATTCATTTGTGACAGATTGGCGGAATAAAGAATTATATGGTAGGTATCAGATAGAAAACACGATTTAGAAAAATATATATCTTTGGAAGTAGATAAATCGAAGTAAAAAAAATTAAAAAATCAACAAAAATAACAACAACAAAAAGTTTGGCATGTTGCAATGCCACCTGGTATTTTTTTCTAGTTTTAAATAATTCAATATTTCCAATCAAAAGCATTTCCCCTAAAAACAACGGCATCGTTTTATAAGTCGTAAAAAAACGGGAACTTATCACAATTTCCCATAATCGTTTCCTAATTTCAATAATTTCCCTTTCAGAGATCAATATCTGCGCCTCTATTTTTCCGCAGCCTTTCGCAAATAAGACACCATTTTCCGAGTCATTAACGCCGATACGGCGCTTCCTATTTGCACGCGATTTTCGCGGTGTAAATTTTTATATACATCCCCCTCGCTGATCTCTCTCTTTGCTAAATTGTAGACTCGTTAAGCAGTTTATATCTCTATCCCGAACACAGAATTTGCTGAGGCCCTTTTGTCGTTCGCCAATAGGTGCCTCTCGGGCCATGAAATTATGGAGCTGTCAATCGACTGCGGGTGGCTGTCACCCGACAAACTGAAAACGAAATTCAGGCTTCGACGCTGCGGGGTGAACGGGGGGAGGGGGTGGCCTTTGTGCGTTTGACGATTTTTATTACCTTCGAGGTTTTTATTTTCAGAAAACGATTAACGCTTTTAAAATGGCGTAAACAGGCGGATTGGAATGGTGGATTTTGATGAGAAAGTTTTATTGCGTTTTAAATTTGGCTTTTGATCGACTATTTAGCTATTAACGTTTTATCATACTATTTACTTCAGAAACAAATAATTGATACCTACATACTTTTAAACCGTTAAAAAATAGTTTTAATATTGTTTGGTGGCGCTTTTTGCAGTGGACTGTATAATTTTGAAGATGATGTGAATTCCGGATCTAGGGGTGCGGGCGAATTAACAAGATGCCAGACACTGACCTTTTTATGATGTTGATGATGGCTCCGTGGTCTGGTTGCATTGTCACTCGCGCGGTATTGTGTTTGTTTAGGGTGAACGTATGATGCACGACACTAAAGAAGACTGTCATATTGGTTTTTAAGTTTGAGTTTGAATCGATTGAATTTTGAGTTTGTGAGACGCGCGACAGTGGCGCGCATGAACTACATTGTAGAAACGCCGAAATGCAACAGATTTTGTTGACTGTCATTTCCTGTTCGTATTATTATCTATGCTATATAAATGAGCATAGATAATAATGCTTCTATTGTAGGGTTGAGTAAACCTTTACAGGTTACCCGGTGCGCGGCACTTGACGGTACACTGTTTATGGATGTCTACGTCTGTGTTTATGTCTGTACCTATGTGAAGTTTAGGAATGATGATGATTGATGATATAACTAATGAGAGCCGGTATCACGGTTTGGCAGGTATTCAGAAGTATCGCTTGAACGACGGTCACTATATATCAAACTGACCCAACCGGGGTTCACGAACTACTACTGAATCAGTCTGTATAGCGCAATGCGGCAACACGCACTCGTTTGTTCGCTTGAGCTGATTACGCGCAACGGCTGCCTTGAAGTCACTCCTTTTGAGTCACGCTGTAGGTAAGAAACGACGGTAAAGTTTAACAACTTGCTCACATCCGCTTGCTGCCTATTTATTGAGCTAATTTAATATTTTTTACATCACGGTCTATAATGACCCGTGACTGCCTGTCACTTGGTCTTGTGACAATAATACTGGGATTTGAAGGAGGTGGGAAGTAAGGATTACAGCCACCACAATTTGGCGCAACCATTGTTATTATCAAAACTTAAAGTAATGTTTCAAAAATCTAACTAAGCTCTTATTTCATTAAAATAACCACATTATCCCCATACCATATAAACATTATACTGGTATATTTTGTTCTTTCCCAACGAACAAGTAATTAACAATGTGATGACAACTCTTAAATCAAGATAAATATTTCATAAATTTAAGTACCCTAAAATAAACAAATCATTCATTCCTATTAACACCAATAATATCGTTCAACCCTCTCACATAATCAACTTAGGTACTACTTTTCTACAGTTAATATATCTTTTTTTTGCCTACAGTATCTTTCAAATACATATGTGACAAATAATATGTGTTACATATAATATTATATTCTGTTTTAAATTTTACAGGTCATACTGTTTAAATATACACATATTTTTCCACGTTTTGTGGTAAAATTTATAGTGATAGAAAACTTAGTGTTTTGTTCATCGGTGTATGGCGGTTGTTTGAAACTGTCATCTTCGGCGTCCTCTTTAGCGAATTACGTAATAATTTATCTATTTTTAACACTATCGTTCGACTAATTTTGTTATGCAATTTTGTACAATAATTATTAATTGATGCGATATGTCCTTTCACAGGTAGTGACACCTGAATTTGTATTATAATGTGAATCCTTTAATTCCTGTATCGTCGAGTGGATATCTTTTAAATGTTTATATAATTAGGTAATAACTTACAGAACTAATTTATTTTATAGTGTTAACTGTCAATTCATAGTGGAACTGCATTGTATTATTTGATTAATTATTTGTAATTAATTAAAAATTATTACTAATTATTCCACTTTTTAATTAAATTTTTTTACCGGTTTCGTCATCTTCAAGGGAACATTATCAACTAGAATTAATCAATTGGTTAAATTTAAAATTTTCGGCATGGTGTTAAGTTTGCTACAAACGAATTTTCAATGCGAAATAATTCAAACTTATTTAATAATTATTATTAATTTTTTTAAAACATTTATATTTAAGTAACTACATAATATGCAGAAGACATAATTCATCACAATCAATGATTTTTCATTGTATTTCTTTATTCAACATACTTAAATATACACATATTTTTATTTAATAAGCAATGTGTTTTTATTATATATGTGCATTCTGATACCTGCTTACATATATAATATATAACATTCAATAGTTTGTGTTTGCGCCAATTCCAACATTGAAACTCCCTTTCATAGCAAATATTAATCTTCCCGACCGTACAAAAAATAGCATTTACCAGTGACACTGGACCAAGTGTTCTACCAGCAGTCATTGCGGCAGGTACTTGTATATTATAATCAATCGATAATTATTAACGAGCTGCTATATATACCTACTAGGTATGATCTTAAGATTAACTTTGAGATAAGAAAAAGATCGTACAGTCTCTCGTCACATTTAAAGTGAAAACATGACGTTGGGCCTTCCTCAGTCTATTTTACGGATGTCTGAAGATAGTTTCAACATGGCCTGCCTCTTCTTTATGCCAACCAAATTTCGGTATACTGAAAGGTCGTTAAATATACACAGTTTATATACGGCGCGGAGGAGCTACGGGATGCTGGTTTCTGGCAAGCTGGTTGCATAGTTTATATGCTCCAACTAAGGAGCGATTAGCGAACAAGGTTATTGCTAATACAATAAAAATACAACATGCACTAAAATAGATATTTTTAAATAATATTGCCCAACCATGATTCTAACTCGGGCTAGAAAATTATACTGTCTCGATATTTAAACATTTTGAACGCGAGACTACTAGGCATCAAATCCAGTGCGCTTAAATGAATGTATATATTTACAAAAATACCATCGCTGTAACCATCGGAAGGTCCGTTAGACTTAAATACCAACACTATTTTTTACACTGTGAGTGTGTTTTTTTTACAATACGTGTGTAATTGTATGTATGTGTTGTATGCGTGAAACATTTTTTTGTATTGGTCTATAATATAGTACCATAGCTGGTTACGTACGTGTTGGTGTGGTTATGCAAACTAGCAATCAATTTATAATATAGGTATACCTAGACTGATGTTGATAAATTAAATTATTTTTGTAGAATATGAAATAATGAAGTTAATATTTAAATACGTTAATAGGCAATTAAAAATATTTTTCTTGATAAAGTAGGCGGTAAATAATTGCATAGTATGGAGTCTTCGTTGGACTTCTCGCCATTGAGATATGAACTAAGTAGAGTACCTATACGTTTTATAACTTTGCGCTTTTTAGTAAACTTATACGCCTCTTTGCCTGATTACCTCACATCAAATAATTACATCAAATGATATTCATTTGTAATTAATATGTGTACATAGTAATAAATGAATAAATAAATAGATACCACCTATATGGAAAAAATATATTTTTAGAGTATATTACATTATAATACTGGGTATTACTTTAGGAGTAACGAGGAGATAAGAGAACGCACTAAGCAGATTCTCATGACGCTGAGAGTGAAGAAGCAACGTTAAACCTGGCTCGGCCACGTGCTGCGGACGCCAGAAGAGAACCTCAACCTGGCATATCTGTTCTTCAAGCCTACCGGATTCCGGCGTCATGGAAGTCCGTTAAATATTATCTATAGTGTATACGGCGGAGCTACGGGATGCTGATTTGATCTGGAACAAAGCAAGAATACTGGCGAGTGACAGTGATTCTTGCAGGCACCGCGTGGTGTCCATAATATGCTCCCTCCAAGGGGCGGATATGGCCGAAGAAGAAGAAGTAATAACCGAATTAACAGCTGTTTACACATTACTGTGATTGGAGATATATTATTTAATTTTATTACAACATCAAGCGTTTGCAAGTTAGTTACATCATGACCATCCTGTATTGTAAATAAATACTAGTAGAGACATAAATTCGACTTAATACTAATTGAAGTACAATTCAATCGATCCGCATTCAACTTGTCAACGAAAATTCAGTTCAACCCTTCTAGAATATATTCCTGGTAATAATAATGCGGGTTGGAGACTCAGCACTACTAAGCGCCCACCGTTCATCGAAGGGTTTACAACTTTATCGATTTGAGGGTCGTAAATACACTATTATAGTCAACTAAAAGGTTTGCAATAATTGCTCAATACACTAATAGTCAATTATTAATAAATTAATACATCTTGTACCTAATTCAATAAAAACAATTCTGTAGCTTAAAGCCAGTGTGCCATATGTATGATTATATTATTGTCATATTATTGTGATATTATTGAAATATCTCATTAGGTAACTCCATTAAATTCCCAATATTTTGCTATTATTTTCCCAGTATTGACGATTTTACACCTCTTGAATGTAGTGTAAGTGTATCTGTAAAAACGATTCCGTGGCTTTCAAGTAGTTAATTATACCTATAGATAGTTTCTAAATACTTACATAGGTATAGGTATATAATAAATTTAAATACAACGGTGTTTGTGCTGGTTTCCGTTTCGACGCTGAATCTATGAATAATTATTTAACTGACCGATATATCAAATCTGCAATTAGAGGGTATCTAACAATAATAATTGCTGATAATTCATCCACGTTTTGTGGTAAAATTTATAGTGATAAAAAATTTAGTGTTTTGTTCATCGGTGTATGGCGGTTGTTTGAAACTGTCATCTTCGGCGTCCTCTTTAGCGAATTACGTAATAATTTATCTATTTTTAACACTATCGTTCGACTAATTTTGTTATGCAATTTTGTACAATAATTATTAATTGATGCGATATGTCCTTTCACAGGTAGTGACACCTGAATTTGTATTATAATGTGAATCCTTTAATTCCTGTATCGTCGAGTGGATATCTTTTAAATGTTTATATAATTAGGTAATAACTTACAGAACTAATTTATTTTATAGTGTTAACTGTCAATTCATAGTGGAACTGCATTGTATTATTTGATTAATTATTTGTAATTAATTAAAAATTATTACTAATTATTCCATTTTTTAATTTTTTTTTTTACCGGTTTCGTCCTCTTCAAGGGAACATTATCAACTAGAATTAATCAATTGGTTAAATTTAAAATTTTTGGCATGGTGTTAAGTTTGCTACAAACGAATTTTCAATGCAAAATAATTCAAACTTATTTAATAATTATTATTTTTTTTAAACATTTATATTTAAGTAACTACATAATATGCAGAAGACATAATTCATCACAATCAATGATTTTTCGTTGTATTTCTTTATTCAACATACTTGAGAAGGATAATAAAATATATCTACATTCATACTATAATTACGAATACCTAAGTATCCATGATCGTTTTGCTAATACGAAAAATAAAATATTTAAATTTTTGTAAAAAAATATTATCTTTCACTGCATATTACAGTTTATACACTCTAACAGGGGGTCCTAATTCCATTTTGTCAAAAATAAAAACCCAAAAAAACCGCGTGGAATGATAAATGGGAGAATCAGTTGGCAAACTGGGGCTTTCGAAGGCCCACTGGTGGTGGCGGTGGGTAAATTCAAAGAGACAGAAGTCTTCTTCTGCAATCTGCAGGAGTCTCCAAATTACTTCCCGGATAAGCCGGATTAGGCTCACCCTGTTCCCTCTTCCGCATCTCTACTTACTGGCGCGGGTAGGTATGTGTATCTAATGTAATACTGTAAGGTGGTCATAAAACAAAGGCGTGCATGATTTTATTTAGTACAGATTAATATTAACTTCATTATCACTATAAATTATGTTAAAAAAAATAAAACTCAATATCAAAGTTGTTTTTTTTTTTTTAATAAAATTAATAATAAAAGTTTCATCAAAGGGAATCACTGAATTAGAGAACTTCAACTGGGCTTCAGGTTGATCCCTGTAATTGCATTCCAACGGATATTAAAATAAAAACAGCATCTTGTACTCATTCATTTCTCATACGCGTTAGACGGCAAGAATAAATTTCAGCCTGAAATACAATAATTATTATACTCAGAGCTTGAAATGGACCGGAACCCAGCTAGGTTTCGTAAAACCCTAAAAATAATAAATATTGCATTACCGTTTGTGAATTATTAAAACGTTATTATATTTATTCACTTTATATTCTTAATATATTATTTAAGCTTGCCACACTCATGGCAAAAAAATAATATTTATGACGTGCCGTAAACCCTTTTTTCTGCGTGTCTCATGCATTTGCATGTCTCAAGTTTAAAGACTGTTATTTCATTCCTACTTAATACCTACTTAGTTTGATTCGTATCCGGTACCAGAATCTCATCAAATTGTAGTCCTAACGTTCTTGCACTTGCTAATAAAACTAAATTGATACTATAATATGTAATGTGATGGATCCATTTATATTGTTTAAAATGTGTAGTGTTTAGTTTACAAATCGATAAGTAAGTAAGTAGCTATATGTAAAAAAAAATAATGAAAGAAGTCACCTGTAAGTCACAATTAGAGTTGGGTATTTCCCGAGAAAATCTCAATATCGAAATTCGGGATTTCCCGAAATGATGAAATTTTGAATTCTCGAGATTCGGGATTTCCAGAAAAGAATTCTCGAGAAATCGGGAAATTTAACAAAAAACCTGTAAAAATCTTAAAAATAGACAAATTCCCGAAATGTTAAAAATTTCAATTCTCGAGATTCGGGTTGGAATATCTCGAAAATTTCTCGATAATTCCCGTCGGGAAATTCCCGAAACCCAACTCTAGTCACAATGTCAAAAATGTCACTTTTTATACATTCATATATATAAAACCAATTTAGGTTACAATTGTCCGGTGGATCGACTCTGCAGAACCTTGAATCTTCACAGTGATCGAGTGGATCTGTTTTGTTCTCTTGCCTCTTTCAAATTAAGTTGCTCCAAAATCTACGACTAATTGTATCTGGACGACTGATTATTTTTATTGTATTTTTTTTAAATTGTATTTTTCTCTTCTTGCATAGTATTTTTTATGTTTTTCTGTTTTTTTCTCTCTCTATTTTTCTTTAACGATTTTCAATAACTCTCCAATTATATTCATTACCGCTGTACATAATATTTGATCTAATTTAATTTGATTTATCATGAATTTGTGTCCGCCTGTTATTAGGACCATCACATATCATTTTTTTTCTATATCTATTATATTCATATTTATTCATATGTATTTGATCCTGTTGGTTGACTTAAATATATATTTTTTAAAATATTAATAAATAAGTGAAAGTGTTGTAAATCAGAAAATAACAAGATATTTTATTTGCATCCACGTTGAAACAACTTGGCGAATGTGTTGGCATTTCGGCTGAGAGTGTATCCCGCTACCCTGTGTTTAGTTGTCGAGTGGGCGGGGGTTGTGATGATGGGCGGATTTTGAAGGGCGCTTTTGCACACAGCCCTTCCTAATAGTTACACCGAATAACGTAAGGTATAAATTTACTCGTGCATGTTGAAAACACTGAGATAAGTTATATTATGTTACGTAGGCGACGTATGTATATAGCTACGTATGTATACTTACATATTATTCATTTTAATTGTGTCAACCTGTGAAAATTCGTGATGGCATGGCATTCATTATCATCATTTAATAATTATACAACCCTTGAAAAATCTTGGTCTTCTCCAGAAATCTTCAAATCATCTCCGTGTTGGACGATCCATAACAGTCACTATTCACTCCTTCTTTTACCTATGAGCAATGCGTACATAACAGGCGCACACACAGAAAAATGGTTTGGGGGATCCATTTAAAAAAATATCCATGATATTTTTTATTGATTTTTAAAGCTTATACTTAAATAGTATAGGGTTAATAAAATCTAATAGGTGCAAGTGACTTCCGTATTAACTCTATCTACCGGATACATTTCCTATACCCAGACACTTTGAGTGTTGCGATATAACCAGGTGAATGCAGAATTATTCTAACTCACATTTGAATTATTTTACAAGAGTGTTTTAACATCCTATTGAAGTTATTTATTATTTATATAGACACATTTATACATCATTATCTTCAACAATAGTCCTACTAAAATATGATGTATACATTTTATCTATAAAAGTTACAAATAATTTTAGTAGGTTGTTTCAAAGAACTCCCTTCTAAAATATTTCAAATGTGAGTTAGAATAGTTCTGCATTCAGCTGAAGACCTGCCCTGAAGGTATAACTGAGGATGTTCACGTAAGAGTTATTGCGAGCTGTTGCATCTACAAGTGGATATCGAATACGCGTGGCTTAACGGTCATAATATTATTTGGCTCGTTACTAGGTTGTCTTATCTTTTAGACATGCTGCACCTTAGTATTAAAGCAAACATTGGATGTTCCAGATAGTTCCACTGGCAGGGTTTAATTAAATTTAAAAACAAACCAGCAGCATCCGCAAATTGTATTCTTAGGCATAAAGCCCACCAAAAAATCGTTCGGTGCGCTCACTACTGAGTAGGCCCCCTCCCACCCACGCATTACCCTTCACCTATGTAATAAGGGGCTCAAGGAGCACAAAATAATTATTATTATCAGCGTCTCTCATAACAAAGCAATAAAAATATTATTAATTTTCTCGGGGCTTGTAATTAATATCGGACACGCAATAACTAAATAAAGAGTTCACTGTTCTTAAATAATGGCTTCTCGCCCATCTATCGACGACGCTTCGAGGAGCGTGATTTTGCTTGCCGTGTTCAATGAATGGACTACGTTGTATTTTTGTTAATTCGTATCGCTGAGAAGCCAAAAACGGTGACTCATGGGACAGGCGGTCACAATGCGTCGTCAAATCCAGTGTGCGCTGGCGTATTTGATTACGTTGTATTTTTGATGATTCACATAGAAAATGCGCAAGCGCCCCGCAAGCCTGCTTTAGTGGATTTTATGCCTTAGTTCAACGAAAACAAATAAGTATGACTGACAAAGTTTAGTATGCACTATTTATGTCGAATCTTAACAGTTTATACCCACCTTTTGCTACTGTATTATATAATATAAGCATATCTTAGACTATTAATTTATTGAAATGATAATTATTATAATTCATATGAAATTCTAAATAAATTATAGAGTAACACACCGGTATTATAAGTTATAAGTACATTTACGTGTGCCTGCAAGCAAACAAGTTGGTACCTTGTTACAAATGTGAACAAGTCAACCTGAGACTGTATACGGGGAGAATGGGGTAAAAGATGACAACGGGGGAAGTGTGAGAAGTGGTCGTAAAGATAAGTCTTAGGTGTCACGGGGCGCTATCGTCTTGTTGGGGACTTCCTTACTGCAGCCTTGGGCCTCAGGCGTTCTACTTGGCCAAAGAACAAAAAAACATTAAAAAATCCTATTTTGTCCAAGAAAATATACAAATTCAAATAAGTATTTCATAGTTACGAAATATGTGTAAAAATCTTAGTAGGTATAAGTACTACCACAACTTCACCATGTTCGATCCAATGAGATAGGATCATATGGGCCTCCATATAGTGGAGATTGTATTAAGAGATTTTCTTTTTACGAAAAATGGATGTTAGCCACTAACCTATTAGGTCTATACTCTGGTGCCAAACACTAATTGAAAAACAATATGTGTGTATTTGCCAGACATTGAAATCGAACCTAATACCCACGACATTACAAGCTAATGCTTGAGCCACTCGGCCATCGTGGGCATAAGTAGCAAACAATAAAATAACTTTGTTTATTGACATATTACTTATAAATAATAAGTATATTTACTTACGTAGGAAGATAAAATAGATACTATATTTCAATTGTTTTTGAGAAAGAATTATGTCAAAACGCCATTGAAATTAGACAATCAAACACGTAATCCTCCCTATAATTATTCATGTTTTTTTTAATTTCATTTTCATCGGCGCTGAGAAACCTTATTTGCAAAAAGACTACAATCCAAACGGCAATGGAGATTTAATTATTGTAGTAGTCAACCGAGGATGTTGACTCCAAACCAAAATACTGACAACTATAACATAATATCAGAAAAGGAGGCTTTATGCACAGTATGGTTTTTCATGTCAATTATTTTTTTTCCACTGTTAATGTCAGGTGTGTACATATAATTATATATTATGATATAATTGATTACCTACACGTACCTACATCTGATAATCTAGCAATAATCTGTGTTTTGCATTTCTGACAAGAAAATGCAACTTTTTGACACTTGCTTAAATTAAATAAAGCTATGTGAGTACCCAGTTATTGTGATATTTAAAAATAATATATTTCCATTAATACTTATTGAAATCATCGTAAGATATTTTTTTTAAGTCTCTTGTCGTTTTTTGGATGGAAGTATATAGCATTAGTCATTAGACAAAGTTGTTCCTAGGAATTAGGAAGTATATTTACAGATCAGATTTCTTTTGAAATATACCACAAACTGCCAATTTAGTCAGCAAACATCTTAGGCCCTGCAACCCTTCTGCAAAAACAAACGCCCTAAAGTCTTTCACAAAAAAAAATCCAAAATATATCTCACAAAAGAATCAAAGTCGCTCCCACGAATTCGGAACACATCCTCTACAAAACACATAAAAGAAAAAAAAATGAAAAAAGAAATAAAATAATGCTCGGGAGTAATCCGACACCGTCTCGCGGGGACGACAGGGACGCAGCTACGCGTTACCAATAGTAACCGAATATTCACGTCCCCCTCGTGCCAAGAAAATAAAACCGACCAATGATGGGGGTGGTGCACGCACTTCCTGCCCCTGTCCAATCAGCTGTTAGAACAAAGGGCTGATCACACACGTGCGATAAGGGTGTATTGGGGTTTATGTGTGCATTTGACGTTGATGTATGCCCTTATGTGCCAGCTTGAAATTTTGCATGTTTGTTTGCATGTGTATCTACTAATAAATACCTCCCACTTTGATAGCTCCACAAACTATACGAAATACTACATAAATTTTGAAACACTAGCCATAAAAAAATGAATTAATTAACATATCAATATTATTTGTAATGTGACATAGTTTAGAGAAGTTTTCATTTTTATTTATTAATTCGAGCTTTGGCATCAAAGCACGACTACCATAGTACTTTACTCAAATATAATATTTATTCAACAATAACCACTTAATCTAAGTTTAATTTATCACTATCAAAGCGAATCTTATGTAATATCTCTTATTATTTGCCTTTATGGTCGATTTGTAATCGAACAAAACAACTGTAACAATCATACCACTCAGCACTGAATGAGTAACCTACTTTAATATATATGTTTTGTGGTCAAAACAAAACAATAGAGCGATAATATCGTCAACATTTCTTCAATCATAACTAACTCGGTAAGATCTGTTTTGATTTGTTAATAATTGCAACCATATCTCTTGTATATATACTACATTCGTATAAATTGGAAGGACAATGCATGAATCCTCACTCAACTCATCGAGTCCGTCACGAGAAGCACTACTATTGTCACCAGTTCTTCACTCGAAATAGTTAACCATCACTCCACTCGAATCAAGTCCCTTAGTTCAGTGATATAATCAATCTCTTGATCACATCGATCTTACCAGTATATCACTATCCGTGATTATAATCTCACGTTATTATCCTTCTTCTTCTTCTTTTTCTATTCGTATGCGTTCCTATACCATTCATCCGATTGCGATGAAACTTTTGTCAGTTGTTGTGCGCACACTTGCGAAGGTTTCTAAATTAGTATTATATAAAATACAAAGTTTGTTGATTGTTTGTTCGATCCAATTGTGAGTTTTTTTTACTACATATTAATAACATTAATAACGTTTTCATATTTTGGATTCGATTTTAATTCAGTGTTCTTTTATTTGACCTTTACTCCTATTAGAATTATTTTCATATTGCCATATTGTATTACACAGATATTTTAATATTAAAAAAATAATTAGGTACCTTATACTATTTTTAAAATATCTAAGATAAATATAGCCACGAAGCGATCCTGTGCGAAGCCGGGTACTTCAGCTAGTATCTAATAAAATTCAGTACAATTTTGATTAACACCAATGTCAAAGTAAACTACTGTGATATAATTACAGCTTTGGTGTACACCAGTGGAGGAGTGTAGAGGTAGGCTGTTTATATCTGTCATAAATAGTGCACACTAAACTTTGTCAGTCAAATATATTTATTTTCATTGAACTTAGACTGCAATCTGTAGAAAGTGTTTATGAGTTTTAAAATTCGTTTAATTAAATTCTACCAAATCCAAGTCATAGTTAAGTAGATACAGGCAAATAATAATCGTTTATCTATAAAATATTTAAAAGTATGCCATTAAACTATACTTACATAAGTTAAGATATTTTATAGATAGAAGAATATTTTTCATTGATTATTGTTTGGTATAGGCAGGGCTTAATGATTGTAGTTTTTATTAAATAAAAACAACAATACAATGCAGTTCTACCATGAATTGACAGTAAACAAAATAAAAGGGCTTAATGAATTTAAAAAAACTAATCTACATCATCTGTAATATTATGTATTTTTATTTTAACAAAAACAAATAATTATGCCTGAAAAAGTGTGCACCATTTTTGTCGGATCGCCCATATCATACAAAAACTATTATGATTTGGTTTAGGCAGGGTTTAATTTAAACTGATGATTGAGTTCATTGAAAATAAATAAGTATGACTGTCAAAGTTTAGTGTGCACTATTTATTTAGAATCTTAACAAACTACATCCACCTCTCACTACTAGTGTCCACTATCTCTATAAGTATACCTTCTTATCTTATAGATTAGAAATTTAAACGAAAGCATTTAAACTCGAGAATTAGTCTTTGAAAAAAGATAAATAAAATCTTACTTTACTTACGGAAGTAAGCATAGGTACCTCATAACAGTTATAACGTCTAAATCTAAAATCTTTTGCGTATCACATCCTATCCCTTTATTGCGTATATATACCTATGTGCCTTCTAACTGTGCCCACCTGGTCCTATGCCTTACTAAAGAAATACCAGCGATGCATTAAGGCCGGGGTGGTTAGCCCTGTAACCAATTGTCATAAGTGGCTATGGAAGTATTGTGAATTTGATTTTTCTTACTCCCAGAGTAAAATTAACTATTTTTATGATGTTATTGTAATTTGTATATTAAATTATAAATGAACGAATCAATCACTAACTCAAGGCTGTCCGATACCACACAATTCGACATCGCGATGGTGAGTTGATATACTTATTAAAAAAAATAGGGTATACCTACATATTATTTAGGTTAATTGTATTAAGTTCTTGTACTTATATCATTCATGAGAAATATTCAGAAAAAGTGATTCTCGAATCTTGAGAAATAAATTTTCAAAAACTTCAAAAATTAACATTTCTCGAGAAATCATTACATGATAGTCTTGAGAATTAAGGAAAGTTTTACTATGAAAAAATACCAAAGGGAATTTGAAATGGAAAAATAAAGCTGCCGATAATAATCTGAATCACTAGACTTAAATACTCATAGAACGGAATGTTATAAATTCGCCGGTGAAAGATTTGATTTTCAAATCTGATCTCAAACGGATTTGACAGGCATAAAATTTGCGCCGTATGGTCTAATAAATCAAAAAAAACAATCTCGAATTCTCAAGAAAAAAAAACTTGAATTCTACAATTCTCGAATCTCGAGAAACAAAAATAGTCGATATATTTGAAGTATATATAGTGTGAGCTATGATCCGACTTCGAAAGGTTAATCTCTAATCACACGTATTTATGTCGTGTCGTTGATAGATTTCTCCTTTTCATATTATTTTTTACGATATTTTAATAGCAGTATTCAACAACCCGACTTCTTACCTACTTTTTATATTAAGTTAGGTCAAATTTCGTTTCTCATTGTCAAATTTCTTTTAAACTATTTTTACTTGCGATAATATTACCAAGTTTTCTTAAATTTTGTGTGAATAATTTTTCATACATGAATTCAGTCTATCATATTTATTAAACTTTATTTGCTTAGCAATCGTGAGCTGTCGTTGGTGATAGTATAATACCTACCTTAACAAACTGGTACCCACGAGTATTCACATGGGTAAGACATTCGTGCCCAAGCCTTACGTTTCCGTCCCTATTTACCTTTAGTAGGTAATAAGCTCTTGCTATATAGCTTTATATGTAGCTATGTGAAAGCTACGCATATATGAAATATCGATCAAAAGCTCTCCAAATGTGTTACGCAAAAAACATCAAATTAACATATCTACCTATTGTCATTTTTTGACGGTAAGTAATAAACTATAGGTACCTGCATGTAGGTATATTATAATATTTAAAAAAAGACAATCATATCATTCTACAATAATATGAAACCTGTACTAACTACTTGATTTGGTCTGTCAATCTGAAGAAAGCTCGTCATCGCCCCCCTTCGAAACCTCAGCCTTATCCACTAATACGAGTTTTTCCAGGTGTTCATAGTATTTTCTGTGGACTATATAATATCATGAAATAATTAATAATAAAAATATTAGCATTTTTTCTAATGGGTTTTCATTGGAAATGGATGTGAAGTCTTTCGAATATCTCTATTCAAAAATGTTGGCGTACACAAACCTTGTATGAAAAACACAGTTTAAAAATAATCTGTATTTAATTGCCTTTATATATAGACACATACTGTGGCGCAATGAACATTAAGGGGGGACATGCTCAGCGTAGGTCAAAATGGAGTTTTTATTCTATTTTCAAAGCATGATCCTGGACATTCCTTAAACGTTGTAGATAATCTATTTATATAATTTTGAAGCCTTATTATCTACTATTAGCTACGGCCGTATGTTGAACCTTAACTACTGGGGAATGCCAAAAGAAATGGCGTATTTAAAAAAAACACTACCTTATTCTTAGGTAAATAATTATTATAAAGTAATCATAATTCGTAGGATGTTTATCACACTTGAATGGTTAAAGACATAGCTTATAATCAATATCTTTAGAATTATCTTCAAATGTGTTAATCTTGCCCATTTTTTGAATAATAAAATGCCTAATTCTTGTCAAATTTGGGATCACAGAGATTATCAATATAATTTTTATCGTAAATATTTCACTTTAATAATGTCAACATAAATTATACTGATGGTTTAATAGATGCGTTTAAAAATTAATAAATGTAAAAATCTTAACACCACTGCACATTTATGTACTGAAAAATGACTATATTCTAAAACATTAGAGCGAGAGGTTTAAAAGAATACTATTTTATGTAATAAAAATACTTTATGCAGTCATCAAATGTTTAAAATAAATATAAAAGTTAATAAGGCTTCAAAATTATATAAATAGATTATCTACAACGTTTAAGGAATGTCCAGGATCATGCTTTGAAAATAGAATAAAAGCTCCATTTTGACCCACGCTGAGCACGTCCGCCCTTAAGCGTCTTTCGAATTTGTGTTAAAACTATCTAAAAAAAACGAAAAAATATTCACTTAAGTATATAAGTTTTAAGCCAGCCCCATAAGATGCGTCAAAACTTGGTAAAGGCATTTTCCAAATTAAATGTTTCTGATTCCGAGGTTTTTTTCTAGTTTGTATATTTATTTTATTTGTGGTTCCAAATTTTCTCAATGATAAGAAACGTTTTAGAATCCTAGTCAGAGGCTGTAGTCCCCCGCGAGTAACTTTGTATATACGTGCCTGCGTACATATAAGCCTAAGTATTTACAAGTTGGATCCACGAAAGCCTGCGTAGCTTAGGCCTACAATTTATCAACTCATAGCAGAAACAGGAATCGTCGCTTGTGTATGTACTAATATCTTATGCAAAGTCAAATCAAAGATGGATAGCTTCTAGGAAATATTTCCTACATTGATTTAACTGCATACTTGGGCTGTTGAAGTTTACTTTAAAACTGACAATAATCTTATTACTTTCGACTTAGACGATTTTTGTGCTCAGGTAGAGTACATAGGTACCACGCCTTCAAGATTCATTGTCGTTTTCCAGTATTTTTTGTTTTCCCATGGAATGCCAGCATCTCGTAGCTTCACCGTACCTAAACTAAATTTAAATCCTAATAAGCTGTTGTCATCCCCTATAAATATTTTAGTTTTTCGCTCTACAATTCGCTTTTCAATCTACTATAAATATATGTAAATAATGTATCGTCCCCGTGCCCGGAAACTTGTACGTATGCAGTTCGCCGTATCACACTTCACCGTGAAATGTTGTGTCAGAAATATATGACCGTATATTCAAGACCGCCAAACCTCTTTTGGTCGTAAAGTACCTACTGAAATAAAATTCACTTCTAAATAGAACACGGTTCTTGTCGGTTTACACTTTACAGGAAGCCAGCAGCAAACAAATTTGAAAATAGCCGATATACTGGATTATTTGTTAGGTTAATTTTTCATTCTTGAATTCATGAATTTTGCAATAATCAGCTATGAAAATTGAATTAATGTTCATACTGAATCTAATAAAATTGGAGACTGTATGGTAGACGGTCATCTCTTTTCGATAAGAAAACTCACGGCAAACTGTGCCATGGTGAAATGTTTTAGGTACATACAATTTAAATGTAACCGTATCGTCCTTAAGTCGTATGTTCCTATCATATAGAAGAGAAACATAATATTAACAATATTAATACTATCGACCGATGGTTCTTGATGGAATTTGAATTTAAATTCTAATGGTTTTAAGTTTTGTACCATTCCATTTGAATAGTACAAATGGAAAATAGACAAAACTTAAATCCATTAGAATATAATGTATTAAACAGTTTTGCCATTTTGTATTTGGAATACCCTGACGCCATCTAATCAGTTACCATACTACCCCGTTTACACGTGCGTGGATTTACTGTGCATAGTAAGAAAATGTATGGGGAAACATGTATTATCCTGCAGTTGGCAAGATTGCGTGCATGAATCAAACACGTTTGGAAGCTTCTGAATTGTTGATTTTTTTAAGCGCAAGTAAGCTAAAAGAAATCACAAACTCCAATTATGTTTGTTAGATAATCGTTAGTTTTCACATTTTCCATATTGTATATAATCCCAAGACCGCTTTCGTCTTACAGCATTATCACATTGGTAAAACTTAGATTTAAAAAATACCCTTCTATATTTTGTAATCCTTATTACATATTGCCAGGATCTAGAAATAAGCTATTTCCCCTCGACTGCGTGTTTCAGCGCGCCAACAAGACCGCCTTTCCTCGCTCTCAGAATGTTCGCCCGCCTACCCAAAGCCGCCCAACGGTGCTGCTTTTGTACCCGTGTTTGCAGCTGTGGGCTATAACTTAAGGCGACTATGTTTTGCAAGTCTCTGCATGCGATATTCGACCCCACTGATGCTAAACTTATAAGCGTTTAAACGTTTGGTATAAACCACTGTAAAGTAGTAACAATGTTATAAACGGAGAACTCAGAAATAATGGGAACTGAAATACATAACGGGTAAGGCTATAGCAGGTAACCGACTCGAGTAAGGAAGAATCCGTGTTAAACTAACACACGTGTCAAGAATACGTTTTACGTCGAATACTGAAAACTGCAATCGGTTTATGCATTTACTCTAATTTAATGTTGGTATATTACACACACTATTGCACGTGCATAATGCGTGCTTCATTTTCGTAGGACACTCACGCATTCAAAAACCCTGCATCAACATGCGGCGTATTGAATATAGCCTATCGGTATTTTATTTATTATCTGTTCTGTGCAGACAACTCTAATTTATTTATGTTCAACGTAAAATTATTTACCTAAATTTTTATGATGACTGAAAAACAGCATTTTAGTTTGTCGCTGTCATTATTAATTGAAGCTAATACCTACCCCGTTTACACGTGCATGGATGTACTGTTGACAGTAAGTATTATCGCGGCCATAACAAGAAATTGTATGGGTAAACATGTATTATCCTGCAGTTGCAAACTTGCATGCATGAATCTAAAACGTTTGAAGCTTCTGAATTTTCATGCGACCGTAGGGATTTTTCTTCGATCTGCGCCTGCGCAGTAGAACGATAGTGGCAAATCTGCCGACAAAAAAACGAAATATACTCATTTTGAGCTTAACCGATTTTCACTACCTGTCAAATAGTACCATAAAATCATCGCACCATCGCGTCTCGCTTACTCTGGAGTGAGATTGGAGAGACAGTTAGCACTTTGACGTGTAAACAGTTATTGTCACGATCAGGGGCGGCTCTACCTTAGGGGTTCGTAGGGACCATCCCCACAATGTCAAAAATACACGTCCGATATTTTTATAGAGATTACACCCTATTCCCTATGACACCTATATACAAATTAAGAAAACTATGGCGTCTATTTTTCGCTGACTATCTATTCCGTCGCTGCGGTGAAAATCTCCTTCTACAAAGAATGTGAATGCATTAGCGTTAGTATACGCACACTGGGGAGCAAATCAAATGACCCATATGTGAATAAAAATGCTCGCTGTATGTCGTTGTTCAAAACTGATATATAAAATTATTATTATTAATTAGTTAAGTTAATATTTTTAAGCACGCTTTTTAGATGTAGGTAATTAAGCAATGACTCAGATTATCATTATTTATTCTGAAAAATTACTATTTTATTCATTAATAAAATCATAATATTACAAGTAGCTTGGTACATAATGTATAATATGAGAAAGTAGATAGGTATGCATATGTTATTATTAATGGCTAAACCCCACCACCTAGAAAGTCGTCGAGCCGCCACTGGTCACGATAATTTAAAATACGCACTATTGCTGCCAGTAAATCCATGCACGTGTACAGGCGCGATAATGTTTAAAATAAATTTTCAATGCACTATTTCGTGCTTTATTTAGTTTTTAATAAGTATGTATATTTTTTTTATTATTTCACAACAAATTTTTAATCTGCATGCGTAGTGGAATAAATTGCTATTTACCATTTTCCTTTGAAATTCTTACAAAAGCACAAAAAAATACTCCAGTTTTGAGTCGTAGACCAGAAAGTACCATTAACAAGATTACCTCCCGAGCTAGACAACTTGTCTTTGTCAGGAGGTCTAGAAAACCTCCTCCCCGGGCTCTGGTCCGCTTTCCCGTGAGCTGTTGTTGATTAATTAACGTCAAGCCGGTCGGCGACTGCGACTTACCCCGCGCGGACGCCTTGCCCCGCTCTCCCCGGCCCGCCAGCTGATTTATGTCACGCAAACTTGCCGCATTATTTACACCGCGGCGTAACACCCACTGACTCCGCGAAGGTACGAAGTATGCCGCGTTTAATCCAACTCCCACATTCACATAGACATAGAGTAAGCTCGAGCTTTGTAAGTAATGCATATATAGTAAACTGAGGAAACGCTACCAGCGCATCTATTATATACACAAGACTGCTATCGGCAGCTATCGAGGGTAGTTTTTCATAAGTTTGTATCGAAATATTATAATTATTGTTACAATCAGTGACGTCCCGTAGGGGTAGGCAGACTGAGCGTCGCTTGGGGTGGCAGTTTTTCAAAGGGCGGCAAATCGAGGAAAATCATTTGGTATACTTATATAGAAATACCTACCTAAACTTAGTACCTAATGACAAAAATATCTTTCCATAAAAAAATCTAGCTTACTCGTTGGAAACAAAGAGTATTAATTAACATAAAAGTTTTAACAGGACTGTATTTTTTGTTGGGTTCGCGATGTCTAGTTTACTTCCGTTGTCATTCAACGTCCATGGTGACCAGAAACGACACATGCACGAGTGATAAAAAATACTCTATAATAAGTGGGGCGTTATTTTGGCGTTGCCCAGAGGCGGCATTTTGTCTAGGGACGTCACTGGTTACAATAAATTAGCCGTCTAAACAGTTCAAACTGTCTATCTTGCTCTAAAATTTAGCACAACCAAGAGAAGTGCTGTTAAACCATAGCACTTATTGTAACAATTAAGTACAACTAAGTTATTGTGGTTGTTACAATAAGTGCTAATACTTCGATACAAAAATATGAATAGCTGCCGATAACAATTAATAGTCAATTCAACGCTGAATAAATGCCTCACTTAGCTCATTTCACTCATCTCAGTCCATAATTCTTCGCTACCAAATACATATATCCATTGAATTTGGCGAGCTCGTCAATTATGGGTGTGGCTGTAAGAAGGTATTATTCTCGAGTATAGCGAAATATGCGATGAACTTAAAAATGTGCTAAAGGTTTAATAGTCACGTAAATGAAATGCGCATTCAATATTGGCAATATTTAAGGACTTCAGGGATTTTGTATTTCTTGCGTCATGGTCTATGCTCTATGGCGACTGGCTTTTGCATCTGGCATAATAATATAGTCGACCGAGTAAGTTTTAGGACACTTAGGTAAGTAGTAATTTAATGCTACTGATTCGGTTGTCGTCTTTATGCGTTATTCCCAATATGCATCTTTTGTGTGCGTTTTTGATGAATTTCCCTACATTGAAGGTCCATGTTTATAAACATTATTATATTCTACATTATACCTAAATACGATTATCTCATCTTATCATGTTGTACTTATAAATCACAATAGAAGTCATGCCACATTCTTTGGTCCAATACCACGTCATATGCACCAGCTCTGTACCACGTAAATTTCTCTTATAGCATTCCTACAGAGTGAGGAAAATGTGCCACAAGAAATTAATGTATGCTGGAAAGTCATCTGGAGCATCTGTCCCGGCTAATAATGAAGCACATCTTCTGGATCATATCCATCACCAAAGACTGGCAAACATAAACATACATACGAGTGGCACTCGTATATATGTTTATGTTTGCCAGTCTTTGGTGATGAGTGGGATGTAATTTAAAAAAATGAGATCGAAAAAAGATGATTATTTTTGAATATTATTTTTAATATTTCTTATTCCTATAAAAAAATCATTATCCAAATTACCAAAATAAACCTCCCCCGTTGACAGATTTGGTCGATTTATTTTTAATAGTTTTGAGACCATATTTATTTCATTTAAAGTTATAACAGATTTTAATGTAAGTAATATTTTTTGGGCATCATTTCCGACCGATTGGCGAGCTACCATTTCAAATAAATAGAGACGTTATCATATTAGTTGAAATAAAACGCATTTTGTAGTACTAATTCCACTTCTTTATATACTACTCAGGACTGGTTTCGTTTGCTTCAATGGGAGATTTTCAACTGGTAAAGAATTTACAATAACACAGATATTTATTCGAAATTTAAAAAATCTAAATTATTTATTGAAGATATGAATAATAATTTTTGAATAAATTTCTTTTTTAATTCGCTGTTAAAATGCCTGAATATATTTTAGATTTAAGACAACAGTCGTTTTGGTAGAATGTTATTTCTACAAACATAATAATATACACTACAACTTACTGTAATCGTATGCTATTTTTTTTTAAATAAATAAAAATGTATTATTTTACTCATAAAACATAGAGTGAATTAGACTAAAACGTGTACCTAAACTATAACCGATGTAGATTACAATATGTACCTCAGGTCATAAACTATCGTGCGTAGGAACAACACAACTGTCGTAGACAAGCTGAAAGGCTCCACGAGTTTGTATGCCGGGGAAGGTTTAACGAGGTCACGTTAGTTTCGTCCGAAACAATCAACAGCATTGAGAGAAAGCCACGTTAATTACCCCCAACTCCCCCGAGTAACCTCAAAAGGTTCAGGCTATTAATTCACAAATCTTACGTAGACGGTCGACATTAGCCCGAATTACCCCAACTTGGCTGGCATACAAATATTTTTAAGCGAACTTTGATTATTTTCATTTGAGTTATTTTACAATACTCAATATTTTTTTCACATTGCACCATAACCAGTGACGACTCGTAGTGTCAGTAGCGAAGGGTGGAAGTAGGCTCTTAAGATCCGCTATAAATAGTTCACATTAAACTTTGTTAGTCATACGTATTTGGTTTTATTTAACAATGACTACAATTTACAGATGATGTCGGTTAGTTTTTAAAAATCAATTAAACCTTGCCTAAACCAAGCCACAATAGCTTTGGTATATTTTCGACGATACGACAAACTTTTTATTCAGACTTATTTGTTTTCGTTTGATTAAGAATACATATTACCTACACATATTGTTGGTTCATTTTATTTAATTCATTAAGCCCTGCCTAAACCAAACTATTTTTTTTCGACCATGTCCGATCCTGATAGGATCATAGGACCACAGAGTGGAAGTTTGTATTGACAGATTTTGTTTTTTTATGAGAAATGGATGTCAGCCACTTGCTCAACCTATTAGGTCCATACCCTGACACACGCAAATTGAAAAACAATATGTGTACTTGCCAGACCCAGCATTCGAACCTGGGACCCACGGCTTTATAGTCCAACGCTTATGCCGCGCGGCCACCGTGGGCCAAACTATAATAGATTAAAATATTAATCTGTCTATAAGATATCCAAAGATAGACGAGGATTTTTTGATGATTATCTATTATGGCTTGGTTTAATTGAATTTTAAAAACTAACCAATACCACCTGTATATTGTAGTATTATTTCAATTAAAACAAATACGTATGACTGATAAAGTTTAGTGTGCACTATTTATTACGGATCTTAACAGCCTACCTCCACCCTTCGCCACTGCGTAGTGTTATAATAAAAACAGGCAGTGCATTGCAAAGAACCATAAGTAAAGAATTTTAAAAATACAATTTGACATTATATTTGTATTTTCTGTGTATGAAATACCACAAAATATGACACATTAATAAGACCGAAATGGCAAATCTAATATATTCATCAACCCACACATACCTACCCCTTGGTTGACTTTCCCTCTCAATTCCTCCCTCTCAGTAAGGGGTGAAGGGGGTATGCTTCAAAACAGTGAAGGGGTGAAGCAATCGCAGAAACACTCGCAAGCATAAATCGTGAAAGCGGTGCAGCCTGCTAGATTCCGATTCACATAACGATTCTTAAGGCGGTACTAAAACTATCTAAAAGAAATTATTAAAATTTATTATCTTATTTATTTTTAGCAATGATCTAAATTTTTAAAAAATATTTTTAATTAAACAGTAATTATTTTACGAATTAACTCGTTAAAATTGATTATATTTTGAGGTGAGCGTATGAATGACTTGAATCTTTAGATGGCATGGTTTGTACCAGCCATGAACTACCAACTAGGCAACACTCCATCATCAGGGACCGCGGGTGGTGACGTCAAATCCATGCGACAGTACTTGTAAGCCACAATATGTAAATATACTACACTTACACGACTTATGACTTAGGTACTAACATTATGTGCATGACGATTAGGTTCCCAAGCAATTGTTAAATATATAATGTAATACTTAGTTTATTATAATTTACTTATTGCTCTTTTTTCCACTGGCTGAACAATCCATCGCTAATCTTTACCATATTGTAGGCCTTTCCAGTATATTTTAATAATCCACCTTTTGGTTTAAGTTCTAGGAGCGGAATGCAGAAACATTTGTCATAATTAAAATTTCCTTAGCAGAAAACACTATGCAGAAATATTGTCCTTAGTTAAGATCATTTCTATTGAAAATAATACCATATTTAAAAATTCTCTTTCCTATAGTTTAGGTAAATTATTTTATAATTGTCAAACGATGACAAAAATATCACAACTGCATTTTATAAATGCAATAACAACTATAAATACATATTATTATTTAATTATAATACTCTTATATGTTTCCGTTATAAGTCATTTTACGTGATTCCACGGGCACGGCAAGATATTTTTTTAACATGGTAACACTAGCGTCAAGTGTCATTCTATCATCTGGCATCTTGTATTTCTGCGGGCTGGCGAATAAAAGTAAAATAATATTCTGCAAGTACATGCCAAACGAAGTAACACTATCAATATCCATATTGAGATACATTGTTAAATGAATTTGAGTGTATGGACTGTTTTATAGACATGCGAATTTATTTTGATAGCAGCTGTCAGTGGTAGATGGTAATACAGAAGGGCGCGTGTTCATAACAAAAGTAGTCTATGGTTAAGGATTCCTTAACTCTATACTCAGTATAGTCTATAGTTAAGTCATGCTTTTCGGCAACTTATTCTTAGGATCGAAATCTTGGATTCTGCATAGGGCTCTAGGTCGCCTGCATAGGCCCATACAAGGCTAATTAATACCCATACATTCCGAAAAGTGAATATTATTATCATATTCATAAATCTGCAATAGTCTGCCAAATTGTACACATTTATGGGAAGTAGCTAAAAATAAAACTGTACCTACATTTTAATTAGGGTGAATATTGAAAATTTCATCAATTGCCTTTAATATAATTTTCAGAACGTTTCCACTTTAATATCTAGATTAGCGGTCCTCAAATTTTTTCGATCGCGTAACTACCCCTAAAAAGAAATAGCGCATAATCCCAGCACAATAAATATATTTTAAGAGATATATGTAGGTATAATACCAACGTAAATCTTTATACCTACCGTTTTTAAAAAAAAAAAGGTTAGGTACATGTTCAAACACGCGCGTTAACATCATTTTACTCCCTACTTCAATAATAGCTTGTCAATTTATGGCTACGGCCGTATGTTGTAGCTTAACCACCGGGGAATGCTAAAAGAAATGGCGTATTTCAAAAAAACACTACCTTATCCATAGGTCAATAATTATTATAAAGCAATCATTATTCGTATGATATTTATCATCCTTGAATTGTCAAAGACATAGCTTATAATTAGTATCTTTAGAATTATCTTCAAATGTGTTAATCTTGCCCATTTTTCAATAATAAAATGCTTAATTCTTGTCAAATTTGGGATCATAGAGATTATCAATAAAAAATTTTATCGTAAATATTTCACTATAATAATGTCAATATAAATTATACTGATGGTTTTATAAATGCGTTTAAAAATTAATAAATGTAAAAAATCTTAACACCACTGCACATTCATGTACCGAAATATGACTTTATTCTAAAACATTAGAGCGAGAGGTTTAAAAGAATACTATTTTATGTAATAAAAATACTTTATGCAGTCATCAAATGTTTAAAATAAATATAAAGAATAATAAGGCTTCAAAATTATATAAATAGATTATCTACATCGTTTAAGGTATGTCCAGGACCATGCTTTGAAAATAGAAAAAAAAGCTCCATTTTGACCCACGCTGAGCACGTCCGCCCTTAAAATGTTGTATGAGAAATTATACATATAAAAAATAAATAAGACATTTTTATTGACTTGTCGACTTTTTAATGAATGGAAACAGCCGTTTTTGTTTCGACAACCTTCATGCTTAATTAGCTTAAAAAAATAATAGGTAAGTATATGTTCTTCTTCAATATTTTTTTTCGTATCAATTTAAAACAATTTTTTGATTTGCCGACGCCCACGTCTCAACTCGCGTACCCTACTTTGAAGACCACTAATTTTTATTTAGTATACTTACTATACTAAATTTTGATAATATAATAATATATCTGCAATTCTTAAAACCAAAAAACAGCATGTCTATAAATATATATCAAACGGCTGAAAAATATTAAATTGCATTTTCCGCAATGTACTCTTTGTATGGAAATATTAATAATATTATAATACCCAGGATACCATGTACAGGCATTTCCCCGCCACAGCTTGAAGTGGACTCTCAACCCAGGATCTTTGGCGGGCCCCCCTACCTATCGCAGGATTAAAAGCGGTGTGATGCTCTTCAGAAGCGTCTTCTAGGTAAAATTAAGGGTATTCAGTATATTGTTAGCGATATTTTGTATTCTTGAATACACCCATTTAAATTATGGATTTGTCGAATATTAACACAATAATTTTAAAGTGTATCAAAATCTTAACACTCTTGAAGTAAAATAGCGGCGCAGGTAGAGTTGGGTTTCGGGAATTCTCGAGATATTTTCGAGATTTTTAATCCCGAATCTCGAGAATTGAAATTTTTAACATTTCGGAAAGTGGACAGAAAACACAAAAAGTTCAAAGACTGATCGAGGCATTTAACACAATTAAGCCAACGTCGACTCAAAATGTGCGCAATGTTTGCAACATCCGGGAATTTTGTGTCTCAAAAGCGTACGCGATTGTCAGAGACAGCGATTTACAGTCAGTGTTTTTTGAAATTCCATTTTAATAAGTAATATTTTGAATTATTTTTCTTTTTAAAACTAATTAAACTTCTATTTTGTTTGTCTTCTTACATAAATAAAAAAAAACATATTTTTTTGGGATTTGCCTGTTTTACATTGATTTTAGGATTTTTATAGGTTTTTTTAAATTTTCCGATATCTCGAGAATTCTTTTCTAGAAATCCCGAATCTCGAGAAATTAAAATTTCATCATTTCGGGAAATCCCGAATCTCGAGATTGAGATTTTCTCGGTCAAATACCCAACTCTAGGCGCAGGTGACTTTTTTACCATTACAGCAAATTTGTGATGTGTGTTTATCTCACTTATACGGTAGATGCGCCACGCAGCCTCCCTGAGCCCTGTCAGCCCACCTTATGTGGACCATGGGTACAGGTATAAAACTGATAATCATAGTACGATCCGGACAATCGAGGTATGCGTAAAAATATTTAGTAATAACTCACAAGGCGTAACTTAAATAAATCAATTAAAAAAAAACTTACTCAAAAACTAACTCTATTTAATTATTTAACCCGTTCGTAACGCTATAAGATTTTTTTCTGTCCGCATCATGACTCGGCACTTTCCGAACAGTTCGGCGTTGCTCTAATTAAATCAATCACCGGCGGCCATCCTATCATTAAATCATTAAACGAATACTTTTGCCTGCGGTTGCGCCATTCTAATGCCAATCAAACGGTTTCACTTGGCAACATACCAATGCGACTACGCTACAGCTTCCAATAAGGTCTATAATCCTATGCGTCGTGAAAATTAATTTAATTAGTACATCTCACACGAAAGTCACTTCATTTATTTTTAACATTTAAATTCAGAATTTAATTACGATAAAAATCCTTCCGTGATAAAAATTGCACAGAATAATATACAGAACATGGCTCCCACAAGGGAGGGACTGGCAGGGCTGTAGCCTAAGGGCCCAGGCAAAGGAAGGGCCCGGAGTGGAGAGTCGACCAGCTAAGTGAGATTAACACACATCGTAAATTTACTCTAATAGTTAAAAAAAAAAGTCGCCTGTGGCGTTACTTTACTACAGGACTGTTTTAAATATGTGGTTGTGCGTTGCAATTTGATGTGATATGATGATCGATGTACTTAAATGATAATTCCCGTGTAGAATTTAGGAAACACTGCTGTAGAGCATCACACTGCCCTTAACCTTAGTGATATGTAGGTGGACCCGCCAAAGATCCTGGCATGCGGGCCCGCTTCAGAATGTGGGGGCCATGATACAGAATATACTACATAATTTGAAAACATCTCATGCACATTATACTTGCACACTAGAAAAATTCATTTTGTAAAAAAAAAATACGACACCCGACGGGACTTGAACCTGTATCTGCTGACTTTGCGCCAGTATGCTTTTCCAATTAAGCTACGGGAATCTTATTGAGTCACGACAATTTTAACTACCTAGTAGTTAAGAACAACGGAAGTAAACTAGATATCGCGAGCACGACAAAAAAAATACCATCCTGTTAAACCTTTTATGGTAATTAATACATTTTATTTCCAACCGGTGAGCTGAATTTTAATGGAAAGATATTTTCTTTATTTATTGTTGTTTTAATTGAATAAAACACATTTTTTGTAGTACTTATTCCACGTTTAATCAATAGATTAGGACCGGTTTCGTCCGCCTCAGACGGACAAGGACAAGGAAATGTTCCTCTGAGGCGGACGAAACCGGTCCTAATCTATTGATTAAAAGTGGAATAAGTACTAAAAAAAAATTGCGTTTTATTCAATTAATACAACAATACAATGCATTTTCACCATGAATTGATAGTTAACAAAATACAAGATATGTTCTTTATTACTAAGTTTGGGTACTCAGCTATTTTTATATACTTATACCAAATGATTCTCACTGATTTGCCGCCCTTCGAGTAACTGCCACCCCAAGCGATGCTCAATCTGCCTACCCCCACAGGACGTCACTGTTGAATCATACTTAATAAAGCTTACTATGTGAACAAAACACATGCGAAGAATGGCGTATTCGGCGTAACCGGGAGCTCTACAATCTCTTATAAGAATAATGTATCTCCACATTCGTTAAACTTGGTAGACTATGAGAGGCATGTAGTAAAAATGGACAGTGCTCAACTGCCGAGGGAAATCCTGGATACCAGACCGGACAACCAGAAGTCGATTGGCATGCCCAGACTCCAGTGGTTAGATGGTGCCAACAAAGATGGTAGAGCAGTCGGCGTTGACCTCTAGAGGACACTGGCCCACCCTAAGTTGTTGACCCACTTATGATGACGATGATGTAGTGAAAACCGTATGATAGATAATTTTTTATGAAAACAAATTCCGAATTTATTTTATTTTACCACGTTTTTATTAGCTCGTATTCTTGTTTGTCGAGTACAAATTTTTTCTTCTTTATCCAAATCTTGCAATCGATTTTTAACTAACTTCCCAACTAGATAGACATTTGAAACTTTTAGAATATATCAGAACACGATTACAATGAATTCCTTTAATACTTTTAGCCATATTTAAGCAGAATTGAATTCATTTTCAGTTAATTCTGTTTTGAATGTTTCGGAAAAAAATTGTAAAAAGTAAAACACTATTATTGGTTGCTAAGGGGGTCCTAGCAACTAAATTATTAATATATACGTGTGTTACTATGGAAATCAATATGAAATGTCAAAATGACATTTTAGTATTCTATATTTATTCAGTATTTCTATCAAGCGCAAAAAAAGTATTTATTAATACATAGAATTGTCAAGTTTATATGATTCAACAGAAAATTTTTATCTTGTAATTATTTTAATTACATTAACACTGTGATACTTCCGACATAGCTGTATTAAAACTGATGTTTACGAATATATATTTTTTAAATAATAATAATATATGCATCGTGACTTCATTCTCGCCTGTCTGTCAGATCAGAAATAATGAAAAAAAATCATACGTTTTGTAAATATCAGCGAACGCATTGAAAGCGCGGCATTATTATTTGACTCCGTGTGCCTACGTTCAGAAACAAAAGGCGAAGTTAGTTTTCGTAATTAAATCAAACATGATCCGCTGATTGCTCGCTGTAATTATTAATTGACATCGCTTTCTGCTTCGTCAAACCAACAATTCGAATTTATTATAAAACGAAATACATTTTGCGGATTGTAGCGTGTAAGATTTTATGTCAGAACACACCATTGTATGCAAGATTAAGAGTAACATTCTTTTACGATTTTTAAATCATAGACATACAATTTTCTTGATTTCTATCAGTGTTTAAATTATATACTGAAATCAACTCCATTCGGACGTATGAATAAGATAGGTAGGCAAAAGCAAATATGTTGAATACTTAAAGAGAACCTTCTCTAAGGCAGAGATGCATAAAATATCACGAATCAGATATTAACCAATAATTATTTATCCGCTGATTAACGCTAATGCTATGACATAGACATGCATATAAAACCTACGCATTGTGGACAAGTAACAGCTGTTATTTTTCTTTTTTTTTTTAAACAGAAATGAGATAAATTGATTTGAACGTTGTTTATTTCTATTCCACAGTGACAACTCATTTCGAGCATATACGCTTATACGAAGGACTAGTAGTATGTACCTATATTATTTTTACTTGCATACAATTTCCACTTAGATGACAATTTTCTGTAATGTACATTCAAACCATGAATTAAATTGCCGTTAAAATCAGAAAGTGACATATATTTTTGATTATTATAATTCATACGTAGAAATTTACCGAAATTTAGTTTCTTTTTCGTGCGTTTTTATAAAAAATAAATTATATTCAGCTACACTACTGCAGGTTATGCGGCTATATCAAAGCAAACAGACTTACCTGCAGGCATGTGATGGTATCGTTGCTTCATCAGAACAACCTGGATACCTCTGACAAATTATGATACATTTTCACTGTTTTTAAATGCTTCATCTAACAAGTACCTAATGGGCAAGGTAAACAGTATTAACATATTTATAAATCAATTTATAAATGGTATTAATATTTCAATTTTATGTAAGTACCTACGTAGGTAATATTCAAACTAAAATTTGAAACTTCTGCAGTACCAATTTTATTTTTATCTATTAAATACCAAATTCTATACAACACCATATCCGGAGTAGTTTTGGGGAGATATGACTATTAAATTAATAAAAATCTCTAAAAAAATCTATGTCCTAAAAGTTATTGCCATGAAAAACCCTGAAACTTGAACTTATTATGAATGGAAGTTTTGCTTTATTTTGTACATTAACCGTTTCGAATTTGACTTGTACCTACCTATTTACCTACCGGAACTAATAAATTTGAAGTATGTTATAATTAATTGTAACGGAATACACCGCATTCACTATACATAGATACATTATATCGGACGCCAAATAATATACTAAAAATATTTCAATGAACAATCTTGAAATTATATACCTATTATAATATATTTACGAAAAAAAATATCAATTAGCCGCCAAAAATAGCGGATTTCTAGCTACTGTACAATATCTTCTTGGCTACGTGTTAAAACTGTGAACTAACAAGCTCCTCCCATTTTTGACCGCACTTCGTTTATAGCGACTTCCGGTTAGCTACGAGTTGTCTACGTGTGAAAACTGTGAACTAACAAGCTCCTCCTATTTAGTCGACGACAGCGACTTCCGGCTATTGCTTAAATCTTCTTGTTGGACAGTACAACTACTTATTTTACTACACTAAAAACGTTGGACGGATGATGATATAAAGCCGTCGGACCGAGTTTGATGCAGAAAGCACAGTAGATGGAAATAGGAGAGACATACGTTTAGCAGTGGAAGACGAAAGGGGTTAAGGATTCGCAGTTTATACAATTATTACATCTAGTTGTAGTCCAAAGTATTTGTTTACTATCAAGTTTATGCAACTTGTCCCAATTGCATGAATAGTAAAAAATCTTTGTAAACATTACAAAAAATTAATATACTGACAATTTATTTTATTGAATGTACAAATAAACTGACTCCGCAAACAAGATATAAAAGGACCAACAATAAGAATCAAAATGATCGAGACCCCGTTTTGTCGTCAATAAACCCCACAATGGCACTTGCCTCTTTCATATCATTATGTAACTAAATACGATTTAATCGAATCGGGTAAATTGTATTGAAAAACGACGTAAAACCCGTGACGTCTGGATTCATACGGATCCATACAAAGTGTAGTCATTGTCGGGGACGGGAACAATCGATTGTGAACTTTTGGGGAATTGAAGTTCTATGGGTTAACTCTCGCTCTATATAATAACAATAATACACTCTCTCACAATGAACTTAACAATATAATAATAAAGTAGACGCGCATTATAAAATAGCAAACACTGCTACCTGTACCTATGTGCAGTGCCGGATTAAGGCGTCGGCTAAAAAGGCTACAACTCGCAATTCTAATGATAATTAATAATTAAAGTAATATTTAACTCAATGAGGAATAGCTGAAGACTCAAAGCTAGGCTTGGTTACAAACGAATGTGTAGTGAGGCTGGAGTAACATACAATAATCTTAAATCATTTTTTTTGACATGCGAATAAGTCAACAACTCAATAAGGTATATTTAAGCAACCTAGTAAACTGTGCGTAAAATGCAGAAAAGGCGATTAGTCAGTCCAATTCCGAAGTGATTTTTCCAGAGGGTTGGAGCGCACCTTTTTTTATAGTTGCTCCGCCCCAGCTCCGCTCCAGAGTTTGCTCCGCTCCGGGTAAAGTATTATATGTATCTACTTATACAAATAAAACAATAAGTAGTTTTAAAATAAGGTTTATCATTCGTCATTTTCATTATTAATCCTATTAAATCCAATATCTGCGAACTTATTAATGTGGTGTCTCCAATATGTCAAAAAGGTAAGGTTATGAAACACTCAGAAGTTTTGCCGTATTTCAAATAATTCCAATGTTGCAAAGTGTCAAATAAAATATTTTCTTTGAATTTTAGGACAAAAATTTAATAATAATAAAAAAAAAACATCCGGAGCAGTAGAGCACTACAAATTTTCGGTGCTCCAGCTCCGCTCCTGCTCCAAGGTCAGCTCCAACGCTCTCGATTTTTTATTTTATAGTTAGAGTGGTTAAATGCAAAATTGTTTAAAGGTAATAAATAGTCAAGAATGTGCTTTTAAAAAAGCTTCGGGCAAGAGTCGATAATAATTTGAAAATGACCACTGACGAACGATAAGGACAGTTAGTGGTACCGAGTGACCTTTACACAATGAATAATTATTAATTATCAACTAGGTTAAAATGTTGTAGAAGTCATGGATATGATTCTTTTAAATACACACATAATTGACTTCATATCGATTTCTATATCACATTAAGATTATAAAACCAATATAACCGATGATTGTATAAAAATCAATAGTTTTTTTATGATTCCTGATCAACATTTTTTTTAAACAAGACATTTTCATTATACCCTTCATTTATGATTTTTAAAGTATGTACGCGAAAGAACCATTTTTAGACTTTTTGCCATTCTTTGCTGGGAGACAATTACGTTATGTACCTATAGGCCGTGAACTTAAAAATCTAAATGCGGCCCTGTCTGCGTGCAGTATTAAAGATGTTCGTGGTTAGATATTTGCATTTCAATACAAGTGCACCTACCCTGATTTCTTTTCAATATGCTTTCGAAAGATTTGTGAATGTTTACAATTCACCCACATGAAACTACTTGCATTGCGTTTGATTTCAAGGATACAACAATATTATCTTCTACATAAGACATGTTTGACAGGGGATAGATACTTCAAGTTTTTAAAATATCTTTTATATTTCCATCATCTAATCTTCAATCAGAAATGAGTAATAAATTAATGGTTTATGGAATTCGAGGTTGTGACTGAAGGTCGATTCGATATAAATAAAAAAGATTTCAAGCTACACGTACCTACACATTTTAAAATTTAAAAAATAAAATTTGACTAATAATTATAAACACCACAAAAAAACATATAGTTATATTATATTAAACTATATTATATTGGTAAGAATCGAGCGAGACTCAAACCTGCATCGATCGTGTTCAGTCGTTTTTAATTTTGAATGTTCAATAATGGCTGTCATCGGATCCGCGTGGACTAAGTTCTTAAAATAATATTATTTAATTAATTATCATTTATTTTAAGATTCACAGGCCGTCAGCAGTTTTGTATAAAACTGGTGAGAAAGGAAACAAATAAGTTGTTCATTACATATTATATTCTTTACATACAAAATTTACACGGTCAAATTACTTTGCAAATAAGCACTTTTTCACCTCAGTAATATTGTATTGACATGTTTCTCACACCAAAAGCCTAGGATACTTGTAACTTTATTTTAACCGTGTTGGGTTAAATAAAAGGCTAGAACGATCGAACTCTCTGTTATATTGTACTATTGTTTTCTGAAGCTATTTGGGAGCTATTTTAGGAATCGTCAACAATACGTATCGTATGGCGTCTATCAGTCACAGACGTTTAACACATTTTCTGGTGTCCCTCAGGGCTCAAACTTAGGGCCATTGCTGTTTACGATTTTTATAAATGACATAGCAATGGTCATTAAAAATTTTAAATGTTTTTGTTGTTCGCTGATGACCTGAAACTCTTCATGGAAGTTGTCACCTTGGACGATTGTCGTCAACTCCAACTTGATATAGACAATATATTAGATTGGGGCAGGCGTAACAAACTGGACTTCAATATTGAAAAATGCAATATTTTATCATTTACCAGAGCCTCGCGAGTATTATTTTCGATGCATGGCAGAGTTCTTTTGCGAATACCATCTGTAAGGGATCTTGGCATTACGTTTGACAGTAAGCTGTCATTTAGTGGTCATATAGCTATCATTATTTGTAAAAAGGCGCTACAAATGTTGGACTTCGTCTTGCGTACTTCCCGGGTCTTTTCCGATGTTACTGTATTAAAAATTCTTTATAATTCCTCAGTGAGAAGCCGGCTTGAGAGTGGGTCGATTGTTTGGGCCCCGCATCAGTTGAAATATGACCTTATGGTGGAGCGAGTTCAAAAGAAATTTTTGAGACTCCTTTATTTGAGGTTATATGGATACTATCCGTGGCTTTCTCTTAGGTATGCTTACATACTGTAGTTTAAGTGCTAGAAGATATCAATATTTGGCCACGTACTTTTTTCGACTAAAACGTGGTGTGAATGAGAACTCTGCCATTCTTGGTAATATTGACTTGTGTGTCCCTGATAACTATCTTAGAAATCGGGAGCATCAGTTGTTTATTCTCCCGAGGAGCAGAACTAACCTGCCATTGGTGATGCCAATTGGGAGTGTAATAACTCTGTTCAACCAAATTGCTTCGGATGTTGATATATTCCATCTACGTGAGAATGAGTATAGGTGGACGTTATTTTATAAATTCTTAAAATAGGGTCTGCTTAACTCACTGGTGTACTTCCTTGTACCTATATAGGTACTTAATATTTTTTGTATTTACACATTTATACTGTAGAATAACTTAATATTGCATAATTACAGTATTACATAATACTGTTTTAATAATATTTCTTTGTTTCTAAATGTCATGTTGTGAACGTCTTAAACTTATAATTTATAATGTCCACAATATGTAAAAATAAATTAAAATTGAAATTAAATTTAAATTGAAATTGTATCACTGTACCTACTGTCAAACTCGCAAATAAACATGCAATCTACATCATCCTCAGACTTCAGTTCATCTCCTCCTCATTACACTATCGCCATCACCGCAACCTACGTCCAAAATTAAATGTATTATTTATAAATCATATACCATAATATGTAACATAAAACCATAAATAATATATAAAATATAATTAACCCTATTTTGGATTATCCATATTATCTATTAATAATATAGGTAATAAATAAAAACCTTATTATCCACGTTTCGCCTTTATTAATTTTAGTATGAAATTCAATATAAATAATATTGTCAAGTGCCTTGGTCCCATTTGATAATTTTGCTTGTACCTAATAATATAGGTTAATTATTAATTTTATTTATAATATTATCAATGCCTTCTGACATGGAATGGTTTAAATTCAGCAAAATACAACTACTTAAATAACTTGTACAAATGTAAATTAATACTGTTTTCATGTAATTAGATATTATTCTTGAATAGTCCCAAGGTAAGGGTAAGATATCATCCCTTCTCATTATATAAGTTTTTTTTACTTTAGCGTAGATAAGTCATTTATATTTTTTTAATATTTCGAATTGCTTCAGACTATAGAAAACAAATCTCTTGATGATAAAGAATCATTACAGATGCTCCAAGATTTGTTCGCAATACCACTTTTCATAAATAAATTTGAAGGATAGAAACCATATACCTACGACCACATCTTGAAACTAAAAAAAAATCTACATACCATGATAGGACGTCCCAAACCAATCGAACAAAGATCTTAATAATTATTTGCAATCCAGTTACATTCACCAAATTTTCGAGACCATGAGCAATATTGCTCTTAAAGCCTCATTGGTCAATATGTTTTTTACAGTATGAGAGACAGAGGATAGCCCATTTAGTTCCCTCACCATCTGCATATATATAAAAATAAAATATTTTGCAGTGCTTACTCCATTAATTTGAAGGAGAATCCACTGAAAGACCCCTATTTTTCCGTTATTTTTTTTCTACCCTTAGCCCCACAATGAACGGCCATGAGTTCTTCGTTAATAGGTATACAACACACAAGTACTGCAGATAATGAGGATAAATGCCGTTTGGGTACATATCATTGGTGACGGGTGGAGGTAAGCTGTTAAGATCTACCATAAACAGTGCACACTAAACTTTGTCAATCATACGTATAGTATTTGTTTTCATCGAAATAAGACTAAAATTTACAGATGGTGTTGGTTAGTTTTTAAAATTCAATTAAACCTTGCGAAACCAAGCCATAATCTATAATAGTCAAAACCTACTCGTATATCTATAAAATATCTAAAATTATGCAATTAAATCATACATAACTTTGAATATTTTTAAATGTTTGGTTTAGGCAAGGCTTATGGAGTCACTAAAAACGAATATGTATGACTAACAAAGCTTTTTTTTCTTTCGAACATGTCCGATCCTTTTTAATGAGCACTATTTATGACGGATCTTAACAGCCTACTTCCACCCTTCGCTACTGATATATATATATATATATATTACTATCTTAGAAATAGACAACATCAGTTGTTTATTCTCCCAATGTGCAGAACAAACCTGCCACGTGTAATGCCAATTGGGAGGGCGATAACTAGGTATGTTCAACCAAATTGCTTGAGATGTTGACATATTCCACTTGCGTGAGAGTGAGTTTAGGTGGACGCTATGTAATAAATTCTTAAAATAGGGTCTCCTTAACAAAATCGGAGTACTTATTTGAACTTATATATTATGTATAATTGTATTTTCACTGCTTTTGTATGTTTATATTTTGTTCTCTTTTTATATTTTCATTTGTATCCCTTTTATTACTTTTGTTTTTTTTTCTTCTTTATAATAATGTTTTATGTCGTGTTGAGAACGTCTTAAACTTATAATTTGTAATGTCCACAATATGTAAAAATACATAAATTGAATTGAATTGAATTGAATTGAATATACCTATAATACCTATTGATGTGGAAGAAACATATATTTTAGAATATTTTAAACTAAAATACTTAAATGTTGATGTAAATTAATATTATTTGGTGGATGTAAATATTAGAGGCAATTAGTATCATTTTTGAATGCGGATGTAATTTATCACTTGAGCGAGTCGCGGAAAACAAATCATAGACGTTCTGCGGTTGTTTTTCTGTTAAGACGTTGAGCACAACAGGAAATTGTTTACGATATATAAAATCATAATAAGCATCTCATCTGACGTGTATAATTACGCAAACGAGAGATCGAGAGCAGCCATGAGGAAGAAACTTGAATTGATTTAAAGCAATCAATGGAGTTTGACTAACACAGTAGATAGCCTAAAGGTAAATGTATGTAGAAGTCGACAGTTTAGAGGGAAGTTCTGATTTAACGTCAATAAATCTTTAAACATTAATTAATAATTTATTAAATTCCTTGGACTGACCGGGTGACAAAACCTGTGGAAGTTCTCAATCAAAACCAGAAAACTACATTGAAGTTAAGCGCCCTCCACCGAAAGCCGCCCCGCAACACACTCGGTCTTAATCAACCGTATCGCGGGACCCTACAATTGGTGATGTGAAGCATCTGAAACAATTGGACTGGGAGTGTCCTGGGAGAAGATGCCTGAGACTTAAAACTACAGTAGTTACCACGGCCACATTACAGAAGGACAAAAATACGGAAACATGTATATTGTGCGTATTATATTTCACCGTAGCACAGTTCGCCGTGAGCTTTCTTATCGGATAAAGATGACTGTATACTAAACGATCATCTCTATTTCCATAGCCGATTTTGGTAAAATTCATGAATTCAAAAATGTAAACATAACCTAACCTAACTCAACTTAACTTAACTTAACCTAACCTAAGAAATAATCCAGTATATCAGCCATTTTCATTTTTTTTGCCACTGGCTCTCTGTAAATCGACAAGAACCGTGTTTTATTTAGGCATGCATTTTATATCAGTACTATGCTACCCAAAAAGGTTGGATGCTCTTTAATATACGACCATATATTTCTGATATAACATTTCACGTACAAATTTGCGGACACGCAAAAGTACCTACAGCATGCCCCAACTTGTCATCCAAGGAGAATCAACAGTAAGCGTAGCAGAGGACGAGGCAGCATTTTGCGTGGCTTAAGAACCTTCGTGAATAGTACGACTCGCTCCACTGAACTGTTCCATATAGCAGATGAAAAGGCTAGATCGTCCTGATGGTGGCTAACCTTTGCTAAATAATATCACGGTAAAAAAGAAGAATAAATAATATTAAATTTACCACTTTAATGGTGCGAATTGTTTATTATTGGTATCTACTTAGAGAGATTTTAGTACATTATTATTTTAGGTACAGTTCGGTTACGAGAAATACAGCGGAAAACACATTTTGAAAATACCCGATATACTGGATTATTTATTAGTTTGGGTTAGTTTAGGTTAGGTTAGGTTGGGTTAGGTTTGGTTAGGTTAACCTAACAAATAATCCAGTATATTGGCTATTTTCAAAATGTGATTGCCGCTGTATTTCTCATAACCGAACTGTACCTTATTTTATCAAAGCGTCTGTTGATAAAAAAAAAAAAAAATAGTAATTTAAAAACCATTGGTAGGTATGTATCATTATTCAATTATTTAGATAACTTTATGCTGAATATTATTTTATATATAATAATATTATCATAATCATGTTTAATTTGTTTTGAAAACAATAAAATAAATGTAAACAAACTCCTTGTATTAGCAATTATTTATAGGTACTTAATTTTGCCAGTATGCTTTCCAATTAAGTTACGGGCATCTTAGTTAATTACGACGGTTTTAACTAGTAGTTGTTACATGAAATGCTAATCGAATAGCCTAGATTTATGTTAATCAAGTAAAGTTTAAATTTAATTTTCCCAACAGTGACTAAATCAGCGTTATCTAGTTGTAGTATTGAGGTGACGATATGATAATACTCGCCAATCGGAAGAGATCGACAAGCCATAGATTCAAATCCTTCTGACTAGTCAACATAGGAATTAATTCAATTCATATGATTTTTTTTTTAGAATTATTAATAACCATGTCCTTGCTTTTTCGTACAAGGTGGTTGTTAGTAATTTTGAACAATCACAAACACCCAGGCTTGAGAAAAAACATTAATGTTTTTGTCATGACCGGGAATCGAACCCAGAACTCTCGGGTGGAAGGCCAGCGCCTTACCCACTGCACCACGAGAGCCGCCCAATTCATATGATTAGTACTTACTTAATTCGAAAGAATGGTTATTTATAATATTATTCTCCCCTTCATTCACATTCTTTTCACTCTTGTAAATAGATGTCCAGCGTAGTTTAGGTATAATCAATTAAATTGCAAAAGTCTTTCACATTACGAAAGTTTATAATTTTATATCTTATACCTAGTGGTAAAGGCACATTTACATCAGATAGTCTTCTTCTTATTCTTCGGCCATATCCGCCCCTTAATTGGAGAATTTGGACACCATGCGGCACCTCCAAGAATCCCTGTCGCTCGCGAGTCTTCTTGCTTCATTCTAGGTCAAACCAGTATCCCGTAGCTCTGCCGTATACACTGTATAAATAGTAATTAGGGGCCTTCCAGGACGCTGGAATCCGGTCGGCTTGAAGAACAGGCAAGCCAGGTTGAGGTTCTCTTCTGGCATCCGCAGCACGTGGCCGAGCCCGGTGCAACGTCGCCTCTTCACTCTCAGCGTGATGAGAGGCTGCTTGGTGCGTTTTCTTAGCTCGCTATCCGAATGGGAATGGCTGGAGCAACATTTAACTCGATACGGAATGTCTGAGACTCACGATTGTACTCAGTCAAAACCAAATGCCACCTATTCGACGCTTGCATTCTGATGGTGCTGCTTTACGGTAGCGAATCATGGCACCTTACGAAGGATCAGAGCAACCGTATACTGAGCTTCGAAAATAGATGTTTGCGACGGATAGTGGGCGTGCGCGTGGTATGACTTTAGGAGCAACAATGACATCGGATAGTAGGTAGTCAATGAAAAAATTAATTCGATTTCAGTGAAAATCATTATTAATTGAATTAGCGTTTACGTGAACTCTATTTAAATGGTTTTAACACTATCACGAAAATCGTATTACTTTATTTAAAAAAAAGCTTAAAAAGCTTAAAATTATTACGTTGAATCCGAACCTTCCCTTGCCAAGTCAGTTGTCATAGCGCACACAGAGCTGGTATATTCCTGAAAGAAAGACGATTGTTTGTCAGAAAGAGGGGGGGCACGTAGCTTTGCAAAGGGGGGCGAAGAGAGGGAGGGCAGAAGCAGCCCCCAGGGGTAATGTTATGCATGAAATGATCGAGGAAATCAAGACAGACAATCATGTGAACGAAATCATGTGAAGGGTAACCGTGAGGGCTAAATCACTGTAAACACAGGGGTAGAGAATTATCAATAACCAATTTAAAATAGGTTTACTAGAAATATACATTCTAATATACTTAGAATTTGTTTTAATTCAATTGATTTTGGTAATAAATAAACGAATCTGTTAATTTTGTATTGGAATATCTTCGTTCTGCAAGAAATAGCTGTGAAGGACTGATTCTCTAATAATTTAAGAAAACGTAAATATACGCTCTGATATGGATAGATAAATAATAATATGTAGATGTTGTTAATTTGAGGTTATCTTAATCTTTTTACGAAATTTAACATATCTAAACCTTAAACTAATATGACATTTTAATGTAATAATTGTATCTAAAACATTCTTTCAACCCGTATTCAAGGGGTAAGAATATTAAAAACAACCCTAGATCTAAATACTTTTATAGCTATTGCTTGAAAAATAAATAACTATTAAAATTTATATGTACCCATTGCTTTATGATATTGATAATATTTTATGAATGTTTTCTACCCATTATTTTATTTAATAATATTCTATAAATATGTTTTCAGTTTATTGTGTTCTGATTTCACGGGCTGCCCATGTGAGTTCTTGTTCATAAGTAAAAGGGGGCAAACATGAACACCCTGGGAACGAAGAAACAAGGTGCTCACGATGGCCCCGTTAACCTACCCTTCGCGGTTCGACTACTCGCTCGGACCCGGTTTCGTTCGACAAATGTGCACATGTTGCTTGGTGATGTTGTTAGGCCAGCTAAATGCGCTACTTGTATAAGTAATATATTATAAAAGCATATATTTTCATTGAGACTATTATAAGCAACCAATAAAAAAGATAATAGTTTCATAATGTCATTTAAATGAGGTATTTAACCTGCAGTGTGAATGTGTCTACTCTAAACAGATGATTTTTATATGGATTTATTATTAGCTGTTTGCTCAATTTATATTCACTGGTAGGTGGATTTATGAGTAAAGGACAACGTAACAAACAATAACGTATACTCTCTTTTCTTGGTCGTGCACTCAAGGCTGAGGATCGTAACCACATTTAAATTTCGCCATCCTTTGAGCGACCAAGAATTTCCATCCTTCTCGATCTTCCGCTTCTCTCGGGGCAGAATGGATGGTGCTCCCCAGTCAGCTCTTTCACTTGGTCACACCATCGGGAAGACGCTCTTCCCCTGCTTCGCCTTCCCCGGAGGCTATCCAAAACTACCAGTCTCATGTATACTACCTAAGTATATTAATTATATTTATTCCATTTGGGAATCATGAAACTACCTAGATTTATCCCAGTGTTTTCTTAGTTAATACGCCATTATCTTCCAATAATAATTTGATACTATAAAGTAAATTAATAATCCGCGATTACTTGTAGGTTATTAATAATTATTTTACACACATAATTTGAAAACATTCCTCGTAGAAATATAACTAAAGAAAAATCGGTACTGTTCGGTTATCAGGAATACAGCGGAAAACACATTTTGAAAATAGCCGATAAACTGGATTATTTAGGTATTAGGTTAACCTAACCCAAACTAACAAATAATCCAGTATACCGGGTATTTTCAAAATATGTTTTCCGCTGTATTCCTGATAACCGAACAGTACCGAAAAATCTTTTTGAAAAAATACGACTCCCATCGGGACCTGCGTTGACTATATTTTTGGAGCGTTTCACAAATTACGTTAATTTTGACAATTCGGCTTTCATATTTTAAATCATAGTACCTTACTATTTAATTTTCAGCCGACGTCAGGATCTCTCAAAATTTTAGTTATAACGTACTTGCTACTAATAAATTGATAATTTATTCGTTGAATATAAAAAAAATATTATTTTTGACAGCTATTTTAAAATATTGTTCATAGTACAAAATTCAACATGGATTGTAGGTACTTTCCTATTGCTACATAATATAATTTATTATTATTAAGATTTTAAGTAATTATATATTATGATAAGGTTAAAATTATACCTAAATGTGATAAGTACTTACCTACCTATTGTTTTAATTTTTCAATGAGGTAATTATATAAAATATAATATATATTTTTAAGTGTAGCTTTTACTGGCATCTGCAATCGGTCCAAGGTGGATCAAAGTAGTTTGTTCAAATTTAATAGTAAGTATAAGAAAAATTGTTGCACTACATACAATGATCAAAAAGCCACCTGAAAGAATGCGAACATCAAACTAATGGCTACCGTCCCCTCCGAGAATGTCCCATGAAAGTTTCTGGCACCAATCAAGTTTACACATTCTCCACGGCGCAGATTTTTACCTCCTGAGTTACAGGACCGTGTTAGGAATAATTGGACTGGCGAAATTTGTAGAAAAATGTCAATAAAAATATTACTGTAATACCATTTTCTGTCCAAAGTGCAGCGTATAAACCTTTGCAGAGTTGATGTTTTATTTAATGATAGAAATATAAACAGTAAGCTTATGCGAGTAGGTATATAGAAAATTGACTTAAGTCTATGTAGCTTATTATTTTAAATAAACATTGTAATATTATTCGATATTTTATAACTAAAAAGTTAATAATTAAGTTAAAAATTAATTTAATAATTTTATTGGTAGGTAATTTAACAAGTTTTTGGAAATCTAAAATATCCACATATATCCTAATTCTACATACAAATTTTTTGTGATAAAAAAAAATAATTACAATTACACACAAGATTATTATTAAGCTGTGATAGAGAATAGTATTTTTCCCGGAAAAGCAGCACTGAAAAAGAATTCTTCAAAAAGAGGGCGGTGAGCCAAAAAAAGTTTGGGAAACTATGATTGGTATATTATTTTAATGCAGTTGTACTTTGACATTTCGCCATTTACGGATGATCTACTTTGATTAATAATTTAATTTCCATAGATAAATGTAGGTTCGAATGTAACTTAAAAATTTTCCTCGGTGCGGTGAACATGACTGAAAACACTCCAGCGCATCTATTCTATACACAAGACTGCTATCGGCCGCTACGGCAGCTATCTAGGGTAGGTTTGTATCGAAGTATGAGCACTTATTGTTACAATTACAATCTCAATAGTCTAAATAGTCAAAACTGTCTATTTCGCTCTAAAATTTAGCATGGCCAAGAGACATACCATAGCACGTATTGTAACAATTACAACTAATTTATTGTAATTTTTACAATAATTGCTAATACTTCGATATAAGCCTACCCTTGATAGCTACCGTAATGGCCGAAAGCAGTATTGTATAGAATAAATGCGCAGGACTGGAAGGTATAATAGATGAGATAGAGGGATGCATATTATTATCAAGTAGAGAGCGAGAACTTCATTGGAATTATAATAATTTATGATTTTCATTTTGTGTTTACATATCATCATTATCATCAGGGGCGCGACAACCCGGTGTGGGTCTTGGTCTCCTCCAACAGCTTCTTCCACCTGTCCCTATATATAGTGCGGCCGCTTTCCAATTCGGTACCCGCAGAATACGGCAGTCACTGGCAGCTCCATCCAACCAGCGAATCTTTAGTGTTTACATATAGGTAATTATATTATTATGTAAGTATTTTAATACAGTATCCTTTTCACAAACATCGTTAGAAAATTAGAAAACAGAAAAAGTATTTACTTAGGTAGGTACCCACGTACAAAAGAAAAAAAATGTGTTATTAGATCTAAGTAATTTTGACCCTGGTTTTATGTGTAAGAGAGCGACAAAAAAACGTAATAAAATCGCAGATTTTATATTAAGGGGAGCATTTTTGAACCGGTTTTTAAGATGATGTCATTATGCTTTGTCGAGCAGATTTCTTTTGACTTGACGATTCCGGTTCAACATATACGCAGCATTTTATATCCGATCCGGATTAATACTTCAGACATGTTAGAACTCTGAAAAATAATACTCCATGCTCTCGATTGGTGTTCTTCCATAAAATTAGAATAATAAGCTATTTTCAGTGGCGGAACTACATTGCGCAAGACTCTGCAACGCGGGGTGTCCGAGGCCCAGGAGAGCTTTTATACAATAAAAAAATATATATAATGTTCACATGCACCTATTTCATTCTAGAATTATTAACATATTAAATCTTGTTGAAACATGCGTTGAGGGTAGTGACTATTTCTTACACTTATTCAATTCTCCGTGAAGTTATTCCATTGTCTACAGATATTTTTTACGCAATTATTTATTATTAAATTTCACAACATTCATATTATATTTCTTTCTTCTTTGAACCATGTCTGATCCTAATAAGATCGTAATATGAGATTCCATAAAATGGAGGTTTGTATTAACAGATTTTTGTTTTTACGAGAAATGGATGATAGACAAACCTATTAGGTCCATACTCTGATTTCAAACAAAATTTCAAAAAAAATATGAGTATTTATTTAGCCAAACCCAGTATTCAAACCTGGGACACACGACATTATAAAACGCGTAAGCCGCATGGCCATTGTGGGCATATATTACACAACAAATATTACATTCTTAAGATTTCATCATGTTTACCTCAAATCTTGTAAACTCAAATACTTAAACAAAAAAAAATAATTAAATAAGATACGAGGGTGGGTCAATAAGTCCTTAGAAAAGCCGACAGGTGGCGCAACTAGTACTGTAAGCGGTTTGTTTTCATGCAGCGGCACTACCGATTCAGTATGCTGCGAAGTTTCAATCAGATTGGTCGGGTTGTTGTTTTTTATTTTCGTACATTTAAAAAAAAATTTGCTTGTTTACAAAAATGGAGAAAATTGAGTTTAGAGCTGTTATTAAACATTTTAATATAAAAGGGTTAACAGCAAAGGAAATAAAAAATGAGTTGGATTTAGTTCACGGCATATCTGCTCCTTCACTTGCAACTATTTATAACTGGTTAAATGAATTTAAACGTGGTCGTACATCAACAAAGGATGAACCACGCTCAGGACGTCCTGTAGAGGTGACTACACCAGAAATGATCAATAAAAACCACGATATGGTGTTAAGTGACCGAAGATTAAAGTTTAGTGAGATAATTGAGGTTACAGGGATCTCAAAAGGTAGCGTCATTTCTATTTTACATGACAAATTGGGCATGAAAAAAGTTTCTGCAAGATGGGTGCCGCGTTTGCTCACAGTCGACAATAAACGCAATAGGGTGGTGGCCTCTAAAGCCCTATTGTCGCTCATGCAACGCAATCCGGATGAATTTTTTCGTCGCTTTGTGACTGTAGATGAAACATGGATACACCACTATACTCCCGAGACGAAAGAACAGTCAAAGCAGTGGATTGCGAAAGGCGAACCATGTCCAAAGAAGGCGAAAACCGTAAAATCAGCTGGTAAGGTTATGGCTACTGTATTTTGGGATGCACGTGGAATTATTTTCGTTGACTATTTGGAAAAAGGAAAAACAATAACAGGGGATTATTATGCATCTTTATTGGACCAGCTCAAAAACGAAATTGAAGAAAAACGGCCTCATTTAAACAGGAAAAAAATCTTCTTTCATCAGGACAATGCCCGTGTTCACACATGTTTACGATCAATGGCTAAAATTGAAGAATTGAAGTTCGAATTGGTCGACCACCCACCGTATTCGCCAGATTTAGCCCCCAGTGACTTTTTCCTTTTCCCAAACTTAAAAAAATGGCTAAGTGGACAACGCTTTTTTTCAAATGAAGAAGTCATCGATCGGACAAATGCTTATTTTGAGGACCTTCCGAAAACTTATTTTTCTGACGGTTTAAAAAAAATTGAGAAACGTCTAACCAAGTGTATTGAGCTCCAAGGAGATTATGTTGAGAAATAAAAAAAAAATACAAAAATAAAAACTGTTTTAATGCTTTTTTCTAAGGAATTATTGACCCACCCTCGTAAAAAGAACTTTTTATATACAACGTTTTAAAATTTTCTGTTGAATCATATAAACTTGACTTGACTAGCTTAAGCGATCAAAAAAATTGTACTTGATAGAAATAATACTGAAATGTCATATTGATTTCCATAGTAACGCACGTATATATTAATATTATTAATTTAGTTGCTAGGACCCACTTAGCAACCAATAATAGTATTACTTTTTACGGATTCCTTCCGAAATAACTTTTCATACAAAACAGAATCAACTGAAAATGAAATCAATTCTACTTAAATATGGCTAACAGTATTAAAAAAATGCATTGGCATCGTGTTCTGATATATTCTAAAAGTTTCAAATGTCTAGCTAGTCGGAAAGTTAGTTAAAAATCGATTGTAAAATTTGTACCGGACAAATAAGAATACGAGCTTAGAAAAATGTTGTAAAATATAGTTATCTTTGTTCCATGCGCAAGATTGTTTAATATGTGCAAAAAAAGCTTACGCGATATTACTTACCTAGGTACCTACCTACCAACTAATATAATTTTTATGTCTTTAATCTGTTAATTTATATTTTTAGATAGGTCTGAAGATGGGTTTATAATCAGAGACAACACTGTTAATATAAATAATTAAAATATCGTAGAATTAAAAACTTTATTCCCGTACCAGTATAATGAAATTTTATTAAGTAAAAGTCAGTTCAATTGATATATTTCACAAATTATTTAAAATAAAACTATTGAGGATATCATGGCATAAACTTTATAATAAAAGGGGGCATAGTTTTTTTTCCGGTGGGTGGTAGAAATTGACGTTCCATAACCAGTACATTGACTTCTAATTTCAACATATTTATTTTATTCAATTCTTTAGTTCGAAGCACACTTGAGAGTGGGTCTATTGTTTGGGCACCGCATCAGTTGAAATATGGCCTTATGGTGGAGAGGGTTCAAAAGAAATTCTTGAGACTCCTTTACTTGAGGTTGTATGGATACTATCCGTGGCTTTATCCAACTGACTTTCTCTTAGGCATGCTTACATACTGCAGTCTGCAATTTAAAAGAAATCTTTATTTAGCTACGTATTTTTTTCGACTTATACGATGTATAAATGAGAACTCTGCCATTCTGGGAAGTGTTGACCTGTGTGTCCCTGATAACTATCTTAGAAATAGAGAGCATCAGTTGTTTATTTTCCCAAGGTGTAGAACCAACCAGCCGCTGGTAATACCATCTGCTAGGGCGATAACTATGTTCAACGAAATTGCTTCGGGTGTCGATATTTCCACCTACGTGAGGATGAGTATAGGTGGACGTTGTTTTATAAATTCTTAAAATAGGGTCTGCTTAACTCATCCGGTGTAGGTACTTCCTTGTACCTATCTAATTTATATTTTTTATATGTACCTACACATTTCTACCTTTTAATAACTTACTATATAATATGTCTATTCTGATCTATCTCTTTTTTATGTAATACTATTTTAAATTTCTTTGTTTATAAATGTCATGTTGTGAACGTCTTTTGTAATGTCCACAATTTGTTAAAAATAATTAAATTGAAAATTGAATGTGATTTCTCTAAGTATAAGTGTTTGTGATTGTATTACTTATATTACCTACTGACTACACTACTGCTTCACGACACTGTAATTCGTACTCATGGCTTAGTGCAACCACCGTTAAAAAATAAAAAAATATTTAATTAGGTTTTCAAAATAAAGTTTTAAAAACAACAAAGTTTCACTGATTTGATATGAGATATGAGAAAAATAACAATTAGAACGTGGCTTTATTTTGTTTATCAAGAATATTGTGTAGTTTTTCAAGGCAGGGTAGGTGTATAAGGGTGTGGTAAAATTGGCTTGTAAGGCTCTCTCGATGGACGTCTTTTATTCAAATTCAGCGAACTAAAACGGAAGGGCGGCAAAAGAGATTGATTTTATGTAGAGGATTTAACACTTTTCGAGAATGGCAAGATTGAGTACCTGTCCAAAAAAGGTTGCCAACACCTTAAAATAACGATATCTACCTACTGACACTTTACTGACACTAATGGCGGTATGAACATATAAACAAGCTAAGAAATACTATATAATAATATAATATATTATTTTATTTTATTTTCGATATAGGACAAACTGTCGATAGTAAACATGTGTATAATGCTTCAAAACATAGCTTATAATATAAGTTTTCGTTTCATTTCGATTATTTTTACGCAAAATGTATAAATTACTAATGTACCTACATTTTACTCAGTGTATCTGACTGTTGGGTTATTATCAACATTAAATTATAGTACCTACCTACCTGATACATATTTCATAATAATTTAAAATGATATATTTTCAAATCATATCATCATCAGCTGGCGTCATACTGCTGAATGAAGGTCTCTCATAGCTTCTTCTCGGTCTCTATTCATTCACTGCCACGCACATGCACTGTACTTTATGAGTTCGTCTATACAGCGTTTTTTAGGGCGTCGTTCTGGTTGTTTAGTGCCCTTTGAGTATCACTGTATGATTTTATCTGGTTAAGAATCTTGACACATCGCATAATTTTGTTTGCATCCTTATTCATTGGTTCATGTTGTGATATTTTCACGTTATGACCAACATGTACATTTCCGTAATACGTTGCACTACTCATAAATTTTTCATTTCTCTTACATTAACGGTCCATGTTTTACACGCATATGAAAGCACTGGTAGCTCACATCGGTTGAAAATTTTATGCTTAAGGCGATACATCAGTGAAACGGCAAATAATTTTCAACTTAGGCGCAACGAAATTTTGGACTCGCTGCGATTCGGAGAAAGAACGTCGAGCTGGAAACACGTCAATTTGTTTTTCCTCCATTGTATAGCCGTCATAAAAAATGAAAGAGAAAAGATTAGTCGAAGGAAAATGTATCATCCGCAAGACGCGCAGAGGAACACGTTCCTCTACTTTTCGTCGCATTATTCTTCTTTCGATTAATGATCGCTCGTTGCCCTTTTTCGGCTCACTTCTTTGTTTATGGACCGTCAAGGCAAAGCTATACAAAAACAGATTACAGTCGAACTTGGTTACTACGAGGAAGATGGGACCGACTGAATTTGCTCGTTATAAGCATTACTCGTTATATAACATTTTTTGCGCCACGTTATATTTAAGACGATACATCAGTGACACGGCAAATAATTGTCAACTATAAGCGCGACGAAATTTTGGACTCGCTGGCATTCGGAGAGAGAACGTAGAGCTGGGAACACGTCAATTTGTTTCGTGACGGCGACGGGGGTATTAATTCTTAAATCGTGTAAAGATGACTAAAAACGTTACCCATTTACTTTCAAAAGAAAACATGTCAATGAATATATTATTATTGTTACTAATAGAATATACGTTAAAGTGCCCACCACCACCCGTCATATATGCACTGCCGTGGATATGCACGGCCACTTTCTATGAAGAACAGATAGTGCCCACCACCACCCGTCATATATGCACAACCGTGGATATGCACGGCCGCTTTCTATGACGCTTTAAACGTGTCTGAAAGAAGTGATTTTAAGTGCTCATTCCGTCCCGAGACGGAGCCGCATGGGACTGATGCTGCAACCATGCACCGTAGTGCTTAAAGAAGAAAGTTAAGAAAGATTTTTTTTTGTTTTTTGGACTGGCTCTGCTGTCCGCTGACGTTAAGCGCTTTGTGTACCAATAAACAGAACATTAAATGGACGCATGTTAGATTTATATGACAAATTATATTTCGGTCGGCATGCGTCATTTGCACCCGCGACCCGCAATCCGCGCATCGCCTAGCCACGATCTTTTTAGACCGTGCCTCAACTGAGGTATACCATTAAGACACAGTTAGGAGTTCACTTTTAAATATAGTACCTATTTAGATGTTTGAATGCGCTCCATGCCCGTTTTTTTATCAGTTTTGAGTTCAGTATGCAGATTAAATGTGTATTTCCGTTCTATTAATGCTGAAAATTTAGAAGTTAAATGTCACATGGTTTTCATAATACTTAGGTACCTCTAAAACGACGATATTCCAATTATTACACTTTGAAGCTGAAAGAGTGGATGTCCAATTTAAGTCATTTTTGCTTTAAGCTATAGCAAAAGGATTAATTGCAAAAGTGCGGAAGTCCAACGTACAGAGCTTTAGTCCGAACGCGAGTGAGTATTTTAAATAGAATAGATTAACGATTTTAAACTACTCTGCTGCAAAATATTGAATATGTGACTTCCAGACTTTCAGCTCTAAGGTAGGTAGGTACAGTATTGTATATTGGCACGCCGTGAAGGTTTACCATCACTGATATCCGCTGTAGCACGTCTTGAAGAATCGTAGAGTCGGGCATAAATTAAATGGCGGCCGAGGACAGGAGGAGGACGCGTGAAAAATAAAAACACACACCACAACACGGCCGAGGCATAGACGAGGGGGAGTGGGGATGGCGAGGCGGAAGGCGTTCGTAGCGGTCGCTTTTGAAGTGGCCGCCAAGACTTTGCGCGCACAGTTTGTCGCCGGGGAATTCAAAAAGGAAAATCCAGAAAAACCCTTTGCCTTGGTACCTTTTTTGGAACATCAACTATCTTCTAAAACCATCACAATAATAGTAGAAAAATGAATACAAACTGATTTTTTCGCAGACTATAACACACAAGCAGAGGTTTGTTGAATGGTTTTTATAATATAAAATTAGTTCATTAATTAATTAATAAGACGTTATGTTTATATGGCGATATATTTTTATTTATTTTCTGAGAAGTAACAAAATACGCAACTTTGTGATATCTTCTATTTAATTTTTTTTTTAAATATTTTATATACCAATTCATATTCCTCAATTTCCACACAATCTGTACCGGAACGCCATATTATTAAATATTCTGATGAGGCTAGAGAATTTTAGAAGACGGCTCGCTGTCCTTGAGGATTCCATGAGAAGGAACGGTATTCTTAAGGATTCCAAGAAACGGAATATTATCTTACCACGAACCGGAGCTGCGCTCCAGTGCATTCTGGTCTATTTCGAGCGCTGAGTATGATTGACAAAGTTTAGAGTGCACTATTTATGTAGAATCTTAACAGTCTACCTCTACCTTATACCACTACCATGTTGCAGGGCGGGTGTGGTATTTCATAATAATATTGTCTATCCTGTGGTTAAATTAGTTTTTATCCCGATACAAAATGATGTATTCACAAATTATTTTATTTTTTTGGCATATTCAATAGGTACATCAACAAATCTTTCACAATCTCACTTATAATCCTAATTGATCATCATGTCGTCTTCTATGTTTTTTTTCTAGATCCCTTTATGGATAGCTCGCGTTTACTATCAAGGTTTCTTTGGCACGCAAAATACTCTACTTGATGCTAGTCAAATGAAAATTGTGCCGGCTGAGAGAATATGCCTTATTGAAAACTATTCTTCTACCCGCATCGGGTATTGCTAATTTGAATTCGGCCAGGGCCTATGAAACCGCCTTGCAAAAACCCTGGAAAATTCTTTGTAGCGCAAGAAGGTGGTGATTCTGATGAATATTTTGTCGTATTCATTGGGAACTAAGGACTGCGATTTGTAGACGAGTTTTTCCCGTGGTAAAATAAATGTAGCATAGGACTGGTATTCTGAGCATATACTTATCCCATCGTCGCTATAGGATTGGTTTGTCGAATATCCATTTTTGTCGAAATCGACCTTTTAATGCAGAATGTTTTTTTGGTGGACCAGAACCATCCTTTTCTTTATTACTTTGTAATGGTAATGAATACATCATTCGTATGCTGTAACAATAACAATTTAAATATCTCCATGTATTTAAATATAGGATTATGAAATTTGTTATTCGCCTCCTGAAAATATGGTCTATTCGACAAACTAATCCTACAGCGACGCTGTCTTATATAACTGCAGTCATTGGATCTGAAAGGCATGAATCATCATTACATGTCACCATTTATTATTTTTATTATTTTTATCACATCAATACAGAAATTAAAAAGTGCATCTCTTCCGGCCTCGTTTGCCATGGTCCCCGGATGGTCTCAAATGTCCGCATCTGCCATTTGTAATAAAAAGTTCAGGTTGTGCCGCTCCTTGTTAAAAATTTGACAATCTTGGGAGTAAATGTAGGACGTCCTGGTCGCTTCCGTCGTCGCATGGACACTTTACATCAGATGTTGTGTTACCTGCTAATACTTCGCCCTCACCACCGAGCCATTTTTTTTAATCGGTTCAACTGAGAGTTGAACTGACTTGAAAAGCTCTTCTTTTTCATTTGACATATGGAAAAACTATCAAAGGATGTGATCAGCATACTAAAATCCACTACATAAGCAATTATAAGATTTTATTTAGGACAAGTTAACAGAGTTGGGAGGCAAAATAACTATTTTCGGTTAAAAACTGAGAAATCCGACAGCCAGTTAAATTTAATCTTTGCAGAACTATGAATAAGTACTAATCTAAAAATCTTATTTCATTTCTATATCTGTCTGATTGATATTGGGACACTCCTCAGGACTATCGCATGATTTAATTTGAGTAATATGTTAGCAATGGATGTTATATATATTTGTAAATACATAGTTCTATTCGTAGACCTCCTAGACACGCGAAATTATTTTAGTCAACAAAGTGATAAAGTCATAATATTGGGGAACATACTTAAATGTCTTTCTTCGGAGACGAATGAGCAGCGCACATTTCTCCGCGAAGTCTCGGAGTATCAATCTTCGTCTTGGTGAACAGAACAGAACCGTCGGCGGTGGTCGGAGGCAGGGAGGGCACTGGGAGGTGCGGGACGCAGTAATTGATGACGCGTTTGACGTTTTAACTCGTTAATGACCTCGGTGTGAGACCCGCGTGAGGCTTGGAGACCGCTGGGAATTCGGGACTACCAGACGGCCTGGCAGCGCCCGGGTTAATATTGGATTGTGTTTTTCAATACCCAATGTGTACGACAGGATAAATGAAACAGGAGTATAAATAGTAGTATCGGACATACCGATACCAAAATCAATCAATGAAAAACGAAATCTATAATTTAATGAACATACATACATAACTTGAAAACACCTCTTCTAGAAAAAAATCACATTTTGAAAAAAATACGAAGCCTGAGGGGATTTCAACCCGTATATCCACTGGTATCGCGCCAATATGCTTTAACCAATTAAGCTAGAGGCCTCCTACTTAATTAAGATAAATTATTTATTTAAAACAAAACATTGTTGACATAACAAATCTAAATTCAAGACGTACACAACAAGAGATTCAGGTTAACAAATATTACCCTCACAAGAGAGAAGAAGATAATATATAAAATAATAATAAAAAACAAAATAAAAATAAAAACATAATCTAGTACTTACCTACAATTTTATACAGAAAAATAAAACTTAAATTTAAAATAGTAGGTAGGTCCTAGGTAGGTATATACATGAAATTCTTATTAAATTTCATTATTATTGACTATCGGTTTTTGTGTTTTCAAGTTATGTAGGTAAGTATGCTCAATATATAGAATGTTACATTCTCAAATTTTGTGAATTATTCGTTGAATAAAAAAAATGGTTTACCTATGAAAAAATAAGTCTTTGTGGTATTAGGTACGTTGTAGCCATCAAAAATACCTATGTTTTCTGTCTGATAAAAGTTTAATTCCACTTAGATAATTGAAGGTTTGAAAGTCTAGAGGGTCTAAGTGCCAAAAATGTGAAATTAAGTTATAACAAAAAAAAAAAAAAACCTTACATTTTTATTTTTACAAAGTTACAGAACAACATCAGTATAATATGATAAGTTTACATAATTCTAAGGACAAAATAAACAAAGGAAGAATAAAATATTTGAACATAGACAATATTGAAACGTTATATGTAGATGGTTATGTAGGGGCACATAGACCCCGCCCATATATCAATGTATTTGTGTGACAAAAATGGTAGAGTTAGGAACTTAGACCCTTCACAATATCATTAGGCTTGGCATATAGATTGTATTGAAGTAAAAATACTTGTTATAGAATTTTTTGGCACTTAGACCTTTATAAACTTTCAACCCTTCAATAATTTGAAAGATTTTTTTTCAATATGGCGGCGGAAACACATAAAATTTAAGTGGAAATCATGGGCCCCACATCCTGAAGCGGGCCCCCAGGCTAGGATCTTTGGCGGGCCCCCCTACCTATCGCTAAGGATAAAGGCAGTGTGACGCTCTACAGTTGTGTTTTCCAAATGGTGTAGGTACGCGGTAAAATGAATGTGTATATTTAGGGTTTTTTGTATATTTTAATACACCCATTTGAATTATGGAGTTGTCGATTATCGATACACAATTAAAAATTATATCGTGCAACTACATAATTTATAATAATAACATTATGGAAGGAAAAAAGCCTGCATGCGACTTTTTTTTGCTATTAAAGCAATTTTGTGATGTGTGTTTATTCCACTTATCTGGTCGACTCGCCACGCCGGGCCCCTCCTTAGCCTGGGCCCCCAAGCTAGAGCCCTGTCAGCCCCCCCCCCTTGTGGGGGCCATGGTGTAATTAGTAAATACCTAACAGGTACATATTGTGTTTTATTTAATTAATTCAAATTTTATATTAGAATGACAAAGAGAACAATTTTCACTATGAATAATGTCTACTATTCAAGATTCACTATTATCGGTACAAAATCGTGTCTATTGATATCATAATGTTTTTATGTAGATTGTTAAACGTTTTATTTAACAAGTTTTTGATTAATATCATAAAGACCACCCATTCGGAGGAATTTAGTATGGCATTCTGGACCGATTCTTTTTATTGATTATGAATGAAGACTATTTTGTTATGTGTATCTTATTAGCCTGAACATGCCTCCATCACAAAGATGTTTAATTTCTTTGATCGCCAATGCCTGTAATTTATGTGAGGTCGGCAGTATCCTTTCACGATGAATGTTAACAGGTATTAATTACTAACCGCTTATTCACATTTTATTAATTAAAACAATAAATCTAAACACCTGAAACGAGGGCTTTTATGATATTAACAAGAGAGTTTCTCGAAACAGCGCCGCGATGAAAAATCGCCTCGGTCGTTCTTCGGCTTCGTACCGTGGGAAAATGTGTTTTTTACTGAGCGCTTTGTTATTTATTCTTGGCAAAGAAAAACGAACGAAAGACCAAATTTGGAAAACAAAAATGACATGTAATATCTCCAAATAAGAGTTATCCATATATAGTACGGGAATAATATTAAAACAAATGTGTAGGTATATCAGTGGAGGAGGGTGGAGGTAGGCTATTAAGATCCGCAATTAAATTTATTTTGGACATTACAAATTACAAGTTTAAAACGTTCACAACACGACATGAAACATTATTCTTATAAAGAAAAAAAAAGAAAAACGATAAAAATTAAAATATAAAAAGAGAACATACTCGTAATTTAAACATACAAAAGCAGTGAAAATACAATTTTAATTGTTAGCTAAAGAGACCCTATTTTAAGAATTTATAAAATAGCGTCCACTCAAACTCACCATCACACAATTGGAATATATCGTCTCTGTTCTGGCAGAACACACTACTGAAGAATACTAGTTTTCAGTAATTTGACTTTGAAATTTTTAAAATGTTTGAAATGGTCTATCATGTGATTTTATTAAGTAATCGTAAAAAGGATGACTTTAAAATAAAGAGTGTTTATTTATAAGTAGGTTTCCAGACGGTAAAGTTTGAAATAAGGAACATTTTGGTATAACTAACTCAATATGTCATTTTTTCGAATTAGTGTCTTCTGCCAGAACAGTGACGATATCAACACCCGAAGCAATTGGGTTGAACATTGTTATCGCCCTCCCAATTGGTATTACCAGTGGCAGGTTGGTTCTGCACCTTGGGAGAATAAACAACCGATTCTCTCTATTTCTTATATCGGGGATAGGGTTCTCATTTATACCTCGTATAAGTCGAAAAAAATACGTAGCTAAATAAAGATTTCTTCTAAATTGCAGACTGCAGTATGTCAGCGTGCCTAAGAGAAGGTCAGTTGGATAAAGCCACGGATAGTATTCATACAACCTCAAGTAAAGGAGTCTCAAGAATTTCTTCTGAACCCTCTCCACCATAAGGCCATACTTCAACTGATGCGGTGCCCAAACAATAGACCCACTTTCAAGTCTGCTTCGAATTGTTCTAAATAGTGCACATTAAACTTTTTCAGTCATACGTATTTGTTTTGATTAAATAAGACTACAATACATTTACAGATGGTGTTAATTAGTTTTTAAAATTCAATTAAATAATGCGAAAACCTAGCCATAATAGATACTAGTCAAAAAATACTCGTCTATCTATAAAATATCCAAAATTATACAATTAAATCATACATAACTTTGGATATTGTATAGATAGAATAATATTTTTGTATCTATTATTATAATTTTGTTTAGGCAGGGCTTGATGAATATAAAATAAATTAACCAACAACATGTGTAATATAATACGTATTCTTAACCCAACGAAAACAAATAAGACGTATTAACGAAAAATTATGCTCAATTTTCTCGTATACCAAATACACGTAAACGTAAAAATATAAACTATTATGGTTTGGTTTAGGCAGGGTTTAATTGATTTTGTAAAACTTGTAAAACTATTAAATACAATTTAAGCACACGATTAATACAATTATACTAATTTTATTTTAATTGATTAATAATGTCAATAAATAACCAAAGCACTTCAACACTGTACTTTCGATAAATTTTATAAATTTTGATATCCATTAAAAACCCACTTAGGGTTTTCAAAGTATTGATGTTACATAGTCATAATATTGTTGGAACGAATGAGAAATGTATTTTGTCTCTATCTATACGTATAGTAGATACATATTTAAGCAAAGGCAAACGGCCTATCTGAATAGTCTTGATAATGGTGCTACAACCGAAATAGCTATCCACATAAACTTTTTAAATAACCTATAAAATTTAACATTATTTATATTTTCATTTATTAATACCCTTCATTTGACCTCGAACATGATTTGAAAAACACTACTATAAAGCATTACGCTTAGCGATAGGTAAGGGGAGCCCGCCAAAGATCCTGACTTGGAACCCAGCTTCAGGATATAGATGTCATGCTGTCAATTATTTGTGAAAATACAGAAATAAAGGACTTATTCCAGATAATTTAATAATATAATAGATGGAAGCAATTTGTTGATAAAATTTTAAAACATCCTAGTTTATCGTAGATATTATTAAGCACATATCTAGAAGACAGATACATACTTGGGTCAGCGCCTTGGTGGTAGGTAGGTACCTATGAGCTATTATTTTTTTTTAATTTTCTCTAATGGCATGTTTTTGAGGGTTTTTATAGTTATGAATAAAATTCTAGGTACCAGGTACCTATTCATTGCACTGTTGTATTCCAGAGATAAACGGTGACATTTTTATTTTATTTGTTTATATTTTCCTCACGATTAAGCTATGTACCTATGCGGGGACGAACCCCGCCCGTGTCTGGCAGAAATTATAATATGTTTTTTTCAATTTGTTCATAAATCTACTTAAAAACGAACCCGTATGGTTAAACTAGTAATCGCACATTTAATTGCTAATGTGCTAATTGCCAACCTAGACATGTGGTCAAGATGTCTTTAAAGAATGTGACACTCTACGGACACGGATTCCAACGACCTGGCCAACCCCCCCCCCCGCTCAATCCGCAGTGATGGCAAAATACCGATCTTCGCGCTGCAAGTCTCACATAGTGATAAGGACCGATGGAATTGGCGTGACTCTATGATTGCCATTAATGATTCAAATTTCGATATTTCAAATCCGGTTTTCTCGATACTAAAATACCGGTTTTAAAAATCAGATAATACCGATATATTTGGTATTGAAAGTGGAAACAAAATCTATTAATTAATATAAAATGTTTAACATGATTGTATTTTTTCTCGGGATACGCGATGACTGATCTACTTCCGTTGCCCTTCAATGCCCTTGGCGACTAGCACGAGCTATAAAATATTAATATTTTAAAGAGATTTATTTAATAATTATATATTTATTTATAGGTTGTTTCCATATATTTCATTAATAGCGATATTCAATAGGAAATATCGAAATACCGGTATCAGTATTTTAATTCTGTATCACAATCCCTAATTGTCGTGTTCTCCGACAGTAGAGCGTGATAGAATCGGTGTTGTTTGGGCATACCTTTTTGGTAACTTTATGTTAAGAGTAAAAATTGGGTCACTATAGTATACCTTCCATTTGGTAACAACCCGATATCAATATTTCATTTTGAAATGCTCAAACCGCTATGGTAATAATATGTGAACAAACACAGTAAAGTTTGGTCAAAACATGACCAAAGACCCTATCATAGTTTGATCTTTGATGAGTGACATTATTTTCCTAATTAGTAGAATAATTATTGACAATCTAATAAATTATTGTCATATTATTCTTCAGTTATTTATTTTAAAATGTTTTCTCAATGTTAGATAAAAAAAAATTAACAGAGATTTATGTGGGCAATTCAGAGCTTAAAATGAATTAATTGCTATCCTGTAAATTTAACATTTTGTAGTTAACAGGTTATGCCTAAACAACACCGGAATTAAGTACCTAAGTTAATAATTTCAACAAAGGGATGTAAACTTCCTAGGCATGTTATATATTTTTATGATTTTCTTCTTTGAGTAATACTCTAACCACTGTTCTAGATAAATCTTTACACAAAGTACCCGTACTCACACAAATAAAACGTGTACAAAACACATCCACATATACCTACATAATATAAGCCAGAGTCCCCAAAGTGTACGGCGGCTGTCATTGAATATTTATGAAGCCAGCTTCGTGGCTTACTCTCCATGAATACCTTAGGCCCGCGCACTGCATGACTCGGAAAAACAAACAACTAGAATTTATACTCACTTATTCACGCAAATGTTTTAGCTGTAAACATATACCGATACACATACACGGATATACTTAATACTAATAAACAAAATTTTGGAAATTTAACGACAACAGTTGCTCTATAAAATAAAATTCTGAGTACTTTTTTTCCAATTATATATAGGTATGGTTACATGTAAATTGTACGTAAAATATTTTACCGTGGCACAGTTTGTCGTGAGCTTTCTTATCGGAAAGAAATGACTGTATACTATACGGTCTCCAATTTTATTGGATTCAATATGAACATTAATTCAAATTTCATAGCTGATTTTCGCAAAAATTCATGAATTCAAGCATGAAAACCTAACCTAACCTAACCTAACAAGTTATCCAGTAAATCGGCTATTTTCAAATTATGTTTGGTGCTGGCTTCCTGTTAAGTGTAAATCGACAAGAACCGTGTTTTATTTAGACATGAATTTGATGTCAGTATTATACGACCCAAAGAGGTTGGACGGTCTTTAATATACGTCCATATATTTCAGATATTACATTTCACGATTAAGTGTGATACGGCGAACTGCATACGTACAAGTTTCCGGACACGATATAGGTATAATATGAATACGTGTATTAATTAAGGCGCTAAGTACCAAAAACATAAAAACTGACATTGTTATAGAAAAATGTTCTACATACCAACGCCAATAACTTTAACTATAGTCTAAGTGCCTCAGGCAAGTCAAAAAAATACAGCAAAATAATTTAACCTGTCGACGTTGTAAGTCCGTTGGCGTGTTTTATTTATAATGGTGTAAGTAGCACTGCAGTGGTAAACGGCATTCAATATAAAATAGCTGACGATGGTGTGTTGACACTTGCGAGTTCTTAATACCTAAAATTATAGAAGCTGCCGTGATTCCTTCACACTGTAAAACTACATTTTTCAAAAGGTCTGCTTCATGAAATTTCACTGCAATGACTCGGTATTTTGTAACTACAGGCAATATTACTTTTTGGTACTTAGAGCCTTATTTAATACACGTATTCAATGAGGAACCAAGGCCAAACGGCATTTTGTCCTCGTCATATGTAGTACATACTCGCGTTTGTATACATATTATTAAAGAAGAGCGTATGGCTCTTCGTCGTGGGTCTGAAAGAAAAAAATGAAAAAGAAAAAGAACTGGGAAAATTAGGGTTATACAGTGGCTTTTCCTTCGGATTGACAGAGTCAGCACTGTGGAATATTTATTTTTTATATCTATGCAGATGGAGAGAGAACCAAATGGCCTCTTTTTGTATTCTACTGTAGGGAAAAAATATAAACTAAGAATACTTTAAGAGCAGTATTGCTCGTGGTTTCGAAAATTCGGATGGGATGGCTGGATCGTAATTGTTTAGATCTTTGATCGACTGGTTTGGGGAAAAAAAATTGTCTCTCAGTTTTAAAAGTGTGCTTAACTTTATTGAATTCCACTTTTTAAACGAAAATTGAATATTATAATTGATTTTATCTCAAACCCATAAGGAGGAGGTGACAGGGCTCTACCCTGGGGACCTGGGCCCGAGGAGGGCATTGCGTAGCGGTTCGACCGTATACCTAAGTGAGATAAACAAACATCGCAAATTTGCTCTAATAGTAAAAAAAAGTCGCCTGAGGCACTATTTTATTTCGTAAATATTGACTTGTTAAAATATGTGATTGCGAGATCCAATTTTGATTATTGTGTGTCGATACTCAATATCTCCATAATTTAATAAACTAGGTGTTTTTTATTCAACGAATAATTCACAATATTAATTGAGAATGTGACATTCTATAATATTGGACATACATAATTTGAAAACATCTCAATCCCAGAAAAAAATCTTTTTTCGGATTTTCTAGTGGTTATAATCATGAGATGTAGGTAATCGAATAATATTAATTTGTTAGAAGGCGGCGGCGTCCTTCTCGTCCATTCTAACATAAGTGACATATTATAATATAACCGTGTTTAATATTGTAACCAAATGCAATTTACTTGTTTTAAATAATAAATTTGTGTCAACGTAGTAAATGCAGTTTTTGAACATATTATCAAACCAACGATAAGAAAGCTCGCCCGATCGTCTGCTATGTTTTAATAATATGTTGACTGAAGTCCAAAGTTTACGCTTACAGTATTTCCCTAACACATTTATTTTATACACACGCTGATGCAACTTTCTACAACTCCAGCAACTAATACACCACTCTTAAGAGGCCATCCATGGACTGAAACCGTATGCGGTTTAGATCCGTGTGCCAAACATGATTTTTGTTCATCAAAATATATTTTCACTAAATTATTTGTAAGTGTAACTGTATGGTATAAACGGATACGATCAGATGCCTATAATAATATACTTTGTGAAAATATATTTCCATGAACAGAAAAGATAAGCTTAGAATGGCACACGGTTTGAAACCGCCATGTTCAGTCCATGGATAGCCTATAAGGCTCCAACCAGATCCAACGATCCACGCCGACCGTCGTGACCAACTACACTATAAGTAATTACTCGCAACGATTCAATCGCATTGGTCCTTGCTTTTGATTGGATTAAAATAAATATAGTGTTTCTATTATTAAAAATATAGTTTGACCGAAATCTATTTCTTCGTTAGATTGGTGGCTACACCTAACAGTTTTCCCTCGCAATTTTACGTCAAAACTCAGCTGTCAAACCTAACTTCGCAAACGGGCGGTAGCTCCGGATATTTTCGTACGTTCTCGGCAATCTTCGTGAATCGTGGCAGATGGAATTAAGATTGGTTCCAAATTGCTCACGAACGTTCATAATAGATTTTGGCAATCGTGGCAGACGATTGGGCCAGACGCAATCTGCCAATGTAATTTGAGCATTACACCACCTAGCACACAAAGCACATCTTCGGAGCCACTACAAATTCTTCGTACCGAAAAACTCCGAGGCACAAGAAGAAAATATGTACCTACATGCCGATGTACAGCATAGTTTCCGCGTTTATACCTCATACCCAGAGACTTGAACCTATACCCACAAGTGGACATGCTCACCACCAATCTCTTTTCCAAATAATGGCAAAAATTGAGTGAGTAGCAGTTATAATTTCATAATACCTATCTGCTTTATAAAATTATCATATTTCTGGGCCACTCTTGACTGTATCAACGTGACAGTTGACGAGTGAAGCAATATGGCGGCGGTCGGTAAACACACCTCGGGCCTCGGCTTGATTTAGGCAGGCGGGGAATGAGGCGATGCAGGGCAGGAGGGAAATTGCGCTCAGCTTAGAGACCAGTAATACCTCATTACGGAGTCCATGACGCAGTATCACCAGACCTTGTAATATACTGAAGACTAAGACTTGTTCCTTACTGATGAAAAAACAACATCACTACACTTACGATTATTTTTTATCAGGAAATAAACCGCGAAAAGCATGTCTTGCCAATCAATAATAAATTCATTCTTTTTCAAAATTTATTAGTCTTAACTATATTATGTTCAAATTCATGTTTTTACATGACTTAACATTACAATAATTATTTATAAGATTCAAAAAAATCACAATTCGAAGTGAGTAAGTAACACAAAAATAACATAACTATTAGAAAATAATAATATATAGACCGAGGAAACTTGATGGAATTAGAATTTAAATTCTAATGGATTTATGTTTTGCACTATTTCATTTGAGTCGTTTTTTGCGACCCGGGTTTCGCCTTTCGGCATCTTCAGGAACTATGTACACTCACCAAATGGTAAATATACACTGACAACGAATACAAATAACTCTAACTTATAGGTATAATAAATTAATACAATAAAGCAGGTAAACACTTTATCACCTACCTATTAAGTCAAGTATTAGCACTGTGTTAAAAATGCATCAGAAGACTAATTGTAAACCGATGTATTGCAATGATTGGAATAACTTGACCCAAGATGAGTTTAATTTGATTTATAAATTGAATATTTTTTGCATGATACCATCGAAAAGAATGTTCTCTTGAAACCTTATTTGATTCAAAAATCATTATTTTTACCTCAACTCTTGCATTTTTTTATGTATTGAACAAGTCACTGACGGATCAATTTAATCCAGAGTGTCCATTAATAGCTTCTCAGCTATACACAAATATCTAAAATATTACCAAACAGTCCTTTATACTATTATAATAAGTATAGTGTACCTACGTACTTACTTACTTTGGTAGTGTTTTCTATATTTTGTTTTACTAAATTACCTATACAACAACATAAAAAAGACATTGAAATGGAACTTGTTTCGTTAAAAACTGTAATCATAAGACAGAGTATTCGTCTCCAGGAAATACTACGTCAGAGTCAAGAAACTGACAGCCTGGATCAGGTACACTACAGTGAAGATACTAATATATATGTAGCTGTTAGTATATTATTGATCAAATATAATTGCAATAGTATCGAAATTTCATAATTTCTGGAAAAGGAGTATGTAGCTTGCGGTATATTATTGATCAAAATCTATTGTTAATGTATCAAATTATTCGACAGCAATAATAAATTCCCAGCGACTCATATACCGGTAAACAACTGTTTACCTGTGTCAGTAGATTGATTGGCTATATTAATTAATATGGTGTCGCAATGGAAAAATTAGTCTAATATCCATTCCCATAGTATCATATTATATAATAACTGCAATAATAAATAAAATTCAAAGCTACTCGTATTTAAACCGCGGACTCGTTCAATATAAATATGTACTGGAATATAATGTTTAGGTATTACTTTCGACTGTATAACTTACAAATACTGATTTATCAAAATGTCACTCGAATCTAAGTACCTGGCTCGTAACTGTCTCAGTACATAATATGTACTGTCATTGTATTTATACTATCGTAGGGCAGAGCGGGGTCACTTGATCATGATTTTGCTCAAAGCAGTATAGCTTCTAATTAATGAAGAAATAAGAAATGATATCTTTTAAACCAGTTAAGTTGTTTATTTGGTCATGTAACTTCATCAAAAAACTGTAACAAAGACGATGTTTACAAGACTAAATTTACATTAATGTCACAAATGCCAGATGGCTCAGTTGACCCCACCTAGTGGAGTCAACTGAGCCACCCAATGGGGTCAGTTGAGCCAGTGGGCGTAGAAAAGTATTTTTCATCAGAGCAATATAAAATACAAACAAAATCTTTCTTAAATCTTTAATCCAAGTTATTAGAAAACAATAGGAACATATAGTTATACTTGTCTGTACTTTTTTCTTCTTTTGGAGATTTTTAGTTTTCTTAACAGGTCGTGTCTATTCATCAGATTCAGAGGAACTCTTCAAAATAGCTTTCTTCACTGTCAGTTTCTTCGATTTTACCATCTTCTTGCTACCCTCACTTTTCCGTTTACTTTGTTCTGCAGCAAGCTGGTCCTTCTCAGGTGTATCTGTTGCTTTCAGGTGTACATTTGTTATGGCTCAAATGACCCCTTCCCCAAATTATTACTAATTGGATTGAGCCACCCAAAGACTATTGAAAATAGATTATTTTTGATACTGTCATCGCATAAACACACTATTTTTTAATCAAAATACATTTATTTGATTGCCGTAACACCACAGACATGTGCGTGAGAGTCTTAAGACCAAAAAGTATGAGGAACTGCTTTCTTTACTTTTGGCGTGAAAATAGTAACATCGCACGTTCACAGTCACATCGAACACCGGACGGTGACTGATGCAATTGCGGATTGGCTGCCTACCTCTCCTGCTTTGTTCGGAATCCACCGCTTGTATCTATAATTCAGCGTAAGAGTGATACTACGGGTGGCTCAGGTGACCCCGTGGCTCAAATGACCCCGCTCTGCCTACCGACCGTTACGCTGCAAATAAAACTTGCTCTTGCATACATCTTCGACTTCTTCATCATCATCATCATCATCAACATCATAACCCACACATCGAACACTACATATGTATGTACGTATCTGTGTCTGACATCATAAAATATAATACTTAATATCTATGTCTCAGATTCTTAAAACGACAAAGCGTAAACTTTATAATATGGAAGATTATTCATAGGTAGTTTAGTGGGTAAATTACTGAAAAATTCTCCTTTTAGTTAAATCGAGCTGAAATTTTTTATAAATATTAAATTATCGGGTCATAAAACCGACATCAATTTTTTTTCTACCCTTCCGAAAAATTCGCGTCTGGTTTGAAAGAAGGAAGAAAAAAAATTCAAAATCCCCAGTGGCGAGTTTATGACTCGTTCATAATTCGGATGCAAAATAATAATATCAATAAAAGCGATCAACCCCAACGACCTGCCAGCGAAAGTGATAAACTGCCTGCCACCCACCAGCCCCCACTGCCGCCGCCCAAAATATGAAACCACCCCGACAACTTTTCGATGAAAACTTGCCTACTGTTTATATTCGAACTTGCTCCGAGCGAAAGGAAAGCGGACCTGCTAGTAGTGACAGAGTGAAGGCAAACCTTTGATACGTGACAATAGTATCAATAAAATATAATCGATATTAGTATTCGATGATTTTTTGGTACTGTTCGGTTATACGGAATACAGCGGAAAACGCATTTTGAAAATAGCCGATAAACTGGATTATTTGTTAGTTTGGGTTAGTTTAGGTTAGGTTATGTTGGGTTTGGTTAGGTTAGTTTAGTTTAGGTTAGGTTAGGTTTGGTTGGGTTAACCTAATAAATAATCCAGTTTATCGGCTATATTCAAAATGCGTTTTCCGCTGTATTCCGTATAACCGAACAGTACCGATTTTTTATTTTTTTAGTATTGCGTTTTCAAACAAGATTTTATTACGTAGTGATTAGAGATGGAAAAACTGGTCGATTTTGAAGACTAATTATACTTACTACCAGTATAAAAAAAATACTTACTACTATTTGGAATTTACTATATAGAGCGTTTGGCGTGCGTATGCGACAAAAGTTTCATACTCAACTGAAACTAAAACCAACTCCATATTAGTTCTTGAAATACGTATCGGTTTCAATAGAATCGCTAAAAATATGCTGAGCTCCGCTTGTCGAAAATTCATATTTATTATAAAATTTTAAACACATTTTTAATCTATGAGTTGTTTCTCTGTTAAGTTACAATATTATTGCTAATAAAAATGAATAACAGCGATTTTTTTTAAAATTTTAAACATGTTTTGAGCGGTCATATAATAAGCCTAAGCCTGTGCGTCATCTCACCACTGTGCTGCGACACAAAACTTATGACCTATTATTCATACATTCGAACGCAATAGACTAATAAATTAATATATACCTATAATACCTATATTCAAGTGCTATCTTGTTCGCGCGCATTTAATGTCAATAGTGTTGAAAGTCTACCAACTGGCGAGTGCACAGAACAGCGACTCGCAATGATAATATCATCACAAGTTTTTTGGAATAAGTTTATTGGGCCACACATACTGAGTATGAGTAGTTTCATCCGAAACTTGAGTACACAAACTGGTGACAGTATTTCCAACTCACCTCTAGTAGTGATACGTCTTAGGCCCGGCACCTCTAAAGACGACGCGAATGGCAGAGTAGTGGTACTTCATTGCCAAGGTGGTTAGCAAACATTTTGACAACACGGGTTATTATAGAATGAGAACACAATATTTAACAGAGTCGTATTGGCTTATTGAGTCATTTGAGAATCACAATACCTACTTTGATTTAAAATACAAAAGCCGAAAAAGCACCTCGGTGAGAAATATAAAAACTAGTTAAAAACTATTACATAGCTTCGTAGTTAGTGCCATGCTACGGGGGTCAAGATTTGGATCACGCTGGGCGTCGTATTTTTTTTAAAGATTTTTTATCGTGGTTATATATTTTTTCTGATCTGTTTTCAAATTATGTAGGTACATAATTTTTCCATTACATTCGTTTGCCGATCATATAACATCCCACATTCTAGTATGTCCCCCCTCGCCTATTAGTTATATTCCTACACTTACGCGTTTATGCCTACCATGTAAGGTTCCATCACACTCTTGCTCTAGTTTTGCTGATGGTTAATGTTTTGTCTACTAAATTACCCACTATCCAAAAGTCATATTTCGCATTCTAAAATAAATAAAATTTCAATTTTATTTGATTTAAATTTTGTACTATTCCATTTGAGTGATATTTTACGACTGGAGATTTGCTTTTTGGCATCTTTGTGTTCTATGTACATTCACCAATGGCAAATAGGTATACATTGACAACGAACACAGTTAATTCTTGTTTACATAATAATTTAATACAATTCAAGAAGATAAAAACCTTATTACCTACTCACTAAAGGTCAAAGGATCAAGTAGTATAAAAACAATTTTTGAATATTTCGAATATTTAAAATATTTGTAAATAAATAGACACTATTAATATTATATTCGGTAAGGAAGCACATTAAAATGGCATTACTTTTGTCTTTTAAACAATCGCATTAGGTACCTACCTAATGTTTCGGCAATTTAATAAAACTAGCTAATAAGAAATTTCACTAAATAGGTATATTTACATGCTAAATAAAAAAAACAAATAAACAATGTTAAGGTATAATCCATAATCAAAAACTGAAAGCATCAATCACGACACCATAATGTCAGGTTTTTAGAAGGTAGGTATATCAGTAATGGCCCCCAGATTCTGAAGCGGGCTCCCAGGCTAGCATTTTTGGCGGGCCCCCTTACCTATCGTTAAAGATAAAGGCAGTGTGACGCTCTACAGTAGCGTTATCCAAATGGTGTACGCGGTAAAATTAATGTTTATATTTAGTGTTTTTTGTATATTTTAATACACCCATTTGAATTATGGAGTTGTCGAGTATCGATAGGTACACAATTAAAAATTGTATCGTACAATCAAATAATGTTAAATATTAACATTATTGAAGAAAAATAGCACAGCAGGCGAGTTTTTTTTACTATTAGAGAGAATTTGTGATGTGTGTTTATGTATCGACTCGCAACGCCGAGGCCCCAAGCTAGAGCCCTACCAACTCCCCCCCCCCCTTTGTGGGGGCCATAATATCAGTTAAACATACCGAAAACCTGGTTAACAAAAAAATACTCAAATAGAATAGCACAAAACTTAAATCAATTAGAATTTAAATTCAAATTCCATCAAGTACCCTTGGTAGATTGTATTCATTTTTAAAAATAAAATTACAGCTCAAAACACCAATGGGTAGTATGGGTGCATTTAATATTACATGATCTATTGACAAAAAGAGTTTTGAGAGTGCGTGTTGCTTAACTAATTAATACTCGCTATTTCAAATAGTTCACAATCGCTGCACTGCCAGCCAGTACGACTTGCTAATATAATATTAATGCATTTCATTAGTCGAGCAATTGGAAACCGTTTGCTTACTTGCCCTCAGCTTCCCCCGCCGGGATTATCGTAGGGGAGATCGGGAGGGTTGCCCAAACATATGCTTCGCCTAATTAAACTAATATTTGAACTTTTTCCTCTCTGGAGAAAAATCCCACGAGTACCTCCCTGGCAACTTTATACACTATACCTACATACACTTGTTATATTAAAATATTCTGTATGACCCTGTTGTTATTATTAATTGAATCCTTGCAAAACTATATTACTACTACTATACAACATTAATTATCAACATATTAACATAGTAAATACGTGTCTAGGAAAAGCCTCAGAAAAAATTGATTTAAACGCGCTATCTCCAAAATTTTGTATAAATATATATATATATTTTTGTGTATAATTTAATTACTCAATATTTTTCTTATGTAATTTTCCTATGTAATTTCTTTATATGTATGTTATTCTGGTACTGTTCGGTTATACCGGAGGCAGCGGAAAACGCATTTTGAAAATAGTCGATAAACTGGATTATTTGTTAGTTTGGGTTAGTTTAGGTTCGGTTAGGTTGGGTTAGGTTAGGTTAGGTTAGGTTAGGTTAGGTTAGGTTTGGTTAGGTTAACCTAACAAATAATCCAGTTTATCGGCTATTTTCAAAATGCGTTTTCCGCTGCCTCCGGTATAACCGAACAGTACCGTTATTCTTACTCTCTATCTTGTTAGGCTTAACTGTAGTATAATGTAGGTATACATGGAAACTTTGCTAGTTGCAATAACTTTTCATTATTAATAAATTTAATTAAAATAAAAATTAAAACTTTTAGAAAAATCCTGGACTGACTCGGGTTTGAATACATGTTTCTGCTTTCCATGAAAGTATATTTACCAAGTCAACTCACGAAGGTGTCAGAAGTGCAAATATTTCTTCATAACTAACCATCTGAGATATATTTAAATTTCGTCAAAAAAACTTTTTTAAATTTTAATTGATGGTAGGTATTATGATACATAACTAACATTATTTATTCATAAATTAATATTTTGACATTCTTGTAGATATTTAATTAAGGCACACTATAGTCAGACCGTGACACGAAACTTTGTTCGTTGTTCTAGTTATTGCTTATATTATGTACTTCAAATGCAATATTATGGTAAACTTTTATAGAAAATGATGATTATTTCATATTAAAGTAAACTGAAAGATATTATTTAATTTGAACGATATATTATGTACCTAACCGACAATATTAATGCCTACTGCAATGCATTTGTAGATCAGCAACAACTAGCATTACCATTGTAACTTCAATTCAGTGCCACAGCCTGGCTGTAGATGGCCTTGTATTTAATTAATTTTTTTAATTGAAAACTGAAGACTGTACGACTCTTCATTGAAAATACATAAATTAAAAATGCCATCGAGACCTACTATTAATTCTATAAAAAACCTTCGACTGAGTAACCGGGCGTGTGTTTTAATATAACCGATTAAGCTACCGACTCAAATAACAACCTCGTAGATATTCTCTAATAATTGCGTATCTGGGATGTTTTCAAATGTATTGTATGTAATTATCAATCAACCTAACACACATGGTTGGTATATGGCGAAAATATTTATTTATGTTTTATATTAAATTGGAGATATTATGTTTCATACTTCTGTCATTATATGTCCCAAGTCACCATACTTAATCTAATAATTATATAATTAAAGAACATTTATTTTTATTTTAAGTTGTGTGTAACGGACTTGACCCCTTGGTTAGACACAAAAAATGTGTGTTGATTTATCAATGAAACAATGATTTATTTAGGAGGTTTTCCAACAACAATTAATTATTGTATTCCTCGTATGAGAGTCGGTTAATATTATAACTACCTACTTATATTATTTCTCATTCATGTAATCAGCGACTTCATTAATCGAATGTTTTAAAAATTAAATGACTCTTCACACACGAACATGTTTCACGTGTTTCCCTCCATTCACAAACACACAAAAGTGAACTGCATTTTGTAAACATCGTAAGCTGCAGAATTATTATTGTATTGAATAGAGTGACTGTGTGTTGTTTATTTTTTTCGTACAAAGAGAAGCAAATTGTGATTGAAAAACACACCGCGTGTGGTCCATACATTCACTTAGTCAACCGTGATAGTTTTTTTTTCATACACTAATCCCGGACTTAGTAACGGCTCTCAATTAGATTTGCAATGAACTTGGGACGGTACACAATGTTATAATATAGTATATGAAGCACCATTCATTGTTAGTAATAATTATTCATACTTTTTTTAAATGTCAAAAATAATACTGTTTTTAATTTACTCTCACGGCTCCCTTTCAAGTTAGCCGCTTAAGAATATATTAGTTACTTATTTTAAGTGTATGCATATAATATATACACAGGTGTTTTTTTAGCAATCTCTTATTAACCCCACTCACTTGGCGCTATATTATATTATATATTTGCCTTGATTTATCTACCTATCTATCTGTAAAGCATGAAAGAAAATATATCTAAAATTATAAGAGAGAGCGAGACAATGAGAAGACGTATTAAAATAAGTAACGTGAAATTTGAAAAATAAAATGACACATAAATAAAGGAAACATTTATGTTAATCAGGTCGTGAAAGAAAGCAAATTATAGAATACTCTCATGATAGTTCGATAATATAGAAAGTATTAAACAATATTACAATTATTAATCTGTGACTGATTTACAAAAAAGTATAAAGAAATATATTATGTATAGTGCTGGATTGGAAACACGGTTTTAAAATATATATATTCAGACTGGCATCATATATTTATATTCAAATAAAGTTTCACAAAATCAAATACGCTGAAAAAACACTTTTGTAAAATACGTTAGATTACATACAAAAACCTATTAGATAATGGGTAATTGGAATAAAGGGTAATAAGTATTGTTTTAAAAACAAATTTAATTCTTATTCAATAGAACCTTTTCTGAAATTATTAATTACTAATCTATCATATTGTATTCAGGGATAAATCAAAACGTACGCCGCAGATGTCCTCTGAATCGATCACCTGTATACACCACAATCATAAGTAGACTGTTAAGATTCGACATAAATAGTGCACAATATACTTTGTCAGTAATACTTTACAATTTGCAGATAATGGTAGTTAATTTTTAAAATTTAATCAAACCCTACCTAAACCAAACCATAATAGTTAAATTATACTATGGGCAATCCGATAACACAATGCACATTTTTTCAGACACAGTTTTCGTTGATTTAAGAATATATTTTTCACATGGTTTTAGTTAGTTATTTTTAACTCCATAAGCCCTGCCTAAGCCAAACCACAATAGATAAAAATTAGGTAAGATTTAATGGCATAATATTATATATTGTATATGTGTTAACTATTATTTATTAGGTTGGCTTGGTTTATGCAGCGATTAATTGAATTTTGAAAACTAATCAACAGTATCTGCAAATTGTTGTATTAGTTCAATGAAAACAAATATGTATAACTGACAAAGTTTAGTATGCACTATTTATGTCGGATCTTAACAGCCTACCTCCATCCTTCGCCACTGATGTTTGGTAACATTTAAAATATGTGTGTATCGCCGAAAAGATATTCGGGCACTCTGGATTAGGTTGTGCCGTCAGTGACTCTTGTTCAATACATAAAATTCAAGAGTTAAGATAAAAATAATGAAAAATTGATTTTTGAATCAAAAAAGGTTTTCAAGAGAACATTCTTTTCGATGGTATCCCGCAAAAAATATTAAATTTATAATATGAATTATATCGGATCATAACAGCCTACCTCCACCCTTTGCCACTTGGTGACGGCGCCCCTGCATTCTGAATCCTGCCCTGTACATACTATTATAATAGGATGTAATATGTAAAGAAAACTCCACACAATTTCCCGGCGCGACGCTGAACCAGAGACGCCAATATATTTAGTCGCGTTCAGGTATTTAGCTCTGAATGGCTAAATCGAAAATGCTTGCCTGCACACAACTCTAGACGTATAAATCTCGTCGAGCATTATGATCGGGACTCTTGTTATTATCATCATGCCGCGCTGGCAGCGGTTGGTTGGCTGAGTGGTAGAGTGCAAGGCCTCGCACAATGGGGGCCGGAGGTTCGGCTACCGAAAAGGCATTGTGCGGATCTGGGAAGCATTTATTGCTTGGGAAAGGAATATGTTGTAGAGATTCGGTAGTCGGTCTCACGCATTGATTCCACTGAGGCTCAAAAACTCTCTTCAAAAATAGCGTCCGGAAAATTGTATAATATTGAAATCAAATTCATGTATAAATAAAACACTTAGATACAACATAACTACGTAAGAAAAAACAATGGAATAGGTACAAGAGAAAAACGCCCACGATGACCGACCGGTTATGTAAGCCCCGGTTCTAGCAAAAAAATCACATGTTATTTTTCATTGGACCTAATAGGTTGAGGAAATGGATAACATCCACTTAAGAGCGTACCTACATAAATGAAACGGCAAATAATTGTCAACAGTATGTGGGACGTAATTTCGGCCGCGTTGCCAGTCGGAGAGTGATAGTCGACCTGTGAGCACGTCAATTTGTTGTGTGATGGCGTCGGAGGAATATATTCTTAAATTGTGTAAAGATGATTAAAAAACGCACCGCATGTATTTGAAAAAGAAAACATGTCAATGAATATACTATTATTATTACGAATATAATAATAAACACAACATTAAAAGGACGCATGTTGAATTTTTATGACAAAATATATTTCGTTCGGCTCGGGTCATTTGCACGATCCGCGCATCGCCTAGTCACGATCTTTTTAGACCATGCCTCAGCTGAGGTATAGCCTTAACAATGAAAAATTACTGTAAATACAACGTCCACTCCGTGAAGGGCCATAAATAATCTTCTTATGGTCGAATATTATGGCTTCAATTTAAAAAATAATACTAGAAGTCTAGGTGCTCGTATGTATCAAGTCATAGCTATTAAATAGCAAATGAATGTTCTAATTCAATCTAATAAGATTGAAATATTACTGTCTGCATGCAATGCACAACGAACAACGCGTCATTTTCATTGGCAATGCTATACGGCTATTTCTTTCCCGTATGCCAGCTTACGGCGAAATAAAAAAATTCGCATTATTCATGGAGCATTAGACAATAACTTTATTTTGTAAATTAGCCTCAATAAAAATATTAATTTGATACTTACGAGTACCTACAAAAATTTTATCAATCCATTTTTTTCCTTTGTATTCCGGTAGTTTTTATTACGTATTTTGAAGGTGTTTTATACACACATTAATTTGATTTCAATACTATAAGGCCATCTATTTCCGATACAACATCTCACGGTGAACTGTGATACTGCATTTTTACAAATTTTCGGACACAGTGCAAAATATGTGATATCATCAATGACATTATTAATGGACGACGCACTCAATACAGTAGCTAGCAAGTAAATTCGCGCATTCGCATGTATAGGTAGACGTCACGCAATTTCCATTATGCGATATCACGCATCGGGAATTTATAGCAATATGACCTTTATTGTAATGGCGTTAGAGCAGTGTTTCTAATGTCAATGTTCATTTGAGCGAACCCCTTCGAACCGAACCATTCGGCAGACCAAACAAAAAGCATCAGGAATTTATAGCAATATCACCTTTATTGTAATGGCGTTAGAACAGATTATGCCATTCGGCAGACCCGACAATAAAGTGAGTGTCATTTTCTTTTCCAGATGATTCGTCCATATTAATGTCATCGGATATCATACAACCCTTTTTCTTATTTTTTTTTTTTAATTTATATAATAAGGTAGGTACGTTGTAAATTTTAGCATATATAGGTACCTATTTATCAATCACCAGAATGCTTAGGTAAAGCCATCGCTACGTGATGCAATTGGGAACCGTTTTCATGAACGTGAATGCATTTAAGATTAACTTACCATTACTTGTGTCAAGTATTGAAGCCACTTGTTACTCGGTGATTCCATTTTGGTACCTACTACAAAACGATTATACTGTTGTAGGTAGTTATATATATAGATAATAAGTAAGGATTCATTGACGATTAACACAGTTTAAAAAAAAATATATACACTATAAACTATCGTGTTCGGAAATTTGTACGTAAACAGTTCACCGCAGGACACATATTCGTGCGCCGCAGTACGTGAAACAATATGAATTCGTGTAACATTAAATTTAATTAAATGAGGAGTTCTTCGTTGAACATTTCACCGTAGAGTATATTTGTACGTATGCTACAACATGTGGCGAATTTTATGAGATGTCGTTACTAGGTTAGGTTAGGTTAGGTTAGGGTTAATCTAATTGGAACAATTTTGTAAGATACGTACAAATGTATTCCACGGTGAAATGTTCAACGAAGAACTCGTCATTTGATAAAATGTTATACGAACTCATGTTTCACGTACTGCGGCACACGAATGAACTGCATACGTACAACTTACATGTAACCATAAACTATAAAGTCTACTAATAAACTACCCTCCACTTCAGTAATTACTATTCACCACCAAATTATACTCCAGTCATAATTAGTCAAAATCAATTAATTATCCCTTAAAGGAATACTTTGCATATATAAATATAGTGCTAGTACATATTATTCAATTACGACATATCTACCAAAAATCAACATTCGTAGGTCCATGCAGTGCTATGACCGCCATCTTGGAAAATTACGGACGATTTTTTAGTTTTTCAGCTAGAAATATCTAAAAATGTATTACTTTAATAAAAGTTGAAGGAAATTAAGCAATACGCATCTTAAGGCTATACTTCAGCTGAGGCTTGGTCTAAAAAGATCGTGACTAGGCGATGCACGGATTGTGCAAATGACGCGAGCCGAACGAAATATAATTTTTCATAAAAATTCAACATGCGTCCTTTTAATGTTATGTTTATTATTATATTCGTAATAATAATAGTATATTCATTGACATGTTTTCTTTTTCAAGTAGGTACATGCGGAGAGTTTTTTAGTCATCTTTACACGATTTAATAATATATTCCTCCAACGCCATCACATAACAAATTGACGTGCTCACACCTCGCCTATCAGCCTCCGATTGGCGACGACTGCGAAATTTCGTTCCACGGCATTTAAATTAGATTTAGTGGTATTATATTTTGTTATTAATGTTTGTATACAACACATTTCTTAGATATTGGAGTCATGAAAGGATGATAAAAAATACTGTATAAAATGGGGCGGCATTTTGTCTAGGGACGTCACTGCAAGGGTGCGAGTGAGTGACACGGAGTGGACTCCCACCATCAAAAATTTTGTGCAATTCTTCCGTCCACCCAAATTCAACATATCCAAAAATACAGTCCATTTAAATTATCGCCAGATATATTAATAACATGTTATAATATCTACGGTAAGTTATTCTGACTTTAACGGATAACATTTTGATTTCGTATGTTCATATTATACTATATCCTGACCTACGTTAACTTGAAGTGAATTGAAACGGATACAGCGCATTGTGATTCGGATTTTATTGTGTTTTATTATAAGTAGATTTTTTTTTATTTCACAGTTCTTCGGAGATAATGTGGCCTTTGTTGAATGATTGTGGCACTGAGCGGTGGTTACCGTTCTCCACCGACTTGTTGAATACAAGGACCAGTCATCAATTATTGTTGTAACACTATGGTCAATATACCATTTATATTATGATCCATAGATAGGTCATTGCTACTAGAGCGTTTTATTTGGGAAAATTGGGAGATTTAACTACCTACCTACCGATCGCGAAGGGTGGAGGTTGGCTGTTAATATTTGACATAAATAGTTCACACTTAAATTTACTTGTTTTTATTGAACTAAGAATACAATAATTTGCGGACTGTGCTGGTAAGTTTTTTTTTAAATTCAATTAAATTCTGCCTAAATCAAACCATAATAATTGGTGGTCAACGGCTGGTCGGCCCCAAGTGGACACATTGACGCCAGTAGATGTGTTCATAGCAAAAGTTGGGAAATGCCAAACTGCCAGCAAGTCCCATCTGCTGCCTCCCCGTGGCGACCTCTGGGCAATGCAGCGTACGCTGTAGCTAACAGCAGGGGGCGAAGGGCGAGTGACCGGCGCCATAAAACTGGCCTTCTGGCTAAGGGAAGGAAATCCCCGACAGAAAAACCTGGTCGAGCCGACCTTCAGGGCCCTCGTGGCTCAGGCCTCGGGAGCGCTGGGCTAATCACCTTGCCTCCTTAAACGAAACAGATTAACAAAACACCTACACAGCAGCCTCGGACGACAACCGGCTCTGTAAAACGACGACCTTGCATGGAAATGGACAATGAAACAGGTAGAGTAATCCTCTCTAACAACTCGAGTATGCGCATTGGGACATATAATGTTCGCACCCTGCGTACCCCCGGAAAGGACCTGCACGCCACACGCATCATGCACACCTATGGTGTGGACATCCTAGGGCTGAGCGAAGTGCGCTGGAAAGGAGCCGGGAGAAAGTTGATTGAGGGTTACTCTATTGTCTACTCAGGTCAGGAGCAATACCATCGCCAGGGAGTGGCAGTGTTGATGTCAAAGAGAGCGGCCCGTTGCCTCGTGAAATGGGAACCAATCTCGGAGAGACTGATACGTGCCTCCTTCAAGACGCCTGGTAGCTCCTTGACCGTCTTTCAGTGCTACGCCCCCACTGAGGATGCCGACGCGCAGACAAAGGATGCTTTTTACGATTCTCTCCACGCGGCAGTCTCCGCCATCCCCCGAAGAGACCGCGTGATTGTAATGGGGGATTATAATGCGAGAGTAGGAGCAGACCCGGTGCTTGGCCCCACGGTGATGGGACGACACGGCCTCGGTGACCCCAACGATAATGGTGAGCGGCTCGTAGAATTCGCCACTCTGAACGAGCTTGCAATCGGAGGCACTGTTTTTCCCCACAAAGACATTCACAAATATACGTGGACGTCTCCTGATGGACGCACGCGGACGCAGATTGACCACTTCTTATACAGCTTGAAGCACCGAAAGGAACTTCTCGACGTGCGTACTTACAGAGGCGCCGATATCCATAGCGATCATGAGTTACTTATTGGAAACATCCGAGTAAAACTCAGTCGCCAGGCGAGGCCTCCAAAGTGCGAACGAATTGACGTTGAGAAGCTCCGACGCCGAAGAATTCGGACCGACTTCGAAACTGCTGTACGAGATAGTGTAGATCGTATCTACGAGCGGCACAAATCTGAATCCGACCTCATTGAGGCGGACTGGAGCCTCATAAAGAGTGCGATTGTGTCGTCGGCTCGTACCGTCCTTGGTACCAGAAGGAGTGAGCAGCCAAAGTGGATGTCTGACGAAACGTGGGTTGAAATTGGTGAACGAGCCAGGCTGAAAGCCCTGAGAGACGAGGAGAGAGACCCCGACCGAACCGAGGACCGCCGGACTGACTACCAGACCCAAGACAGGGTAGTCAAACGATCCGTGCGGTTGGACAAGCGCAATTTTATGAACCGGCAAATTGAAGCGGCAGAGGAGGCAGCAAGCAGAAATGACACCAGGAAACTCTTCCGAATCACCCGTGAAGTCTGCGGCAGGCGACCACCGACTCCCGGAGCCATTCGTGGTCCCAGTGGAGCAATAGAGTCTGACGCAGAATGCGTCAAGAAGATTTGGAAGAATCATTTCTGCGGAGTGCTGAACCGCCCACCCCCCTTGGATCCCTTTGACATATCTGCGGAAGCTTTACTTTTGGACATTCCCCGAGCGACCGACATTTCCGATTGCCCGCCCACGCACACCGAGATAAAATCGGCTGTGAAAAGGCTCAAGAACGGAAAGGCACCGGGGGGAGACGGGATTCATCCTGAATTCCTCAAGTACAGCTTGAGCGCAATCCTGCACCCTATGTTTCATCTGATGACAAAGGTGTGGGAAGAAGAGCGCTGCCCAAGGGACTGGGTGAACGGTGAAATCATCACACTTCTTAAAAAAGGTGACCCTCTAAGCTGCGACAATTACCGAGGCATTACGCTACTCAGTGTTCCGGGAAAGATTTTGGCAAACATCATTTTGATGAGAATAAGGGACCCAATAATGCACGTCCTCAGGAAAAACCAAGCCGGGTTTCTACCTGGTCGAGCGTGTGCAGACCAAATCCACAACCTTCGATGTCTTCTCCAGCAGAGCCATGAGTTGAACAGTCCGATGGCCTGCTGTTTTGTGGATTATGAGAAGGCTTTCGACAGTCCGCACCACCCCTCCCTCTGGATGATACTGGGAGCATACGGGATCCCTCCCAAGATCATTGCCATAATCAAAAGCCTGCACGAGAATAGCGAATGCTGTGTCAGAATTGGAGACACTGTCACGGAATGGTTCGGGGTCACGACCGGAGTCAGACAGGGTTGTGTCCTTGCACCGTTTCTCTTTATCATTCTCTTTGACTTCATACTACGGAAGTCAATACCACCCGACCGAGGCATACCTGTTACCCCCACGGTGAAGCTATGCGACCTGGAATACGCCGATGATGCTGTCCTATTCGACAACTCAATCGAGGGCATTCAAGAGACAATCGACAGGTTGCATAACAACTCCTCTCGCGTTGGTTTGAAAATCAACGCGAAGAAAACCAACGTCTTGTGCAATAGCACCTGTCCTGATCCAGATTTCCCTCTGATTAGCGATGGACAGAGCATCGAGAGCATCGACAGCTTCAAGTACCTGGGGGTACACATCACGGGAGATGGCATTTTGCAGAAAGAGCTCGCTATCCGAATGGGAATGGCTGGAGCAACATTCAACTCGATGCGAAATGTCTGGGACTCACGATTGTACTCGGTCAAAACCAAATGCCGCCTATTCGACGCTTGCATTCTGACGGTGCTGCTTTACGGTAGCGAATCATGGCACCTTACGAAGGCTCAGAGCAACCGTATACTGAGCTTCGAAAACAGATGTTTGCGACGAATACTGGGTGTGCGGTGGTATGACTTTAGGAGCAACGAGGAGATAAGAGAACGTACCAAGCAGCCTCTCATCACGCTGAAAGTGAAGAGGCGACGTTGGACCTGGCTCGGCCACGTGCTGCGGATGCCAGAAGAGAACTTTAACCTGGCTTGCCTGTTCTTCAAGCCGACCGGATTCCGGCGTCCTGGAAGGCCGCTAAATACAATCTACAGAGTGTATACGGCGGAGCTACGGGATGCTGGTTTGACCTGGAACGAAGCAAGAAGACTGGCGAGCGACAGGGATTCTTGGAGGCGCCGCGTGGTGTCCATATGCTCCAGTTAAGGGGCGGATATGGGCAAAGAAGAAGAAGACTATGGGCGATCCGAAAAAAATAGTGCACACTTTTTCACTCATACTTATTTGATTTTGTTAAATTAAGAATACATTTTACAGATGGTGTTAGTTAGTTTTTAAAATTCATTAAGCCCTGTCTATTCCAAACCAAAATTGATGATAGTTTGTATATACGGCATGATAGATGTATGGTTTAATGTCATAATTCTAGGTATTTTATAAATAAATGAATTTTTTTTTTACTATTATCTTATTATGGTTTGGATTAGGCAGAGTTTAATTGAAATTTAAAAACTATTGAATACTATCTACACATGATAATTAATGTTACTTCAATGACAAAATACGTTTAACTGATAAAGTTTAGTGTTCACTATTTATGTCGGATCATAACAGCCCACCTCCACTCTCCGCCACTGCTCTACTCACCTATATACACCTACTCAGTATAATGCCCTCTTAAAATGATTGACATCGACTCACATAATATTATATTTTGTAAAAATGGAGTTTCGATTGGGAAGTTGTTTGTTTTTTACAGTTTTACAATAGGTATCTACTGATTACCAAATATATAATTGTTTTATTGAATTATTAAAAAAAATATATCTGAATACATTGTTCAATTTTCAAATTAAAATTTTATTCATTTTTACATAATATAGTGAACACTACAAATTATTAATTTACGACGTTCACAACATGACATTTAGAAACAAAGAAATACTATTAAAAACAGTGTTATATATTTAAAAAAAAAACAAAAACATCAGTATTAAGTTATAACAGTAGACAAGTGTAAATACAAAAATTTTAAATTAGATACAAAGGAATACAACGAATGAGTTAAGCAGACCCTATTTTAATAATTTATAAAACAGCGTCCACCTTTAATCATCCTCACGTACCTAGGTGGAATATATCATCATCTGAAGCGATTTGGTTGAACAGAGTTACTGCTCTCTCAACTGGCATCACCAATTGCAGGTTAGTTCTGCTCCTTTGAAGAACAACCAACCAATGCTCTCAATTTCTAAGATAATTATCAGGAACACACAAGTAAATACTACCAAGAATGGCAGAGTTCTCATTTACACCAAGTATAAGTCGAAAAAATACGTGGCCAAACATTAATAACTTCCAGCATTTAAACAACAGTATGTAAGCATACCTAAGAGAAAGTCGGTTATTGGATTATTGGTGATGTCCTAATCTGAAGAAACCGTTGCTAATCATTGTTATATTATTTGAATAAAGAACCTATTATAATTTTTATATTACAATATAAAACATAATGTATCTATTATATTTTATTCCATCAATTTATAGATGATTTCGTAGTAATATGGACACTTTTATATACTTAAATAATTTCAGCTTCAACCTCAGAAACAGAGTTATTAGAAAATTCCTGAAACGACAAATGGGGAGAAATAAGAACCCACATCAATCACAAGCTCAATTATTGTCTGTGCAGAAAATTCCTAACAACTATAAATACTTGTCTTCTAATGTTTGTTTCTTATAAAAATTAATTATAAACAATCTATTTAAATATAATTTTAGCACCTAAAAGTTTTTTCATTACCTCATAAATGGCATAATATGGATTTAGGATTATTTTTTAAGGGTAGCTATAATTTAAAGGGTAACACAATTTTTTTTTATATTACCACTATTGATAGTGTTTCCAGGTCGTTTTAAGTAGGCATGATTTAATTGATAACAATCTAAATATTAATATTGTCAGTATTGAAAGCATTTGCATACACTATTTTTGTAGATAATTCAGCGCTCGAAATGGAAAATTTTACGAACCGGAGCGCTCGATAATTTAATGAAAATATTAACGTTGTTATCTAATTGTACTATATGTATTTTATAAAAATAAATCTGTTAGATTTTTTATTATATGACATATCTAGCTCAGGCGGTCTAATTAATATTTCCACGAGACGGAGCGATAATTATGAAGATTTTATGTACCGGAACGGCGATCCGGTGCGTTCCGGTCCATTTCGAGGCCTGGTAGATATAAAAGAAAATTACAGTATTCTGCTGTTATTTTGGTTCAGTTACCTTCTTTCTTAAATATTTACCTACCTAAGGTTAAAAAAATTCACACAGCCAATAAAAATATTAGTGTTTTTTAGAAGCTTCCTGGTTCGACATTTGCTATTACTGTTATTAGTTAGGTATATAATTATAAACAGAAAAAAAGCAATTTAATAAATGTATATATACATGGTTAATGCAAAGTTGCTTACTGTTTATTGTAGGGAGATAGCTCTGGTCTTACCTGTAAGCAAAAATAAAAAAAATATTATTAAAAATAATATTAGGTTAGGTATAAAGTTATTTCAAAATTTGGAAATATTATCTAAGATGAATTCAACAAACTTTAACTCATTGGTGTAACCACCTGTCTGTATACTATAGGTAAAAAGATAGTGTGCTGGTTTAGTGAAATTGTAGTTGTAAAACCCAAGTTTTAAACTAATATATTCTTTTCTCTAATATTATGTAAAATAATTGGATTGTTTTGACATAATTTCTAAATAGATTGAGTCTATAGGTATATATAGGCATTGCCTAGGTATAGGTCAGTATCATAGATAAGACTCATTAATTAATAAATAATTTATATTTATATATATACTTATAAATCTCTATTATGAAGATTTTGAAATAAAGTTATGTGTAAATTCTACTATATTTTGTAAATTTATGTAAACAGTTCAATCGGGCCTTAAACCGGTGATAACTTAGTTTTCCATTGAAATTATTGATTAGATGTAGGTAATATATTATTAAATGGGTATTTAGAAATTATATACCTATTCATCATTTTCAAAAGAAGAAAAATGAAACCATCTCAGTTACAGAGACATTATTATCGACTTCAGTAAGATTACTTTTTCGATCATATCAGTAGGAATAAAAATGAAACAGAACAATATAATGAATATCTTTTTTTAATAAACTATTTCTTTTATTCAAATGAATAATTTACAAGATTTTGAGAATGTAACATTCCAAATATTGAACATACATAACTTGAAAACGCTTCAGATACGTCCCCACTAGAAAAAAATATGAACCTCAAATATCTGAAGTGTTACATTCTCAAAATCTTGTGAATTATTCGTTTGAATAAAAGAAATAGTTTATTAAAAATTGTTAGCAAGTTCAAGTAGACGTTCAAGTAGATGTGTTTTCAAGTTATGTAATTATGTTCTAATATTCTAATGAATATCGATGTAGTGCTTCGTCTTTCTGAAACAACACTGAAAGCTACGGCTTATCAACTACATTATTATATCAAAGAGTATGTAGCTACACGATTTCGCACTAAGTATTTAAATAAATGATATCTTAAAATTCCAGAAGATCTGTATTGACTATTAACAATAATTTATTTTCTCATCAGTTTCTGATTAATTTTTATTCTATATTGTCTGTTATGAAATATGATTTAAAAAATATTAAACAAAATAATTAATAAATAATTGTTTTTATTTATTTGTAAGCGGCAATATTACTTCTATTTTTACAACGTTTTTATTAGGTCGTATTCTTGTTTGTCCGGTGTTTGTTTATCCAGTACAAATCTTGCAATCGATTTTTAACTAACTTCCCGACTAGCTAGACATTTGAAACTTTTAGAATATATCAGAACACGATGCCGATGCATTATTTTAATACTTTTAGCCATCTTTAAGTAGAATTGAATTCATTTTCAGTTAATTCTGTTTTGTATGAAAAGTTATTTCGGAAGAAATCCGTAATCGAATCCACTATTATTGGTTGCTAACGGGGTGGTCCTAGCAACTAAATTATTAATATATACGTGCGTTACTATGGAAATCAAAATGACATTTCAGTATTCTATATATTATGTTTGTTTGTTTGTTGCAAAATAGCAAAAAAATGGTTTGTTGACAATTGCCTTATTTGTCCTAAATTATTAATACATAGAATTGTCAAGTTTATATGACTCAACAGAAAATTTAGCCAAGCAGAATTGAATTAATTTTCAGATAATTCTGTTTTGTATGGAAAGTTATTTCAGAAAAATCCGTAAAAAGTAAAAGACTATTATTGGTTGCTAAGGGGGTGGTCCTAGAAACTAAATTATTAATATATACGTGCCTTACTATGGAAATCAATATGAAATGTCAAAATGACATTTCAGTATTCTATATTTATTCAGTATTTCTATCAAGTACAATTTTTTTGATCGTTTAAGCTAGTCAAGTCAAGTTTATATGATTCAACAGACAATTTAAAAACTTTGCATAGAAAAAGTTCTTTTTATCTTGTAATTATTATCAGTCTACACGTATAAATTTAAGGAAAAACTGTTCTAAACAGCTTTAATTTTAAAAAAATCCGCCAAAATGGAAATCGTAATTCAAAATTATTAAGATTTTTCTGTGATGAAATTATATGAACTGATATTATATCGATGACAAATTATGTCGATGATAAAAAAACGATGTTTGGTTTTGTTATCATCTAACTCAAATTGATTCCAAGAATAATTACTTTTACAAGAATCAAACATCCCTAGATGAAGGTTGTAATTTGATGTATTTCTAACTATTTTCGTAATTACTTTCCAAAAAAACGACAGTTTTTCGCCGCCCGCACGAAAATAAATACACATATATACACAAAAGCGTATTTTTAGCATCCTTTCAATGAGATAATATCTGCAAGCCTCCCGACATGAACTTAAATAAAAAAAATCTCATTCGTTAGTTGGTAGTAACAATTTTATTTTACGTTGCATTTTTGAAAATGGTGCATAATATTTTTTTTCGCTATCCATCCGCGGATGAATGAATGCACGGGATCCTGAATTTGGGTTGCATCATTACCGGTGCATATTGTGTTGTTGGCTTACTTCGCATTTTCCGCGTTGTTAGGGAAAGCGCGATGTTGACTGCCTGCGAGAGGCGCAGGGGGAGGGCTTCACCTCTGAAGCCTCCTCTCTACCTTTGCTACGGAGCCGGCTTACACAGCCACCGTGAAAGGATCCAGCATTTAGAAGTATAATCACTGTGATTACTTGATGAATGGCATTAGGTACACAATGATATGTGTTCCTTGGCATTTTGCATCATTATACTCGTGAATCTTTTATATCAGACCAAATTTAATTGACAGAATTCTACTTAGCATACGAAATGTTAGACAAAGATTTATAGCACAATACAAAATATATTATGATTAGTAGTTTTTTTTTTAAAAAAACATTTAATAGTTTTTTTGAGTAACGACAGATAGGAAAATTATAGCTTAAGGGGGGACATGCTCAGCGTAGGTCGAAATGCAGTTTTTATTGCATTTTCAAAGCATGGTCCTGGACATTCCTTAAACGTTGTAGATAATCTATTTATATAATTTTGAAGCCTTATTATCCTAAAGGGTAAATATAAAGGATAATAAGGCTTAAAAATTATATAAATAGATTATCTACAACGTTTAAGGAATGTCCAGGATCATGCTTTGAAAATACAATAAAACTGCATTTTGACCTACGCTGAGCATGTCCGCCCTTAAGCCTTAAATCATCATCAACGTCCGACAATAGATTATTCAAAAAAAAACAATAATATTTTTCAACATTTAAAAAAGGAACAGTTAATACTAGGAAGAATTAATCATACGACGTATTTCATTCAATTACCAAAATTTTTTCACAACACCCAGTTATATTAAAAGTGTCTTTGTTTTTTTTTACCACGTTCTTATTGGCTCGTATTCTTGTTTGTCCAGCACATTTTTTTTCTTGTGTGTCCAGTCCTAGCAACTAAATTGTCAATATATGAAAGTAAATTATTAATATATCTATGGAAATCAATATGAAATGTCTTAACGACATTTCAGTATTCTATATTTATTCAGTATTTCTATCAAGTACAAAAAAAGGTCATTATTAATACCTACATAGAATTGTCAAGTTTATATGATTCAACAGAAAATTTAAAAACGTGGTATATAAAAAGTTCTTTTTATCTTGTAATTATTAACAGTTTATTTTATATCATTATCAACATTAGGGGTTGATTGATTAAGTCCTCCCCCTATTTTCCTCCACTATTCTCAGTTTGTAGTTCTTCGCTGCCACGTACTATGAGTTCGTCTATCCAGCTGGTTTTAAAGCACCCCTGTGGGCGTTTAGTATTCCTCCATGTTTCAAATGCACTGGTAGCACATACCTCTCAACACTTACGCTTAAGACACAAAGATAGATGATTTTTAAAAAATCTACCAAATGCACTCCATGCCAGTTTGGCTTTGAGAACAATCTTGTTTCATACCACTGTCAATTGACATGTGATTAGTCAAGATAGACGTAGTTGTTGACTTGCTCGATTTTACTGCCATTGATGAGGATCGCATTTACAAGGCTCTGCATCCTATTCTGAAGATCTTCTGTATCATTCGTAAAGACAATAATATCATCTACAAAGCACACGAGACTGACCGTTAATAGCGATTATACCTACTGTTTTCCTAGTCAAGTTGTACCTACTTATGTATTGTTGCATTATGTTACGTTATGGATATTTTCATAATAAAAATTCAGTTCCAAAAGACGTTTTCTATGAAGTGTCAGAGAGATTTTTAAATAATTCACAGTTTTAATATATTTTTTTGTTCAATTTAATAAACGTACCTACATTTTTTCACAACTTCATTTATATCGAGCTTTGATGTTTTCACCATTAGAAGGTGCCAATTTATCTTTCAAATGTATTAAATTGCTTATTTATTAGCTTGAATCCCCTAGTAGCATTACACTATGATTTGACGATATACCAGTGGTAGTAATATACATAAATAGTGCACACCAAACTTTTCCTGTTATACATTATTCGTTTTCATTGAACTAAGAATATATATTGACAAATGGTTAGTTTTTGAAATTAAATTAAACCCTGACTAAACCAAATCATAATAGTTTACGTATGATATGAGCGATACGAGTAAGTAACGCACACCTTTTCAGTCACACTTTATTTGGTTTCATTGAATTAAGAATTCATAATTACAGATGCACTGCCTAAACCAAATCATAATCGGTAAAAAGTATAAAATATCTTATAATATTAATAAATTATGTATGATTTAATAGAATAATTTTAAGTATCTCATCGATGATTATTATGGCTAGGATTAGAGCAGGGTTTAATTGAATTTTAAAAACTAACAAACACTATCTACACCAGGGATGGCAAACCTATGACACGCGTGCCACCAGTTGCACGCGAGATGATTTTGCATAACACGCGCACCATGCCTATTTCCTTTGGTTTTTCATAATATGTTTAGGAACCAATCGATGCGTAAACGGAAACGATGAAATTCATGCATTCATAATGACAAAACGCATTGTATAAAATATTGCAGGCAAATCATTACGTTTAATATAATCATACGATTGCATATGTCGGTCCTTAGGATCAGGGAATTAAACATAGAAATATACAATCAACAATGATATGAAATTAATTATCGACAGTCATTCAAATATAATAACTGTTTGTTATTTTACCTCAAAAATAATCTCTAAAATGGAAAAAAATATTCAATGAATAAAAGATATGCATTCGGCTAGAAATACGGCGAAAGATAAAATATCAATAACTCAATTGTAATTTTTAAACCTTTTTCATAGAATTATTAACTATTTTTTTATAAAACTTAAAAAAAAATTCGCTATAAAAAAACTGCTTTGCACGTCGGACAGTTGAAAAATATTTTTTTTTTGGAAAACTTTTGCACGCGTAAGTAAAAAGGTTCGCCATCCCTGATCTACACATTGTAGTATTACTTCAATGAAAACAAATACGCTTGACTGACAAAGTTTACTATGTACCTACTATTTACGTCGGATCTTAACACTTCCACCCTTCGCCACTGCGATAGTATAGTACGCAAGTATTTAATTGTTAATATTAAATTGGAAAAAAGCAGATTTTGTTAATAATAATATTGTCACCAAAGTATTTTTTAAATTGCTTATTTTACTATATACATTTTTTTAAATTTTCACCTTCCCGCCTCAAAAGCCTGCAGTGCTCATGTCTCTTTCACCAACCCATAAATCACTCTCGTACAATATGTTGAAGCATTTGGCTTTTCGGGAACACGGATTCGTTCTATTCATTTCGAATGTGTACTTAATAACTCTCAGATTATTTTGGTATAGAAAACAACCACAGTACAGGAGATAAACCATAAAACTAAACCTGTTCATAAGAATAAGCTATTTCATAGAAAGTAATAAAAAAAATTGATTAACTCATTCAAGTTCAATTTTTCTTAAGTAATTTCCAAATATGTTGAAAATAATTACAAGATAAAAAGAACTTTTTATATAAAACGTTTTTAAATTGTCTGTTGAACCATAGAAACTTGACTTGACTAGCTTAAACGATCAAAAAAAAATTGTACTTAACATGTCATATTGATTTCCATAGTAACGCACGTATATATTAATAGTTTAGTTGCTAGGACCCCAGACCCCTAGCAACCAATAACGGTGTCGAAATAACTTTTCATACAAAACAGAATTAACTGAAAATGAATTCAATTCTACTTAATGATGGCTAAAAGTATTAAAAAAATGCATTGGCATCGTGTATTGATATATTCTAAAAGTTTCAAATGTCTAGCTAGTCGAGAAGTTAGTTAAAAATTGACTGCAAGATTTGTACCGGACAAAGAACCACCGGACAAATAAGAATACGAGCTAAGAAAAACGTTGTAAAATACATCTTATATTCAGAAAGGGGGCCCGGGTGCTGTGTGAGGTTACCTCTAAATTGCACTATTTCATTTTTCACTGTAGCACTATTCACCGTTAGCTATTTTACCGAAATATACATAGTATTGATATAAAAAAATAACGCACTGTTTGTGGATCATTGTAGACAGTAAATTCTAATGTTATTAGATTCCATAATTTTATATTGATGACGGCTTGATACTCACAAGCACTTACTTGGTAACCAACTTTTGAATTATTCAGTATATCCGATATGATTGTATTTCTAATTTACCTACTACAAGTAATTGCCATGAAGACTTCGGTACTGGTATTAAATTATGTAGTCCACTAGGGCTACTAACACCAAACGTGGCTCACGCCCGGGTACCAGCCCGAAATTACTGATATATGTTATATACACATTTTCAGTTAGAATATGTATTAGATATATAAATAATCGATATGTAATTGTGGAAGTCAACAACTATAGGCCTTGTCGACGTGATTGCAACAACGCGATAATCAGCGAGTTACACAAGTATCGCACATCACCTCATCTACGGTCAATACATTCTGCATGCGTGACATACTTCGAAGACGGTCGACAACCCCCGGCCTGGTCAGAAAAATACCGCGAAGTTGCAGTCATGCGACAGTCAACATATTACCCAATTGTGACCTACGTCAATAATGGCTTGCCACAATTTATCGAATATGCATTTCAATCAATAATAGCGAGTCACAGTTGATAATGTTCATGGATATATTAGTACACTTTATCATCTCTCCGCATGGTACTCACGTCCACTGAGCCTCAGATCAGCGCACTCTCGTTTATTCTTGTACCACCTGTATACCTTTTACGAAGCAATAAATTCTCACTCGTCGATTCACTGTAGGAACCTACCACCAGTCTTTCATCTTCAATACCTGTCACCTCCAAATACTTAGAGTTTGAAGGAGTACCTATGGAATCATAATTGAAAAAAAAACTATATTTTTTGTATGAAAAGAAATTGCACCACAGGCAACATTTTTCTTCCTAGACGTTAAAACTCTTGAGACAATTTATCGCTTAGAATGCTTAGATGATCTGCGTTCTCAACATCTCACTTGATGCACATCTGACTATTTATAGGTGTCCAATATTTAGACGGATTCTATTGTAAAAATTGCCGCCTAAATCCAAGCATCGGAAAATGTGATTAGTTCTCAGTCTTTATAGGAAATTTTGCGATATCTTTTCATTTTATTATGAAAAAAACTTTTTAAAAGCACTGCGCGTCACGTGACGTGTATGTGAAGCACTCATTCGGCATTCGACAGACACAGCACGTCGCCGTTTCCTCCATTGTATAGCCGTCATAAAAAATGAAAGAGAAAAGATTAGTCGAAGGAAAATGTATCATCCGCAAGACGCGCAGAGGAACACGTTCCTCTACTTTTCGTCGCATTATTCTTCTTTCGATTAATGATCGCTCGTTGCCCTTTTTCGGCTCACTTCTTTGTTTATGGACCGTCAAGGCAAAGCTATACAAAAACAGATTACAGTCGAACTTGGTTACTACGAGGAAGAATGGACCGACTGAATTTGCTCGTAATAAGCATTACTCGTTATATAACATTTTTTGCGCCACGTTATATTTAAGACGATATATCAGTGAAACGGCAAATAATTTTCAACTATAGGCGCGACGAAATTTTGGACTCGCTGGCATTCGGAGAAAGAACGTCGAGCTGGGAACACGTCAATTTGTTTCGTAATGGCGACGGGGGTATTAATTCTTAAATCGTTTTAACACAATCGCTGCGTAACTTTTAATTACTTTTTAATTACCGTATTTAAATAACATGTTAATTGGATCGATCGGCCGCTTAACGGGGACACGGCAGCCGTGTCATCCGCGTCGAATGAGTTAATATGACTAAAACATTTACTTGAAAAAGAAAACATGTTAATGAATATATTATTATTGTTACTAATAGAACAATAAACAGAACATTAAATGGACGCATGTTGGATTTATATGACAAATTATATTTCGTTCGGCATGCGTCATTTGCACCCGCAATCCGCGCATTGCCTAGCCATGATCTTTTAGACCATGCCTCAACTGAGGTATAGCCTTAGGCATAGAACATAAAAAATCTGAAAACCATCGCAAAAATTCCCGAAGCAAGCATGACATTCATAAACTACAAAAAAGTTGTGTATTGTAATGAACGCTGGTAGGTACCTATTGACTTGACAAAGCTTGGATTTTTACATGCAATTTCAACCATATGCGTGGATACTTTTTCAATGTTACCGGCGAAAACATCAATTAGGTACTTAGACACTTATCTAGTGTCATAAACATAATCCGATCCCGGCAGCATCGGTCTAGTTAACTGCCCGGTCGGATTTTATTGCTTAGGGTCGAAAATATTGTTTTTAAACGATCGCCATATTAACAGTTTTGCTCGGTATACCCGAGAATTATCTATTTATAAAAGTGAATAAATGTACGGAGAAAATCATAAACTAAAATGTCAACGAATGTTTCCTCATTACATCCGAGATATTGCTATTCCCTTGATCGTAATAACGAAGTTCGACTGTATTTATTACAGATTTTGCAGATTTTAACAGATTGGCAATAGGTATTGCTGGAATTTGAAAAAACATCTTAGTTGTTATACTCATCATTATGACACTACAACCCTTGGTTGATCTTAACCTCCTTCAAAAACTTTTTCCATCCTAGACGATCCTGCGCCGACACTCTCCAATTGATTTGACAGAGCATTTTTCATCAATTCATCAATTTCAGCCGCCCAAGTCTTCTCTTGCCATCAGGGGTTGTGTACATAGCCCGCCTCGCCGGAATATCTTTTGGCATTCTATTCACGTGGTAGATCCAGCGCAGTCTCCGCATTTTCATATACCACGTGATCTTTTCGCCTCCACAAAGTGTGTACAGCTCCTCATTATTCCTTGACCTCCAAATGCCACTTTCTTGAACAGACCCAAAGATTCTTCCCAAATCTTTCCTCTCAAAAATATCCATACTTCTCCCATCCTCTTATCCATATATTATCAAAATTTAATACATTAAACCACAAGACTTTAGATCATAGTTTCCCGTACTTTTTTTTGCCCTCCTTTGCTACTGTAGCTGTCAGTATATTATTGATCATTATATCTATTTTTAATGTATCAAATTATTCGACCGCAATAATAAATTCCCAAATGGACTCATATATCGGTAAACAACTGTTTACCTGCGTCAGCAAATTGATTGGCGATGTTAAATATGGTATCGCAATGGAAAATTAGTTTAATATCCATTCCCATAGTATCATATTACATTATGACTGTAATAATAAATAAAATTCACAGCTACTCGTATTTAAACCGCTGACTCGTTCAATATAGTTTTGTACTGGAATATAATGTTTAGGTATTACTTTTGACTGTATAAATTACGAATGCTGATTTATCAAAATGTCACTCGAATCTAAAGGTTCAAATAGACTATATGACGATTGGGCACATATATGCTAAGAGCGTTTTAGTGTCTATGATCAAATCTATGCCATTCCGACATTTATACATACATATTGTATGACAGCTATGACATCGTATTTACACCCTGTGACACAGGACGCCAACATAAGAAACGGGTTTTTCGACATATATGTGACCGATCGTCATAGAGTGTATTTGAAGCATAAGTACCTGGCTCGTAACTACTCGTATCTATATAGATAATACTTGCTTGCTTGGGGTAATGGCAATGTTTAACTGGGGCGCCGACTCAAATGGGAGTCATCCCCGTTATCTCTAGTTACTGTCGTTGTGATTGCCGTAGGGTATTTTTGTACCGCTTCTGAGTTCGTTGGGCCTCGGTGGCTTCGCGACCGGACCGAGGCCCAATTTGTGGTCTCGATTAAGTGGTCTCTATTGGTTTAAGGAAAAGTTGCTGGCGCATTCTCACTTCTGCCGTCCGTCGATTGTCGTCCGTTTTCAGCACCTACGCGTTTGGGTGTCTGTCCTCTTCGTTGTCGTCGTCTTCGCCTCTCGGTAGGCTGGTTTCTTCTGCGGTCTTGTGTCGCAGGAGTTCAGGGTCTCGGCTAAAGGATGATTGATGCAATTCCCTCGAGTAGCAATTCATCTTTTTTGCTTAGCCCTTTGTCTGTGTGGTTTGGTATTTATTATTTTTTAATACCTAGGGTGGGTGGGTTCTGAGACTTGCACTTAAGTCAAGTGACAGACTGACCACCATCTTTTTTTATTTATTTTATACTCGAGGGAAGTTCGATCTCCAGGTGTCACAATGGGGTCCCGATTGCGGTCGCTAAGAAAGAATGGAAGGTCTGCAGGGAAGTAAGGATGTGGGTAGCTAGGGGGGCATCAGTAGAAGAACCTTTCTTGGCCGGTCAAATTCTGTCTGTGCGTGTATGTCGTATTGTAATAGGTGTGAAATTGTCGTGTTGGGATGGTTCGAGATGGAGCTGTAGAATTGCTTCGTGAGCTTGAGGATATGGGTTTGGAGGGTTTCTATGTTAAGATCGCTGTGTAGTGTTGTGTTCCTGACGAACCAGGGAGCATTGGTGATAGCTCGTAGTGTTTTGTTCTGTGTGATTTGTAGCTGGTTTAGATACTTGAGACCTGCGTATGCCCAGACGGGGCATGCGTAAGTCATGATCGGTCTGACTATGGCTGTGTATAATAGCAGCTTGCTGCGATAGGCAAGCTTGCTCCTATGTCCTATCATCGGTGTGAGCATGGCTAATACTGTGTTGGCTTGGCGTTTTTTATCGCAAATGTGTTCGAAAAATGTGAGTCTTCTGTCTAGCGTAAGACCTAGGTATTTGACCGAGTCGGTCCAAGGGATTTTAGTCTTGTTCATAACCAGGTGATCTATGGTGCGCTTTCGCTTTGCATGGCGGCGCGCGAAGTAAACGGCTTTGCTTTTATCTGCATTTATTTTTATACGCCATTTATCGCACCAGGTGGAAACCTGGTCGGCCGACCTTTGGACTAACTCTGTTGCTCTGTTTCTGTTTATGGATTTGGACAGGATGGCTGTGTCGTCAGCATATTGTGCTAATATGCAAGAATCTGCTGATGTATCTACTGGTATTGGGATATCCCGAGTGTATAGGTTATACAGGGTCGGGGCAAGCACGGAGCCTTGAGGGACTCCGGCCGTTGCTGGTCTGATAGAGGATTTTGCTCCATACAGTTTGACTGCGAAGCGTCTATTGGTGAGGAAAGAATTCAGTATCCTGATTGTTGGCTGATCTATTTCGGCCTCTGATAGCTTTACTACGAGTCCTTCGACCCAAACTTTATCAAAAGCTTTGGCTATGTCTAAGAACAAGCCAACAGTGTAAGTGTGGTGATTAAAACCGTCTGTAATGTATTCAGTGACACGTAGCAACTGGTGATTAGTGGCGTGACCGGCCCTAAATCCATGTTGCTCGTCCGGTATGAGTTTTTTCTCAAAGATAGTGATTTGAAGTCTGGAGTTTATGATTCTTTCGAGAATTTTGCTCATCGTAGGGAGGAGACTTATCGGCCTATGGTTCTCAGGTAAGGTGTGGTTTTTACCTGGTTTTGGAAATAGGATAATATCTGCTAGTTTCCAATCGTCTGGGAAGTATTGTGATTCTAAACAGGCATTGATGATCCCTGTTAAGGCTAATACTCCTTTTTCTGGTAATTTTTTTAAGGTGAGGTTACTCACCCCGTCATTGCCTGGCGCTTTGCGATTTTTAAGTCGCTTAATTAAATATTCAACCTCTTGAGTGGTGGTTGGTAATATCGGTGTGGGTGGAGGATCTATCCTGTCGTGAATTATTGCGCTGGCCCTGTCCATAACTGAATTTACGTGACGGGTGATGTGTCTGTTATTGTAGTCTATGTCATTAGGTGTGAATTGACCTTGGAGGCTGTCCGCAAAAACCTCGAGTTTCTCCTCTGTGGTATATACTGTCTTAGTATGACCTTTCAGGGGGTTGATCGGGCACTTTGGCCTTCTCAGGGCCTTAGAGACCTTCCAGTAGGGGTCGCTACCCTTAGTTAATTCTATGAGTTTGTTGTTCCAGTTATCCTGGGCGTGTTCTCTATTAAGTTTCCTAACGCTACTCCTAAGTTTTTTAAACTTGGCAACAGAGGGTTCATCTCCCAATATTTGGGCGATCTTCCTAGCGCGGTTTTTCTCTGTGATTTTTAATCTAGTGGCTTTAGGTATATCTAATCTATGCAATTCAGCCGGGCTGATTGGTGTTGAGGCGGCTTTGACTGCCTCTTGTATTGAGGTCGTCAAGTCCCTCACTGCGGAGTCTATTTTAGTAGTGGATGTGAGATCTGATGCTAGTGTGTGGTGTTCCTCCAGATGAATTCCGAAGTCCTCCCAAGATACTTTATATCTTGAGGTGTTCGGTGGCGTAACTAATGGATCTAACGGGTCCCCGAGGAACATTAATACCGGTTTGTGATCTGAATTTAATTCGTCAACCGTGCGAATAATGGGAAAAAAGTTTGTATTACGGAGGATGGCGAAGTCTATAATGCTAGGTCTCCCATGTACAGGGAACATGGTTGGCGTGAGAGGTGCTGCTATGACTGATTGAGTGTCCTGAGTGAACTGTAGTAATAACTCACCACGGGGTGTCGATTTGTAGTTGTTCCAAGCAGGATGCTTGGCGTTGAAATCGCCCGCTATTATTGTGGGAGTATCATTGATGGTGTCCAGAAGACTATCGTAATCTAACCTGGTTGGTGCCTGCTGGGGTCGGATGTAAATAGATGTGAATTTAACTAAGCCGTAATTCTTAGTTGTTACTAGTATCGAGGTTGATTCTATAGCCTGACGAGTGGCGCGCGCGGGTGGCTGAGAGTGTATTGAACAGTGCTCGATAGTTGATTTTACGAGGATGGCTGTTCCGCCACCTTTGGTTAGTCTGTCGTTCCTGTGTATAGTGTAGTTAGGTATGTTAAATCGATGAGAAGGTTTGAGCCACGTTTCATTGATAAGTAAGATATCAATGTCATGCTCTTCAAGGAAGTGTCGGATTTCGTGTTTGTCTGTGAGGAGTGAAGCTCGTGCGTTCCAAAACGCTGTCTGTAGTGACGTAGGTTTGATTTTAGCGGCCATATTGGGTTCTTGGGTAAGTCGCTAGGACAGAGTGGACCTGGTCCATCAGGGCCTTCATCGCATGGCTCAGCTCCAATAAATGTTGGGCCTGCGAGTGTTCCTGATGGGTTGTGGAGGTGGAAGGGTCGTGTGGGTGTGTTTTTTCCGCGACCTTGGAGGCGGGTTGTGACGGCATCTTCTTTGGGCCAGAGGGTGCCTGATTGAAGGTGTTCCGGTTCATCGCCCATGCATTGGGCGTTGGGAGTAATGGGGCGCGTGTTTGTGGCTCTGGGTTGTGATGGGGGGCGCTCCTTGTGTTACCTGGTCGGTATGCGCATCCTCTGAAGTTTGCGGGGTGCGGCCCCCTGCAGTTTGCACAGGTGGCCGGCCCCATTTGTCGTGTGTGAGTGCAAGTGTTTGTAAGGTGTCCTTCGCCGCAGCGGACGCACCAGGGATCTCCGTGGCAGTTCTTTTGGGAGTGGCCAAATCTTTGGCAGCGGTGACACTGTCCGGCTGAGGCTTTTCTATTTAATGGTTCTAATTTAATTCGCAGGTTTAAGAAGTTTCCCATGTTGTAGATTTCTCTGCCTTTGTCTGTTTTCTCGATGTCTAGTAAGACCAGAGGCATGGGGAGTCGGTTCGAGTTTTTTCTCATGCGATGTACTTTTTGTATTGGGAAGCCTTGGTCTGAGAGTTCTTTTGTTATTTCTTCTTCGGTATATTCAACTGGGATATTCCTCATGACTACCTTGAGTACTTTTTCTGACGCAAGGTCGTATGTGTTATATTTTATATTCGCAGTCTGTAGTAGGTCTTGTGCTTTTCTGTAGCATGTAATGGAGGGGAACGTGACTTTTATTCCTTCGCGTTGATTGACTCCTTCCACAATCTTTAGTCCCGCGCGGAACATGTCAGCAGTTAGTCTCTTGAAATCCGCCTTGTTGTGCAGTATAATTGGCGGTATTGCTGGTGTTTTGGAGATCGTGGCAGGATCGGGGGATTTAGGGCTTGATGCTGTACTGGATGGAAGAGATGGCGAGACGGTCGGTAGGTCGGTTTTGGTTTTCTTCATGGGGGGGGTCTCTTGGCTTTTGGGTTCTTGGGGCGAGGGCCGCGGGGAGTTTGGTGTGTTGCTCCTGTTTGCGTTGTGGGCCCTGGCTTTTGCCTTTCTTTCCTTCTTGTTGGTTACTGGGGGATATGTCTGTGATTTTGGGGTCGATTGGTTCGACGGGATCGGGGACTCAACATCATTTTCGTTGATTGTGCTTAAGATGTTGCTGGTCGGTTGGCGTATTGTGCTGGATAGGCTCGATGCAGAGGAATCTAGTAGTTCACATTCGTCATCTTCTGGGCTGGAGTCTGGATCTGGGGCGATGGTCCATTGTGAGGCTGGGATCTGTTGGCTGGGCGGTGGTTGTTGCTTAGTCCTTGAGCTGCTCCGAGTTTGGACTCGGGACGTGGTTGGTGTCAATGTGACTGCCACTGCTGGGGTGTCGGTGGTTAGATAAGCGGTTGCGTTCTTCAGGGTCTCATCATATAGTTCCTTCATCGCAGGGTCCTGATGAATAGAGGGTGGCGGTGCTTTGGTTAATAATCGCAGAAATGCTGAGATTAGTAAGTTGGCAGATATTTCGTTGGGGGGTGCCATTGTTAAGCGGAACAGCAAATGTTATGTGGGGTAAGTTTGAGCTATCTATTCTATAACTGGCGTATTTAAATTTATAACTGGCGTATTTAAATTTATTTTGATTTTGTAGTGATGGTAAAGAGAGTCAAATTATAATATGTGAGAGAAAAAAAAATTCATGTATTTATGGAGGTATACACAGCAGGTCACCGATCGATACTGACGGTGAGTCTTTGTATATTCCAGCGTATTTAGGGGTTTAGTTAATATATATTTTAAAAAGTGAGGGCTGGCTAAGTATGATAGATGTAATTTAAATTTAATATTTTAGGTAAAAATAAGAGGCTTAAGATATTATCATGTAAGGCAGGTTGGTAGTTAATAGAATGCAAGTTTTTAAGGGAATCGTATAGAATAATGGAGTATGATTATTACTGAGATATAATGTTTTAGTAGTGGGAAGAAGCTGTCAAAGTCACAATAAGTAGGTAATTAAGAAAGGATTTTATAATAGGTATATAATAGGTAGAATATAATATTTTAATAGTGAGATCAGAGGCTGCAAGGATATAATTAGTAAGCTAAGATGGGATTTTATGCACAAGTATGATAGATGCAATTTAGATTTAAAATATAAAAGTAGTTAGTTATAAGACTGCAAGTTAAGGTTTGATATAGGAGAGAAAAATTATGATAAGATAGCAGATGATAGGTAAAGAAATTGTTATTTGCAGAGAATTGTTATATATGGTAGGTTGTTGCTCAATACTAGCAGCAAGATTCCATATAGTCTACTGTAGTTTAGGTTATCAATAGTTGTCAATATCACAGCTATAAGTAATTAGTGAAGATTTTTAGTAAGTGGCTATCATGTAAGTTAAGTAGGTAGTTAAAGAGTGCGAGTTAATGGTAGAAGAGAGATAAAGTAAGATGGAAAAAATATATGTTATCTGTAGCCCGGTTCTGTGCATAGGTATGATAGATGCAATTTATATTTAAATTTAAGATTTTAAGTAGGTGGGTATCATGTAGTCAAGTGGGCAGTAAAAATTAAGTAAGGTAAGTAAAAAGAAAAAAAAGTGAAAAGATTGTTATCTGTAGCCCGGTTCCTTGGGCGCGGTGATCCGGCGGTCGCCTTGAAGCACGTTTCACTGACCGAACTGTACCGAACGGGAGCGATGTCAAACTATGCGATCCGGGTCGTCGATATCACGTATAAGATGAGATTGAAGGCTCGAATCGCGCACGACACCACACTGAACCGAACAGAACCGTCAGCGCTTGTGCCTCTCGGTTACACCTGATTCACGGCACTTGGGGAACAGACGAAGGCACTGGTCCACAGTATCACTATTCACGGGATGGTAGGTAGGTAGGTAGGTCAGTAGGTATGATGATGATGGGCGTATGTAGGTTGGTGAGAGAGAGAGCAATTCAAGTCTGTTTCGAAACGTATCGTTTCTCCACTATGAAAGCCCTGGTGAAGATTCTAGGTTGATCAGCTGTCGGCGATTATCTTGATAAAGACTGTTCGACGGCAGGTGGATGGCTGCTAGAGATCCTCAAGCTGGCGATAATAGCGGTGAATCGATGGATATCTTGGTGTCCAGTGCGTATTCAGGATCAAATTATTCTTTGCAGAAATAAATTCGATGCGCAAGCTGAATCGGAGTGGAGAGCAGAGATGTTATCGGATCGAGTGTCAGTCGAGAAGTATAGATAATATGTACTGTCATTGTATTTATACTATCGTACCGACCGTTACGCTGCAAATAAAACTCGCTCCTGCATACACCTTCGACTTCTTCATCATCATCCTCAACACCATAACCCACACATCGAACACAATAATACCATAGAAATAAAAACAAATATACACCTTTATAAACGAGTATGTTCACAATGCAGGTCTTTATAAAAATTCGTCACCGTGTGACATCCTTACGCGATAAGCATAAAACTTCCCTATACTACCTAAACGTACGTAAACTCCGAAAAGGTACTATAATTTTTCTTTTGAATACAATGCAAAGCTGTCCAGACCGGTTTTGAGTTTTCAGCTTACGCAAAACAGGCCCAAGAGTCGTAGCTAATGCGATACGTTTGGTTTTTACGCCGTCTAGTAATTTCATTACCGGAACTGCGTGTGAGATTTGAAATTCTTAGGATTACATTGTGAAATAAGCCATTGATTTATTGTGAAGGTGACTGGAAAAAAATATTAATATATGCAGTGATTTTTTATATACCTATATGTTTCTGTTACAGTAAGGGAAACCATCTAGCGTTTGTCTTTATGTTCAATCGACTAATATTTTATATTATTTATATTATATATTCCATCCGAAGAGTGAGTGTTTCTTTTTACTTCTTCGTGGGTTTATTTACAATCCGTCTATACTGGCAAATAATAATTTTCATGATCCCACTAATATCACTTGTAACTATGAGGTCTTCATGATACCCTATCGCAGGATGGATGTGATGTTTCATGATGCTGTATATCGTTCGATTAACTTGTTTGATGGCACCTTAAAGGTTGATTTTTTCAACTAGGTATATAATATTCGTGAATATGTTAAATAGTTGGTTATATTTGCTTTAATATTTACATAATAATCCTACTTTCTCTTCTACTTTATTGTCATGTTGGTTATTTCTAATTATTAAATCATTTTTATAGTTTGTATTTATTATGTTTTATGGCTCATTGGCCAATCTTTTTAATGATATAATATTTTTTTCCTCAATATATAAATAAATTATTTACGCCAACTGCCACGACTATTTAGTTATTATATTCAAAATCCAAATATATATTTATATCTGCAGAATAATAAGCGATCAAATATCTACTATATCATATTACTCTGCAGTAATATATTCCCAGCGAATCCATTTCCAGTAAACAATCTTAACTAAATCAGCAAGTTGTTTGGCGACATTAAATACGGTATATTATTACATATCACAGCACATTATAAATCATTATGGTGTATTAGCTGAATAATCACTTTTGTAGGATCATATTTTCGTACAACTGTAATAACAAATAATATTTCATTTCGCTACTCAATTTAAAACGCTGACTATATTTAGTTCAATATGATTATGTAACAGAATTACTTATTTATTTGTATTACTTATTTGTATTACTTTTTAGTGTATAAATAACGAAGAATAATTTATCTTGATATCACTCGAATCCAAGTACCTAGCTCGTAACAATCATGTATAATATACAATTGTACCGATACGCTGCTAATAAATCTCACCCTGCTACATCGAAGACTTCATTATCATCATCCTCTACCTACACATCGACATCACACTAGTGACCCAACATATTTGATTAAGCATTAAAAGATCTGTACTGCTCTGTATCTAATCTGTAATATAAATTTATAAGGTAAAATCTGCGGCCTTTTCAAATTTTCACGTTTTCCACAAAATTTTCACATACTTTCCGTATATCTAGATACTTTAAATTCGGTACACAAATTAATCTTAATTCGGTGACAATATATTTTACTAATTTTAGGGGCGGTCCGGTAATTCAACCATTGGAGATTCACTCGACTTGAAAACATTGCATTATTAGGATGAAATCTTTCATGAAGAAGATGCCACGAAAAGAATTAATTGTGCCTCTCCTGCTGGCTGTTTATTTATTTCTTAATGGTGTAATTATTGGTGGAAGGACATTGTTTTAATTAATTAACATAAATAAGAACACAGTATAGTAGGTACTTATTCCACCTAGTTCAATAGATTTGCAAAAATATTTACATGCTCCATAAGTATTAATTTTTTCTTATTTTGCTAAAGGGGATGTGGATTTTTTACTAAAGGTGATTTGAAAGATTATGAAAACAAAATACACAAAAAAATCAGGGAGAATTTTTTACATAGTTTTTCCTGTATAGATAACAACATACGCCATTTGTTTTCGTGTGTACCTACGCAGGCTGTAAACGTAAGTGCTTTATTTATTGACATCGTTCTGTCGGCGAGATTTATATCTGATGAAATATATCAATTTCCGGTTGGACCGGAGGTCATTGCTGGCGGGTAATACGCATCCGGTAGGACCACGGAAACTTCTGAAGGGGGCGGACTCGGAAAACGATTCATAATATTATTATTTTAATGGATTGTAGTTATTTATTAAGCTCGTTGATTTATGAAAACTGTATGTTATTTCTAAGTATCTATAATATTATGGAATCACTGTGTTTTTTTTTAATATGGCTCTATAAACGTTGGTTGGTCCAATTATGGTGGCCGTCATTCCTTATTTTCCAACCTACCTCAAATCCTTATTTATTATTGTTAGACCAGAGCGACCAGCAGTTACGGAACATGAGTAGACCGTGATTACAAGTTGCATTCATTTACATCAAAACAGCGGATGCGCCTAGGCTTGTTAAAGCCAAAACGCATCTGTTCGACCTTCGTTGCGCTAAATCTGATACGGTAGGTATGTAGGTATTCCAAAATAAATGTGAAACTGTGAGAGTCGCATCCGAACCAGTTCGTGAGTGCGTGAACACCAAGCCAGCTCCAGTGCGCGCCAGCCCTCTCAACATAAAAGGTCAGTGTCTGGCATCCTGTGTAAACCCCCCCTAGATATCCACCAACATCTTCAAATTACAGTCCACTGCTAAAAGCGCAACCAAATTTTATTTGACAACACTGGTTTTCTTGTAGTTGCCCAAGTAGAGCTTGTAATTTGTCGATATTTTTGATGCTCGAGATTCGAGAATTAGATATTAGTAACTATAAATTTCTGAAAGTAATGTGAATTAACTATTGTTTGTCGAGAAGTATTTTCATTTCTTACTTATTAATTCGGGTGTGTAAAAAAATGAAATCTCAACAATAGGTCAAAAAGGACAAATACTTAGGTATTAGGTTTATTGTCGATATTTTTCAATATATCAACAAAGAGAATATTACTATTAGTTATATGACTATCAACACCAAAAGCGTTGTAGAATCTCCATAGAAGGTTGTACAAAATATTTATATGATATCTTTCATGATCTGATCATTTTTATTACAACGTTTTTTTTATTTGGTATTCTTATTTGTCCAGTGGTTGTTTGTCCAGTACAAATCTTGCAATTGATTTTTTAACTAACTTTCCGACTAGCTAGACATTTGAAACTTTTAGAATATATCAGAACACGATGCCAATGCATTCTTTTAGTACTTTTAGCCATCTTTAAGTAGAATTGAATTCATTTTCAGTTAATTCTGTTTTGTATGAAAAGTTATTTCGATACCATTATCGGTTGCTAGGGGGTCCTAGCAACTAAATTATTAAATAATATATACGTGCGTTACTATGGAAATCAATATGAAATGACATTTCATTATTCAGTATTTCTATCAAGTACAATTTTTTTTGATCGTTTAAGCTAGTCAAGTCAAGTTTATATGATTCAACAGATAATTTAAAAACGTTGTATATAAAAATTTCTTTTTATCTTGTAATTATTTTAATTAATCACGCTAGTGTAAAAAGCACAAAAATAAATCGTTGAAAACTCGTATTGGGAAATATAACGATTTGTCGGTATTTAGGACGATTTGACGTCGCCACCAGGAACATTCGACGCTGCTACAGATCAATGAATTATGCAAAGAAATTTACGTACGTTATGGCTCATACCAGCAAGTTGACAAGCAAGTATTATATATTATAGTATCTACCACTAGCTAAAAAATATGAAATGACATTTCATTATTCAGTATTTCTATCAAGTATACATTTTTTTGATCGTTTACGACGTATATAAAAAGTTCTTTTTATCTTGTAATTATTTCATTTAAAATGCGCAAAATTATTTTGCTTGTAGTGTCTAAAGAATAGTGTTATTTCAGTTTGCTTTGACGCGTAAATTTTGCAAAACACTATCGTTGCTTGGCAATACTTTAAATGAAGTCAATTGGAAAACTTTACTGTGTCACTTAGTAACAATACTTATGTTTAATAATTACTCACGTCTTTATTTTCGTACATATTTATTCGTCTGTTTATGACATGTTTTATATTTATAATAATTTACATGGAAACTGAATCATGATGGTGTACATTAAATACTTATACGAAATGTACGTCACTCCCTCCCTGTGTCTGGTTCCCTCGAAGACAGTATGGCTATCTTGTCGCTGGACATCGGGGTGCAGGAAGACTAGCGAGGGTGCAAGTAAAAAAGAGGGGCAAGAAAAAGCTTCCGGCTAGTTCTGATTGCCGGGTAAAAAATATGTACAGAATTCACTTTATGGTAAGCAAGAAAATATTAAAAGTCAGACACAACATCACAAACATATTATTATTCGGCAATATATTATTACAGCTAAAAATTTTAACGTGGAATACTCACTAGACAATAGGAAACTGTTGTAAAAATATTGATTTTAACTAATATGAATATTCAACCAATAAAAAGAAAATAATAGATCTATATTATTATATCCGATGTTCTTGCCTATATTTATTTGACAATATGCATAATTGCACCTACCTACTCAATCAAGTGAATTAATGGAAATTAAAACACGTGAATTTCATTGAGCAATGAGCGTAACTTGCAAACCTCTGCTTTACGGTAGATCTAAGAGCGGAATGTAGAGACATGTGTCGTAACTAAAATTTTCTTAGCAGAAAACACTATGCAGAAACATGGTCCTTAGTGAAGATCATGTTGTCTATGGTTCACCTCGTCTTAAAGCTTCGTTCGTTTTTTCTATTGAAAATAATACCATATTTAAAAATTCTCTTTCCTATAGTTTAGGTAAATTATTTTATAATTGTTGAACGATGACAACTGCACTTTATAAATGCAATAACTATAAATACATATTAATATTTAATTATAATACTCTTATGTTTCCGTTATCAGTCAATATACGTGATTTCACAGGCACCGCAAGATGTTTTTTTTAACATGGTAACACTTACACTTAACACAGCGTCAAGTCTAGTGTCATTCTGTCTGACATCTTGTATTTCTGCGGGCTGGCGTATAAAAAGTATAATAATATTCTGCAAGTACATGCCAAACGAATTAACACTATCAGTATCCATATTGAAATGAATTTGAGTGTATGGA